>NC_090444.1:1702112934-1703397673 GCF_031143425.1 Pleurodeles waltl | reverse complement strand
CGTTGTCTCCTGGTAGTCTGCGCTGTCCTGTCCTTGAATCCCTGTGACGATCATCTCAGGGAAGACGGCTGCCACCATCTCCTCCATGTGGTCCAGGGCCTCCTGCGGTGCTGGACTCCCACCTCCAGTCTGCAGTGCTGCCTTCCTGTTCCTGGCCATCTTTTCCTTGGTCCTGCGCTTGCAGTCATGCCAGCATTTCTTGCACTCGATGACTGTTCTGCGTACTTCTGCCACACTGTTAATCTTGTCAACAATTTGTTGCCATATTGCCTCCCTCCTAATGATTGGCAACTTTGAGGAGACAAACAGTTGGTGCTGGTGTTCCGTCACCTCTTTAACCAGGATTTCCTGCTCCTCTGAACTGAAGCAACACTTTCTTTTCTTCTTCTCCCTGTCCTAGGTCTTGTGTGGGTCCTCCTGGCTGGTTCCTGGTCTGTTGTCATCTTTCTGGGGTCTGTACAGGGATCAGGGATCCATTTTGACTCTCCTCTGCTCAAATGGCTGTGTTTGCGGCGAGTTTTGAAGCTATTGCATCAAAAAACGCTGCATATCCGGTTTGCGGTGTCGTAAATCGGCTCACAGTCATTTCCGCTGCGTTAACGTCGTTTTCCTTTACGACGTGACGCTGTGGTGGGCGTCAAAGAAAATGACTCACACCTGTGGTTTGCGCCGCTGGGCATCAAAGTATAAATTTGATGCCCGCACGGGGCACAGAAATGGCATTAGCCGGCGGTAGTATTTTTGACGCAAAACTGCGTCAGTGCGGTTTTGCGTCAAAAAGTATAACTATGGCCCTAGTTTCGCTATTTTGGGCTGTTGGAAGAAAAAGGGTCTGACTAGAAGTACTGAAACTGAGTAAGGAGACCGGTGAACTGGGTCTCCCAGACCTTGAGCTTTATTATATAGCACCGCAGCTGCAGCACACAGTGAAGTGGTGCAACCCTGAGCCCAACTGGGAGACCCACCTCCTGTGTGGCACAGGGGAGAAGGACACACTGCCTTTCTGCCTGATGAGAGGGTGAAGACAAAATGAGGGGTTGCCAGAGGTGGTTGCGCAGGTTGCAATGATGTCGGACAGAGTGATTCTAATAGTTCTCAAGTGTCTGCCATTTAGTAGGTCCCTCCCTTTGGATTGGCTTCAGTCAATTCATTAACTTCATGACAGTGAACAAAGGGACAGCGGGGAGCCTCCTTTTTGGGACTGTTAACATTTGAAGAGGTCAAGGAGAGCTTTGGGGTCACTGAGGGCCATTCTTACAATTTGCAAAGCCTGTGCGCACAATCAGATTTCCCATGCATAATGCTTGTGTTTTAGGCACTCACAGTACTTCTAGAGGGAGGGTAGGGAAGACGACTGATTGCCAGACTGTACCAGCCACTGGTTTCACACCAGCCGACAACTCTGATTAAATCGCGACAGGTCTGGAATACAGATTTGAAAAGCACCCTGACTGATGCAGAATGGACGCAGGCCTGACCCAAGTCCAAAAAGTTGCTAGTAATGCCAGATTCAAACTCACACACTTTCACTACCTCCACTGGGTCTATATGACACCTGACCGCTTGCAGAAAATGTATTACAGTAGATGTTTGTCATGCCCCAAATATAACAAACAAGATGCCACCTTCATCTACAAGATATGGAGTTGCAGAATGTTAACAGGATATTGGGAGAAAGTAGTTAGGACACTGAGATGAGTGACTGAAGTGAGAATCCAAATGTCGATCCACACCACTATTTGCTGGGCACAATACCCAAACCTGAGAAGAGGGTGATGCAATTAAAATTTGCAAAGCTGCTGCTTCTGCTTGCAAAGCATTGTATTGTGACACAATGGGTTGCCAATACTGGGCCTATGGCCGACAGATGGCTTAGGAACACGCTGGAGTGGGCACTGGCAGAGGAGCTCCACCTCAAACATACACGGACAGATACGAAGGTCGAGGAGACCCTCAGGGACTGGGCAGGCATGCTACACTACCTGGCTGGTGTACTGAAATTGACTGAAGATGATTGGTCTTCAGAGGCGGACAGACAATAGGGGAGAGGGCCCTCACCATGATATTATGCAGCATAACACCAAACCCCATGCTGACAAGGGGAAGTGGGGACTGACGTGGTAAGATGGTGTGCCTTCCCTGTGTCACACCAGTTTTGGTTCACTTCACCTTGGGGAGTGGCTGGTTGTAACATGCATGGGGGGGTTGGTTGTTGGATTTTATTCTGTGCTGTATGTAGTTACGCACAAAGTTGGAATACACATGTCAAGAGCTGAGGAGACACGGACTGGACAATAACTGATTAGCAACAAATAAAGTACAGTTCAATACATCAGACGGTTCCAGGGATCCAGATAATCTGGGGCAAACTGCTTGCTAGAATCATGTCACCCCCAAGTTGATTCAAAGACACGCTGGACGTGCTGTGTGGACAAACAATAGATGACAAAGAGGTAACACTAATGTTTGTAAAAGGTTTGTGCACAGAAATATAATACGCAATTGTACAGTATTGTATATGTCCTGGCACTCTGACTGCCTACGTGTATTGGTTGATCATGCTCGTATGTTTAAAAAATCAATAAAAACAATTTGCAAAAAACAATCACCAACAATGGGTGATGTTTGATGAAATCTGGTTGGGGGTTTAAGCCACATTGTGACATCATTCACCAGATGCCTCTTTAAATGCCTGTGCCTAACCATCATATGTCTTCAAAACCAGATGACTTGCTATTTATGTGACAACTGATCCTTCCACAAAGAGTTAGGATCTCAGTCCTTCAAATATTTGTTCGTCCAGACATCACTTCCATCCTGAGTTGAGTCCAATCTAGTTGAAATTCTTTTGTTAAGTAACTAAACTAATCGGTATTAGGTCAAACTAAACTGGAAATCTTTATTCAGCATCACAAATCAAAATCTTCAACCACTTTTTGAAGCCATCCAAGTCCTTGAATGTCTTGATCTCTAAGTATGGCTCTACAAATTTCCATCATCATGGTTATTTGATACCCTGGTGTAACTATGAATCTTGGAGAGACAGATTATCATTGCCCAGTTCAGGACATAGGCACTCATTATGACATTGGCGGTCAGTTGACCGCCACGCCAGCAGCAGTACCGCCGCCAGACCGACGGTAATGACCACCATATAATGACCATGGTGGTGATCCCTCCCATAGACAGCCAATGTACCACCCCAACCACCAATGCGATACGACCACTGCACATGGCGGTAGCCACCTACATGCAGGGGGAAGACAAGGATCTGCCCACCATATTATGACATAGCACACCACCTGGATTTCGGGGGCGGTAGTAACACCACCAAATGTCTTGCGGAAACACATTATATAAAAGGAGACACTAACCACAAGGGAGGGAGAGAGGGAGGGAGTGGGGAGTGACACACACACACAACACACACCATTCACACACCACATACCCAGAACCATCTGCAGAGTACATCAACAGTAAAAGGACCCAGGAGCAAAGAAAGCCAGGACACATACCTCTGTTCCAACCACGGTAATCCAGTAGGATGAAGAAACCAAATGCAAACAAATACAGAATTGCATATAGACATGCAGGACCATTAGCCAGTTCAAAGTCTGTAATGCCTGCAGGGAAAAGTCCAAGCCCCAACTTGACTCCTGACATCATCGGGACTCCAATGTGCAGGGACATCATGTGGGAAATAGGCAGGCACCTCAGGGTTAAGGGGGAGGGCTTATTTTTGGGATTGGGATTTGGGATTGGGTTTGGGTGTGGGAGGGGGCGGCTCTTTACCCTTCTGTTTTGGTGGCGGAGTGGGTTTGGGGCAGTGGGCTGGAGTTCCACTCATGTGCCTGCAGTCTTAGGGGGTGGAACAGGGCTAGATTTGGTGCTGGAGGTACTGGGGGTGGACCTTTCTCTTACGCGCAGGATGGGGGTAGGGGGTAGGAAGAGGTCAAGAAGGGAAAGGAAAAGCTTCTTAGGACCAGTGGGGTGGGCCATGGGAGGAGGTATGGGAGTGGAGGTAGAGGGAGTGGTTGTAAGAGGAGGAGATGTGCTTGACTTGGGTGCAGGTGCATGGACAGTGTGCGTGTGTGAGGTGGATGGCTGTTGGGGGTCTGAGTGTAAGCGTTTTTGTGTCTTTGGAGGGGGAGCAGAAAGGGTGGGGGAGATCAAACAGGACGTGTGGATGGATGTTGTGGTGGTGTCTGCAAGTGAGGTAGGTGTGCTGCATAAGGTGGTGACTGCGCATGTGGTGTGTGGGGTGCATGTCTGCTGTTGTGGTGAATGTGGGCAAGGCTGTGCAGGTGGCAGGATCTGGGGCTGTTGATGCTGTGCATGCAGGTGTGAGTGCTGATGTGACTGTGAGGGAAGAGGAGGAGGAGAGACAGTGGAGGCAGTGGATGATGTTGTGTGTGCATGTGTGTGTTGGCTGCATGAGTGCTTGTGGACTGAAGTGTGCTGCCTGTGTTTGTCTGTGAGAGTCTTGTCTGTTTTGGGTGCATGCTTGTCAGAATGTGTGCCTGGGATGGGTTTGAGAAGAACAGACTGGGAAGTGGTAGTTGAAGGGGGGGACAGAAGAAACAGGGACACTGGCTGCCATAAGGGAAGAGGCCAGAGCCCGAAACGATCTCTGTAGGGCCACCAAACCACAGAAAATGTCCACCAGGAAGGCACTGCTTTCCTGCATCTTGGATGCCAGCCCCTGGGTGGCATTCACTATGGTTGACTGCCCTATAGAGATGGATCACAGGAGGTCAATAGACTCCTCACTGAGGGCAGCAGGCCTGACTGGGGCAGGGCCTGAGGTGCCTGAGGCAAAGGAGACGCCCGCCCTCCTGGGTGAGCGGGCACAGGCAACTCGGTGGGGGGCTACTGGGAGGGCAGTGCTGGTACATGGGTGGCGGTACAACCTGTAGCTGAGATGGTCCCAGAGGGGTCCATCACCACCAGGGAGCTTTCATCGCAGGAGAAATCAGAGTCAGTTGTATCAGCTCCTGTCCCCACCGTGGTGCTCCCCTCGCCCTCTGTCCCACTGGTCCCCTCGGAATCAGTGGACTCCTGGGTCCCGTGGACTGCAGCTCCCTCACTCGCCGGTGCCCCTGCTCCTTCGCTAGATGATGCTAATGCACACATGGACAGGATGACGAAAGAAGAGAGTGGGTGGAGAAAGAAAGGGAGCACAGGGTCAATCACAGCACCAACAGCACAGATGGCATACACATCACAATCACTCACTGGCACTAACACAGTGCAGTATGGACCAGAATGACAAACCATTACCTGAGTACAACAGCAGTAAAGAACCCAAACACAACCATCTGTACACTTACTGGGACTCACTAAGCCCTGTCTGCCATGGTATGCTAGATACTTACCAATACCAAATATACATCCCTCCCTGCATAGCCAAGCAGGACAACACTGGAAAAGCTAAACCGGCATATTGTGGCATCCACTGACTAGAACTTTGCAGCCAGACCCCATGCCAAGCACCAAAAAATAATTACCACACACTCTGTACTCACCCCCTTGTGGCTGCTGTGCTGCCCTCAAGCACCCATCCAACTCAGGATTGGCCACTGCCAGTATGCAGGCCAATAGGGGGGTCAGGCTCTGACGGGCACCCCTTCCTCGTTGGGAGACTGTCCCCAGCTGGGGCTCTGCGGTCTTCCGGCCCAAGCGTCTCAGGTCCTCCCACCATTTCCTGCAGTGGGTGCTATGCCGGCTATGGACCCCGAGGGTTCAGCTGTCCTTGGCGATGGCACGCCACAACCCCTTCTTCTGATGGGTGTTGACCTGCAGAGGAAACACAAACAGAGGGACACCTTGAACCAGACAATCCAACCTGTCACACATATGGCTTATATACTGCATTTGCCCCTCACCAGGCACACACATGACCCGTACCTCTGCATGAACACTGCCACCTGCCATACCCCCCCAAATGACACACTGACAGCACACACATCTACATTCAGCCATGTCCCCTGCAACATACCCATCATGTACTCACCCCTTGGTCGGGAGGCCCATACAACTGCCCATATAGGGGTAGGACCCCATCCACGAGCCTCTCCAACTCCTCCGTCATGAAGGCTAGGGCCCTTTCCCCTGTAGCACGGGCCATTGCAGGTTCCAGACACAGGTCAAATCAGCACACGCAGTGGAGATGTAGTCCTGTGAAAAGTCAAGAATCAAGTGAAGTGATAGACAGAAAATGGTGGTCATGTCTGCTGCTGTGAACACCGTCACTGCGGCGTTGATCATCATTGGTTCCTGTACTCCACAGAGCCCCATGTAAGCCAATAAGGAATTGCACAGCGGTGCAGACTGCCTCCCTCCATGACACTTAACGTTGGCGGAGTGAGGTCACTTACACCTGTCCCTGCATACAGAACAGGCGGTTGCTATTTTCTATTGCTAGTACACATGTACAGATTAAATAGTGCATCAATGGTATTGAATTTACACACTGATGTTGTGTTTACTCACCTATCATCTGGGCAGGGCTGCAATCACAGAGCTGTGTGCACAGTTGGAGCCTGATCTGCTACCTGCTATCCATTGGACCACAGTAATACCCTCTTCTTGTGAGGGTGCTATCAGTGCTCCATTTCCTGGCAACAGGCTCTTTGCAGGTGACAGTGGGCTTGGCTACAGGAATGTCACAGCCAATGTTCTCTATAGTGCTTGCAAGGGTTTTGGCAGCCTTACTCACACATGTGCAGCTACATCGCATTCCCCCAGGTAGATAAATTGCCCACTGTGAAGGCTGGATTCTATGCAATGGGACACATACCACATGTGATTGGGGCCATTGACAGGACCCATATTGCCTTAGTACCCCTCCCCTTGGGCCAATGAACAGGTTTACAGGAATAGGAAGAGTTTCCACTCACTCAATTTTCAGATTGTGTGTCTTGCTGACCAGTACATCTCCCACGTTGCTGCCAGGTATCCTGGGTCGGTGCATGATGCCTTTGTCCTGAGGAATAGCAGCATCCCACAACTGATGGCACAAATACAGAGGCAAAGAGTGTGGCTTATAGGTGAGCCTGAGTCCCCACCCAATGTATGTCAGTGTATGTCTTCAGTAGTCATACCCCATGCCATTGTGCAAGGCTAATGAGTGTCCCTCACTTCTTGCAGATGACTCCGGCTACCCAAACCTGTCCTGGCTCTTGACCCCTGTTAGGAATCTGAGAACATGGGCTGAGAATAGGTACAATGATGCTCATGGGCGTCCCAGGTTTGGTAATTGTGATCGTGCACTGTGTGGGATGGAGTGGGGTGATTGGAGTTAGGGTGAGGGATCATGGTAGCATGCAGGTATGGGGGGGTGATCGGTAGTAAATGTTGACTCATCAGTGTCCAGTCCTCCGACTACTCCAGTGAGTCCCTCAGGATGAAGTATTGCCAAGACTTGCTTCTCCCATGCTGTCAGCTGTGGAGGAGGAGGTGGGGGTCCACAGCCAGTCCTCCTGATGGTGAGCTGGTGCCTTGCTGCAATGGAATGCACCTTCCCCCATAGGTCATTCCACTCTTTCTTATGTCGTCCCTTGTGTGTGGAAGTTGTCCCATGGCGTTCACCCTGTCACGATTCTCCTCCATAGCTCCATCTTCCTGGCAATGGAGATCTGCAGCACCTGTGCTCCAAACAACTGTGGCTATACCCTGACTATTTCCTCCACCATGACCCTCAACTCCTCATCTGTAAGCTGGGGGTGCCTTTGTGGGGACATGGGTGTTGTGTGGAGTGTGTTGTGCAGAAGATGATGTGTGAAGTAGTGGGGTGTGTGGTGTGTGACAGATGAAAGGGTAGTTGTGATATGTATGTACATTTCTCTCTGGGATTGGCGTGGTAAAGTGTAGCGGTCTTCTCGTGTTTGAAAAGGATTGTAGGTTACGTGGGGGTGTGTTTTATAGTGCTGTTGGTGGGTGTGTGGGGTATGTGTATTTGTGTCAGGTGTGGGTTTATGGTTCTGTTCACTGTTGTCTTGTTTTATTTTTGAGTGGCCATATCCACCACAATGGTGTGCACCGCCAAAGGTTTTCTGCAGTTGAATGTCCGCTGTGGTGATTGGTGGGTCATTATTTGAAGGGAGTTGCATTGGTGGCGTAACAGTATGTGTGGTAGTACTGACAGTTTATCACGTTTAATGGGTCTGGCGGATTTGTGGTTGTGGCTGTTTTCTGCTCGTTTTCTGTGTGTGTGTCATAATCAGGCAGACAGATGTTAGCCTCTGTGGTGGTATGTTGGCAACGGTCACTGTGGCGGTATTTGGTTTTTGCTGCCAATGGTATACTGATAGCCATAATGCCTTATTTTCCAGAAGGAACTTGGGAAGTACTGATGCAATGATCTAAAGAAAGTAGTAAGGGCTTGTGATGTAATCCTAATGTTTATAAGATGCCAATTAATCATGTTTAAGTAGATTAACATAATCATATCGGACAGCTCCTACCACCCCTGGAGGCAAGATTCTGAATTGTTTATAGATGGCCCATACTCATTTTGAGTTCCCCACAGCAGAGGCTACTACAGATGTGATGATGAGAGTCTCCAGTTGTCATTGCAATGACAACTCACTCCTTTTAATGGGCAAAGTTTAGAGAACATTCTGTGCAAACTGCACATGTATTGCTGGCTCATTTACGTATTTGTTGTTTGTATGTTGAGCAAACCAGGAAACCAAAGTTTTTATTTTCCTGGAAGGAGGGAATAGATCTCACCCAGTTGTAACTTTCTGGCTTAGCAGTAGCTTCTTGAGAGTCAACCAACAGTAGTTTAGTTGTACTCTTGTTCAGAGGCACCCATTCCAAGGCCACTGTAACTTAAATAGCCTCACAGCGACGATGAGCGATCAGTGTTTTTCTTGATGTTTCTGGTAATAGAAAGGATGTTGTAGCTTCTTTCCTTAGTGCAGAATGCGTAACATCTTAGCCACATCCCTATAACTGAATATATTTCACAATTTCATTGATAATTCCATCTTTGTGTGCTTGGATTGAAACTGCTCAAGATTTTATAGACACTTTGCTCTGGATGTTGAATTTGCAGTCAGTAGAAAGCAGAGCGCCTAGGTAAATGTACATGGCACTACATAAATATAATTTCCTATTCATCTTTATTTTTATGGGATCCTTAATGTTCACATTTGTAAACTCCTTGATGTACAAACTCGTCACTTACTGTATAGTAGCATGTTATATTTTTATTGTCTCAGTATCAGTATTCACATGTAATAGTTATATCACCTCAGTATCAGTATTTAAAATTGATATCTTTAGTTCTTTTAGACTATGTATGTTTTATGGCTCCCTTTATCCTGTGATCTGGGTAGAAATTCCCCTCACATTGCCATTTCTGATTGTTTTTGTATGTCATTTGAGATGTCATCAGTGATGTCATAAATGATGTCATCAATGATGTTTAGATGACATCAGTCATGTAAATGATCTCATAAAACATGTAATGAGTGATGTAATATGTGAGGTCATAAGCAGTGGATGGTGGAGCTGCAAGTTATAGTTAGCTCTGCTAAGTGTAACTGGTGGATTGCTGTGTTTTTTTTAGTTCACGTTGATGTTGTCACTGACATATTCACCTAACTATAATGTCACTTTAACCTTTGTTTGTTTCAGTGAATTTCTATGTTTTTCTTTTACCAAAACAGAGTTTTTTATCACACCTAACTGTAATGTTACTTTAACCTTAGTTTTTTCAGTGAATTTCTTTTTTTTTTTTATGTAAAGTAATATTTTATTACCATACGTAAAGCAAACCCCGTACCACACGCGTACAAAGGTTGTGCATGGCAGGAAATTGGCTACAAGCCAGGCCCTCTGGTGGACACCCCGCAGGCAAGCTGTACCTGGCAGTAGCTGAACCCCCATCAGGCTGCCAACCCCATGCCCTGCTCAGTCTTTGATGTGTGCAGCATAGGGTTGGCGTTTCGGCCCCGGAGACTCCATCCCCTTCAGTAAAAACACATACATTAAGGCAGAGGTCTCCAAACTATTTAATGCCGCGCCCCCCCCAGTTGAAAAATAGAAATCATTGGGCCCCCCTCAGAATTTTTCACAATTATTTTATAAACATGGCAATGTTTAAATATGTCTAAACCTATTTAAACATTGCAGTTAGGTACTGTTACCTTTTTAAAACTGCAATAACATCCTCCTGCTTAAAATAAAGGCCTGTTATCTGTATAATATTTATTTTGGCCAGAATCTGGGGCCCCCCCCTGGGATCACTTCAGGCCCCCCTAGTGGGGCCCGCCCCCCAGTTTGAAGACCTCTGCATTAAGGGGATGGGGCCATGCAGCCCTCCTCCCCATCCCATGGGGAGAGTAATAATAAAATGGGGAAGGCCGCGTGGCCCCCCTCGACTGGCCTTAAAAGGCCTCAGGGACACTATCCTCCAGGGTCGAAATCTAAAGGGAGGAGATATGCAGTCCCCCTCTTTAACTTTAATAGGCCCCAGGGACTCCATCCCACAGGCCAAATACAATAAACAGGGAAAGGGCCACACAGCCCCCTGAGCCTTTCTGGGCCCGGGATCCCACCCCAGTGGCCAAAATCTAAGGGGGGGGGCATGCAACCCCCTCCCTGAGCCTTAATAGGCCCATGGGACCCCAACCACTGGAGCCAAATTCAATAAAAAAGGGAAGGGGCCACATTTTCCCCCTTCCTGAGTCTTAATAGGCCCTGGGAACCCCATACCCTGGGGGAAAAATAAAATTAAAATCAGGAGGGTGCCATCCAGCCCCACTCTCCAAACCTCACTGGGCCCTGGGGACCCCCTCTCAATGGCCATATCTATTTTAAAAAGGAAGGGGGGTCTTGCTGTCCTCATACCGGACCCTTCACAGGTCCTAGAAACCTGTTCCTGTGGAGTTTATTTTAATAAAGAGAAAAGGCCCCCTCTCATGCCATCACAGGCCCCAGGGTTCCCATCCCCCAGGGCCTCCAAAAATAATAATAATAATAGGTGGGTGCACAGTGCCACCCCGGGGAACCCATGACCCAACATGTTGGGGGCCACAGGGGGAGCCCCACAGCCCCCGCAGCCCCAGCTGGCTCTCCACATAGTGCAGGAGTTGGCATTGCTCTAGCCTGGAGGGAGAAGCTGCTTTTTGCGTGCTATATGTTTTCTTTTTCCTGCATGCTTAGTGTGAGCAGGGAAAAAAACAAGTCTGCTCCCAGTTGGCAGGATCATTTTTAAATTAATTGCTGGCTTGGAGCAGACTTAGGCCCAGATTTACAAGAATCTGGTGCATCAGTACTGATGCGCCATTTTGACGCTAGTGCAAGGAGGCACGCTGATTTCAATTGGGGCATCCTTTTAACGCCTGCTTCGAGCAGGCGTTAAAAACTGACACCAAAAATGGTGCAATTAAATCTTGTAGATTTCATTGCACCTTTTTTGAGGGTCTCCTAACGCCGGAAGGCCCCTGCCGCAGGCATAATGTGGCACAATGGGTCGCAAAGTGGTGCAGCGATTTTTGCCTTGTTGAGCTACATCTGCATAAACAAAAAGGCTAATGTGGCTCAAGGAGGCTCTAGGGCCTTGTAAATCCTGCCCTAAGTGTTTGCTCCCGTTTGGCGGGAGATTTAAAAATGCTCCTACCAGACTGGCGCAAATACATGTTTCCCTACCCACGGTAGTGTGAGCAGGGAAACTACTGTCTCCCAGCGGTGGGTTCCCTGGGACACAGCAGATTAACCAGCCCCATGAGACTGTATCCTTTGGGACCCATTCCCTTTTAATTTAAGTTACTGCCCTGGGGTCCCCTAGGCTGTTTTGAGGCTCAGGAAGTGGAGTGGTGCAGCTCCTCTCCCTTTAAAAACAAAACAAAACTAGCCTCATGGGATAGGGTAGTCAGGGCCTTCACAGGGTCCGGGAGGGGATCTGCGCAGTTTTTCACAAATTCAGGCCCAGGGAATATAGTCCCTGGAGCCACCATCAGCTTGGGGTGCCCCCTGCCCTTAATTAAACATAAATAAACCTGGCTAGAGGGATGGGGTCTCCAGGGCCCTAAATGGGCTGTGGGCCCTGCTGATGCTCCCTCCCTATATACTTAACATATCATAGCAAGCCTCTTTTTTATTTTGCCTGGGGATTGCACCAGAACTTGACGATTTTTAAAATTTTGGCTTGGAGGGGTCCTGGTGGGTCCTTCCCACAGGGCTTAGTGAGGCAGGGTATCCCGCCCCTTTCTCCCTGCAATATATATTTTTTTAAACTTCTGGGCAGAAGACTAAGGCCCTCATTACAGCCCTGGCGGTCGGTGTTAAAGCGGCAGTAATACCGCAAACAGGCCGGCGGGAAAAAAAATGGGATTACGACCGTGGTGGAAACCGCCTATATAGACAGCCACTTTAATACTCTGACCGCCACGGCAGTAGAAATAAAGAGCGCAGTGGACACCGCTAACAGACAGGCGGGAGACAAAGTACCGCCCACTGTATTACAAGAGGCCTCTCAGTCACCTTTTCCGGGGTGGAACCAACGCTATCAAAAGCACAGCGGAAACAGTACACAGAAGGGAAAACACTCACCTCTCGACACCCAACGAGGAACCAGGACGCCATGGAGCCTGAACTACATGTACTGCCCATGTTGGTTTACCTCCTCTTCTACCAGGAGTACGAACAGCGGCGGCAGCGCGGTGACCACGGTGAGTACTGCACCTACAACACAGGGGGGGAGGAAAGAGAGTGACACACACATGCATCAAGCAACACCCCCACACTCACCCTCACACACAACAACATACACACAAATACATGCAGCAACATTACATATACGCCCCTCCACCCCCTGGAAGAACGCAAGGACAAAAGGAAATGATTGTAACCATTGTAATCATTAAAAATCCATTAGTCTAAAGTCGAAATTCAGTATATACAAATATGTACACAAACTACACAAGTCCGAATAGTGTACTAATCATTGTCCGTGGACCACTGGGCCCAAAATGCATGGGCGAAGGCCCACACATGATACCTGACTGGAAATGGAGAGAACACTGCTGGGGTATCAGATCGAAAATATAAAGGCACCTCAGGGGAGGGGGATGGGGGGCACCTCAGCCTGATGAACGCACAACGCCACTGCTGCATGAGGGGGCGCCATGCCCATTGATGTATCCTGCAGAGTGCAAAGCCACAGTCTCTCCAGTGGGTGGTTTGCCCACTGCTTTATCCTGCGGAGTGCAAAGCCACAGTCTCTCAAGTCTCTCCAGTGGGTGGTTTGCCCACTGCTTCATCCTGGGGAGTGCAAAGCCACAGTCTCTCAATTCTCTCCAGTGGGTGATTTGCCCACTGCTTTATCCTGGGGAGTGCAAAGCCACAGTCTCTCAAGTGGATGTATTTCTCCACTGGTTCTGGAGGGGGCCTTGTGCCCAGAGTGCTTCATCCTGCCAAGGACTGAGGTAGTGGATGCATCTCTCCATTGGTTCAGGAGGGGGCATGGTGCCCAGAGTGCCTCATCCTGCCAAGGACTGAGGTAGTGGATGTATCTCTCCACTGGTTCAGGAGGGGGCCTGGTGCCCAGAGTGCTTCATCCTGCCAAGGACCAAGGTACTGGACATATTTCTCCACTGGTTCTGGAGGGGGCCTGGTGCCCAGAGTGCTTCATCCTGCCAAGGACTGAGGTAGTGGATGTATCTCTCCACTGGTTCTGGAGGGGGGCTGGTGCCCAGAGTGCTTCATCCTGCCAAGGACTGAGGTAGTGGATGTATCTCTCCACTGGTTCTGGGAGGGGCCTGTTGCCCAGAGTGCTTCATCCTGCCAAGGACTGAGGTAGTGGATGCCTTTCTCCACTGGTTCTGGAGGGGGCATGGTGCCCAGAGTGCTTCATCCTGCCTAGGACTGAGGTAGTGGATGCTTGCGGCGGTGCTGGCGGTGGTGCTGGCGTCGGTGCATGGGTCAGCACCTGCTGAGGGACACAGCAAGACGTCTCCTGCAGCCTCGGATGGCTGCCCACTGGGAAAGAGGCTGGGGACTGTCGTTGAGTGCAGCTGGTGGTAGTGGTGGCGGGGCAGCTAGCAGTGTTCGCCGCCGTACAGGTTGGCGTAGTCGTGGACAGAAAGTGTGACACTGGTCCCTCGGTGCCACCATGCCCTCTCCTGACCTGCTCTTCAGCTTTTGGCCCTTCCCCAGCTTGGATGATGCCGCAGTTGTCTTGCCACTATCCCCTTTGGTTTTTGTTGAGCCCTTGGTGGATGGTACTTTCAGCTTCTCCCTCCGGGATGTTGGCACCTTTTTCACCTTGGCAGGTGGCGGAATGTCCTTGCCCTCGCTACGTGGCACACTGGCAGCCCTGATGTATGGCGCACTCGATGACCCCGCAGTTGCTGGCACCACTGTGCCTGGGGATTTGGTGGCTGAGGTGCTGGGCTGGGACCTGGAAAGCCTGGCAAGCCTGGCCCTAGGGGAAGGACGGTGGGGGGGGAGGTGAAGGAAAGAGGTCAATGTTAGCCAGGAAAAGTTTTTTAGACACACTGGGACGGGAAGATGGAGGGGGATTGGGAGTGGAGGTAGAGGTAGTGGTTGTAGGAGGTGTACGTCTGCTGAATTTGGGTGAAGGTGCATGGGCCCGAGGCTGTTGTGAGGTGGATGGCTTTTGGGTGATTGTGTGTCTGCGTTTGTGTATTTTGGGAGGAGGGCTCACTGACACACTGGGAGAGGACACTGGGGATGTGTGAATGGTAGAGGGGGTGGTGAGTGCACGTGAGCGGTGTGTGGTGATGTGCGTGCTGGTGATGGAGGCAGTGGCTAAGGATGTAGTGCACGCAGGTGTGAGTGTGAGAGGGAGGAGGAGGACATGGAGGAGGGGGACACAGTGGAAGCAGTGGATGTTGCTGTGTCTGCATGGGGATGTGTGGTGCTTATGTTTGCCTGAGCCACTCTTGTGTGTTGATGAGTGTGCATGCTGGTCTGATGGTGTGCTTGAGATAGGCTGAGGTACAGGGGATTGGGTCTGGGTGGAGGAACTTGAAGGGGGGAGGCTGGACACAGGGACAGTGGCTGCCATCAGTGCTGAGGCCAGAGCCTGAAATGCTCTCTGTTGTGCTGCCTGCCCCGAATGAATGCCCTACAGGTATGCATTTGTTTGTTGCAAATGCCTCTCTACACCCTGGATGGCATTCACAATGGTGAATTGCCCAACAGTGAGGGATCTCAGGAGGTCAGTAGCCTACTCACTGAGGGCAGCAGGGCTGACTGGGGCAGGGCCTGAGGTGCCTGGGGTGAAGGAGATGCCCACCCTCCTGGGTGAGCAAGGCACGGGACACACGCTGAGGGGATGCTGGGAGGGTGGTGCTGGTAGGGGGAGGTGGCGGCTGTACCTGTTGATGCGGTGGGCACAGAGGTGCCCGCCACCGCAAGGGAGCTCCGATAAAAGGAGGAGTCGCTATCACTGCTGTCTGCTCCTGTTCCCGCCATGGAGCTCCCCTCGCCCTCCATCCCACTGGTGGCTTCAGACTCCGTTGTTTCGCCCTTCAGGGCCAAGTGGGTTGCAGCTCCCTCCTGCTCCGGTGCCAATGCTCCTCCGCCTAATGATGCTATTGCACACAAGAACAGGGAGACCACAAAAAGGGGTGGGGGAAGACAGAAGAAAGACATGTTCAGTGCATGCAACACCACTACCGTTGGCAGACACAACACACAGGGAGCAGCCCTCTGCTCTATGCCATGCACTAACAGTTCCTAGAAATTTCAGCTGACCTTGGGGTACAAGGCGTAAGAGCAATTGCTGGACACCTGGATGTCACAGGAGCCTGACTAGGTGGGGTTGGGGTGCCACATAGCCTGCCTCACAAGGGACCTTGCCTACCAAGTTCGCCCTGGCCTTGGGGAACCCACTGCCCACTGCCCACCTACCCCACCCAGACACCTCGTAATGCGCGCAGAGTCAGCTAAATGAGAGTGTACTCATCCCCCTTGTGGCTGCTGTGATGCCCTCAAGCGCCCATCCAACTCCGGATAGGCCACCGCCAGGATCCGGAACATCAGGGGGTTCATGGTGCGACGGGCACCCCTCCCAAGTTGGGAGGCCATCCCCAGCTGGGCCTCCGCCATCTTCTTGCTCCAGCGGCGCAGGTCCTCCCATCTTTTACGGCAGTGGGTGCTCCATCTGTGGTAGACCCCCAGGGTCCGGACCTCCTTGGCAATGGCACGCCAAATACACTTCTTCTGGTGGGCGCTGATCTAGAGGAATGGTACAGGGGGAAAGGAAATTACTTACCCATCCGGACCGTCATACTCATTGTCCCCCAGTTCGAACCCTTGCCCTGACGCAAATACACTCACCATCCGCACATGCAGGCCTCAGCCCCCCCCTTGTATCTTCCATCCACACCACTCAAAACAGGCATTGCCCATGCAGCATGCTCACAGTGTACTCACCTGTTTGTTTGGAGGACCATACAGTTGCGTGTACTGGGAGAGGACCCCATACACTAGTTTCTCCAACTCCTCCGAAGTGACGGCAGGGGCCCTTTCCCCAGACACATTAGCCATTGTTGCTTCCAGACTGAGGTCACAGCAGCACTTGCAGTGTAGGTCCTCTCCTGTTGAAGGTCAGGTATCAAGTGAGTGAACAGACAGAAAATGGCGGTCACGTCCACAGCGGTGCGTACAGTCACCACCGGCGTACATTGTCATTGGCTCCTGGGACCCATAGGGCCCAATGTTAACCAATGCAGAATTGCGCTGCGGTCTTCGACCGCCCACCGCAACGGTGTACAACGCCAGCACAGTTACCTCATATCCCCTTGTCCCACCTTACAGGTCAGGCAGCCGCCATTTCAGGAGGCCACATGGGATGGATGTTAACTGCGTCACACCTATCTAGGCCGGGAATATAGACAGATACCGGCACATTGCGGATTAATAACGTTTCTGAAAATAAGACATTGTGATACCTCAGTGTTGGATGACTCTCTGCTCGCTGTTCTCGTCCATAGGGCACGTCCGCTGCGGCAGGTGATGAGATGGCGGCATCCTCCGGTGTACAGACCCCTGATGGACCTGTCGACAATGGAAGAGAGACACATCCTGGTCACATACAGACTTGATCGTGCAACAATCCAGGAACTGTGTGCCCAGTTGGAGCCGGACCTCATGTCAGCTATCCGCCAATTCCACAGGAATCCCCCCTCTAGTGCAGGTCCTGTCTGTACTCCATTTCCTGGCCAGTGGGTCTTTTCAAACAACAGTGGCCATGGCATCAGGGATGTCCCAGCCAATGTTCTCTAACGTGTTGTCCAGAGTGTTGTCTGCCCTGCTGAAACACATGCGCAGCTACATCGTGTTCTCTCAAATGGAGGATTTGCCCACAGTGAAAGGTGACTTTTATGCCCTGGAACATATCCCCAACATCATTGGTGCCATTGTACATGTGGCATTTGAACCCCCCGCAGAAATGAACAGGTAGACAGAAACCGGAAGAGCTACCATTCTATGAATGTGCAGATGGTGTGTTTGGCAGACCAGTACATCTCCCATGTGAATGCCAAGTCTCCTGGCTCTGTGCATGACGCTTACATTTTGAGGAATAGCAGCATCCCTAATGTGATGGACCAACTCCAGCGGCACCGTGTGTGGCTAATAGGTGAGGTCAAGGTCCCAATACAGTTGACAGAGGTGTCTGGGTATGGGGCTGTCCCTAAGGGTTAGTGTGTGTCTAACAGTTGTCCCTCGACAGTTGCAGGTGACTCTGGTTTCCCCAACCTGTCATGGCTACTGACCCCAGTGAGGAATCCCAGGACAAGGGCAGAGGAACGCTACAATTAGGCACATGGGCGAACTAGGAGGGTGATCGAACGCACCTTCGGCCTCCTGAAGGCCAGATTCCGGTGCCTCCATCTGACAGGTGTTTCCCTATACTACTCACCGAAGAAGGTGTGCCAGGTAATCGTGGCCTGCTGTATGCTGCACAGCCTGGCTTTGCGACGCCAGGTGCCTTTTCTGCAAGAGGATGGGACAGATGGTGGTCTTGTGGCAGCTGTGAAGCCTGTGGACAGTGAAGAAGAGGAGGCAATAGAAGAGGATATCGACAACTGAAACAACATCATCATGTAATACTTCCAGAGAGACACAGGTAAGAAGATGCCACTGCTTCCCACATCTCATTCTATTGTTGGAACTAGCATAAGTGTGTCATTTTCATTCAGTGTATGGACCCTGACTTGTCAATTTTACTTTCCATTTCACAGATCTGGGTCCCACTTTGTGCCCTCTGCTATGTTTACTGCTGGCCTACAGCTGTGTTACATTGGTATGTGAACAAGTAAATTGACATTGCTATATTCCATAGTTATTGCAATTACACATTTGCGAAAGCACAGACTGACTCCAGATTGTTTTGTGATTGAAGTGTGTTTATTCCTGTGCTAATAAGTGGAGGGGGTTGTAAAATGGGCTCTGGAGATGGTGGAGGAATGTCCATGGCAGAGTCCAGTCTATTTGTTTCACAGGTGCATTGTCCAAAGGGGCATAGGAAGTGGAGCAATGGTAGTTTAAGGATGGACAGTGTTAGAAATGGGGTCTTTGGTTGACAGTCAGGTTACCCCCTGTTCAAGCAAGGACCCTCACTCTAGTTAGGATAAAAGAGAATCACCCTCAGCTAACCCCTGCTTACCCCCTTGGTAGCTTGGCAGAGCAGTAGGCTTAACCTCAGAGTGCTGGGCGTAAAGTATTTGTACCAACACACACAGTAACTTAATGAAAACACTACAAAATGACACAACACCAGTTTAGAAAAATAGGAAATATTTATCTAGACAAAACAAGACCAAAACGACAAAAATCCAACATACACAAGTCAAGTTATGATTTTTTTAAAGGTTTAAAATAAAGAGAGTCTTTAGGTAGTTGTAACAACACACTAGCGCTGCTAGCGTGAAAATGTACCTGGTTTGCGTCAAAAATAACCCCGCACGGGCGGTGTGCGTCGAAAGTAACCCTGCACGGCTGTGTGCGTCGAAAACAACTCGGCACGGCGGTGCGCGTTGAAAAAGCCAGCCACACGACGATCCGAAAGTCCCGCGGCGCAGGGTGCGATCTCTCAGCCTCCGTCAGCGATGCTGCGCGTCGTTTCTCCTGCTCCGGGCGTCGGTTTTTCGGTCGCGTTTCCTGCGGCGTCGTTTCTCAGCTGCGGAACCGGCGTCGCGTCGTTTTCTCAGCCGCGATCGGTTTCGCGTCGATCTTTTCTCCGCACGGTGCTCGGTGCGTGTATTTTTGTCCTTAGGCTGCCAGCCTCTCCTTTCAGGGTCCCAGGAACTGGAAGGGCACCACAGAGCAGAGTAGGGGTCTCTCCAGAGACTCCAGGTGCTGGCAGGAAGAAGTCTTTGCTATCCCTGAGACTTCAATAACAGGAGGCAAGCTCTACATCAAGCCCTTGGAGATTTCTTCTGCAAGATGGAAGGCACACAAAGTCCAGTCTTTGCCCTCTTACTCTGGCAGAAGCAGCACTGCAGGAAAGCTCCACAAAGCACAGTCACAGGCAGGGCAGCACTTGTTCCTCAGCGATCAGCTCTTCTCCAGGCAGAGGTTCCCCTTGATTCCAGAAGTGTTTCTAAAGTTTGTAAGTTTGGGTGCCCTTCTTATACCCATTTTAGTCTTTGAAGTCACCTTTCTTCAAAGGGGACTCACACCTTCTTGTGACATCCTGCCTTGCCCAGGCAAGGCCTCAGACACACACCAGGGGGCTGGAGACAGCATTGTCAGAGGCAGGCACAGTCCTTTCAGATGAGAGTGACCACTCCACCCCTCCCTCCTAGCAGAGATGGCTAATCAGGAATGCAGATCACACCCCAGCTCCCTTTGTGTCACTGTCTGGTGTGAGGTGAAAAACAACCCAACTGTCAAACTGACCCAGACAGGGAATCCACAAACAAGGCAGAGTCACAGAATGGTTTAAGCAAGAAAATGCTCACTTTCTAAAAGTGGCATTTCCAAACTCACAATCTTAAAATCAACTTTACTAAAAGATGTATTTTTAAATTGTGAGTTCAGGGATCCCAAACTCCACATGTCCATCTACTCTCTAGGGGAATCTACACTTTAATCATATTTAAAGGTAGCCCCCATATTATCCTATGAGAGAGAGACAGACCTTGCAACAGTGAAAACGAAATTGGCAGTATTTCACTGTCAGGACATATAAACCACATTACTATATGTCCTACCTTATCCATACACTGCACCCTGCCCTTGGGGCTACCTAGGGCCTACCTTAGGGGTGCCTTACATGTAAGAAAAGGGAAGGTTTAGGCCTGGCAAGTGGGTACACTTGCCAAGTCGAATTTACAGTGTAAAAATACACATACAGACACTGCAGTGGCAGGTCTGAGACATGATTACAGAACTACTTATGTGGGTGGCACAACCAGTGCTGCAGGCCCACTAGTAGTATTTGATTTACAGGCCCTGGCACCTCTAGTGCACATTACTAGGGACTTACTAGTAATTCAAATATGCCAATCATGGATGAACCACTTACATATAATTTAAACAGGAGCACTTGCACTTTAGCACTGGTTAGCAGTGGTAAAGTGCCCAGAGTAACAAAAACAGCAAAATCAGAGTCCAGCACACATCAACAACCTGGGGAACAGAGGCAAAAAGTTAAGGGAGACCACGCCAAGGATGAAAAGTCTAACACGTGTCCCCCCCAGCTAAAAGTGGGGAGCAACTACCCAACCTCATGGGAGTTCTCATCACTAAGGCGGAAGAACCTGGACAGACCATCAGCATTGGCGTGCTCTGTACCGGGTCGATGTTCCACCGTAAAGTCCATCCCCTGTAGGGAAATGGACCACCTCAACAGTTTTGGGTTCTCACCCCTCATCTGCATTAACCATCTGAGGGGTCTGTGGTCGGTCTGAACTCGGAAGTGAGTCCCAAACAAGTAGGGTCTTAGCTTCTTCAGTGCCCAGACCACAGCAAACGCTTCACGTTCTATGGCACTCCACCTACGTTCCCTGGGTAGTAACCTTCTGCTAATGAAGGCTACGGGTTGATCTAGGCCCTCTTCATTCAGCTGTGAGAGTACTGCTCCAATACCATGCTCTGAGGCGTCTGTCTGTACAACAAACTCCGTGGAGTAGTCAGGTGCCTTCAGCACCGGTGCTGTGCACATGGCAGCCTTCAGGGCATCAAAAGCGTTCTGGCAAGCCTCTGTCCAGATCACTTTCTTGGGTTGCTTCTTAGAAGTCAACTCAGTTAAGGGGGTAACAATGGTACCATATCCCTTAACGAACCTCCGATAGTATCCTGTGAGACCTAAAAAGGCTCTCACTTCAGTCTGGGTCTTGGGAGGCTCCCAAGCCAGAATCGTGTCAATCTTAGGCTGTAGGGGTGCCACCTGGCCACTCCCCACCTGGTGTCCTAAGTACACAACAGAACCCTGCCCTATTTGGCACTTGCTCGCCTTAATAGTGAGGCCTGCCTTCTGCAGGGCCTCTAACACTCTCCAGAGGTGTTGCAGGTGTTCCTCCCATGTGGAACTAAACACAGCAATGTCATCCAGGTAGGCGGCACTGAACTCATCTAGTCCTGCCAACACCTGGTTGACCAACCTCTGAAAGGTGGCAGGGGCATTCTTCATCCCAAAGGGCATCACATTGAAGTGGAAGTGCCCATCGGGGGTAGAGAATGCTGACCTCTCCTTTGCCCCTTCAGTTAAGGCAATCTGCCAGTACCCAGATGTTAAATCAAACGTACTGAGGTACTGGGCAGCTCCTAACCGATCAATGAGCTCATCAGCTCGGGGGATGGGGTGTGCGTCAGTCTTGCTGACCGCATTGAGACCCCGGTAGTCCACACAGAACCTAAGTTCTGGAGTGGCACCAGGAGCAGTAGCCTTTGGGACCAAGACCACTGGGCTGGCCCAAGGACTGCTGGAGTGCTCAATAACCCTTAGGGCTAACATTTTGGAGACTTCCTCCTTAATGCAAGCCCTCACCCTGTCAGTCACCCTGTAAACCTTATGTTTAACAGGTGTACTGTCCCCAGTGTCCACATCATGTGTGCACAGGTGTGTGACTCCTGGGATCAGGGAAAACAGTGAGGCGAACTGTCCCAGCACGTGGCGACAGTCCCTCTGCTGTTCCTCAGTCAGGGAGGGGGAGAGGATCACTCCCTCCACAGACCCATCTTTCTCTCCTGCAGACAGGAGGTCAGGAAGAGGCTCACTCTCTTCCTCCACCCCGTCATCTGTCGCTAGGAGCATGGATAGCTCAGTTCGCTCAAAGTGTGGTTTGAGGCGGTTGACATGTAGGACCCTCAAGGGGTTCCTGGGGGATTGCAAGTCTACCAGATAGGTGACCTCGCTCTTTCTTTCCACCACCTCAAAAGGCCCAGTCCACTTATCTTGGAGAGCCCTAGGCTCTACTGGTGCCATGACCCACACTTTTTGTCCAGGCTGAAACTCAACCAGAGTGGCATTCTGGTCGTACCACCGTTTCATGTCCTCCTGGCTTGCTTCCAGGTTCTCCTGAGCGAGACGCCTGAAGCGGGCAGTCTGGTTTCTTAGTGCCAGCATGTAGCTAAATACATCCTGGGGTGGTTTACTAGGAGCTTTCTCCAAAGCCTCCTTCACCAGACTGAGCGGTCCCCTCACAGGGTGGCCATAGATGAGCTCAAAGGGGCTAAAGCCAAGTCCCTTTTGAGGCACCTCCCTGTAAGCGAACAGAAGGCATGGCAAGAGGACGTCCCACTTACGCCTCAAGGGCTCTGACAGGCCCTGAATCATGCCTTTCAAGGTGCGGTTGAATCTCTCAACCAGACCATTACTTTGGGGGTGGTAAGGGGTGGTGAACTTGTAGGTTACCCCACACACCTTCCACAGAGACTTCATATAAGTGGATATGAAGTTTGTACCCCTATCAGATACTACCTCCTTGGGGAACCCCATGCGGGTAAAAACCCCCATCAAGGCACGTCCCACCACGGGGGCGGTGACCGTCCTTAGAGGAATAGCTTCTGGGTACCGTGTGGCATGGTCCACCAAGACCAGGATGAACCTGTTGCCCATGGCTGTCTTGGGATCCAGAGGCCCCACAATGTCAATTCCTACCCTTTCAAAGGGAGTACTGACTACCGGTAAAGGTTGGAGGGGAGCTTTGCATTTCCCCCCACTCTTGCCACTTGCCTGACAAGTCTGACAAGATCTACAATAAGCAGCTGACTGCTTGTTCATCAAGGGCCAGTAAAAGTGGGAGACAAGCCTCTTATAGGTCTTGTCCTGCCCTAGATGTCCTGCCAAAGGCACATCATGAGCCAAACCCAGTAGGAAGGTCCTGAAGCCCTGGGGTACCACCAGCATACGAGCTGACCCCGGCTCAGGAACCTTAGGCTCACTATACAGGAGGCCATCCTCCCAATAAATCAGGTGAGTACCTGGCGCCCCGCCAGCCGCCTGGGCTGCAGCCTGCTGCCGCAGTCCCTCAAGAGTAGGGCATTCCTTCTGCGCTGTGCAGAATACTTCCCTGGTGGGTCCCCCTTCCTGCTGCCACTGCGACAGCTCAGGGACCTCCCCCAGTTCAGCCACCTGTTCCCCTGTAGGTTCCGGGGCATCACCCTCAGGCTCTGCCTCCTCCCGGACCGTGGGAACTTCTGGGGCGGGTTTCCCGCGCCTCCTGCCTTTCCTCTTCTTGGCGGTCCCCTGGGCCACTGTTTCAGGCTCCAGGGGCTCTTGACTACCCTGATTGGCTGCCATAGACCGGGTGGATACGCATACCCACCCAGGCAGACCCAACATCTCCAAGTGAGACCTGTGTTCCACCTCCTTCCAAGGGGAATCTTCCAGGTCGTTGCCTAGCAAACAATCAACAGGCATGGTTGGACTCACAGCTACTTTCCAGGAACCTGAGACCCCCCCCCATTCAAAGGGAACCTGCGCCACTCTGCAGAGGCGCTCAGAGTTGTCTACTGCAACTACTTGGTGAAGTACCCGGGGATCGATCTGCTCTTCAGACACCAGGTGACTCCTCACTGTAGTCACACTGGCTCCTGTGTCTCTCAGAGCCTCCACCCTCTGTCCATTGATGGTCACCCATTGCCTGTACTTCTTAGTGTTATCAGGCACTAGGTTTCTCTGGACCATCTCACTGTCCCCTAGTGAGACAAGGGTCATTTCTGCTGGTTCCCACCCACCTGAAACCAACTCCTCCCCAAGCGCTACACTGGCCAAACCCTGGGACGGCGCACCAGTGGGTGCCGGTGTACTTTTGGGGCATTTGGGGTCCCCCCTCACATGACCCACCTGGTCACATGAATAGCACTTACGTAGGGGACCACCTGCCATTGGTTTCCCTTTGGAGAACCATGTCTTCTTTTCACTGGGGGGTTGGGAATCCTTACCCTGGGAATCAGTTTGGGGCCCTTTAGAGAACTCATCCTGTTTGCCCTTACCCCCCCCTTTCTTCTGAGAGGGACCCTGCCCACCCTTGGCGTGGTCTCCCCCATACCTCTTTTGGACCCTGGTGCTCTCCCAGCGGTCCGCTTCCTGTGCAAGCTTCCTGGGGTCAGTCAGCTTGCTGTCAATGAGGTGCTGGCGCAGCTCTGGAAAACATAAACTGTACAAGTGCTCCCAAGCAATTAAATTGTAAAGCCCCTCATACGTGTTTACCTTACTGCCCTTCACCCAACCATCCAGTGACCTGCAACAAGAATCAACACATTCCAACCATGTTTGGGATTCCTTTCTCTTGTAGGATCTAAACTTCTCTTTGTACTGCTCAGGGGTGAGCCCATACCTGGTAAGTAAGGCCTCCTTCATGGCAGGGTAGGTGAGACTCTGAGCATCCCCTAAGGCCGTCAGTGTGTCCCTCCCCTCTGCCTCAAAATGCTTCCACAGGGCTGCCCCCCAATGAGCTTCAGGGACCAGGTTCATGTGGAGAGCTGACTCATAACCCTTGAACCACAAGTAGATATCATCCTCCCTCTTATAATCCCTCACAAGGTCTTTTGGGATGTGTACCCTTCTCTCAGGCTGCACTGTAGAATTGCTGCCACCATCCCTACTGGACTGGCTTCTATGATCTATCTCTTTCAAGCTAAGCTCATGAGCCATTGTTATCTTCTTCTCCTCAAGGGCTAGCCTTCTCTGCTCCAATTGGTACTCCCTTTCCTCCTGTCTGTCCTGTAACTCTTCAGGTGTCAGACCCTTGGAGGATACACTGCTACTTGCCCTAGAGATTCTCCCCTGAGACATAGCAGGCCCACCCACTACATCAGTGTGAGTGACTTGCAACTCCTCTTCCCCCTCTGGCTCCTCATCTGTGTGCCCCTCAGCTGCTTTGGCTGTCACCCAGGCCCTCAGCGCCTTTTGCAGCTCATCCTTCTTGGATGAGCTCTTAATGGGACAGCCAACATTACTACAAAACTGCTTCAACTGAGCCACCTTGTAGCTCTCCAATTTCTCCAAGTCAAAAGCAGCTTCAGCTAGGGCATCTCCAGACTGAGACATGATGAGAGGTTAAAAAAAATATGCACAGTTCCAAAAACAGAAAAGCAAGTTCTCAAATGAAGTTTCAGCAAAGTCAATCCCGGGATCAGCGAAAAAAAAAGAAACTGAATGCAGAGAAAAACAGTCCAAGTAAAAAACAAAAATCACAAGACTAGTAGTATGTGGTCACGTAGTGGTCTGAGATCAAAACAGTAGTGTACACTTAATTACTGTATGTCAAGTACAAATACAAGTCCAAATCCCGACCGCTGGTCACCAATGTTAGAAATGGGGTCTTTGGTTGACAGTCAGGTTACCCCCTGTTCAAGCAAGGACCCTCACTCTAGTTAGGATAAAAGAGAATCACCCTCAGCTAACCCCTGCTTACCCCCTTGGTAGCTTGGCAGAGCAGTAGGCTTAACCTCAGAGTGCTGGGCGTAAAGTATTTGTACCAACACACACAGTAACTTAATGAAAACACTACAAAATGACACAACACCAGTTTAGAAAAATAGGAAATATTTATCTAGACAAAACAAGACCAAAACGACAAAAATCCAACATACACAAGTCAAGTTATGATTTTTTTAAAGGTTTAAAATAAAGAGAGTCTTTAGGTAGTTGTAACAACACACTAGCGCTGCTAGCGTGAAAATGTACCTGGTTTGCGTCAAAAATAACCCCGCACGGGCGGTGTGCGTCGAAAGTAACCCTGCACGGCTGTGTGCGTCGAAAACAACTCGGCACGGCGGTGCGCGTTGAAAAAGCCAGCCACACGACGATCCGAAAGTCCCGCGGCGCAGGGTGCGATCTCTCAGCCTCCGTCAGCGATGCTGCGCGTCGTTTCTCCTGCTCCGGGCGTCGGTTTTTCGGTCGCGTTTCCTGCGGCGTCGTTTCTCAGCTGCGGAACCGGCGTCGCGTCGTTTTCTCAGCCGCGATCGGTTTCGCGTCGATCTTTTCTCCGCACGGTGCTCGGTGCGTGTATTTTTGTCCTTAGGCTGCCAGCCTCTCCTTTCAGGGTCCCAGGAACTGGAAGGGCACCACAGAGCAGAGTAGGGGTCTCTCCAGAGACTCCAGGTGCTGGCAGGAAGAAGTCTTTGCTATCCCTGAGACTTCAATAACAGGAGGCAAGCTCTACATCAAGCCCTTGGAGATTTCTTCTGCAAGATGGAAGGCACACAAAGTCCAGTCTTTGCCCTCTTACTCTGGCAGAAGCAGCACTGCAGGAAAGCTCCACAAAGCACAGTCACAGGCAGGGCAGCACTTGTTCCTCAGCGATCAGCTCTTCTCCAGGCAGAGGTTCCCCTTGATTCCAGAAGTGTTTCTAAAGTTTGTAAGTTTGGGTGCCCTTCTTATACCCATTTTAGTCTTTGAAGTCACCTTTCTTCAAAGGAGACTCACACCTTCTTGTGACATCCTGCCTTGCCCAGGCAAGGCCTCAGACACACACCAGGGGGCTGGAGACAGCATTGTCAGAGGCAGGCACAGTCCTTTCAGATGAGAGTGACCACTCCACCCCTCCCTCCTAGCAGAGATGGCTAATCAGGAATGCAGATCACACCCCAGCTCCCTTTGTGTCACTGTCTGGTGTGAGGTGAAAAACAACCCAACTGTCAAACTGACCCAGACAGGGAATCCACAAACAAGGCAGAGTCACAGAATGGTTTAAGCAAGAAAATGCTCACTTTCTAAAAGTGGCATTTCCAAACTCACAATCTTAAAATCAACTTTACTAAAAGATGTATTTTTAAATTGTGAGTTCAGGGATCCCAAACTCCACATGTCCATCTACTCTCTAGGGGAATCTACACTTTAATCATATTTAAAGGTAGCCCCCATATTATCCTATGAGAGAGAGACAGACCTTGCAACAGTGAAAACGAAATTGGCAGTATTTCACTGTCAGGACATATAAACCACATTACTATATGTCCTACCTTATCCATACACTGCACCCTGCCCTTGGGGCTACCTAGGGCCTACCTTAGGGGTGCCTTACATGTAAGAAAAGGGAAGGTTTAGGCCTGGCAAGTGGGTACACTTGCCAAGTCGAATTTACAGTGTAAAAATACACATACAGACACTGCAGTGGCAGGTCTGAGACATGATTACAGAACTACTTATGTGGGTGGCACAACCAGTGCTGCAGGCCCACTAGTAGTATTTGATTTACAGGCCCTGGCACCTCTAGTGCACATTACTAGGGACTTACTAGTAATTCAAATATGCCAATCATGGATGAACCACTTACATATAATTTAAACAGGAGCACTTGCACTTTAGCACTGGTTAGCAGTGGTAAAGTGCCCAGAGTAACAAAAACAGCAAAATCAGAGTCCAGCACACATCAACAACCTGGGGAACAGAGGCAAAAAGTTAAGGGAGACCACGCCAAGGATGAAAAGTCTAACAGACAGGGTGACAAAATGGGACAGAACGGTAACATTTGGGGGGGTCTCATTTCCTGGCGGGGGTCTTGGCAATGTTCTCTGTCTTGTTCCTGGATCTCAGGGACGGTTTTCAGGGTGGTTCTCCATCTGCAGGGGGTGGGGTGCTGGTGTCCTGTTGGTCTTGTGGCGGTGCCTCCTGTCCACTAGCGCAGGCGGATGGCTGTTCATCATCCAGGCTAGTGTCAGGGGCCCCTTGTTGTGCCACTGTGTCCCTCCTGGTGTTGACAAGGTCTGCCAGCACCCCTGCAATGGTGACCAGGGTGGTGTTAATGGACTTCAAGTCCTCCCTGACCCCAAGGTAGTGTTCCTCCTGCAGCAGCTGGGTCTCATGAAACTTGGCCAGTACCGTTGCCATTGTCTCCTGGGAATGATGGTAAGCTCCCATGATGTTGGAGAGTTCCTCGTGGATAGTGGGTTCCCTGGGCCTGTCCTCCCCCTGTCGCACAGCAGTCCTCACAGTTTCCCTGTTATCCTGTGCCTCTGTCCCCTGAACCGTGAGCCCACTGCCACTGCCCCCAGGTCCCTGATTATTTTGGGTTGGTGGGTTTGCCTGGGTTCCCTGTAGTGGTGGACACACTGCTGATTGACGTGTCCTGGGGACAGAGGTATGGGCCCGCTGGGTGGGTGCTGTGCTAGTGTTTCCTGAGGGGGAGGCTCTGTGGTGGCTTGTGACAGTGTCATGGGAACCGACTGTCCCGAGGTCCCAGATGGGCTGAGCTGGTCATCTTGATCCAGGCGTGCAGAGCTGCTGTCATCACTGTGGGCCTCTTCTGTGGGGGTACTGGATATGTCTGGCACCTCCTGTCCGGTGACGTTGGGTAGGGGTCCTGTTGGGGTGTAAATGCATAATTATGGTATCTGTGTGTGACATCGTGTGCAATGGGTGGTTGACCACCATATTGTCACTACAATTAATAGACGTATTCCTGTCTAGATCGCATATACTCCGCCGTCCGCCATAATACCGCCGCCAAATGACCGCACCGCGGTCAAAAGACCGCGGCGGCCATTCAGACATTTCCTCTGGGCCGGCGGGCGCTCTCCAAAAGAGCGCCCGCCGGCCCAGAGGAAATGCCCCTGCAACGAGGACGCCGGCTCAGAATTGAGCCGGCGTAGTTGCAGGGGTGCGACGGGTGAAGTTGCACCCGTCGCGTATTTCAGTGTCTGTAAGGCAGACACTGAAATACTTTGCGGGGCCCTCTTACGGGGGTCCCTGCCGTGCCCATGCCATTGGCATGGGCACGGCAGGGGCCCCCAGGGGCCCCGCGGCACCCCCTACCGCCATCCTGTTCATGGCGGGTTTCCCGCCATGAACAGGATGGCGGTAGGGGCTGTCAGAATCCTCATGGCGGCGGAGCGCGCTCCGCCGCCATGAAGGATTCCCCCGAGTAGCGGTAAGTCGGCGGGAGCCCGCCGACTTGCCGCTTCTGACCGCGGCTGAACCGCCGCGGTCAGAATGCTCGTGGGAGCACCGCCAGCCTGTTGGCGGTGCTCCCGTGGTCGGTGGCCCTGGCGGCCACCGGCCGCCAGGGTCAGAATGACCCCCAGAGTGTTAAGATCTAATTCTTCCCTTCAGGTTCCCCTGTGAAGACATCATGCCCCATATCTGAGCAAAGGCCTGAAGTCTGTATTAGGATCTGTAGCGAAGCGTTCAGCAATCAGCATACAGTTGTGGTTCTCTGGCTGGAATCTCCCTCTAAGGCAGTGGTCTTCAAACTTTTTAATGCCGCGCCCCCCCAGTTGGAAAATAAAATTAATTGGGCCCCCCTCAGAATTATTCACAATTATTTTAGAAAGATGGCAATGTTTAAATATGTCTAAACCTATTTAAACATTGCAGTTAAGTTCTGTTACCTTTTTTAAACTGCAATAACATGCTTCTGTTTAAAAGAAAGGCATGTTACCTGTATAATATTTAGTTTGGCCAGAGTTTGGCGCCCCCCCTGGGATCACTTGAGGCCCCACTAGGGGGGCCCACCCACCAGTTTGAAGACCTCTGCTCTAAGGTGTAAGGGAACGGGAAGTGTTTTTATAATAAAACAGCTGATGTTCTGAGAAAATGTCCCTACGGAAGGATGTGTGTTTTCTACGAATGTGGGAGACTAAACTTATACCACGTTCAGCGGCAATGTACCTAGCTGTGGCCTTGGAAGAAGCAGAGTGAGCAAGAATGTCTTGTTTGAGAACAGAGTGCTGGCGTAGGCAAAACAGGTAGATAGATAGAAAATAAAACAAGACAGTAAAAGTGGCTATTGTGATAATAATAAAATGAAGCCGAATAAAATATATCTAGGTTAGAGTGTACAGCGGCCTGCCTAGTATGCTAAGATAACATGAATGGAGCTTTAGCTAAAATGGCTACACAACAGTCTAATCCGCTATACAACACTGTACATAACTCTTTGTATGCCACTACACTCAACTTAACTCCACTCTACTGTATGGCACAGTACTCCACTACACTCCACTACTCCACTGTACACCACTCCACTGTACGACTCTATGCCATTGTACTCTATAACACTGTATGTCAATCCACTCTACCACACTCTTCAACTCTGTACACCACTCCATTCTATAAAACCCCTCACTAGACTGTATGCCACTCTACTCTATTCTAGTCTACAACACTTTCCAGTACTGTAGGACACACCACTACACTCCATTGTGAAGCTCTTTACTCCAAATTATGACACTACGGTACTTGGTGAAGTGGTGAGTCACAATGTTGTCTGGTTAGTGAGCTGAAAACAGTGTGAATGGAGGTGTGCTACTTATATTAATTTGAATGTGGTGCTAAATTGTAAATTAAAGTTGTAACTATAACTTCAGAATTTCTAATTTTTGTGTAGTTTGTTTGCTTTGTACATTTTCCTAACTATAACTAAGCTGTGACCTTTAGATGTTTCATTTAACAAATATGCATGTATATAGTCACTGAAAGATAGCAAAGGTTAAAGTAATGTTATAGTTATGAGAAGATGTCAGTGACAACATTAACATTTTCAACTAATAAAACACAGAAATTCACCAGTTATAGTTAGCAACACTTACTAGAAATTGTGCCCCGCCATGCACTGCTTATGACCTGACATATTATATCACACATGACATGTTCTATGACATCATTTATGATATCACTGAAGACATCTGAAATGGCGTCACTGATGACAGCACTGATGACATCATCCAAGCTTCTTTTGTACACATTCCTCTATAAAATAGTATGGCATTAGAGGCCTGAATGTAAGTACAAAATAGCTCAGAATAATATACAGCATCACTAATGCCATCACTTATACAATTCCCTTAGGTGTAGCATGCATGTGCTATGAGCAACATTGACTCTATACCATACACTTCACAGGTAGCCTAGTTCACATTATCAATCAACCATGGATATATGGGAAGCCTTCATTGCACGCTGCATTCAATATATACACAACTGTTCAGAGAAAGTTACTGAAGATACTAAAGGTCTGTTCCAAAACTAATGCCCCACTATGGGCAGCTTTAATCTGTATCAAACACCTCACAGTCACTAAAACTATATTGGGAAATGAAGTTGATATGAGTAGAAAACTAGGTACTGTAACCAGTGTTTACTTTTTGAAGAGAGTTTACTCTGTACCACATTGTTTGCAGACAGTGTAACTCTCATGAGAAATACACCATAGAGTATTACAAAAGTCTCTGCTAAGAACAATATACACTCTATGCAACACTTGTAAAAAAGAAAGAAAAAAAAACACTATTTGGTAAAAATCACCAGGGTGTGAAGGTGCTAAATATTCTGCTACCTGCAGTCTTGCAACAGTGGTGGAACCTTTACAGATAGACCATCTTCTGAAACATAAGAATCACATGTACATAGGTCAGTACCTGGTGCACAGTAAGTAGAAATTGTCATGATGTGACAATTCCAGGTAATAACTGAAGGCTGCTTATAATACTTAGCATGTAGAACATAAACGTCTGTGGAACATGCTGAATACAAGTCTTTTACTGCCACCGGCACACAAAATTATTATTTAGTGGAAGATTTATAACATGTTTAATACCTCGACACACGTATGATGCATTAGGAGCAGATGCATTTTGTAAACATTTAATCTCATTAGCTGGACACAGGCTGCACAAAATAAGGTGGAAAAGTAATATGGTAGCTACCCGCAACTATGTAAACTGTAACACAAACTAACGCATTCATTGGACAGTGTACATGAACCTTTAAGTCTGTTTCAAGAAAAAAAATTGCAAATAATCCAACTGAAAATAACTATTGTGAGAAACCTGTAAAAAATGAATCACAAATAATGAATTGAATATGTAATGGGTTATTGGTATCAGTGGCATTATATATTCAGTGGCATAATTTGTTCCTGCAGCCCAAGATATATTACTATCAGCAATTGAGTGGGGCTAACAAATATCAGGGGTGGGATAATAGTCGCCTCCTTTTGTCCTTAATAAAATCAGGAATCTTCTGTAGGAGAATCTGCAATTTTATTGTTTGCAGGAGGCTCTATTATGCAGGCTCAAAACCTTTGCACAACTGCTACAGCCACATACTTAATACATTTCCGATAGAAACATTTAAAGGTAGATGCCCTTGACCACAGGCTTAAATAGCTTGTGCAAAGCTAGCAAAAGTTGCAGATCAGGAGCCCACAAACTCTCTGTTACATTTATGAGGATAGGCAGGGGACTCAATGGAAATAGAGGACATTTTTATATATCTTGATATTACAAAAAATAAACCCCAGCAGGAGAAAAATGCATGGCAGAAATATTCAGCTGATACCATTCTAAAAGAGCCAAATATGACAGTATTACTAATTTTGCTGACAACAGCTTCAAGGATAATCTGTCATTGTCCTCCCATGATAGGAAGAGCTATAGAACCACCTCTACATTCCCTAAAGTAGAATACCCGGGCTTAGATGGATGTGTATTCCTGATGCTCTTCAATAATTTTCAAACCAGCTGGCGCTTCCCAGCCTTTCAATTTTATGATGTCCTGCTGATATAGTTGATCTATATCTAGTAATAGTTCTATTAGCTTTCCGTTCTTCTGCTAAGGATGCCAGAAAAGTTAGAACACTTATGACATCAGAGAAAATGGGATTGATACCTCTTCCCATACACCAGCTACTCCAGGTATCCCATTCTGACTTATGGGCCCTTTTTATTCCTTTCACACATGATGTTGTGATATAACTAGAATCTGTTTCCTGAAAGGCCTGACACACCCTTTGGCACCTCAAACATCTCCATGCCACCAGAGTGAGCCTGCCCCTCAAATCCAGGTTGTGAAACCACCCCAGCAGGTACATCAAAAGATGAGGCAAGATGAATAAGAACTGGGTAATCAACTGATAGTTCTAAGAGTAAAGTGAACTAAGGCTCCACCCTCCACAATGGAGTTACCAATGTGACCCTTGCCACCTGTCTTCAGATCTGGGAAATACATCTTGAATCATGAAAAATGGTGGAAAAGCATAAATATTCCTACTGGACCAATCCTGAAGAGAATAATCTGTTACTAGAGCTTCTTGAGCTGGTCTCACTTTCCAGCCATAATTATTCCTAACTGAGCATGCAAGTGGAACACAAAGAGGTATATGATGAAAGGACCCCATGCCTTGTTTAATATCTGAAACACTTCAAGTTCCAGACACTACTCGCTGCTTCCATATGGGATTCTTGAATAGTAGTCCACTTCTGTATTGTTTGGTCCAGCAAGGTATTATGCCACAAGACATATCTTCCTCTGTACAAAATTCTCAATGGGACCCGGCTAGAAATGCCTATAGCTTTGACCTTGTTACCCTTAATTTGTTTATGTACCTGACTGCTGTAATGTTGACTAGGAGAAGGACGATCACACATTTGACCCTATTTTTTGCAAAGCTCTGGATTGTAAAGCAGCCTGAAACATAGGTATTCCTTCCCAGACCATGCCACAACTTGTGTTCTAGCCCTACCAGGTGTGCATCTAATTATAAGACAATATCTGGGAATGTAGAAACATGGCTCACACATTTGTGCGTCTACATGACTTATCTCCTTTCTTGACTCTTGATTTAAAGAGACTGTCTGTAAGTAATCTAGACCTTAATGGAAAGTGTCTTATCTTGAGGTGCTGGAGAGCCCTGTAATAAAACATTTCTCAACAAAAATTACTCGAATAGAGGACAGATGCATGACCACCAGGCTTGCTAAGTGGGAAAAATTATGTTGTGACAGAGTCTCCCTCAGCTCACTCTTTACCACCTTCAACTTTGCTCCTGGCAACAGAAGAAACAGAAGAATCCCCTTTTCTGAACCAACCAGACATCCTAACCAACCTTCTTGAGGGCACCAACTTTGATTTTTCGATATTGATAATTTAACCCAACAACTGAGTCAACTCAACAGCTTCCTGAACTTGCTTCACCAACCTCCCTCTCTCCTGTCCCATGTATATGATATTGTCTAGATACACATCATCCTCGGTACCTTCGGTCTCAGGACTGCCGCCAGAGGCCTCATCAGCTTGTTGAAGCACCAAGGAGTAGAAGATAGACCAAGTGGAAGGAACTTGAATCTTAGCAAGCACCTGTCCTTGTCACAAAAATTCAGGTACTTCTATGTTCTTGACATATAGACACTACCAGGTAAGTGTCTTTTAAATCGAGATGCACAATCCAATCCCCCGGAAAAAGGATGTCCCTCAGGCATATCATAGTGTCCATTTTGAAATTAAGTTACAGAAGTAATTGTTGAGCTTCCTCAAATGTATTACTGCCCTATAGGAAATTGAATTACTGCGCAAGGGGTGTGAAACCGTACTCAATCAGAAACCACAGCCTCAGTCAGGGTGAAATACAAGCCAAACCCAAATTAACCTGTGCTTAACTCCCTGGTAGCTTAGCACAAAAGCAGTAAGGCTTAGCTTAGAGGCAATTTGTAAAGTATTTATTCAGCACTTCAAACATTAATAAAGTGAAAACACTATACAAGAGAACTCCCACACCAATTTAGAAAAAAAGAGTAAAAGTTAACAAATTATTTGAGATCAAAACAACAAAAAACCAGTCAGTAGAACGGAGATATGCAGTTTTAAAGTTTTAAGCAAAAAGAGTGCTTGAAAGCATAAAGCGACAACTGTGTTTACCTGCTCCCGCTGGATAAGGGCAAAGACAGAAGTCCAGGATGACTGCAATGGAGCGCGGGCCAGCTACGGCAACCAAGTCAGGCCTGCTGAACAAAATTACCTTAAATCCTGGTTTACCGAGCCTTGCAAGATCCTGCGTTGAGAATGCATCACACAGTCTGGGCTCCAAAAAGCTGCAGGGGTGTGATGCGGAGTTCTGCGTCATCATCCAGGATGCCTTTGACAAGTTTCTTATGATGTGCAGGCCTGCGTTGAGGATGTGCAGCATCGATTCCAAGGAGACTACACGCTGGGATGTGGGGCCCGACGTTGGGGATGCGACACGCTACAGCGGTTCCAATGTGGCTGGAGGACATAAGTCACTCTGCATTGATTCTGCTCCACAGGTCCACAGCTGGACTGGCAGAGCACTTTCAGGCCAACTTCCAAGGGCCCAGGACTGGCGGGGCACCATCTGTGGGGTAGGATTCACAGCATACAGAGTCCAAGCGCTGGGGATAACGTAGTTGGAGACTACTTAAATGGGTGGCACAGAAAATGCTGCAGGCCTACTAGTAAAAAAAATCAAGGTAATGGATGGAATGCTTGAACTGACCTCAGCCACTTACAATCACTCAGGCCGCATCCAAACCCATTGTTTTTTGTCCACTATGCCACTTCAGTTTGGACCCAGCCACATGCAAATCAGCTGTGACAGTGTGTCTTATGAGACCAGTCCAGCCCGAACTGCCTCCTTGACACAGAACACAAGCAACCTTGGACTGGTTTAACCCTAGTTAGGGCTCTTCAGCCAGGTATAGCTTGGTTCCATTGGCACAGTGAGCCGGGGACTCTTGGGTCTGTGCACGCTGGATCGCTCCGGACAGACTGTTCCCAGCTGATGAGCCCATAAGATAAATAACAATGGATCGGGATGTGGTTCGAGTGATTGCCACAGCGGTCAGCCACTTTGAACAACAATCAACAGGAAAGTGAACACCCACAATATTCTCTTTGAACAAGTTATATGAAACATATTAAAAGAACCACACAGAAAAAAGTTGTGCCTTCAATTTGCATTCCTATAAATCCAAGCAGCTGCTGGCATAAACACTTCCCTAGGCGAGTGTCTGCCTTGCAACAAATAATAAAATGTATCTGACCTTGAAATAAATATAGGCAACACTTCCCAGCAGCATTGAACTTGTACAATGCAATTATTCAAACCTGACATTTGAAAATATGAGCGTTTACACTTAAACAACAAACACAGTGCCCATTAACAATTTCACACAAAAGCCTTTAAAAGCAGGGCCCATGTGAAATTGACTTAAACAAACTAACAATCTCACATAGAGTCTTGACTGCAGGCACTCTGACCTAAAAGCCCATAAAACTCCAGTCTAAACACCAAAGAAACAATACATAAATATACAGTAAAACACAATCCAATGCTACCAAACAACATTTTGCAATGCATTTATATCCTGGAGCAAGAAAAGAGGAAATGGTGTACGGACTACTGCTATTTACTGGTAGGGATGTCCTTTGTGTAAATAACATCCTGCTCAGGGGAGCAAGAATATGGAGTTGTAGTATTTTGTAACCTCTGTAAAGAAAATAAAGCATGAAGAGAGACAGCATAATAGAGCCCCATGGCTTGTATTAAAATTAAGTTGACTTAAAATGTCAAAATGTCAACACATAACAACATTTTGTCAATTTGAGCGTCCTTTTTTATTGTTTATTTCTTTCTGAACACACAACGTGTGTTCAGTTCACAGGGGCAGTTCATCCATTATAGCAGAGGAGCGTCGCCACACTAAATTATCCCCAGAAAACCCCAGAAACGAAAATTAAAATGTTAATGAAATTAATATATTAGCATTTTATTTTTTGTCAACCGTCCTGAACTGAATGTTGGGACGAGGCGGGGCCTGCTCAGTGGCAGCAGTGGTGGGCAGGACTGCCTGTGCACTAGTTTATAGTGTGCATTTCACTTTGGCTGGCTGTCTGGCGTCGGCCAGCCTGACATGCGCACTATAAACCTCTCAACCTAGCTGTCTTAAACAGCTGTGATGAGAGCATGCACAAGCCTCCAGTGTCCCGGGGAGTGCTGAGAGGCTGCTCCCTCCAATCCTGGCACTTGTCTCCTGCTGGGTAACAGCACAAGAGCAGCACCAGGAATGGTTAAGAGAGTTAGCTGGGGCCCTGAATGTGACGTGACAGAAGAGGACCGGAGTGGAGGCAAGACGGTAAGTACATTTTTATTTGTTTTTATTTTATCACCCTCCCACCACCCATTTTCCCGCCCCTCCATTCACCATAGTTGTCAGCCGCCAATGGCAGCTCAGCTGTTATGCTGGTCTGCTACACTTGTCCTGATCATTATTACACAAAAAGTTTGTTTACACTCACTCTCACTTGCAGCACACATTATTAGCGCACTCAAGCTACATGAACTGCCGTCACTAAAACATTGCTTTCACTCACCTGCACTCATCACATTGTGGTGCCATTCCCCTAAGCCACACGGATAAAGCAAATTAATAAAAGGCACAAACCTAAAGGAGAACTAGCAGTCGTCCACAAGTACTCATGGCTCTGAACTCTCAGAACCTATGTAGAAAATCCTCCCCATTGTCATAACTGTGAATTTACTAAAGTTCCAAAGAATATATTTTCTACACCTTGGTCAAATACTGCTTCTGGCAAAATAAAACATAGACTAACCAGGTAGACACCTAGGCCCATATTTCTACTTTTTTGCGCCGCATCTGCATCATTTTTTTGAAGCAAAGGCGGCGCAAACTTACAAAATATAATTGTATTTTGTAAGTTTGCGTCACTTTTGCGTCACAAAATGACGCAAATGCGACGCTAAAAAAGTAGCAATATGGGACCTAAGGAGCGCCCAACAGTACACTACGCGCAACCTCGACTCAAAGTGACCACCCATTGAACAATAGGTACATATACATGTAAACATTTCAGAAGAGGAAAGTGGAAGATTTAAAAAAAAAATCGAAAGAATGTATTTCTCCCTTTGATTTCTATTGAAGGAGAAGCAATTTCAGGTGGGAGACAGCCAAACTATACCCAGTTTTGGTTTAAAAAATCGGGAGTTTCCCGACTGTATCGGGTTAATTGGTTATTACTTGTACATAGTGCTAAGAACATATCCAAATAGTTTGGCTAAAAATACAGAGTGGGAACTGTTTATTGTGGAGCATTATTACCACTATTGACCACACGATGGCAGGAGCACATCACTTTGTTTACTTTATGGAACATACTACAAGGTCAGTGTATCAACATGCTGCCTACGTTACGCTGCTGGTCTCCAATCCTTTATCATTTTTAGGACAAAATTAGCTCAGACATATTGGGGATAATCTGGAAGCTAATTGTTAGAAACAGGGGACCTCATTTATAAGGCCCTTGCTGCACTGGAAAAGGGGCACAGTGAAATTTACATTTCACTGCGTCATTCTGAAACTTCACTGTCTGAATTGTACTGCCTGCTCAGAGCAGTCGTAAAACTGATGTAGAGCTTTTCTCTATGGGGGTCTCCTCGCATTGCTGGAGTAGCATAATTTTTTTTAACGCGTCAGGTAATGCATCAGTTTAGCGCTACACATGCATCACAATTTCTGACACATCTGTGGAAACGTGCACAATTGAGCTCTGTACAGTTAATACAACGCATCCAAGATGTTGTTAGGGAATTGTGGGGCAACGCAAGAAATCTGACGCATCGGGGCCAATGCATCAGGTTCTTGTAAATGAGGCACTCGGTTTTGTTATGTCGCTACCACTGAGTTTGTTTGGCTAGGGGTGACCTACACGAGCCGCTGGTATGCGGTCGGGTAGAAACCCCTCTAAATGTTTGTCCTGTTGGTTGGCTCCTGACGTAAGGAGGCAAAGGAATAAAGGTTTTGGTGTTTGCGCCAAAAGTTCAGTTCCCCACTGACCACTACTGCTGCTGTGTCATTATTTCCTCACTGACCATTTCCCCTTTCTAGGTTCCCGCTAACATCGGAACCGTAACAAACATATAACAAAGTGGCAAGGAGACCGGGAGACGGCCCTCGCACCCCGATTATTGCCAGCTTTCACCCCAAGTGGCCCGCGGTGCTGGCGTGACGGGCGTGGTGTGCAGACCAACGTGTACCTGAAATCTGGCAGCGTGGCAGCGACCTCTGCGGCTTCCGAGTGTGAACCCCAGAGGTGAGTCTGCTAAGCGGTGGACTCCGTGGCTGGGCAGCAGCGAGGTGCCTGCCTCAGCTGTGGGAGTGCTTGTGTCGGCGGCGGTCTGAGCGGCTGGGCGGCAGGAGGAGTTGCCGTGCGTCCACTCGAGTCGAGCAGACGCCGGTTGTCTTGGCGGCCGCACCCCCACCAGTCAGTGGCACGTGAGGTGCATTGGGACAGTTCACATAGCAGAAAAAAGGAAAAAAAAAACGCACCAACAAACAACCGGGTGGTGTGCAGCCGAGGCAGCTGGATGTAACCACGCCCCCATCAGGAGATTAGAGGAAAGAGCGCGTGGAGCGCTATCCACGACGTACAAGCAGGGTGCTGCAGCCACTGGACTCCTGGTGAGTGACAGGAGCAGAGAGAAGACATAACATTTAGGCATTACATACTGCTACAACACCCAAGGAAGGCAGTGCAGGTGAGGAAAGCAGAAGAAATCTATCTCAGCTGTTCCGTGGTGTGGCAGTAGGCCTGCACTTTTGCTGGGTTGATAAATAACTGGGTGCCTGCACAGCCAACACAGAGCACTCTGTACACCCTGGGCCACTGAGTGGACGTCAGCGCAGTTTTCAAGTGGCCCCTATCGGCACACACACCCTGTCAGCACCATGAATTTGTTCCCGGCGCTGGAACCGTTTCTAATCGATGGTCCTCCATCAGCACATGCCGCCAAATGGAAAACATGGGTGGAGCGTTTGGAAAACTATTTTGAGGCAGCAGCAATACACCCTGAAAGGAGAGGGCCGATGCTTTTGCATTTGGGCGGGCCTGCGTTCCACAAGGTCAGCAAGTCGGTGTTAGAAGATGGTCCCCCGTTCACATATCAAACTCTGAAACGCGCAATCACAGCCTATTTTGAGCCGTTGGCGAATCCAGACTATGAGCGCTTCCTTCTCAGGCAAGCCAGGCAACTTCCGGAAGAGTCGGTGGATGTCTTCAATGCTAGACTCAGCGACTTGGCGAGTACATGTACATTACCTGATACGGCTGACGAGATCCGTGCGCAGTTCATTCAAGGCTGTCACTCTACCAAGTTGAGAGAACATATCTTACAAGTCACAGGCATGTCAATGGCGGACATGCTGACAATGGGTCGCTCAAAGGAACTGTCTCGTGTGAGGGCGGCACAAATGGAGTCGGCACTCGCGAAACCCATAAAGGCAGAACCTGTAAATGCATTGGTGGCGGCGACACCCACGAAAAGAAAGGAAAAGAACAAATCAGAGGGAGCGGGTCGCACCTGCTACATGTGTGGAGGAGCGTATCCGCACCAAGGAAAATGTCCAGTGATGAGGAAGCAATGCACAAACTGTCAACGTCTCAACCAGTTTGCGAAAGTCTGCAGGTCGGCCGTGAAGCCCAAGTCAGGGGGACGGAAAGTGATACATGCGGCCCAAACCATCCAACAACAGAATGAGGTGCTGGACATGGATGATGACGATGAACCGGAAGGCACGGTGTATGTTATCCACACCACTCAACCAGGCAATGGTCGGGGGAAGAGAATTCCGAGGTGCACGGTGAAAATTGCCCGTCATCAAGTGCCCGCCCTCATTGACACTGGGGCTTCGATAAACATCCTTGCACAGTCGGTATTCCGGCAGCTTCCCACTCGCCCCCAACTTCGGCCCACCACCGTGCAGGTATATGCATTTGGATCAGCAACCCCAATTCCACTGGCAGGTGTGTTCACGACAGACATCGTGCATGAGGACATTGCCACCAGAGCAAAGGTATATGTCACGAAAACTGGAACAGGGATGTTACTGAGCTGTCGCACAGCCGAGGAACTGGAACTAGTCACTTTCGCTTTCAGTGTCCATGTGGGGGCTTTAGAAAGTCTGGAAGAAGAATAATACTTGGACATTTTCCAAGGCATTGGATGTCTGAAGGAACGACAGGTGAAGCTACACATCGACAAAACGATTGAACCTGTAGCCCTGAAACATCGACGCATAGCATTTCACCTGAGGCCAAAGGTGGAAGAGGAGATGGCCAAATTGGAAAGCGCTGGCATTATTGAGAAGGTTGAGGGGCCAACACCATGGGTGTCACCCATAGTCGTCACCCGCAAGCCAAAACAACCAGGTGAGGTGCGCATATGCGTGGACATGAGGTTGCCGAATATGGCCATCGGAGGGAGCGGCACCTCACACCAACGGTGGATGACATTGTGGCAGAGGTCAGTGGGTCACCGTGGTTCTCTAAGATGGACCTTCGGGCGGGATATCACCAACTGTTGCTCGCCCCCAAATCAAGGGCCATAACCACATTTTCAACTTATGTGGGGCTGAGGCGGTACAAGCGTCTCAGCTTCGGCATTGCCAGTGCCGCAGAAGTGTTTCAGGACACGATTCGTGGTGTGTTAGCCGGGCTCGAAGGGGTCATCAACGTGAGTGACGATATTCTTGTGCATGCCCCCACTGTGGAAGGGCATCTTAAGAGACTCCGTGCTACCTTCCACAGGCTTCGACAAAACGGACTGACGCTACACAGGGAGAAATGCGAATTCCTGAAACAAGATATTGCATTCTTTGGCTACCATTTCTCAGCACAAGGGGTCCAGCCTGATCCAGAAAAAGTGTCTGACATCCAGTCGGCATGTCCTCCTACCTCCGCCACAGGTGTCCGTAGTTTTCTAGGAATGGTGACCTTCTGCGGAAGATTCATTCCAAATCTGACATCTCTCACAGCACCGTTAAGGGAACTCACGAAAACTCACACTCCGTGGAAGTGGACTGCTCTCCATAATGAGGCTTTTCAAGCGACTAAACAAGCGTTGTCGGCAGACACCACGTTGGTGTATTTTGACTCTTCCAAAGACACTGAGATATCCGTGGATGCCAGTCCCGTAGGTCTTGGAGCAGTTTTGTCTCAGAAGGGAACAGATGGTGAATGGGCCCCGGTAGCCTATGCAAGTAGGGCTTTGACGACCACGGAACAACGCTACTCCCACATAGAAAAAGAGGCGCTGGCGGTCCATTGGGGCTATCGTCATTTTCATTTGTACATCTACAGCCATCCGTTCATAGTACATACAGATCACAAGCCTTTGATACCTCTGTTCAACAAATCCGCATTTCAACCCCAACCCAGGATAGAAAAGTGGATCCTCCAGCTTCAGGAGTATCAATTCGTGGTGTTGTATCGACCAGGAGCCCAAAACCCGGCAGATTATCTGTCCAGACACACCAGACCCCTCACTACTCAGGAGGAAGGGGAGTCGAACGATGTGGAGTATGTAAGATGGGTGGTGGAACGATCAAGACCACGTCCTATCTCAGTCCAGAAAATTCAAGAGGCCACCCAAGCAGATGAAGTGTTGCAGTTAGCCATCTCGTGTGTTCGTGATGGGAAGTGGCATTTACTAAAACAAGACATGTTTTGTAGAACGGCAGAAGCCAAAATAACCTTGTCCTCCCTGCACAATATTCAACAAGAGTTGGTGGTGTCACCTGAAGAGTGTTTGCTGCGAGGTCATCGCTTGGTAATTCCTGAAGCATTGCAGCAACGAACGATTGACTTAGCTCACGTCTCCCATCAAGGGATTGTAAAGACCAAAGTGAGACTGAGGAGCAAAGTATGGTTTCCTGGCATGGATGCCAGGGTAGAACAGACGATTCAACATTGCCACACATGTCAGACCCTCAGACCTGCTGACATGCCCGCTCCGATCATAACAGAGCCGATTCCCCCCACTCCGTGGCATCGAGTGAGTATGGACTTAGGCAGTCTTCCTGACGGGCGGAATATGTTGGTTGCCATAGACGATTTTTCCAAATACCCAGAGGTGGAGGTCCTGAACTCTACCACTACTGATCGAGTGGTGCCATGTTTGGAAAAGATCATGGCCACCCATGGCATATTCAAAGAATTGAGAACTGATAATGGTCCCCCTTTTTCGAGCAACGAGTTTGCAGAATATCTGGCGTCACATGACATTCATCATCGAAAAATCACTCCTCGCTGGCCCCAAGCTAATGTGGAAGTTGAGCGCTTCATCAGGACATTAAATAAAGTGCTGCGAATTGCGGTCTCTCAGGACAAGGATGTGGAATGTGCTCTGTTTGAGTTTCTGAGGGAGTACCGCCTGACTCCCCATGTCACCACTGGTGCTATTCCTAGTGAAGTGTGTGGTTTACAGAGCGTGAGAGATACGTTGCCCCAAGTGAATACCTCGATTGGGCTTCATGATCAAGTAGCTGGTCGGTTGCGAAATCGTCAAGTGCTGAATGATCGGATGTCTCAGAAGAGGCGAGCCAGGGTGTGACGTTTGAGAGCAGGAGACCGGGTATTGGTAAAAAATAGACATGCAGGAGGCAAATTCAAGCTCCCATTTGAATCTAGCCCATGGACAGTGGTGAATGTGAAAGGCACGATGGTCACGGCCCAACGAGGTAGTGAGATGGTGACTAGGAATGTGTCTTTCTTTAAAGCCTATTACTTGCTCATACCTGATTCTCCGGTGCCAGGGTCGGGTGCACCCACTATCCTGCAGAAGGGAGGTATGGATCAGAGTTCTCCAGCGCAGGACGGGCTCCCTTCTGAGGACCTGCGTTTGCCCCTTGGTGAGACTGAACCATCAGATGGTGTTGTCGTGACAGAGGAGCCGGCTCGCATGTCCATAGGCAATCCCGGCGGTCGGACCGCCGGGATCTGGATGGCGGTAGGGGGGGTCGGAATCCCCTCGGCGCCGCCTTGGAGGATTCAATGGGGCGGCGGTACACTGGCGGGAGCCCGCCAGTGGTGCCGGTCCGACCGCGGCTTTACTGCCGCGGTCGGAATCCCCTTTGGAGCACCGCCGGCCTGTCGGCGGTGCTCCCGCGGTCCTCCGCCCTGGCGGTCTTTGACCGCCAGGGTCAGAATGACCGCCTATGTGTGCCATTAGTACATTTAGGAGTTGATGTGCATGCAGTGCTTTCCTGGATATTGCCATGGGTCATGTTGCTGGTGTGATGCCGTATTTTGGTGTTTTCAATTTTTATTTTTATTTTAAGTTGAGGAGGAATGTTATGTCGCTACCACTGAGTTTGTTTGGCTAGGGGTGATCTACACGAGCCGCTGGTATGCGGTCGGGTAGAAACCCCTCTAAATGTTTGTCCTGTTGGTTGGCTCCTGACGTAAGGAGGCAAAGGAATAAAGGTTTTGGTGTTCACGCCAAAAGTTCAGTTCCCCACTGACCACTACTGCATGCTGTGTCATTATTTCCTCACTGACCATTTCCCCTTTCTAGGTTCCCGCTAACATCAGAACCGTAACGAACATATAACAGGTTTCTGGTTGGCGGAGGTATGCATCCTGTCCAAGTAAGAACCACAGTCCTAGTCAGGGTAAGTCGTCAACACACCCTAGGTCAGCCTGTGCTCCCCCTCTGTAGTTTGACACTGAGCATTCAGGCTTAATGTAAAAGGCACTGTGTAAAGTATTTGTGCAACATTGAACACACCACACACAAAAATCCACACCAGGTCCGAGATATAGAGCTTAAATTAATGAACAAAACAAGACCAAAATGACAAAAATCCAGTAAGTTGACCTTGAGTTATGAATTTTTAAAGGTAAAAATTCAACACAGGGCTTAAAAGCATAAAGCGTCAACCTGGGATATTGGGTTACACTAACCTGGGTTAAATCCAAAAGTTCCGGCTGAACTCAATGGAGCATGGGTGTTGGACCTGGCCCTGTTTGCAGGGTCATCCCCAAACTGTTTACCTCCTTCCTCCTATCTTTTCTGACCAGTTTATGTTGGCTTTAGGACTCTGGACACTTCATCACTGCTACCCAGTGCTAACCTGCATATGCTGTCTGTGTAAATTATATTTGTGATTGGTTTATGCATGATTGCCATATTTGATTTACTAGTAAGTCCCTAGTAAATTGCACTAGAGGTGCCCCCAGGGCCTGTATATCAAATGCTACTAGTGGGCCTGTAGCACTGATTGTGCCACCCACACGAGTAGCCCTGTAAACAGGTCTCATACCTCGTACTGCAGTGTCTGTGTGTGCAGTCTTGCACTGCCAATTTGACTTGGCAAGTGTACCCACTAGCCAGGCCCAAACCTTCCCTTTTTATACGTGTAAGGCCCCCCTAAGGTAGGCCCTAGGTAGCCCCATGGGCAGGGTGCAGTATATTTAAAAGGTAGGACATGTACTGGTGTGTTTTACATGTCCTGATAGTGAAATATTGCCAAATTCATTTTTCACTTTTGCAAGGCCTATCCCTCCCATAGGTTAACATTGGGCCTACCTTTAAATACCTTTTAAGTACAGTTCCCTATTGGGAGCAGATAGTGATTTGGAGTTCAGAGTCTCTGAACTCACAATTTAAAAAATACAACTTTTGGTAGAGTTGTTTTTTACGTTGTCTGTATGAAAATGCCACTTTTAGAATTTTCTTGCTTAACCATTCTGTGCCTCTGCCGGCCTGTGGAATCCACGTCTGGGTCAGACTGACAGTTGGTCTGTTTGTGAATTCCCTCCAGACAGTGACACAAAGGGAGCTGAGTTGTGTCCTGCATATCCTGATGAGTCTTCCTGGGTTAGAGTGAGGAGGGAAGAGCTGACACCTGCACCTGAAAGGGTCGTGCCTGTCCTCACACTTTGCAGTCTCCAACCCCCTGGGGTGTGCCTTGGGCCAGGCCTGGGCAAGGCAGGATCTTGTAAACAACAGAGGCTTTCCTTTGAAGTTTGAAATGAGTATAAGTAGTAGACCCAAAACCCCAGATTCTTAGATTACTTCTGGATCAAGAGGAACCTCTGCCAAGGAGAAGAGCTTGATAATTGAGGAGGACCTGCCACTCTTCCTGTTGCTTTGCTGTGCTGGCCTGCTGCTGCTGCTTCTGCCTCAAGAGTGAAAGGACTGGACTTTGCTTTCTGAAATACTGCTTGTGAAGTTTATCCGAGGGCTTGGACTGAGCTAGCCTCCTGTTAAGAAGTCTCAGGGACACCAAAGACTTCACCTGCCAGCACCCGAGTACTCCTGCTGAGGACCCTGAAGGTATTACTCCCATTACTTACCATTGGCTTTGTCTTTTCTCACTCATATTTGCTTGTGTTCTATTTGCAGGCATTATTTGTTTTAGCACCTCAAGATTTTGTCCTTCTTATGGAACCTAACCTTTTTAGCACCTCTCTGATTGGCTCTTTCTTTTCTTCCACAAGTACTCACTTTTCAGGAACAAATTTGTTATTTTGTGTGAAGCACTTCTTGTTTTGCAGTTGTGTCTGTTGTATGATTCTGTCCTTCCTGCATTCTTTGTCCTCTCAAACTAAGGCGGTCATTATGAATATGGCGGGAAAGACCACCGACCGCCGTGTCGGCGGTGAACAGAATCCCGCTGGTGTCGGCGTATGGAAACCCACCATATAATGATTAAAAAACCCAACCCCGCCAAAAAATCCCAGACCACCACTCCCCGGCAGGACCCTGTCGGCGGGAATCCCGACCCACCCCACCCCGCCTCCGCCAAGCACACCCACATCCCGCCCTCCAAATAATGATGCACAAATCACCTCGGCGGACAGTGGTGTCCGGACGACCATTGGCGGCTGCGACCGCCATGGGCAGCAAGTGGGCCCAACAGCAATAAGTGCACACATTGGCTAGGCCTATCACCCACACCTGACACACATCCAGAACACCATAAAACACCCCCATACACACCCCACAATCCCTTTCAATGAAACCAGGACCAGAAGACGGAGAGCACCAGAACCAGTCAGCGAACGGCAGCATACAGGACACGCATATCGACCCACAGAGGAGCACCCATATCCCGTCCTCAGTCCCGACGCCATCCACCACCCTCACCATACCCCCCCCAAAAATCCACGCTTCACCGAAAGGGAGATAAGGACCATGGTGGACGAGATCCTGAAGGTGGAGCCACAAATCTTCGGGTCCGAGGTGCAGCACACACCCATTGCGCTGAAATTGGAGCTGTGGCAGACCATTGTCAACAGGGTGAATGCAGTGGGACACCATCCACGCACCAGGGACAACATCTGGAAGAGATGGAATGACCTGCGGGGGAAGGTCAGGGCCATGGCATCCAGGCACCACATTGCAGTGCAGAAGACTGGGGGAGGACCACCACCAACACCACCCGACTACACCGAAAGGGAGGAGAAGGTACTCGCCATCCTTCACCCAGAGGGACTCACTGGATTCACTGGAGGAAGTCATCTACAATTACCCCATATAAAACACATCTGCAATGCATGCACCACACCACCCCACCCACACCCACCAGGATCAAACCCCACCCAGGCATCAGCCACCACATCCACCACCCTGCATTACCCACCACTCACTAACAGGCCCACATCGCTCCCGCTGTGCACAGCCACCCACCCCTGAACGTACCCCCAATGGAATATTACCCCCACCACAATGTAAGCCCACCACTAAATGCAATGTCCACCTCACAAAGGCACCCTGGATGCCACTGAAATTAACACCAGCACACAATTGCACAGTTCTGTACACCTCAAACCCTCAGGCATATGTAACAGACTTGTCTATGTGCCCCAACAGGCACCACCACCCATGCAACCCTAATGGAGGGGACAAGGAGTGCCACAGCACTCCAGGGAGACAGCCACACCTCACAGGACACTGGTGAAGGATCCCTGGACACTGATGAGCAGGCAGGCCCCACACACAGCCATGGATGCTCACCATGCAGCAGCCCCACCCAGGAAACCACTGTCACCACTAACACCCAATCAAGACCAGCAGGCCAGGGGCGGTGTACCCACACCAGTGGACCCAGGGCACAAACAGGTGGAACACAGCAACAGAGGCCACAGTCTCCCACTCCCAACATGCAGGAAGGCGAGGGCCCCAGTACAAGTGGCACGTCAAGACCTGCGCAGGGGACACAGGCACAGGGGGCTAGGGAAAGTTCAAGTGCCCCAGTGGGTCAGGGGGTAGGGCACCGGATGGATGCAGCAGCCCAGGACGTCATTGCAGAGGTATTGGGGGCCTACCAACATACCCAAGAAAGGTTGGCACAGATTGTGTCCACCCTGGAGCAAAGTCAGAGGATACAGCTGGAACAACACCAACAGGCCATGGAGCAGTGGAAAGAACACAATGCCACAATGGCCACCATTGCTGTAGCACTGCTGCAGTTGGTCAACAAACAGTCAGACACCCACACCGGACAAGAGGCTCCCACACCAGCCCTGGACAACCAGCAACAGATGACCCAAGCAGCAGAAACAGCACAGGAAATACCCTCCCAGGAATCACAAGGGCCAACCATGCCACTCCACAACAGGTGCCCAACCGTAGTCTCAGGCCAAGATATGGCACTGGAAACCCAGCCAAAGACAAGCCCCACTCCAACAATTGACACTGCTACTACTGCAAAGCAACCATCCCACCCATTCACCAACTACACTCAGCTGAGGGCAAAATAAAGTACTATGCTACAAATAGGACCCACCTATGACATCCAACAGGGCTGCCCGAGTCAGTTTTGAGGACACCCAACCCTTACAACTTCCATCACTGTATATAGCACATTTCAGGGTATTCGACCAATAAAACACATTTCTCACCTGTAACACTGTCCCCTGTCTTCAATGTTGAACAAAGTGGAGTATGGATGCAACTGCCAGACAACAACTTTATTGTCAATTTGTGCTTGGTGGTGGTAATGTGTGTTTCAAATTAGGCAAGGAGGGAATGCATATATTGTCTGTCAGTACCATGCTGAAGAGGTCCATGTCTCGCCTATCATAACCAATCCCCCCTATATGACATGGCCCACTGACAGTATGGAGAAGTGTGGCTCAATGGTTAGAGCGGCAGACCCTGAAGCAGAGATCTGGCTCAAGACCAGGGTTCAAGTCCCGCTTCGGCAGGTCTTGGGCTCAATTCCCCTTGACCAGATAATTCTCGCCTCGGTGCCTAATCTAATTCATGGGTCCCACTCTGCAACTCTGGGCAATAGCTTGCTTAATCTCCACAACGGCCCCAACAGCGCTTGGATGCCTGGCTTCACCCTGGGGGTGCTCAGGAGTGGGCGCCTCACAGGGAAAAGCCAGGAGGGGTTTCGTAGTGGTATGAGTACAGCGCCTTGAGACCCTAACGGGTGAGTAGTGCGCTATACAAGTGCTAATTTACATTTTACATTTACAGTATCAGTCACTAACCACAATTACAGGCTTAAGTCCCAGACATTTATTGGAAGTAGAGTTGTATCAGTTGGTTCCTGGAATTGACATCTTCCCCTTCCTCATCCTCACCATCATTCTCCTCACCTCACTGAGGTAACTGAGCAGGACCTATAGCACCCTCCATCTCCAAAAGGGGGATAGAATGTCTCACAGCCACGATGTGCAGCATGCAGCAGACCACCACTATTCTACACACCTTATCAGGCCCATAGGCCAGGGTCCCCCCAGAGATATGTAGATACCGGAATCTAGCCTTCAGGAGACCTATAGTACGCTCCATCACCCTCCTAGTAATTCCATGGGCCTCATTGTATTTCCTCTCTGCATCTGTCCTGGGATTCCTCACTGGTGTCAGGAGCCAACGCAAGTTTGGATAGCCAGAATCACCTAGAAAAAGGGTCAATACAGAGTCGTCATTGTAATGTCCCTTAGGCAGACAGGCAGGTTCTCTGCAATGTGTCAGTTAGTGACAGGCAAACTTACCTATGATCCACCCTCTGTCTTCTTGTAGTTGTTCCATCTTTTGTGGCACACTACTGTTCCTCAAAACAAATGAATCATGAACTGACCCCAGAAACATGGCATTCACATGTACTAGTCTGCAGTACATACCTGTTAGACTTTTCATTCTTGGCGTGGTCTCCCTTAACTTTTTGCCTCTGTCCCCCAGGTTGTTGATGTGTGCTGGACTCCGATTTTACTGTTTTTGTTACTCTGGGCACTTTACCACTGCTAACCAGTGCTAAAGTGCAAGTGCTCCTGTTTAAAATGTGTAATTGGTTCTCCAGGATTGGCATATTTGTTTTACTGTTAAGTCCCTAGTAAAGTGCACTAGAGGTGCCCAGGGCCTGTAAATCAAATGTTACTAGTGGGCCTGCAGCACTGGTTGTGCCACCCACACAAGTAACCCTGTAATCATGTCTCAGACCTGCCACTGCAGTGTCTGTAAGTGTATTTTTACACTGTAAATTCGACTTGGCAAGTGTACCCACTTGCCAGGCCTAAACCTTCCCTTTTCTTACATGTAAGGCACCCCTAAGGTAGGCCCTAGGTAGCCCTAAGGGCAGGGTGCAGTGTATGGATAAGGTAGGACATATAGTAATGTGGTTTATATGTCCTGACAGTGAAATACTGCCAATTTCGTTTTTCACTGTTGCAAGGCCTGTCTCTCTCATAGGATAATATGGGGGCTACCTTTAAATATGATTAAAGTGTAGATTCCCCTAGAGAGTAGATGGATATGTGGAGTTTAGGGTCCCTGAACTCACAATTAAAAAATACATCTTTTAGTAAAGTTGATTTTAAGATTGTGCGTTTGAAAATGCCACTTTTAGAAAGTGAGCATTTTCTTGCTTAAACCATTCTGTGATTATGCCTTGTTTGTGGATTCCCTGTCTGGGTCAGTTTGACAGTTGGGTTGTTTTTCACCTCGCACTAGGCAGTGACACAAAGGGGGCTGGGATGTAACCTGCATTTCCTGATTAGCCATCTCTGCTAGGAGGGAGGGGTGGAGTGGTCACTCTCATCTGAAAGGATTGTGCCTGCCTCTGACAATGCCGGCTCCAACCCTCTGGTGTGTGTCTGAGGCCTTGCCTGGGCAAGGCAGGATTTCACAAGTAGGTGTGAGTCCCCTTTGAAGAAAGGTGACTTCAAAGACTAAAATGGGTATAAGAAGGTCACCCAAATCTACAGACTTTAGAAACACTTCTGGAACCAAGATGAACCTCTGCCTGGAGAAGAGCTGATAGCTGAGGAAGAAGTGCTGCCCTGCCTGTGACTGTGCTTTGTGGAGCTTTCCTGCAGTGCTGCTTCTGCGAGAGTAAGAGGGCAAAGACTGGACTTTGTGTGCCTTCCATCTTGTGAAGAAATCTCCAAGGGCTTGATTAGAGCTTGCCTCCTGTTGTTTGAAGTCTCAGGGACAGCAAAGACTTCTGTCTACCAGCACCTGGAGTCTCTGGAGAGACTCCTGCTCTGACGAGTGGTGCCCTATCCAGTCCCTGGGCCCTTGAAATGAAAGCTGGTGGAAATCCAAGGAAATCGACTTCGGACGACTCCGGACCGATGCCGCTGCTGAATCCGGTAACGCCGCCTGTACCCGACATTGCACTCCTTCGCTGGAACACAACGCTCTTCGCAGGCCCAACGCCGCTGCAGCCCCACTGAAGTCCGCGACTCCGTGGAAGTTGCCGCACTACGTCGTGACCGACGCCGCTCGAAGTGCACGGATTCAACGTTTCGCACAAATGCCGCGATCCCCGACTTCGCGCATCGGCTTGTTTTCACTCTTCACCAAAGGTACTGTACTTGGGGGTCTACACGACTTCGTGTCCGGCGCCGCTGGTGTCGGCTTGTTGGGAACGACTCCGTCACGACGCCGTGTTAACATCTCATCGAAGCATTTTTTGTTTCTAAGCGCTATTTTTGGAGTTTAATCTTTAAAAATTCATAACTTGACTTGTGTATGTTGGATTTTTGTCGTTTTGGTCTTGTTTTGTTTAGATAAATATTTCCTATTTTTTTTAACTTGTGTTGTGTCATTTTGTAGTGATTTCATTGAGTTACTATGTGTGTTGGTAAAAATACTTTACACCTAGCACTCTGAGGTTAAGCCTACTGCTCTGCCAAGCTACCAAGGGGGTAAGCAGGGGTTAGCTGAGGGTGATTTTCTTTTACCCTGACTAGAGTGAGGGTCCTTGCTTGAACAGGGAGTAACCTGACTGTCAACCAAAGACCCCATTTCTAACATTGGTGATCAGCGGTTGGGATTTGGACTTGTATTTGTACTTGACATACAGTAATTAAGTGTACACTACTGTTTGAGTTCAGACCACTACGTGACCACATACTGCTTGTCTTGAGATTTTAGCTTTTTCTCTTTTTGTGGATTTTTCCCTACGTCCACTTTGTTTTTTTTCGCTGATCATTGATTGACTTTGAACTTCATTTGGGAACTTGTTTCTGCATTTGGAACTTTGCACTCTTTTTATCTTTCATCATGTCTCTACTTAGAGATGCATCAGTTGGAGATGACTTTGACCTTGAGAAATTGGAGAGTTATACCAAAGCTCAGTTGAAGCAGTTCTGTAAAAGTTTTGACTGTCCCATTAAGAGCTCATCCAGGAAGGAGGAGCTACAAAAGGCGCTGAGGGCCTGGGTGACAGCCAAGAGCACTGAAGGGCACACAGAGGATGAGGGAGATAAGGAGGATGAGGAAGAGTGTTCAGTACACAAGGGCTTGGTCGCCCCACTCACTGCTGCCGCTCCTGCCTGCCTTTGCCGCCTCCTGCCTGCAGATTCCTTCGCTCGCTCGCTGCTCCTGGGATTTCCCGCCGCTGCCTCCCTGCGGCCCCGCCCCCCTGTGATTCCATTCGCCGGACCGCTCCCGCCACCCAGCTGCTCCTCCCTCCCGGCTCCTTACTTATGATGCCCCCAGAGCGACCGCGCAGCGGACGCGCGCAGCGGGAGCTCCGACTGAGCGCCGAAGGTGCGCCAAAGGTAAGCCCGTCTGCGCCCGTCCGTGCCTGGACCGCGCCCAGCGCCAGACCCCCTGGTCCTCGCCCTCGCCAGCACACCCTGCACAGCTACGATGCCAGAACCCTCCACGCACTCAACGCCGGCCGAAACACCGCCTGCTACCGAGCCACCCCGAGACGCACCCACGGACCCTTCACCTGCCTGACCTGCCGCTTCACCAGCCTACGACCCAACACTGCACCTACTAAACCGAGCCCCAGCAACAAACACCTGATGTGCATCCTGCTCAACACCCGCTCCGTTCACAGGCATGCCGTCGAACTCTGGAACCTCCTCGACTCGTCAGCACCAGACATCGCCTTCCTGACAGAAACCTGGATGAACGCCTCCTCAGCACCCGACGTCGCCATCGCCGTCCCAGAAGGCTACAAAATCACCAGGAGGGACCGCGTCAACCAGACAGGAGGAGGCATCGCCATCATCCACAAGAACACCATCCGCATCACGACCAACTCTGATGACACCTTCACCTCCGCCGAACACCTCCACTTCCAGATACACACCAACCCCAAGACCACGCTCAGAGGCACCCTCATCTACAGACCACCGGGACCACGCACACAGTTCAGCGAAGACATCACAGACTTCGTCAGCCCCCACGCCATCAATTCCACCGACTACATCCTCCTGGGGGACCTCAACTTCCACCTGGAGGACGACAAGGACCGCAACACCACTGCTCTACTGGACAACCTGGCCAACCTCGGACTCAAGCAACTGGTAACCACCCCTACACACCACGCCGGCCACACGCTTGACCCAGTCTTCTCATCCAGCAAATATGTCACCTTCAGCCACTCCACCAATCTCCAGTGGACTGACCACAGCTGCGTCCACTTCAGCTTCAGTAAAACGACGACCCACCACCACCCCCAACAAACCCCCCGCAGGAGCTGGAACAAGATCACCGGCGACCAGCTCACCACCTTCCTCAGCCAGAACCCCCCCACCAGCTCCACGGACCCCAACGAAGCCGCCAACAACCTCACACAGTGGATCACCAACTGCGCAGACGCCCTCGCACCACTGAAGAAGAACCCCCCCAGCAGACGCAGCAGCAAGAAAGCCTCCTGGTTCACCGACGAGCTCATCACCTCCAAGAAGAACTGCCGCTCCCTGGAGAACACCTGGCGCACCAACCAGACCACAGACAACATGACGGCCCTCAAACACGCCACCCGCAAACACCACCAACTGATCCGCGCCACAAAGAAGACAGCCTTCAAGGAACGACTGGACAACAACACCCACAACAGCAAGGAACTCTTCAGCATCGTCAAAGAGCTCTCCAACCCCGACGCCGGAAACAATGACATCACTCCCTCGCAAGACCTCTGCGACTCCCTCGCAGCCTTCTTCCACGACAAGATCGCCAACATTCACAACAGCTTCGGCCCACCAACCACAAACCCCACCACCGAACCGATGCCCCCCACCGCCACCCTCCGCACCTGGACCCCAGTCAGCACCGAAGACACAACACGCACAATGAACACCATCCACTCCGGATCCCCTACGGACCCCTGCCCACACCACATCTTCAACACGGCTGACCACATCATCGCACCCCACCTCCGTGACATCGTCAACGCCTCCTTCCACACCGCCACCTTCCCGGAGTGCTGGAAACACGCCGAGATCAGTGCCCTGCTGAAGAAACCAACTGCAGACCCCTCCGACCTCAAGAACTACCGCCCCATCTCGCTCCTCCCGTTTCCTGCCAAAGTCATCGAGAAGACCGTCAACAGACAGCTAGCTGCCTTCCTCGAGACCAACGGATCCCTCGACCACTCGCAATCCGGCTTCCGAGCCAACCACAGCACGGAGACCGCCCTCATCGCAGCCACAGACGACATCAGATCCCTAATGGACAATGGGGAAACTGCGGCCCTCATCCTCCTGGACCTCTCCGCAGCGTTCGACACTGTCTGCCACCGCACCCTGGTACAGCGCCTGAACAACACCGGCATCCAGGGGAAGGCCCTGGAGTGGATCGCCTCATTCCTCGCCGGAAGAACCCAGAGAGTCTGCCTCCCCCCGTTCCGGTCAGCGGCCACCGAAGTCATCTGCGGAGTTCCACAAGGGTCATCGCTCAGCCCCACCCTCTTCAACGTCTATATGAGCCCCCTCGCAACCATCGCACGTCAACACAACCTCAAGATCATCACCTACGCCGACGACACCCAGCTGATCCTCTCCCTCACCAGCGACCCGGACGCCGCCAGAGCCAGCCTACACGAAGGGATGAAAGACGTCGCCGAATGGATGAAGAACAGCCGCCTGAAACTGAACTCAGACAAGACGGAGGTCCTCATCCTGGGATCATCACCATCCGCCTGGGACGACTCCTGGTGGCCCCCCGCCCTGGGAGCCACCCCCAAGCCAACGGACCACGCTCGCAACCTAGGCTTCATCCTGGACTCCTCCCTCTCGATGACCAGACAAGTCAACGCCGTCTCATCTTCATGCTTCAACACCCTGCGCATGCTTCGAAAGATCTTCCGGTGGATCCCCACCGAGACCAGGAAGACGGTCACCCAGGCCCTCGTCACCAGTCGGCTGGACTACGGGAACGCCCTCTACGCCGGCACCGCCGCCAAACTCCAGAAGAAACTCCAACGGATCCAGAACGCCTCAGCACGACTCATCCTGGACATCCCCCGACACAGCCACATCTCCGAACACCTGAGAGACCTGCACTGGCTCCCCGTCAACAAAAGAATCACGTTCCGACTCCTCACCCACGCACACAAGGCCCTCCACGACCTGGGCCCCAAGTTCCTCAACAGCCGCCTGACCTTCCACAAGCCCACCCGCCAGCTCCGCTCCGCCAGCCTCGCTCTCGCCACCGTCCCCCGCATCCGCAGAGCTACCGCCGGAGGAAGATCCTTCTCCTACCTGGCAGCCAAGACATGGAACTCCCTCCCCATCCACCTCCGGACAACGCAAGACCATCTCGCCTTCAGGAAGCAACTCAAGACCTGGCTGTTCGAGCAGTAGCGTTTCCCCCCCCCCCCAGCGCCTTGAGACCCTCCGGGTGAGCAGTGCGCTATACAAATGCCTTTGATTGATTGATTGATATGTCCAGGGAGAAGGTCTCCAGGGCAGGTAGCAGTGTCTCATCCAAGGGTCTGACACCTGAGGAGTTGCAGGACAGACAGGCAGAGAGGGCATACCAATTGGAGCTGCAGAAGCTCAATCTGGAGAAAGAAAGAGATGAGAGAAGAGCAGTCCTTGAGGAAAGGAAGATGCAGCTGGCTCATGAGCTTAACTTAAAGGAGTTAGATCAGAGAAGCCAGTCCAGTAGGGATGGTGGCAGCAATCCTACAGTGCAGCCGGAGAGAAGGGTACACATCCCAAAAGACCTTGTGAGGGATTATAAGATGGAGGATGATATCTACTTGTGGTTCAAGGGTTATGAGTCAGCTCTCCACATGAACCTGGTCCCTGAAGCTCATTGGGGGGCAGCCCTGTGCATTTTGAGGCAGAGGGGAGGGACACACTGACGGCCTTAGGGGATGCTAAGAGTCTCACCTACCCTGTCATGAAGGAGGCCTTACTCACCAGGTATGGTCTCACCCCTGAGCAGTACAAGGAGAAGTTTAGATCCTACAAGAGAAAGGAATCCCAAACATGGTTGGAATGTGTTGATTCTTTTTGCAGGTCACTGGATGGTTGGGTGAAGGGCAGTAAGTTAAACATGTATGAGGGGCTTTACAATTTAATTGCTTGGGAGCACTTGTACAGTTTATGTTTTCCAGAGCTGCACCAGCACCTCATTGACAGCAAGCTGACTGACCACTGGAAGCTTGCGCAGGAAGCGGACCGCTGGGAGAGCACCAGGGTCCAAAAGAGATATGGGGGTGACCACGCCAAGGGTGGGCAGGGTCCCTCTCAGAAGAAAGGGGGGGTAAGGGCAAACAGGGGGAGTTCTCTAAAGGGCCCCAAACTGATTCCCAGGGTAAGGATTCCCAACCCCCCAGTGAAAAGAAGCCATGGTTGTCCAAAGGGAAGCCAGTGGCAGGTGGTCCCCCCGTAAGTGCTATGCATGTCACTAGGTGGGTCATGTGAGGGGGGACCCCAAATTCCACAAAAGTACACCGGCACCCATTGGTGCACCGTCCCAGGGTTTGGCCAGTGTAGCGCTTGGGGAGGAGTTGGTTTCAGGTGGGTGGGAACCAGCAGAAATGACCCTTGTCTCACTAGGGGACAGTGAGATGGTCCAGAGAAACCTAGTGCCTGATAACACTAAGAAGTACAGGCAATGGGTGACCATCAATGGACAGAGGGTGGAGGCTCTGAGAGACACAGAAGCCAGTGTGACTACAGTGAGGAGTCACCTGGTGTCTGAAGAGCAGATTGATCCCCGGGTACTTCACCAAGTAGTTGCAGTAGACAACTCTGAGCGCCTCTGCAGAGTGGCGCAGGTTCCTTTTGAATGGGGGGTGGTCTCAGGTTCCTGGAAAGTAGCTGTGAGTCCAACCATGCCTGTTGATTGTTTGCTAGGTAACGACCTGGAGGATTCCCCTTGGAAGGAGGTGGAACACAGGTCTCACTTGGAGATGTTGGGTCTGCCTGGGTGGGTATGCGTATCCACCCGGTCTATGGCAGCCAATCAGGGTAGTCAAGAGCCCCTGGATCCTGAAATAGTGTCCCAGGGGACTGCCAAGAAGAGGAAGGGCAGGGGGCGTGGGAAACCGGCCCCAGAAGTTCCCACGGTCCGGGAGGAGGCAGAGCCTGAGGGTGATGCCCCGGAGCCTACAGGGGAACAGGTGGCTGAACTGGGGGAGGTCCGTGAGCTGTCGCAGTGGCAGCAGGAAGGGGGATCCACCAGGGAAGCATTCTGCACAGCGCAGAAGGAGTGCCCTACTCTTGAGGGGCTACGGCAGCAGGCTGCAGCCCAGGCGGCTGGCGAGGCGCCAGGTACTCACCTGATTTATTGGGAGGATGGCCTCCTGTATAGTGAGCCTAAGGTTCCTGAGCCTGGGTCAGCTCGTATGCTGGTGGTACCCAAGTGCTTCAGGGCCTTTGTACTGGGTTTGGCTCATGATGTGCCGTTGGCTGGACATCTAGGGCAGGACAAGACCTATAAGAGGCTTGTCTCCCACTTTTACTGGCCCTTGATGCACAAGCAGTCAGCTGCTTATTGTAGGTCTTGTCAGACTTGTCAGGCAAGTGGCAAGAGTGGGGGGAAATGCAAAGCTCCCCTCCAACCTTTACCTGTAGTCAGTACTCCCTTTGAAAGGGTAGGAATTGACATTGTGGGGCCTCTGGATCCCAAGACGGCCATGGGCAACAGGTTCATCCTGGTCTTGGTGGACCATGCCACACGGTACCCAGAAGCCATTCCTCTAAGGACGGTCACTGCCCCCGTGGTGGGACGTGCTTTGATGGGAGTTTTTACCCGCATGGGGTTCCCCAAGGAAGTGGTATCTGATAGAGTTACAAACTTCAGGTCCACTTATATGAAGTCTCTGTGGAAGGTGTGTGGGGTAACCTACAAGTTCACCACCCCTTACCACCCCCAAAGTAATGGTCTGGTTGAGAGATTCAACCGCACCTTGAAAGGCATGATTCAGGGCCTGTCAGAGCCCTTGAGGCGTAAGTGGGACGTCCTCTTGCCATGCCTTCTGTTCGCTTACAGGGAGGTGCCTCAAAAGGGACTTGGCTTTAGCCCCTTTGAGATCATCTATGGCCACCCTGTGAGGGGACCGGTCAGTCTGGTGAAGGAGGCTTTGGAGAAAGCTACTAGTAAACCACCCCAGGATGTATTTAGCTACATGCTGGCACTAAGAAACCAGACTGCCCGCTTCAGGAGTCTCGCTTAGGAGAATCCGGAAGCAAGCCAGGAGGATATTAAACAGTGGTACGACCAGAATGCCACTCTGGTTGAGTTTCAACCTGGACAAAAAGTGTGGGTCATGGCACCAGTGGAGCCTAGGGCTCTCCAAGATAAGTGGACTGGGCCTTTTGAGGTGGTGGAAGGAAAGAGCGAGGTCACCTATTTGGTAGACTTGCAATCCCCCAGGAACCCTTTGAGGGTCCTACATGTCAACCGCCTCAAACCACACTTTGAGCGAACTGAGCTATCCATGCTCCTAGCGACAGATGACGGGGTGGAAGAAGAGAGTGAGCCTCTTCCTGACCTCCTGTCTGCAGGAGAGAAAGATGGGTCTGTGGAGGAAGTGATCCTCTCCCCCTCCCTGACTGAGGAACAACAGAGGGACTGTTGCCACGTGATGGGACAGTTCGCCTCGCTGTTTTCCCTGATCCCAGAAGTCACACACCTGTGCACACATCATGTGGACACTGGGGACAGTACACCTGTTAAACATAAGGTTTACAGGGTGACTGACAGGGTCAGGGCTTGCATTAAGGAGGAAGTCTCCAAAATGTTAACCCTAGGGGTCATTGAGCACTCCAGCAGTCCTTGGGCCAGCCCAGTGGTATTGGTCCCAAAGGCTGCTGCTCCTGGTGCCACTCCAGAGCTTAGGTTCTGTGTGGACTACCGGTGTCTCAATGCGGTCAGCAAGACTGACGCACACCCAATTCCCCGAGCTGATGAGCTCATTGATCGGTTAGGAGCTGCCAAGTACCTCAGTACGTTTGATTTAACATCTGGGTACTGGCAGATTGCCTTAACTGAGGGGGCAAAGGAGAGGTCAGCATTCTCTACCCCAGATGGGCACTTCCACTTCAATGTGATGCCCTTTGGGATGAAGAATGCCCCTGCCACCTTTCAGAGGTTGGTCAACCAGGTGTTGGCAGGACTGGATGAGTTCAGTGCCGCCTACCTGGATGACATTGCTGTGTTTAGTTCCACATGGGAGGAACACCTGCAACACCTCTGGAGAGTGTTAGAGGCCCTGCAGAAGGCAGGCCTCACTATTAAGGCGAGCAAGTGCCAAATAGGGCAGGGTTCTGTGGTGTACTTAGGACACCAGGTGGGGAGTGGCCAGGTGGCACCCCTACAGCCTAAGATTGACACGATTCTGGCTTGGGAGCCTCCCAAGACCCAGACTGAAGTGAGAGCCTTTTTAGGTCTCAGAGGATATTACCAGAGGTTTGTTAAGGGATATGGTACCATTGTTACCCCCTTAACTGAGTTGACTTCTAAGAAGCAACCCAAGAAAGTGATCTGGACAGAGGCTTCCCAGAACGCTTTTGATGCCCTGAAGGCTGCCATGTGCACAGCACCTGTGCTGCAGGCACCTGACTACTCCAAGGAGTTTGTTGTGCAAACAGACGCCTCAGAGCATGGTATTGGAGCAGTACTCTCACAGCTTAATGAAGAGGGCCTAGATCAACCCGCAGCCTTCATTAGCAGGAGGTTACTTCCTAGGGAACGTAGGTGGAGTGCCATAAAACGCGAAGCGTTTCCTGTGGTCTGGGCACTGAAAAAGCTAAGACCCTACTTGTTTGGGACTCACTTCTGAGTTCAGACCGACCACAGGCCCCTCAGATGGTTAATGCAGATGAGGGGTGAGAATCCAAAACTGTTGAGGTGGTCCATTTCCCTACAGGGGATGGACTTTACGGTGGAACATCGTCCTGGTACATAGCACGCCAATGCTGATGGTCTGTCCAGGTTTTTCCACCTTAGTGATGAGAACTCCCATGAGGTTGGGTAGTTGCTCCCCACTTTTAGCTGGGGGGGACACGTGTTAGACTTTTCATCCTTGGCGTGGTCTCCCTTAACTTTTTGCCTCTGTTCCCCAGGTTGTTGATGTATGCTGGACTCTAATTTTACTGTTTTTGTTACTCTGGGCACTTTATCACTGCAAACCAGTGCTAAAGTGCAAGTGCTCCTGTTTAAAATGTGTACGTAATTGGTTCTCCATGATTGGCATATTTTTTTTACTGTTAAGTCCCTAGTAAAGTGCACTAGAGGTGCCCAGGGCCTGTAAATCAAATATTACTAGTGGGCGTGCAGCACTGGTTGTGCCACCCACACAAGTAACCCTGTAATCATGTCTCAGACCTGCCAATGCAGTATCTGTAAGTGTATTTTTACACTGTAAATTCGACTTGGCAAGTGTACCCACTTGCCAGGCCTAAACCTTCCCTTTTCTTACATGTAAGGCACCCCTAAGGTAGGCCCTAGGTAGCCCCAAGGGCAGGGTGCAGTGTATGGATAAGGTAGGACATATAGTAATGTGGTTTATATGTCCTGACAGTGAAATACTGCCAATTTCGTTTTTCACTGTTGCAAGGCCTGTCTCTCTCATAGGATAATATGGGGGCTACCTTTAAATATGATTAAAGTGTAGATTCCCCTAGAGAGTAGATGGACATGTGGAGTTTGGGGTCCCTGAACTCACAATTAAAAAATACATCTTTTAGTAAAGTTGATTTTAAGATTGTGCATTTGAAAATGCCACTTTTAAAAAGTGAGCATTTTCTTGCTTAAACCATTCTGTGACTCTGCCTTGTTTGTGGATTCCCAGTCTGGGTCAGTTTGACATTTGGGTTGTTTTTCACCTCGCACTAGGCAGTGACACAAAGGGGGCTGGGGTGTAACCTGCATTTCCTGATTAGCCAACTCTGCTAGGAGGGGGGGGTGGAGTGGTCACTCTCATCTGAAAGGACAGTGCCTGCCTCTGACAATGCTGGCTCCAACCCCCTGGTGTGTGTCTGAGGCCTTGCCTGGGCAAGGCAGGATTTCACAAGTAGGTGTGAGTCCCCTTTGAAGAAAGGTGACTTCAAAGACTAAAATGGGTATAAGAAGGTCACCCAAATCTACAGACTTTAGAAACACTTCTGGAACCAAGAGGAACCTCTGCCTGGAGAAGAGCTGATAGCTGAGGAAGAAGTGCTACCCTGCCTGTGACTGTGCTTTGTGGAGCTTTCCTACAGTGCTGCTTCTGCCAGAGTAAGAGGGCAAAGACTGGACTTTGTGTGCCTTCCATCCTGTGAAGAAATCTCCAACGGCTTGATTAGAGCTTGCCTCCTGTTGTTTGAAGTCTCAGGGACAGCAAAGACTTCTGTCTACCAGCACCTGGAGTCTCTGGAGAGACTCCTGCTCTGACAAGTGGTGCCCTATCCAGTCCCTGGGCCCTTGAAAGGAAAGCTGGTGGAAATCGAAGGAAATCGACTTCGGACGACTCCGGACCAACGCCGCTGCTGAATCCGGTAATGCCGTCTGTTCCCGAGGCCGCACTCCTTCGCTGGAACGCGACGCTCTTCGCAGGCCCGACGCTGCTGCAGCCCCGCTGAAGTCCGCGACTCCGTGGAAGTCGCCGCACCACATCGTGACCGACGCCGCTCAAGTGCACGGATTCAACGTTTCACACAGACGTCGCGATCCCCGACTTCGCGCATCGGCTTGTTTTCACTCTTCACCAAAGGTACCGTACTTGGGGGTCTACACGACTCCGTGTCCGGCGCCGCTGGTGTCGGCTTGTTGGGAACAACTCCGTCACGACGCCGTGTTAACATCTCATGGAAGCATTTTTTGTTTCTAAGTGCTATTTTTGAAGTTTAATCTTTAAAAATTCATAACTTGACTTGTGTATGTTGGATTTTTGTCGTTTTGGTCTTGTTTTGTTTAGATAAATATTTCCTATTTTTCTAAACTGGTGTTGTGTCATTTTGTAGTGATTTCATTGAGTTACTGTGTGTGTTGGTACAAATACTTTACACCTAGCACTCTGAGGTTAAGCCTACTGCTCTGCCAAGCTACCAAGGGGGTAAGCTGGGGTTAGCTGAGGGTGATTCTCTTTTACCCTGACTAGAGTGAGGGTCCTTGCTTGAACAGGGGGTAACCTGACTGTCAACCAAAGACCCCATTTCTAACAATACCAATTGGATGTTCATGGAGTGAAAGTTCTTCCTGTTTCTGTACACCTGTTCACTGACTCTTGGGGGGATGATAGCTATGTGGGTGCCATCGATGGCACCTATGAAATGGGGAATGTTTGCAAAGGCGTAGGAGTCAGACTTGATGACAGGGAGGTCAGCACTTTGGGGGGATCGCACATAGGATTGCAAATGTTGTACAAATGCATTCAGAAACCTTGTCAGTACCTGGCTGAACATTGGCTGTGAGAAACCAGCACCCATGCCCACTGTCACTTGAAATGAGACTGTGGCCAGGAAATGGAGTACGGAGAGCACCTGCACCTCAGTTGGAATGGCATGCTGATTACGATTTCCAGGAATCAGTGCAGGATCCAGTCTATAAGTGATAATGACGCTCCACCATGGTCGCCATATCCACAAGTGGTCTGTACACCAATGGTGCCCTTCCTCGCCACAAGGGTCGGTACCTATAAGGGGTAAAAAAAATAAGTGATGTGCACACATAAATTTACTTATTTGCTAAATACATGCAATGCATTGTTCATAGTAGTGTCTGTACAATTACTGCAACCTGACAGATGTACATGTGCATCACTAAAAGGAAACAGAGTAAAGCATGTGTGCTACTATACGCAATGGATAGAGGCCTAGGTGCTTCATATGGCTAGTAGGCCCTACATTGTGAGTATTATGAATTTTAAGATATGTAGGTGATGGTGAAATGTCTGCCGACTGTAGTTCTGCCCCTTCGCTGTGGAAGTGACCTAATACCGCTAGCGGTTGATGTCACAGCGTACAGTGGTGTTGAACGCTGTTCGCACCCTCATTGGCTAACATGGATGCCAATAGGGAATCCTGGTGTATCATGATCGCCACCTGTAGTGACGGTGCATACCGCTGCGGAACGTACGCATGTTTGTCATCGTTTGATCACTTGACTCCCTGATCTCGTGCGGACAGGTACTCCACTCTGTGTACTGCTGTTGCCTGCCTCTGGCTATGGATGTTCCACGTAGTGCAGCCACCCAGGAAGAACTGGAGAAGCTATTGGAAGGGGTCCTGCCCCTGTACGACAGACTCTACGGCTGGCCAGAGGTACATGTGAGTCCGGGTTTGGGGAGCACTGTGTGAGTAATGGATGGAGTGGATTGCACATATGTGTGCTCCTGTGAGCCAGGATGGGACATGGTGCATGGAATGCTGCATGCCACTGTCCTGCATGTCTGAGAGTACTGTCAGTCCTATGTTTGGCAATCTGCCAGCTGTTCCTACCATACCACCACCACTATAACCACCACCCTAGTCATCACCCTACCCTAAGCACTACAACCCCAACGAGTCACCACCCTAACCACCACCACTTCCACCACCAGCACTCTATCCTAAACAACACCTCCCGCTACCCTTGCAATCACCACTCTACTAACCACCACCATCACCTGACCCTAACCACAACCCAGTCCTAACAACAACCACCTTAACCAGTACCACCCCACCCTACCCACCACCCCTCTAACCACCACCACCGCTCAAACCTTCACTCTAACCTCTACCACTCTTACAACCAACACCACACAAACCTTATCATCAATACCCTCAACACCACCACCCCATCCTAACCACCACCACTCTAACCATGGCCACAACCTCACCCTAAACATAACCACCCTAACCACCACCCTAACACCAGCACCCCACTCTAATCACCACCATCCTATTATCTATATTACCTGACCCTAACTAACACTACCTGAACCTAACATCCACCATCCATAATCACCACCCTAACCACCACTACCTCCCTAACCACCACCATCCTAACCACCAATACCACACAACCCTAATTACCACTCCTTCACCACCACCACCCTAACCACTACCAGCCTAAATACCACCACCCCTTACACCCTAACCACCTCTCTAACAACTACCACCAACCTAACTATCAGCACCACTCCTTAGACACCACCACCCTATCCTAACCACTACCCTCACTGCAACAACCACCCTTCCCAGCACTACTACCTTCACCACCCTCACCCTACCACTACCACTACCACCCTAACTACCACCACCCTAACTACTACCACCCTAATCAACCAATGACCAGATGATCACACCCTACCTCCTCTACCCTACCTTCACCCTACCACTACCCTAACCACTCCCCTAACCATCACCTTGCCAAAACCACTACCCTAATCACCACCATGCCAACACCCTACCCTAAACACCACCACCATACCCTAAACACCACCACCACAATTTTAACCACAACCAACACCACCCTAACAACCATCATAACCACCACTACCACTTTCACCAACACCACACTCTAACCACCACCCTATCAACCAAAACCACTACCATAACACCACTAAAACCACCACCAAGCTAATCATCACCACCACCACTCTAACCACCATAGTAACTATCTCCACTACCCTAACCACCAACATCACAACTCTAATTACATCACATTAACCACCACCACCCTCACCAACCTTCAACTACCCTGCCCCTAATACCAGCACCATCACCCTACCATACCATCACCACCTTGCCCACCACCCTACTCCAAGCACCACCACCCTACTGAGCCACAATCTAAACACCACCACCTTCACCACCACTACTCTGCCATCACCATCTTAACCACAACTCCAGCACCCACCATCGCCCAAATCACCACCCTGCCCACCACATTCACCGCCATTCTAACCTTTATCATGCTCACCACCAGCATGCACACTAGGGAGAATCACCTAGCCCAACAAATAACAACTCACACAAGGCAAAGCTGCCAGGGCAATAGCAACTATAGAGAGCAACACACCCATGCACAATATGTCACACACAGAAACAATAACACTGCATTACATCCCCACAGGTAACCCAGCCAATGTCACTGGCAAAGAGGTGCCAGCAACATCAAGTCCCCCCACAGAAGAGGACAACAGTGATGACAGCAGCTCTGGTTGCCTGGATCTGGATGACCAACTTGGCCCCTCAGGGTCCTCCGGACAGTCGGTTACCCAGGTACACTCTCATACCACCACAGATCCTCCCCCCTCAGGAAACACCACCACAGCACCCACTAAGCAGGCCCATACCTCTGTCCCCAGGACACGTCAATCAGCAGTGTGTCCACCACTACAGGGACCCCAGGCCACCCTGCAAACACAGGACAATCAGGGACCTGGAGTCAGTGACAGTGGGCACACGGTTCAGGGGACAGAGGCACAGGACAACAGGGAAGCTGGGAGGACTTCTGTGCGACAGGGGAAGGACAGGCCCAGGGAACCGACCCTCCAGGAGGCACTCACCACGACCCAGGGTGCATACCAACATTCCCAACATACGCTGGGCCAGATTCTGTACAAGTTGCAGGAGAACATGCAGCTGCAGGAGGGACAGTACCTGGGGATCAGGGAGGACTTGAAGGCCATCAACAGGGGTGCTGGCAGACATGGCCAACAGTATGAGGGAGGCAGTGGCACACCACCGGGTCCCTGACACTAGCCAAACCACTGAACAGCCCTCCACCTCCGCTGCCGCTAGTGGACAGGAGGCCCCGCCACAGGCACAACAGGCCACCATCCCCCATCCCCCTGCAGAAGGAGAACCACCCCACAAACATTCCCTGCGATCCAGGCAGGAGCCAGATACTATTGCCAAGACCCCGCCAGGAAATAAGACTCTCCTGATTGTCACCCTTGTGTGTCACTCTGTCACTCTGTCCACCTTGATCTGCCATTGCTCCCCTTCCATCGACACTGTACCTGTGATACAAATAGGCTGGGCTCTAACCTGGACTTTCCTCCATCATCACCCCAGCCCACTCCACTACCCCCTCTTCTTCAGAGCACTGCAATAAACACACTTTGATAATTTACTATTATGGTGTTTGTCAAATGTTCACCTATTAGCCACACCCTGTGCCTCTGGAGTTGGGCCATCACATTTGGGATGCTGCTATTCCTCAGGAAAAACAAACAAGAGGGGTCTACCCAAATTACCCTACCAGACCTGGGTAAAATCAAACCATTATCAATAAAGATGGTCACTTGGTAGGAAAAAATAATATCTCTACTTCACATACAATGAGACTGTACATCTGTCATTGGTGATCACTTATGTCATTCCCAACAGTTACGATAATCTATACAATAAAATTAAAGAAGTACACACATTTCTATCAACGTTGAACAACACAAACAAAACCTATTCCACATTGCACATAAATTAGTAGTCCATTAGTATTCATAGTTTGGTAGTCCGACATTCCTCTCCTTTATTCATGAAACCATGGGGTTCCCAATTATAACTCAACGAGAACCCGCACATCAAAGATGGTTGTCTAACTTATCCCAGACCTCAATCGATTTTACTTGTATCCCTAATTCAACGGAAAGAAAGAGAACTGTACTAGAAAAATCCTTGATGGATAAATTCACCTTTCATTGTAACCTCTTGATGTAAAGGCAGTCGACCTGGGGGAAAACAATGTAGCTGCACATGTGTTTTATCAGGGCAGACAACACTCTTGTTAGCACGTTTGAATACATTGGCTGTGACATTCCTGCTGCCAAGCCCACTGTCACTTGGAAAGATCCATTTGCCAGGAAATGGTGTACTGATGGCACTTGCACAAGAGGGGGGATCCCAGTTGGGTGATGGATATCAGATATCAGGTCAGGTTCCAACTGGGCACACAGCTCTGTGATTGTGGCCCTGTCAAATCTATAGGCGATGATAATGTGCCTGTCCTCCATTGTTGCCAAGTCCACTAGTGGTCTGGACACGGGGGATGGCTCCATCTCCTATTCATCCACAGCGGTTGCAATCTATAGGCAAAAGAGCGAGCAGCTGGTCATTATCTCTACATTCCAACCACTTCAGTTCAATGCATATTGTGACTGTAACATTGGAGATGTGCAAATAGTACATGTGTGTACTGTGACGGAGTTAGGATCCATGGCCTGCACCCCCCCGCAACTCCTCATTGGATATCATTGGGCCCTGGCGGTCGTTAAAGTGGCTGTCTGTCTGAGCAGTTTCCGTCATGGTCATAATTTCATAGTTATTACCGCCAGCCTGTTGGTGGCATTACCGCACTATATCACCGACCGCCAGGGTTGTAATGAGGGCAATAGTGTTAATCGTATTACGTGACATGCTTTAATAAAGCAAGCTACAAACTCAAACTATCCTGCTTTGAAGGCTGGTTGTGTGGGTTTTCCTATCTCTTCTTATGTTTGTCCATCCCCTGGCGCATGGCCTCATTTCTTGTATCCTTCCACTGCTTACTTTTCAGACACTCTTTTTTTCTTTGTAATTAAACAATCCATGAGAGTGCATGTATTTTCAAACTCTCTCCCTTGAGTTCTTCACTTCAACTCTCCAACATGTTCCATGTTGCACTGCCAGTGTGCTTTTCCCCCACATCCCTCTGTGCTGTGTGTGAACTTATGTGCTTTTTTCCTGCATTGCTCTGTATTGCCTGTTTTGGGTACTTATCCGACATTCTTTCCTGTTGCTTCTGTACCTGTCCTCTGTGATCTTGCCCACCACCAGTGTCTTCCATCTTGCTTCCACCCCCACTGTCCTTGTTGCTTCCCTCAACCCACTTTAAAAAAAAATCACTTTGGTTATACCTTTTTTGTAATTTAGCAATCCAAGTACTAAAACATCCTCCCCTGCACATTTTGTAGGCGTGTGCATGTGTGGTGCACATGCCAACAAAAATACATGGTAGCTGCAGCAGCATCACAGCATTTTTTGTTTTCGGGGGGTACTTAATAATTCCAGAAGACAAGTGCGAGAAATCGGATTGTTAGGTGAGGAGGATGTGAGCCTTTCTCAAGCAACAGCCACAATTCCTGTCAAGGTGAACAACAAAAGGCACTAATTTAACCTGTGCTTAACCCTCTGTCAGCTTGGCACAAAAGAAGTCAGGCTTACCTTAAAAGCAATGTGTAAACTATTTATGAATGAATGAATGACTTAATTAATCAATTAAATATTGAAAAAGCACACAGCTGTCTGCTAGAGTTCACAGTGCTAACAAGCTGAAAGAGGTCTATTAATCAGGGCTAAATTGACTGACTGACCAGCCAGTTAATTTATTTGGTGCTTCACTGATATTTAAAAGTAAGGCACTCCAGAGCCAGGGGAATAAAAAAAGAAAAGGATCAGCCACCTAAACAAGCCTGCAGAATTCTTGGGACGGCCAATAGGAACTTATTTCCGGTTCAAAATGTTCAAGTAGGGTGGTAAATTTGGATTCTGTCTCTCAGATACCAAGGCCCATTGTTGTAAACTGTTCGAAAGGTTAAAAAAGCAGACATTTAAAATGTAGATTTTTTTTAAAAAAGTCAGAGGCAGATTCTGGCTTTGGAATTTCTAATAGCACACAAACAGTAATAAAGTGAAAGCACAGCACAAGAAAATTCCCAAAACAACAAAAATCCAATAAATAGAACTGGAGATATGCAATTTTCAACATTTAGATAAAAGTTCTACAGAAAGGCGCAAATTGGCAAATGTGGGTATCTGGTCACGGTGGACTGGGACAAACTCACAAGTTCAGGCCGACCGCAATGGAGAACAGGCCAGGGCCAGCACCTAGATTGGCCAGCTGAAGATTGTCTATGCGTCATTGCTTTGTGCGGCTTTGTGTCGTCTGGCATCGGGTCTGATGCAGCTGTGAGGCTTTACGTTGCTCTGTGTCGAATCTGATGAGCTATGCAAGGAAGATTTGCAGGCGTTTGAGTTGCTCTGAGTTGGTTCTGATGAATCTGGCAAATATGTGGCTTGGCTTTGCAGGACATTGTGTCATTCTGCAAATATTCTGATAAAGCTGGCAGCTGTCCGGCAAAGCTTTTCTACCCTCAGTGTCTGTTCCAATGAAGCTTGCAGCTATGTGGTTAGGCTTTGTGTCGCTTCATGTCAGATTTGGTGGAACCTTCAGTTAGGCCAGGAGGAGCTCTCTCTGACACCAGCAAGGGCCCAGGAACTTGGGAGGCACCACTTGAGGAACAGGAGCTTACTCCAGCCTAGTTGCAGGTCCAGGCAGATCCTGTGCAACGGGTCATCTGGGCAGTGGCAGGGATGCCTCCAGAACTTATGTCCTTATAGCTCTAACAGTTGGTCAGTGAGCTGACCCTGGGAGAAACTTCAGCCTGGGATGAAGGATACAGGTCCAGTCTTCCTTCTCAGCAAGCAGGGCAGGCCTCAAGCAGAAGGGAAACCGGGTGTCCTCATTCTGCGGGATCCACAGTTGCAGAAGTGTATTGAAGAGTGGGTCTGAGAATCCTTTTTTTTTATACCTAGTGCCCACTTTGAAGTGCAAGAAGCTTCTGGAGTTTCACCCCAAAGAAGTGTCGGGAATTTCCTGCCTCCCTGCCCTGATCCCAGTCTGTCTGGGGGCACAATAGGCTAGTGTGAATCTCTTTGTGTGTAAGCTGAGTCAGTGTCTTTGAAAGGCAAGTGGTGTAGCTCCTCCCCTTACTAATTCAGAGATGAATCATCCCGCCAACATCCAGACCACATATATAGTGATGCTGTCTGGGAAGAATACACAAGGGCCAACTGCCAACTATACCTAGTCATGTGACCCAGCCCACCAGAGAGATTACTTTTATGTATTAGAAATTAAGGTTTAGGCCGGGCAAAAGGTTTATTTTGACAGGTTGAAATGACACTTTAAAACTGCACACACAGGTTGTAATGGCAGACCTAAGACATGTTTAATGTGCTACTCATGTAAGTGGCACAATCAGTGCTGCTGGCCCACTAGTAACATTTAATTTACAGGCCCTGGGTACATTTAGTACCACTTTATCATGGACTTACAGGTCTTTCCTTCTTTCTCACCTGCTGTCTTTCCTTTTTTTGCTTTCTCACTTTCTATCCTTTCTTTCCTTCCTTCTGTCTGTCTTTCTATCCTTTGTTCTTTCTCTCTTCCCTCATTTATTTCCTTCTTTCTTTCTTCCTTTCTTCACTTCCTTATTTTGTGCCTTCTTTTTTACGTGGCTACTTTTTTCTTTCTTTCTTTCTTTCTTTCTTTCTTTCTTTCTTTCTTTCTTTCTTTCTTTCTTTCTTTCTTTCTTTCTTTCCTTCTTTCTTTCTTTCTTTCTTCCTTTTTTCCGTTCTTTCTTTCTTCCTTTCTTTATCCAAGGCAAGAGGCTTCCACCAATGGCACAACCATTGGCTTTTTTAGGTCTGTGTTAGCCAACTGAAATTATGTGTGTAACATAGTGACTTATAGGGGGTTTTAGCCACAATTCATCCATTTGTCTATGAAGGTGTCATTTACGAGTTTCTCCAATCCACTTGATCATGCATCAAGGGGCAACACATCACCCCACTTCAGCCATTGGCTGACTTCACTATAAGTTACAGCATGCTGCCCTTTAACAAGGAGCACATAAACTCACAAAGCGGTGCCCTTCTGTGCCAGGAAGTACTATGGTAATGTGTGCTTTTTTTAGACCAAAAATATGTTTGCCTTTAATCAATGTTTTTCTTTAGATTGACAAACGGCCAGGCAGTTTTGCCGAAAAATAAAGTTTTGGAAAAGCCATGACAAAACAAAACAAGAATTGGCAACAGGCTGACAGCCCATGCCAGATCTATTGGCTTTGCAGTGCTTTTTATTTATTTTGTCCCATTAAGGAACGCAAGGCATTTTGGTTCATGTTCATTTTCTCTAGGAGGAGTTCTTATTATTTCTCAATTTCCGAAACAAAAAAAAAACTTTTTGCATTAAAAAAGTACAGCCTATTTACTCAACAAAATTCACAAGGCACTGTCAATTAAAACATTTGTCAAACATTTTAAAGCTTTAAGTTGAACAGTCTCATTCCAAATTCTAGATTTTTCTCCAATAAAGACTGCGGATGGCAATCATTCACCAAAGCCCTTTTTACTTCTTCCTTTCATTGCTTATACTGCATTCCTTCTGACTCATGATTCTGTTATACTTCTATTTTCATGGAATGTAAAATTTATTTTTTTATGATGCAAATTTAGTTTTAAAATGTGTTGTAATTCAATTGATCATCTAAACCTCAGCAGGGTAAAAACTCTACATAATTTCTTGGAAATGCTTATCTCTTTACAAGAATTCTAACTGGATCACCTCCACTTAGTGGTGGGCGTATTTGTTCTAAGATTTTGAAGATGGATTGGATTCTCATTGTGCAGCTGGGCTTTAACTGTTCTTATTGGAACATGGTGAGATCGGTCCTGGGTTGCTTTTGTTCTGGTTCAGGGAGAACTTGGCCTGGTAGTTCAGGCTCGACTGTTCCTACTGGAGCAGGGTCAAGATAGATTTACACGTGACTGTATCCAAACTTCAGTTTGGACCCAGTCACGTGTAAATCTGTCTTGGCATGGTGTGCAAAATAACAATGGACTGGGATGGGGCCAAAATCATTACCACTGGCTGAGATTAATTCATGCATTCTATGCATCATTTTTTCGTATTCATTAGTGTGTTATAACATGCATTGCTGTTTGTGATTTTGTGATGTTTGTCCTGATGTTATGAACATGTTTATGCCATCAAACCTGATACTTAAAAGTTTTCTATAACACAACTGCACCAGTAGTTATCTTGTGTGATAAAGGCCGAACCACTCATAACGACGCTCTCTATACAAACAGGGGTTTGCACAAGGATCTTACTTTTCTGACCATCTTGCAAAGAAAGCCTTTGTCCTCTCCTCTCTATAAGAAGTAAGACCATCTCCGAATTTTCGTTTTCACTTATGTATGTGTTGTAATGCCAACCAACATGTGGGCTTCATTTCTTCAACTTGGGTACTTCTACACAATTTGTGGTTTCTTACATGCATAATGTTTATCTTGATGTATACAAATGAGTTTTGCTGGACACCTATTATTTTGAGTGGTGTGAAGGATGAAGCTGCACAGTTTCAGAAACTTGTAAGTTTCAGCTTCTAATAAAGGCTCTACCTACAGGGATCCAGGAAGTAGTGGAGTCCTTAGTACCTCTGAAATTTAACATTCAGACTGTATTACTAGACATATTTGAAAGAATACAGTTAAGATGGTGGTTTCTCCTGGGTAGCTCCTACAAATGTTTGAAATTGTTTTAAAAAAAACTTAATATGTTGCTTCTGGAATTATTAATACTCACTCGTATATCGTGTAGGTAGAGAGAGACTCTATAGGTATGAGTACATATGAGGGTGATACAGATTTTCACCTTTTCTGTGTCATGTATGAGGAAACAGTTTACTAAAAGCCTTGATTCCAAGCTTAATGTGGACTGTTAGAAAGTTGGCCCCTCTACAGACCATCTCTCAAGTGATAGAATTACAAAGCAGGCCATCATCAATACAGCCACCCTCTCTTGGTACTTAGGGTCATATATTTACTCTGTTTGTGCTGAATTAGTTTATTTTTTTTATGTTAATTCAGCGCAAATTCCACGCCATATTTGTATTTTGATGCTAGACCAGTCTAAATGTTGCAGGACAGTGCTGCCAATTTTCGAGATGTATTGTGCATTATCACTTACCCATTTCAATGGCCCTAAATGTTGCACATCATCTGCAATGGCACTTGTCAAAATGGATGGGATGTCCAGGCTCTGTAGTGCTACCATGACCCCATTGTGTTGTGAGGATGTGTCATGTCCCTTCTAGTGATAACACACTGATACAAAGGTGCACTACACAACACATGGTACATACATACTGACCATCAGTTAGCAATCCAAAATCATATGTCCCAGGTCCTTGAGGCAAGCACAAGATTGTCATGTTCAACAACCTAGTGCTGAGAAGACCTTACACAAGGCCAGGAACTCAATCCATACCACAAACACATATGAGTCACAACCAACTCAAAATATCAACTGCCATGCCACATGACAAACCTGTTGCAAGCCTTAACAACAACATAATATTTTGCAGTGGATCAGGGTTATGGCATACAGCTATGGACAATGACCCCATTTCCCAACCCAAGCACAGCAGCAGAGTGACATCGGTGGACACAGGCTATAGTGGAGAGGACATTTGGCATCCTGAAGTCACGATTCAGGTGCCTGGACATCACAGGAGGCAGCCTCCTATATGCCCCGCACATCGTCTGCAAGATCATAATGACACGTGCTATCCTGCACAACATATGTGTGTGGATGAATGTCCCCTGTTATGAGCAGGTTGATGACCTGCCTGAGGAAGAGGAGGAGGATGGTGGTGAAGAAAATGAGAGGGAACAGCACAACACAGCTGCTGGGATGCGCCACAGACTGCACATAGTTGAGAACTTCTTCACTTAAACATAACTTACCTCATACATTTTGTCAATAAACACCTCACTTATCCACACAATCCAGCTTTGGTCTCTTCAATCCCCACAAAATATACCTCAGGATTGCAAGTCTAACCTCAGGGAGAATGTTACAAACACTAATCTGAAAAGTATTCTTGCTACATCACATGTGATGTGTAAGATTGTACTGCTACCATCACTCACATCACAAATGGCCTAATCACTTCAATCTGTTGACCACAACATATGATTTACATCCACGTTGGCAACTTGTACAACAATAGCTCATCACACACAACTACAACATGTCCAAATAGGAAGTAAACAGGCACATGAGGCAGTGGATGTCAAAATTTGGTAAGACAGTAATGTTTGAACAGACCACTGTCGCAACTCAGTGAGAGTTGCAATGGCTGCATGGAGCATGTGTGACAAGGGGGGTACATCATTGGTAACAATGGTCATCATAGTTAGCCCAGGTATGACAAGTAATGCAATTATTTGGGCCTGTGAACTACATCAATGGTAATCAGTCCTGCTACTGCCATGGGGCCCAATCCTGACACAGTGTTCATATGACCTCACACTTTGCACGGGCACATCTGTGGAATGCACAGCATAATGGATGAAAACATATGCTGCTAGGGCTGCAGGTCCACCACACAAAAACAACAGCCATTGTTAAATGTAATGAGTTTAATCAAACATTTGTAAACAAAACATAATATGGGTGGAATGTAGGCAGAGTGTGTCAATCACAGTATCTACCAAATATGTACACATGTCAGACATATGTGTAGTCCACACAAAAGTCAACATAAACTCAAAATCTATATATGGAGACAGTTGTCGGATAACATTTCCTAGGTAGCATTTATCAGCCATCATCAATGTTGCCCAAGCTGTGTATGTCATTTAAAATGTTATGCTCTGTAAGACAACTACACACATCACATAAGTAAACACAATTCACAATCACAAACCAGAACTGTTGCATAGTACTGACTGCCATACATATGTGGATACACTGTTTTCACACATGCATACATATGCACAACGTGCATATATGTGCATGCTGTTGACTCTGTAACACACACATCGGTGTAACAGACCAATCACACCCAAATCACATTGTTGCATGGACTACCACGTCTCTGCCATACACAATATGCCACACTGCAGCACAGCCCATTCCATTTGTATCTTAATACATGGTGCATCCATAGATAATGGAACAAATTCACGCAATGAGGGATAGAGTCAAAAAGATTGACACAAATGCGTTGAAAACATCCACAAACGCGAAGTATATGATCCATGGGCACTTAGCTTGAATTCCACGTTCTAACTCATCTCAATGCTGATTTTCTTTTAATTCGACGCATAAAGGTAATGCATAAAAAAAAAACAAGGCACGTAGGTCATGCGTCCAAAATACTCACGCAAATATCACATCCGTCAAATAAACACAAGCATAACAGAAAATGTGACGCACAGGGACAGGAAGTGATGTAATAGGAAATCCTGTTTACAGGCATGGGTCAGTGGGTGTACTTTCAATTTCTGTTTACAGTCTGTGCCTCTTTCGACTGTGTGGTTGTGTCCTGGAGTTGGTGATGTGTTTTTCCTCAGTATTGTATCTTGTGGTGTCCCTCCTGTTGTGTTTTTCATATTTTTGACTGTACTTTGTCGCAGTGACAGTAAATTTGTGTGGTTTTTTTTGTCTATCAATGTACTTGTACTGTGGGGTGTCTGTCCGGAATAGTTGATAAATTGGGTTAGTTGGGATTAATTTTTGGGCCTTAAGTTTCCTTTCTATTCATTTTTTGTTATTTGTCAACCTGTACCTGGTAAATATGTTTGGTAGGGGGAGGTTGACAAGGATGGGAGAGGAGGAGCTGGGAGGCTTTGGGTGGCTTTTAGCCCACTACCTGCCATTAATGTTGGAGATGGGGGGCTGTGTAATCCAAGGATTCTGGACTGAGGCGAGGCGGCTGCGGTGGGGCATGGTGCTCCACCACCTGAAGAGGGTGTTTTGTAGCACCCAGAACGAGCACCAGCTCAAGCATCGCTGGGCAGATCTGGTGGACCGGGAGCAGGATCTACTTGACCATCTTGGTATGGTGATCGGTGGCCCTGTTGGTGAGTCTCCCATTGTCAAAAAATTTACTGTTCAACGCTCTTGAATGACTGCAGCAGATGTATTGGAGTGCTGCATGCAATGCTTGTGGACAGGTTGCATGCAACCAGAATGAAGTGTAACTGCGCCAGTCAAGACATTTTACCAATGCAGGTCAAATGTCTGGTGAGTCATGCACAACCATCACTAAGTCACACATTTCAGGGGCCATGGCAACACCTGTGCCCTGGCATAGTGTCATATAGGATACGCCAAGACACCATCAGTCTACCATATTTAACTGGATTTGTCAAAAAAGTAGGGCAATCCATGTATAGCGCTACATTGTCATCATTTCACACACATAGTCCCTGCCATTATGTTAGCAAGGAAGCTTACCCGCCTTTGGGGGCACTGGAAATGGGGAATTTGATACCATCAGACAACTTTGCCACATCAGTCATGGATTACTCAACGCATGATCATTGCAGACTAATAATCGAGCTGCATGCCAATCATGAAGTGCCTCTGGGCGCCTTGCAGGACAAGCCAGAATACCTGAGTCAATTGTCTTGCAAAGCACCAGGGTAGTGTTGTGTATTTGTCACCCAACTCCCCCTCATACCATGGAGTTCCATCTTCTATAGGTTGGCCACAGGGTGGAACACTACATGAGTCCCAGGCAGAGTGTACATGTGCTGATGTGTGGCTCTCACTCACCTGAATGTCAATGTCATCGTAAGTTTGCAGTGGTGTCAATGTTGCACCAGGAAAACTAGCTCACTCCTCAAAAATAGTGCACACTGCAATATGTTGTCCACTAGTAGTGACAGTGATATGACACTGAGCATGGTTTTCCATCCATATCTTACAGGTGGACCTGCCCCCTACACCATTGGCAAGTGGCAAGATTTGAGGACCCAGATGTAACCAGTAAGTGTCATAATGTCTGTTCTGTGTAGTAATTGGGGGTTTGGTGTGAGTGAGTCATGCATGTTGCACACAATGCTAGAAGTAATAAACTGTCAAATGATCAGATATCAAAGTAGGCTGGATGGTGACATTGTGTCCCTTTTAAAGGTTCCCCATGCACAAGTAGAGAGTCATATCTTGTGAGACTTGTGGTGCTCAATGGGCAGCATTGTGCAAACAAGGTGATAACAAGCCACATGTCAGCCCATATCTGACTAAGATGTGCACCGATGTGAGAATATTGACACTGGGACACACTGTCATTCTCACAACAGTGATGCACCATTTTAAACACAATTTGGCGTATCCCTGGATTGTAATGTATATGTAGGACTGGGTGAGCAATTGTCCCCCAGCATGGTGCTCCATATTTTGTACTCCATTTACGTAACACTTATGTGGAATGTAATAGGCGTGCATGCAGGTCAAGGACAGACGTGTGCTGGCATGGATATAGGTGTGAAAGGTATAGTATTGGCAGATCAGGTATTGATGGTAGTCTACACCTAGACACATGAATGTAGATGTGTTAAACCTATGGATACCAGCTTCCTAGTTGGCAGCCCTCCTAACATATGGGCCTCTCCCTGACTCCATATATGAGTGGGCATGCCTTGTGGATGGCCAGGACAGTTGGGATGATGGATTGCATGGCACAGGGGTAGAGGAACAACAAATTTGTAGGTAGATGTGATGCTCACAGTGTAGGTGACAGTCATAGTGATCAGGATTGCATGTGTACCTATCAACACTGACCTCTTATGGTTACCAACTGCATCCCATACTCCAAATAACATATTCAAGTTAATGGTGATGTGTGGTTGAAAATTGACACAGATGATGAGAAATATTGGCCCTGATTTATGTTAAATTGACGCTGCCTTTGCATTGTTACACATGGCACAAAATCAATGCACACCTAATTTGGTTTGGTTCCTAACCTTGTTGTGCATCACTTTGGTGTCAATTAAATGATGCTAAGGCAGCGTTGTTGTTGTATTTATCAGGGCCATTGTTTTATTTGGAATGTGAGTTGGAGTGCACGTGCAATTAGATGTAGAGTGTAAGCTAATAATCTGTACATACTGCACATAATACTGACACTGATGGTTGCCTGTCTCAATTTAACAGCTGCCAACATGAACAATGAGGAACTATAGGCACATCCTGGCAGTGGAATCTGGGTCCCGGAGGATGGCACGCCAATATCGCAAGGAGAGATCCACAGGGGAATGACGGGCATTCACCCAGTGGAACCCACACTGTCACACAGAGAGGGCCAAGCTCCACAGCTGTGCAGGTGGGCACAACTGCCACCACCACTACAGCCCCAGCTGCTACACCATAAACATCTGTACCACAGCCCACACCACCTGCTGCCACGGACATGAAAGTGATAAAGGAGCTACTGAGGGATGAAACATTGGTCCTTAAAAAGTTGGACAGTCTGGAGAAGGAGATGGAAAAAAACACAGAGGGCCATATTTATACTTTTTGACGCAAAACTGCGCTAACGCAGTTTTGCGTCAAAAAAATTAGCGCCGGCTAACGCCATTCTGAAGCGCCATGCGGGCGCCGCATTTATTCAATGACGTTAGCCGGCGTTAGCCGGCGGCGCTGCCTGGTGTGCGTGAAAAAAAATGACGTACACCAGGCAGCGCTGGCGTAGGGGGATATGGAGCTTGGGCGCCAAAAATTGGGGCAAGTCAGGCTGAGGCAAAATTATCGCCTCAACCCTATTTGCGCCATTTTTTCCGACTCCCAACCCCCATTGAAATGACTCCTGTCTTAGCAAAGACAGGAGTCATGCCCCCTTGCCCAATGGCCATGTCCAGGGGACTTCTGTCCCCTGGGCATGGTCATTGGGCATAGTGGCATGTAGGGGGGCACAAATCTGGCCCCCCTATGCCACAAAAAAAAAAAAAAAATACTTACCTGAACTTACCTTAATGTCCCTGGGATGGGTCCCTCCAGCCTTGGGTGTACTCCTGGGGTGGGCAAGGGTGGTAGGGGGTGTCCCTGGGGTCATGGGAGGGCACCTCTGGGCTCCTTCCGAGCCCACAGGTCCCTTAACGCCTGCCATGACCAGGCGCTAAAAAACTGCGCAAAAGCGGCTGGACGTCATTTTTTTTGACCCGCCCACTCCCGGGCGTGAATTTTGCCTGGGAGTGTAAATACGGCGCACATGCCTCGGAGTAAATTTTTTAGACGGGAACGCCTACCTTGCATATCATTAACGCAAAGTAGGTGTCCACGCTAAAAAATAACGCAAACTCCATGGACTTTGGCGCTAGACGCGTCTAACGCCAAAGTATAAATATGGAGTTAGTTTTGCGTCGGAATTGCGTAAAAAAAAAACGACGCAATTCCGGCGCAAACAGAGTATAAATATGCCCCAAAGAGACTTAAGGGGCATATTTATACTCTGGTTGCGCCGAATTTGCATCGTTTTTTTCGACGCAAATTCGACGCAAAACTAACGCCATATTTATACTTTGGCGCTAGACGCGTCTAGCGCCAAAGTTCCCGGAATGTGCGTCATTTTTTAGCGTGAACCCCTTCCTTGCGTTAATGATATGCAAGGGAGGCGTTCCCGTCTTAAAAAATGACTCCCAGGCCTTTACGTGGTATTTATACTCCCGGGCAAAAATGACGCCCGGGAGTGGGCGTGGCCAAAAACGGCGCATTTGCGCCGCTTTTTAACGCCTGGGTCAGGGATGGCGTTAAGGGACAAGTGGCCTCAAAATGAGCCCAGAGTGCCCTCCCCTGCCCCCAGGGACCCCCCCTGCCACCCTTGCCCACCCCAGGAAGACACCCAAGGACGGAGGGACCCATCCCATGGACATTAAGGTAAGTTCAGGTAAGTTTTTTTTTTTTTTTTTTTTTTTGTGGCATAGGGGGGCCTGATTTGTGCCCCCCTACATGCCACTATGCCCAATGACCATGCCCAGGGGACAGAAGTCCCCTGGGCATGGCCATTGGGCAAGGGGGCATGACTCCTATCTTTACAATGATAGGAGTCATGTTGATGGGGGATGGGCGTCGAAAATAAATGGCGCAAGTCGGGTTACGATGATTTTTTCGACGTAACCTGACTTGCCCCATTTTAAGACGCCCATGCGCCATTTTCCCCCTACGCCGGCGCTGCCTGGTGTACGTGGTTTTTCTCGCGCACACCAGGCAGCGCCGGTCTGCTTGCGCCGGCTAACGCCATTCAATAAATACGGCGCCCGCATGGCGCTTCAGAATGGCGTTAGCCGGCGCTAATTTTTTTGACGCAAAACTGCGTTAGCGCAGTTTTGCGTCAAAAAGTATAAATACGGCCCTAAGTTCCTTAAAAAAAGCTCAAGTGGGCTAAGCTGTAATTGGCTTTATGACTGTCCCCCCCAGTTCTGTCCCCTCCCTCCTCACTTGTTTTAATGTTTTATAGTATGTCTTAGGGGGTTACTGTCAGGTTAGATTAGGTTAGTAGTTTAGTTCGGATAAGTGGGTTGGGGGTGGGTTTTCTACTTTTTACATGTTACTTTCTGGGTGGGTGGGTGGATGGGTGGGTAGGGGGTAATGTTGGCACATTTATGTGTTGTATTAAATATATATATATATATATATATATATATATATACATATATATATATTGTTAGAAATGGGGTTTCTGGTTGGCTAGGGTATGCACCTCAGCCAGGCAGAACTTACCCACTCTAGTCAGGGCAAGGGAGTTACACGTCCAAGATAACCCCTGCTCACCCCCTTGGTAGCTTGGCACGAGCAGTCAGGCTTAACCCGGAGGCAATGCGTAAAGCGTTCGCACAACACACACATACATGTGACGCAATATCCCCACCACAAAGGAAACACAACACCAGATTATATGAAAATCTACTGTATTGTACACAACGTAATTATCAGACCAACATCACATAACAGTACTATCCTGCTACCCTAGCAGTTGTCAGAACGTTACACCTTAGTTACTCTGCAAACTAGCAGTAGTCACACATAACACACAGGTTACTCAGTATTCTGCAACATAAGCAGTAGTCAGGAAACACGTTATCACATTAGAACACTTGTCATAAGAATATCATAAAACGCCCATAGTAGGAACATTAGAAAACCTATGGCAAGTTAGGGAAACATATTAGCAAGTCATGCCCATAAAAGGAACATGTGCACACATATGTAAAAGCATCATAGTACAGGTAGGCAATATATCATAATTAACAAAGTCTGTAGCAAGAACTCAAATTATGATTCTATTGGTCCGTTTAACAGTACCTGGTAGATGGAAGAGGCACCTCCAGTGCCTAAAATAAGCAATGGGGCCCCCGGCGCTCCTCTGCGCAAAACGGGGGCCTCCTGTGAACATTTGGGACTAAGAGGGGCGGCACGCACCCTCTTAGCATTCCTGACGGGCCCCTCCTGGGACCCGTGATCACTGGGGGCCCCCCCGGGCCTCCACCGGCCCTCCTGTGGGGGGCCAAGGTCACCCAAGACTTTAGGGAGAGGGGGGGCGGCACGCACCCCCCTCCAATTTGCAACAGACCCCTCCTGGGGCCCGTGATCTTTTGGGGTTCCCCCCTGGGCCTGGGCCGGCCCTCCAATGCGGGGGGGACAAATGAAAAAGCCCCGAAGGGAGGACGGGGCAGCCCGGCGGTGCGGGGAACCTCCGAGGAGGTTTCCACCCCACCTAGCCTGGGGCTACCTCAAAGGAGGAGAGCGGGGGCCCAACGAACCTCGGGCCCTCGCGTCACTCCTCCTGGAGTGAGCATTGAGCCCGCCGGAGGCTCAGAGCCGGCCCAGCCGCACTCGGGGAATCCTGTCCGACCGGCAGGCGACTTCCTTCTCTTTTCCCGGGGCTACGGCGGTGCAGGCCTTTAAGTCAGGGCCTTCTGGTGCCCCGGGGGCGCTCCTCGGAGCGATCCTCGCCCCAGGGGCACCGCTAGGAGCACACTTGCTCCAAGTTCTTTTAAAAGGTGGTTTCTCGTGCCCTGGGGGCACAGAGTTGAGCGCGATCCTCGCGCTTGGAAGCACACAATTAACCCGGCTGCGGCGGTGATCCGGGGGCCCACAATACAGCGCTTTTCACAGCGCTAAGGTAAAATCAGCAGCCTGGGCTGCGGCAGTGATTCTGTCTTTGTCAAAAGAAAAGCGCTAGGAACCATCTAGAGCCCGGGCTGCGGCGGTGATTTCTTTGCGCAAAAGAAAAGTTAGTTGCAGGGGTCAGGGGCCACAGCACCCTGCCCCTGGGAACAATAATCAAGGAGATGGTACAGGGCTGGTGGGTCCAGCTACAGGCCAGCACAAGGGGTGCAGTTGGTGGCAGTTCCTCCTAGTGACCAGGCAGGTCACAGGTCAGCACAGCAGCAGCAGTCCATGGCGGTTTCCTGGTGAGTCCATTCATCAGCGTCCTGTGTCCAGTTTCAAGTTCCAAGAATGTTCAAATTGTGGGGAAAATTCCCCTGTACTTATAGTCCTGTTTTACAGTGTTTTACAATGATAGGGAGAGGAGGTTCCAGCCAGTTACAACTGGTTCTGGGAGTGCCCCCTCTCTCCTTTCAGCACAGGCTCCAAACATCAGTGGGGGGTTAACGACCCTATTGTGTGAGGCCAGGGCACAGCCTTTACAAATGTAGGTGTGCCCCGCCTCTCCCTTCTCTCAGCCCAGGAAGACTATTCAGTATGCAGATGCACCTCAGTGACACCTCCACCCTCCCTGTGTCCAGGCTGTCTGAAAAGTATGCACAAAGCCCCAACTGTCACTCTGCCCAGACGTGGATTGGAGTCAAGCTGCAAAACACCAGAATTATAAGCACAGATAAATGCGCACTTTCTAGAAGTGGCATTTCTGTGATAGTAATAAAAAATACACCCACACCAGTAAGAAGTATTTATTATCACCATCACAACCATACCAAACACGCCTACGCTACCCCTCATAAATCAGACAATACCCCTTACACATAAGGCAGGGCATTTCTAATGCAATCCTATGAGAAGGCAGCACTCACAGCAGTGAGACACCAAGTTAGGCTGTTTGTCACTACCAGGACAGGCCATGCAATATGGCACATGTCCTGCCTTTCTACATACATGGCACCCTGCCCATAGGGCTAGCTAGGGCGTACTTTAGGGGTGACTTACATGTAGTAAAAGGGGAGTTCTGGGCCTGGCAAGTAAATTTAGATGCCAGGTCCCTGTTGCAGAAAACTGCGCACGCAGGCCCTGCGCTAGCAGGTCTGAGACAGGTTTGAAAGTCTACTTCAGAGGGTGGCGCAAGCAGCGCTGCAGGCCCACTAGTAGTATTTAATTTACAGGCCCTGGGTATAGAGATACCACTGTACAAGGGACTTATAGGTAAATTAAATATGCCAATTAGGTATAAGCCAATCATACCAACTTTAGATGGGAGAGCACCTGCACTTTAGCACTGGTCAGCAGTGATAAAGTGCTCAGAGTCCTAGAGCCAACAGCGAGAGGTCAGAAAAACCAGGAGGAAGGAGGCAAAAAGACTAGGGGTGACCATGCGTATGGCCAAAAGTCCAACACAACCCCCTACCAGCCAAAATCCAGGGGAGAACAATCAATACCTTGATGTACTTTCCTGATTGGGGCGATAGAACAAGGACCCAGGCCCACAACAGCAGGGGCATGTTCCAGTTCTACGCCTTCCTCACTCCACTGGGATCTCTCTGTCAATGCGTCCCAGGCAGCCTAGACCAACCCACGGGGATTCTCTAGCTGCCAATGGCCAGAACCAGGCCCCAGGCCATCTAGGAGCCTCTGGTCTCTGAAACCATAATGAGTGGGGGGCGGTAGCCCCAGGTGCAAAGCAACCTGTCTCCACTCCATTTCCGATCAGTTCAGGGGCTCTACCCTGCCACTGATCCAGCAACCAAGGGTCTGCACCCATAGGTTCTACAGGGGCTAGAGGCGAGGCTCTCCTCCCTCTACCCCTCCTTCTAGGATCCCGCCCTCCTCTCCTAGGAGGGGTATCACCAGAATCCACACTTGCCAGGGTGCTGGGTACAGCAGCCCTGCACAACTTTCTCGCCAGCCCAGGATCACTACCTGGCGACTGACCACCCAACCTAGGGACGACACGCTTGGGTTGCACCGGGGTCCGGGGCGGGCTTCCCCCTCCCTGAACCCCACTTCCAGAGTCCTGCGTCTCCCCACCTAGGGAGAAGCCACCAGAAGTTTCACACGGGGAGGTGAGCACACTAACCGCCCACCCAACCAGATCAGAGTTTACCCCCTGAACCTGTCTATCTAGTCCAGGGACGACACCTTTAGACTGGACAGGGCCCAGCGAACCAGGACTTCCTTGGGAGCACACCTACCCCCTACCAGATCAGAGTTTACCCCCTGAATCTGGCAATCCAACCCAGAGTCACTACCCTGCGGTTGAACCACTGCCTGGCGCACCAGGACTTCCTTGGGAGCACACGTACTCCCCATCAGGTCAGAGTTTACCCCCTGAACCTGATCATCCAACCCAGAGTCACCACCCTGCGGTTGAATCATTGCCTGGTGCACCAGGACTTCCTGGGGGGCACACCTACCCCCCACCAGGGAAACACTTTCCCCAAGGGCCACACAAGAGTCTGGCTGGCGCAGGTCTCCTGACCTCTGCCCATCGGACAGAGTCTGGATTCCCCCCAGCCCAGAAATGGTCTCACCAAGGTCATTCCTGGGGGGCTCTGCTCTCAGAGCTGACCCCTGACCCTCCAGGTTCTCCACTGGGGTCCGCAGCCCCCTCTCAACCCTATGCCTGGATTTCCGCCTCCTCCGCTGTAGAGCGAGACTACCAGACACCAGGACCGGCGGAACGCTATCACCAGCCACCCGCCTAAGTCCTAATGACAAAATGGGATCCTTCTGAACAGCTGGCCCTACGGCACAGGTTAGGCTCACCTCCTGGCGTTCACTCATGGAACCTTCAGGGGCCTGGGGTGGTATCTTGGGCACCTTGGGCCTCAGCCCAGCCCCATTCCCTCTCCTCAGAGACGGGACATGGGGTCCCTCACCCATCCCAGTCCACTGGGACCTACCTGGGACACTCCATTCCTTTCCCACCACACCTTGTTGGGAAACACCTAGACCACTCTCATTAGGAACACCCCCTAATGTCACACCAGACCCTCTGGTACGCAACCAGAAGTCTGCCTCCTTTGCAAGCTCCCTGGGGTCAGAGAGCTCACACACTGACAAGTGTTGGCGTAACTCTGAAAAACAACAACGAAACAGGTGCTCTCTGAGAATCAGATTAAACAGCCCTTCAAAATTGTTTACTGTGCTACCCTTCACCCATCCATCTAGTGCAATGCAGCAATCCTCCACAAACTCCTCCCAAGACTGGTGGGATAGTTTCTTACCCCCTCTAAACCTTTTTCTGTATTCCTCAGGGGAAAAACCATACTTCACAATCAGTGCGTTCTTCACAGCGGAGTACCCCTCCCTGTCACTCTCTTTTAGAGTCAGTAGGGCATCCCTCCCCTCCTCAGGAATAAAACTCCCTAGGCCAGTTCCGCAATCCTTCTCAGGGATCCTGCGCTCTACCAGAGCCTTCTCATATTCCTTTAACCACTGACGTATGTCACCCCCCTCTTGGAACCTAGGTACCAGATCTATGGGTATGTGAGGAACATCTTTGCTACAGCACTGTACATTGCTGCCACCACTGGACCACCTGCAGCGCTGGTGAGTCCAGAACCTTCAGACTGCGCTCTAGAGCGAGTCTTTCTCTGGCAAAGGCCCTCTCTGCCTCTGCCATTCTCTCCTGTACTAAGGCCTTCTCTACCTCAGCCCTTCTCTCCTCAACAGCTAGGCGCGCTAACTGCAACTTCAGGTCCCTCTCTTCCCACCTATCTCTTAGCTCATCAGGCGTCAAGGAATGAGAGGTAGCCCTGCTTCTTACACTGGACCCAGCAAGGGACTCCCTATCACTGGGGCCTTCCCTGTCAACTGGCGTCCCCAACCGGTCATTCTCACCCTCCTGATCAGTCTCTCTACCACTCTCTAGGGATGAGGTCTGGGAGCCCTCCCATTGGGAACCCTCGCTACACTAAGGATCCTCTGGGTACCCCCTACGCACACTCCCTCCCTGGGTAAATGTCACAAACCTTTCAAAGAAATTCAGAGATCTCCTGAGGTCCACTTCTACAGGCAGCCCTCTCTCTCTACAGAACCCCTCTAATTCCCCCTGCGTGTAAAACGGCAGGTCCTCTAAATCAAAGGTAAGCCCCATCTTGAAAAGGTACAAATAACCCAAGCGTGAGAACTGAAAACAGGAAAAATGACCAAAGAGAGAAAGTTAAGAGAAGCCAAACATGTGATGGTCTAAACGCAATCCTTGTAGTGAAATAATGAGTCACAATGGTATTGTGCAAGCGCAAGTCCTATCCTCACCGCTGACTTCCAATGTTAGAAATGGGGTTTCTGGTTGGCTAGGGTATGCACCTCAGCCAGGCAGAACTTACCCACTCTAGTCAGGGCAAGGGAGTTACACGTCCAAGATAACCCCTGCTCACCCCCTTGGTAGCTTGGCACGAGCAGTCAGGCTTAACCCGGAGGCAATGCGTAAAGCGTTCGCACAACACACACATACATGTGACGCAATATCCCCACCACAAAGGAAACACAACACCAGATTATATGAAAATCTACTGTATTGTACACAACGTAATTATCAGACCATCATCACATAACAGTACTATCCTGCTACCCTAGCAGTTGTCAGAACGTTACACCTTAGTTACTCTGCAAACTAGCAGTAGTCACACATAACACACAGGTTACTCAGTATTCTGCAACATAAGCAGTAGTCAGGAAACACGTTATCACATTAGAACACTTGTCATAAGAATATCATAAAACACCCATAGTAGGAACATTAGAAAACCTATGGCAAGTTAGGGAAACATATTAGCAAGTCATGCCCATAAAAGGAACATGTGCACACATATGTAAAAGCATCATAGTACAGGTAGGCAATATATCATAATTAACAAAGTCTGTAGCAAGAACTCAAATTATGATTCTATTGGTCCTTTTAACAGTACCTGGTAGATGGAAGAGGCACCTCCAGTGCCTAAAATAAGCAATGGGGCCCCCGGCGCTCCTCTGCGCAAAACGGGGGCCTCCTGTGAACATTTGGGACTAAGAGGGGCGGCACGCACCCTCTTAGCATTCCTGACGGGCCCCTCCTGGGACCCGTGATCACTGGGGGCCCCCCCGGGCCTCCACCGGCCCTCCTGTGGGGGGCCAAGGTCACCCAAGACTTTAGGGAGAGGGGGGGCGGCACGCACCCCCCTCCAATTTGCAACGGACCCCTCCTGGGGCCCGTGATCTTTTGGGGTTCCCCCCTGGGCCTGGGCCGGCCCTCCAATGCGGGGGGGAACAAATGAAAAAGCCCCGAAGGGAGGACGGGGCAGCCCGGCGGTGCGGGGAACCTCCGAGGAGGTTTCCACCCCGCCTAGCCTGGGGCTACCTCAAAGGAGGAGAGCGGGGGCCCAACGAACCTCGGGCCCTCGCGTCACTCCTCCTGGAGTGAGCATTGAGCCCGCCGGAGGCTCAGAGCCGGCCCAGCCGCACTCGGGGAATCCTGCCCGACCGGCAGGCGACTTCCTTCTCTTTTCCCGGGGCTGCGGCGGTGCAGGCCCTTAAGTCAGGGCCTTCTGGTGCCCCGGGGGCGCTCCTCGGAGCGATCCTCGCCCCGGGGGCACCGCTAGGAGCACACTTGCTCCAAGTTCTTTTAAAAGGTGGTTTCTCGTGCCCTGGGGCACAGAGTTGAGCGCGATCCTCGCGCTTGGAAGCACACAATTAACCCGGCTGCGGCGGTGATCCGGGGGCCCACAATACAGCGCTTTTCACAGCGCTAAGGTAAAATCAGCAGCCTGGGCTGCGGCGGTGATTCTGTCTTTGTCAAAAGAAAAGCGCTCTTCAAAGCGCTAGGAACCATCTAGAGCCCGGGCTGCGGCGGTGATTTCTTTGCGCAAAAGAAAAGTTAGTTGCAGGGGTCAGGGGCCACAGCACCCTGCCCCTGGGAACAATAATCAAGGAGATGGTACAGGGCTGGTGGGTCCAGCTACAGGCCAGCACAAGGGGTGCAGTTGGTGGCAGTTCCTCCTAGTGACCAGGCAGGTCACAGGTCAGCACAGCAGCAGCAGTCCATGGCGGTTTCCTGATGAGTCCATTCATCAGCGTCCTGTGTCCAGTTTCAAGTTCCAAGAATGTTCAAATTGTGGGGAAAATTCCCCTGTACTTATAGTCCTGTTTTACAGTGTTTTACAATGATAGGGAGAGGAGGTTCCAGCCAGTTACAACTGGTTCTGGGAGTGCCCCCTCTCTCCTTTCAGCACAGGCTCCAAACATCAGTGGGGGGTTAACGACCCTATTGTGTGAGGCCAGGGCACAGCCTTTACAAATGTAGGTGTGCCCCGCCTCTCCCTTCTCTCAGCCCAGGAAGACTATTCAGTATGCAGATGCACCTCAGTGACACCTCCACCCTCCCTGTGTCCAGGCTGTCTGAAAAGTATGCACAAAGCCCCAACTGTCACTCTGCCCAGACGTGGATTGGAGTCAAGCTGCAAAACACCAGAATTATAAGCACAGATAAATGCGCACTTTCTAGAAGTGGCATTTCTGTGATAGTAATAAAAAATACACCCACACCAGTAAGAAGTATTTATTATCACCATCACAACCATACCAAACACGCCTACGCTACCCCTCATAAATCAGACAATACCCCTTACACATAATTTCTAATGCAATCCTATGAGAAGGCAGCACTCACAGCAGTGAGACACCAAGTTAGGCTGTTTGTCACTACCAGGACAGGCCATGCAATATGGCACATGTCCTGCCTTTCTACATACATGGCACCCTGCCCATAGGGCTAGCTAGGGCGTACTTTAGGGGTGACTTACATGTAGTAAAAGGGGAGTTCTGGGCCTGGCAAGTAAATTTAGATGCCAGGTCCCTGTTGCAGAAAACTGCGCACGCAGGCCCTGCGCTAGCAGGCCTGAGACAGGTTTGAAAGTCTACTTCAGTGGGTGGCGCAAGCAGCGCTGCAGGCCCACTAGTAGTATTTAATTTACAGGCCCTGGGTATAGAGATACCACTGTACAAGGGACTTATAGGTAAATTAAATATGCCAATTAGGTATAAGCCAATCATACCAACTTTACATGGGAGAGCACCTGCACTTTAGCACTGGTCAGCAGTGATAAAGTGCTCAGAGTCCTAGAGCCAACAGCGAGAGGTCAGAAAAACCAGGAGGAAGGAGGCAAAAAGACTAGGGATGACCATGCGTATGGCCAAAAGTCCAACATATATATATATATATATATATTTTTTTTTAAATACCAAAAAAAGATAGATATGTTTAGATATAGGTAGTAAATGTTTTTCTTAGTATATGTTGTCCTGTATGTGTCTCATAATATAAGGGGGTTTGGGGGTAATGTTGAGAGTGTGTTGTTAAATGTGTGAGGTAAGTTCAATATAGGGTAGATAGGGACAGTTCAATACTGTATAGGGTATATAGGGACAGTTGTTGGTTATGTATAGTTAGGATAGGTTAGGTTAGGTTAGGATAGGTGTTCTTCATTCTTTTTAGTTTAGTTTCATTTTTATAAAAAATCTTTGGGTACTCCCCTACTTCATGTGTCATATGCTTGGGTCTCAGGGTCTTCTCATGAGTGTACAGTGAGAATTGTGTGTTGGTCTCGGTATTCCGTCCAGCCTCCAAATCCCTCTCTTGACATGTTCATCACCTTCTTACAACTGAGCTGTCACATTGGCAACTACAAAACATCTACTTGTCTATGCATCTGCCATCCAGTGTACCCAACAGTCAAGGTGACTATGTTAACTTTGTATTGGACAGGTAGGTGTGGTAAATCAGCTGTCATTGTTTGGGTCCTGTGTAGGAATGTTGGGAAATGTGGGACATCTGACAACAGCCTACATTTAATATCTATCCTGATAAACTGACCAGTGGCAATTACAGATGATTTTAAGTACCTCTATTTCACACCAATGTGTTCTATTGGTACTCCAAGTGTTGCAGTGAAATATTTACAATGTCCAGGTCTGTGACCCCATTAGTGAAATCAATACAATTGTGACATAACACAAGTCCAGGGTTGAGGGACATGTCATGGGGCATGCTTGGGTAAAGTGTCATTCATTGCAGGGGAACATGAATTGCCAATTGAAAAGTGAGAGACAATTGCAGTCCATAGCAGAAAGGTCAACTTTGTGTTGGTAAAGAGTGCATATTTCCAACTGTGCTAACACTGGCATGATGTCAAGCACAGGACAAAGGGAAACACTGCCCATGTGGCATGGGCTGGTACTACCGGGAACTCCTACGGGTGAAGATGAGCTGCTCCACATCTTCATCCTCCAATGTGTGTGGTGTCTTCTCTGCCCTTGATGGTGGTAGTGGGGAGGTAGAGGGGGCCATACACACTTCAGTGGTTGGAGATGTGGACTCCCAATTCCCGGCAGTTCCCATATGTGGAACAACATATGCTATCACTGCAGCAAGGAGGAATTGCTGATTTATTTAGTATAGCAGCAACATCCCTGTGGTAGGCAGCCATTTCTGCTCTGAGGGAGGCCATTTCCCGATGAATGGAGTCCATCTTGTTCTCAAGCGCACTGATGCCAGTTTGGGAGAGCAGTTGTTGTGGCCTCTCCCTCATGGCAGCAGCTGTGCCCCCCAGACACTGCCGGAGTCCATGCATTGGGGAGTGTGTACCTCAGTTGGATGTAGTCTGTTCAGTAGTCATAACGATGAACATGCGCATACCCTCTAGGCTGGCTGCCATACTTTGCATCCCCACCTGCGCCTCCTTGGCCAATTCCCACTGGACTCCTACCACTGTCTCTCAAAGCTGGATCCTGGGTCCTCAGAGTCCTCAGCTGTGTCGGTGCTGGCAAGTCTTACTATTGGGGTGTTAGGTGGGGCCTGTGGGATGGCTGCTACATTAATACTCCTCCTGGCGACTGGAAGTGGTGCCTGGAGGGTCTCTTGGCTGATGGTTGTCAGCTGATCATCCAAGTCATCAGGGTACACCAGGACAGGCAGTTCCACAGGAGAGCCATCATCCTCTGCAATGAGATGGTGTAAAATCAGTCTATCTGTGTTGTGGCAGTTGATATATCAAGTCACTGACTTGCTATTTGAGGCTCATTGTCATCTTAGTTCCAAAGCAGTCTATCAGCCCTATGCCCCACCTGCGTGTCACATGAAGGGAGGCCTAGGTGGCGCGATTGGCTGCGTCATATCTTCTAGGTGTGATGCATATCCATTTGGTGGCTTGACACCATCTTGTCGTTGTCAGCCCTCCCTATGCATCCATTTGCATGGTGAGGCCTTACAATGGGTGTTGCTGTGCTCATGCCACAGCACCACACATGGCAATTTTCCCCTGTACCTATCTTACATGTTTCACATACACCCATGCGGTGGTGAGACCTTGCACCACCCCAGGAATGCATTGCCAGGATGGTATGCTCTTGTTACCATTGATGGCTCCTCATGTTGATGTTTGTGTATGTGTGCTACATTGCATAGCTCTCATTGACCTAGCACAGTTCAATTTCATCTGTGCAGGTGTGTTTGTCTTCCTACACACCTATGTACTCCCCCTCAATGCAGCCCCCCTTGCACTATGATACATGAGTGCAGCATGGTGGCAGTACAGCTAATTTGAAACAGGCATGGGGTTAGACCCAAGGATGGCCAGCATGGGTATGACATTTCTGCTGTGTACATTATTATGAATGTGTCAGTGCCTGATGGTAAATGGTAAATGAGTCTATGGACATAGCCAGTTAACAGGAGTTGTACTTAGGTCAGGGCCTGAAGCTAGTTTGAGGTGATTCTGCAGGTAGTCATACTGGGCCCTCATTTCAAGTGCATTAGTCCTTTGGGCACCTGTCTGCCATTGTCTATTTGACCACCCCCAACAGCACAGATGGTAGTGCTAACTGTTGTCAATGTAGAATGCCCCATGGGCCAATGGCCTGGCACTGGCAGGTTTCCAGCAGCTTACAGACTGGCAATGCCAGCTGTCCTGTGACACTAGACCAGTATTACGTTAAACGCTACCCTATAGGTCTGTTTCCGCATTTCTACCAGCCTTTGCATGGTGATGTGGTGTGGTGTGCCCCTGGGTGCCCCTGAACAGCCCATGCATTTGGTCTGGGCAGTGCAGGCGGTCCTATGCCCTGGCCCTTTGCCCTTCCCACTGCCTGATTTGCAGGGCTGAGTGCAGCATGTCCTGTGACACCCAATGCACCCCAAAGCTGGCACTGAGTCTACTTGATCCATCAACAATGTTGTACTAAGTGTCCCACAGAGCTACCAGGAGCGGACAGATTTCCAGCCGCCATCCCAATTTGTGACTCATACTGACAACCACAAAGGGTACACTGCAATGGCAGTCTTACAACACTGGACCTTTCCATGTACCATCCCCCGCCCGTCAATGTGGAATTATACGTCATTATGTTATATTCATAGTCATACCCCATGTGTTGTTTGTGTGTGTCCCACATGGTTGTGTCAGGGAAGTTGTGGGCTCAGCCTATGACTGTTGTGACCTACTGTTTGCTGTCAGTGGTACCTATTTTCTGTAATGGCACATTTCAGTTCAGCATCAAGATGTGTGATTCAACATTACTGCAGTTTAGTTGGTCTGGGCAATGGCCTGTTACAAATGATACAGGACCAGCCTGCTATTCCCCCAGCATGCTTGTTCAGTTCATTGTTCCCTGCAACCAGGGGGCACCCTGACTGCATGATGGAGTGGTGGCTGCCCTATGTGGATGTGTTGTCAATGTGCGGGTAGTAGTGCTACTGGCACATGTCTGGGTACTGTTGGGACAGTTGCAATGACTTGTGTGCTGTGAGATGCAGCACACATGCGTTTGGACAATGAGGCAAGGCAGTTACAAGGTGTTACTGCAAGGGACACCACCATGACATTACCCCAGGAATGGTATTGACTGACTACCTAGTCTCTGAGGTCTTGGTCGTGTTGGTAGGGTTGATGTGACTATATGCAAGAGATGTTGTGATGACACAACCAGACGCACAGTGATTATACATGCCATCCATCACATGTGCTGCATATGGACATGTAGGTATTTAGGCCTGGTGTTCAACATATGTCCAGGTTGTGTATGTGTTATGGTGCATGGCACTACCAAGGCATTGGTACATGTGTAGCTTATGTCAGTATGGTGCAACTTGCTTCATCTGCATTGTGTCCCTTTGTGCTCCTTTGACATGCATTGTGTGAGTCCTATGTGCCTCCCCCTTCTTGCACTTAACATTTTAGCATACATTTCCCCCATGCAACTTACCCTGCATTAGTGGTGTTTCCTGGTAGTCTGTGCTGTCCTGGGATTCCTGTGACAATTTCCTAGGGGATGACCACTGCAACTATCTCCTCCATCCCGTCCATGTCCTCCTGTGGTGCTGGACTCCCACCTCCAGTTTGCAGTGCTGCCTTCCTGTTCCTTGCCATTTTTTCCTTTTTCTTTAGCTTGCAGTCCTGCCAGCATTTCTTCGATTCAGTTACGGTTCTCCTGACCTCTGCCACACTGTTGATATTGTCTACGATCTCCTGCCAAATTGCCTCTCTGCTTCCAATTGGCAATTTTGAGGTGACGAAGAGTTGAATTTGAAGCTCCGTCACCTCTCTCATCAGTATTTCGTGCTCCTCCACATTGAAACAACAGTTTCTCTTTTTATTCCCCCTCTCCTTGGTCTTGTCTGTGTCCTCCTAGCTGGTTCCTGGTTGATTGGGGTCTCCATGGGGTCTCTTCTGACTTCCTGGGTCCATTATGCCTCTCCTTTACACAGTTTTCTACGTTAGTGTCTGTATTTGATGCTATTGCTGGCAAAAATGGTGCATTTTCTTTTTGCTACATGTTTACATGTCGTAAAATGGATTAGAGTAATTTTTCCTCTGTTAACTTCATTTTGCCTTACAAGAAGGCACAATGGTTAACGGTGGGAAAAATGACTATTTTTAGCGCCATCCAGCGTCATAGTATAAATATGATGTCCTGGTGGCGTTAAATAATACCGCTAGTCAGCGCTAATCTTTTTGACAGTGATTATATCTTATATATATCTGTTCCCTTTACATGTCGAAGAGGAAAGGGGCATTGCACTATAGTCAGTGTATCTCAGAATTCTCATCTTCTCATTGCTTTGGTAGGTCAGAGAAGGACTGCACAGTGGTTTTTATCTCATTCTGATATTTTGGAAGTTGTTGCAGTTCTATGTCTAAGTAACCCAAAGGTGCTGAGCTTGGGGGTTGTGGAGAATCCCATATAACTATAGGCTTCCGCTAACTTCTCAGTGGCTCTCAGCTCAAGTTACCATTGTTGAGAACACCATTCTCACAGTACACATTCCTCATTCCACATTAAACTGAGCCCACATGTTGATGACCATTTAAGGTTGGGAATTCTCTTTGTTACTGAAGACAAATGGTTGGGTAGAGCCTTTTTCTGCCTACAACTGTCCAAACTCAGTCAATCCCATGTGGACAGAAGTGCTACCCTCCTCTGACTTGGTGTTCTATTCTCTGAGAGCAGGCATCTGTGGAGCCAGATGCATTCCTATTGTAGGGTGTACAAAAACAGGTTATTGGTTGAGAAGGTGGAAGCTCCACCATACACACTCACAAGCATTGTCAGAGTAAACCATAAAAAACACTAAATTAACCTGCCATAACCTTGTGGTAGTTTGGCTCAACAGCAGTCAGGCTTAACTTAGAGGCTAAATGTAAAGTACTTATACAGCACACAAACAGTATAAAGTGCAAACACAACACAATAAAAACCCCAAACCAATTCAGAAAAGCAGAATATATTTCCAGAATAAAATGATACCAAAATGACTAAAATCCAATAAATAGAACTAGATATATTCAGTTTTACTGTTTTAGGTAGATATAGCACATAAAAGCCTAAAGCGCCACTCACGGCCATATGGTCTTGCTAGACCAAGGGAAAATCACATGTTCAGGCCAAAGATGATGGAGCATGGGTCAGAACAGGTTAGTCCAGCTTCAAAAGTTACCTTCTTAAAGACCAGTGTGAAGATTTTTGTTCACAGGGGAGGCAGCCTCAAGGAGAAGGAAGAGCATTGTGGATTGTCGTCGCTGTAGCTCTGCGGAAGACTTTCGATGTAAAGGAGCCCATTTGGTGTGAAAAAGCCCTATCAGGAAGAGTCCAGAAATTTAGGGTTTCACCTTCTTCCCTAGGAGCAGTTCAGACTAATGGCGTCTATGGGTCTAGCAACTCACACCAGCAGGGATCAGACAGGTCCAGTTGTAGCAGGTAAGCTGGGCAGTTTTAAGGAGTCATCTGGAGCTTGTTCTGTTCAGGTAGGGTAAACAGGAGTTCAGTCAACCAATACTTGAAGTCACTCAGGTTAGTCTGGGATGAAGGGAGTAGGTCCAGTCTTTCTTCTCAGAGAGCAAAGCAGTCCTTAAGCAGCAGGGCTGTCCTTCGGTAGGAGCAGGGCAGTCATCTGGTGACAGGGCAGTCATTCTTCTGTAATGTCCACAGGTCCCTAAGTGCACTGAAGAGTTAGTCTGAGGTTCCACTATTTATATCTGGTGCCAGCCTTTGTGTGTGGAAGGATTTCCTGTCCTACCCCTGACATCTGTTTCTGGAAAATTCTTCCATTCCCCTGCCAAGAACCCAAGACGTCTGTGGTGAGAAAAGGCTGGTATAAGGTTCTTTCATATTTGCTGGAAGCAAGTCCTTTGAAGTGCAAATGCTGCATAGCTCTGCCCCAGCCATCATGGCGGAATTGTCCATTCTGCCCACTTTTAGTCCCCTTTGTGTCACTGTCTGGGAGGAATACACAAACTGCAACAGCAGAGCAGTTCACAGTCATGTGACCCAAGATGCCAATAGAAGGCACAAGTGCTTAGGACAAGAAAATGCCAGCTCTCAAAAAGTTGCATTTTTTAAATTTTGACTTCACTATTAAAGAAGATTTTAAATTACAATTCTATCTGATTCCAATCAACAGGTATCACTTATATAAATGTAATAATAAGATAACCCTCTGTTAGTCAATGAGAGAGATAGGCTTTACACCAGTGAAAAACGACTTTAGGCGTTTTTCAGTACCAGGGCATGTAAAACTTAAATAGACATGTCCTACGATTTGAATACAGTGCACCCTGCCCTCTGAGATTTTAGAGCCTACCTTAGAGGTGACGTGTAAGTATTAAAAAAGAAGGATTGGGCCTGGCAAAATGTTTGGTTGTTGCCTGGCCAAAATGGCAGTTTAGAAGTGCACTCCAGGCTGCAATGGCAGACCTGAGGCATGTTTTAAAAGGTTGCTTTAGTGGGTGGCACTATGAGTGCTGCAGACCACTAGAAACATTTATTTACAGGCCTTGGGTACATGTAGCCCCATTTACTAGGGACTTACAAGTAAATTAAGTGTACCAACCCAGTGTATGCAATTTGTCCCATGTTTTTGGTGGATAGCAAATCACTTGATCACTGGTTAATAGTCAAAATGTTCTAATTGCAATACAAATGGGTTCAGCAACCCACTGCAGAAGGCGGAAATTGTGGGACACCCTGCAAAAAGGGTCAGGTCAAACACAGGCTATGTCTACGTACTACCTATATACTACTGGGATCTGGGATCTCTGGTCTTTACTCACACAGCTTTGCCTTCGGACTTTTTCTAGTGCTATAGTTGAGTTCCTCAAGGACAACACCATAAGGTGAATGTATCACTCTGCTTTGCCAAATGACTACTTCAAATTTGACAAACTGTTCCCAAGCAGCGACAGCACAGTCACCGAAAGACATATTGCTACCTTTCTCTGGGCAGTATCCCTCTTCACATGAGGCTAGCAAAAAGGCCACAGAGGGGCATCCCCTGGACCAAAAACATGAAAAGATCGTCTATTCCACAGCCCAGCATAGCCGATCCTAAAAAAGAAGCAATCAAGAAGATTAGCATCATAAAAGGTGGTAATGCGCTGCACACTCTTGAAAGGCTTCTTACCGGTTACCTTTGAAAGGTGATTGCCGAAGGTTCTGATGGACAGAGCACACTAGAAGGGCATGTTATCAGTGTCCTTGGTTACTTGAATACTTGCCTTATTCCGAATAATAATGCTCATTGTTGTAAGCTTGCAATGACAGTACAGATTTCAGTGTGTGTTTCATATTAATGATATATTATGAACATTTTTGTTCTAGTTGAGTTTTATCTTGCATTTTTTTTATACTTATCTATGATAAAGAACACTCAGTGCTTGGCACACACTAGTTTCAAAATGTGAATCAAAGGTCTGTCATTTCCATGTTCAATTGTCACTGTGATGTAACGGTGATGACACCAATTACATACGAAAGTGAGCTTTAGTATATTAACCCTATGCTCTCAGTGTGGTTAAAAACACTGAACTGTTTTCTTTCCAATACTACCACTCTGCGCTGATTAATCCCTGAATATTTGAGAAATCTAAATACTTAAGAATTGATTTTCATTCTTTATCGCATGTTATATGTCTATGATTGTGAGTGTGACTGCGTTTTAGAAAGTGTAGGAGGCTGGTCCTCCATGTAGTGCACAAAACTAACTACATTGTGTAGGGGGTCGAGGCAACCACACGTTGTTTTTCCAGAGGCAAAAAGTAGATCACCTAATGCTCTAATTTTTTAGGTAGCTTGGTCGAGAAGTTAGGCTAATCTTGAGAAGTGCTAAGCATTTGTTGTACTCACAGTATCAATCATGCATCACACACACTCAGGGAATAACTCAAGACCAATTTTATAAAAAATACTTCAGGTTTTTATATAATTTTAAAAACCCAGATGGTTAAGATACGTTTGAGTTATGATTTTTTATGATTTTTCAAAGTTTTAATAAAGTTAGTCTTTCTTGCGTAATTATGCATCATAGGATTCGATAGGCAGTCAATTTTAATAATGCATTAAAAATCACACGGTTGGGTTACCACTCTCATCTTTTGAAGGATGGTTGAAGCAGTCTGTGGGCACCTTGTGCCAGCTGGAGAGCTTTGGGTGGATTTAAAGGTAGTGCCTTGGGGTCCCCGTCCGCTGTCGACGTAGCAAGGGGTTAGGGACTCGTGGAGCACAGCTGGTTCCTCGTTGCAGGGCACAGGGCGGTTGGATGCAGGGCAAGTTGGTGATCCAGGAGCTGTGTGCACTGAAGCCCTTTGGAGCTGCAGGTAAGTCTCTTCGAAGGGGGCTTGCAGGGCAAGGGTGGAGCTCTGGTTGGAGGTCCAAGGTGTTCCTGAAGTCTCTCAACTGGGACTTCCTTCTGGTCCAGCTGCAGCTCTGGGGGAGCTGGTTTTCTTGGGGTCCGATGTCCACTGACCAGTCACGGGGGTATTGGCACGACTCAGCCCCTGGAGAGTACAGTGCCACCAAAGTTGGCACACTTGTAGGTCTCATCTAAGCTGTTGTTGGTGTGATGTTGGGACCAGCTGTGCTTTCCTGTTGCGGATATATTGATCAGTGTCCAGCACATGCATTAAAATGGCTGCTCTGTTCACTCACTATGTCCCAGGTTTGGCAAGGACACAGTGGAGGCATATTGCTCATGCAGCTATGCCCTCACATATAATATGGAGCACCCTGCCTTGGGGCTGTAAGGCCTGCCAGAGTGGTGACTTACCCATAGTAAATGCAGTGTCTGGTGGACAGGGCACACAGGCAGTGTGCCATGTTGAGTTTGTGTGTTAGGTTTGTACCATGGCTCTCAGCCTGCAATGGCAGTTCTGAGTGCATCTTGATGCATGGCCCTGAAGGGTGGCACAATCAATGCCATCGTACCCCATGCCCTGGGCACCTAGGTGCCCTTTTAGTAGGAACTTATAGTGGTTGCTGAGTGTGTTTCCAATTGTGCCAATGCATCACAATAGATTTAGGGAAAGAGCTCTGGCTCATGGAACCTGGTTAGCAGGGGCCCTGGGCACTACAATTTCTAGAACACATCAACATAAGGCAAAACGTGGGGGATAACCATGTCATAAAAAGGTCCTCTCTCACACTACCCCCCAAACAAAAGAGGATGAGACTACCCCTTCCCTAGTGAGCCTTCATCATCTAAGTGAAAGAACCTGGAGAGGCCATCTGCATTGGCATGGGCAGTCCTAGGTCTGTGTTCCACTTGAAAGTCCATCCTCTGTAGGGAAATGGACCACCTAAGCAGTTTGGGGTTTTTACCTTTCATTTGGTGTAGCCATCTGAGAGGCATGTGGTCAGTCTGAACTGTGAAGTGAGAGTCAAACAGGTATGGCCTCAGCTTCTTCAGGACCCAAACCACAGCAAAGGCTTCCCTCTCTATGGGCTCCATTTTTCTTCTTTAGGGAGTAGTTTCTTGCATATAAAAGCAACTGGCCAGTCATGTCCATCATCATTTTTCTGGGAAATGACCACTCCTATCCCCATTTCAGATGCATCATGAGTTCCCTAGAGTAGTCTGGTGCTTGTAGAACTAAAGCAGAGTACATAGCTTCCTTCAGAGTGTCAAAGGCCTTTTGACAACTGACTGTCCAGTTGATCTTTTTGGGCATTTTCTTGGAAATGAGGTCTGTGAGGGGAGAAACTATTGTGTCATAATCCTTCACAAACCTCCTGTAATACCCAGTCAAGCCAAGGAACGCACTGACTTGTGTCTGTGTTGCGGGAGCTTTCCAAGCCAGAATAGTCTGAATCGTGGGTTGGAGGGGTTGCACTTGGCCTCCACCAACCAGTTGGCCCAAGTAAACAACTTTTTGCTGCGCTATCTGGCACTTACTGGCCTTGATAATGAGGCCTGCCTCCTGCAGAGCCTCAAGGACCTTTCCAAGGTAGATCAGGTGATCCTGCCAGGTGGAACTATAGACAGCTATGTCATCTAGGTAAGCTGCACAAAAAGTTTCCAGTCCAGCAAGGACTTGGTTCACTTACCTCTAGAAGGTGGCAGGTGCATTCTTTAATCCAAAGGGCATAACAGTGAACTGAGAATGCCCACTAGGAGCAGATATTCTGACCTCTCTTTTGTTCCTGGGGTCAGATCAATCTGCCAGTACCCAGATATTAAATCAAAGGTACTCAGATAATTGACTGCCCCTAATCCGTCTATGAACTCATCAGCTCTTGGAATTGGGTGTGCATCTGTCTTTGTCACAAGGTTGAGGCCCCTGTTATCCACATACAACCTCATTTCTTTTTTCCCTCCTTTGGAGTGAGGCTTGGGAACTAAAACTACTGGGCTAGCCGAGGAACTCTCAGAGGGTTCAATGATACCCAAATCCAGCATCTTTTTCACTTCTGCCTCTGTGTTCTCTCTGACATGGCCTGTCTGTCTATAAATGTTATTTTGACAGGCAAGCTGTCACCGGTGTCCACATCATAGGTACACCAGTTTGCCTTTCCAGGGTCAGAGAGAAGAGTTCAGCATTCTGTTTGAGGACTTGCCTATAATCAGTTTGCTGTTGTCCTCTGAGGGTGTCTGAAAAGTCCACTCCATCCATAGAACTATCTTGTGTGTTGCTGAAGAGGAGAGGAGATCAGGGAGAGGCTCACTCTAATCTTCCTGTCCCTCATCTGTAACCATGACAATAGTCACATCAGCTCTATCATAAAAGGGTTTTAGGTGGTTGACATTGATGATTCTTTTGGAGTTTTTGCAACTGCCTAGGTCAACTAAGTAAGTGGTCTCCCCTTTTCTTCCAAGTCTGGGATAGGGCCCAGACCATTTGTCCTGGAGGGCCCTTGGAACAACAGGCTCCAACACCTAAACTTTCTGCCCTGGTTGGGACTCCACCATCGCATTTTTCCTGGTCACATCAGAGCTTTTGAAGCTCCTCGCTGGCCTGAAGATTGTTGCTGATTTTTTCCATGAACTCAGCCATTCTTGAATGTAGACCCACCACATAGTCCACAATATCCTGTTTTGGGCTCTTTGAGAGGCTTCTCCCAGCCTTCCATAACAAGACTTAGTGGTCCCCTAACAGGGTATCCAAACAAAAGTTCAAATGGAGAAAAACCTACTCCCTTTTGTGGCACCTCCCTGTGGGCAAACAGCAGGCAAGAAAGTAGAAAATCCCATCACCTTCTGAGTTTTACAGGGAGTCCTCCAATCATGCTTTTTAGGGTCTGGTTGAATCTTTCTACCAGGCCTTTGGTTTGTGGATGGTATGGGGTAGTGAATTTAGAAGTCACTCCACATTACTGCCACATGTGTTTAAAGTATACTGACATGAGGTTTGACCCTCTGTCTGATACTACCTCCTTAGGGAACTCTACCCTGGTGAAGATACCCAGGAGAGCTTTTGCAACTGTAGGTGCAATGATGGACCTAAGGGGTGTTGCTTCAGGATACCTAGTGGAATGATCCACTATCACTAATATGTATCTGTGTCCTGATTCTGTTTGAGGGTCAAGGGGTGGGGCCAACAATGTCGGCCCCTACCCTTTCAAAGGGTACGCCAACCACTGGAAGTGGCATTAAGAGGGCCTTTAAGTGCCTACCTGCTTTGGCAGGCAGGTGGGGCAGGACTGACAAAAGTTCTTCACTTTTTGAAACATTCCTGGTCAATAGAAGTGGTCAACTAACCTACTCCAAGTTTTATTTTGGCCCAGATGCCCTGCTAGGGGAATGTCACGGACTAGAGTGAGAAGAAATTCTCTGAACTTCTGGAGCACTAACATCCTCCTGGTTGCACCAGGTTTGAGGTCTCTGGCCTCAGTGTACAGGAGCCCCTCCTCCAGTGCTTAATTTGTAAATCAACACATGCCGGTGTCCAAAGCCCTCCTTTTAAACACGCGGTTGCTGCATTTAAATGTGCGAGCATGGAATACTGAGGCGGCGTAATCCTGAAGCCATCTCTTCAATCGATTTAAAGCCACTCACTGCCCACTCAGCTCACTCTTTAAGCTCTATGATTTCTACCTTTGTGACACTTTTTTGTTTTTTTCTTCCTCCGTCTTTCCCATATGTGTCTTTTGGTTGCTGTAAATGCTTGAGGCAGAAGAATAAGCACCGGCCCTCAAAAATAAGTGCCGGTGCTCAGCATCGGAAACAACAAGCACAAATTAAGCACTGTCTTCCTCCCAATAGACCCTGTGGGTACCACTGACATTTCCTAGCTCCTCCTGAGCAGCTTGCTGTCTCAGGCCTTCAAGAGTGGGACAGGTTATCTGCCCCTGGCATAGATCTTCCCAAGAGGGTCCCCTTGGGCCCAAGAGCTGTGGGTGGTAAGGCCCAAGCTCTTCAGGCTCAGTTCCCTCTAAGATGGGTGACTCTTTCTCCTGAGAGGAGGGGTCCTGTCTTTGGATCTGTTCTGAAGCTGGTCCCACAATCTTCTTGCCTTTTCTCTTGGGAGGCTGGTCCACTATTTCAGGATCCAGCTCGCCTTTTCCCTCTGAAGTTTGCTCTGTGCCCTTGTCTTGACACATGCCCACTCATCAGGGGCGGCTGGTGTTCAAGGGCTAAGGGGCTGCGCCCCTAGCCTTTTCTGTCCTCTCTAGTGAAGCATATATTTAATTACATGATGAAAGTAAAACATTTTCTGCACAACATTTTCCGAGTGAAAGTTGTGCAATTTGAAAAGCCCCACTGCACTTGCGTCAGTATGTGGCTGAAAGCTGCACAGTAGGGCTGACAGGGCTTGCCCACGCAAAGCCCTTACGTTTTCTCAGAACGCAGTGACGTCCATGGCTTATCTCCTCCGCCACCAGAAGCCCTGATAGTAAACAGCTTGGAGCGTTTTTGTTCAGCCCGGGTTTCTGAAAACTTCATGTCACTCCGATATTATTATTCACCCTTTCCTTTTTACTCAAATGGTGGGCTGTGATCAGAAGGGCCTCCGTACCAGAGGTCACATTATATTAAAAGAATGTGGCATTGCGCAAAGAAAATCCCCTTTTCCTGCATTACAAGCAGTCTGTGGCAGAGAAATGGAATAAATACAATAAATAACTCCATCCAGGGCTCTCTGGGAGACAGAAGTGTGACCTGAAGACCCCAAGTCATAAATATGCCAAAGACAACCCTGCACACAAGTAAGTTGGAGCTCTATCTATTTTTACAGACAATAAGAAAAAAATCCGTTCTCTCAGCTCTCCTCTCCTTTAACTGCCTCTGTAGGTGATTTCGTCTCTCAAGGGCAGTAATGGTTCCAGTAATTTATCATGGCTAGTTATGCTCGTTTTATTTAATCTGCAGACTAATGACGTGATATGTCATATTAAACATGTAATCTGCAGCTCAAATAAACGTGTACCTTTTATCACTGAAACTTCTTCATCCCAGCCGTCTAACATTCACTGACATAGAGCCCACTCTTTCCCCCATTCCTCACACAGTAGAAGCGGATGCAAGCAGGAGTAACTTGGTGTCTTGTCTTGGGTAAAGGTAAGTGTTATAATACTAATCTTATGTTATCTTTATGGTACTGAGACCCCTTGCCACACTAACCTCCCCCACTGTGATGGCCCAGGCCCTGGCTGCAAATCGCTGGCTCCTTTGGAAGTGGAGGTGCTGCATTTGTTCCCTCATGAAATTGATCCAAAAGACGAGCATGGTTCTTGTTCCCTTGCAAAACTGATCCAAATATTGGATTCAAGCACAAAAGGGAGAAATATGTGCTTACAGTAAAGGCATTTATCTGCTGTATGGCCTTAAAACTGTCCCTATCATCATGCCCTTAGCATTAATGCCAAAAACATGAATTGACATGCAAACAATGAATATTAAAAAGTGATTTAGTTACTCTTATTTCACGTTTTAATTAATGTTGCTTTCACCAAGAGAGTTAGCTGTTTTATCATGATCTGTTTCTGTCTTGCCTAGTGCACACTTTGATTCGTGCCAGGTGTTTATCAGGGGCTTTCATTGAGAGACCTGGTGCTGAGGCTGAAGGTATAGCAAAGTGCCTGTCAGTGTGTTGGCGTCTTCACAAAGCACACAGAACAATGGTCACGTTTTCCAGTTACATTTGACACTTAGGGCCAGATGTATCATGATGGCCTTTTGTGATTCGGAAATAGCGATTTTTAAGAAATCGCTATCTCCGACTCGCAAAATGGCATGTATCACATTTGTGAATCGGTAATAGTGATTTCTTAAAAATCGCAAATGCTATTACCGAATCGCAAATTGTGATTCCGGCCCCATTCACACCTATGGGCCTGTTGGGCCATATCTGCAAATATTTTGCATTTCCAAAATTGCGATTTCTTAACCAGAAATCACAATTTTGGAAATGCAAAACCCCAGGGTGCTGGGGGCCTAAGACCCCTTCTGCTGCACCCCAAAATTATTTTTGGGGACATGTAAGGTGCACACATGCCAAAAGGGCATGTGTGCTTTACATGTACATTTTAAAAATGCATTTAAAAAGCATTTTTAAATTTTGCACATGGTTACCACCAGGTTTAACCTGGTGGTAAATAACGATTCCTAAATGCCCAAATCACATTTAGGAATGGCTTCATACATGTGCTAAGAAATCGCAAATAAGGAATCCTTATTTGCAATTTCTTTTTTAGAGAGTCGTAATTTTAGCGATTCCTTAAAATTGCGTTCAGAATGTCTTTCTTACATTCTGAACTGGCTTTTTGCATTCGCAAACGGGCATTCGCACAGTTTGCGAATGCAAAAAACCTTGATACATCTGGCCCTTAGTGTAAATGTGTGTGAAGAGGATGCACAGAGGTAATAATATTTGGAAGGCAAAAGCAAAAGGAAATAAAGTGCTTATATGTGAATGAGTGCAATGTATGTTTGGGGTGGTAAAATGAGGGAGATGCAGGGAGTGCATTCAGGGGAGAGTGAAAAGAGGGTGCTGAAGAGGATAGAGGAGGTTGAAAATGTGCAGATGGATGAGATGTGAAGAGAAATAGGGCAAACATATCTAACATTAAAGAACAAATAACTGAAGGCCCTGCTCCTTCCGCAGGCCTCAACAATATTTAATTCATAGTCTCACAATTTCAGAGTTGAAACATTTTCAATGTTAATTATTTATAACTAATCATTGTTGTTACTCATTTATCTTCCACATCTAACAACCATTGACAAAGCCAACTGTACTGACAGACTTTACGTGATGTCACTTGTTGTGTTATATTTCTGGATGCAATAACATCTCATTTTGCATTTTCCCTTTTAGAGAGCCCCCACTTTTTTCATCCCACTTAAAGACCTGTCTGCACATATTTCTGTATGACTGGTTGCAGCCAGCAGTTGTGTGTGCTTCCTGATGCCTGGTTAGAACATATTCTTCCAAAGTTGATGGCGCATAGAGTGCAAGACAGTGGGTAAACACATACTTTAAAGGGCCTGAAGTTGTTGCAGTGTACAATTGGCACATTAAAGTAAAGGGTGAACGTATTAATGCAGTAAGATATGTGTTTAATATTTCAAGACTCTACATTCCCACTGCTTTATAAACCTTGCTTTCTCACTAAATTTATTTCCTTTCAAATGGACCACTTGTCAATCTTTTTTCTATTTTTTCTTGTGTGGAGGGCCCACCCTGGACCACACGTTTGTCCACTGAGCTTGCTCACTACATAAAAGTTGTACCCAGACTATTACGCCCCACCACTTTCAAATGTCACCAGCCGCCACTGCCACTCAGGGATCCCTAGCATTGCTGCATGGGTCTTTAGTTCTATTTCAGCACGGGGGAATGCTCCAGGTCATTTCCAGGCAGACAATCTACAGGGATGGATGAGGATATAACCACTTCTTTCTGCCCTACTACTCCCCCCCATTCAAAGGTTACCATAGCCATTGGATGGAACTTTGTTTCATTGTCAGACTTGGTGACAGGATAAGACTTCCCTACCAGGAACTGATTTGAGTGGATCAGGTACTGAGTTACCATAGTGAAACTAGCTCCTGTGTCCCTCAGAGCTTCTATCTTTTCCCCATTAACCAAAAAGTGCTGCTGTATTTTTGCATATTACTTGGCCAGGCAGCACAGGATAATTCTACCTCACCCTCAGTGACTAATGTTGCATCTGTGGGGACAATGACATGGTCAGGCCACAGATCTGACCCCATCTGGATATTGGCAACTGCATTTACTGCAGGTTTCCTAGAGGCATTCTTTTTTTTTACAGCCAGAAAGTCTCCAGTTTGGTGCCCTTTGGTTTTGCAATCTTGGCACCAAGACTTGTTAGGGTCAAAGTGTTTCCATTTGTATCCATCCCTGGACTGTGAGTACTCTCTGGGCCTTCCCTCCTTTGCAGATTTTTGGGGGCCATGAGAAGACTCTTTGTTATTTTTACCCTGGCTCCCATCTTTTCCTTGAGGGGCTTTTTGGCATCTTTATTGTGGTCTCCCCCACCAGTGGTAGTTTTAGTCACCCTTGTTTTGACCCAATGGTCTGCCTTCCTCCCCAATTCTTGATGGGAAAGTGGACCCAGGACTAGCAGATGTTGATGTAGCCTATCATTGGAACAGTTACTAAACAGATGCCCTTTGATGAACAGGTTATACAGCCCATCATAATTGTGTCCCTTGTTCCCAGCTAACTAACCACCCAGCACTTTTACTGAATAGTCCACAAAGTCTACCCAGGTCTGGCTCTGGGATTTTGGAGCCTCCCTGAACTTTATCCTGTACTATTTAGTTGTAAATCCAAAGCCCTTAATCAGGGTACCCTTCATGAGGTCATAGGATATAGAATCTGCCTCATTCAGTGTCAAGAGCCTATCCCTGCACTTTCCTGAGAATACCTCCCACATCACTGTCCCCCAATGTTTGTTTTCAATTTCCCACCCAATGCAGGCTCTTTTAAAAGCAGAAAACCATTTTACTATATCATCTCCTTTAGTGAAGGGAGCGACAACTGCTTTTTGGAGTTTAATGTTGAAATCTTTTTCCTTCAACACTTGAATGCTGCCACCAGAGATAGGTCCTAAGCCCAACTCCTTTCTTTGTTTTTCTATCTCCTGGAGCTGACTCTCTGAGGCCAGTCTCTTGGTCAGCTTGGCAATATCCAGGTCTGTTTCTGTGGGTGCTCCAGACTTGCAGAGGGAATTTGGAGAGTTACCCGTGTGCTCACAAAATTGACAAAGTGGTATCAGCAAATGCAAAGTCTTTATCCCACCGTCAATAAACCAAATGTAGGAGGCTAGCCCTCTATGTAGTACACAAAACTAGGTACAATGTGTAGGGGGTCCAGGCAACCACATGTTGGTTTCCAAGGCAAAACTAGATCATATAATGCTCTAATTTTGGAGGTAGCATGGATGAGCAGTTAGGCTAATTTTCGAGAGGTGCTAAACATTTGTTGTACTCACAGTATCAATCATGCACCACACACACTAAAGGAATAATTCGAGAACAATTTTATAAACATACCTCAGATTCGTATATATTTTTTCAGACCAAGATGGTGAAGATACGTTAAGTGCTTTTTGAGTTATGATTTTTCAAACTTATGATAAAGTTAGTCTTTCTGTGAGTAATTACGCATCATAGGATTCAGAAGGCAGTTACTCTTAAAAATGCATTAAAAATCACACAGTTGGGTTACCCCTCTCTTCTTTTGCAGGATGGTTGAAGCAGTCTGTGGGAACCTTGTGCCAGCTGGAGAGCCTTGGGCGACTCCTGGTTCTTGGGGGTGCAGAGCTGAAAAGTGTCTTAGCACAGGCACAGGGGCACTTGCAGGGGCCACCTGGAAACGGATATGGTTTGCAGATTTAATGATGGTGCCTTGGTGTTCCCTTGGGCTGACGAGGTCGCAAGGGGTTAGCGACCTGTGGAGCACAGCGGGTTCCTTGTTTTCAGGGCATTGGGCAGCCGTATGAAGGGCAAGTTGATGAGCCAGGAGCTGTGTGCAATAGAGCCCTTTGGGGCTGGAGGTAAGTCTCTTTGAAGGCAGCTTATAGGACAGCGGTCGCACTCTGGCTGGAGGTCCAGGGTGCTCCTGAAGTCCGTTGACTGGGACTTCCTAATGGTCCAGCTGCAGCTCTGGGGGAGCTGATTTTCTTGGAGTCTGATGACGACTGACAGTACTTGGGGTATTAGCACGACTCGGCCATTGGAGGGCACAGTGCCACCAAAGTTGGCACACTTGTAGGTCTCATCCAGGCTGTTGTTGTGTGCTGTTGGGTCTGGCTGTGAATTCCAGTTGCAGAGATTATGGCCGGTCATTGAAGTAACCCTCACTGGCTTGTTGATTTTTGCTGTATTGTTGAGTGGTGCCTCCACTCAGAATGGAGATCTGGAGAGAATTGTGAAGCTTTGAGGTCCCCTGGGTTTCTTGGGATCAGTCCAGTGTCCTGCAGCAGTGAGTGTCAGATCCTGGGTGCAGCAGGCAGGGTTTGGTGCCTTTTCTTGATGCAGCAGGTCCACAGTTCTCTTGCATTGATCTTCCTTGGTGATGTTCTTCTTTGTCCTTTTGAATCTGATTTCTTGGTCTAGGGGTGCCCACTAAATACTGTATTTAGTGTGAGTTTTAAGGAGAATCTGATGGAGGCCAATGGGACACATGCCTTTGGGTGGCTACACTCACTATAGTGACCACTTTCTGTGGCAAGGGTCACTTCTCTAAACCTCATTGGCTATTTTCCTCCATTCCAAGATGGAGGAAACTGAAAGAGGAGGTCCACCTTGCAGGCAACACCTTAGGGAGGTGCATGCCGGTGAGGCCTCGCCTCCTACCCTTTGTGAGGTTTCCCACCTTTGCTCCCACCAAACTGGGGGTTTGCACAGGGGTATGACAGCTGCTGCTAGCAGCAGTCTTAAGGGCGGGAAGCCCTTTGAAGCTCACCGCCAGAACAGTGCACATTCCTCAGGGAAGGGGTGTTAGCTCCTCCACACAGAAAGGGCATTGTCTAACAAACCAGAGAGGCAGGCCTCTCCCCCAAGGTTTGTATATTGGCTGTCTAGAGGTGGCAGCTGGATAAGATGAGTCAGCAACCATGCCAGGTTAGGTTAGCTTCTGCAGGGGTCACCTCTCATGTGACCCCTGGGCACATTTAGGGATAAATCTAATACTGGCACCAGTTTGGATTTATCATTCGGAGTTGTTTGATACCAAACAATCCAGGGTTCACAGTGGCCATCATGTAGCTGTGAAACTAGTGTCTGACCAGTGTCCAGCACATGCATTAATATGGCTGTTCTGTTCACTCACTATGTCCCAGATTTGGTAAGGACACAGTGGGGACATATTGTTCATGTAGCTATGCGCTCACATATAATATGGAGCACCCTGCCCTAGGGCTGTAAGGACTACCAGAGGGGTGACTTGCCCACAGTAAGTTCAGTGTATGGTGGACAGGACACACAGGCAGTGTGCCATGTTGAGTCGGTATGATAGGTTTGCACCAGGACACTCAGCCTGCAATGGCAGTGCTAGGTGCACCTGGATGCAGGGCCCTGGAGGGTGGCACAATCAGTGTTGCTGCCCTCAGGGTCTACCCATAGTACCCCATGCCCTGGACACGTAGGTGCCCCTTTACTAGGGACTTATAGTGTTAGCTAAGGATGCATCTAATTGTGCCAATGCATCACAACAGATTTAGGGAAAGAGCTCTGGCTCAGGGAACCCGGTTAGCAGGGCACTACAATTTTTTAGAACACATCAACATCAGGCAAAAAGTTGGAGGATAACCAAGCCGAAAAGAGCCCCTCTCTCACAGAAAGTCTCATCAAGACCAAACAAGCAGGACCTATACTGAATTTCTGAAACACTTTAGGTAGGTCTTCCTGTGGGGCCACATTGACTTGGGAACAAGGTGGGAATACATGTAGATAGTAAAAAAGGGTAACAATTGTATCTGATTGCAGGCTTCATACTGTTTCTTGAAGATCCCTAGAGAGAGAGGAGAGCCATCAAAAGCAGGAAAGGGAACCCTGAAAGGTACACTTAGTTTGTGGGAATTGGCAAAGAGTAGTTTTAGTATATTGGTTACAAAAAGTGTTATTTGACTAATGTTTAATTCATCAAAGGAGATATCAGCTATTCGTAGATCACCCTTTGCCATCCTGGTCCTGCCAGGCAACATCCGTGTTTCTTTCTATCATCCATCCCCTTACCCCGGATCGTTCCTGTGCGATCACGTACAAGTAAGTGGGAGGCACACGTCTAGGTGGAGTTGGGAACAAATAACTTAGGTCAGCATTGTGTCTCCATGAGACAAACAGGTTAGTGCTTGACAGTACAGCAAGCCCGCATTTAATTTCCCAACCAGACACAATGGAGTCGCAAGAGATCACCCTGGCCTATATGACACACATGTTAGGAAAATTACAAAGCGTAACCCAGATGCTCTCACGCCCATAGTCCAACCAACTTCTTTCTATAAAGTGCATTTATTGGAGGCAAACCAAAGCAAGCCCTAGATAGTGCAAAGTTTCAGCAGTTTTTCACATTGGCTGGTCAGGAACAGTCACCAAGTAATGCCTCAGTAAACCAGGTCACTACGCCACTCCCAGTACCATTAGCCCCTCAAGAGCGTTATGCAGGGGATCCTGCAAAATTCGTAATATTTTTACATCAATGGCACCTTCAATTTTTATGCCGATCAGCTTCTTTTCCTGATTAGCAGTCTAAGGTAGCATTTGTCCTCTTGAGTCTGGCTGGTACAGCTTCTTCAGGGTCCATTCCTTTAGTGGAGTGGGATGACCCTTTATTATATGACTATCAGGACTTTAAAGACAAAATGAAACATTGTTCGACAAGCATACATTTATGCAATTATTAGAATCAGAACTGCTTAAGCTAATAAAGACTTGCTGCTGTGTATATCTGCATTTAATAGATTGGTGGCTGATTGGAATGGCCGCAAGAAAAGAGGGGGTCCTTGTTTTATTTATAGAGGGCTGAAAGATTAACTCTAAGACCTATTAGCGTAAGTGGTAAATCAACTCAACTCTTGCGAAGAGCTAATTGATTTAGTTGTTAAACTGGATCACTCTTTATCAGAGAAGGAGAGTGACAAAGGTTGTGCTGACAATAAGCTGGTCATTATCAGAAATAAGAAACAAGACACAAGTAAAGGCACAAACTAAAGCAAACTGATGGAAATTGATACCAATAGAGGTCCACTTACTAAGAAAGAATGATAACTAAGCCGTGACCAAAAGTTGTGTTTGTATTGTGGGGAAAAAGGTCCAGTCTAAAAAACAGTCTGTAGGGGCAAAGAGGTCTGAAAGTGAAAAATTTGAGGGAAACTAAAACACCTGACTACGATGGAGACTGGTTGTTCATATGTAGAAAGACCAGAAGTGTCTCACTTTTTGGTTCAAACTTGCTTCCAGAGAGAATTTCACCATTTACATATATTTGCGCGGATAGAATGGGTCTCTTCAGACCATCCAGTTTCTCGAGCTCCTGGTAAATTCAGGGGCCACCAGACAGTTTATGGATATTGCAGTTGCTGAGAAGCTAGGAATTCCACTTCTGTCTAAGATCAGTCTAGAGATAGTTAAGACTAGCTACGGTAGCCCCTTGTATTCTGGACAAGTCATGAAAACTGATTGTGAGGTGACGATGTTCCTTTTCTCTAATCATTGTGAAACCATTTAATTCGATCTGATATGTGCGTCCCAATCCAAAGGCATACAAGGCATCCCATGGCTTCCAAAATCTAACCCCAACATAAACTTGGTTACCTTGCAGTCCCAATTCTGTGAAACACACTATTTTGTGAAGGCTCCAACGTAAAGTTATTGCAACAAGTATGGAGGATGCAGAAAAAGGGGAACACTTGCAACCCTGAGTATATCAAGATTTTCCAGACGTCTTCAATAAGGGGAAGGCCACTACTTTGCCACCACACTGCCCCTTCGACTGTCAGATAGATCGACAACCAGGCTCACAAATCCTGTGTAGTCTAATTTATGCTTTAACAAGATCACAATTAAAAACAGATACCCTCTGCCTCTGATCTCAACCCTTATCGATCAAGTAAAAAATGTACTAATATACACAAAATTAGATTTGCGTGGAGTTTCCAGACCAAATTTGATTTGTATGAATACCTCATCATGCCTTTCAGACTCTGCAGTGCCCCTACTGCCTTCCAATATTTTATCAATGAGGCCCTACATTACTTCATCAATTAATGAGCTATTGTATCTATTGACAATATTTAAATTTATTTCAATACCTACGAAGAACACGTCACCCATGTCAAAGCCATTTTACAAGCCTTACGACAACGTCACCTCTTTGTGAAGCTAGAAAAGTGTAGTTTTCATGTTCAAGAAGTGGAGTTCCCTGGGTATATCCTAACCCCAAGGGGGGTACACATGGATCCTAAAATGGTGGAAGCTATTGCTCCGTGAAAAGCCCGCAAAGTGTCAGAGAAGTGCAAAGCTTTCTGGGCTTTGTCAACTAGTACAGGCTTTTTATCGATCACTTTTCCAACATTGTTCCTCCCATCACTAAATTACTCCATAAAGGAATGAAGTTTCAGTGGGGAGACGAGGTAGATAAGGCCTTCCACTAATTAATAGACAAGATCAGTCCATCTCCCATTTTACGACACACAGACCCTATGCAGCCCTTTGTGGTCGATGCAGACACCTCTCAAGTAGCAATGGGAAGGGTCTTGCCTTTGTGCGATCATTGGACAAGGTAGCTCCACCCAGTGGCTTACTTCTCCCACAAATTTAATCCAGCCGAGACAAACTATTCAATAGCAGATTGAGAATTGCTAGCAATAAAATGCGCCTTTGAGGAATGGAGACATTATCTCCTCTGGAGTTTACACACAGTCACCATTCTGACAGATCATAGGAATTTACAGATCATTAAAACAGCACACGCTTTATCTGAGTGAAAGTTGAGGTGGTCCCAATGATTCAGTGATTATGATTTTCTGATCCAATTTCTACCAGGTTGTAAGAATGGAAAAGCGTACACACTTTCTAGACTAACCCAGTCCACTAATGAACAAGTGGAAGAACCATCTTTTATTATCTCTTCAGAAAAATTGTGGGGACCATTGTCCTTGATTCATATTTTATACAAGAGGTGCAACTCGAGCAGGAGGGTACTGCAGTCATAGAGGCCCTGCAACACCACACTAGAGATGTCACTAGCCGTGAGGGGTTAAAGTATGTAGGGCAGAAGTTATATCTGCCCACAAAAGAATTACAAGACAAAGGCCCTGATTATGACATTGGCTGTAAGTCCTTCTTACCACCATGCTGACTGCCGCCAACATACTGGCGATGCTGCGGTTTACCGCTACCCATATTATGACCCACACATAGCAATCCGTCACAATAGAGACACACACACAAGTCTGCCAGCCCAAAGGTTAGTGATAAACTGGCTGTATCGAAACCCACACCGTTACGCCAACAGAACTATGCCCTCAACATTATCACCCACGAATCACCACGGCAGACATTCAACATTGGTAAACCATTGGCGGTACATACTGACGCACTCAAAATATACACACACATACAAAACAACACCACATTGGACAATTCAAACTGCACACACCTGACACACATACACACACCATATCCACACACCCACACCACTATAAAACACACACACACATTACCCACAACCCTTTACGACAACTGAGAGAGAGACACACCAAGAGCACCCACAGAACCAGAGCCACAGAACACCATCACCCATACACCTTACAGCACACACCCCAACACATCATCCCATACACCCTCACACACACCACACACACTACATCCATGGCACCACAAAGACACCCCAGGTTCTCAGAGGAGGAGCTAAGGGTCATGGTGGAGGAAATCCTCCGGGTAGAGCCACCGCTATTTGGATCACCGGTGCAGCAGACAATCATTGCTAGGAAGATGGAGCTATGGTGGAGAATCGTGGACAGGGTCAACGCTGTGGGACAGCACCCAAGAACAGGGGATGACATCAGGAAGAGGTGGAATGACCTACGGGGAAAGGTGTGTTCTGTGGTTGACACCAGATAGCTGTACAGAGGACTGGCGGTGGAACCCCACCTCCTCCCCCACAACTAACAACATGGGAGCAGCAAGTCTTGGCAATACTGCATCCTAAGGGCCTGGCAGGAGTAGCTGGAGGACTGGACTCTGGTAAGTCAAATCTCTAAAACGATCACCCCCCTACCTGCATGCCATCACATACCCCTACCCTCACCCCTACAGCCATCAATTCACCACCTCCCACATATCCCACCATCACAACCCACCCATCCCAATACCAAGCCCTGCATGCACCACCAATGCATGGACCCCCATCACAGACCTGTATGAACACAAATCACTAAAGCATGCACATTAGAGAGAATCACCTAGCCCACAAAATCACTACTCACACAAAGCAAAGCTGACAGGGCAATCACAACCATACAGGCCAACACACCCATGCACAAGATGTCACACGCAGAAACAATAACACTGCATTTTCATCCCCACAGGTCCCCCACCCAACGTCACCGGAGAGGAGGTGCCAGCAACATCGAGTCCCCCCACAGAAGAGGCCCACAGTGATGACAGCACCTCTGGTCACCTGGATCTGGATGACCAACCTTGCCCATCAGGGATCACCAGACAATTGGTTACCCATACCACCACATAGCCTCTCCCTTCAGGAAACACCACCACAGCACCCACCCAGTGGGCCCATACCTCTGTCCCCAGGATACGTCAATCTGCAGTGTGTCCACCACTACAGGGACCCTAGGCAACCCCACAAACACAGGACAGTAAGGCACCTGGGGTCAGTGGCAGTGGGCACACGGTTCAGGGGACAGAGGCACAGGACAACAGGGAAGCTGGGAGGCCTGCTGTGAAACAGGGGGAGGACAGGTCAAGGGAAACGACTCTCCACGAGACATTCACTAACATCCTGGGAGCATACCACCATTCCCAGGAGACGATGGGCCAGATACTGGAAAAGTTACAGGAGACCCAGCGGCTGCAGGAGGGACAGTACCTGGGGATCAGGGAGGACCTGAAGGTCACCATTGCAGGGGTGCTGGCAGACATGGCCAACACCATGAGAGAGGCAGTGGCACACCAACGGGCCCCTGACACTAGCCACACTGATGAACAGCCCTCCACCTCTGCTGCTGCTAGTGAACAGGCTGCCCCACCACAGGAACAAAAGGCCACCAGCACCCCTCCCCTGCAGAAGGAGAACCACCCCGCAAACAGTCCCGGTGATCCAGGCAGAAGCCAGAGAACATTGCCAAGACCCCAGCCAGGAAATAAGACTCTCTTGATTGTCACCTTTGTGTCCCACTCTGTCACCCTGTCCACTTTGAACTGCCATTCCTCCCCTTACAATGCCCCCTTGGACAATGCACCTGTGATTCAAATAGACTGGACTCTATCCTGGACTTTCCTCTACCATCAACCCAGCCCATTCCTCTACCCCCTCTACTTCTTAGCACTTAAATAAACACCATTTAAAAAATACAAGTATGGAGTATGTCAAATGATTTAACTATGTATTTGTTTAACAAGTTTTAAAGACTGCAATACAACTGTACAGTAATGTATACATAGGATTGACCTGTAGTTGGCTGCAGTCAACACACCAGGTGCCAGAGTGGGCCACAGATATCTGAAAATAGAGATGCCAAAGGGTACAGTAAGTGGTCATAGAAGTGGGAGAATCTGCATGCCATGTACAATGTCAAATACAAAAATGTAAATGCAAAGTGAACTTACAGTGTCTTACCTGTGTGTCCCTGTAAGTACTGTCATATAATAGCTTTTCTGTTGTCCTCATCCTCATCCTCATCCTCTGTCTCCTCATCTTTACTGTCCACAGAGTCTACTACTGCCACACGCCCATCTCCAGCCTCATCTTCCTTCAGAAAAGGCACCTGGCGTCTCAAAGCAAGGTTGTGCAACATGCAGCATGCCACGATTATCTGGCAGACCTTCTTGGGTGAGTAGCACAGGGATCCACCACTTAGATGGAGGCACCGAAACCTGGCCTTCAGGAGGCCGAATGTCCTCTCTATTGTTCTCCTTGTTCGCCCATGTGCCTCATTGTAACGTTCTTCTGCCGTTGTCCTGGGATTCCTCACAGGGGTCAGTAGATATGAGAGGTTGGGGTAACCAGTCACCTGCAAATATCGAGGGACAACTGTTAGCCGCACACTAACCCTTAGGGCCCACACCATACCCACACACCAACATCCACTGGGTGGGAACAAGGGCTCACCTATTATCCACACCCGGTGCCTTTGGAGTTGAGCCATCACGTATGGGATGCTGCTATTCCTCAGGATATAGGCATCATGAACAGAGCCAGGATACTTTGCAATGACATGGGAGATGTACTGGTCTGCCAGGCACACTATCTGCACATTCATCGAGTGAAAGCTCTTTTGATTTCTGAACAGCTGTTCATTTCTCTGGGGGGAGACAAATGCAATATGTGTACCATCAATAGCCCCAATAATGTTGGGGATATGTCCCATTGCATAGAAGTCAGCTTTCACTGTGGTCAAATCCTCCAACTGGGGGAAAACAATATAGCTGCGCATGTGCTTAATCAGGACAGACAACACTCCTGTCATCACTATTGAGAACACTGGCTGAGACATTCCTGCTTCCAAGCCTACTGTCACTTGGAAGGAGCAAGTTGCCAAAAAATGGAGCAAAGATAGGACCTGCAGAAGAGAGGGGATCCCATTGGGCTGACAGATAGCAGATATCAGGTCAGGTTCCAATTGGCACACAGCTCTGTGATTGTGGCCCTGTCGAGTCTATAGTTGAGGATGATGTGCCTGTCCTCCAATGTTGCCAAGTCCACCAGGGACCTGTACACAGGGCGATGTCTCCATCTCCTATTCATCCACAGCAGTTGTAATCTAGGGGGCAAAACGGGGAGCAGCTGGTCAGTATTCCACATTTCCAAACACTACACTGCATTGCATGTTGTGACAGAAACACTATGCTGTTGGATAGGCCCAAATGGTGCCTATGTGTACTGTGACGCAGATAGGTGCCATGGTCCCCCCCTGAAATGGCATCCGCCTGTCCTGTGTGGATGGACATGTGGAAATTAGGTAATGCCGCTAACATTGTGCACCGTTGCAGAGGCGGTCGAGTACTGCAGTGAAACTCCTCATTGGATACCATTGGGCCCTGTGGGTTACAGTGGCCAATGGTGATGTACACCGGTGGTGACAGTACGCACCGCCACGGACGTCACCGCCATTTTCTATCTGTTCACTCACTTGCTACCTGACCTTTAACAGGAGAGGACCTACACTGCAAGTGCTGCTGTGACCTGTGTCTGGAACCTACCATGGCTCGCATCACTGGGGAAAGGGCACATGCCCTCACCGCTGTGGAGTTGGAGAGACTGGTGGATGGGGGCCTACCCCAGTACCGAATGCTGTATGGGCCTCCAGACCAACAGGTGAGTACACTGTGAGCACGATGCAAGGGGCATGGATGCATGGAGTGCTGTGTCTGAGGGCCTTGTGTGGGGGGGCATTGTTACAAGGGTTCTGGGCAGCATGCTGCATGTATAGTGGGCGTAAGGGGCTGAAAGGGCTATGGTGGGCCATGAGTGTAACAGGCTGGACGGTATGACTGATACTTTTTTCTATGTATCTTTTTCTGCAGGTCAGTGCCCATCAGAAAAAGGGTATATGGCGTGCCATCGCCAAGGTCGTGCGGACCTTGGGGGTCTGCGACAGGCGGAGCATCCACTGTCTTAAACGGTGGGAGGACATGAGACGCTGGGCAGCTGAGGATGGCCTCCCAATGAGGAAGGGGTGCCCATCGAACCCTGACCCCCCTGATGGCCCACATACTGACAGTGGCCTATCTGGAGCTGGATGGGCGCTTGAGGGCATCACAGCAGCCAGAAGGGGATGAGTACAGTTTCACAATATACTTCTTGCGCGTGGTGGGGTGGTCTCTGGGTGGGGGATGTGGGCCTGTGGGTGCCCTTAGGCCAGGCCGGACATTGCAGGGTAAGTTCAATGTTGGGCAGGGGCTGATAAACACCACTTCCTAACAAGCTAGAAGGCATCCACTACTGGGTAGGGGTCTGTGAGTGTCAGGTATGCTGCTATTGGCATTCCTGTCCATGGGCTGGTGACTGACTAGCATTGCCACTGGTAGTGCATTGCCTAGTGCGTAGGGCTGATCCCTGTGTGTGTGTGTGTGTTGTGTACAGCAACGGTGGTGATGTTGCTGCCATTGACCAAATGTATCCTTTGTCTCTTCCCTCCACTTTTTGTTTTGTCACCCTGTCCTTATGTGCATTAGTATCATCTGGTGGAGGAGCAGAGGCACCGGCGATGGAGGGAGCTGCATCCCACAGGGCCCATAAGGCCGAATCCACTGCCAGTGAGGGCACCAGTGGGAAGGAGGGCTAAGGGAGCACCACGGCGGAGACAGGAGGGGGCATTTCTGACAGTGATACCGCCTCCAATGGAAGCTCCCTGCTGGTGGCAGACTCCTCTGTGCCCACCCCAACTACAGCTACAGCCGCCACCCCCGTACCAGCACTGCCCTCCCAGCAGCCCCTCAGCAAATTTCCCATGCCCGCTCACCCAGGAAGGTGGGCATCTCCTTCGCCCCAGGCACCTCAGGCCCTGCCCCAGTTAGCCCTGCTGCCCTGAGTGAGGAGGCTGTTGACCTCCCACCATCCATCTCTGTGGGCAGTCAACCATAGTGAATGCCATCCAGGGGCTGGCAGGCCATTTGCAACAAACAAATGCATTCCTGGAGGGCATTCACTCTGGCATTACGGCCCAACAGAGATCAATCCAGGCTCTGGCCTCCTCCCTGATGGCAGCCATTGTCCCTGTTTCTATCCTCCCCCCTCCAACTTCCTCTACCCAGTCCCATTCCCCTCAACCCCAACCTATCCAAAGCACACATCCAGGCCAGCACGCACCCAAGACAACACACAGGAGTGGCTCAGGCAAACATAAGCACCACACATCATCCCACAGGCACTCAAACAAACTACATCCAGATGCAGACATAACTACATCCACTGCCTCCACTGTGTCCCCCTCCTCCTCCTCGTCCACCCCCTCTCAGTAGCATCCCCTCCTCCTAAAGTACACAAATGCAAGCACTCAGACACCCAACAGCCATCCACCTCACAATAGCATCCAGCCCATGCACCTGCAACCAGACATAGCAGACAACTCCAACAACCACTCCCTCTTCCTCCACTCCCAACCCTTCACCCCTTTGCCGCTCCAGTGTCCCTAAGAAGCTTTTCCTCTCTGCCGTTGACCTCTTCCCTCCCCCTACTCCCCCAATCCTTCACGCCGGGCCAGGGAGGTCAGAACCCAGGCTAGCACCTCAGCTACCCAGTCCATGGCCACAGTAGTCTCTGCAGCTACGGCAGGTGGGAGAGGCTCCAGGGAACCAACCATCAGCACTGACAGTGTGTCTGCACCAGCTGTAAAGGGGAAGGGCAAGGATGCACCACCAGCTGCCAAGGGGAAGGATGCACCACCATTTGCCAAGGGGAAGGGCAAGGAGGCACCACCCCCTGCCAAGGTGAAGGGCAAGGAGGCACCACCAGATGCCAAGGGGAAGGGCAAAGAGGCACCACCAGCTGCCAAGGGGAAGGGCCAAGAGCCTGCACCTGCAGGCAGGAAGGACAGGGGACCTGATGCTTCCTAGTGCTGGGAATGATTTTGGGCCCCCACCACCAACCATGGTGGTTCAGCAGTCTGAGGCTGCAGGGGAAGGGCTGGAGCCTCCCCCCACCACTGGCACCCTCGACACCAGCACCAGCACCAGCACCACCACCGCCACCAGCACCACTGCCGGCACCAGCAGCCCCAGTGGGCAGCCGTCCAAGGCTGCAGGGAAAGGGCTGGAGCCTCCCCCCACCACTGGCAGCACCGCCACCAGCACCACTGCCAGCACCACCATTGCCACCACTGAGTAGACGTCACTGCCGGCGGGAAGTGTGTAGTACTGCCTCCATGGGCTACAGTGAATCCTGGAGCCTGCAAATCCTGTAGGTGTGACACCCTGGTGAGAGACTGTGACCTTGCACTCCCCAACTGCTGCATCACAGGGCACAAGGCCCCTCCAGAACCAGTGGAGAAGCCATCCACTCACCCCATCCTTGCCAGGATGAAGCACACTGGGCACAAGGCCTCCTCCAGAACCAGTGGAAGAAGCCATCCACTAGAGAGACTGTGGCTTTGCACTCCCCGGAACCAAGCAGTGGGCAACCCACCCACTTGAGAGACTTTGGCTTGCACTCCCTGGGACCAAGCAGTGGGCAAACCACCCAGTAGAGAGACTGTGGCTTTGCACTTCCCAGGAGCAAGCAGTGGGCAAACCACCCACTGAGAGACTGTGGCTTTGCACTCCCCAGAACCAAGCAGTGGGCAAACCACCCACTTGAGAGACTGTGTCTTTGCACTCCCCAGGACCAAGCAGTGGGCAAACTACCCAATAGAGAGACTGTGGATTTGCACTCCCCAGTACCAAACACAGGGCATGTAGCCACCTCCAGGAGCAGTGGTGTTGTACCATACCATCTTCCAGCTGAGGTGCCCCCTGTTCCCCTGAGGTGCCTGTGTATTTTCGACCTGATGCCCCTGCAGTGTTCTCTCTGTGTTGTTGCAGGAGTCATGTGGGGCCTTGGCCTATGTGATGTGGCCCTGTGGCCCATGGACATTAAGGACTGGGCAGTGTCCCTCCATTTGTATATATGTATATACTGTTTTGATTTTGAAGCACAGTTTTCTCGTATTTTATCTTATTACACTCACTTTAATCAATACCTTTTCTCCTTGCATTATTCCTGAGGGTTACGGGGTGTATATGTAATGTTACTGCATCTGTTTGAGTGTATGGTGTTGGGGGTGGGGGTGTTGCATGTGTGTGTGTCACTCTCTTTTTCCTCCCCCCTCCCTTGTGTGCTAGGTGGCAGTACTCACCGTGGTCATCTTTGCCGGCTTTGCTGTTCGTAGTGAATAAGGAGGTATACAATCATGGAGAAGATGTGCATCTCGGGCTTCATGGCGTTGTGGTTCTTCCTTGAGTCTCCAGAGGTGAGTCCTTTGACTTCTGTGTTCTGTTTCCGTGTGCTTTTGATGTCATTGGTACCGCCCCGGAAAAGGTGGCGGATAGGCCTGTTCTAATACTGTGGGTGGTACATTGTCTTCCGCCTGGCTGTTGGCGGTTACCGCTGTGGTGCTTGTTGCTACCGCCGTGGCGGTCGGTGTGTTAAAGTGTCTGTCTGTCTAAGCGCTTTCTGTTGTGGTCAGAATTCAATTTTTTTTACTGCCAGCGTGTTCGCCACATCCAAAGACGCAAAGGCTTATGTAGCAAATTGTGCTACTTTTACACAAGGGAAAAGTTTGCACCAAGTTCCCGCTGGCCTTTGGCAACCCTTACCTTCACCAGCTGCACCCTGGCACACTGTATCATTAGACTTTATGATAGAATTTTTAACAAAATCCCAGACTGGGTTTAATACGTTCTAGAAGTAGAAGATAATTTGACCAAAATGGCACACTTTATCCCTCTACAAACCAAACCTTCAGTCTTACAATTAGCCCAAGTTTTCTTACAATCTATAGTTTGTCTCCATGGGCGTCCTTCAGTGGTAGTTTCTGATCGAGGACCACAATTTGTATCCACATTTGGGAAATATATTTGCCAGGAATTGGATATGGATATCCACCTGTCGCCCAGTGACCGTCCACAATTAGATGGACAGACTGAAGAATCAACCAGTGTATGGAGCAATATTTATGTTGGTATCTTCTAAGCTCTGAAGTGGATTGGGCATAGTGTTTGCGGGCCACCAAATTTTCATATAATAATGTAATCCATGCATCTACTGAATATTCACCTTTTTCCTGTAATTATGACCATCATCCTCGCATGTTGGATTTGAATGTAGTAACTCCGTTACCCACTCCGCTGTACAAGATGTTTTACAACATGTAAGTGGCATTCAGAAAATGCACAGGACAATCTAAAATCGGCAAAACAAATGTATAAAGCATATGCAGACAAAAAGAGATGCCAGGGACCAGATTATAAGGAAGAACAAAGGGGATGGTTGTAAACTAAACATTTAAATCTGAAGTGGCCACAAAATTTTCATCCAAGGTTTGTAGGCCCTTTCACCATCACCAAGAAAATAAATGAGGTAGCCATGAAACTAGAACTTCCCACATCTCTGCTGATTCATCCAGTGTTCCACGTCCCCTTGTAAAAACTGGTAGCAGACACCATGCTCTATCCAAAGGGACCCTCTCCAATACTAGTGGATAATCAACCAGAGTACGAGGTAAGGGCGGTATTAGATTCCAAATGAGTGTGTAACAAGCTCTACCGCTTGCTGGATTGGAAAGGTTATGGACCGGAAGTTCATTCATGGGAGCTGGCAGGACATGTACATGGTCCTCGATTGGTTCGCCAGTTCTATCACAGATACCCCAACAAACTGAAACCAATTGGGGGCACCTTGGGAAAGGTGTACTGTTGGTCCTGCAAACCCAAATATGATCCTGAACTCACATCTGGCATATAGTAAAGTGTACCCCTAAAGCTGATCACCTGCTCTTGCATGGGCCAATGATTGTTGCTGCCTTTGAGAAGTGTTTACTTGAGCCAATGTTTGTTTTAGAACTCGTGTAGGAATCTGAAGCATGTGTCAACTTGCTGCCTGAACCTCTGGTAACCTCATGACTCAGACTTGGTGCGGCAAGGGACAGCAACCTTATTACTCAGACTGGGTGTGGCCAAGTGACTCAGATTGGGTATGGCCAGGTGCAGCAGGTATTTAAAGCCACACTAATTTTGAGGTGATTGCTTGCTGTCAGAAGTATTCAGATGCAGAGTGGAATTCTCTGCTCCTCCATGGTTGTTCCTGGATCGTCTATTCCACAGCCCAGCGTTGTGGATGCCGATCCTAGAGAAGAAGAGATCAAGAAGATTAGCATCATAAAAGGTGGTAACGTGTTGCAGGCGCTTGGAAGGCTTCTTACTGGTTACCTTTGATATCTGTTTACCGAATGTTCAGACGGGCAGTGCGCACTGGAAGGGCATGTTATTGTGTCCTTGGTTACTGAACATAAACATATTTGTTATAGTTGAGTTTTATGTTGCATTTTTGTGATACTAATCACAGCCTATGACAAAGAACACTCAGTCCTTCATTACGACTTTGGTGTCGGACCGCCGTGGCAGACATCTCCAGGCCGCCAGGGATCATGTTTCATTACGACCCAGCACACCACCTGGATTTTCCAGGAAAATGATGGTGGAAACGACCAACATAAAAAGAGGCACTCAACTTTAGTGCCCACCCAGAGACAACAAACAAACCCAGCCATACACCCGTACCAACACATAAACACATCTACATACATACACACACAAACAACATACACTATGTCCAACCTACACGTCTCATACACACATCACCCCACATGGCACACACACACCACTGCCACTGTCATACACATCCATACACACCACCCAGTCACACAACCACAACAGCATTGTAACCATACAAACACATTGGCAGAGACGCACAACGCACACCTCCAAAGGAAAACACATACTGCCAGCAACATGTAACAACGCACAGCCAATACAAACAATAGCACTGCCAAACAACGTGTCACATCACATGCCACGTCCACCTAACATACAGAGTACATCGCAGATGCATCACAACACATACACCACTGCCACACAATTGCACACAATAACCAACACAAAACATCACAACAAATCCATAGCACAACTCACCCACACAACTCATGCTGCTACACAAACACATCACATACATTGAAGACACACACCAAATCACACATATACAACATAGACATCTGGAAGGAAAGGCAGGACAAGTATGTAAATCTCAACACCAACGGGTGACAGATATATTAAAATAATGTCCTCAGTAAATAAATAACTATATACAACTGAGGCCTAATGGCTAGTCCATAAGTGTCTAGTGCCCCAGACACTCTTGGCAGAGTTCCTGGCCCCAACTTGACTCCTGACTCCAAAGTGGCCTCCACATGGCAGGGGCATAAATGGGACATGCAGGCACCTCAGGTGCGATGGAGGGGATAAGGGGGGGTTTGGGTTTGGGTGGGGGGTGCCTTAGGTTTAGGTTTGGGTTTGGGTGGGGGGGTCTTTAGGTTTGGGTTTGGGAGGGGGGCTTTAGATTTTGATTTATAGGGGGGCTTTCCCCTTCGTATGGCCCTTAGGAGGAGGGCACTTGCCCTTTGGTGTGGTGGTAGTTCCCGTAGGGTGAGGGGGAGGGGCACAGGCACTACCAGGGGGGCCATGGGAGGACTGGGAGGTGGAAGGACTGGGAATGGGGAGGGAATGAGGGCGCTTGGGGGAAACAGGGACAGGGTCAGTGAAAGGGAACAGGACAAACTTGTAGAGGAAATGTTTTTTAGGAACACAAGGGCAGTCATGGGAAAAACAGGTGGGAGGAGAGGGCGAGGGAGTGGTTGTGTGGTGAGTCTTGAAAAGTGCCTTGGGTGCAGGTGCGAGGGTGGAAGCCGTGTGTGTGCTTGGTGTCTGTTGGGTGGGTGAGTACATGCATTTAGGTGTCTTGGGAGGTGGCGAGAAGGAGATGTGGGGAGATGACAGGATGGATGTGTGAGAGTCTGTGTGGTGCCTGCAGGTAAGGTGGATGTGCTGCATGTGGGGGTGTGGGTAGTTGTGTGAGTACACATGTGGTGAATGGGGTGGAGATATGGGGGTCTGCTATTGTGGTGACGGTGTGCTTAATAGTATTTGTGGATGGATATGGAAGTGTTGATGTGGTAAAAGGAGGGAGCGGTGTTGTGTCTGTGAGAGAGGAGGTGGGGGAGTCTGTTAGGGAGTAGATGTTGTTGTGTGTGGATGTGAACGTTGTGCTGTGTGCATGGCAGTGGTGGGACTTGTGGTGCCTGTGTTTGTCTTTGCAAACCGTATCTGTTGAGGTGGATGAATGCAGGTCTGACTGTGCACAGGTAGCTGGAGGGGGATGGCTGATGAAGGGACACTGGCTGCTGTCAATGAGGAGGCCACAGCATGATGGGATCTCTGCAGGCCAGTCAGGGCACTGTGAATGCCTTCCAGGAAGGCACTGGGCTGCTGTATCTATGATGCCAGACCCTGGATGGCATTCACAATGGTTGACTATCCCGCAGATATGGACCTCAGGAGGTCAATAGCCTCCTAATTGAGGGCAGCAGGGCTGACAGGGGCAGGAGCAGAGGTGCCTGCGGTGAAGGAGACGCCCATCCTCTGGGGTGAGCGGGAATGGGAAGCTCTGTGGGGAGCTACAGGGAAGATGTGTTGGTAAGGGGGGTGGTGGACAAGGATTGTGCTGGGTTGGTCCAAGATTGGTCTGCCTCCTCCAGGGAATGTCCATCGGAGGAGGAATCCTAAGAGGATGTTGTCATCAACATCAACAATGTTGCCAGTTACATTTTGTCCCCTGCAGCCATATACACCTATAGTCTGAGGCAGTTGATTTGGATCACACCATAGTGCCAGACCATTAGTGATGGCAATGCCCTGACACCTCAGGCATACTGATGTTGATGGAAGGAGCTGGTCACCCAAAATATGACAAATGTCAGGAGACAATATCCTAAATTTTAGTTCCTACCCGCATGAGTCACCGTCTGCATGGTTGGCACACATACCTGTTACAATTCCTGCCATGATGGCACCTAACCATAGTCAATGTGCAACTACCAGTGGTCTACACAACATCTACCCACTAGTAGGCTTCCCAAACCCATGCATGCCTAACATTAGAGAAGTGGAAGTGTGTACTTACCCCCTTGTGGCTGCTGTGATGCCCTCAAGCGCCCATCCACCTCAGGGTAGGCCAACGCCAAAATGCTGGCCATTAGAGGGTTCAGTGTCCGACGGGCACCCCTCTCTCTTTGGGAAGATGTCCCCAGCTGGGCCTCCGTGGTCTTCCGGGCCCAGTGTCTTAGGTACTCACACCACTTTTTGCAGTGGGTTCTCTGCCGGGCATGGACACCCAGGGTCTGCACTTGCTTGGAGATGGCACGCCAAATCCCCTTCTTCTTCTGGGCGCTGACCTGCATGGGTGACACAGACAGAAGGAGCTAGTCATGTAGAGTGGCAGCACACCAACAGTAGTGAACTTCACACATCAGACACATCTCATGACCACACAAATGTGTCTTAATGACACTTCTGCACCTACTCCTTTGCCATCTGCATGCATCCACTCCGTGTGAAAAGCTACACGTTGATGTTGACATTTTGTGTTGCATAGCTCACTTGACTCCTGACACTCGCGCAAGCAGGACCTCCATTGCGTGTGCCAAGTTTCCTGGCTCCGCGGATGACTCCTACATCCTGAGAAACAGCAATGTGTCACACATGATGGCACAACTACAGAGAGAGAGGGCCAGGCTCATTGGTATGTATACAATAGTATGTGTGCAACTGTTATGTCACCTCTCTTCACATTCTACCCTGTCACTACCGGTATTGTGATAGGCCCAACATTTGTGTCGAACATTTGTGGACACAGGTGACTCTGGCTATCCTAATTTTCCTTGGCTGCTGACACCAGTGAGATATCCAACAACAGATGGTGAAAAACATTTGATTGAGGTCCACTGCAGGACGAGGCATGTCATTGAGAGGATCTTTGGGCTGCTAAAGGCCAGATTTCGGTGTCTATACGTCTCAGGAGGTGACCTGCTCTACAGACCACTAAAGGTGTGCCAGATCGTAGTTGTCTGCTGCATGCTACACAATCTGGCTCTGAGATGCCACAAACCATTACTGAATATTGAGGAGGTGGCAGCTGGACCTGTGGCTGATGATGGTGACATAGACACTGATGATGAAGCAGATGATGAGGATGCAGCTGAATCTAGAACATAGTTCATCCAACAATACTTCCAATGATCTACAGTTATGTGTACTCCTGTCTGCTTTGTGACATAGCTCATCTTGGTGTGTGCCATCAGTGGAGGTGTTAAGTGCATTGTGACAATGACGTATTGCCCATCAGGGACCGTATCACTGTTCACATGCCTGTGCTATGTATCCTGTGGTGTTGGCTGCCATCACATCTGCATGAAAATGGCCATGATGTATGGTCCCAGTAATACAGTGTAAACTGCTAAAGGGCTGGCAACCAAGGTTGTATCAGCAGTATTGCAACTTGTCCTCACTGTACACAATGGACGGCTATGGTAGGTAACTAATATTGACAGTGGAACTCGGCTTTATTTGGGTACTGTGAGCTGTGGCGGATGGACCATTGGGAATGGATGTTTTGACATTGTGGATCTGCTATGGTCAATTGTGTTCACATGTCACTTAGATACTCATACTAGGAAGGATGCCAATGTACTGCATGTGTGTTGGCTGGGCAACAGTGACTCCTATTGTGATGGTTCTCCCTGTCTTGATGTATTTGCAGGGAATTTGGGTGGTGGTACTCTAGTTCCTGCCTTGATTGGTGTCTCCCTTGACATAGGATTTGTGGATGAGTCTTTTCTGCTGACAAACTTGCTGCACATGCCTCCCCCTTGTGTCCACCTTTTGCTCATCAAAGGTTTAAGTAAGCTGATATATTGTACAGCGGTTAATTCATATATGTTACAATAAAGACAGGTAAGCAGTAGCTATACTCAATGGTGTTTATTGTTATTTACAAGAGCAATGGGTGATGAGTGGGTCATGGTGATAGAAATCATCAGAAATCATCAGAGCAGTTGGCCCAGCCATAAGTAGTACACGTCCTGTATCCAAGGACCATGGGAATATATGGAGAGATGACAGTGGATGGTCAACAGGGTGTATCAGTGGGACAAAAGGGAGAATGTCCAGGATAGTCTCACTTCCTGGCAGTGGTTTTGGTGTTGGCATCAGCTCCTGCAGGACGTCTGGATGGATGATCTCACTTGTGGGGGGTTGCTCAGCTACACAGGGAGGGGTGCTAGTGGTCTGTGGGTCCTCTGACAGGGCCTCCATTGCACTCTCTGAGGTGGAAGTGGATGGCACAGATGGTATGTGGCTAGTGGAAGGGGCCTGTTGGTGGGGAGGACGCACACTGAATGGATGTGAGTTCCTTTCACACCCCTGCAATGGTGGCATGGTGGCATTGAGAGCTTGCCAGAGCTGCATGGCCTCCTGGCCAGTCCTTTCCCTTGTGGTTCCAATCCCTTGGCCCATAGGTGCTTTCCCACTGGCCCTTGCCCCCTGTGCCTGTGCCCTGGCACATTGTGACCACTCCTTGCTACACCAGGTACATCATGGTCTTGAGTGTGAGGGACTCAAGTCCCTGTACTGTGGGGCACATTGCTGTTTGAACAGTTGTTGGGACACAGGTTTGGGTCTGAGGGGTTGCCTGTGTTGTTCTTACGAAGGGGTGGGGGGGGGGGCTCAGATGAAGACAGGGCAAAGCTGGTGGTAGTGGACTGACCAGATATCCCAGATGGGCCAGGTAGGTCATCAATGGCCAGACATCCAGAGCTGTAGTCCTCACTTGGGCCTTCATCCTGAGGGGGTCTGTCTGTCTATAGTAACCTGTGCAGGGTGGCAGTGGCAGAGGTACCTGTGGATGGAGAGGAAGAGAGTTACAATGTGGAGGTCTACTGGTTAGTTTCATTGTGTGATACATAAGGTGACTTGACTTGCTTCCCCGTGATAGTAATGTCAGATGTTGCACTGCAAACATTTTTAGTGGGTGATGTATTGTGCAATTGGTACCATAATCGATGGAAGGTTGTGGATTGTGGATAGTATAGCTGTCATTGTCATGTAGTGGCATGCAGTTTGAGCATCCAGTTACTGTTGCTGTTGCAATGGTTCTAGGTGACATTGTTCCACTGTGGAGAGGGACTGGCAGCTTTTCATGTGTGGGGAGTCATGCATTATGGAAGTTGTAGTGCTTGCCATTGTGAGTGCTATCCATGCAATTAGGTGGAGTGTGTGGGGATGGTCTGGCATGCAGGGGAGGGCATTGGGTGATTGGGTGTGGTGTGGAAGTGTGAGGTGGGTTGCATTAGGGAGTGATAGGGTAGAGGGAACGCCTTCTGTACATAAGTCGTTGGTGCCAGAGGAGTGTTGGTGACTTACCAGACTCCAGTCCTCTGATTAGTCCAAGTCAGGCCCTCTGAATGGAATATGTCCAAGACCTTCCCCTCCCATGATGTCAACTCTGGGGGAGAGGGGGGTCCCCCATAACCAGTCTTGTTGATGGCAATGTGGTGTTGTGATGCCATGGAAGGCACCTTCCCTTGTAGGTCATTCCACCTCATCCTGATATCCTCGCTTGTGCATGCATGGTTGCCCACTGAATTGACCCTGTCAACGATCCTCCACCATAACTCCATTTTCCTTGCAATGGATGTATGTTGGACCAGTGCTCCAAACAGTTGTGGCTCTACCCTGACAATTTTATCGACCATGACCCTCAACTCTTCATCTGTGAATCATGGGTGCGTTTGAGGGGACATGGTCGTAGTGAAGTGGAATGGGGTGTTGTGTGCAAGGGTGATGTCTTTGATCGGGTGTGTGGGGTATTTCGGTTGGTGTGGTGGTGGGTTGTGGTGTTTGTGTACAGTTGTGCTGTGTGTGACGTGTGTGTGTGTGCCAATGGGGTATATGTGCTATCTATTAGTTGTGGCAGTATCTCCAGGTCTGTGTAAATCGTTCTTTTTGCAAAGGATTGTGGGATATGTGGGTATGTGTTTTATAGTGGTGTGTGGGTATGTCTGATATCTGATTGTGTCTCAAGTGTTGATACTGTCCAATGTGGCTTTGGGTTCTTCTGGAGGTGTATTTTTGAGCGTGGCAGGTCACACCACCAATGGTTTACCACCTTGGAAGGACCACTGTGCTGATTTGTGGGTCATTATAAGGAGGGCGGTGGTGCTGGGACTGCCTCTATTCTGTCCTCAGCCGGCCTGGGGATGTCAGAGTTTTGACTGGTTTTGGACAGACTTTTGGCTGTGACTCATAATACAGCGGTCGTGAGACCGCAAACACTGGTGTTCTTTTGGTGGCCGCCACCATGGTGGTCTTCTGAAAAGCCCGCCAAAGTCGTGCACATGCTAGTTTCACAAAATCAATCAAAGGTCTGTTATCTCCATGTTCAAATGTCACTGTGATGTAACAGTGATGCCACCAATTACATACAAAGATGAGCTTTAGTATATTCACCCTATGCTCTCAGTGCTGTTAAAACACTGAACTGTGTTCTTTCTGATTCTAACACTCAAACCCCTGAATATTTCAGAAATCTAAATATTTAAGAACTGATTTTCATTCTTCACTGCATGTTATATGTCTATGATTGTGAGGTGAACTGTGTTTTAGAAAGTCTCATCAAGACCCAATGAGCAAGACGTACACTGAATTCCTGGAGCAGTCTAGGTAGGTCTTTGAGTGGGGCCACATTGACTTGAGAACAAGGTGGGAAATACATGTAAATAGTATAGAAGGCTAACCATTGTACATGATTGCAGGTTCCTTACTATTTCTTGAAGATCTCTAGAGAGAGGGGCGGTCCATCAAAATCAGGAAAGGAGACCCTGACAGGTATACCTAGTTTGTGGGAATTGGCGAAGACTAGTTTTGGTATATTGGTTCCATGAAAAGTGTCATTTGACTAATGTTTAATTTATCACAGGACATATCTGCTCTTCGTAGACCACTGCTAGCCAGCATGATCCTGTCAGGCATTACCTGTGTTTATTTCTCTCTCTCATCCATCCCCTTTCCCATGACCATCAAGTAAAAGGAAGTGGGAGGCATGCAACGTCTAGGTGGAATTGGGAACAAGCAACTTGGGTCAGCATTGTGTCTCCGTGGGATTAACAGGTTAGTGCTTGACAGAAAAAGGTATTGTAGAAGCTGTTTCACCACCTTATAATTCATGTGCAAACCAATTTTTAAAACTCTACATTGCTTACCTTGATCTGGCCATTGAGTGACTTCAATACAGAATGCTTTAAAGCTTGTTAGGTTCTGCCAAAGTGGGAGAACAGGGGAGACAGAAGTGAGTACACTTTTAACAGAGAACCTGTGGCTGAGGTCTGGTGAGAAGGTCGCAGAGTGCAGAAGAAGTCACAATTATATCAGTCCAAAAAGTGTGGCAGATACTCTGGACAGATGGAATTTATCACAGCCAGCGTCTTAGACCTCCTCAATCTCCTACTAGTATTTGATACCTTCTAGCATCAGGTTCTCACATATAGGTATGCTCTTCCAATTAGAGTTTGCTATGTTTAAGACAATACTGTCACAATTGCTTTTATCTTTTGACAAACCTGGAAGGTTTGGTCTTTAGTACAAAACCTCACACTATTTCAAATCAGATCCAGTATTAGAACTAAACAACACTTTCAATTAAATCAAGCTTCAAAGGAGGACTACAAATACAAGGGTTACATTTTTTAAATAAGATAGGTCTCAGCTACGATAATGGGTGTATCAAAAGTTTGCCGTTATAAGAATTTAGATAAAATACTTTTATGGAGCCCTTTAAAAAAATGTAATTGTAGATGGGCAAACATCTATGGTTATGTAAGTTCACACCTCACAGTACTAAGGCAGATAAGGCTGTGCTAGCTTAATTTGTATCTGTCTTCAAAATGTTGAAACATTTCACAAATCCATTAAACTCACTTCCTGCCTATTGTAGGGCTGGGTTAAATTACCCTTCTAACTCCAATCCTAATATGTATTGGAGGTATTGCTTCACGGTATGATTAGGTGCATGTCTTCAATCTTGAAGGTTGATATTTCTGGAAAGCTTTTTCATTTCATTTTGGTGTCTCCCAATTAATTTTTATGTTTGTAGTTTTATTTAAGTAAAGGACAATCCACAAACTATATTTTTTAGTATATAAAATATTAATACTTATGTACTACAAGATTCTATTCACAAACCTATGGCCACTGACCTCGGACTCTCCTATCTTTTCTTTGCAGAAATCTCCACACATTTTGGTATATGTTTAAATAGTAAATGTGGAAGGTGCAGTGACTCCAAAATGGGGAATGCCTACTACTAAATGACATAGGTTCAGGGTACTTTAAAGAGGGATTTTAGCAGGACATGGAGATATCCACAAAAGAGTTAGGGCATAGCTAGTCTCAGATTACATTTGTAAAGTTACTATACGCCCAAAGGAGCTGTAAGAGGTGTGAATGTACTTTAACTGAGCCTAGTCATAACCAACCATTGGTACTGCACCACACTGTCACAGAAAACAGTTGAAGCACAGAAATAAAATAACATCTCATTGGAGCTAATGTTAAATAAATTAAATGATTAAATTATTTAGAATAAATACAAATAAAAATGTAAGTGAGAGTGGGATTTTTGAAAATTATTGTTTAAAAAGTAATATTTGAAAATTAAATGGATGTATTTACTTTACTGATCATTTAATACACATTTAATCTGATGAGTTAATGTGCTGTGCCATTTTATTTTATTATTTGTAGGTTAAAAATAAATATTTTAAATGAATTTAAACTACATCTATCTTTTACAGTGACATTTTTTATAATGTATTAGGGTAATATAACTAATAGTTTTCTCATTATTTTGTCATATGGGGATCTCTGCCATGTTGGTGTGTTCCTTTTGCAGAAGATTTCATCCCCGATTTGAGGGGAAGAAAACAGGTAAGTCTATACATAGGTGTAAAAGGTCTAGAATCACAAATGTGGGATATCAGAAAAGTGCAGCATTGTGTAACTCTAAACTTAGAAATGTTGAAGAGCAAAAAAGTCTAGACCTAATGCTAGGTCTAGCATCAAATGTACAAGCAATTAAATATATGCACGTATAATTACATTTGTGAATAGGCCTAAACTTAGGTATTTTGACATGCTCTCAATACTTTTGATCATCTGGGCCGTGCACAGGCTTCCATCATAGTTATTGCTACTGCTCAGGCTCTCTGACAGCTTAATTGATCAGTGTCAGAATTCTGAGGCCTGGAGGCAGAAAGTTACAGGCTTTAGCAGCCACACTGGGGGGGGGGGGAGTATTACCTTTAAGCAGCATGGGTTCTAAACTTGGGGCTTTCAAGGAGAATATAATTAGGACTTCTTATTTCTCTGTCTACTGGAAAGTGTAAGCAAGTCAGCTAGGTAAAATAGATTGTTACCATGGATGACCTTGTAGATAAGGAAACCGATGTTGAATTTAACTGTAGCTGAAATCGCCCTCAATAGCAATGCTTTGAGATGATCAATGCATGGACAGACATTGTCAGTAGATCAGTAGGGAGAAAGGAGTCAGATGTCTTTTAATATATGAAGATAAGGTTTTGCAGCTTTCACTATCTCATTGATATGGGAAGCAAAGGGGAAGGCTAAGGTAAGTCCCTTACATTCTGTAACCAAGACATTGCCTAGCAGTAAGAAACACAAGAAGCTCCCAAAGATGCCTCGACCACCTACATCTTAGGTCTACACTAGGATCAGCTTTTACATTTATTTGATAAGGCCGACTCAGCCTTTTATCCTTTGGAGACTTGTACATTTTGTAGCATAACACTTGTGAATTATGCACAGTGCTTTGAAATAGCGGAATGCATGATAAAGCACCATATAAAATAAAATAATTAATTTTATTGTTATAGTTTATCACAAAACCATTGAAAGTCAACATTAAATAAATGTGTTTGAAATAATAAAATAAAACATCATGCCATTACAATTCCTAACAGAGTTTAAAAATGAATACTGAATACTATGTAGGTTGATTGCACACGGCAAGGGCCTTATATAGTATTGTCATACATGCCTGTTTTAAAGTTTTTGTTTAAAAAAAATCATGACATGATTTATTAGGATTCTTATATTTTGTCACGTTATTGGTATTAAAGAGTGGAAGCTGATGCCCTAAATGGTACACTGGAGCAGAGTAAGTTATAGAGGAAGGTTTTGAGCAATTTACTGAAGGTAAGGTAATGGTCAGTAGCTTTAAAAGAGCAAAGGAGTGGGAGATCATATCACAGAGTGCCTGCAACCCAGTTAAAGGCATTGCCTCCACAATGTGAATTTTTGAAGGATAGGGTGTGTAGGGTCTACTCAGATGTTTAGCTAAATGAGTAGGTAGAGCAATCTTTCTATAATCTATACTGCAGATAGCCAGTAGGTAAAACTGAAATGACATACCAGGCCTGTGCTTGATGTACACAAGACATTGGATGAAAATATGAATTACATATAAATTATAGTTTAGATTTCAGCAATTTTTCAAATTGCAAATTGAACAAGTTCTTGCATTAAGGCACTGCAAGTTTTCAACTGTTTAGCTCCAGGAACTTGTCACAACACCAATGGCATCTATGCGCGAAACCCAGGCGTGATCATCCAACCCTGTGGTCTAAAGTCTAAAAAGTAATTAAAAGCATGTTGGATTCCAATGTGAAATTTAATCTATGTTTGTCCTTTTCTACAGTTTCCTCACAAGCTCCGGGGTACCATTGCCCTCATCATACTTCATCTTGACTATGCAAACAATGATTTCTGACCCAAAAACTACAAAGATTTCAAAATTCAACATCAAGACATCTAGTACACCTTCATCTATTAAAGTGCAGCTGACCTGCCCATGGTCAGATGCTAAGGCAAGAACCGTCTAAAACCACCTGGAATTCAGGACCCAGTGAAGAACCACTTTGCTTTTTCCAAACTGATGAAGAAGGGTCCAAGAAGGAGAAGATAGAAGAAACTGCTATCATTAGGAGGGGATGGAAGGCACATAATTCAAAATCATAGCCCCTCAATGCTGGAACGAAACACCTCCAAAGATGGTAGAAACACCCACATGCTCAACTACCTATCACAATCATTTTATTCACCCTACGAATGGCAGGTACAATTTCACAGTGACAAACTATGAGCAGCCTGTACAATACACACAACAATAAAATGCTTCTTACATAAGCCACAATGCATTGACACACCTATTTCCATCCATAAACTAGCAACTTATCTGCTTACAATGACAGTCATATTGGGGGTTTCCGCAGGGATCGGATTTCTCAGTTTTCTGATAAATCGTTGCAGCCCTTCTGTTTACCCGACAGGTGTTGGCAGGCTAGGATAAGAGGAAAAGCATGAGATGTAGTGTTACAAACACCTGATTTCTGCTTGTCATTCATCTTTCCCTAGCAGTGGCCTAAGAAAACATGAGGGCACCCCCTGCACAGTACATGGAGAGGGCCCCCATCCAGACTCAATCAGGAGCTCTCAGGCCAGAGACTGTGCTGAGGGGCCCCCTGGTGCTCAGGCCCCCCCGCATCACAGGGACTGCAGGGTCCCTTATTACACCACTATTCCCTAGTTGAAAACTTGGAATACAGGGTTTTTACTGCTCCTGATAATTACTTCATCCACGTAATTTTAATTTCCAGGTGTGGCAAATGCTTTAGCTTATTACTTGCAATCATGGTCTTATGTGAAACAATTTCATGCATTCATATTTTGTAGCAACTAACTTTAACTCATGCCCTAAGGTAACTATAACTAACGCCCCTGCTATGCACAGTTTTTTCATCAAAAATGCACTGCAAATATTACCTTGATATTATCAATTATGTTATCAACAATGCCATGAGTGCCGTAATTTGTGGGTTAATGAGCAGTGCATGGCGAGGGCATGAGCTATAGTTACCTTAGGGCACGAGTTATAGTTAGTTGAGTTAACTCTACCTATAGCTGGTGAATTTCTATGTTTTTTTACATTTAAAATGTGAGCCCAATTATAACATCCCTGTAAACTTTGCTTTTTTCAGTGATTTTTTGTTTTTTTACTGTATAGTAATTTTCATTACTACACGTTAATCTAACCACTGATGCACACTGCCTTCAGCCATGCACAGCAGCGGTTGGCCACAGGGTCTTGCCTGCAGCCAGGCCCTGAGGCCAACCCCCTATAAGCACCAAGACTTGCACCGTGCACGGGCTTCACCCATACACAGCAAATGTTGCCTGCAAGACCTGGCCTGCAGCCAGAACCTGCGACCAACCCCCTTAACCACCCAACCTCATGCTGTGCATGGCCATTTGGGCGTCTGAAGCGGGATTTGGCCGCAACCTCTCTACGTGTGAGAGTGTCTGTCTGTGTGTGAGAGTGTGTACATCAGTGTTTTAGTGGGTGTGTCTGTGTGTGCTCCTGTCTTAGTGGGTGCATGAGGCTTTTAATGGGTCTGTGAGTGGGTGTGTGAGAGTCTGAGTGGGTCTGTGAATGGGTGTGTACCTATCAGAGTGGGTCTGTGAGTGGGTGCGTGAGGGTCTGACTGGATCACTGAGTGGGTGCATAAGTGTCTGAGTGGGTGTGTGAGTGGGAGAAAGATTGAAAGAGGGAGACAGGGAGATAAGGCGAGAGGGAGAGAGATAGTAAGATTTTTAGGCTTTGATGTATGAGATACTTAGAATTATATATTTCTGCACAATTTGAAAAGGAAATTGTATTTGATATTTAAAAAGAGTAAGATCACCTTTCAGTATGAGTCTTAAACATTTAAAAAAAAAATCTAAAAAAAAAAAATTAGGGAATCGAGTCTTTACTCAAACCCTGAACGTTCAGTAGGAAAGTCAGTGACATTTACATTGATATATTCTATTTATTTTTTTTAAATCAATTTATTTTTAGCCCTTTATGGCTTATCTGGGAATCTTGAGAACTCCTCCCCGGTCCCTACATGTTCTTTTTTTTTAATGTCATTTATATTTTATTTTAGAAAAAGCCCCTTATGGGCTATCTGGGAACACAGGTAAAGCCTAAAGGTCTCCCCGGTAGTCCCATTGTTTCAGCAACCACAGAGCTGCTTTAAGTAACAGCTCTGTGGTTGTTGAAGCAAACATTTAATCTCTGTTCCCTGCACGCATACCTGCTTGCAGAGAACAGAGATGAAAGCTCCACTTTTTGACAGGGGGACCTGCTTTACAGATCCCTCTATCAAAATGTGGAGTGCTTGCTGCGAATTGGCTGCAGCTTCAAAGCTACAGCCAAGCCACAGCAAAGAGCTATGTCCTGGGAGTGGGCACCCCGGGGCATAGCAGGAGCTGGCCCTGTGGGGTGGAGGTCCACAGGGCTATCAGTGGCTTCACGAGAGGGAGCGTGGTCCCCCTCCAATGTGCACATAGCCCTGGTGTAGTGGTGATCCCTGGAGCTAATGGGAGTCTGAAATGGACCCCCTTTACCCCATCATTTAGTATGTGCCCTCAGGCTCCCTGCTCATAATTAATTGTAGCCCCCAGTGAGGTGGTGGTATGCGGGGTGCAGGGGGGCCCCCACTCATGTTCTATTCTTTGCCCCGGGGAGGTGGTGGTCCCTATGGCTGTGGGAGTGGGCCAGAAGGCCCCCCATATTAAGAAGAAAAGAGTGCCGCTGGCCCACCCGGGTTTTTTTTTAAAACAAGCGCAGGAGGCCACACTTGTTTTTTTGTCACATTTGTACTGTGGCTTTGCAACCCCATCTGATTCCACAGTAACAATTTAAAAAAAAAAAAACTTTAGCCTTGTGGGGGGCCCCTTTGGGACCCCAGCACCAGAGCTTAGGGGTCAGGGTGTTCATACCCATGGCACTTTTTTTTTCTGGCACTCTGCTAAAACTGAAACCCACAATAGCTGCCGACAGTTCCTGGTTTGAAGAGTTGTCAGCCAATCAGATCTCATTACGAGATCGGGAAGGTTCGCAAATCCTTTGCATCCCTTGATTATGGGTGAGCAGTGAACTCCACTCTGTTCATGTTTGCTTAGAGTGCAGAGTTCAGAAAACGCAGAGCAGAGTTTTTTACTAGTTTGCGCTCTCCAACATCAAGTTGGTGAGCACAAGTGAGGAAAATCTTACTCCAGACCACCACCCAGCATGATTTCTCAATGCGGGTGGTCATGGATGGTTGAAATACCTGCCACTCTAGTAGAAAATCTACTTGAGTGACTGAAAAAAAGCAGCACCCTCTTGCGCTACGTGTGGTGCCATTTGCACTGATTTTCAGCACTGGACAAACACCAAGCGCTAAAAATCAGTACGAACAGCATGAACTAACGCACTCCCCCACTTGCGGATCACTGCGTACCGAGGCAGAGTTTTTGGTCACTCACGCGGAACTCCGCAGACTCCACCCAGGCCTACCCTAGATATAAAATTTGAATTTCCATAAATTTCTCAAAAAACTACTCAACAGATTTACATCAGATAGCAAAAAGGGCTTTTTCCGGACCAAGAGCTACCTTTCTGCCAAATTTGGTGTAATTCCATCCAGCGTTTTTTTGCGCTATCGGTGTTCAATTTTTCAATTAATTTGGGAATTAACATTGGAAACTCTCTAAATGTTATCCCCACTTTATCTGAGCTCGTGCTTCTTGATGGATGACTCTGAAACTTTCCAGACAGCAGCTCACATGACTCCAATTTTTTGGGAAAATTTTGTGAAGATTTGTCAAGCAGCACCAAACATATACGCAAGCAAAAAACAGCCTTTTCTATAGAAACTAGGTCCTAACTATAAATGCTAAGTGACGACCGCCACTAGGTAATATATATATATTATGTAGATTTTTTTTAGAAATATATATGTTTTGCATAATTGTCAAAATATATATAAATACATACATATACATCCATCCATACATACATATACATAAATGTTTATATTATGTTTAGGTTTTAGGGTGGGTATGGGTTTTTTAATGTTAAGGGAATTTTTAGGGTTTATGGTGGGTATAAGGTTTTAGGGGGTAAGAGAATTTTTAGGGTTTAAGGTGGGTAAAGGTTTTTGGGTGGTAAGTGAATTTAAAGGGATTAAGGTGGGTATTGTTTTATGCCTGGCAAGGGAATTTTTAGGGTTTAGGTTGGGTATAAGTTTATAGGTGGTAAGTGAAATTTTAGAGTTTAGGGTGGGTATGGATTTTTGGGTGGTAAGGGAAAATTTAGGGTTTAGGGTGGGTGCACGTTTTTGGGTGATAAGGGAAATTCAGGTTTTAGGGTGGGTATGGGATTTAGGTGGTAATGGATTTTTTAAGGTTTAGAGTGGGTGTAGGTTTTTGGGTGGTAAGGGTATTTTTAGGGTTTAGGGTGGGTATAGGTTTTTGGAAGATAAGGGAATTTTCAGGGTTTAGTCTTGCTATAGGTTTTTGGATGGTAAGATACATTTTAGGGCTTAAAGTGGGTATGGGTTTCTGGGTGGTAAAGGAAATTTTAGGGTTTAGGATGGGTATAGGTTTTTCGGTGATAAGGGCTGGGAAAGTTCGTTTTTAGGTTGAGTATGGGTTTTTTGGTTGTAAGGACATTTTTAGGGTTTAAGGTGGGTACAGGTTTTTAGGTGGTAAAGGAATTTTTAAGGTTTAGGGTGAGGGTGGTAAGGGGATTTTTAGCATTTAGGGTGGGTATAGGTTTTTGGGTGCTATTGGATTTTTTAGGATTTGGGGTAGGTATGGGTTTTTGGGTTGTAAAGATGTTTTTAGGGTATAAGGTGGGTATGGATTTTTGGGTGGTAAGGGGAATTTTAGGGTTTAGGGTGGATATGGGTTTTTGGGTGATAAGGGAAATTTAGGTTTATGGGTGGGTATGGATTTTGGGTAGTAATGGAATTTTTAAGGTTTAGAGTGGGTATGGTTTTTTGGGTGGTAAGGGGATTTTTAGGGTTTAGGGTGGGTGTAGGTTTTTGGGTGGTAAGGCTGAGATTCCCCGCCCCCTCTTCTGCAAGAGAGGTCATTGTGTATCTGATCTGTTTCCAGGAAGTTTTCTGAAAGGGAGATTATAGTGCCGACCTGGCACTGGGAACAGACCTTGTAGAGTGGATAGCATATGGGCAAATTTTTCGAACGAGGATATAGAACTGTGTTGCATTTAAATGGAATGAAATGTACAGTGGAAATGTATTCGGGTGGGAACTTACTCACCGGCGTGGAGTATTTGACTGTTCCACAAAATAATTTAATTTAGATATACTGTCATGTGCATTTTACTCAATAAGTAAATGCATGTTAAATGCTGTTATACTGGATTTTAAGGATGCGTTGGATTGAATTGAGTAATGTTATGTTTATGCTGACAATGTTTGCCACTGCTGAAATAAAGTTTTAATGCTGTATTGAATTGAGAAATGCAGTAGAGGTGGAAAAACTCTAGTCCTGTTGAGTGTTGAATTGTGCAAGACAACGGGCTGGTCCTGTTACAGTGTGCGTGATGTGGAGGGAAACAAGTATAATGTTCTCTGTTGGGTGAGCAGGGAAGTTTTGCATTATTTGTAAACTGGTATTGTGAATTTGTGTAATCTATTGATTAACCCCTTGGGTGCCCAGGACGAGGTGATCTCGTCCTCGGTGCCGGTTCCCTGGTGCCGAGGACGAGACAAACTCGTCCTGCTATGGGCCCCCAGGGGGAGCACTAGCACTCCCCCCGATGGCCAGGCACCCCCTCACCTGGGCAGGGATGGAAGGGGAATCGCTTCCCCTTCCACCCCCGCCCCCCGTGACCCACCCGTGGCGTCTGATGACCTCAGCACGCTTTTGCACGCTGACCTCATCAGAGGCCTTGCCTCGGGCGCTGGAAGCTCAGCTTCCAGCGCCCGATCGAAGGAGAAATGCAAAGCATTTCTCCTCCAATCAATTGGAGGGGGCAGAGAAGCCTGAAAGGAGAGGAAAGGCCTTTCCTCTCCTTTCAGGCTTCTCTGAGCATTTCTGCTGCCTGATCGCGATGCGATCGGGCAGCAGAAATGCCACTAGACACCAGGGAATCTTTTTTTTGTACATTTACTGTTAAGGGGAAGGGCCGCTCCTCGGTGGGGCAATTTATTTCTTGGCATTTCTGCCCCCGGGGGGGCAGAAATCCACTAGACACCAGGGAATTATTATTATTTTTTTTTTTTTTTAATGTTTGGAGAGCGACCCCTTAGGCAAGGGTCGCTCTGGGGGGGGGGAATCATTATTAGACCATTTCTGCACCCCCTGGGGGCAGATCGGCCTTGCAATCTGCCCCCAGGGAGGGCAGAAACCACAAGACACCAGGGAATATTTTTTTGTGGGGGCTATTTCAAGTAAGGGGAGTGGCCCCTTGGGCAAGGGCCGCTCCTCGGGGGGGGGCAAATTATTTCTAAGCCATTTCTGCCCCCCCCCAGGGGCAGATTGGCCTAATATTATTAGGCCGATCTGCCCCCGGGGGGGCAGAAAACCACTAGACACCAGGGCTAATTTTTTTTTTGTTTACTTTTATTTTTTTATGTTTGGGGAGCGACCCCTTAGGCAATGGTCGCTCTCGGGGGCAAATTATTATTAGGCCATTTCTGCCCCCCCTCCCCCGGGGCCTACTATAATTAGGCCAATCTGCCCCCAAGCAGAAACTTCTAGGGGGGCAAATTATTATTAGGCCAGTTCTGCCCCCCTGGGGCCTAATATAATTAGGCCGGTCTGCCCCCAGGCTGAAACCTCTAGACACCAGGGATATATATATTTTTTTATTTACTTTGTTTTTATGTATGGGGCGCGACCCCTTAGACAAGGGTCGCTCCCCTGGGGGGCAAATTGTATTTAGGCTATTTCTGCCGCAGATCAGCCTATTTTTGTTAGGCCAATGTGCCCCCAAAGGGGGCAGAAACCTCTAGACACCATGGATTGGTGTGTGTGTATGTGTGTGTTTTGTTGGGAGGGGGCAGCCCCTTGGGCAAGGGTCTCTCCCCATGGGGGCACATTTCTGTTGGCCATAACTGCCCCCCTTGTGGGCATATTGGCCTATTTTGGAAGGCCTATCTGCCCCCAAAGGGGGCAGAAAGCCCACCAGAGAACAGGGAAGATTTTTTTTTTCAAAATCCCCACCCCAAATAAATGGGGCCAAAGTTGTTCTGCCCACCAGTGGGAAGATTGGGCAATTACCCCCGATCCACACCCCGGGGGACAGAAAGTCTATTAGATGCCAGTATGGGCATGGTTATGCCCCCACCCGAACTGAAGGGGCTAACAGTCTTTCAGCTCTCCCCCACACACTAAAACATCTTATCCCATGGCAAGCAAGAGGACATTTGATTATTTTTGGTTTTTGTTTTACATTTGGGCCATGAGAGCTTGGTAACTCTCAAAATTGTCCCACTTGGAATGGTGGTCCTCACTTTTTTTTACTTTGGTACGCTGCCATGTAGAAAAATCCACAAGACCGAGACACATCTGAAAACTAAACATCTAGTTGATTCCAGGGTGGTATGCTTCACATGCACCCCGCACCATTTCCTTACCCACAATGCCCTGCAAACCTGCAACTTTGTTGGAAAGCATACATTTTTCCCACATTTTTTGTGATGGAACCTTCCGGAATCTGCAGTAATCCAAAAAATTCCTACCACCCAGCATTGTCTCATCTATACCGATAAAATTTCTGCTGCAGTTGTCAACCTAAAAATTTTTCTTTTCAAACTGCCTCTTTGGACCCACTTTGGTTCCCCCTCAATTTCGACGTGTTTTTGGATCTTCCTTGTCACAAACACTTGGCCCACCTACACAAGTGAGGTATCATTTTTACCGGGAGACTGAGGGGAACGTTGGGTGGTAGGAAATTTGTCCCGGTGCAGTGATCCCACACAGAAATGTGGGAAAATGTGATTTTTTTAGGTAAATTTGTGGTTTGCTGAGGATTCTGGGTAAGAAAATATTGGGGGATCCACACAAGTCACACCTCCCTTGACTCCCTCGGGTGTCTAGTTTTCAGAAATGACTGGGTTTGGTAGGTTTCCCTAGATGGCTGCTGAGCCCAGGACCAAAAACGCAGGTGCCCCCCCCCACAAAAACATGTAGTTTTCTATTTGATAATTTTGATGTGTCCAGATAGTGTTTTGGGGCACTTCCTGTTGCAAGCACAAGGCCTACCCACACAAGTGAGGTACCGTTTTTATTGGGAGACTTGGGGGAACGCTGGGTGGAAGGAAATTTGTGGCTCCTCTCAGATTCCAGAACTTTCTGTCACCGAAATGTGAGGAAAACATTTTAAGGTTTGCAAAGGATTCTGGGTAACAGAACCTGGTGAGAGCCCGACAAGTCACCCTATCTTGGATTCCCCTAGGTCTCTAGTTTTAAAAAATGCACGGGTTTGGTAGGTTTCCCTAGCTGGCGGCTGAGCTAGAGGCCAAAATCCACAGGAAGGCACTTTGCAAAAAACACCTCTGTTTTCTTCGAGAAAATGTGATGTGTCCACTTTGTGTTTTGGGGCATTTCCTGTCGTGGGCACTAGGCCTACCCACACAAGTGAGGTACCATTTTTATTGGGAGACTTGGGGCAACATAGAATAGCAAAACAAGTGTTATTGCCCCTTGTTTTTCTCTACATTTTTTCCTTCCAAATATAAGACAGTGTGTAAAAAAGACATCTATTTGAGAAATGCCCTGTAATTCACAAGCTAGTATGGGCCCCCCAGAATTCAGAGATGTGCAAATAACCACTGCTCCTCAACACCTTATCTTGTGCCCATTTTGGAAATACAAAGGTTTTCTTGATACCTATTTTTGACTCTTTATATTTCAACAAATGAATTGCTGTATACCCAGTACAGAATGAAAACCCACTGCAAGGTGCAGCTCATTTATTGGCTCCGGGTACCTAGGATTCTTGATGAACCTACAAGCCCTATGTATCCTCGCAACCAGAAGAGTTCAGCAGATGTAACGGTATATTGCTTTAAAAAATCTGACATCGCAGGAAAAAGTTACAGAGTAAAACGTAGAGAAAAATTGCTGTTTTTTTACCTCAATTTCAATATTTTGTTTATTTCAGTTGTTATTTTCTGAAGGAAACACTTGTAGGATGTACACAAATTACCCATTGCTGAATCCAGAATGTTGTCTACTTTTCAGAAATGTTTAGGTTTCTGGGATCCAGTATTGGTTTCACACCCATTTCTGTCACTGACTGGAAGGAGGCTGAAAGCAGAAAAAATCGTAAAAATGGGGTATGTCCCAGTAAAATGCCAAAATTGTTTTGAAAAATTGGGTTTTCTGATTCAAGTCTGTCTGTTCCTGAAAGCTGGTAAGCTGGTGATTTTAGCACTGTAACCCTTTGTTGAAGCCAATTTCAGGGAGAAAACCACAAGCCTTCTTCTGCAGCCCTTTTTTCCAATTTTATTTAAAAAAAACAAATTTTCACTGTATTTTGGCTAATTTCTTGGTCTCCTTCAGGGGAACCCACAAAGTCTGGGTACCTCTAGAATCCCTAGGATGTTGGAAAAAGGACACAAATTTGGCGTGGGAAGCTTATGTGGACAAAAAGTTATGAGGGCCTAAGCGAGAACTATTCCAAATAGGCAAAAAAAGGCCTGGCACAGGAGGGGGAAAATGCCTGGCAGCGAAGGGGTTAAATGTGTTTTAGCATCTTACATCCCTTTCGGGTATTGAGGTTAAGCAGAGAGTGTTTTTTGATCTGTTCTGTTTATTTCGATGGGGTGGTACTCATAATTTTGAAGGATGGTTGATGGGGTGTTTTGCCTTTTTCAGCTCTGTTTAATATTTCATTGTTTTCAGAAGGGGGAGATGTGTTGCTGCCTCTTGCTATCTTATGCATTCTCCCCACTACCTTAATGTTCCCTGCCTCTCAGCCAGTGAGTGAGGTCATTGTATGGTTGGAATGTTGACAGTGTTTGTGCTTGGATGAGTGGACAGTTGGAGTGAAAAGGGCTGAGCGGCAGGATGGTGCTCCAGGTGGGGCCTTAGCTGTAACTTACAACTAAGCTAACAAACCTACTTCTTTTATAACCCTTGAGTATTCATCATTGATTGCAACACAATACTAATTAGAAACATGTGAAATACTGGTTTTTGCATGCATCTGCCACATTGTAATTTGCAAAATATGAAATAGGAGGGACTTACAATGCCCATGAAATATCTTGTCCCCTGGTGTAATGGTGTTTTGCTGGTGGGGTATTTACCTCTACCCTATCTTGCCTATTTGCCATCAGGGTCTATTTTGGAAAATGAAACACAATGACTATTGCCCTGAGCACTCCTTCAAGATTGTGTGTGCTTTGGTACCCTTTAAGCTGTTCTGGTGGAATAGGAGATAAGAAGTTTGACAGATATTTAGAGGAATTACAGCTCATTAAAGGTTCTATTCTCAAGTGTAGACATGGCCTCCATTGTAGTAAATATTTTCCTACTGAGTGGCTCCTCTATATATCGATGGAGCTGCAATGATGGAAGAAGGTCGCAGCAGGCCAGCCATGTCGTATAAGCATGGCAGATCTGTCCCCAAGATTATAAGTGCTGTAGATGGGTCATGTGTATACACAATTCCAGGACCCATATGACAAATGTTTCTGATGCTCTTAGAAATGTCTTGCAGTATATGGATTATGTGCTCAATGCTTTCCTGCCTGTAATAGAAATAGCATAAATGGTGATAGTGGCCAGACAAGATTCCTATAGTCCTATACATTCCCTCTTCAATGGTACCGATCTCACTTGCTCAGATCACCTACTTTACCCCTGGATATCTTAAATTCCCCTCCTCAGCCAAATCTTGGTATTCATTTATGCCACGTCAAGAAAATGTAAGCTTCTGTTACCAAAAACTCTACTGCAGGATGCTTCCATTTACTGAACATTTTGGAAAATACAAACACACATTCCATTTACCACAGCCAGGTACCCCCTTTACACATCAGTCTTCAGCAGAATGGTCTACTACCATAGTCTTCCAGTTGGCCTACTTCACTACTTGTTCAATTTGCTACCTGAGCTCTTTATAATTTAAAAAGTGCAGCCCAACCTCCTTTAGCTCTCTCGAAGCAGAGTAGCTCACCACCAAACATTGGGCATTGTGCATGTTCCTGACACCTGCATTCACACCGTAATCACCTACTTGAAACCTTCAATCTGCTGTTTCAACTCTCTAGCTACACCTCTAAATTTCGACCTTTCCATGTTCTAGACCCTCCAAATTGGATGGAACTTCCTACCAACAGACATTTATACCACTCCCTCTACCACTCTTGAGGAATTCAAACTAGCAGTGAAAAATCATTTTTAGCAATTTGAGAACCGAATGGGATTACCCACCCCTTGCTGTAAATATGTATAATTCAGATTAGTGTTTACCCCCTCCCGCATTGTTGTAAATGCTTCTTTTGCACCTGTAAATTACCCTAGTCAGTTATACTTCACATCTTTAGTTTAATATTTTGCCACTTCCAGCCTTGACCACATACGTGGCGCAATTACAACCCAATCAACTATTTCTATTATGTGTAACCTCTGTTCCTTTTTGACACACATTGATCTGTGTACTATCATTGATTAAAAATGATTCTGATTTAAAGCGTTGCTTCAGTTTGATAAATAACAAACATTGGCAATCTAATATGAGTGGCTTTAATGTGCTAATGCCTGTATATGTAGGAATGCACAAATGTTGTTTAGATCTGCTGTTCGCAACCTGTGGTCCCGGGACCCCTCGGGGTCAGCGAAGCCTTTTTAGGGGATCTCTGAGTGCTTAGAAATTTAACTAACATTAACAGATTAATAAATTGTATACAAATAAAGTGGCTAAATGTACTGTTTTAAAACGTACTGTAAATGTCGAGGAATTTGGAATTGGAGGCTAAAATTTAAATTAGTATCCTCAGATTGATTCATGGGAGCAGTGCAGGGACATCAAACAGAATATAGTTTGGATGATGTGTGGCTTTAATTGAACTTAGAAAAGCTCTAACCTTCCTATTAAAATTACATATTTTATTTACTTGCAAATTAAATAGAATGTGTAATCAATTGCGTATGTATTTGATGTAATGCTTGTTTATGTAATTTTTGTTTATTGCTTTGCAGCTAAATCATCAACAATGCTTAGGCCTGGGGAGCCGGCTTCTAGTAATGACTAAGTGGGGGTCTCCAAATTCTAATAATAATTCAGTGGGGGTCCCGAGGTTCCAGTAATGATAAAGTGGGATCCATAGAAGTCAAAAGATTGGGAACTACTGCTTTGGATCAATAAAGCCACAACTCTGCAATTTGGCAATTCTGCAGAAAAGGTAGCAAAAGGGTTGCTTTCTGTATAGAATGCACATTGGAAATAATGCATTCAATGTAATGGAGAGTGTGGTGAATGAGTGTACTTTTCAAATGTAGAAATAGTCCATCATTGTAGGAAATTTGCCCTTTCTGCAGGATCTCCCAGGATTTTTTGCCTCATTATTGGACCTTTTTTGTTGGGTGTAAAACCCGATGCACATCACCCCTGCTACAACGTTGTAAAATCCTTGTGCTCCCTTCTTTAAACATTGTAAAACTGGTATATACCTGAATGGCACATTTAATTCACTTGCTAGTCCCTTATATATGGTACTACATATTGCCATGGACTGTAAAATGCTGCCAGTGAGCTGCAGCACTGATTGTGCCACAAGCCTGTAGCTTGGGTGTGCACTTTTAAAGGCCTAAACCTTCCATAATAATAGTTATAAGTCACCCCACAGGTAGGCCTTAAAAGCCGGCAGGGAAGGCTGCATTATATTTAAAAAGTAGGTCACATAGATTTAATGTTTTACATGTCCTGGCAATGTAAAAACTCCCAGGTTGTTTTTCACTGTGGCAAAGCTGGTTCTCCCATAAGTTAACATTGGATTGCACTGTTACTTTTATTAAGTGTTCAATTCAGTTTGGGATTAGCTATAAAAATGGTTCAATGCCTCATTTTATTGGTAATTTAAAATCTAACTTAAGGTCATGTTGGATTTTATGTTACTCTTTTAAAAATGGCAATTTAAAAAAGTTGTCATTCTTCTCATTAAAACCAAGAGTTTCCTGCCAGTGTCCAGCTGTCTCCTGACCCCAAAAGGTCTCCTGTGGAGTGCTAAGTATTGCTCCCAAACAGAGGACAAATGGCTCTGGGTGTCAGGAAAGGACTCTTCCCTTGTCGGGATGCCCTGGGGACAGTGCGTGGATCCTTCATGAGCTTCAAAGGATGCTTACCTTGTTAATGGAAGATGAAACACAAACTTAGGCTGGCCTTCCTTTTGTCTCACTAATCAGGCTGGCACTAAACCCTGTGTAATGGGAGAAACTGACTAGAACTGGCATCGAGGGTGGACAAAAGCTTGCTCTCCACCCACTCAGAGTACAAGTGGACCCCACACAGACCTCTCTTCAAATTACTCCTGGACCAGAAGAAGGACTGCCCTTCTGTCTGAAGAATCTGAAGGAAGGCTGGCCCTGCTTGACCTCAACCCAGGACCCCAGCAGTGACTCCAACAGTCAGTTGTGTTGCCTCCTGTTCGAGTTACAGGGACACTGGAAGCTTCCAGAGACCTTTCTTCCCTCAATTACCCAGCTAACCAGTTCCAGCTGGTAGCCTCTGATGTGTTGAGTCCTAACCACCAAGTAGTACCTCACAGATCCTGGACCTTTAGCAGGTGTCAAAATGTACGTGTCTTGTCCCCAAGGTGCAAGAAGTCAGAAATCTCTCTGCCTGGAGAACTAATGAAGACCAGGATTGCTGTTGAAGCCACAGCCATTGGCATAAAATTGACAGATGATCTCAACTTGCTGGTTTGCCCCACTGAAGACGATTTGTCTTCAAGGAAGGCTTCTAAATCCAAACGTAGAGGACTTCTACGGGACTTATGCTGAGCAGCATCCAATTGACATCAAGGCTTTCCTGGGCACATACTTTGCCTATTGCAAGCTCTCCTGTCTTCATTGCCGACCACACCAGGACCCTGCTCTTTAGTGAGACACCATTGTTGAGCCCTGCTTGGGATCCACTTGCAGTTTGTCCCTACGACACCTCGCCGACAACCACTTTTTCTCCATAAAAGTTTCTAAGTCCGAATATAAACTTTTCAGTGGAATTAACCTGGTCCCACTATCTGATCTGCACTCCGCCATCGACAGCATTAACTTTTGACTTTCACAAGGCCTAGGGTGACCAGATAACCATGATTGGTGATCTGTGCTTTTTGGTTCTATTATTAATTCAAACTCTAAAACAAAATATCTACTTAGTGGATTTTTGTCATTTTGGGGTTATTTTATGTCTTGAAATATTCTGTAATGTTTTGGTATTTTTCTTGTGGCAAAAAGCAGTCAGGCTTAACTTAGGGACATTGTGTAAAGTATTTATGCAGCACACAAACTGTAATAAAGTGAAAACACAACACAAGAAAAATCCCAATCCAATTTAGAAAAATAAAGTATATTTTATCCATTTTTGACATCAAAATGAAAAATTCCAATCAGTGGACCCCGAGTTATGAATTTTTAAAGATTTTGGTAAATTTAGCACCAAAAAGCATAAAGCTCCAACTATGGATATCTGGTCAAGCTGGACTGAGTCAAAGTCATACTTCCAGGGTGACCGGGATGAAGTGCAGGTTGGCTACTGTCACTAAATAAGAACCCTTAGTATTTACCTTCTCAAATCAGGGGGCTACAAGGAGTTAGGAGACCTTCGCTGGAGGCTGTCAGACTAGCGCAAAGAGCAGGCCAAGCATCATGGATGAGTGTTGCTGGAGCTTCACATTGGCAGTCTTGTGAGCAGTTAGTGCTGTAGCGTAAAGAGGTGGCTTCTGGAGCTTTGCGTTGAATGGCACTATGGGAGGTGGGGTCTTGGCTCGAATGGGCCTGTTCATTTTTCAGAAGAGCCCAAAAACTTCAATACAGCTCTCTGAGACCCCACTAAGGTTCCAGAACCTGAGGAACAGAACACCACTTGGGGGTCAGGAGCTCACTTCAGCTAGGTCCAGGTGGTGGTGCAAGATGTTGTGGGTCCTTTTCTCATTTTGGTGTCATTTTATGTTTTAAATCGACTTTATTTTTCTAAATTAATTAGGGATTTTTATTCTGTTGCGTTTTTACTTTATTACTGTCTGAGTTCTCCATAAATACTTTACACATAGCTTGTAAGTTTAGTCTGACTGCTTTGGTGCCAAGATACAAAGGGGGTAAGCACATGCTTATTTAGTGAATTTTATGATTTACCCTGACAAGACCCTGACAATATTGGTGTTAATACTTCAGTAGGGCTCTCACTCCTCTCAACTAATAACTCAATTTCTCACTTGGCTGCTTGTGTCATTACCATTCAACATGAAGAGGGACAGGCCTGCTATGAAGCATGACACCCAGGGGTGGATGAGGGCTCATTTAAAAGAGATTTGATACCTGAGGGTGATTCAGGTTGAGACTCTTATCATTTAAAAATATACCCAATGATTTTTTGAATAGGTTTAATTCCCAGAGGTCCTTTGTGCGACTTCTGTTATCATAAGTCACCACCCCATACAGATCATTATGGGAGCAGAGAAAGGACGGTCCCTACAGAAAGCCATCTAGGAAATTAATTGTGCACCAGCCTATTTGTGAAAGCACAAACACTGATTGGCAGAGCACTAATGCACAAATGCCAAACAGTGATCTAAGCAGAAACACCACATTAGCTTATTAAAGCCATCCATTAATGAAGAACTACACAGAACCTGCTATGTTGCTTACTGAGTGGAAAGGGCTGCCTATTTCCACAATACTAGGACTAGGCCTGAAGCTCTGCTGGCCTACCCTTCTTCTGATGCTGATCATGGCTGTGTAGAAGTCCCCAACTACCAGTCTAGAGATCTGGAAGCCACCTTTCCATCACAGAATACGTGCCCTTACTCTTGCCATCAGAGGACATGTCAAGTCTCATCTTTGCTATGGATAGGCTGCCTCTGAGACCCATGCAGTTGGGGAACATACAAGATACACTATAAACACTTACAGGACTATGTCTCACACATGACACTAAAACAGAAAGACAAAAGGACGAGGAGTCAAACAACCTCAACTAAATTGTAAAAGCCATGGAAATACCAGTATGCAAATGTGAGAGCATTTCATCCTTGTATATAAAGATACAGAGTGCCCTAAAAAGGGTAAAATTACAACTGAAAATAAAAAATACATCATGTCATATACAATGGAGAAGCATTTCTTAAAATCAGGGACGGCTACCTTTCTTTCTGTTTTAACAGGTATTGCTTTCCTGTGGGATACCGGATGAGCCATTATTGACCCCTTTTTATATCTGAGCCCTCTTGTAGCCTTCCTCAGGCCCCTTGGAGTGTCCTTTTACATGATGCCACAGCACACACCTATATTACTATGATCAGATCAAATTTACAGCCAATGGGATACATATTCAATGCTACCTGTAATATTTTGTTCTTAGTTTAAAGCAAATTGTTTGAAAATTGGACCCAGTCAAAAGAGATGTAGTGTTGCTTGCTGGTCATCATGAAATGTGGGCCTTAGATTTCTAGGGAAAGTTATTGGGCTGAAGTCTCTGTATTAGTCACTAAAGTTTAATACATTTCTTCAGTGAAAGATGTTTTCTCTCTTGCAATTCAACATATACCTTGGTTATGAGGGCCTTGATCAACCTTGGCACCCAAACAACCCCTGTGTCGCACTTACGAGTGGGCTGTAGTATGCTGACCTCTCAGGGTTTTTTTAAGGTACTTATCAGCAGGTCAGAGTGTCAATATTTAGGGCAAATAAGCCTGCAAAATACGGAAATATATGGATTTTGCTGCAGTGAGCACCAAATTACACCTTACTCTCCATTATTCCAGGAATTAATTGCGGCTACTTACTACATCCAATAAATAATGATACCTTGGTATCATTATTTATCAGGTGCCTTACATATTGCAACAGGTACTCATAATGAAAGTCATAGTTGCCAGTTCATGTTACTTCTATATAAAAAATCTGTAATTGCAACATAGAATCATGGTGTTTATGGTTGCCTTTTCCTTCTTGTGAGAAAGTGGATTATTAGTTGAAGTGCATGGTCATCCTCTTCAAGTAATAATGAACCCTCTCCTTACCAGGTCCAGTCAGGTCTCAATAATTTAAACCTTAGCGCAAACATTGGTAGCTGTAGCACAGAGCAGACAGACTTAGCTTAGGAGAAATGTATAAAGCATTTATCAGTAACAAAACAGTTAAAAGGCAGACAATACACTACAATAAACATCCCATTGCAATTTATAAAAATAGAGAACATTTTAAATGAGCAAATAGACACAGAAATTACAAACGTCTGATGTAGGAAACCAGAGATATGATTTTTTTTAAATGCAGGTGTTTCTTGCACCAAAAAGCACAAAGCACCAACCACAGATATCTAGTCAGGCTAGTCCAGGCCAAGATCAAATGTTAGGCCAACCATGATGTGTCTGGTAAAGAGACCAGGTTTGTCTCAGTAAAAGGTTTACCTTCTGACTTAGTGTTGTTTCTGGAGAAAAGTACTAATCGACAAGGTCATCAGCAGGTCGAGGTGCCAGGTGGATCGAAGAAGGGCTTGTTGATGGCAGCCAGCTGAACTGCAGTACCTTTGTAGGAGACTTGGCTCTGGAAGGATGTTTGAAGCTCTCCACGTCCAAGGCAGGAAAGCTCTGAGCAGGGGAATTCTGAAATTGGGCCCAGAAAAGCATTGTTATTGCTGGGCTGCTGCTTGGCGTTGGTTCCAAGTGAAGCACTCTATGTTTGCACTTAGAAACTTTTCTGGAAGTAAGGATCGTTTAAGCGGGGCAAACCATCAAGTTGAGTTTAACCAGCAGTTTGACATCTGCAATTGCGGCCCGATGGCGGTTCAGTTGAGTTGTAGTCTGATTCTTTTGGTGAAAAGCTTAAAAAAAGTTTCTAAGTGTCTTGTCTAGCAATTTTGCAGGAGGAAAACAGCCACTCTAACACCAGCCAAGGGTCCAGGAACTTTTATGTACTATTTGGGGTTAGAACTCAATCTCCCAATACCCACGTTAGACTTTGTCCTCTGTAGAGGGTCACCTCAAACTTTTTGCCTTTAGTCCCTTCATTCGCAGAGCCCATTTTTGTTGTCTGTAGAACTTTATGCACTGTACTATAGCTAACAAGTGCTAATGCATTTGTGCTCTCTCCCTAAAGCATGGTAAAATTGACCTACACCTTATTGGCACAATTAATTCACTGATAAGTCCCATGGACATTGTATTATATGTATTCAGGCCCTGTTAATTACATGCTACCAATAGGCCTGCCTTCAAGTGGCACCTTAAAACATGCCTCAGGCCTGCAAGCCCATCATGTGGTGCAGTTTTAAATTGCCAGTTCGGTTTGGCAAAATAAACCATTTGCCAGGCCTAGACCTTCCTTTTTAATACATATGTCAGCCCTAATGTAGGCTCTAAACATCCCACAGAGTAGGGTGCACTGTATTTAAAAAGTAGGGCATGTGTTTTTAAGTTTCACCTTCCCTGGTAGTGAAAAACTCCTAAATTTGTTTTTTACTACTGTAAGCGCTACTTTTCTCACAGGATAACACTGGGTTGCCTTATTACATTCAATAAGTGCTAACCTTTGTTTGGAACCAGGTAGAAATATGCTGTTTAGATTGAATAGTAAAGTCAGATTTTAGATTACAATTTTGAAAATGGCACTTTTAGAAAGTTGGCATTTTCCTGCCCAAAAATGTCTGAGGGGTTCTAGGAGCTTCAAGCTGCCTGGGATGTTAATGGATCCCCTATTAATAATGCATATTGGGCCCAGACAGTGAACAATAGGAGTGTAGCTGGGAGACAGCCTTCCTGACAGGATGACTGGGGGCAAAGCTGTGCCTCTTACCACTTGCATTTCAAATGGCTTGTTGACTGTACACACAAAGGAACCTGACACTAGTTGTTTGTCACGCACTACTTCTTGGACCGTTGACAGGGGAAGGGGAGAACTTTCAAGAAGCAGATGTGGGGCTAGTATATGTAATTCCCACACTTCAAAGGCTGGCATCATGTATAAATATTGGGCCTCCAGAGCCACCCTTCAGTACACTCCTGGACCTGTGTACATTACAGAGATAGGACTGCCTTGTTCCCCAGAGGACTGCCCTGCTGCTACCAGAGGACTGGCTTGCTGTTTGAGAACTACCTTGTTCCCCCAATGACTGCCCTGTTGCTTGAGGCTGACCCTTGTCTCTGAGAATGAAGAACATGGTGACCACCAATGCTAAGCTACGATGGACTTGACTGTTTGCCCAACAATGACAACCATCAATTCAAGATCTGCACTTCATGCTACTAGATGGCAGCCCAGCCTGCTCTTCGCACTACAGTGACGTCCATCCATGATGCTGTTTCTGTTCTTCATGGCCTCCTCCACCACAAACTGGACTCTTCGGGCTTCATTTTGAAAGGCAACTTTTTCAGTGTGACTAACTTGATCCCTGTATCTGGCCCTCACTCCATCGCAGTTGGTCTGAACTTGTGCCTTTCCCTTGGTCTACATGACTGCGAGTGAAGCTGTGTCCCTTTAGACACTATACTTACCTAAACCTTTAAAATTGTATCTCTCTGGTTCTACTGATGGGATTTTCTTGTTTTGTTATCAGTTTATTTATATACATTAGGATTTTTCTAAATTGGTTAGGGATTTTTGAACTCTCTTCCCACCCAAGGCCCTTTTGTTCCCTTTCCTGGAAGCTGTTCACACCTCTTTGAAGGTGGCTTGCATTTTGCCAGGTGACACATACGGATTAACTCTGAAAAGACTATTAGAGGCTTTAGGTGGGAAAAATGGTGACTTTAAATATGACTTTTTCAGAATAATAATTTGAAAATGATTTGACCACATCAGATTAGATTTTCAATTACTGTTAATCCGAGTCCGTCAATCTTGACTCTAGCTACTCCCACACCGGAGTTCTGCAATACAAGGTGATAAAATGTAACCTAGTGCTTTTCTGTAGTACAGCCAGCCTTGCCACAGTGAAACAACAACTTTGGAGATTTTTCACTGCCAGGATATGTACACATTTTACCTCTTAGATACCATGCACTCTGCCCGTTGGGCATTTAAGGCCTAGCTTAGAGGTGACTTGTAAGGAAGGTTTAGTCCTGGCAAAAAGGTTATTTTGCAAGGTTGAATTTGCAGTTTTAAAACTGCATGTTCAGGCTGTATTGGCTGACCTGAAGACATGCTTTCTCTTATCACTTTGGTGGTGGCACTATGGGCGCTGCAGTCCACTAGTGACATTTAAAGTTAAATATGGCAATTAGGATTTTTAGCCATTTTGACAAGGTTTTAGGGGTCAGAGCACATGCCCTGGGGCTGAGTGTACTGATTCACAAAACCAACATCACCAGTTTAACAGAAAGGGGGAGGTCATGCAAAAAGAAGCTTTTTCCTTAATTCCTGCCTAAAGTATGTAAAAATAAAACTTAACATAGCGTGACCAAATGCTCTGTAAAAAAACTACAGTTTTGCCAGAATGTGGTTTATTGGGTCCACACGAGAAAAATAACATTACTCTCAGCTACATAATACATGACTGTAGCATGTATACACTGCATCTAAGTCATGCTTGAACTCTTCAAACTGCAGAATCTTTTTTGTTGAGCCACATTAACAATGTCACTGGCAGCACAAGACCACTTTGTAATCAGCATTGGCAAAGCCAATAGGTCTCCCCTATGTGAGAGCTATTGGTTTTGTCAAAGCTTTTCTTTTTATTTAAAGATGTTACACAGTGTGTGTCCCAATGGTGAATGGTCCTGCCAAAAGCAATTGCCAAAGCCAATAGGTCCCAAACGCAAGATCTATTGGCTTTGCCAATGCTTATTTCTGTGATGTTTTTGTCAGCACAGTGGTCTTGTGGTCTTGTGATGTTGGTTCTGGTGATGCTGTTAGTATTCAAATCATCAGATTTGACACCTAAAAACCCTCTTTTTGGTCAGAAAATGCTGGCAATAATGCAATAACTCCTTTAATTTACACTGCGCAGAAACACAAAACATTGTGGCATGAATTGCTAACAAAGTTATTATTCGTAATAATATTTGCTATCAGCATAGCTCTTTTGACCCTTTCCTCTTTCAGTAAGAATTTAGAATTACTCCATGTCACCCAGGATACCATGGGGCATATTTCCAAGCCCCTGGTGCTACCTTGCTCTGCCTTCGTGCTATTTTGTTTTATGCTAAGGCGGCCCTAAAGTGGATTTTCCACTGTGCCGTATTCACAAAGTGGTGCAATGCTTTCATTGCACCACTTTGCGAACTCTTGTGCCTCATCATGCCTGCATCAGACATACGGGTTCATTATGACCCTGGCGGTCTATTGACCGCCAGAGTCTTGGTGGCGGTCTGACCGGCTTCAAAGCGGTGGATTGACCGGCGCAAAAGCAGTGGTCCGACCGCTTTGGCGGTGGTCCGACCACCACATTATGAACACAGCAGTCGTGCTGCAGTCGGACTGCTAGCTCCACCAGGACACTGCATCCAGATGGGCTACTGGTCCTGGCAGTCCTAATCCACCCCGGCAGCGGCGCCCTGGGGATAACCACGCTCCTCTCCACCAGCAGTTACATGGCAGTAGCACCGCCATTTAAAGGCTTGTGGAGATGGACTGCAAGGTGCCCCAGGGGGGTTTTGCAGACAGTGAAGTTTGCAATGGGTGCTGGTCCACCCTAAGCACTACAGCATTGCCACCGGCTTCATTACAAGCCAAATATTGCGTTTCCCGCTGGTCCAGTGTTTCCACCTGCTGACTCAATGGGATACTCGTAATGAGGCCTGCATGGAGGCAGCCAGAACTGGCGGCAACCTGCCCGTCGGGACTTCAGCGGATGGTGTAAACCCTCCACTGAAATCATATTGAACCCTACAATGTATGTACAGGGGGCGTTCCGACGCAGGCAGGCTCCAAAAAATGGAGCACTGAAATTTACATTTCACTGCGCCATTTTTCCATCATTTTTAAAGCCTGCTCAGAGAAAATGACACATCCATTTTAATCAATGGGCTTCCCTCTGCTTTGCTGCATTAGCATCAACATTTTTTGCACTAGTGCAACAAACCGCCACAATAGCGTCAACCATTTTGACTCTGTTCTCCTAACGACCGCCATGGTGCACCGTATTGTGAACATGGTGCGACCATGGTGTCGTTAGGTGGGGCAGGTGTGCACAAGAAAAGTGGCACATCGGGACCGATGCACTACTTTCTTGTAAATATGCCCCCATATGCTCACAAACCATTGTGAACGGGTATTTTTATCCAATTAAAGATTGGTGTGAAGTGAATCATGTCCCGTCCACAATGCCTTAGGTTGTTAGGTGAAAGGACTGAAGCATAGTTTTGGAAAAGGCATGGAGCGTTCTAATGACCCAGTCTTTAGCTCCTGTGTGAGCTGCATCTGGAAAAAAAGTTTATGACATGGGAGGCTGCATCATAAACTATGCATAAAAGTCACATAGACCACATTGTTTTAAGTACAGGTAGTACTGATGGTGCAGTGTACAATTTTAAAAGGGTTCTTGAGAAATAAATACATGACATGCAACAAGGTGTGCTGAAGGCTGATTGCCTGGAATAAACACTAATTGACAGAATATTTAAATAAAAGTGTCATTCTGTCCTTTAATGGTTTGCAGCAAAGTTAAAACAAATGAAACAGGGAACAACTTGCAGTGTTGTAAAGCAGTTGTGCTGTTATTAATTTGTTTTACTGAAAGAAATGTAAGGCTCGGCTGAAATGGGCATGGGGCTATAGGCAAAGATGCTGACTTACGAACTGCGGGAGGAACCATACTCCAGTCTGCCGTCGCATCAACACCCAGTGATTGTGGGAAAATCATTTAGGGCCTGATTACGACCTTAGTGGATGGGATACTCCATCACAAATGTGACGTATATCCTGCCAGCCGTTTTACAAGTTCCACAGGATATAATGCAACTTGTAATACGGCAGCGGGTAATCTGTCATGTTTGTGACAGAGTATCCCATCTGCCAAGGTCGTAATGAGGCCCTTAATATCCCCATGCCTGAAAAACCAGGTTTGAGTCTCGGAATTGTCTCAACATCCTGTGATTATGAGCAAGTCACCTAATCACGCAATGCTTAAAAAAAAAATTTAAAATAAAAATGAATGTACCGTTGTTTAATGTGTCTCCATCCCTAAATAAAAAAACATAATAAAAAACATGAATGTAACGTAGCTGGAGCTCATGTTAAGTGCTCCAACACCTTCAAGTTTGGGCTAGAAGGGAAAAGAAGCACAAGGAGGAGTTGGAGTGAGAAAAAAAGAAATAGGCCCTCATTATGACATTGGCAGTAAATCTCACGTACTCCCACGCTGACGGCCACCAACCTACCGCTGCTGTAGCAGATATCCGTTCACCATATTATGACACACACACACCAATCCGTCAGTATTCAGCCACATACATAAATCTGCCACACCAAAGGTCAGTGATAAACTGGGGGTATCGAAACCCACACCGTTACGCCAACAGAACTACGCCCACAACATTATGACCCACGAATCACCACGGTGGACATTCAACGGCGGTAAACCATTGGCAGTCCATACCGCCGCACTCACAATGGACACCCATATACAAAACACCCCAAACGGCGATGGACGCAACTGACTGAACCTCCTGGCTAGGCTATTTTAGCCGTCATTTGGGCTTATCATGGTCCTCGTATTTTACCTTCTTCAATCGTTTTTTCATCATATACGACATTAATTTGTTTCTAACAATTTGGAATTTCGAGATATTGTCCTTACTATAGCCTTGATAAAGTCTATCCAGACGAAACACGTGTCGGCTGTTTGTATACCATTTGGACTGCTGTCCACGGCTGTTATATATTATTTGGAATTGTACACTTGAACAAGGATTCATGTTTCCATCTTCGATTCTGGTTCCAAGATGTCAGCTTAGGCCACAGGCCATTGTTCTTATTCAAAGACAATACGAGGAATAAAACTGAACATTACAGCTTCTTGGGATGTGCCTTGGTGTTTTTTCTATATACAAAACACCACCACATTGGACAATTCGAACAACACACCCCTGACACCCATACACATACCACAACCACACCACTATAAAACACACACCCCAATTAGCCACAACCCTATACGTTTACAAACCATTGCCAGCAGAGAGACAAGAAGACCACTGACACAATTAGAGCCACACACTACTCAGACCTATACACCACTCACGCAGTCCATATCACACACCCCAACACATTACCCAACACACCCTCACAAACACACATCACTCAACACCCATGGCACCACAAAGACACCCCCGTTTCACAGAGGAGGAGCTAAGAGTCATGGTGGAGGAAATTGTCAGGGTCATGGTGGAGGAAATTGTCAGGGTAGCTCAGGTGCAGCAGATATCTATAGCTAGGAAGATGGAGCCCTGGCAGAGACTCGTGGACAGGGTCAACGTCGTGGGACAGCACCCCAGAACTAGAGATGACATCAGGAAGAGGTGGGATGACCTACGCGGGAAGGTACGCTCCATAGAAGCAAGACACCAGCTCCCTATACAGACGACTGGCGGTGGACCCCTACCTCCTCCCCCACAACTCACAGAATTGGAGGAGCAAGTCTTGGCAATACTGCATCCTGAGAGCCTGGCCGGAGTCAGAGGAGGACTGGACTCTGGTAAGTCAATTCTCTACTATTATCACCCCCCGACCTGCATGCCATCACATACTCTCACCCTCACCCTCACTCCCATCATTCCACTACATCCCACACACCCCAGCATCACATCTCACTCATCCCAATGCCAAGCCCTGCATGCTGTACCAATGTATGGACACCCCTCTCAGCCCTGCATGGGCACTCATCACTAAAGCATGCACACTATAGAGAATTAACTATTCCATCATACACTAACATACACAAGTGAAAGCTGGCAGGGCAAATCCAACCAAAGAGGGGAAGCCACGGATGTACAATATGTCAGACACAGAAACCATAACACATAATTTACATCCCCACAGGTACCCCAGCCAATGTCAGCGGAGAGGAGGTGCCCGCGCTATCCAGTACCCCAACTGAAGAGGCCCACAGTGATGACAGCAACTCTGGTCTTCAGGATCTGGATAACCTACCTGGCCCATCAGGGACCACTGGACAGCTGGTTACCCAGGCTCAGTCACACACCACCACAGAGCCTCCCCCATCAGGAAACACCACCACAGCACCCACCCAGCGTACCTATAGCTCTGTCCCCAGGAAACGTCAATCAGCAGTGTGTCCACCTCTACAGGGACCCCAGGGCACACCTCGCCCTCAAGACAATGAGGGACCTGGGGTCATTGGCAGTGGACACACAGTTCAGGGGACAGAGGCACAGGCCAACAGGGAAACTGGGAGGAGTGCTGTGCACCAGGGGAAGGACAGGTCCAGGGAACAGACTCTCCAGGGGGTGCTCGCCCAGAACCTGGGAGCCTATCAACATTCCCAGGGCACGACGGGACAGATCCCGGACAATGTGCAGGAGAACAAGCGGCTGCAGGAGGGACAGTACCAGGGGATCAGGGAGGACTTGCAGGCCATTAACAACACCCTGATCTCCATTGCAGGGATGCAGGCAGACATGGCCAACATTATGAGGGAGGCAGACTCACACCAGCGGGCCCCTGCCACTAGCCAGACATCTGAACAGCCTTCCATCTCCGCTGCCGCTAGTGGCCAGGAGGCCTCACCACAGGACTCACAGGCCACCAGCACCCATCCCCCTGCAGAAGGTGAACCACCCCGCAAAACCTCCCTGTAATCCAGACAGAAGCCAGAGACACTTTCCAAGACCCCCCCCCAGGAAATGAGACTCTCCTGATTGTCACCCTTGTGTCCCACCTGAAGACCTGCAAAAGAAGGGGACCAAGTTTAGAAGTCGAAAAAAGTTCCAGAAACGACAGGAGCCCCTGCCAACCCAGAATAGGGTGCAAAAGAAGAGTCCCTGGTTCGACAAAGACTGCAGAAATGCACCCTAGGAAGATGCCAGCGGGTTCCTGCATGATGCAATGGATGTCCCATGAAGTGAAGATGGATGCAGATATGATTTTGTGTTGGAAGTCTCCAACAAGCCTTGGTTATGACAAAGTTGCGTTTTGTGTCAAAATGGTGCTGGCAGGACCCAGAAGGGACCTGGAGGCCTCAACTCTGTGTGAGGAGGAAGAGATGGCTCTCAGCACTTTAGAGAGCCCTCAGGACACCAGACAGCACCCACAGGAGTCCCAGGACATGGAGACAAAGAAGGTGCAAAATGCGGTTGGTGCAGCACTGCAAAGAAGAGTCCCACGCCACCGGAGTTCAACTCAGTGAGTTGAGCGTCACAGGATGGAGTGCTGGGGACCTGGGCCAGTCTGTGCAAGAAGGAATTTTGCAAATAGTGCACAGAGGCCTCTGGAGGTGAAGAAGACACGGTGCACAAGGGTACTGTCGCTCTCAGGGAAGGCAAGGTCTTACCTCCTCCAAATTGCATCAGCAGGACCACAGAACAGTCTGCGTTGATGGGGCAAGGAGCATGCTCTTTGCTGTGAGAGGAGTCCAAGAGAACCAGTCGTTGGCTTAGGAGGGGCATGCGTGAGCAGGGGAGTGACTCCGTCACCCCATGTGAGATTTCTTCATTCCTTCTGGTGCAGGATGAAGACAGGGAGACCTGAGAGTGTGCACACCATGGCAACTGTTGCAGTTGCTGGCTGGAGCTAAAGCTGCAGAAGAAAAGTATCTCCTGTGGCTACTTTGTTGCTGTTACAGTGGTTCCTAGAGCAGGCTGCGGTTGATTCGAGGTCAGAGGATGAAGTGGTAGTTGCAGGATTCCTGCTGGAAACTTGCTAGTAGAATCTGAAAAGAACCCAAAGGAGAGACCCTAATTAGCCCTGAGAGGGGGATTGGCTACCTTATCAGGCCACTCAGAGCCCTCCAGAGTTCCCCCACACCTTGCAAAGCAAGATGGCTGAAGTCACTGGAGGAGCTCTGGGCACCACCCCTAGGGTGGTGATGGACAGGGGAGTGGTCACTTTGTCCGGTTTTACACCAGAGCAGAGGACAAGGGGTCCCTGAACCGGTGTAGACTGGTTTATGCTAGGATGGCACCATCTGTGCCCTTCAAAGCATTTCCAGAGGCTGGGGGAGGCTACCCTTCCCCAGCCTGCAACACCTATTTCCAAAGGGGGAGGGTGTAACACCCTGCTTCCAAAGGAAATGCTTTGTTCTGCCTTCCTGGGGCTGAGCTGCTCAGACCCCAGGAGGGCAGAACCCTGTCTGTGAGGTGGCAGCAGCTGTAGCTGCAGTGCAAGCCTCAGAGAGCTGGTTTGGTAGTACTGGGGGTCCATGGCTGAGCCACCAGTGTGCATGGATTTGGCTCCCCAATACCACATTTGGAATGGGGGGACAAATCCATGATCTTAGACACCTTACATGACCATATTCGGAGTTACTATTGTGAAGCTACATGTAGGTATTGACCTATATGTAGTGCACACGTGTAATGGCATCCCCGCACTCACAAGGTCCCGGGAAATAGCGCTGAACTATGTGGGGGCACCTTTGCTAGTGCAAATGTGCCCTGACACTTAGTAACTTTGCACCTAACCTTCATCATGTGAAGTTTAGCCCTATAGGTGACTTATAAGCTACTTAAGTGCAGTGAAAATGCCTGTGAAATAGTTTGTGCACTATTTCACGCAGGCTGCAATGGCAGGCCTGTGGAAGGGTTTGTCTGAGCTCCTTATGGGGGGCAAAAGAAATGCTGCAGCCCATAAGGATCTCCTGGAAACCCAATGCCCTGAGTACCTACGTACCATATACTAGGGACTTATAAGGGGGGGTCCTGTGTGCCAATTGAAATTGGTAAATGAAGTCACTAGCCTACAGTGACAAATTTAAAAGCAGAGAATACATGAGCACTGCATGTGCTGCTGTGACCTGTATCTGGAACCTACCATGGCCCAAGTGACTGGGTAAAGAGCCCCAGCCTTCACTTCGGAGGAGTTGTAGAGACTGGTGGATGGAGTCCTACCCCAATACCGACTGCTGCATGGGCCTCCAGACCAACAGGTGAGTACACTGTGAGCACGATGCATGTGGCATGAATGCATAGAGTTGTGTGTGTGATGGCCTCGTATAAGGGGGGGTGGGTGGATGTCCTCTTGGTGACGTACAGGTTGTGTGCTTGGCCATGTTTATGGAAATGGTGATGTGAAGGGTTATGGTGGACCATATGTGTAACAGGCAGGACTGTTTGTCTAATTCTATTTTCCTGTCTGTATTGCCTCTGCAGGTCAGCGCCCATCAAAAGAAGGGTATATGGTGTGCCCTTGCCAAGGAGGTGCGGACCCTGGCAGGCAGAGCACCCACTGTCGCAAACGGTGGGAGGACCAGAGACGCTGGGCATGCAAGATGGCAGAGGCCCAGCTGGGGATGGCTTCCCAACGAGGAAGGGGTACCCCTCGAACCCTGACCCCCCTGATGGCCCGCATACTGGCTGTTGCCTATCCAGAGCTGGATGGGCGCTTGAGTGCAACACAGCAGCCACAAGGGGGTGAGTACAGTGCCCATCATTACTACTTACGCTTGGTAGGGTGATATCCGGGTGGGGGATGTGTGTCAGTGGGTTCCCCGAGGCCAGGCCTGACATTGCAGCATAGGTCCCCTGGTGGCTAGGGTGCAGAAGGGCAAATTTAGTTACTTAGCTCGTAGGCATCCACTACTGGTCAGGGCCGCGTGGGTCCCAGGTGTGCTGCATTTGGCGGTGTGTGCCCCTCCCCTTGCCTTGGTGGCATGCTATTTCTTGGGTAGTGCAATGCATATTGCGTAGTTCTGTTACCTGTGTGTGAGGGTGCTGGGTACCCCAACCATACTGTTGGTGCAGCCATTGACTCAGTGTATCCTTTGCCTCTCTCCCCCCCTTTCTTGTTTTGTCATCCTCTTCTTATGTGCATTAGCATCATCTGACGGAGGAGCAGAGGGGCCAGCAATGGAGGGAGCTGCATCCCACAGGACCCAGGAGGCAGAGTCCACCGATGCTGAGGGCACCAGTGGGACAGAGGGCGAAGGGAGCACCATGGCGGAGACTGGAGGGGAAACTTCAGACACAGATACCTCCTCCGATGGAAGCTCCCTGGTGGTGGCGGACACTTCTGTGACCACCCCAGCTACAGGTACATCCGCCATTCCCCACGCCAGCACCGCCCTCCCAGCAGCCCCTCATTGAGTTGAAGTACTGGGTTTTTCAGAACCCAGCGGTGCCAGGGAACACACCCTAAGACTTCGAGTCCTTCCTGTTTCAGACTACAGAAACACAGAGTCTTCTTGGTGAAGTCAAAGATCTTGTTTATTGGCTGCAGCCAGTAACAGGTATCCTAGAAGTACAACACAGTGTATATTCTCAGGAGACTGCTCCCTTTGCAAAGCTAACCGTCTCTTTTATACAAAATATTATGCTTTGGGCAAACATTCCTTTACAGTTGACCATTCACATGTTTTCACTACAAAGAAATAGCAGGTTTATGATGACAAGCCCATATTTCAGTTTGTCCAGCCCTCAATCAATTACCCGGAAAGGCTTAGTACTTTCATCAGATATCGACGGACCCCCAATAAAAACGGGCACCTCCTCCTTGTAAAGCAAGTAATAAAGAAAGAAACAGGGACAGGTGTGTGTAAGATTAGGCATGGTTTGTGTGTGATGAAAGGTTTATGATGTGTTGTGCCTTGATACTAATCTCATTCGGCCACTGGGAAAGAAACTGGCCGAACAGGTTTGGCTTCAGGCAGTGGAGTCAGCTTGCCCAGGTCACAGAGGAGTCAGCAAAGGTGTACGTGTCCTTCAGACTCGTTTTCAGCATTAGACATTGGCCTATGTGAGGGCAATCACAAAATGGCTGTCGTTTAAATGGAACACGAGGGTTCAGGACGAAAACACTGATATTCGGGTGATTTTGTTACCCGAATATGAATACAATGCTTGTGCATACTATTCTAATCATTCCTGGTCTGCTGATACCAAAATCGTTGCGATACGACGATGTTTATAACACGGGTCCTGAATTTTCAGTACCACAGACCCTCCTTTTGCCCTTACATAGGCAATAACCTATACTCACGCTAATCTGAGTCCAGGTCTATATTCATAAAGTCGTTGAGATGTTGCTGTAGCATCATCCTATTACTTAGCTCGTCCCTTGATACAGGTTTCCTTACACACGATGTAGCACAGAGGTCACATATTGCAGGAGCACACTGTACACACAGACAGGACAGGAAAAGAATGGCTAAGATCATCCCAATGACTATCAGAGTCTTCCATCCCCAGGCGGATATCAGCTCCCAGAACCACCCCATCAATGACCAATCTCCTTTATCCACATGAATAGACTCGGAGATCTTATGCAGTTTGGAAATGGCCTGGTAGACTGTCGGAGCGTTATCTGGGATGAAAACACAGCAACTTGATTCGATCACTTTACATACCCCACCTCGGTCTGCAAGTATGACGTCTAATGCGACCCTGTTCTGAAGAGTCATAAGGCGATCCGACTGGAGCTCAGCAGTCAAATTACTAAGGGCACCGGCGGTTTCAACTACCGTGGATTCAACCACCTTTGTCAATTGCCTTATGTTCCTGCTGTTAACCATAGGACCCCAAAACGGCAGAATACCCTTTGCGAAATCTCCAAATTCTTGTCCTGTAGTGTCTTCTTTACTTATGACACCTTGAACTATCCTTGTCTTATGGTAATCTGCTGCGGCCGTGTAGGTGGGAGGTAACAGGAACGAAACAAAACATGTGCCTGAGAAGTCAGGAGGCAACCATGTATAGGCTCTATTATGGCAGATGAAATAGGTACCCTTAGCTGCTAAGAACGAAGGAGAAGTCTGAGACGCAAAAACATATGTTTCAGTGCAGATACTTTTCCCTAACTGAGCTCTGGGATTCTTGCCATTACCTTGCAGACATAGGTGACCCTGATGGGGTACAATCCAAATCGGGGAGGATCTCTTTGCTCGCTGGTTCCCACTCAGAGTAACTCCATATCCTGTTATGTTCCATCCAATATATGCTAGTGTCTCATCTCTCGGGATAGTCTCATAGGAAATATCTTCCTTAATCATATTTACTATACCCTTAGCTAGCGCACTATTCTTAGGATTATCTTTCACAGAACGTAGGGGGTTGGCTTCATACGCGTATATGAACACCGTTCTATATGCCCATACAGAACCATTATGGCTGAAAGGCAGGACCAGATAAGGGATACCTTTATCAGTAGTATGGGGCATAAGACCACACACCCAACAGTTAGTTGTGTTCACTACTAATTGGTGTTGGTGTAGAAGCTGAATGAATGAATTGTTGACAAATTCTAATCTTCTGGCAGACTCGTGTTCAGGCAGGGGGTGAAAAGAATGCGAGGAAACAGTAGAAGGAGGTATGGGCTGAGTAATGGGTGCAAATGTCTCTTGAAAAGAGAATAAAACATATCCTATTAAAAACGTCATTACACTAAGCAACATGAAAATACATAATATCAAAAATCGTTTCTTTGTCATTATTATACCCATTCTGGCTTTAAAGTCCATCTGTCTGGCAGGTCTCTCATTCTTGAAAAACTCCATCCTCTCTAAATGCTGCTCGTGGTGGTAGGGTGTTCTATGCTAGGGAATGCTTCTGTCAGTCCAGGGCAACTCCCTGAGACCAACCAGAACTGTCGACCTAACGTCTTCAGCTGCACTCCAAAGACTTGGGCAACCACGACCCTACAGCTGAACCCGGATGGCGGTTCGAAAAGAAAAAAAACAAAAATAAGAAAGTTTCTCAGATGAGAGAGCTGCACTTTAAAAAAAAATAGCAAAGGTACGGGAAAAAAATTATTTGTCCTTAGTTCTTGGTCTCAAATTATAACGGCTTTTTCCAGGAACTGTCTGGTTCTGGAACAAGAGTTCAGGCTCTGTAGTGTTCAATCGAATTGACGGTGGCACAGCTTCCTGCAAATTATTGTCACTTTCTTGTTCAGAAATTGTTCATTTTACACGTGCATCGCTAAATGGCAAAAAACGAGGCACAGTCTCGGTCTCAGAGTCAGCGATCCCCTCCTGGACCCACCGGTCGTACGGTAGAGGAAAAGGGACCTTCTTGCAGTGTACGCCGTGGATCCAGTTCTTTTTCCATTCCACTCGAACAGCTGATCTTGTTGAGAGAAGGACGAGGTAGGGGCCGGTCCAACGGGGCTGGTCATTCTTTGTCCGCTGGAAGTTCTTGACCAGCACCCATGATCCAGGATCGATAAGATGTCCTGGAGCTTCAGAGACCTGAGGCAGAGTATCGTGAACCTGTTGGTGTAGAACACGCAATTTAGCAGTCAATTCATACAAATAATCAAGCAGTACAGGATGTTCGATCTCACTGAATTTTGTTGGTCTTGGCACTCCCCATATGTTGGCCGGGCCGCCAAACACGATTTCATAGGGACTAAGTCCCACTCGCGAATGCACAGTCATTCTTGTTGATAGGAGTGCTAAAGGCAGAGCGTCAGGCCATTTAAGACCAGAGCTCGCTTGTATCTTTGCCAACTTCAGTTTTAGCGTGCCATTATAGCACTCTACTAGTCCAGCTGATTGGGGGTGATTTGCAGCGTGGAATTTTTGCTGGATACCTAGCCCTTCACATACTTTTTTCATCACTCGACCCACAAATTCACTCCCATTATCACTCCAGACCATTCGCGGCATTCCAAACCTAGGGAAGAATTCTTTGACAAGGGCTTTAGCTGTGGATAAGGCAGTGTTGTCTTTTAAGGGATATGCTTCTACCCATCTTGAAAAAGCACAAACAACAACGAGTACGTATTTCAGATTGTTGCACCTTTCCATGTGGATGAAATCTAGCTGCAAAACCTCGAACGGATACGTTGGAGGCGCAAAATGACCAGCTGGAGTTGGGGTTCCCCTACCAGGATTGTATTTCAGACACACCATGCAATTCTTGACCACATTCTCTGCACATTTAGGAATTCCAGCATTTTGCCATACTGGAGCCAACAACTTACAAATCCCTTTCACACTGATATGGGCCATTCCATGAGCCATTGTCACCACTGCAAGCACATACGCATCGGGTAACAACCATCGCTGATGTTCTGACAAGTCAACCCAACAACCATTTTCATCCAATTTACCCGTACTTTCTTTCCACACACTCAATTCTTTCTCTGAAGCTTCAGCTTGAATAGACTTCACACCCTCTATCGTATCTTCACATATTCCAACGTCACCAACCCATCTTGCGGAGCCTGCAACATACATTCGATTCATCACATCTTTTGCTGTTTCTTTTGCGATTTCGTCAGCAAATGCATTGCCACGACCGACATCATCAGTAACCTTCTTGTGTGCACTGCATTTCACAATCGCAACTTGTAATGGCAAGGTCAGTGACTCAGGAAGCTCATTCACCAACTGACCATGCTGAATTTTAGCTCCATGCGAAGTCAGGAACCCACGTTCGTTCCACAATCGTCCAAAACTATGGGCCACACCAAACGCATACTGGCTGTCGGTATATATGGTCACTTTCATTCCTTTCGATAACACACGCTCTTGTAAGTGCAATCAGCTCTGCTGCTTGAGCTGAATTATGTGGTATACATGCAGCTTCAACAATCATATGCAAAGTTGTGACAGCATATGCTGCAGTCGTATCACCATTCGAAAGTTTGAAGCATGAACCATCCACCCAAAAGGTACCATCACACTCTACAAGAGGAGTATCTTTAAGATCTACTCTCCCTTTCGTTTCTTCTTCTGTCCTAAGAAAACAATCATGTTGTTCAACATCATCTGTTTCTACTGAAATTGGCAATAACGTGGCTGGATTCAACGTATTGCACCTCTTTATGTGCACATGACTCGCTAACAGTGTCAACTCATAACCTGACAATCGAGCACTAGTTAAATGCTGTGTCTTGGTCCTGTTTAACAACGTGTCCACTGCATGTGGAACCATCACAATCAACATATTATTCATCACTAACCCAGCAGACTGTCGAATAGAAACAGCTGCTGCCGCTGTGGCTCTCAAGCAACTCGGCAATGCTTTAGCTACCGGATCCAAAGTCGATGAAAAATATGCGCATGGGCGCTGCTTGTCTCCAAAAGACTGTGTCAGCACTGACAATGAACAACCCTCTTTCTCATGGACACACAGTGTAAAGGGCTTACTGTAGTCGGGGGTACCCAAGATAGGAGCCGAACACAATGCATTACGCAATTCGGAAAAACTTTTCTGACAATCTTCAGACCACGGAACGGGATTCGGTGTATCTTTATAGGTCAATGCTACCAAAGGTTTGGCCAGCAAAGAAAAATTCGGTATCCATTGTCTGCAATATGATGTAATGCCCAAGAAAGCACGTACTTCTCTCTGTGTCCTTGGCACACTCAATTTTGCAATTGCCTGAATTCTTTCTGAGGTCAGTTTCCTTCCCTCCTTCGATAAGAGATGACCTAAGTAGGTCACTTCTTGTCGACAATATTGCAGTTTTGAAAGGGACACTTTGTGATGTAAATCAGACAAATGACGCAACAACAACAAGGTGGCTTCTTTACAAATCTCTTCAGTATCTGTAGCGACTAGCAAATCATTAATGTACTGAATAAGGGTAGCGCCGTCAGGTAAAACAATTGCATCAAGCTGTGTTTTTAAAGCCTGACTATATATTGATGGACTTTCACAGTAGCCTTGTGGAGCGCGTTTGAAGCGGAAACTTCGGCCTCCTAAACTGAATCCAAAAATATCCCTGCTCTCCTCGGCAATCGGGATGCTGAAGAAAGCATTCTTTAAGTCAATTACCGAAAACCAGGTGGCTGAAGCTGGAATCATAGTCAATATGGCAGTGATATCAGGAACAACTGGAAACTGTGGCACAACTATTTTATTTACCACTCTAAGGTCAATCACAAACCTGTAAACAGGTGGCTTAGAGGGGTCAGTACGTTTCAAAACAGGCAGAACAGGACTATTACAAACGTTGCCTCTTGTCTCTTCAATTACATCTTTTTCAATTAAATCATAAATGATCGCTAGCAACGCCTTTTCACCTTCACTAGAGATCTTGTATTGTTGAATGCGTGGTAATTTAACATTGGCTTTCAATGTCACAACATAAGGCGGTATTTCCAACAGACCCACGTCATTAGGACCAGTAGCCCAAATGGTATCAGGAAGAAACGACAATTCGGTCGGAAGTTTATCCTTCGACAAATACATTGGAGAGACCACTTTCCTACCCAGTGTAAGTTGTACTCCCGAAGGAGAACAATATAATGTTGCATACAATCTTTTCAACAAATCCAATCCTAACAAGTTTTCACCACAACCTGTCGTCAGAATAAGGGGTGCTTCCAATTCACAAGGTCCAACAGAAAGGGACATAGGACTAGAAATCGGGTTCCTAACCGGGGCGCCAGAAAAACCTACTGAAACATTAATCTCGCCAGACAAAGGTGTGCCAGGGAGTTTTGAGTGCATAATAGAACTCTTTGTAGCACCAGTATCCAACAGAAAAGGCTCCGACACACCTGATGTAATCACCTTAACATAAGGTCCATTCTGATCCACTGGAACTAAAAAAACTCCCTCTCTTCGTCTATGGCTGTCCTAGCAATTATTACCTTCCAAGTTCTCATCTTCTGCATAGTAGTCGTCAGCATAGTACTGAGCCATCCTACCAGACGCGTTCTGTTGCTGGTCAAAACTATTCATTGAGTTTTGAGACGGAAAGGAACGCGTGTTCTGGGGGAAACTTCCACGTCCTCTACCTCTAGGAGCTTGTTGAACACCTCGACCTCTTGCGCCAGAAGCACCATTCGTACGCTGTAACAAAATAGGACAACTATACTTGAAATGCCCCTCTTCTTTACAATATGAACACTGATTGGGACCTACAGGAACACGTGGTTGAGAAAACTCGAACCTTTGCGAGTTTCTCTGGAACTGTTGAGGTTGCTGATAGTTACTCTGACCACCACGTGGCGGATACGCCTGTTGTAAAAGAACCTTCGTCTTTAATTCTTTAGTTTTCTTGTCTGCTCTATCCTTCTCATCTTTATCCCTATTTTCGTAGTACTGTGCAGTAGCCAATATTTGTGCTGAAGAGGAAACGGCCCAAGAACTCTCTGAATCCTTCAATTTCTTACACAGCTCGGCAAGCAAGTTGTGCACAAACTTGTCGACGAACAACCGTTGACCACCTTCTGTACTCATATCTTGACCACTGTGGTCGATAAACGTTTCCTCAAACCTGGTGAAGAAATCAGACACTGTTTCATCTTTCTTCTGCTTACACGCAGACAATTTATCCCAATTCACACGCATCGCAGGCATTAAAGTCTTCATGTAAGTAATAATCCTAGCAGGCAGTTCTGCTACCAAAGGCTCAGGCTTGGCACCACCAACTTGTCTATCATTTGCAGCACTAATATTAGCCCATGAGTCACCTAACTCTTGTGCATGATCTGTATGGTGAATCAATCCCCACAAAGGCTGTGGAACAACATTCCCAAATAACATGTCTATGTCGGCTAAATTCATAATGCATGAGTCTGCAGTCTGTGATAATTCCTTATAATACCCTGCAGGGTTTTTACGGGGATCAGGCAAAGTCTGCTTAAGGGTTAAAACTTCAGCTCGCTTCCACGGAACATGTACCCAAACACGCTGAAAATGAGCTGGGACGCAACGGCGTCCTTCCATACCGGAGGGACTTCTCTCATTGGGTACTGTCGCACCTTTTTTTTAACAGAGGAGTCATGTTGGAACAATGACTGAGAAGGATCCTTATTCCTAAAGGACAACAACGTCGCAACTGCTGTCTCAACATCGGGACCCACAATCGTGCCCTTTGCAAACTCAAACCGTACACGGCACAAATCAGGCGGATTTGTTTCCAAATCATTATCTTCCAATTCCTCACAAAGGAAAGCACACATTTTCTCAAAAACGTATCTTTGTTTTGGTGCTCCCCATTGACGGAAGACATCCATAACAGACTCTACATCGTATCTCAAAGGGTAAACAACCCATTTACGTGCCATACAGTCCAACATTTCTTTCTCTTGAGAATTAGGCAGTTGACTACGCGACTGCTTACGCTCCGAATCTGGGGTCACACCAGACGACCCAAAGAGAGGAAATATAAGGCTGGAAACAGTATCTGTCATTGTCTGTCGGACAGAAGGAGAAGTTGATGAAAGAACAGGAGGAAAAACAGAGGGAGGCAAGGCAGACGCAGAAGCAGACGCAGAGGCAGTATCAGGAAGAACACCAGAAGAGGCAGTTGATGTAGTACATAAAGTCGCAGGAGGTACAGATGGAGCAGGTAGCGAAGTCGGCGGCCCTTGAAGGGGCTGCGCCATAGTAGTAGGAGCCAACTGAAAAGGAGCTGGCGGCTGTGGAAGAACCTGAGGCACAATAACCGGAGGTTGCACAGCTAAAGGTTGCGGAGGTGCTGTAGCATTCTGCGCATAAGGGGGTGGCGAACTCAACAAGTGTGACATTAAGGGATCTTTCTCAAGTTCTTTTGCTGCATCTTGCTGAATAAGCGGAAGAACTGGATAACATTTATCGGTCACCAATTTACGTTGCCTGTGCAACTGCTCATTCATCTGTTCTTCTTCATCATCTTTAAACTGCATGGCAGCTTGCATTATCGAGATACCCTCTTCCCTCTTATTTCTCTTTGCTAATTTAATTTCCTTCTGTTTGGCTTCCTTACGCCATAGGTGCAAAGAGTCAAACATCGCCGGCCGGGCTTTCTTCTTGAAAAGTTTAACCTCCAGATTATTCAGAATCTCTGTGTCAAAACTACCATATTGGGGCCATTTTAAAACTCCATCTTTCCTGGTGTATCGGATCCATACTTCATTATATGTGAGGGGGCCTATGCCATGTTTCACATATAGTTCATAGGTTGGAGTTCCAATCGGAGGAACCGGACACGAGTCCTCCAATCGGGAATCCCTATTATAACCAAGACAAAACAAATTTCCATATCTGCTAAGACCAGGCATCTTCGCTCTCTAGTCTAGCTTCAAACTTCAAAGGATTATCGAATACGATAGCCTCGTGAATACACGAATCCCTCGGCTTTGGTACTTGCAAGTTCCAAATCAAAGATCCCAAGGGGATACCAAACTAAGAACCAAACTAAGGACTGGGAGACGCTCCACTTATACTTAACTGAGGTATCGATAACGTCACCAGAAGACTCGTTTATCGTTTCGCTCTACCAAATCATCAAGGGTCCAAAACAGGGCGATAGTCAGGGCAGCAGTCCTTCGTAGCCGTCGAAAAGCGGGGAACCTCACAGCAAAGACTTTCGGACCACGTCGACATACAGGGGTCGATGAAGTGGCGGCCTTCCTCCAGAATTTTCACACGAAGCTCCTTACGAACCTCTGGCTTGGACCGGTACAGCTGAAATCGCCCCACGTTGGGCGCCAACTGAAGTACTGGGTTTTTCAGAACCCAGCGGTGCCAGGGAACACACCCTAAGACTTTGAGTCCTTCCTGTTTCAGACTACAGAAACACAGAGTCTTCTTGGTGAAGTCAAAGATCTTGTTTATTGGCTGCAGCCAGTAACAGGTATCCTAGAAGTACAACACGGTGTATATTCTCAGGAGACTGCCCCCTTTGCAAAGCTAACCTTCTCTTTTATCAAAATATTATGCTTTGGGCAAACATTCCTTATTTTACAGTTGACCATTCACATGTTTTCACTACAAAGAAATAGCAGGTTTATGATGACAAGCCCATATTTCAGTTTGTCCAGCCCTCAATCAATTACCCGGAAAGGCTTAGTACTTTCATCAGATATCGACGGACCCCCAATAAAAACGGGCACCTCCTCCTTGTAAAGCAAGTCATAAAGAAAGAAACAGGGACAGGTGTGTGTAAGATTAGGCATGGTTTGGGTGTGATGAAAGGTTTATGATGTGTTGTGCCTTGATACTAATCTCATTCGGCCACTGGGAAAGAAACTGGCCGAACAGGTTTGGCTTCAGGCAGTGGAGTCAGCTTGCCCAGGTCACAGAGGAGTCAGCAAAGGTGTACGTGTCCTTCAGACTCGTTTTCAGCATTAGACTTTGGCCTATGTGAGGGCAATCACAAAATGGCTGTCGTTTAAATGGAACACGAGGGTTCAGGACGAAAACACTGATATTCGGGTGATTTCGTTACCCGAATATGAATACAATGCTTGTGCATACTATTCTAATCATTCCCGGTCTGCTGATACCAAAATCGTTGTGATACGACGATGTTTATAACACGGGTCCAGAATTTTCAGTACCACAGAGTTGCCCGTGGCGCTCACCCAGGAGGGGAGGCATCTCCTTCACCTCAGGCACCTCAGGCCCTGCTCCAGTGAGCCCTGCTGCGAGTGAGGAGGCTATTGACCTCCTGAGATCCATCTCTGTAGGACAGTCAACCATTGTGAATGCCATCCAGGGGCTTGCAGCCCAGATAAAACAATCTAATGCATTCCTGGAGGGCATTCACACTGTATTGGCTGCCCAACAGAGATTGATTCAGGCTTTGGCTTCCTCTCTGATGGCAGCCATTGTCCCTGTTTCTACCGTCCCCCCACCAACTTCCACTGCCCAATCCCACTCCCCTCAACCCCAACCTATCCGAAGCACACATACAGACAAGCATGCACACAACACCTAAGAGTGTCACAGGCAAACACAAGCACCACACTTCACCCCACAGACACTCACACAAACAAAATCCAGTTGCAGACGCACCAACATCCACTATTTCCACTGTCTCCCCCTCCTCCCCCTCCACCACCTCGCTCACAGCCACTTCCACACACACACCTGCATGCACTACATCATCATCCACTACCAGCATCATCACCACACCAAGCAGAACACACACCTCACTGGCAGACACCTCCACCACATCCATGCACATGACCCCTGTGTCCTCTCCCACTGTGTCTGCCCCCCTCCTAAGGTACACAAATGCAAGCACTCAGATACCCAACAGCCATCCACCTCACAACAGCATACAGCCCATGCACCTGCACCCAAAAGCAGCAGAGAGACAATGCCAAAAACCACTCCCTCATCCTCCACACCCATTCCTTCTCCCTCTTCCCTCCTCAATGTCCCTAAAAAACTGTTCATATCCACCATTGACCTCTTCCCTAGCCCTCCCCCTATCCTGCACGTATGGGCAGTGTTAGACCTGACATGCCTTAGGGTGGTCACCCCTAACTTTTTGCCTGCCTCCCTCCACTTTTTGGACCCTGTTTTGCTGGCTTTTAGACTCTGCGCACTTTACCACTGCTAGCCAGTGCTAAAGTGCATATACTCTCTCCCTTTTTAAACATGGTAACTTTGGATCACACCTGATTGGACTATTTAATTTATATTGTATGATTTGTTGCACAAATACTTTACACATTGCCTTCTAAGTTAAGCCTGACTGCTCGTGCCAAGCTACCAGAGGGTGGGCACAGGCTAATTTTGGATTGTGTGTGACTTACCCTGACTAGAGTGAGGGTTCTTGCTTGGACAGATGGTAACCTGACTGCCAACCAAAACCCCCATTTCTAACAGGCAGGGTATCACAAACCCAGCAAAGCACCTCAGCCACACAGTCCATGGGCCAGGCCTAATCACACCTGCATGGGTGGAAAGGGATCCAGGCCACATGCAGTTAAGGGGAAGGAGCCTGCACCAGCCAGCCTCAAGGGGAGGGAGACAGCCCCAGCTGTCAAGAAGGGCAAGGAGCCTGCACCTGCCACACGAAAGGCCAAGGAGTCTGGCCCAGCAAGCAGGAAGATCATGGAGCCTGCACCAGCAGGCAGGAAGATCAAGGAGTCTGCCCCAGCAGGCAGGAAGGGCAAGGAGCCTGCACCAGCAGGAAGGAAGATCAAGGAGCCTGCACCAGCAGGCAGATAGTGCAAGGAGCTCTGACGGAGCCCCACCAAGAACCATGGTTGTGCAGCTGTCCGAGGTTGCAGGGGATGGGCAGGAGCCTCTTCCCACCAGCAGCACCACCACTGAGCACCCATCTGAGGTTGCAGGGGATGGGCAGGAGCCTCCACCCACAAGCAGCACCACCATTCTGCAGCCGTCCAAGGTTGCAAGGGATGGGCAGGAGCCTCCCCCCACCACTGTTCAGCCATCACCGCCGGTGAACGGTATGTAATCCTACATCCGTGGGCTGCTGTGTGGCCTGTCCACTCCAGAATGAGTGGATATGACACCTACCTGAGAGACTGTGGCCCATCACTCTCCAGGATCAAGCACAGGGCACGTTGCTCCCTCCAGAAGCAGTGGGTATGACGCCCACCAGAGACACTGTAACCCTTCACTCCCCAGGATCAAGCACCTGGCACGTTGCCCCCTACAGAACCAGTGGGTATGACACCCACCTGAGAGACTGTGGCCTATCACTCCCCAGGATCAAGCACAGGGCACGCTGCCCCCTCCAGAACCAGTGGGTATGACACCCACCTGAGAGACTGTGACCCTTCACTCCCCAGGATCAAGCACATGGCATGTTGCCCCCTCCAGAACCAGAGGGTATAACACCCACCTGAGAGACTGTGGCCCATCACTCTCCAGGATCAAGCACAGGGCACGTTGCCCCCTCTAGAACCAGTGGGTATGACACCCACCTGAGAGACTGTGACCCTTCACTCTCCAGGATCAAGCACAGGGCACGTTGCCCCCTCCAGAACCAGGGGGTATGACACCCACCTGAGAGACTGTGGCCCTTCACTCCCCAGGATCAAGCACAGGGCACGTTGCTCCCTCCAGAACCAGTGGGTATGACACCCACCTGAGAGACTGTGGCCCATCACTCTCCAGGATCAAGCACAGGGCACGTTGCCCCCTCCAGAACCAGTGGGTATGACACCCACCTGAGAGACTGTGGCCTATCACTCCCCGGGATCAAGCACAGGGCACGTTGCCCCCTCCAGAACCAGTGGGCATGACACCCACTTGAGAGACTGTGACCCTCACTCCCCAGGATCAAGCACAGGGCACGTTGCCCCCACCAGATCATTGGGTATGACACCCACCTTAGAGACTGTGGCCCATCACTTGCCAGGATCAAGCACAGGGCACATTGCCCCCTCCAGAACCAGTGGTCTTGTTACATCTCCCGGCTGAGGTGCCCCTCATCCCCCGCCCCCCTGAGGTGCCTGCCTATTTACAAATTGATGCCCCTGCAGTGTTCTCTCAGTGTTGAAGCAGGTGACATGTGTGGCCTTGGACTTTGGCCTGTGGCCATGTGGCTTACAAAAATTGAGGACTGGGCTGTGTCCCTTTTTCTGTACATATGTATATATCTATTATCTTGCCTAACTTATTATTTCTACTGCGCTGATCTTATTACAAACACTTTTGCGAAATAATTTTGTCCTTGCATTATTCAGCCGAGTTACAGGGTCAAATTGTTTTTTAATGCATCTGGTTGTGTGTATGGTGTGTTTGGTGTGTGTGTGTGTGTGTGTCACTGTCGTGTTCCTCCCCCCCTTGTGTGCTAGGCAGCTGTACTCACTGTCGTTGTCTTCGCCGGCGTTGGTGTTTGTGATGGAGCAGAACATGGAATAACATCGGGAACACATGCAGTTTAGGTTTGATGTCGTTGGTACGGCCCCGGAAAAGGTGGTGGAATGTCTGGTCATAATATGGTAGGCGGAACATTGACTTTCGCCTGGCTGTAGGTGGTCCCGCCGCGGTGGCTGTTGTTTCCACCATGGCGTTCGGTGTGGTACATTGGCTGTCTTTCAGAGATCTTTATGCTATGATTATAATTTGGCGGTAAGTACCACCAGCCTGTTGGTGGTTTTACCGCCACTTTATCACCGGCCGCCAGGGTCGTAATGAGGACCATGGGACCTTATTCTAACTGCGAGCAGTGAATTGACACTAATTAAGTTTAATTAATATGTACTTCACCCATGCTTCCCTGAAGGAACATAACTGACGCAATGGCCTATGATGCCCAATTAAAAGGCCATATTGAAGAGTAAAGATGGAGCGAACCAGTGGTAAGTAAGGGCGGGATCCATGCCCTTTACTCCAAACAATACACCTTGCAGTAATCAGCACATGTGCGCTGTTAGGCGAGACCTAAAAATAATGTTCAATTTTTTCGTGAGCCTGGTTTTAAGGTGAATGGATCAAAGGTCAACACAACAGCCTTAGAAATACCAGACATAGGCGGTCATTCTGACCGCGGCGGTCGGCGGTCGCCGCCCGCCAAGCGGTTCCCGCTGAAAGACCTCGGCGCCCATTCCGGCTTTCCCGCTGGGCCGGCGGGCGACCGCCAGAAGACCACCGGCCAGCCCAGCGGGAAAGCCTCTTCAACAATGAAGCCGGCTCCGAATGGAGCCGGCGGAGTTGCAGGGGTGCGACGGGTGCAGTGGCACCCGTCGCGATTTTCACTGTCTGCAAAGCAGACAGTGAAAATCTTTGTGGGGCCCTGTTAGGGGGCCCCTGCACTGCCCATGCCAGTGGCATGTGCAGTGCAGGGGCCCCCAGGGGCCCCACGGCACCCGTTCCCGCCATCCTGGTTCTGGCAGTGGACACCGCCAGAAACAGGCTGGCGGGAAGGGGGTCGGAATCCCCATGGCAGTGCTGCAAGCAGCGCCGCCATGGCGGATTCCCTGGGCCAGCGGGAAACCGGCGGGAAACCGCCGGCTCCCCTTTTCTGACCGCGGCTTTACCGCCGCAGTCAGAATCGCCCAGGAAGCACCACCAGCCTGTTGGCGGTGCTTTCGCTGCCCTCCGCCATGGCGGTCATGGACCGCCAGGGTCAGAATGACCCCCATAATCTCGAGGCAGTGGCTCAAAATTAACATTGCAGCTGCCAAAGGCATCTAGAATAAATGAGCCTTAAGTATTACATGTCCCTGCACCTCAGGCAGGCAAGCTATGGCAGTTGTCTTATGCAACGTTGACATCTACACAGCCACTCAAAAGGCAGGATTGCGATAGCCCTGGGGAATTTTGGCTGGGCCAGGGGTCAGCATCAGTCATGCGTGCTTCCATTTCTGCTTTGTTTGACTTCCATGGTGAGCTGTGTGACCTTTGTCATGTGAAGTGTGCCCTGCATCACTCCCTCTACTAAGAAAGGTAACAGCTTCCTGAGAAAGGAAGAGCAGTAAGAGCGCCCCTACTGCTCAAGGAAGGCTACTGCAAAAACACACGCATTGGCTAAGCCAATATGTCTTGCCTTACAATGGCATTAGCCAACCTTTCGGCTTTGACAATGCTAGATGCTGAAAATTATAAGCAGAAACAGCCTAAATGACAGGTGGAGCATGCTGGCGTATGTGCACAAATTCATCCACAGATGCATATATGTCATGACGCTGTATTGATCATTTCCACTTTTTTTCATTTACTGTTCCAAAATGCCAGGTGCCCATCTTAGAGCAGCAAATTAAAAAGCAAAAGAAAAGGTGTGCAAGAGTGCATTACAAAGAGAGGAAGCAGTATGATGGGTACTGGAGTAGCTGCAGTAGCTGTAGTAGCTGGGGGTTATAACGAGCAGTAAGAAAGCTAAGAGGAATGTTGGAAGCAGCTGGTGAACTAGGAGAGGGTGCAGAAGATCAACACGAAGATTGCAGGAGGACAGGGATCTGAGGGAACAGTGGACAGCAATCAGTGATGAGCTGTTGGTAAACTCAAGCCCACTCTTAGCAATGGCATGGTACACAATAGGTCTTTCCACAACGGACAGCTAAAATAAATCATTTTCTGGAATGCGCTACACAAATCAACCCTAAAAAAACTAAAAAGGAGATACGCAATATCAGCAGTTATGGAAAACAAAATAAATAGCAAGAAGTTCGCTTTTTATACAACGTGTGTGCTTTTACAACAAATGTGCATTTGTGAATACAGTTCTTTCATGAACCTACAATTTATATCTAGCGAATATCTGTACCTGTATGAAGATTAGGTACACTACAGTGTGTAACGTGCCCATGGCCTACTGCAAAATGCGTAGTTGTTGATTAGATTGGAGACAAGGGGCTTTGAAAAGTAGCTGCATATTGATCTGTTTGCTGTGGTTGGATGATTTAATTCTGAGAAAGAACTTGTTTTACTAGATTTGCGAAAAAATCATTAAAACAAATTAAGCTCTCTACCACCTACACAGTGTAACTTTCTAGACCCGATAAACAATGCACAAAGAAATCAAACCATTCCACTGTATTGTTGTTAATGCATTAGAGACACATAAGCTAAAGCTTTTAAAACACTTTTACAGCATCCAATCCCCAATTTATGTAAGACCATAAAATTGACACAACCAAATATTGGGCCTGATTTAGATCTCGGCGGAGGGGTTACGCAGTCACACCGGTGAAGGATATCCCTGGTGAGGGATATCCGGGCTGCTGAAATCTGAATCCCATTATTTTCTATGGGCTTTAGACATAGTTATACGGGATATCTGTCACTGTTGTGATGGAGTAACCCGTCCACCGAGTTATAAATCAGGCCCATTGTCAGTTTAGTGCTTTTCAAATTGAGGGCCATATTTATACTTTTTGACGCAAAACTGTGCCGGCGTCAAAAATAATACCGCCGGTTAACGCAATTTTGGTGCCCCAAATTTATACTTTAATGCACAATGGCGCAAACCACAGGTGTGAGTCTTTTTTTTTTACTCACACCGCAGCATCAAGTCGTAAAGCAAAACGACGTTAACGCAGCAGAAATGACTGTGGGTTGATTTACGACCCCGCAAACCGGATATGCAGCGTTGTTTGACACAATAGCGTCAAAATTCCCCGCGAACACAGCCATTTCAGCAGAGGAGAGCCAAAATGGATCCCAGATGCCCCAACCGACCCCAGGAAGATGACAACAGACCAGGAACCAGCCAGGAGGACCCACACAAGAACCAGGACACTTTTAAGAAGAAAAGAAAGTGTTGTTTTAGTGCGGAGGAACAGGAAATTCTGGTTAAGGAGGTGACGGAACACCAGCACCAACTGTTTGTCACCTCAAAGTTGCCAATCAGTAGGAGAGAGGCTATATGGCAACAAATTGTCCACAAGATTAACAGTGTGGCAGAAGTACGCAGAACAGTCATCGAGTGCAAGAAACGCTGGCATGACTGCAAGCGCAGGACCAAGGAAAAGATGGCCAGGAACAGGAAGGCAGCACTGCAGACTGGAGGTGGGAGTCCAGCACACCAGGAGGCCCTGGACCACATGGAGGAGATGGTCGCAGCCGTCATCCCTGAGGAGATCGTCACAGGGATTCAAGGACAGGACAGGACATCGCAGACTACCAGGAGACAACGCACATGCAGGGTAAGTTACATGGGGAATTATAATGCACTAATGTTAATTGTAAGCAGGGTGGGATACCGACCACAAAATGCACGGAAGTCATCATATACATGGAGTGGCATGGGTAAAGGGGTATGGCATGGGGGCATGTCCTTCACAGACAGAAGCTGGGGCGCACCATTAAACTACACCAACAACAGTCCCATGAGGGCATGCTGCCATGCCAACGATGTTTCAAAGGTAAAGCCACGCCAGGAGGGAAGGGCACAACTTCAAACTGACATCCCGGCACATGTCAGCCACCATACCCCTACATTAACTAGGGCCCAATTAACAACCTCTAGCCATACCGACAACTGGAATGTAACAGTGACAACAGTTGTCACTACCACCTCCGCTCTGTGTGCAGCTCAAGTAGCCAATGGCAGTAACTTCCCCATGGATCATACACAGCAAAATTTGAGGGTTGATGATGACAACTCCAATAATCCCCTGAAACAAGACAAAGGCCCCAGTCCTGTCAAATGTCAATGCCCACAGCAAACATCAGCCAATGTCATCAACAGTAGGAGCTACACAGCACTAAGGACATACCCATGCTGCATATGTCAGGGTCCATCCTGTGCCTGGGTCACAATGTAACATCCCAAATGTCATACTGCTCAGACAACACCATTGAGGGGGAGGACACATGTAACTGGTCACTGAAATACACCTGCACAGTCAGAGGAGGAAATAGGACACTGATACGATTATCAGGGCAATCCAATGTACCACACATTCCCAACATCAGCTGTACACATTACCAATGCCAACATCCATAACGTGCCATAACAATGCTATGCATAGGATACGCTACATGTCAACTACATGTAAGTGGATGTGAAAGATCAGAGACTGGGACAGGTCCAGATTGTCAAGTGTGCTGCCAGTGCCATCTGAGCACCCACAACCAGTGAAAGGCCTCACCATGAGAATGGATGTACACGGAGGGTTGAGTAGGACAAGAAGGTGGCAATTCACTATTTGGCCAGAACAAACACCTAGAGGAGAGGATGCCGACAAGTCTAATAACTTACCACAATACATGTGACATGCAGGTGGGCCATAGGCCTGGGAGAATACCCATCTGAAAGACTGTAGCAATAAACACGAAACAAGATCACAATGTGAATTCATCACAAGGCAGGCATGTCACATCACTAATGCCACAACACACACACACTAATTGTACCCCATTTCTTTGCAGAGGAAGATTGATCTCGTGCTGATATGCCTGTCCCAGAATACCCTGATGACATGGATGACGAGCTGACAAACATTCCCCAGCAGACCATCCAAGAGGTCCTTGGAACCCTCCAGTCCCCACCTTCAGTCACAAGGAGGAGCACAGAACAAGCAGCCATCACAGAGGACCCACTCACCACCCCAATTGTAAGACCTGCCAGCTCCAATACAGCTGAGGACTCAGACGACACAGGCACCAGCTTTGAGAGAACTGTAGTTGGGGAACATCGGGAGCTGGCCAATGAGGTGCGGTAGGGATGCAAACTATGGTAGCCAGCCTAGAGGGGGTGCGTTCTTGCATGATGTCATCTGCAGATCAGGCAGCAGCCATGAAGGCACTAACATCCATCCTGCAAGGACTACAACAAACTGTCAAGGAATTCACCACTGCATTAAGGGAGTTGCCACAAAACCTTGCACCCCAAACCTTCCACTGCATGCACAAATGCAATCATGACCCCCTCAGGGCCGGCCTGGGTGCCTACCATCGTGATGTGGCTGCTATTCTTAAGAATCAGCAGATCCTCCTTGCTTCAGTACTGCCCTTAAGACCTTCACAGGTAGCAGTGACCGGGATGTCTGACTCCACGTCTTCTAACACTGAGGTGTGTGTTGCCCATTCACAACCACCACCACCAAGGACAGAGGAGGCAACACACACAACAGAAGAAGAAGACATGGAACAGATCACATTCACACAGAAAAGTACCCAGAAGCACTAGTCCCTGCCACATGGCCAACTATTACCAAGGTCCTGCGTTTTGTACCATGCCAGTCTTACAACAACTCTACTCAATAACTGTTCTGCTAACCACTGTATATCTTGTCAGCGTGCCCAGTGCTTGTCTCTCTCTTACTCATTGCAAATCCTGTCCCTCTGCACTGTCTGAAACATCACCCCAACATGTCAAAAGCATTTCCTTAACCCCTTGTGTATGATCACAATGTAAGATGTCACTATAATGGACTCACAATCATGGACAATGTACATATAGCACTACAGCACTTTTCAATAAATAGCACTTACACAACAAATCTGTCTCTGGGTAATGTGACACATCAGCTGTGCAGTAGATAACTGAAATGTGCCTACTGTCAAATAACGTAGCTTGTCAATACAACTGTCCTGAAATTATGTAGTCAGATAAATCTGCACAGTGGCCAGAATTGTATCATATTCTGCCCTTCCTGATGGTAATATCTGATGAAGTGAAAAACCATACACCATCATGCTGTGATGGACAGAATAATGCTTCCTCAAGGGAAACCTAAGTCATAAAATAGTGGCAGCAAAATGTTGTCACCATGCAATACTAACACATATAACACTGCACACAAATCTAAGCAAACACTCCAAAAACTGCATGAATGAAGCTGTCTGAGTTTACATCCAAATACGTAATAATGCTGAACAGTGTCACAAATGATCTATGTGAGTCATGAAGACAATACTACAAGAGTGCTTACGACATCTCATCTTATAAGGGTGTCCTTGAACATCACACTGCAGTCAGACCTAAAACTGTCCCCCCAATACCAAGTCTGGAAGCACCGTTTGTGACTTACAAAACATACTTACCGACAAAAACACGTTGGGATCCATAATAACTGTGATTGGTGGTTGCAAGAATTGGAGGAATCTTTGCAAGGTAGCTCTGGGGTAGCTGCCAATCTTACAGCTCAGTTGGGATTTGTTTGTAGCATATGACACAATTGTAATAGAACAAAATTCATGTACACTAATGCCAAAGCCATGATCAAGTAGCATTTAACAAATACTGTAAAGGGTTCACTATATATTTATTAAATGGTAATCACAGAAGAGGAAACTGAGGGAAAAGTCTTACCTGCCCTAATCCACCCTGACTACTCATTACCCACAACTGTCCCTAACTAACCTAACCTAAACTTACTTGTAACGAAACGTTCTAAACATCAAACCCCCAGCCCCCCTATGAGACGGGACACATTGAGGACAACAGATACTAACCTAAAGACATACTATACTATCCTAAACAAATATATATTTTTTGTATTTTTTTTTTCTTTTTTTTTTTATTAAACACACAAGAACCCCAACATAGCCCCCACCCACCCACCAACACACTTAATAAGTAAAAATAGAAAGAATCAGGACCCCCCACCCACTACCCTTAACTAAACTAACAGACTATACTAACCTAACACTAAGCCCCCTAAGCCCACTAAGTATGAGAACAAGGAAAGCGGAGGGAGGGGAGTGTATCATGTCCATTGTCATCAAAGTCTAAAGGTTGGCCCTCCGGAGGGTCCGCTTTATGGACCGCACATGCCGGTTAATATGGCCAACATCCCGGCTCAGATTACTGATCTTCCTCAACACACGGTCCATCTTACGTTCCATTGCCTGGAATGCTGCAGGGTCAACTGTTGGAGCTGGGGCAGTCTGGGTACCGGCGGAGGAGGTTTGTGGGCATGTAGAGACAAGGCTTGTGGGCTGTCCTGAAGCTGTTGCAATGCTGGGGCCTGGAACTACAGCAGACTTTGGGACAACAGTCCCAGCTGTGGGTGGTGCCACCTGGGTGGAACTGATGGTTGTGCTGGTGGTGGCTCTGGTGGGCAAAGTAGGGCCACCCAGTGGGAAAGCCCTCCATGCTCCGGAGGCCCGTTCATGGCGGTATCTACGGGCTATCCTTCTGAACCCCGACTCTACCAGCAGGGTATGTTGGTATCTCATGGCCCGCCTCTGGAACTCACGGGCCTGGATGGGTGTCATGTTTGCAGCTGTGAAGACAAAGGCAAATAATTTACATTAGGAACTCCATTGTCTGAAATGGCACAAGAAGTAAATCAGACAATACATCGACTGTACTCGTAACAGCTAATATCACCATACAGATCATTGAATGTCCCTGAGGAAGTACATGGCAGGCCAGCCTACAAAGGTCACATCACACATAGCACATCCAAAACCTACGAGATGGGTAACAACTGGCATTGACTTGCCATCTGAGTTCTGCCAGTTATCATCTAACAATCATGCTGCACATCCTCCGCCAATGCCTGGGCTACAGATGTCAGTGGATGGAATGCAGAACTAAAGCCACATGGTCTGCAAGTTGTAACTGGACTTGCCAGTATAGTACCCATGTGCCATACCTGAGTGTGTATACTAGGTTCGAACAAACAGTCACTTATTCACATGTATGTGTAACATACTGGTAGCATCAGTCCTAGGTACCCTATTCACAAACCCATGCCTGTGTTTGAGGGGTGTGGGGTGGAGAAACAATTAACAATTCCAAACAACATGGACACCCAGGAGTGCATAGAAAACTCCACATATGTTTGGCTCTACACACACACCACAGGTAAGGTCTATCAACAGTTAGGAGTCTGCAAACCCTTGACCAATCATAGCGCCACACATGTCACGAAATGCAAGCTTGGTCCACATCATATACTTCCAGTAAGGCATGACTTACACCAGACACAGAGTTGCAAGAACACTCATGATCATGATGAGCATGCACACCTAGGCCATTGCACTCAAGTTCCACATACCTGTAGCACTACATGTGGAAGTACATGCTGCTAGGAAGTTCTACCTACAGTTTAATAAGTACTTTGGTGTATAGGGAAGCAGAAGTCTGTTGGAAAGCGATTTGCAGTACCAATCTGGGAGAATGTGGGTCTGACAGGCTGACTAAATCTGAGCTGAGTTTCAGTGCGACTCTTGTTGATACAAGTGTTATCCACATGACTCACCCCAGTACTCATTGTGGGGCCTACAGGAATTACTTACAATCCCTAGATAATACAATCGGATAAGCATTGTCCAACTCAAAAAGTTTGAGAAACTGAAATCCCACTCATGAAACAAGACAAATGATTGGTCAGCGCATCACACCTTGCTATGTGTTCAACACACAGGAGTCCATCACACATCACCAGCAAACACAACACATAACAGACATGTCAACACTTACTGGAGTGGTCGGGGTCCTCAAATGTAGCCACCTCTCCCACAGTGTAGGGTGCTGGTCCCCCTGTAAGGCACGGAAGGAAGAAATGTGCTCAGAATCTGTGCACTGACCAACAATTTCAAATACATTTATAATGTGTAAGCTGAATAAGGAAATGACAGCCATTCAGACATGATGATACTGCATCTGATATATCACAGCCAACATGTACATAGCATGGCCCTAACTATCATGTGGTGGCAAACATGCTCCGTCATTAGTGATCAGAAATAATAATGGAGTGTAATCGTCTCATCATGTGCATCCAAGAGAGACATCCAAAGCCTGGTTACGTGAGGACTGCATTACCAGTCAAACAGCCTATTTGGCCATGACACTTTTATTACACATAGGTACAATGTACAGAGGGGCAGGGACTTCTGTAAGCCCTCCTGTTGTTACAGTTTCTTCATTTGATGTGGCCCAGCAATGTTGATTTGCACCAACCATGGAGATTTGAACCCATGTGCATACCTTTGGACTGCCATCCCTAATTGGAATGTGGCACACCTAACTCCAAATACCATTCTAAGATGTCAGCTGAGGGCACCTCACACCTTTTACCGATGTTTTCAAATACATATCTGACATGTATCCAAAAAGATGAAGGACCACAATAATCCCTAACATTCAGAGAACTTCTGTGCACGCTTTCCTTCCACACTCACCAGACTCACATGAGACATATGTCAGGGCCACTTTGCTATCGTCAATTGACGTGAAGCCAGCACTCATTTTCTGCATCATGTAGTGTTTCTAAAGTCAGTCTAGCTATTGCGTCAACAAAGTTAGCCAATATTTTAGTACATCTTTACTTTTCTGGCAAATGTGACCTATATAGATATGATTGGCTCCTATTTTGTTTGGTTGTCTGACACAAAGGCGGCACCAATTTACTTAATGGAAAAGTATCCTGTAAGTTTGCAGAGCACGTGCTTCCTGACAGCTAGCAATTGTGATCCTTCACATAGTGCAATACCCAGCATTACACACAGTCAGCAACTTAGCTGGCAGATATTGTACAAATCATCTGATGTCACTACAGAGCAGTTAATCGTGCACATTTACATGACTAGTACTCACCAACAGGGCCACCAATCACTATTCCCCGGTGGTCCAGCAGATCTTGCTCCCTGGTGATGAGCTCAGCCCACCGGTGCTTCAGCTGGTGGTCAATCCTCTGGCTGGCATACCAGCACTGCAGGTGATGCAGCACCTTTCCCCACCGGATTCTGCGCACCTCAGTGTGATACCCCTGTATCACCCTGCCTAGATCATGAGTGGTAGGAAATGGCACACAAGCCATATAAAGCCCCCCAACTCCTCCTCACCCATTCTGCCAAGACGTGGCCTACCAGACATCTTGGCAATGAAAAGGGGAATAGGGGATAAAGAAGCAGAAATGGGAAAAAAGGGGAAAGTAGGGGTACAAAAAAGAAGAAAAGTAAACTTAACCACTGAGAGAGCCCAACTACCCCCAAAATATCACTACCCACAACAGACTCCCACAAACAACAAAAATACTAGAATACTGGACAAATGTAAACAAAACACACTAGGAAACTATAGAACAAGAATATTTATTTCACAAAATAACAATTCAGATAGCACACAGGACACAAAAGCACAAAATCACTGAACAACACTCTGAACACAGCGACACAGTCTAGAAGATTTACAGACTGCAAAGTGAAAGTGAAAGTACACCCACTGTACATAATCTGTAAACAGGATATCCTATTACATCACTTCCTGCATAAAATGGCCACCGTTTTTCACGTTATGCGTCATATTTTTTCACGCATATAGTTTGTGCGTCATATTTTTCGATGCACAGGAGTGAAAATTAGGCCGCATCCAAATAATTGTAAATAGTCTGTACAATTATTTGGATGCGGCCTAATTTTCACTCCTGTGTGTCAAAAAATACGACGCACAATCTGTATTGCTGGGAAAAAAATTACGCATAACGCTAGCAATGTCAAATTTTAAGTGCATGAACTGGTTTTGGACATTTTTTCAGTTTTTATACTATGTTACATTTGGGACACATCAGAGATAGTCTGATTGCACCCACTATGGTGTTGATGGTGCATGTTCACATGTGAGACATCATACTGCAGCGGGCCATGACCCGCTACTTCCTTAACAGGATTTTGACAGTTGGCTGACACACTAGATGGCCATGTGTGGCCTACATATATGTATTGCACAATTTGGGCATGTTTGGCATCATGAGAGGATAGCAATGTGACGCACATATGTACAATACCTCAATGCCTATGGCTCAATGTGTGTGCAGTGGCAACTAATGTAGTTGTTGACCGAGTGTGTGTGTGCATCACAAGATGCATTATTGAACATACGCTTGTATGAATGTGAAGTCAATGTGTCCCTACCTTAGATGCAAGTCATTGTGGAAATGAGAGAGGACATGTGTTAGTCATACATGTAGCAACATCCGTTATTTTCACTTCCAAGATTTTGGGTAACGTAGACACTACAAATGACAAAGCATGCACCAGATAGATGGCAGACGCTTGCTCATGTCGATGGTCCACAATTTTACCATCCTATGTCCTGGATTTTTGGTAACAGCTTCCTAGGCACTTGTTGGTGAATCCCACAGTGAGTCAGACACATGCATTGAGGAAGTGGGTACCATGTAATTGGACCAGACAGCCAAAGGTGAACCACAAATATATGATGACGCCACAGTTGAGGCCATATAGCTGAGCCACAACTCTCCAGTGGCTGTGGTGGACCAGCAGACGAGGCAGCACGTGTCCACATATTTCCAGTGATCAATTGCACAGAGGTGTCTTGTTCATGTGTGTGGTCCAATGTTGATCCTGTATAATTTTAGGGGTGTATGTTGTCACAGTTACGTCCAGGTCTCATCATGAGTCAGTGGCAGCTATTCCTGTATCTACTGAGTATCCTCCGGAGATCAATGTGAGTAAAGTCAATGAGGATATATGAACCTACATGGGGATGGTCCCACCCTGTCACTGAAGACGTGTAATGAGACTGTCAACAGGGCAACCTTGGTGTGCTGAGTGAGATAATGTCTCAGGTGTCATGTTCTGGCAGGTGTCATTACAACATTTGTACACACGTTGGCCTCTGCAATTCCCACTGCATCTGGGAACATCATAGCCTCTGTGCTGATTATTTTTGCAGCTATTCACCACACACAGCCCATCAAAATGTTGTGAGCAATGTGATTCTGCATGTGAACTGTCAGGGTCCTGACATGTGTGGACTTTTCATGGACATTATCAGAGGTTGCTGGTTCTGCAGAAGGCCCCGTACCCAATCCCTGCATATGGCCCTGGGACACTGTCACGCATAAATGAGACCTAGACAAGGGATGGGACATGATTTTGGTATTCAAAGAGGATTTAACTAATATGATACAATTAAAAGGCAGATGATGCTATACAATGTATTTGGGTATGCATTGATGAAGCACATGAGCAAATACCCTCTGAGGAATGAGAGGTTTGGTAAAGCAAGTGTGGTACATATGTAGCCACAGGGAAACTTTAGGGTGATTCACAGACAGATGCCAGTCAGGCTGACAGGATGCAGGGTCAATCTGGATCCAGCAATTTCACAAGTTACATAATCAGTGGTCTGACTAAGACTGTTTGGAGGGCGAACTAGACAGTTGACATGTAAAACTGTGTATGTCCTGTGTTTTTGAAGGTGACACATGAACCCAAGGGCTGTGTTACACGGCTTCATTACTAGCAATGCTTAACGGTGTATTTGACAACTTGGCAACTCCTATGCTGTTCCAGGCATCAACAGGGGCAGTGCATGTTGAAATGGGTGGTGTGCATGGAGGTGATCACAGGTGTGGGCTGCATCAGTTTCTCATAATTCCTGTAGGTGAGATTTGCATTCTAATGGCCGACAGACATTTTCACACGGGAAGCAATCTACAGGTGATAACAGGGCTTAGAAACTAGAAGCCAGTGTATTAATTGACCTGACGTCCATGCAGTCAGATGTGCTATGACAAAGGTATACAATAGGAAAGGGTGTAGGACACTGGATTACTATTGTTAGTCTGTGTGTGTAGAGGAGGAAATATCGGGGTACACATATTACTATTCCAGGGACCTCTTCAGACAGGTGGGTTGTGACAAGGTGCATGGGTGTGTCAGGAGTTAGGAAAGGGGCTGACATGTACATGGAATGTCATGTGTGCAATGCTGCTCATATGTGTGGCACTTGTGCTGTCTATGTTCTGATTCTAGGGAACTCTAGTCAAAGATAGTCCTTGTAAAGATTGGATGCAGTTGGACTTACTGCTGTCAAGGGTCTGGTCATACATTCCTGTTACTGATGCAAAAGCACATCAACTGCCTCATGTATGAGGCTTGTTTTCCCCTTATTGAGTGATGGTGTCTCAGTTGTGTGCCATATGCTGTGATGAACCATGTTTCCAACATGTATGTGTGAAATAGGTGTGGTCCTCTGCTATTGTCCTTCAAAGGTGAAATGTACAGGATGTATGTCATTTGCAGTGTGTGTGTATGTGACCGCTGTATGGTACGCATCACAATTGCTCTGGGATTTTCAGTGTCCTAATCAGTATATCAGCAATGCTCCATGAGGCAACACTCTTATTCTGATAGTTAGAGATAAAGGTGTGCAAAAATGATTAGCCAGACCATGATATGGTGATTATTATAGGTGTTTATTTAAATTAGTTCATAAAGTGGTGATGGTGATTATATTTAAAAGAAATTGTTCACAATATGTTGCCGCCTACGCAAACCAGTGGCCGTGTTTTGTTGTTCCCCCTCATGTTGCAGTCCAGCATCCTCCTCTTCCTCCTCTTCAGGCATGTGTGGTTCTGGTTCCAGGAGGGGAACTTTCCTTTTTATGCAAATGTTGTGCAGAATGGCACATGTTAGAATGATCTTACAGACCATTTCCGGGGAATATAGGAGGCTACCACCAGTGATGTCCAGGCACCGGAATCTCATCTTTGCGTCATTGTAGGCACGCTCTGCTGCAGTACTCTGGTTGCCAATAGGTGTCATTATCTATTACTGGATGCCATATCCCTGACCAGCTGCAAGAGAAAATGTATGGGATCATGTTGATGTAGCTAGCCCCATTGAAATCACCTTGCCTGGCAGTAGTTGTCATGTGCTGTCTGTGACTCTTTTGTGTTATTGTGTCGCATCCTAGGCTTGTAGGATGTACCATCTGCATTGTGTTCTTTCCTTGGCTGAACGAGTGTTTGGCTGCTGACCAGTTGTGAGCAGTATGTTTTGGGATTTGCCGTTCAGTGTGCCCTCCCTAGCATTGTGACTTGTGATACAGGTGTCCCTGTGTCTTCACTGGGGGTGAGATGATAGTTCCATACACAGGTTAAATTTGACAGTGTTGTTAACACGTTCATATTAATTTACCTTGGACATCCCATACCTTTAGACTTATGCAATGGATTAATGTAAACATAATTGAGATGCTTACATTTTGCAAGGTGACATTTAGGCAACACACTCCAAACGTTGTGATCATTGACATCTTAACATTAGACTGTACAGTAATTTCAGATGTGTGACAGGTTCAATGGTGACCTATGAAACATGGCTAGCGATGTCACGACCTCAGTGTGTTCCTGTCGACATGTTGCTGTTGTGGTGTATGTGTTGTGTGTCCTAGAGGGTTGCTGTGCAGTGTGTATATAAGTAGGTTTCTGTACTTACCAACAAGTAGTCCATTGCCATACCGTCCATCCTGGAAGTGCTGATTGATGGTGCTGTGACGGAAGATGAATGAGTCATGGACACTCCCAGGATATTTTGCCACGATGTTGGTGATCAATCCTTGGTGATCAACAATGGCCTGCAAATTGATGGAATGTGTGTACTTTCTGTTGCGGTAGAGGTGTTCAGTTGCATCAGGTGGCACAAAGCGTACATGTGTGCAGTCAATTGCACCAAGGACGTGTGGGAAGCCACTAATGAGGTAAAACCCCTGTTTTGTTTCCTGCTGCTTCTGCAGTGTGTTAGGGAAGCAGATGTGGTGGGGTGTGAGTCCAATGATGGCATCCAGTACTTTGGGCAAAAAGGCAGAGAATGACGGCTGTGATATTCCGGCAACCAGGGCACCAGTTGTTTGAAAAGAGCCACTTCCCAGCATGTGAAGTATGGCAAGCAGCTTAGTTTCTGTTGGGATGGTGCAGGGTGTCAGCAAGGTGGGTGCCAACTGTGACTCTATGTTTCGCAGCAGCTGCTGAATGGCCTGCCAGTTCAACCTGTACCTCTGGATGATGTAATGTTCCCTGAGGCCATGAAGGGTTGTTCTGGGCCGGAATATCCTCTCCTGCCTTCTGCGCTGCCTTTGGGGTCCCTGCTGGTGTTGTGGTAGCTGCTGTTGTTGCTGCTGGGCTCTGCGTCCGCGTGCACTCTGGATGAGAATCACCTCCATGTCTCCCTTTTGCTGCTCTGCTGCTCTGCTGTTGCTTCTGTGTGTTCTGATTAAATACAGGTGTGTTTGCCCCATTTTAATGCCTGCCCTGACCCAGGGCTGTGCGTCATTTTCCAGCTCCGCCCCCCGTCTGTGCGTAATTTTTACCCGAAAGCATACATACATACGCACGGCCGTTTAAGTCATTTTTTGGACGGGAACGCCTACCTTGCATATGATTAATGCAAGGCGGGTTGCCGCATCCCAAAAAATTACACACACAGTGGAATTTTGTCATCCGCGGGCGCGTCAAAGTTTAAATACGGGGCAAGGTTTAAGCTGAATGTGTGTCAAAATCTTTGATGCACATTCGGCGCAGACGGAGTATAAATATGCCCCTGTCTGGTTTGGACTTTTGCCTCCCCCTTTCTTTCCTGGAGCAGGAGTCTATTTTTTGTTTTTACAAAATAAAACAATATGACTACAAAGGACTAAAAGAAAGAAGGGTGTATGAAAAGATTCAACTTGTGATCTTTGGTGACTGAGTGAAGCTGTCCTAGTAGACATTGGAAGGGAATGCATGCAGGGTATCTAGTGAAATATCCCTTGCTGCACTGCGTTACATGTTACTAAATCTGTCCCAAGTGCATACATCTGCCCCGGTCTATTGTTCAGCTGTTCTATCATGAGTTCTGTCTCCCCACATGTACAGGCTACTTAGTAACAAAACTTAGGTTTTGAGGGCTATAGGTGCATTGGAAGTTGTAGGTTTGGTTGATACATCAGTACAGCATCTAATGAGTTACTTGAGTTTAGTGTATAGAATACAAAGAGTCACACGAGGAAGTGTAAGGTATGATGGGCTTTTAGGAACATGACATAGGCCCTCATTCTGACCTTGGCGGGCGGCGGAGGCCGACCGCCAAAGTCCCGCCGTCAGGTTACCGTTCCGCGGTCGAAAGACCGCGGCGGTAATTCTGACTTTCCCGCTGGGCTGGCGGGCGGTCGCCTTCAGACCGCCAGCCAGCCCAGCGGGAAAGAGGCTTCCACGATGAAGCCGGCTCGGAATCGAGCCGGCGGAGTGGAAGCTGTGCGACGGGTGCAGTTGCACCCGTCGCGTATTTCACTGTCTGCGCAGCAGACAGTGAAATACATGTAGGGGCCCTCTTACGGGGGCCCCTGCAATGCCCATGCCAGTGGCATGGGCACTGCAGGGGCCCCCAGGGGCCCCGCGACCCCCCCCTACCGCCATCCGGATCTCGGCGGTCCGACCGCCGGGATCTGGATGGCGGTAGGGGGGGTCGGAATCCCCGCGGCGGTGCAGCAAGCTGCGCCGCCGCGGAGGATTCAATGGGGCCGCGGTACACTGGCGGGACCCCGCCAGTGGTGCCGGTCCGACCGCGGCTTTACCGCCGCGGTCGGAATCCCCATTGTAGCACCGCCGGCCTGTCGGCGGTGCTCCCGCGGTCCTCCGCCCTGGCGGTCAAAGACCGCCAGGGTCAGAATGACCACCATAGTGCTTATACAAACCAGGGTATTCCACTCCCATGTTTAGCTTTTATTCATGGCATGACTACTTTTATTGTGATAGAGGAAACCTTAAAGGTGGGGTGGGACTTGCAGGGAGGGAGCGCATCGCATCCACCCCCCCCCCCCGGATTCATTTGTGGCCCACATGGTGGTGGCCAATGTGGGTGAAGCGGGGCTCAGAGGTGAGGATTTAGCTTAGGCCCCAGGAGGACAGACAGGAGTGAGGAGTTGGTGGGGAAGCAGAGAGTAGAGGCTGAGGGAAGAGGCTGGGCCTAGCAGAGTGGACGTTCTGCCTCTGGACCTCTCTGCTGGCAGGAATAAAGTCATCGAAGGGGGTCGAGGCCCTTCCGGGCAAAAGAAGAGCAAGGGAATGGGCAAACAGGGCATGGGGCTGGGGTAGCCCAGGCCATAGGCTGCGGGCAACACAGATATCAGCAAGAAGTCAGAAGGGGACAGCTAGGGACATGGTAGGCAACATGGGGGGGGGGCACATGGGTAGCAAAGCAGGGCAAACAGAGGTCAATGACTGGCCTGTGGTTGATAGAGAGGCCAGGAGCAAAGGAGAGTGGTAGCGAGAACAGAGGAGAGGTGGGCTCAGCTATGCAGAGAAAGCGAGGAGCCATTGGGGAGATGGAGGCAGACAAAAAGAAGTCAGGTGGAGTGGGGTCTGGGGGACCGGTGGCCCCCGGGGCAGGATAAGATAGTTGGGTACGGATTCCAAACAAGGAGAGAGGAAAGAGTCAGAACGTTTGTGCGGCCAGGGGGTCCAGCAGCGCGCAGGGCACATGTGGCGTATGCGGCCAAGAGAGGCTCGGAGAGTCAAAGTCAGTGACGGAGGCTGGCACAAAGACTTGACGCCAACATGGCGTAACACAGCCCTGGGACATTGGTCCAAGGCAAAAGAGGAGTCTTCAGTGGCCTTCTCTACAGCGCAGGAATGTGGCAGTCGCAAGTATGGCATACCCCATATAGCTGCCGGAACAGTGGAGTGATGTAATGGATGCTGGGGATGATGAGGAAAAGTGTGAGATGGACAAAGATGAGGTGGTGGAATTTGACTATGAAGATGATTTGGACAAGTGGGAAGACGGGGAGATTCGCGAAAATGAGGTGAGCAAGGAAAAAGGGAGGGGAAAGGGCACAGGGGCAGCGCAACCTCCTCTCCGCTTTCTGTTTTGCAGGAGCATAAGACTAGTGTGCGGACACAGGAGGCGTGGCACAAGTAGGAGCATGATCGCAGGACAATGAAAGAATCAGGGGCCTTGGAATCTCATTTAAAAGGTAAGGGAGAATGGTGGTTTGAGTGGGGTGAAGGTCAAGGCAATTCTATGGCTCAAACCTACAAGTCGATAGGAATGGTAGATCAATCTGTACATGAGGTGCCTGGATGAAGTGCAGCACACAAGGGGGACAGTAAAAAGACGACTGACAAAGGAGTGACAACTGCAGGTGAGGTTGGAGAAAAGGCACAAGGAGAAGGGGCGGAGGTAGAAGACAAAGAAGGCGAGGGCTTCTTAAATGGGCCTAGTGACTCCCATACATGGGCCTAGCGATGTGGTTAGGATCTCATGTGGCAGACAAGACAAAGGCAAAAATCTGGCAACACGAATATGTGGATGTGTTCAAGCTCCTACACAGGGACATACAGGCAAAGGAGGGATCTAAGGAAGAAGAACAGGAATTGGCAGGGAGGCCCAGGGTACCAATAACTATGAACTCACAAAAAAAGGGGATACGTAGGTTGGGTGGTCCATTGTACGTCCTCCCTACTTATAACATGTTACTCAAAAAGGTACACTGTTCCAAAATCAACAAGGAAGTCTGAGAGAGAATTACCTCAGAAGCAAAGGCCCTCAGGTATCATCATCAGGCTTGCTCCACGCCAGACTGGCACTGCAATGTCTGACAGGACCTTCAATGTAGTCTCTAGGCCAAACTTCTATGTAAAACAAATAAAGGAGTGGAGAGAAAACAACAACCTAAAATTGGCTCATCCCTCCTTAAGAACTTTTCTTTAATAAATGACAGAGGATGTTGGTCAAGATTAAAAACATTAAAAGGAGTTCCAGGGAAATAATGACCCTTTACTCTCACAAAAAAGTGGTTAAGAGTATTGTCTCTGATACCACTAAATAAGTCAACATATTTCGCGCCTAATTTTGTCTAAACAGATCTCTTGGTGCTTCTTCAGGACTGTACTTAATCTTCTCCAGCAAAGCAATTAATATTCTTGCACAGGGATCAAATTGTGAGGATCTTAATGATTCACTGAACTCCTGTATATTTCCCAGACTACCTAGCAGTAACCGAAGACTTCATTCGGAGTGCTTATACATAAACATGCCAAATTGCCACATTGATCTCATTTAGGAGATACCATGATTCCAGACTAGGTGGTCTGGGAGATATACAGGAGTTCAGTGAATCATTAAGTGAGTAGATCCTCACAATTTGATCCCTGTGCAAGAATATTAATTGCTTTGTTGGACAGTGGCACAAAACAGCGGCCCTGGCAGACATTTGGGAGTGGGGGCATGATGATCATTAGGCTGGTGGAGATGTCATTGGCGGAATCCACTCGGAAGAGTTATTGCTTTGCATGGTTGGAGCTTCATAATTTTGAAAGCTTTGAGGCAGAATTTTGGGTACAGGATAGTGGTACACTTGAGTCACGTGTATTGTGTTTTGTATTGTTCCTGATACAAAAAGGTTTGTCGCCAGCCACTATTGGTGGCAAGTTGGCAGGTGTTTCATTTTATGGGAAATTGCTTTTGGTTGTGATCCGGCATAGGATGGCATATTGGGGTGAATTTTGAGGGGACAGTGTAAGACCAGAGGGGGGACATGGCAAGTCTGTGAGGGAAGCTACCACGTTTGACTTACTTTTGGTGCTGCTGCATGTGTTATCAGTTTGTTGTACGGATGTTCATGAGAATTGCTCAGGTAGTGTTTGGTATGGATGTTTTGGGGCATTTTGGGTGTCTGTACGGTTGGGTGTAGGAAAGTCTGTGGGCGTGAAGGTGGGGGAAGTGTGCTTGCGAGGGGAGTGATTTGGCATATGGTTTAGAAAGTCGAAGACTGATCAGATAGGAAAGGGGAAATGGGTGTGGCTGGGTAAAGTGGGAGATAAAGCCGCTTGCCCAGTTTTGGAGTGGGTTGGCTTTCGGTCACTGGGGGTGCCAGTTGAGGTCGGTGTTTTTCAATTGGTGAGAAGCTCACAGCATTTCAGTTGTTGTCAGTATTGCGGATGGCGTTGCAAAGGACCGGGAGACAGACGCAGAGCTTTGGAACTCATTTATTCAGAATAGGGGCAGCAACAGCGGCACCTCACTTAGGTTGGGACTGGGCACAGATTAGGCGTATTGGAAGATGGTGATCCAAATGCTGCAAGCGATATGTGAGGGCCTGATTTTGGGGCACGGACAACGGGTGTAGGAGAGTTAAGGGAGGTTACGAAAGGCAGGGGTGGGATATTGTAGGTCTTTGTATTTAAATTTGTTCTCTTTGCAGGTTGTGTGAGTGGCCCCAGGAGTTCAAAAATAGTCACATCGATGGTCGGACACTCGTTCATATACTGGGCAGCAAAGTATGCGGAGAGACAGATTTATGGACACTCCTTAGGACTGCTGAGTAGCCGTCATGATGTTTTGTGGTGGGGGAACAGCAGAATGAGGTGGGGTAGCTTGCTTCCTTTCTTAACATCTAAAATGCCAAAATGGGGATGTCCTGATCTTCTGCTGTTACACCTGGGCGAGAATGCTCTGGTGCAGCTCTCTGGGCTCATCCTACTGCACCATATGCAACACGATATGGAGTTGCTCCGTCAAAAGATGCATGGAACATGCTTAGTCTGGACTGAGTTTGTGCCTAAGAGAAAATGGAGAGAGGCAATGAAACTTAGGTCTATGGTAAGGGCTCGGAGGAAGGTCAATCAGGCAATGAGGGTTTTCTGCTGGGCTCATGACATGAAGGTGCTGAAGCATGAGGGGATTACAGAGGAGGAGGCAGGGCTCTTCAGAAATGATGATGTGCACCTGTACGAGTTGAGCAATGTATATTACCTTATGGAGCTTTGTTTAATTTTGGGGGACTTGTGGGGAGAAAAGATGTGGCTCAAGGAGTCTGTGTAAGGACGTGCAATGTGGCAGTGGGTTCGCTGGTGTGGCAGCCAAACACCTAAAGGGTTTGTGCTGGGTGGCAGTAGATGGGGGAGGGTGGAGAGTCAGATACAGGCATGACCCCCCTTCCAGGGGGGAAAAAGAAGAAGGTCAGCGTGGATGATGCCCGAAGTAGGCAGGGGACGAAAGGAAAAGGGGGATGTGTGGGTGAATGGAAGTGGAAGATGGGTGAACAGAGGAAAAGTGGGGGAATGAGTGAAAAGGAAGACTGGGGAGAAGTTTCAAAAGGGGTGGCGTTTGAAAAGTTAGAGTTGATTTCGATCATGTTGAATGTTATTTACAAGATGCAATCCTATCCTAAATAAATGCCCTTTTACACTACGTGAAACTGTATCACTGACTATGTCCGATGGAGGGCCCCATGGAGAGCAGACGCAGTCTAGTCTCTCCACAGGAGCTTTCGGGAGAGGAAGTGAGGCCAGGTAGGGAAGGATTGGTGGAGTGATACATGGTGGAGGGATTAGGGGGAGGGTATAAAAGGGGATTAAGGGAGGGACCGGCCTCTTCCGCGCCAGCCCATCACGCGGTCTGAAGTTTGCCCACCCACCCACTTTACATCAGAAGGGAAGCAGGAAGGCGTAGACAAGTAGAGGTGTTGTTAAAGCAAGTGTGTAAGTGGAGAACGCCAGTTAAGGCAGATTGCTAGTGGGGTTTGGAAGCAGTAGATGGGGGAGGGTGGAGAGTCAGATGCAGGCAGGGGACGAAAGGCAAAAGGGTGATGAGTGGGTGAATGGAAGTAGAAGATGGGTGGAAAAGTGGGGGAATGAGTGAAAAGTAAGACTGGGGAGAAGTTTCAAAAGGGAAGGTGTTTGAAAAGTTAGAGTTGATTTCGATCATGTTAAATGTTATGTAGAACAGATGCAATCCTGTCCTAAATAAATGGCATTTTACACTACGTAAAACTGTGTCACTGACTGTCTCGATTTCCTTTTTGTAGGGGTTACCTCTCACCAGCACTGTTTCGTTTGAATGTATTATTCCAATGGGTCCTCCAGTAATGCTACTGGTCATGTGGAACTAAGGGGTCCCCATAATGAACTTGGACATCATATAGGGGCCAGCAGTGGTAACCACTGCGACCCCTGTCTTGCCCCCTGCAACCTGTGGCACTGCATTTGTGACCTCTTGCCTCAGAGGTGGCAAAATCAGGGCCAGGAACATAGGTGCAACTCGTCCCTTTGGACAACGGTTGGTGATCCACTCTCTTTGTCTTTTGTCAATTTGTTATTACACTAATATTAAATAATAGTATTTACTTTTACTGTAATAAAAATGGAGTACAGTTATCTTGATAATGACCCTCCTTGGCAGCTGGGGTAAGTAACAAATGCATTTAAATCTATGTTGTGTGCATGCATGCGGGTGAGAGTTTGTGTGAGAGAGAGTGTGTGTAAGTGTGATCTTGTATGTATGTGCAGGCACTTCCGCTACCTCAGGCCTTTTTGTGAATTGACATTCACGATAATGAAGACTAAAATTCAGTTCATTCTTGTCTATATGAATGTTGTTGAAGATCAACAACAAAGATGCCCACAAGATGGCAGAGGAACCACGTTTTAAAATGTTTTGATCACCAATTATACCATCAAAACCATGGGAAAACCTGCTATTACTTTCATATTTATCTTCTCTTTATCTACCTTTTATAGATTTTCACCAGGTCGATTTACAGCTCATTTTTTACCGTAGCATTTGCAGTTCCCCTTTTTTTCATAGCTGTTAACACTTGTGAATTTTAAATGTATAATTTGCAGCTTTTTTCTAAGGAGCTCTTAAGGGTTGAAGTGCTACATCTAGAGAGGATTGTAAGAATTGTTCGTTAAGTAACAAATCAAAGTGGGTTAGAGTAAACAGCTGGGCCTGATTAACATGAAGTCCTCAGTGTTAATGACATAGCAATAACACCTAGTTACCAATTGACTTTAAGTGTGTATCTGTGGTTTTCTTGTGTTTTGATTTGCTTAAGCAATCATGCTTTGGCTTGCACCAGGATGATTTGCAGTTTTTCTAATTAGTTATGTAGGAAATGTGTATAAGAATCTCTTGATTTTGGTGGTGAGTTAGAATTTTTGGGAGATTTTGAGAAGATTTTCCTACGCTAGATATGTAGTACAATTTCTTTATGACTTTGCTGCTCATTTGGGACTTATAATACATTTCTGATTTATAGCTGTATAACTTCACATTTGACAGCCTTCATGACATTGACTCTGTACCGCTCAGTTTTTAATTTTGTGATCTGAAACTTAATTATTGCGTGAGCCCCGTTATTTGTTCAAACTGTTTTAATCTGCTACATTGTTGTTTAATGGTGTGTCTTGATGCACAATTCTATCTGTATGAGAACGCTTGAGGCAAATTTTCGAGTGTTTAATTTTTGGGGTGTCTAAATTCAGGGGTACGGTTGTGCTTCCACACTATTGTTTTATTATTATCTGTTGTCACTATGTCTATTTTAGAGCCTGTATGTTGTTAATTCAAAGGGTGCATCTTACACGTATGGATTGATGTTTCTGAACTGTAATGTTGAGTATACCATTATTTTTATTGAGATTATTATTATAGATATTATTGTTGCTATTCGCAATATCGAGTAGTTAATAGGAGTGTTCGTTGTAGTTTATAATATTAACATAACACAGACATAGTTTTTGTTCATTGAACTTCTGATCCCCTGATCACAGAAGATGGCAGTGCCCAGCCTTTAAATCACAGCCTCAGCTTTCCAACATTGGCTACGCTGAAAATATGGAGCCCTTTCTGTTTAGGAAAATTCTAATCAAATAAAGTAAGTGAATTTCCATTTCATATTGGGAACTGTTTCATTTCCCCTTGATTAACTTTTAGTTGTAATCCACATCAATTTCATGCTGCTTTACACATCCACTGGCTGTGGATCCCCCGGGATCTATGCATTTTACACACATTTTTGTAAGTCTAAACTAAAAGGGGATTGCTTCCGGTTACTGTCATTTCACGGCGTGTGGGAGTCGCTGTACCTCAAGGGAAACAGCTCATGTTGTGCAGACTCATTTGTGCTGCCTGCAGTGCCTGCCACACAAGTGGAATAAACAATATTGGGTGAACAATCGCTGCTTTTTATCACCCCAGGAGCTGTGATGAGGCATAATACAAAAGAAGAGTGTGCACATTGCACCTGTGTTTTCACAACAACCTTTTAACAAAGTGACAACGACATCCCGGATCTCACATTGTAATATAATTTAAGGTGAGATAAGGGCCAGAATTCCTAGCACACATACCCATTTCCTTAACTAATGTTACCATACAAACACTGCAAGGTCTCTAGATTTACCTTTGTTTTTGAAGGTATATTGCTCTTCCCCGTGTGCCCCTACTCTTACTGAAATTAATTTTAGTGCTATATCTGTGCAACATAGATGCATAATAATATTGCCATCCTGTCTGAAAATGTATTTTCTGGTGTAGTTCTTGGCCCGCCCCAAATTCAGTCACACTAATTACAAGGATTTCTGCACTCAACTTTTTACGTATGAGTCAAGGCAGACACTTACACGGTTGTGTTATGGACTATTTCTCACAAAAGTAGTATCAAACATAAGAATAAACAATTTGGGCCCAGATTTATGCTAAAGTTGTCCAAAAATAGCAGCGCCGCTCCACTTTTGAAAGCGCAGGGGTGCACGTATTTAGAGGAATTTGGTGCGCCCCTGTGTTGGCGCTTAATTAAGCTGCCTAGTGCCAATGCAGGCATCCTTGCACCATTGTGCAAGGGTGACTGTGTTGACGGGATAGATTGTTTATGCAGAAAGGTGTCCCGTCCTGCACATAAACAATCAATAATGGCGATTTGGCACTTTTATGTGTGCTGGAAAATGCAACACACATAGAAGTACCAAAAGTGTCATTTTAAATGATTGTTAATGTGCAGGAAGGTGTCCTTTCCTGCACGTAAATAATTGTTCATGGCATTTTGTTTCTTCTGCAGCACACATAGAAAAAGCAAAAAAAGAGGAGGAATAGTAGCATTCCTCCTCGTTTTGCCATGCTAACGCCACCCCTGGGGTGGCATTAGTATTTGGCGCTACCTCAGGTTTACGACAACTCGTAAATCTGAGGCAGCATCAAAAGCAATGAGTGTTGCAGTGGAACGCCTTCTGCAACACCCATTGCATGACCCTCTGATGCAGAAAACTGCATCAGAGGGGCCCATATTTTCAAAGAGGTGTAACTCCACAAAAAAGTGGCGTTACACCTCCTTGTAAATATGGAGCACTGCTTAGCGTCACTGGAGCGTCACAAAAAGTGACGCTCCGGTGGTGCTAGGGGCTCTTAAAAATGCCCCTAGGCTCAGACTGTGTGCATTCCTGGTGATCTATTGCAGTGTCACTGTGCTAGTGGATGTCCCCTTCCAATTTGCGAGTGGGTTACCATCCACTTGAAGTGGATGGTAACTGCGACACAATTTGCGACCGCATATGCGGTCGCAAATGGTATTGCATACCACTGCGAATCGCAAATAGGAAGGGAACACCCCTTCCTATTTGCGATTCTGAAATACATATTGCGAGTCGGTCCCGACTCGCAATATGCATTTCTGCATTGGAAACTTGAATTTGCGACTCGCAAACGGCATTTTTTGTCATTTGCGACTCGCAAATAGTTTCCTGCATCTGGCCCTTGTTTCCTTCTCCTATTAGTTTAAGAGAACTAGGCACTGACCTTCATTTAGGCATCTGATTTTTGACTTTACACTTTCATACCAAGAAATCCTGCTGAAAGGTATAAGGGTTTGAATCATGGAGAGTCCTCTGATTATTCTGTACCTCATGAATAAGCAAGCATTTGCAATACAATGGGTCTCGCGTTTACTCGAGTTAGAGCTATTAGTGATTAAATTCCTAACTGGACTTTTCTTGCCACATAAATTGAAAATGAAAAGTAAAACAGTTGACATAAGCGAGCCGATTCAAAGAGCCATGGCTGCCATGTGCATGAGTGCAAAGGAGAGACACAAAAGGAAAAAGAAGTTCACTCACAGTCAAACATATTGGCAAAAGTGCAATTATCCATGTAACAGGGTCGATGGCCATGGAGGTAACAAAACGGCCCCAAACATATGGGACAAACTTAAAGCATTTGCCAATGATAATAAAGGATTTTTGAAAGGCAAGCCCATGAAACAGTGATAGTGATGGGCTTCTGGTGGGTGTGGTTAAAAGCCCAGATAGATTACAACACATCAGAGCGCTTGAGCTCAACCTGAAAAAACAGCCCACCAGACCATAACACAGGTCTACAAATGGCCAAAAACGGCCCATACACTGACCTGTCAGGCCAGCCCTTTGGGCATTGCCAGATTGTCTCATATGCCAGTCCGACCCTGGAAACACAGCAATGGGAGCAAGAAATGGAAACATAGTGGCAACTCACATTAAGGACCTTTCTAACTCAATCGGCTTTAGTTACTAAAGAACACCTCCATTAGCAACTACCCCTGCTCATTCACTAAAATCATAATTGTGAAAGGCCCTCTTAAAGAGACAACGCTCCTGTGTCTCAAGGAAATAATTTGACCAAATCTTGGACTTCTCTGGGACACAACGATTTGTTCCCTTTTTACGTCAAAAGCAACATTGTCTCTGTGAAAACATGATCACTTATTAGCTGAAGTGACCCCTTGGGATGTGTGCCAGTCTGTGAAAGTTTAAATGTTAAAATAGAGGCTTGTGTTTAACAAAGATCTCCGCAGGATGGGCTCAGGTCACCAAGCTATCTTAGCGCCTGAAGTACAATCTCCTTCACTTGCGTTCCTCTGGCTGGCTTACCCTTCCTCTGTCTGACAAACAGCGACGTGATGGCTGTGGCTCTCATAGCACCTCTCTGCTTGCCCCAGGGACACAGCTGACAGTCAGCTGAGTCTGAACAGGGGCACCGCCCCTCTTCCCTTCACCTTCCCATGTGAGTTGATGCACTTTCGGTCTGATGTGGCTGCTCACTTCTCCAGCATCTTCCTCTCTAGGTGCAGGGGAGGGACACAGTACGAGCACATTTTAAAAAAATGCATGACATGTAGAACAGGCCCAAGTTCCCTTCAACCAGCAGGACCTTGCATCAAGAAATGGGACAATGAGGTGGCAGCTGTCGGCGGACAGTCTAGGGAGTGTCACGCTGTGAGGAGAGGTGATTGTGTTTGTGGACTGGAAGAAAGAGGAAGGCAGAGCGAGCACCAGACATCACCCTGAAGACCAGGAGGCAGAGACTGAACTCTGCTCACAGGAACCGGCTTAGGGCACAAGCTGCCCTGTCCAGCCTCTAAAAGGCAGGGTGAGGCTAGTTTTCTAAGCTTAAAAACGGTCTGTGGGGTGGTTGGCGTTGTTGTTCTCCCATTTATCTCTACGGTGCTCTTACTTACACACATTGCCAATTGGGACGATGGGACACACAAACTTTGAGACAAACTCTGTACCCTGGAAAGGCTAGCAGTGACCCTAAATACCTGACAGAGACAAAGACTGTGAGTTGAGGCCTAGAAGAGATGGCACACTGGCCCGAGGACAAGGAACATGTACCAGCAAAAATGCCAGCCAATCCAAACTCATTCGGACAACACAAACCCGATTAGTAGCCCTTTCAAGTGCTTGGTTTCTAAGCTGCTGCCTGTTGTGTATAGATATAACCTCTTGTACTTTTAGACAGCAACTATTACTGCAGTCTGGCAAATTTTCAAGTGCTTAAAGTCTTGGCAAATAAGAAGCAAGCATTTTTGCCTTACATTACAACAAAGCTCTAATGAAATTAGCAGAGCAGTCTAAGAAAATGTATGGCCTCAATAAAGGAGATAAGCAGTGCCCTGTGTGCAATGTCATGAGTGCTGGCAGGGAGGGGCCCCAGAGAGAGACTCTCTGTGATGCGATGTGAGGGCATATGGTGTTTGTGTAGTAAATTAAGCTTATTATAGGAGCCAGGTAGAAGGACAGCCGTGGAATAAAGCCAAAACAAATGTCAACTGTTAGAAATGGGGTCTCTAGTTGGCACAATCTTAGTCAGGGAGAGCCACACACAATCCAAATTACCCTGTGCCCGCCCTCTGGTAGCTTGGCACTGAGCAGTCAGGCTTAACTTAGCAGGCAAGGTGTAAAGTATTTGTGCAATAAATCATACAGTAAGACAGTGAAAACACCACAAAAATACACCACATAGGTTTAGAAAAGTATATGATATTTATGTGGTTAAATGAAGGTCAAAACTACAAAGAGTCAATAAGCACAAGTTGAGATATCAGTTTTGCAAGATTAAAAAGAGTCTTAAATCTTAGACAACAGTTGTCTCTTGTTTACACAGAGTACCTGGTTTGCATCAAAATTAACACACACGGAGACCGCAGAGGAGGAGGTGCGTGCAAAAACAGGGTGAGCATCACATTTTCCGATGCAGCACAGACAATGCCTTGTTTCTTCCCATGCTGCAAGGGGCTTTGCGTCAATTTCGGCTGTGTAGTCTTGTTTCCTCACTGCAATGCAGGGATCTTTTTGATGCCCAGGGATGATGCAGGGAAATCCTGGGCATGTGGGGAGAGGTCACAGGCATTGCGTTGATCTGGTAGGTGATGCGTTTAATTTTCTGCTGCACAGCAGGTGCTGTGTCGATTCTTCACTCAAGAAGTCAGGCTGTGTCATTCCAGCGCAGCTGTGTAGCGAATTCTCACAGCAAAATGGCTGTGCATCGTTTGCCCCAGGCTGTGCATCGACTTTTGGCGCACAAGGTGTTTCCTGAAGAGATGAAGTCTTTTTGGCTCTGAGACTTCAGAAAACAGGAGGCAAGCTCAATCCAAGCCCTTGGAGCGCACTTCTTATCAAAGTCAGAGGCCAGTAAGGCAGCAGGGCAACAGCAGGTTAACAGTCCTTTTCAGCAAAGCAGTTCAGATGAGTCCTTTGGGCAGCCAGGCAGTTCCTCCTGACAGGTTGCAGGTTCAGGTCCAGAAGTGTCTGAGTTGGTGTGTCAGGGACCCAGTTTATATACCCAAAATGTCTTCGAAGTGGGGGAGACTTCAAAGAGTGGTTTTGAAGTGCACAAGTTCCCCTTTCAGTACAGGTATGTCTGCCAGGGTCCCAGTAGGGGGGTTGGCAGTCTATTGTATGTGGGCAGGCCACTAGTCTTTGAAATGTAAGTGTCAGACCCTCCACCCTTCCAGCCCAGCAAGACCCATTCAGTATGCAGATGAGTGCAGGTGTGACTGAGTATCCTGTGTTTCTGGTTGTCTGGGTGAAATGCATAAGGAAGCTGTCAACCAGCCCAGCCCAGAGATTGGTTGGAGACAGTCTGCAAGGCACAGATGGATTTTAAGTGCAGAGAAATTCTCACTTTCAATCAATCAATAAAAAATAATTATAGAGCGCGCTACTCACCCGTGAGGGTCTCAAGGCGCTGGGAGGGGGGGATCAAGGGGGGAGGCAGGGAGGGTCACTGTTCGAACAACCATGTCTTGAGGTTCTTTCTGAAGAGCAGGAGGTCTTTGGTTTTGCGAAGGTTGATGGGGAGGGAGTTCCAGGTTTTGGGGGCGAGATAGGAGAAGGACCTGCCTCCTGTGGTGGTGCGTTGGATGCGGGGGACTGTGGCTAGGGCGAGGTCGGCTGATCGGAGGTTGCGTGTGGGAGTGTGGAAGTTCACTCTTTCGTTGAGGTAGGTTGGGCCGGTGTTGTGGAGGGATTTGTGTGCGTGGATGAGGATCTTGAATGTGATCCTCTTGTCTATGGGGAGCCAGTGAAGGGATTTGAGGTGTGGTGAGATTCGTTCGTGGCGGGGAGGCCAAGGACGAGGCATGCGGCTGTGTTCTGGATTCTATGGAGTTTGCGTTTGAGTTTGAGTGTGGTGCCGGCGCAGAGGGCATTACCGTAGTCTAGTCTGCTGCTGATGAGTGCATGGGTGACCGTCTTCCTAGTCTCTGGGGGAATCCATTTGAAGGATTTTTTTAGAGTGCGGAGTGTGTGGAAGCAGGAGGAGGTTAGAGCATTGATTTGCTGTGTCATGGAGAGGGAGGGGTCCAGGATGATGCCGAGGTTGTGTGTGTGGTTTGCGGGGATAGGTGCGGGGCCTAGGGCGGTGGGCCACCAGGAGTCGTCCCATGTGATTTTGTTGGGGCCGAAGATGATGATCTTGGTTTTGTTGGAGTTAAGATTGAGGTGGTTAGTAGTCATCCAGTTGGCGGTGTCGAGGAGAGCAGCGTGTAGGTTGGTTTTGGCGGTGTTGGGATTGCAGGTGAGGGAGAGGATGAGTTGGGTGTCATCTGCGTAGGAGAGGATAGTGATTCCGTGTGCTCGGAGGATGTTGGCTAGGGGGATCATGTAGATGTTGAAGAGTGTGGGGCAGAGGGAGCACCCTTGGGGGTCTCTGCAGATAATCTTGGTAGCGGTGGAGTGGAAAGGTGGAAGGTGGACTCTCTGGGTCCAGTCGGTGAGGAAGGAGGTGAGCCAGTCTAAGGCTTTGTGGCGAATTCCTATGTTGTGGAGGCGTGTGCGGAGTGTGAGGTGGCAGACGGTGTCAAAGGCTGCAGAGAGGTCTAGGAAGAGGAGTGCGACGGTCTCGCCTTTTTCGACTTTGGTCCTGATGTCGTCAGTGCATGCAATGAGGGCGGTTTCCATGCTGTGGTTCTTGCGGAACCCGGATTGTAAGGGGTTAAGAGTGTTGTTTGCTTCGAGGAAGTGGGATAGGCGGGCGTTGACTAGTTTCTCTGCAACCTTGGCGGGAAAGGGAGGAGGGAGATGGGGCGATAGTTGGAGAGGATCTCCGGGTCGGCTTTGTTTTTTTTTAGGAGAGCAGTGATTTCCGCGTGCTTCCAGAGGTCTGGGTAGGTGGCGGAGTCAAAAGAGGAATTGATTATGTTGCGGAGTATGGGGGCGATGGTTGGGCTGGCTTTGTTGTAGATGCGATGCGGACAGGGGTCAGAGGGGGATCCGGAGTGGATGAAGTTCATGTTTTTTTCGGTTTCTTCGTGTGTGGTGGGGGCCCAGGTGGTGAGTGTGGTGTGGGGGTCATGAGTGGGGGTTGGGTTGGGTGAGTGTGTGGTGGGTGTGTGTGGTATGAAGCTGTAGTGGATGTCCAGGATTTTATGGTGGAAGTGGTTGGAGAGGACGTCACATAGGGGCTGTGGCTTTGGGTTTGGCAAGTTCATTAATGATGGTGAAGAGTTTTTTGCTGTTTTGAGACTTGTTGTCAAGGCGTGGGCACGGTCGCTATCCATATCAAGAATTCTGGATATCGACTTGGGACCCAAGGACTTAAGAATGATTAAGCCTTGAAGAAGTCCAATTTTGGACGAAACACATGTTGGCTGATTCTACATGCGGGTTCAACTTAAACCTTCTAGGCCCACATACTTCAAGATTTGATTATTTCAGTAACAATACTTAATGTTCTTTTTGTCAGTTATATGTTAGTGTGGTCTTATTGTATTAATTTTGTTACAATGTGTATTTCATAATATGTGTTTTCTTTAATAAAAATCATTTTTGATATGTGAAGGTATTTATAGGTATATGTTCATAAGAGAACTTACACCATTGTTGAGAGTGTAAGAACACTATTCTAGGAATTATTTGTACCTCCTAGCATCTTTCATAAGCCATAATTGGCTTCTTGTATTTCTATATTAAGGACAACTTGTGTGCTCCGCTATTCTTTCCTTTAAAAAATTTGGAGGATGACCACCATAAGGCTGTCAGACCTAACATCAGTGACATGGGAGGAGGTGGGAGGAGCAGAATGCTGCAATAAAACACAGGCAGCTACTAGCCTAAACTGCCCACAGTGAAAGGGCAGCACTAAAGAAATGTCAAAATAGTAATTTACAGCAATAGATAAACAAATCAAAGTGGAACAACACAGTAGTAGGTCATAGCTCCGAAGCAGATAAAGGAGGGAGAAAAACACAGAGCTGACCACTAGTGAGCAATAATTTTTCAAGGACACTGCAACCAACAAATGAAATTGCTTTCTTCTACAGTATAAGTGTGCTTAAGTATACACCAGGTTGAATGCTAATGCTTCACCTAAAAAGGGGGAAGATTATCTCTAATTAATCTTTTTTAGGAACTCTGAAACATCTTCACAAAAAGACATACCTATCATATAAAACAATTCAGATTCATTACTGAGTAAATCCATAGTCTAAGGTACTCAGATTGCTGCTCAATAATTTAAATGTCCAGGGCAACTAAATGACCACACATTATTAAGTTTGACATATGTTGGAAGTCTTTCTTGGTACCTTTCTCACCGTTGGTTTCCTTGTTTCAAAAGATGTAATTGAAAATTGTTCTCTCGCATCTTTTCTCCTAAATTGTTTATCTTTTTTCTTCCCCTTTTGGGGCCATAGCCTATGGAAGACTCAGACTGCCTTTTATTCTTTACTCTTTACTTTGCATTATTTTGTTTTAATTTCTTGTTTAAAGAAACAGTACAAACAATCTAAACATTGTCATTTGTTTTGTGCCTACAGAATACTAACTTCTGGTTTCTCTATCTCTTTTTGTTGTGTATCTTCTGCTAATTGACAATAACGTTGAATGTCATATGGCTTGTGGATTTAGAATTTTTAGTATGGTTAAACAATATTAGATTAAAAATGTCTGTTAACTTTTTGGCACTGCTGAGCAACAATAGATGTCAAAGTTGTGAAACGCGACTTGACTGATATCTTGTGAAGTATAAGATTGTGGAGTTGAAGTAAATGACCCATGACCTTCAAGGAAGCAGTTGGTTCAGAATGAATTGATTTTGCTATCAAAGCAACCATCAGATAATGATAGACCTCAAACCATGTCTTTTTGAATTTTGTATAAATAGCACAAGTGATATAGCTCAATGCCTTTTCTTGAGGTTTTATAGCCTATCAAAGAACCCCTCTCTTAGTACAGTACTGACCTGGAAATTCTACTTGTTGGAATGTGCTCATATTTCTCCTGAACACCATTAGCCTGTTCTTCAAAGTGTCCAATCCCTGAGATCTAGTTCTTGAGTTGTATATCAGTAAGAGTCTTGCTTTGTCTTGCACCCTGTTTCTACCCCCATGATGCCCAGATTCATGTACACACCTTTTGCTCTCTCTCTGAGCATGACGTCTTTTTCCTGACTTTCTAATTCATGACAGGTATACACAATGTCTATGACTTTCATGCCTTTTGTGAGCAACTATTGCATTATGAAGCCAGAATTTCCTTAATGATTGCATTTATTCCTGTGCTGCTATTGTGACACAACAGACTTTTGAAATTCAGGAATGAATAAACCTTTCAAGGCATTGTATTAAACATGTTCGAAACAATTGTTTCTCTCAACATTTAGCAATCTAACTTCCACTTTGCCTCTTCCAAACTGCTTCTTATAAAGTGCTTCAGTCTGGCCTTAAATGTACCTTAAAAACTCCCTAATGGGTCCAACCTTGAACTTCCATCATGACTTGTCACAAGCACATTTCCTCTGCTAAACGGCCTCTAAAAAACAACTTAAATATGAGATTACCTTGTGTGCCGTATGTGACCACCATTACCACATTTCAACTCATTTGTCTGCCATTTCTACGACTTGATCAATTTTCAGTGAACATTTTCTTGAACTTCAGCATTAGATGTATGCAGTATAGTTGATCCCAGGGACCAGCAGTTGACTCAGATTATCACCAAAAGTGTAGGTACTCGGTTGCAAATGGGTTCAGCCCAGTAAGTCCTCCAATACGTTATGCATTTGCTCACTCTGGGTTTGGACCCTTACTGTGGGGGAGTCTCAAGACTTGTCTCACTCACAGTAATTGCATGGCAACTGGACTGATTGTGTTTACCCCCACTGCCTGCCTTTTAAGATACGCCAGCTGAAGCAAAGCTAGGGTAAGAGGCATTAGGCTGGTTACATGTGAACACATGCACACAGGTGTGTGCACAGGTACGGGCTCATGTGAGAGACTACTGTTGTATGCAGCCTAGTAACTACAAACTTGACCTGTCTAATTACCCCTTTTGACAGGCCTAAAGTTTCCTTTTACATATTGTAACCATGAAGTAGGCTTTATTGCCCATGAAGGAAGGGTAAACATGTCCCAAAAGTGAAATATCTTCAAAAGCTTTTCTCACTGTAACAAGGCTGGTTGCTTCCACAGGGAAAAACTGGACTATATTGTTACACTTAAGAATTAATGAATTCAGATTGGTTGCAGCTAGAGAAATATTTCAAGGACTCATTATAGAAAATATTAAAAAATTCATTATAAAAGCGTAATTGAATTTTGTCTTAGTGTTGAGCATGAGGTACTTTTAAAAAGTTACAATTTTACTGTCTAAAGCTTGTAAGCATTTGACAGTCACCTGGCATCTGGATGGATCCTCGTTGTAAGATAAGGGTTGCTGCTGCACACAGGACAAAGGGTGTTGGTATTGGAAGGTGCTGGCTTTCCCTTTATACAATGTCCTGAGGACTGTTCCCAAGGACAAGTTACAATTCAAAGAGGCCTACCCTGTCACAAGCAGATGAACCTGATAGCAGGCCTTTCCTCTTCCTTGGTTCCTCTAGCCGGCTTAGCTCCAAATCCAGTGGGAGGGAGAGCTGCCCCAGAACTGGTTTGGAGTGACCAAAGGGAAGGGTTTGCCCACTAACATAGCCATAATTCTGGGTGTGCACAGTGAGCTGTGACCACAGGAAGAAGTATTCTGGCATATTGGATTGTTCAAGAATGCTGTGCAGGAGAGTTGGGACAGGGGTGCACAAGGGAGATACAGGGAGCAAGATTCCTGACTTGGACTGAGACAACACCAGACTCATGGACAGCTAGAAGGAGATGCCTCCTGATCCTCTGCTAATACTTGGAGCTTTATTTAGAGTTTGGCAGGTGGTTTATTCTGTCACAAACAAGACATATATTGGGTCTACCACAAGTGCCATAGGAAACAATGTACTTGTTATATAATGTCAGGATATCTATCTTATTTGTGACAGAGAATCCTGTCTGCTGAACCCTAAATCAGGCCCTTTGTCTCAAGCTGACCTCCAGGACAAGATGGGTCTCTCAAAGACCAGTGGTGCTGCCACCTTATGTCCTCTGAGGACCAGGTGGGGGAAGATCTTGACATCACTTCTACCCCAAGTGTCCTGCAAAACAGTCAGGAGGCTTCGGGGCATGGGGGTATGTGAAGGAGGATGTTCTGCTGGCTGAAAGCAGAGGGGCTTCACAAGAAGCCCTACCATCAGGACAGGACAATCGGGAGCAAGGAAAGGAGAAGGTGGGGCAGAGAACCCATAAAAGCAGCTTCTGCAACATGTGCCCTTTGGAGGAAGGGAGGCTGCTGTGGTCTTATCTTAGGAATGTTGCCACGTAGGTGTTCTACTGGTGGGGTTCCAAGGATACTCAGGGCAATGGGGTGGTATGTTAAGGGATACTGAAGGACAACTGTGGAAGTTGAAGGAAGACGTTGTGCTGTGTCACTGTTGGTGGAATGAAGACTTATTTACAGTATACTATCATATCCGGAGATTAATTTTAACATTGGAGGAGAGCGGCCTGTGAAGGGCAGGTTGTCTCCACCAACACCCTTCACACTTAGATGAGTTTTTATTGGAATATTTGAGCAGTTAAATATGGAGAATATGTTTGATATCTACATTTTTGTAATTGCCCTGCAAAGCGTGTTAGGTTGTATTTTTTGCAAGACTTTAAGTAAAGTAGTGCTTTGCGGCTTACCGTTGCCAGCGTGTGACCACTGCAAGGGATCAAGAGCATGTTCAGAATTCTGTAGAGCGCACATTGGTTTTCACTGCGCTCATCACCATAGAGCTGTGCTGTGACAAACTGGAAAGAAAACAGAAATAGTGGACGATTGGCTACCGCTGTGCCAATCACTATGGAGTTTCCCTTTTTCGGAAGGGAAGGAAACTTCAGTATCTCGCGGCTGCATCAATTACTTGCACGTCATTTGCCTGCGGTCCCACTAATGTATAACTAGAGAGTGAGTCATTGCCTGTGGGCATGTCAATTGCCTGTGCGTCATTTGCCCATTGTTTGCCTACTGTGTAATGTGCTACTTGGCAACCAAGGGATTAAGGAAACTGTCCCTTGTTGTTTTCAGGGTATCAAGGGGTTTACACTGAGCGTTGTTGGTGACTTAGCAGTGCATAGAGGAAGCGCTATTCTGGTCATCTATAAAAACGAGGAGTTGATAATCTTGGAAGAACAAGAAGGTTCTTCTATACTGTGGTTCTGTTTTTGAGCAACTTGTACTTGGCATCTTTTGCAGCAGTGGGAATTCCTTGACACAGAAGAACATGCACTGTGAAATTACTTATTTTAGTTAGCTATATTAACTTTTATCTAATTATTTTAACTTATTGTATTAGCTATTTGCTTTTGTTTGATATATTTGTAATTTTGCATGTACTACTATGGCTGTTAAAAATATGTTTCAACCCCCTCAATTTCTATCAAAATCAGGAGAGCACATCCTGCCATGGAAAAGACGGAAACAGCTATTTGACTCTTATTTGGTAGCTATAGTAGGAGAAACATTTCCAGCAGCTAGGAAGCAGACAGTACTTTTATACAATTTTGGGATTGAAGGAAGCAACATTTCTGAAAGTCTGGAAAATATTGACACTGGTAAAGGTGAAGGTGAGTTCAGAGATGTGTTTGAAATGTTCCTAAGTTGGAGAAATATTTTGGGATGCGTAAAAATGTAATTATGAAAAGACGTTTTTTATAAGAATTCTAGCCAAAGATGAATGAGTAATCAATTACTTGGCTGCTTTGAGGAATCTAGTATGCATGCGTGATTTCGGTGAATTAGCTGATTACCTCATCAGGGACGACTTGTATATTGTACAAATGATCCTAGGGTTCAGGAGAAGTTACTGGCAAACAAACCCTTCTCTCAAACAGTCCATTAGGATCAGTGAGGGTATGGAACATGCAGCAGGTTGGGCTAAGGAAATGAGGGGAACCAATTCTCGTTCTGTGAACAGAGTGTCTACCTGACCTGACAAGGTCAAGCCTGATAGACCATCAGGAGACAAAGCTCCAAGTGGAAACTACAGGAATGCTCTCCAGAAATCTGGGGGCAGTGATAGAATTGTAGGAACTGGAATCGAAAGTGAATCCAAATTCAAATGTTCAAGTGTGGAAGTCTCTTTCATCTTTTGAATAGTCCCCAACGCTCAACCAGGAATATAGTGTCACAATTGTGGGAAGAGGGGACATTTTGCCTGGGTTTGCAAATGTGTGAAGGTGCATGAAGTGTCAAATATATCTGGGTCGGATGTGCCTGAGGAGAATCAGAATGTAATTTTGTGGGTAGGATCAGCTACTACTGATGTAATGCAGGTGAATGGTGCAGTTGGCAGTGGAGCCATAACAATGTCTGAATGTAAATTTGAGATAGGAGGAAAAAATATTACTGTTTTAGCTGACTCATGGTCTCTGTTCACTTTGGTGAGCGACAAAAATTAGAAGAAAATATGGTGAGAGTGAGATTACACTGTTACTCCCTGACATTAGTATTGAAATATATGGAGGTACAAAGATACACTTGGTAGGTTATGTGGTGATGTTAGTACATTTCCAAGGATGAGAAACTGTAGAGAAGATCTATGCGGCCAAAAGAGGGCATGATTTGTTAGGTTGGAGGCACCAAAAGGATTTTGGATTCAAGTTAGACCACAATTCTCCCAACAAGGTGATGATAGTGGCTACGTTTGGGAAGTTCATGGATTGGATAAGTGAGTTCCCAGAAGTTTTCAATGACCATTTGTGTTTACTCAAGAGTTTTGAACACAAGATAATTAAAAAACAAATGTCAAGGCAGTGGTACCCAAATCAAGAAAGGTACCCTACTTGATGATCAATCCACTAAAAGAAGAATTAGATAGGATGTTGCAATGTGGGATTATTGAGGAGAATGGTTGGCACCAGTTGTTCTTGAATAATGGGACCAAATATGCATGTGTGTAGGTCTCAACCAATGCATAGGGGTGGATGTGTGCATGCAGTTGTTCTAGGATAATGAGACCAAAATATGCATGTGTGCAGGTCTCAACCAATGCATGTGGATGGATAGCCAACGGTTGCCAAACATCACAGAGGCTCCTGCAATGCTTAAAGGAGCCACAGTATTTAGTGTTCTGGATTTCCCAGCTGCCTACCATCAGGTGTCGCTTTACAAGGACTCGAGAGCACCCACACCTTTTTTTCATGTCAATGGGGGCATATAGGTTTAAAAGGCTACCTTTTGGGCTAGCCTCCGTGGCAGCATGTTTTCATTGATTGATGAAGGATAGTGTTGGATGGCATTGGTTCAATAAGGTATTTTCAGGATGATATCCTGGTATATGGAAAATATAGGCAACAACATGATGCAAACCTGAGACAGGATTTGGCTAGGTTAAAAGACAAAGGGTTGACTTGGAAAAAGGAGAAGTGCTAGTTTTGTGTGGGTTCAGTGGGATGTCTGGGGCACACTATCTCAGGAAAATGAATTAGTTCTAAGTTTGAGTTGGCTAACTCCATCATTAGTACACCATCTCCATCCAATAAAGATGGTGTCAGGTCATTTTTGGGCATGACAGAGTATTACTTGAAATTTGTCAATAACTTTGTGGTGCAGCAAATCAGGTTACAACTCAAAAAGGGAGTTCAGTTTGAGTGGACTGTGGAAGCAGAGGAGGCTTTCAAACATGTCAAGGATGAGATTGCAAAAACTGAAACATTATGCTAGTTTAAAGGAACTTGGTGTGGTGTTGTCGCAGAACAAATATGGAAAGGAGAAAGTGGTGGCTTTCACCTCACGTTCACTGAAGGGTGCTAAGGAAGTATACTCAGGCCCATAATTATACTCTGTTTGTGCTGAATTTGTGTCATTTTTGTTTATGCAAATCTGGTGCAATCTTAACTCCATATTTATATTTTGGTTCTAGACCAGTCTAGCAACAAAATATTGGAGTTGCCGTCATTCTTTGCCTGTGGAAAACTACCTTGCATCAATGAGATGTAAGGTAGGCATTCCAAGACAAAAATGGCTCTAAGGCCCATGTGCCTTATTTAACCTCCCATGCAAAACTCAAGCACAGGAGGAGGATGGCCTTAAATAATGGCGCTAAGTCTGCTTAGTGTCATTATTTAACGCCTGGGTATGAGCAGGCGTTAGGGGACCTGTGGGCCAATTTTCCATGGTCAGAGACCATGGAAACAGATCACAGGTGCCCTTCCCTGCATCCAGGGACACCCCCACACACCCCCACCCACATCTGGAGGACACCTAAGGATGGGGGACCCATCCCAAGTAAGTCCAGGTGAGTTTTTTTATTTTTTTTTAAGTGTCATGGGGGGCCTAACTTGGGCCCCACTACATGGCACTATGCCCAATGGCATAGTGCCATGTGGACATAAGACCCTGGGCATGGCCATTGGGCTGGGAGGCATGACTCCCGTCTTTACTAAGACAGAAGTCATGTCCATGGGGGTTGTGCATCAAAAAAATGACGCTAGTCAGGTTAGAGTCATTTTTTTACTCTAACCTGACTAGCACCATTCTTGGCCTCACAACCTACAGTTTGCCCTATGCCTCCCCTATCCGGTTAGCGTCATTTATTTTGACGCAAACCGGGCCTTGCCATCTGCTTGTGCCATTCCTTAAATATGGCACCCGGCTGGCATCCTGGAATGGCGCTAGCTGATGCTATACTTTTTGACACAAACCTGCGCTAACACAGGTTTGCATCAAAAAGTATACATCTGGGCCTCAGTGTTGGAGTTTGAGGTGTTAGCTTGTACTTTGCCTTTTATGCTCAGGACAGACCACAGACTCTTGGTACAATTGTTTGCATGCAGGGGTTTGTTCCCCACAAATAAAGTGATGGGTGGAATGTTTAATGAAATATAATTTTCAAGTTCATTATATGTCAAGAACATACTAGCAGATTTCTTGTCACGGTCTCCTGTCAGCAGTAAAATGAGGGAAGAAGCTATGACAGACCACAGCTTGTGGATTAAGGAAGTGGCCATTGGAAAGTAAGAGTGGGACAATGAGGCTGACAGAAATGAGGTGAGGGAGTTGGTCAAAAACTTTGTGGTATCATGATGGTTAGATTTCAAAGATCTGAGAGTAGAGGTAAGGACATTTTGGAATGTCAGGGAGGAATACTGTGTCGAAGAGCGTAACCTTTTCTGCGGAAACCAGGTTGTTCCCCCTGCAGGACTAGTCAGGCGAAGAAGGTGGCGGATGCCAGAGAGTGCTTGCACATCTGCAAAGCGTGTGTCAATTGTGAAATCCGAGCGAAGTCATAAAATGTAAACAATATGGTTTTGGGTGCCAGGCTAGCCCTAACACCTGGCACCACAGGTGTCAGAGGGCCACACACTGAAGAGTGGGTGGTTGCCTAAATATTGAAAGAAGAGTGGCCAGGGCACACCAGTACCATGAATCCTGATCCTGATAATGTTCAAGAATAAGTAGAAAGTTCGTTCTTGGAAGATGATGTGTAGATATTTATTATAAGTGCAGGTATAAAGTAGAAAACTCAATCAAAAGACTGCGTTGTACAAAATGACCATGTGTCCAGAGCAGCCAGATGGTGATAAATGGTCAAAGTTACAATAGGATGTTCAAATGTAACAATAAATCCATACAGCAAAATAGCCAACACGTGTTTCGTCCTCAAGACATTGTCAAGGCTTCAGATGTATATAAATCGTTATATGTAAACACGCAAGGTACATAGATCAAGCTGCTGGTAGTCATGAGCCCTTGGGAGAAGTCAAATAGTATTGGCAAATGATGGCCATGATAAGCCTCAAGTATTTGTGGAGCGAATAAACCTGTGCTGTGCGCGTCGGGGTTCTGGCAGAGTATCTGCAGGACTGTTGAACAAAATTGTGCATCTGGCTCATGAGGCGACATGACCAAATCAAATCAAGAATCAGAGAGTGATACTAGTGGCTGGGTTTGAATAGACAGGGGAACAAAGTAGTAAGGGATTGCATTCGGTGTGCGGCTAGTAACAAGACTAGAGTAACTAGGACTGTTCTTTTGTCCCCAGTTGAAGTACTGGAAGAACCACGAACAAAGTTGGGGCTTGATATAGTTAGGCTGTTTCTTCTGTTGCCATCAGGTGAAAGATTTGTGCTACCATTAGCTGACTACACTTCCAAATGGATTACAGTTTGCTGTGAGAACACTGTAACTACCCAAACAGAATTGGTTGTGCTCATAAGGGATATTTTTGCTTCAGATGCGATTCCCAATTCCATTGTCATGGACAATGGGGTCCAATATGTATCAAGTGAGTTAAGGTAGTTCTTCAAAGAGCTAGGTGTCATTCATCTATGAAGAACAGTTTATGCAGCACAAGCTAATGTGCTGATGGAATCCATGAACAGGTTGGTCAAAACATCCTCACAGATGGCATTAGAGAGAAAAGTGATCTTGAAAACATCAATCAGAGAAAAATTGCAGGTGCATCGCAACACACCTATCATAGTGACCAAATTGTCACCTTTCCAGTGCTTGTGGAGAAGACTAGCAGGGTCCAAACTCAACCTGTATGCACCCTTGGTAGATCAGCATGGCAATTTGGTCACAATCGTCTGTCGGGTCTCCAGGCAAAAATCCTTGAAAATGTTTCTAGGTCACATTTTTCCAGGTTAGGCAGGAAGAGCATACTTTGGCACCAGCCAAGGGTTCCACGACCTCCAGAATGTAACTTGTGGTCAGGACTTACTCTACAGAAGCAACCAGCAGAGTCCAGGGAAAGTCCAGTTGCAGCTGGTCAGCTGGGCTCTCTCATGAAAGTGGACTTCTTACAGCATTTGTGTTCCTGTATCCCTGTTGCTTAATAGAAGGTCAGCCAACTGACCCTTAGAGTCCACTTCTTAGTCCTGGGTAGAAGTGGGAGCAGGTCCATGTAGGAAAGTACCATCTTGCCTGGCATGTTACCCCCATATTTCACTGTATATATGTTGTTTTAGTGTATGTGTCACTGGGACCCTGCCAGCCAGGGCCCCAGTGCTCATAAGTGTGCCCTGTATGTGTTCCCTTTGTGATGACTAACTGTCTCACTGAGGCTCTGCTGACCAGAACCTCAGTGGTTATGCTCTCTCTGCTTTCCAAATTGTCACTAACAGGCTAGTGACCAATTTCACCAATTCACATTGGCATACTGGAACACCCTTATAATTCCCTAGTATATGATACTGAGGTACACAGGGTATTGGGGTTCCAGGAGATCCCTATGGGCTGCAGCATTTCTTTTGCCACCCATAGGGAGCTCTGACAATTCTTACACAGGCCTGCCATTGCAGCCTGAGTGAAATAACGTCCATGTTATTTCACAGCCATTTACCACTGCACTTAAGTAACTTATAAGTCACCTATATGTCTAACCTTTACCTGGTAAAGGTTGGGTGCTAAGTTACTTAGTGTGTGGGCACCCTGGCACTAGCCAAGGTGCCCCCACATCGTTCAGGGCAAATTCCCCGGACTTTGTGAGTGCGGGGAAACCATTACACGCGTGCACTGTACATAGGTCACTACCTATGTACAGCGTCACAATGGTAACTCCGAACATGGCCATGTAACATGTCTAAGATCATGGAATTGTCACCCCAATGCCATTCTGGCATTGGGGAGACAATTCCATGATCCCCCGAGTCTCTAGCACAGACCCGGGTACTGCCAAACTGCCTTTCCCGGGGTTTCACTGCAGCTGCTGCTGCTGCCAACCCCTCAGACAGGTTTCTGCCCACCTGGGGTCCAGCCAGGACTGGCCCAGGAAGGCAGAACAAAGGACTTCCTCAGAGAGAGGGTGTTACACCCTCTGCCTTTGGAAAAAGGTGTCAGGGCTGGGGAGGAGCTTTTGCCACTGCAGGTGCAGTAGTGGTCCTTAGAGGAATTGCTTCAGGATATCTTGTGGCATGGTCCACTACCACCAAGATAACCCTATTGCCTGAAGCAGTAGGAGGGTCAAGGGGGCCAACTATGTCAACCCCTACCCTTTCAAAGGGAACCCCAACCACAGGCAGTGGAATAAGGGGAGCCTTTGGGGTGCCACCAGTTTTGCCACTGGCTTGACAGGTGATTCAGGACTTACAAAAATCTTTTGTATCCTCTGACATTCTAGGCCAATGAAACAGGGGGACAAGCCTTTCCCATGTTTTAATTTGCCCTAAATGTCCAGCCAAGGGAATGTCATGGGCTAGAGTTAGGAGGAACTCTCTGTATTGCAGGGGAATAACCAATCTCCTGGCTGCTCCAGGTTTGGGGTCCCTTGCCTCAGTATACAAGAGGTTGTCCTCCCAGTAAACTCTATGTGAGTCACTGACATCCCCATTTTGCTGTTTGACAGCTTGCTGTCTTAGACCCTCTAACGTGGGACAGGTTTGCTGTGCCACACTCACCTCCTCCCTGGCAGGCCCCCCTCCACCCAAAACCTCAGCAGTGTCTGCTTCCAGCTCCTCTGGTGAAGGTTCTGCACGGGGGGAAATTCTTCTTCCTCAGAAGAGGAATCATCTGTAGAGGGAGGGATAGTGGGTAGGGATTTACCCTTACTAACCCTAGCTTTAGAGAGCACTTGGTCCATTGTTCCAGGATCTAAGTCACCCTGTCCTTTTTGCTTTTTGGCCTGAGCCCTTGTCAAAGCAAAAATATGCCCAGGAATGCCCAGCATTACTGCATGAGCCTCCAACTCCTCTTCTGCCCAAGCTGATGTCTCTAAATCATTCCCTAGTAGACAGTCTACAGGTAAATCTGAGGCAACCACAACTTTCTTTGGACCAGTAAACCCCCCCACCCCCCAGTTGAGATTTACAACAGCCATGGGGTGGCTAAGAGTGTTGTTATGAGCATCAGTCACTTGGTACTGGTGACCAAGTAGGTGTTGTTCAGGGTGTACCAGTATCTCTATTACCATGGTAACACTGGCACCTGTGTCCCTGTAGGCCTGAACCTCAACACCATTTATTAGGGGAAGTTGCTTGTACTTATCCATATTAAGGGGACAAGCAACCAAGGTGGCCAAATCAATGGCACCTTCAGAGACTAGCACACCCTCTGTGGTCTCCCTAACAAGACCAACCCCAACTAAATTACCAAAACTGAGCCCAGCTACTCCCTTGGATTGGCTATTAGTAGGTTTGCTCCCACCACCACTGCTATTACTAGGGGCACTAGGTGTAGCAGTAGGGGTTGTGGTAGTGGGAGGCTTGGTGCTTTTCTTTGGACAACTGGCATCAGTTGTCCAATGGCCTTTTACTTTACATAAATAGCACCATGGTTTCTTTACTTGATTAGAAGAGGATTTGGACCCCCCCCCCCCCACCAGAGTGTTTTTGTGGGCCTGATGAAGACTCATTTTTAGATTTGTCCCCACCCTTGTCTGAAGACTTACTATCCTTCTTCTTGCCATCCTTGTCACCCCCTGTATGAACTTTTCTGTTCACTCTTGTTCTGACCCATTTGTCTGTCTTCTTTCCCAATTCTTGGGGAGAGGTCAGATCTGAGTCCACTAGATATTGGTGTAACAAATCAGACACACAGTTATTCAGAATATGCTCTCTCAGGATCAGATTATACAGGCTTTCATAGTCAGAAACATTACTGCCATGTAACCACCCCTCCAAGGCCTTCACTGAATGGTCAACAAAGTCTACCCAGTCTTGTGAAGACTCTTTTCTGGTTTCTCTGAACTTAATCCTGTATTGTTCAGTGGTTAAGCCAAATCCATCCAAGAGTGCATTCTTTAAAACTGTAAAATTATTGGCATCACTTTCCTTAACAGTAAGGAGCCTATCCCTACCCTTTCCACTGAAAGATAGCCATAGGATAGCAGCCCACTGCCTTTGAGGGACCCCCTGTACAACACAGGCCCTCTCAAGTGCAGCAAACCACTTGTTAATGTCAACCCCCTCCTTGTAAGGGGGAACTATCTTATGCAGATTCCTAGAATCATGCTCTTTCACAGGATTACTATCTGGAATACTGCTGCTGCCACCATGGGGTCCTAACCCCAACCTCTGTCTTTCTTTCTCTAAGACTAAAGATTCCCTGTCTAGAGCCAGCTGTTGCTGTTTAAGCTTCAGCCTGGACTCTTCCACTCTCAATCTATTCAGCTCCCTTTCTAACAATCTGTCATCAGGGTGGGTGGGTTGGGCATGCTTAGACACAGATGAATGATGTGAATGAACAGAGGGAGATCTGTCCCTAACAGTTGGCACCCTAACAACCAACCTGGCCTGCAGAAATAACATCCCTACTGTGATGAGAGCTCACATTAGTACCAGCTATGCTCGGTGGTCTGCTAACGGGCAGGTTGGAAAGATCACCATCTAACACTCTTACTAGGGGTGCCCCAGAGTCAGAGTGTGAACCATCTCCTAACTTCTCAATGGATGTGCCAGCTAAGGCCTTATCATTCTCAATAAGAATGTTAGATAACAATTCTCTAGAGGGATTCTTCCCTACCCCTAAACCTCTATCAATGCAGAGACTCCTCAAACCATTCCAGTTAAGGTGGTCATAAGCTGAGCTGACCAGATCAAGAGAAGGTCCTACATCAGACATGATAGAAAAAGGTTTAGGGACAGATAAAAGAAAGAAAAAGTTTCAGGACTTTTTAAGGAAAGAGAAAAAAAACTTTTTCAACTTTTTAGAAACTTTTAGAAAGTTTAGAGGTACTTTTCAGCACTTAGTATACAGTGTAAGAGAGAAAAGCAACACTTTTTGGTTAGGTGTACATACACTGAACTTATTTTGTATATTATTCTCCTATGAAAAGCACAAAATGACAAAGTGGTAAGTAGTTGCAAGTACTTATCCCACCGCTGCACAACCAATGTAGGAGGCTGGCCTGGCTTGTAGTGGGTACCAAGGGGTACTTACACTCTGTACCAGGTCCAGTTATCCCTTATTAGTGTAGAAGAGGTGTTTCTAGCAGCTTAGGCTGATAGAAGGTAGCTATAGCAGAGCAGCTTAGGCTGAACTAGGAGACATGCAAAGCTCCTACTATACCACTGGTGTCATATGCACAATATCATAAGAAAACACAATACACAAACCAAAGTGGATTTCTGGACGAGAGTACCTGTGGAACAAGGGGACCAAGTCCAAGAGTCGCGACAAAGTCGAGATTGGGCAGATGCCCAGAAAATGCCAGCTGAGGGTGCAAAGAATCTGCCACCGGATGGTAGAAGCTGTGGATTCTGCAAGAACGAAGAGGACTAGGAACTTCCCCATTGGAGGATGGATGTCCCACGTCGTGAAGAAGCTTACAGAGGTGTTCCCACGCAGAAAGACCGCAAACAAGCCTTGCTAGCTGCAAGGGTCGCGGTTAGAGTTTTTGGATGCTGCTGTGGCCCAGGAGGGACCAGGATGTCGCCACTTGGATGAGGAGACAGAGGGGGCGCCCAGCAAGCCAAAGAGCCCCCACAGAAGCAAGCAGTACCCGCAGAAGTACCAGAACAGGCACTTGGAAGAGGAGTGAACCAGAGCTCACCCGAAGACACAAAAGGGAGTCCCACGATGCCGGAGGACAACTCAGGAGGTTGTGCACTGCAGGTTAGAGTGTCGGGGACCCAGGATTGGCTGTGCAGGAAGGAAATCCTGGAAGAGTGCACAGGAACCGGAGCAGCTGCAAATCACGCGGTACCCAGCAATGCAGTCTAGCGTGGGGAGGCAAGGACTCACCTCCACCAAACTTGGACTGAAGAGTCACTGTGGGAGTCACTTGGACAGAGTTGCTGAGTTCCAGGGGCCACGCTCGTCGTGCTGAGAGGGGACCCAGAGGACCAGTGATGCAGGATTTTGTTGCCTGCGATTGCAGGGGGAGGATTCCGTCATCCCACAGGAGATTTCTTCAGAGCTCCTGGTGCAAGAAGGAGGCAGGCTACCCCCAGAGCATGCACCACCAGGAAACAGGCGAGAAAGAGGCAGGATCAACGATACAAGGTTGCAGTAGTCGTCTTTGCTACTTTGTTGCGGTTTTGCAGGGGTCCTGAGCAGTCAGCGGTCAATCCTTTGTCAGAAGGTGAAGAGAGAGATGCAGAGGAACTCTGATGAGCACTTGCATTCGTTATCTAAAGAATTCCCCAAAGCAGAGACTCTAAATGGCCAGAAAAGGAGGTTTGGCTACCTAGGAAGGAGGATAGGCTAGCAACAAAGGTAAGAGCTTATCAGAAGGAGTCTCTGACGTCACCTGCTGGCACTGTCCACTCAGAGCAGTCCAGTGTGCCAGCAGCACCTCTGTTTCCAAGATGGCAGAGGTCTGGAGCACACTGGAGGAGCTCTGGGCACCACCCCTGGGAGGTGCAGGTCAGGGGAGTGGTCACTCCCCTTTCCTTTGTCCAGTTTCGCACCAGAGCAGGGCTGGGGGATCCCTGAACCGGTGTAGACTGGCTTATGCAGAGATGGGCACCATCTGTGCTCATCAAAGCATTTCCAGAGGCTGGGGGAGGCTACTCCTCCCCAGCCCTGACACCTTTTTCCAAAGGGAGAGGGTGTAACACCCTCTCTCTGAGAAGTATTTTGTTCTGACTTCCTGAGCCAGTCCTGGCTGGACCCCAGGTGGGCAGAAACCTGTCTGAGGGGTTGGCAGCAGCAGCAGCTGCAGTGAAACCCCGGGAAAGGCAGTTTGGTAGTACCCGGGTCTGTGCTAGAGACTCGGGGATCATGGAATTGTCTCCCCAATGCCAGAATGGCATTGGGGTGACAATTCCATGATCTTAGACATGTTACATGGCCATGTTCGGAGTTACCATTGTGACGCTGTACATAGGTAGTGACCTATGTACAGTGCACGCGTGTAATGGTTTCCCCGCACTCACAAAGTCCGGGGAATTTGCCCTGAACGATGTGGGGGCACCTTGGCTAGTGCCAGGGTGCCCACACACTAAGTAACTTAGCACCCAACCTTTACCAGGTAAAGGTTAGACATATAGGTGACTTATAAGTTACTTAAGTGCAGTGGTAAATGGCTGTGAAATAACATGGACGTTATTTCACTCAGGCTGCAATGGCAGGCCTGTGTAAGAATTGTCAGAGTTCTGGAAATGCTTTGATGAGCACAGATGGTGCCCATCTCTGCATAAGCCAGTCTACACCGGTTCAGGGATCCCCCAGCCCTGCTCTGGTGCGAAACTGGACAAAGGAAAGGGGAGTGACCACTCCCCTGACCTGCACCTCCCAGGGGAGGTGCCAAGAGCTCCTCCAGTGTGCTCCAGACCTCTGCCATCTTGGAAACAGAGGTGCTGCTGGCACACTGGACTGCTCTGAGTGGCCAGTGCCAGCAGGTGACGTCAGAGACTCCTTCTGATAGGCTCTTACCTGTGTTGCTAGCCTATCCTCCTTACTAGGTTGCCAAACCTCCTTTTCTGGCTATTTAGGGTCTCTGCTTTGGGGAATTCTTTAGATAACGAATGCAAGTGCTCATCAGAGTTCCTCTGCATCTCTCTCTTCACCTTCTGCCAAAGGATCGACCGCTGACTGCTCAGGACGCCTGCAAAACCGCAACAAAGTAGCAAAGACGACTACTGCAACCTTGTATCGCTGATCCTGCCGCTTTCTCGCCTGTTTCCTGGTGGCGCATGCTCTGGGGGTAGCCTGCAGCCTTCTTGCACCAGGAGCTCTGAAGAAATCTCCTGTGGGACGACGGAATCCTCCCCCTGCAACCGCAGGCAACAAAAGACTGCATCACCGGTCCTCTGGGTCCCCTCTCAGCACAACGAGCGTGGCCCCTGGAACTCAGCAACTCTGTCCAAGTGACTCCCACAGTCCAGTGACTCTTCAGTCCAAGTTTGGTGGAGGTAAGTCCTTGCCTCCCCACGCTAGACTGCATTGCTGGATACCACGTGATTTGCAGCTGCTCCGGCTCGTGTACACTCTTCCAGGATTTCCTGCGTGCACAGCCAAGCCTGGGTCCCCGACACTCTAACCTGCAGTGCACAACCTCCTGAGTTGTCCTCCGGCGTCATGGGACTCCCTTTTGTGTCTTCGGGTGAGCTCCGGTTCACTCCTCTTCCAAGTGCCTGTTCCGGTACTTCTGCGGGTACTGCCTGCTTCTGTGAGGGCTTTTTGGCTTGCTGGGCGCCCCCTCTGTCTCCTCATCCAAGTGGCGACATCCTGGTCCCTCCTGGGCCACAGCAGCATCCAAAAACCCTAACCGCGACCCTTGCAGCTAGGAAGGCTTGTTTGCGGTCTTTCTGCGTGGGCACACCTCTGCAAGCTTCTTCACGACGTGGGACATCCATCCTCCAAAGGGGAAGTTCCTAGTCCTCTTCGTTCTTGCAGAATCCACAGCTTCTACCATCCGGTGGCAGCTTCTTTGCACCCTCAGCTGGTATTTCCTGGGCATCTGCCCAATCTCGACTTTGTCGCGACTCTTAGACTTGGTTCCCTTGTTCCACAGGTACTCTCATCCAGAAATCCACTTTGGTTGCTTTGCTGGTCTTGGTCTTCCTTGCAGAATTCCCCTGTCACGACTTCTGTGCTCTCTGGGGAATATAGGTGCACTTTACACCTACTGTTCAGGGTCTTGGGGTGGGCTATTTTTCTAACCCTCACTGTTTTCTTACAGTCCCAGCGACCCTCTACAAGCTCACATAGGTTTGGGGTCCATTTGTGGTTCGCATTCCACTTTTGGAGTATATGGTTTGTGTTGCCCCTCTACCTATGTGCTCCTATTGCAATCTACTGTAACTTTACATTGCTTGCATTACTTCCTTTTGCTATTACTGCATATTTTTGGTATTGTGTACATATATCTTGTGTATATTTGGCATCCTCATACTGAGGGTACTCACTGAGATACTTTTGGCATATTGTATATGGTGTATTGTTTTCTTATGATATTGTGCATATGACACCAGTGGTATAGTAGGAGCTTTGCATGTGTCCTAGTTCAGCCTAAGCTGCTCTGCTATAGCTACCTTCTATCAGCCTAAGCTGCTAGAAACACCTCTTCTACACTAATAAGGGATAACTGGACCTGGTACAGAGTGTAAGTACCCCTTGGTACCCACTGCAAGCCAGGCCAGCCTCCTACAGTCCATCCATTAGGGTTCTTCTCCGAGGTCACATAGCAGGAACAGAACTTCTGTCTTCCATAGGACCAGAGAGGTTTTGATGTGGATGCACATGGGTGCCACTTTTATGTTTGCCAGTAGCCTTTAGGTGGGGGTGACTCATGGCCCCTCCCTGCCCCATATGGGAACATTTCTCATGGGCAACCTTACCAACTTTTGCAGCAGTTTCCATGTACCCTAATGCAAACAAAAACCCAGAGTGACCTTTCATCTTAAAAAAAATAAAATGTCAGAAACTTTCCTCCCATGTGCACAGCTCCTATCACCACCCTATAAGTGTGGCCAGTGAGATCAGCAAACTTTAACCTGTGGTCATTCAAAATCGGTTCTGTGTGCAGCTCCTCACCCACTAGAGTTGGTGCCTGGCTGACTAGCAGGACAATAGAGTGGGCAGACCCAGGTGTGAGTTACATCTACCTGTGACAGGACAGGCTCCTTTGAAGATAATTAGGTTCCTGGACACTGCCCAGGTGATCATCCTGTCAGAGGGGCAGGACACGTTCCCACATCCAAGTCTTTTGAATCAACTCCAGGAGCCACTTAATACCTCATCAAGGAGGTATTAAGCTCCTGGGTGACAGTTTGAAGCACAGGCAAATGGGCAACGAAAAGCATTAGGCAGGGTAAAGATACATTTTTAAAAGTATCTTATGTAAACTATTTGCACAGAAATCCACCTTTACTTATGAAATGGATTTCTGATAAATATTTTAGAAACTCTGAGTAGTAACTTTTTATATGGTTGCTGGGAGCAGGCAGCGTTATTTAACATTATCTATCAGTGGTTTCCTATGTAATATCTAACCCTGCTACAGTGAAAATAGATTTGTATTCCTTTTCATTGCAAGAAGGTGTTTTACCTTAATAGTTTACATGTCCTACTCTTAAATATCGCACACTCCACTTTATGAGCACTTAAGGTTGACGTTGGGGTGACAATATTCATAAAGGAGGGTTTAGTATTCTCAAAAGAGGTTACTTTGAGGGGTTGAATTTGCAATTCAAACCTGCACAACCAAATTACTGATGGGAGGCCTACAGGCATGTTTTTGATTGTACTTTAGTGATGGCATAATATGTACTGCAGCCCACTAGTAAGATTAAACTTACAGGCCCTTTTTACACTGTGTACCATATACTAGAGACTTACAGGTAAATTAAATATGCTAAATAGGAGTATGGCCGAATTCAACATGTTTTAGGGATCAGAGCAGATGCATTGGGTCCTAGTTAGCAGGCACCCAGTGTAAAGAGTGAAAAAACGAAATAGCAGCAAAAGACCAAACAAGTGGAGGTGACTATGCTACAAAAGAGGCATTTCCTTGCAGTGCTGTATTGTTTTACCTTGTGGACGTTTGTTGTGCTGTTATAAAGTGAGCTATTGGTTCTTGTTAAACCTGGTCTTTCCCCAAACTTTATGCCCTCCTCCTCCATTTAATGCTGATTGCGGTTTTCCTAGTTTTAGGACTCTGCACACTTTCACTGCTAACCAGGGCTAAAGTACATGTGCTCACTCCATAAAATCTGGTAACATTTTCTCAAACCCAATTGGCATATTTATTTGTTTATACATCCCTAGTAAATTGTACATGTTCCCAGGCCTTGAAATTAAATGCTACTAGTGAGCCTGCAGCACTGGTTGTGCCACCCACTTAAGAAGCCCTTTGAAACATGACTCAGACCTTCCATTGCATCTTGAGTGTGCAGTTTTAAACTGCCATTTCGACCTGGCAAAAGAAACCTTTTCTAAAACACATCATGACGCGGCAATTGAATCCTCTGGTACTATCTCTTTTATCTTGAGAACTCACTTCGAAGTAGTACTATCCATCCCTTGAACCTGCCTAGTCAACCTCAGGGCAATTCCAAGAATTGAGTGAGGTGGGCTCACTCTTGTAATGTGACATGCTTCATCACTGGCCACCTCATCCCACCCTGGTATGATAAGCCTACCAGTCTGGACTCTACCTTAAGGGGGACTACCTTGAGGAAGTTCTTATAGATTACTTGTCTAGATGTTTCTCTGGGATCCAGTTAATTGACTTAAAATATATTGGGCTAAAACACAAGGATTCCATTATTTGGTGGTATCCTGGTATGGATGAAAATACTAATAAAACGTATTCACTCAGGATAGTAAGGGGTACCCTGGCCCCTGTTTCCCCCTATAGTTCTGACATGTTTCTGCCCTTCTACATAGCCTATACTAGGTCTCTGGCATTCATCATGGTTGATAGGATTCCTCTAATACTGGCATTTGTGAGTATGAGTAAAAAGGCCTACCTTCCCTTAATAGGCCAAAGCAGGTACCCTAGGTATGGGGAACATAAAACACAATAGTCAGGTAGACTTTATGCCCAAGCCACAAGCAAATTGAGTGGCCTATACTTGAACCTTAATACAACAAATAAATAACAATACACCTGTGGAACACGTGACATTACACATCAAGACACACACATGCTGGACATGTGTAACACACATGCTCGCAAAAACATGCTACATCTAGGTGTGCTATTTCTTTCTATTCTTTTTTACCTAGGCCAGGTGGGCACCTTGCCTCATAGTATATGTGGGGTGGTCGTTTCCTATTGTCACACACTAAAGAAGACACATTTTCTATCTCCATCTACAGAGGAGTTCTGTAGTACTGGTGGTACTCTTAAACAGCTACAATCATACTCAGTACATCATTGATCCTGCTGGTACCAGCATTTAGAAGGTCATATACCGTCAGTATATGGGTTCTAGGTTAGACCTATAACCCCGAACCACATCCGAGTATGGTAACTCCTTTCAGTCACTCACTCTTTTACCGCCACTTAGTTTGTCAAGGATTATGCACCTCAGATTCCTACCATGCCCCCAGACACATCTGACTGGTAGGGCGGAATGGTGGAAAATGCAGTGTTTAAATAGACCTGTGTACTCTAATTAGTGTCAGCCCAATTGTTTTTTCCTTCTTTTTTTTCTCCTTGATTCATATCACCTGGCCCCTTGCATGCAGGAGGCTGGTGTAATCAACCAATCAAAATGGAGCCCTGGGAAATACTCAGGGCTCCTGGGGACATTGGGAGATGTAGTTCCCAGTGATGGCCAGTAGGGACTGAGCTCTAGAAGCTACAAAGGGCTACCTGGGATGCTGGGACATGTAGTTCCTGGTGGGCCCATGCTAGTAACAAGGAGCCCACGAGTCTCACATTGAGATGGGCTCATCTGAATTTTCCCACCAGCTTCATAAAAGTGATAAAGGTGATAATTCACAACACTATTGGCTGTACTGTTTACTTGAAGTGTATAAACCTCAACGGGGGACACATCAGGGTCCCCTATCCTTGGCATGTGAGGATACAACAGAATGGCGAGAAGCATACCAACTGACCCTCACTTTTATGAAAGTGCCCTCTACAGTAATAGGCTAGAACCAAATAGTAGCCTAGGCCCCCCGCAAGGAATATTGTCGTTGAGGCCCCGGGTACCTGTTTGTAGCATGAATACCCATCGCTGCTTATACTTTCAGAGCGCTCTGTTCATATTACCACTTCTTTTATCAAGTTTCTCAATTACACACCATATAATGTAATCTGCAGCATAATTACACGTACTGTAATATTTAGTTAATGTTGTTTATTTTGCACCTTATTGTGCTCCTATGTTCCTTTATCTGTGTACACACCTTACGCATTGTCATTCCCACATATTGCAGATTACAAGGACATTTTATCATTTGAAAAGTAGCACATGTAATTTCAAGTTTTACATGTCCTGGTAGTGAAAAACTCTTAACTTCATTTTTCACTATTGTAAGGTCTCTGTCTCCCATAGGATTACATTGGAGTTACATTATTACACTTAATAAGCTGTAATTTCCAAATGGGAGTAGGTAACCTGTTCATGTTTCGTGCCTTTGGAATTGTAATGGAAAATCCTCTTTCTTGGTAAAGTCAGATTTTAAGTTACAATTTTGAAAGTGCCATTTTTAGAAAGTTAACAAACACAAATGACGGACGGAATGCAGAACCAATCAAACATTCACCCCTAGTCACAGATCTGGGTTCAATCCATCGATTATTTTGCTCACCGTGCCACTCCTGTTTGGACACAACCATATGCAAATCAGTTTGACCCTTTTCCCCATGGGAACAGTCCAACTCGAACAGCCAAGTCAAGTCCTCCCTGGACTGGAAACAAGCATACTGGGGCTTGTTTCAGGGTATCACCCTTCATCAGCCAGGATAGCTTGAATGGAGTGGCATAGTGAGCCTGGGTCCCACGTTTGGGCATACCTGGCACATTTAGGACAACAAAAGCAAACAAACACAATTGATGGATTAAACCCCAATCTATAACTGGGGGTGAATGTTCGATTTGTTCTGTATTCCGGCTGGACTGTTCCCATGGGGAACAGGGTCAAGCCTGATTTGCATATGGCTGGGTCCAAATTGGAATGGCATGGCAAGCAAAAAAACTGATTGATTAAACTCAGATTGTATTTGTCGCCCTAAGTGGGAAGGGTATGCCCAGACGTGGGTCCTGTGCTCTCTATGCAACCAGATTCAAGCTAGCCTAGCTGAAGAGTAGGTTAATTTAAGGATTGCTTGTGACCTTACTTGTGGTTGCTGCTTGAAAAGGGTTTCACCCCCTAAATCAATAACCATCATTTCATTCATTTCTTTTGTTTTGTTGTGCATTGTGTTGCTTTTAGGTTGTATAGGTTGTGCTATTGTTTTGTGTTACTTTGTTTCATTTTGATTTTGTAGTGACATGTTGTGTTGGTATTTGTGCTCATGTGTTTTTGTGTTGCAATATTGCATTGATTTGATTGTTGTGCTCTTTCTCGTGTGATACATTCTGTTTTGATTCTTGTGTTGTGACCTTTTATGATTTGTTATTTTTCATTGTGTTTTGTTATTGCGTTGTGCTCTGTAGATATTTCAGAGATGTTAAAAAATGCTGCTATATTCTTAGACAAAGGTAGCACATTATTTTGAAATCCCATTCACAAATTCTATTTACCGCTATTAAAGGTGGAACAAACCAGTGGTCTAGCCCTTCAGCTATTCAAGACACCGATCAGCGTAGAACTGTGATAGTTAGAGATCTCACCTTCAATTGGCAGCTCCAGTACTTATTATATGAGATTCGTCCCTTGTCTCAATTTTTAACTCGATGTAGCATTTATAATCCCCCTCATACGGCACACTTGATTAGATGTCTATTTCTGTACAATAACTGTATCGTTAACTGGATGCTTTATTGCTGTCTGCCTTCATAAAAAAGATTATAATCATCTGCTGTTCTCGGCTGTGTGGATTTGGGAACCAAATCATTTTCCTAAATGACTGCCTATATATTTTTTTTGTGGAATGTCCCTATTGATCGACCTTTCCCTTTGTCTCCATGTTTACGTTACCTTTAAGTGTTCCATTTAACAAAAGGAGCACAGACTGAGGCATTCCTTTTCAGGCAGCGCCTACTCGCAACAGACCACTATCAGAGAAAGCGACCCTGGCATCTCCAACAGACAATGACACGGCGGCATTGTGGCACACAGCAGCTTCCGGTGCGTGCGGTCATGATGTGAACTACATGCAAGCATCAGTACATACTAAGATGATTTGTGTTTGTGCGTGCTCACTTAGCATACTTTGCATTTGGTCTTACAACAAATGTGACTTTATTTCAAAATTGCCACGACTTCTGTTTCCCGCTGCGCATGTTGAAGAGATTCTTTTCAATTTGGCATATGAAACTTTTCTGCAAGATGGCCGTGCTAAAATCTCAAGTTTCTACACTAATGGGTTCTAAATGTATCATAGTCGTTCTTCTGAATGTTGAGTAAAAGCATTGTCTTGATCTGGATGTTGAAAGTTTGCACTTCAGAGTGAGTGACTGAACATAAATTCTACGGAGAAAAAATCTCTAAGCTCTCCCTAATTAGGAACTGTGAGAGAGAGGAACTAGATGTTAGGGGTCGTGTTTTCTGTCAGGGCGCTTAACCACCGACTCTCTGGATATTACGTGGCTTGGCAACAAATGTGCCACATGGCATGGAGGGAGCTCGAGGCTAATTAAGTATATGGGATGAATAATGTTTGCTGTCTGTACTTTAGTCACTTTAATAATGATCGTAGCTGGAGAGCTATCCATTAATATGATAATTATTCTTGTATGATTTTGGGATGTCTTGGAGTTTGGGAATCTCTGACATTCCACGTTGCATCATGAAATATCAGATATGCTGGGGGTTCTCGGTGGACAGTTGTGAAGTGGCTGGATGTGGGGGAGGTCGCACCAGTAAAGCTTCTACTTCTTTACCTCCTGGGAAGCCTGAAGAGGCTTTTATAAACTGACTATGATTGAACTCTGTATTTTGTGATCTAAACACGTCAACAAGAATTTGCAGCTTGCTAGAACAAGAGATGGAAGGTGTCATAAATAGGTGCAAACGGACTCAGCGGTATTAGGTTGAAGCAACGTAAACAGACCCACGAGGACAAAGACTGTGGGCCTTATTCACAAAGAGCACTTTCTAGTGCATTGTGTAAGTTACTACATTAGTACTACAAAACATACTACAAAGTGCTTTTCACAAACTGCCCTTTTGTAGTAACTTACCTATTTCAGTAATTTAGCTACCTTTTGGTATTCACAAACGTCTTATTTGTAGTAACCTATGCTTTTACATTAATTTACACTTTTGGAGTAAGTTTTTACCACCATTATTTTCTATGGGATAGTGTTGAAGTACCGGCATTTGGCTATGTGTAGTGCTGGACTTAATGCAAAAGTGTAAGCTACTATGAAAGTGTGAGTTACTACAAAAGTGCTATTTATGCATACTGAAAGGTACTAAACATACTCAGAAGTGTAAACTTACTCAAGGTATAAGTTACCTTTATGAATCAGACCCCTGTGTCTTAAAGTGGGCAGAGTAGATTACACTATTATGGAGGTGATGGAAAATGTGCAATTTAAGATTTGCTGTTAAGGATGCATTTGCAGCGTGCTGTACATAACGTGTGCATTGATAACAATGTGTACCTATTCAAAAGAAAATAACCGGCACATATAGTCTGTGTGTGTTAGAAATGGGGTCTCTATTTGGCAGTCAGTTCACACCCTGCCCAAGCAGGCACCCACATTCTAGTTGGGGTAAGGGAGTCACAATCCTAAAATAGCCCCTGCTTACCCCCTTGGTAGCCTGGCAAGAGCAGTCATGCTTATCTCAGAGGCCACACACAGTAACACAGTGAAAACACTGCAAATGGACACCACACCAGTTTAGAAAATAGCCAATATATATCTAAGTAAAACAAGACCAAAATGACAAAAATCCAACATACACAAGCATTTGAAAATATTAAACCCAAATAAAGCTATTAGAAACATGCAAGTTCCAAATGGTGCTGTCACAGCATTGTGACAGAGTCATTCCCAACAGTCCAACGCCACTTGCAAGGGAGTGCGGCGCCCTGTCCATGGTACAGTACTTTAGAGATGAGGCAGAGTAAAAGACGTGGCACAGAGTCAGGAAGGTGAGGCGTCTTGGAGCCAGTGTGGCGTTGGTTTCATACTGCTATGCAGGAGGTGAGGTGGTGAATCCTTACTGCTATTCAGGGTAGGTGAGGCATTGGTTCCTTAAGGAGGCAATGGAGGTGAGGTGGTATTGCCAGGAAGGCATCGGTTCCTTGTTATCTGGTGGGGTCCATGAATCCAGCGGGTCAAGATGCGATGGGGTGACCTCTCGGGTTGCGATCACACCTCGGGCCACAGGCGCAGCAGCAGAGTCGGGCGCACGGCTTCGGTTGCACAGCACTCGGGACTCACAATGTTGGGGACTTCAGAGGTGCTCCAGCTGCTTCAGGCCTGAGTTGTCAATCACGGTTGTTGCACTTCAATAGGGATCACGGCCATGGGTGCAGACAGGGGCACGGAGTCAGACAGCGGTGCCGGTTCTGGAGTGTCTGGAGTCACTGTGCCTATCCCTTCTTGTTTTATGCCAGTTTTCACACCCAAGGGCCCAGGAACTGGAGTGGGCACCTCTTGGCAAGTTAGGGTCCTCAGCAAGAGAACTTAGGGGCTGGCAGGTAAAGTCTTTGAAGTCCCTGGGACTCCTTAACAGAAGGCAAGCTCAGTGCAAACTTCACAAGCAGGATACACAGCAAAGCCCAGTCCTGTCCTCTCCAAAGCAGAAGCAGCAACTCAGGCCAACCCAGCAAAGCACACACAGCAAAGGGACAATACTCCTCCTCACAGCACTTCAGCTCCTCTCCTTGGCAGCGTCTCCTCTTGATCCAGAAGTGTTCTAAAAGTGAGGGGTTTAGGGTCCAATACTTATACTCATGTCTGCTTTTGAAGTAGGCAAACTTCAAAGGAAAGCCTTTGTAGTGCACAGGACCCCGCCTTTCCTGCTCTGGTCCCACACACACTTTAGAGGGTTGGAGACTGCATTGTGTAAGGACAGACACAGCCCTATTCAGGTGCAAGTGTCAACTCCTCCCACCACTCTAGCCCAGGAAGATCCATTGAGATATGCAGGGCACACCCCAGCTGCCTTTGTGTGACTGTCCAGAGTGAATTCACAACCAGACCAACTGTCATCCTGGCCCAAACGTGTATTCAACAGCCAGGTACAGGCACAGAATTGTTAAGCAAGAAAATGCCCACTTTCTAAAAGTGGCATTTTCAAACACACAAGTTAAAAACCACCTTGTTATAAATGAGGTCTTTGGTTGGCAGTTTGGTTTGGTTGACCCTCACTCTAGTCAGGGCAAAGTAGAATCACACTCAGTTAACCCCCGGTCACCCCCTTGGTAGCTTGGCATGAGTAGACAGGCTTAACTCAGAAACAATGTGTAAAATATTTGTACCAACACACACAGTAATACAGTGAACCACTACAAAAATGACACAACCCAGGTTTAGAAAAATAGTAGGCCTGGGGTCGTATGACTCCATAAACTGCGCCAGTGATGTCGCATTGTAAGAAACGACTCCGTCACAACGACGCTCAACATCAAATTTCAGCATTTGTTCTTCTAGGCACTATTTTTGTGTTTTAAGTGCTCAAATCATATTTTTAATGGTGTTCTGTGGATTTCTATCTAATTTGGCCTTGTTTATTTTGATAAAATATTTACTATTTTTCTAAACCTGTGTTGTGTCATTTTGTAGTGGTTCACTGTATTACTGTGGAGTCGGTGTCAGTCGTTGCACTTCTGCAAGGTCCGACTTCAGGAGCAGGGGGTGTCGCGGGTTCAGTACAGCGGCATCCTTAGCGAAGTCACACGACATTGTCCAGCGTCGTTAGACAGGTTTTCTCCAGAAATTCACTTCCAGGGCCCCAGGAACTAGAATGGCACCCTCCTGCAAGCTAGAGTCCACAGCATGCAGACTCAGAACTGGATGGTGAAGCCTTTGCTGTCCATGAGGCTTCAAAACAGGAGGCAAGCTCTACTCCATCCCCTTGGAGATATCTCTCAAGCAGGAATGCAAAACTGAGTCCAGTCTCTGTCCGCTTGCAAAGGCAGAAGCAGCAACTGCAGGATAGCCCAGAAAAGCACAATCACAGTCCAGGGCAACACGTCTCCTCAGCTCTTCAGCTCTTCTCCAGGCAGAGGTTCCTCTTGAATCCTTGAAGTAATGTAAAATCTGGGGTTTTAGGTCCAATACTTATACCCCTTTCTATCTTTGAAGTTGCCCAATTTAAAAGAAAAGTCTCTGTTGTTCACAAGGTCCTGCCTTGCCCAGGCCAGGCCCCAGACACACATCAGGGGGGTTGGAGACTGCATTGTGTGAGGGCAGGCACTGCCCTTTCAGGTGTGAATGACCACTACTCCCTCCCCTCCCAACACAGATGGCTCATCAGGATATGCAGGCTACAGCCCATCTCCCTTTGTGTCACTGTCTAGAGGAGAGGTGCAAACAGCCCAACTGTCAAACTGACCCAAACTGGGAATCCACAAACAGGCAGAGTCACAGAATGGTTTAAGCAAGAAAATGCCTTCTTTCTAAAAGTGGCATTTTCAAACTAACAATCCAAAAACCAACTTCACTAAAAGATGTATTTTTAAATTGTGAGCTCAGAGATCCCAAACTCTATATTTCTATCTGCTCTCCAATGGGAATCTGCACTTTAATAATATTTAAAGGCAGCCCCTGTGTTAACCTATGAGAGACACAATGATGACTGAATTTAGCAGTAGTTCACTGCTAAGACATGTAACAGAGATCAGTAAATGTCTCACCTTTAACATACACTGCACCCTGCCCCTAGGGCTACCTAGGGCTAACCTTAGGGGTGCCTTACATGTATAAAAAGGAAAGGTTTAGGTTTAGGCCTGGCAAGTGGATACACTTGCATAGTCGAATTGGCAGTTTAAAACTGCACACAAAGACACTGCAGTCGCAGGTCTGAGCCATGTTTACAGGGTTACCAATGTGGGTGGCACAACCAGTGCTGCAGGCCCACTAGTAGCATTTGATTTCTAGGCCCAGGGCACCTCTAGTGCACTTTACTAGGGACTTACTGGTAAATCAAATAGGCCAATCATGGATAATGCAATTACACATACATTTGTACTTTAGCACTGGTTAGCGCTAGTAAAGTGTCCAGAGTATCAAAAACAGCAAAAACAGCACACATCAACAACCTAGGAAGCAGAAGCAAAAAGTAAGGGGAGACCACGCCAAGGGTGCCAAGTCTAACATACCTTCACTAAAAGATGTATTTTTAAATCATGAGTTCAGAGACCCCCAAACACATATCTCTATCTGCTTCCAATAGGAAATTACACTTAAAAGTTATTTCAATGAAATCCCCATGCTAACCTATGGAGGAGATAGGCCTTTCAATATGTCAGGAATAAGGCCATGCGCAGTCCAGGTCCCACCCAAAACTCCACTGCACAGCTCTGCGGAGCTTTATGCGCACCACTTGTCATCCCTTCTTGTTCCAAAGGTAGCCATCAGCATTGTCTGCCCTGTGGCAAAGCTCATAGAGCTGCAGGTTCAGGACATTGGTGGACAAGATGCACGTATCAGTGCTATTCCAAGAAGGGACTACATTTCCCATGTTTTTAGAGGCGGCAGCCATCTTGGGGTGTGGCAGGCCGATAAAGCCCAGCCACACCCAAGCACGTTGCTCACTATTTTGAAGACTTCGATGCAGTCAGACCTCATGGGGGTTTCTCTGAAGAAGAGCAGAGTCCTTGCATGGCAGAGTGATATCCATTCAAAGTATCCTTGTTTCCACGGTGAATTAAAAAACAAGTATGTCGTACTCGTAGCGGTAAGGCCTTGATGAATCCAATTTTGGAGGAAGTCGTTACTTTCAGAAGTAAGGCGCCCCTTAGCACAATTGGCAAAGTGTTTTCAGTTTCCGGAGTACAGCGGCCTTGGCGCGACAATCAAAGGCGTTTCAGAGCACAGGTGTAAAGCAATCTTTGCACGGCAATTCAAGCGCTTCTGTTCACAGGTGTAAAGTGCTCTTGGCACGACAATTCAAACGCTTCAATCCCCAGATGTAAAGTGCTCTTGGCACGGCAATTCAAGCGCTTCAGTCCACAAGTGTAAAGCGCTCTTGGCACGGCAATTCAAGCGCTTCAGTCCACAGATGTAAAGCACTCTTGGCACGGCAATTCAAGCGTTTCAGTCCGCAGGTGTAAAGCGCTCTTGGCACGGCAATTCAAGCACTTCAGTCCACAGGTGTAAAGCGCTCTTGGCAGGCAATTCAAGCGCTTCAGTCCACAGGTGTAAAGCGCTCTTGGCACGACAAGCAAAACGATTCAATCCACAGGAGTATAAGGGTCTTGGTACAACAATCAAAGTGATTCAGGCCACATGAGTAAAGCGCCCCCTTTGCATAACGAGCGTAGCGCTTCAGGCAAGACGAGCAAAAGCGATTCCTGGTATTATAAGTAAAGCGCTTCAAGTTCAATGAGTAAAAACTTTTGGCATTTATAGTTCTGAATGTGAAAGTATCTTTGGAAATAAGCAAGTCATAGTTTTCATTGTTTTTTGGAAAGCATAATATGTTAAAAGCATATTTAATTCTTTTACGATTTTCTAGGTCATGATCAAAGGTTTATGTTATGAATGCATAGACGTTACAGGATTGATATTCTGAGTATAATCATAGTCCAAAACTCTTGTCATCTCTTGGTTCTGAGGTCGTAGTTTATTCTTGTTCCATGATTCAAAGAAGGGCCTTTGCCCTCATTTCAAAAGGGGTCTCCATCTGAAATATCTGAGACGCATTTTATCAAGAGTCTATTGATGAGTTATATTTCTAAGAATGAGTAAATGCATATTTGTTCCAACCTTTTCTTTTCAGATCTCTCTCCCTGCTGTTCCCTGCCTTAATTCCCTTTCCCCCGACTGGCTTCATCATAACTCTGTGCTATAATAGCTTTCTGAGTTTGTGACGCCGGAAGGTGGGCCTTTTGTTCGGCAAAGTGCAGATCCCGAGGAAAGGACATTGTGACACAATAGTGAAAACTGAATTTGATAGTATTTCACTATCAAGACTTGTAAAACACACCAGTGCATGTCCTGCCTTTTAAATACACTGCACACTGCCCATGTGGCTACCTTGAGCCTACCTTAGGGGTGCCCTACATGTACTAAAAGGGAAGGTTTGGTCCTGAGAAGTGGGTGCCCTTGCCAGGTCCACATGGCAGTTTAAAACTGCACACACACCGCAATGGCAGGTCTGGGACATCCTTACAGGGTGACACATGTAGGGGCAAAATCACTGCTGCAGGCCCACTAGTAGCATTTGATTTACAGGCCCTGGCACACATGGTCCACTCTAGTAGGGAGTTACTAGTAAATAAAATAGGCCAATCATGGATAAGCAATCATAATCACAATTTACACAGGGACCAGTTGCACTTTAGCACTGGTCAGAAGTGATAAAGTGCCCAAAGAACCAAAACCAGCAAAAAAGAAATCCAGCACACAGTCAAAAATAAAGGAGGCAGAGGCAAAAAGACAGGGGAAGCCACACCAAGGATGCCGGGTCTAACAGTGTGCGAGTGAACTCCTCGGGCCTGATTCAGAAAGGTAACTTATACTTTTGAATATTTTTGCATTTTATATGGCATTTAATATTTTTTTGAATTACAAACTACACTTTTGTAGTAACTTCCACTTTTGAAGTAACTTCCACTTTTGTAGTAATTTGCTTGTTAACCTTACAATATTGTAGTTATTTCCACTTTTGTAGTAAGTCTAGCACAGCACAGGGAGCGTGTCCAAGATGGCGAATGCATCGGATGCTCCTTAACGAGCTCTGTGGGGGGCCTGAACATTATCCTGTTTTTCAACACAGCGGGGGTCCTGTTGACAGCACACGGACCTGTGAGCTTGCTCTACGCTCGCAGAACCTCCAGATGTAGCAGCAAGAGCGGTGTACGGCGTGGCGAGCCTCGGACTGCCCATTGCTGTGAAGGCCACAGAGGTGGGGGAAATGGCAGCTCACCTCTAGCGCATGGACTGGAGCTGGAAACTGGGGCCATCGGAGCACTGCGGACAGCTTCCCCGACATCCGATTTACCTGTTGGGGACAACAGAGACATCTCGCAACTGCTATTGCGCGATGCCGGGCTGAGCGGCGCCGCGCTTGATTGGGGACCTCTCCGTGTCATGAGCCGGTGAGAGGTGGATGTGACATCGCGGAAGATGGGGGACCATCGCCAGCCCGCAAAATAGCAGGTCTACTATCGCGGAAGGGACAACAGGGCACACATTATGATTTGTACTGTTGCGCACAACTTTAGCTGCGATCTTGATTAATCTTTAGCCGATTGGGCCTCAGAGACAATGCGGATGCGTGCACGAGAGGGCCAGACCTGCTGATCACAGTGCAAAACGTAACGTACTGATAAACCACAAAAGTTCCTGCAATGTTACCGCATAACTCTTGTGCACTCCTTCGGAGAAGTATTGGCGCATGTGAGACTACATTGAGCCTGCTGATCACGCCACCTACAGAAGTATGGGCTGGAATTGTTCGCCCTCCCTCCCTTGTTCACCCATGAGAGTCAGTGCAATATCACACACAGAACAAAGACCTACACTCTAATAGTCACTAGCTACCTATATAGTGCTACGTCTTTTGTAGTTCTACTGCATCGCTGTTGGTGTGACCTGTTATCCTGTGACTGATAAAAATTATGCGCAATAGTACTCTTTATTTGCCACCATTTACAACAAATCCACAACACGAGAGGGTGCTCGCTGCCATAGACCCTTCCCTCGCGAAGTTATGGGGAAACCGCGGCCTAACAATACGACGGGAGACACCATGCACACACCCGGTTCTCATACGGCGGAATCTCAATCACAGATTGATCAGTTTCACCATTTGGAATCCACGCTTAATAGCCACTCTGAGAAATTTGAAAAAATTCTACTTGCGATATTAGACACTAAGACCTTGCTGGAATCTATGATCGACTCAGTCTCTCTAGAGGTGAACTTGTTGAGGGCAGATCATCGTAAACTTGCAGAAAGGGTCACCCAAACCAAAGCAATCACACAAACTGTATCACCGACATTCCAATCAATACAAATGCAAATAACATCCATGCAGGAAGAACTAACTGCCCTTCACCGTAGGGCTGAAGATGCGGAGGGCCGTTGAAGGCGCAACAACGTCTGTTTTATTGGTTTCCCTGAGCGCTCAGAACTTCCCAGTGCAGAACTGTTCTTGGAAAAATGGCTTCTATTGACGGTGCTCAAAGATAAAACACTCCCTTTGTTCTCCATAGAGAGGGTTCATCGCATACCAGTTCGCCCCCCTAAAGTGGGAGCTCCACCCCGCCCTCTCATAGCCCGTCTATTGAATTTACGCGATCGAGATCTGATCCTTCGAATGTTCCGTACCAAGGGGCCTTGGCACTTTGAAGGTACACTAATCTCAGCATATCCAGATTACACTATGGAGGTGCAACGTGAATGGGGGTCCTACATGTCAGTTAAATCACGTCTCCGCAACCTGCCAATCAAATATGCCCTTCTTTTCCCAGCGAAACTTAAAGTTATGGACCAAAAGAAAATACATATTTTCCAATCCCCGGAAGATGTGAGGACTTGGCTGCATGCAAAAGGTCTGGCGGCACCACTGGGTTTAGAGAAAAAGACAGACACATGGGGAACCCCTAAATCAAGACTGCATCGTAGGAACCCACCCACCTCCCGCCCAGATCAAAATCAAGCAGCAGGAGAACGGGCTTGAGCGGTAGTGACCGCGACACAATGTCGGAACAACTCCTTCACTGCTCTTTGCTATGAACATATACAAACGTCGGGCCCAACACTGGCGGTTCTGAGATTTCCTCGAGTGGCAGCAACAGGGATCCTCACGTCACACCTGGATCAGTGGATGACCTCATTTGAATTCAGACAACTAATAAGTCTGGTATCACATCCCAGCAGAAATCCCTCCCTCCCTCTTTCGATGATGAGGACTTCCTGCGGACATTTGCTCCTCCAGAACCCTCCCTTATCATCCATTACAGGCTCCAATGCAGGGCACCTCAGTAACTGTGTTGACACTTCTCCACACAATGTATCTTTGGACACGTTGTTCATTGAGATATCATGGTAACTGTTACTTTGCACATGTTTCTGGGCACTAACCGGTATACTATATAGTTGCAGCCCTGGGGGGATTGTTCTTAATGTTGGGGTTATGTTTTAGTTTTTCTTTGCCTGCTTTACCATGTTTAACATTGCATCACTATGGGCGCCATTACTGTTCCGGATATGGGAAGATAATAATGAAGATGAATATGAGTTGTAACCAATATGGGTGCAGCGTGGGATCCTACAGTGAACCACGCATAGTATGTGGGAAGATATTATCTCTTGTGCATTGTTTTAAGAATGATGTCTAGCACACCCTCACTGACCCACGCTCCACAATATAGATTCTTGACCTGGAATGTAAGGGGTATGGCATCCTACACCAAGCGATATAGAATACATTCATATCTCAAATGCCATGCAGTGCACATTGCTATGCTTCAGGAGACACATCTTACATCATCAGAGCTAAGCAGGGTGCGCTCTAGATGGCGAGGACAAACGTATGGCACTACTACATCTGCATACACCAAAGGAGTCCTCCTATGGGTGGCCCCTGGTATCCCCTTTGCCCTTACGACACAAACCATAGACCCAGATGGCAGATATGTCATCTTAGAGGGTAGGCTAAATGGCACACCCATTAACATGGTGGCCGTATATGCCTCTAATGCCAATCAAATACAATTTCTAGATTCTCTGATGCCAGCGCTATTTCAAGACCCATTAATTCCGGCGATCTGGGGTGGAGACTTTAACTGCATCCTGGAACCTCAACTAGACCGCTCTCACCCCCCATTATCAACTGCCACCAGTAGTTGTATTGCCCACTTCTTTCAGACCTGGAGTACACATATGGGACTTGGTGATAAATGTGCATGGGTCACCCACACGACCGCAAATACTCATTTTACTCCCCTGCACATGACCTCCATACTAGGATAGATATCCTATTTAGCACCACTAACAACGGACCCCTCCTAGATCGCTCAAAGTACCTAGCAAAAATACATTCAGATCATAGCCTACTGACAGCGATACTGACTTGGGGTTTACCGTGACCCTCCATACCTACCTGGCGCCTACAAGCCCAGGCTCTATTTGACCCTCTGTTCTGGGAGTCGTTATCGCAAACCATCTGACAATACTTCCTAACAAACGCTGGCTCAACCTCTTCCCGGGTAATAGAATGGGAAACTCATAAAGTTGTAATCCATGGTCACTGCATGGCTTCTACCTGGGGAGTTAGGTGGCAACTACCGCGTGACCTCTCTGAAATAGAACAAGACTTACGTCAAACGGAAATACATGATGTGAGGTGAACTGTATCACCATCACAACTCCCTCAGCTCCGCGTTCGTCGACACGAAGCGGAGTCCACCTTAAGTCACTCCAATTATCATACACGAATGGCTCTACAACATGCCCAAGGAGATCACTCGGGCAAGGTGCTTGACTAGCTCCTCCACAAGGTGCACCGTTGTACACCGACTATGTCAATTAGGACGCAGGATGGCACAGTAGCCGCTTCACAAATGGCTATCAACAACACTTTTTGTAATTACTACCGACAGTTACATCAAAGCGGTTGATCTGGACATGGGCCCTATACAGGACTTTTTGCGGGCGTGTCCCTCCCTAGGCTCACAACCTCACAACGCACTATTATAGAGGAACCTATACAATTAGAGGAGATTAAAGCGGCAATCATGCAAATAGCCTGCAACAAAACACCGGGTACAGATGGCTTTCCCATTGAATATTATGGCACGTACTCCACCACCCTTATCCCTCATTTATTGGAGGTTTATCATGAAGCATTTGAGCAGGGCTCCCTACCACACTCATTACGCAAGGCCCTAATTGTGGTGCTACCTAAACAGGGGCACGACGAAACGGATGTACGGTCCTATCGCCCTTTGTCCTTACTTAACTTAGAATGTAAAAAACTGGGGAAGGTACTAGCTCACCGAATACTCCCTGTAATGCACACATAAGTACACCATGACCAGTCAGCCTTTATACCAGGCCACACCACATTTTTTAATATCAGGCGCCTTTTACACTTGATCCACAATATGTCACCCGAGGACACACATCAAGTGGCAGTCTCCTTGGACATTGAGAAGGCTTTTGACACTCTGGGATGGGATTTTCTCTTGAATGTCTAGAAAGAATGGGATTCGGACCTCATCTTTTACGATGGGTTAAAAAGCTGTATAGGGAGCCATTAGCTAGGGTGAAAACAGACTGGGTGATATCGAGCTGTTTCAACATACAACAAGGGACACAACAGGGCTGCCCGCTGTCGCCGCTCCTCTTTTCCTTGGCCATGGAACCCTTGGTATGCTACCTGCGTGTCCAAGCCAAAACCTGGGGGATATGGGATTCGCAACGGTTCCACGTAGTATCCATCTATGCGGACAACACACTCATTTATATTAGAGATGTACGCACCACACTATCTGAACTATAACAACTGCTTATAAGCTTTCGGGAGATCTCAGGTCTCCAGGTCAATTAACCTAAATCACTTTACATTTCAGTTTTCTGTTGGACATTGTACATGGCAGCCTGATTTCACTATGTCTATGGCCACTTACTGTACCCTTTGGCATCTCTATTTTCAGATATCTGTGGCCAACTATGCCTCCTGGTATGTTTACTGCTGCCCACTAAAGGTCATACCAATATATAAATGACCGTATATATGACTTGCAATGTTTTCAGAATGTTGTAGTAATACATAATTCAATCATTTGACAGACTCAGGATTTGTATTTGTAAGGGTGTTTATTTAAGTGCTCATACGTAGAGGGGGATGTGCAATGGGCTGAGGTGATGGTGGAGGAATGTCAAGTTAGAGTCCCGTCAGAGTCCAGTCTCTTGGTATCACAGGTGCATTGTCCAATGGGGCATAGGAAGGGGAGTAATGGCAGTTTAAAGTGGACAGGGTGACAGAGTGGGACAGAAGGGTGACAATCAGGAGAGTCTTTTCTTCTGGCGGGGGTCTTGGAAATATTTTCTGGCTTCTGCCTGGATCGCAGGGACCGTTTGCTGGGTGGTTCTCCTTCAGCAGGGGGTGGGGTACTGGTAGCCTGTTGGTCCTGTGGCGGGGCCTCCTGTCCACTAGTGCCGGCGGAGGTGGAGGGCTGTTCTTCAGTGTGGCTAGTGTCAGGGGCCCATTGTTGTGCCACTGTCTCCCTCATGGTGTTGCCCATGTCTGCCAGCACACCTGCAAGGGTGACCAGGATGGTGTAGATGTTTTTGAGGTCCTCCCTGATCCCCTAATACTGTCCCTCCTGCAGCTGCTGGGTCTCCTGCAACTTGTACAGTATCTGGCCCATGGTCTCCTGGGAATGGTGGTATGCTCCCAGGATGTTGGAGAGTCCCTTGTGGAGAGTCGGTTCCCTGGGCCTGTCCTCCCTCTGTCACACAGCAGTCCTCCCAGCTTCCCTCTTGTCCTGTGCCTCGGTCCCCTGAACCGTGTGCCCACTGCCACTGCCACTGACCCCAGATCCCTGATCATCCTATGTTTGAGGGGTTGCCTGGGGTCCCTGTAGTGGTGGACACACTGCTGATTGACGTGTCCTGGGGACAGTGGCATGGGCCTGCTGGGTGGGTGCTGTGCTGGTGTTTCCTGATGTGGGAGGCTCTGTGGTGGGTTGGCACTGTGGCAGGGTAACCGACTGTCCAGAGGTCCCTGATGGGCTAGGTTGGTCATTGTGATCCAGGCGTGGAGAGCTGCTGTCATCACTGTGGGCCTCCTCTGGGGGGGACTGGATGTTGGTGGAAACTCATCTCCGGTGATGTTGAGTAGGGGGTCCTGTGCGGATGACAATGCAGTGTCATTGTATCTGTGTGTGCCATCTTGTGCATGGGTGTGTTTCCCTGTATGGTTGGGGTAGCCCTGGCAGCTTAGGCTTGTGTGTGTGGTGATTTTGTAGGCTCAGTGATTCTCTCTAATGGGCAAGCTGTAGTGATGGGTGTTGATGCAGGTCTGTGTTGGGGGTCCATGGATTGGTGTTACATGCAGGGCTTGATTTTGGGATCGGTGGGTTGTGATAGTGGGGTATATCTGAGGTGGTGGAGTGATGGGGGCAAGGGTAGGAGTAGGAGTTTGTGATGGCATGCAGGTAAGGTGGGGGATATAGTAGTAAAGATTTGACTTACCAGAGTCCAGTCGTCCTGCTACTCCTGCGAGGCCCTCAGGAACCATTATTGCCAAGACTTGCTCCTCCCATGTTGTTAGTTGTGGGGGAGGAGGTGAGGGTCCACCACCAGTCTCTGTACAGCTACCTGGTGTCTTGCAACCACGGAACACACCTTCCCCGTAGGTCGTTCCACCTCTTCCTGATGTCATCCCTTGTTCTTGGATGCTGTCCCAGGGCATTGACCGTGTCTAAGATCCTCCACCATAGCTCCATCTTCCTTGCAATGGATGTCTGTTGCACCTGTGATCCGAATAGCTGTGGCTCTACCCGGATGATTTCCTCCACCATGACCCTTAGCTCCTCCTCTGAAAACCTGGGGTGTCCTTGGGGTGCCATGGATGTGGTGTGAGTGATATGTGGAGGATGTGTGGGGTGATGTGTGGAGTGATGTGTTGTGGTGTGTGCTGTGAGGTGCATGGATGGTGTATGGGTGGTGGTGTTCTGTGGCTCAGACTGAGTGGGTGCTCCTGGCGTGTGTCTCTCTCTGTCAGCAATCTTTTTTTTCATTGAAAGGGTTGTGGGTAATGTGGGTGGGTGTTTTATAGTGGCGTGAGTGCGTGGGTGTGGTGTGTCTATGTGTATCAAGTGTGTGTAGTTTGAATTGTCCAATGTGGTGCAGTTTTGTAAGTGTGTGTATTTTGAGCGCAGCGGTGTGAACTGCCAATGGTTTATCGCAGTTGAAAGACTGCCGCAGTGATTTGTGGGTCCTGATACTCTGGGTGTATTCCTGTTGGCGTAATGGTGTGGGTTTTGATATCACAATTTATCACTGACCTTTGGTCTGGCGGACTTGTGTGGGTGTCTGTATTGTGGCGGATTTCTCAGTGTGGGTCATAATACCCGTAGCAGAATACCACCGCGGTCACAGTATGTTGGCTGCCGTCAGCACGGAGGTAGGCGGTATTTACCGCCAGTGTTGTAATGAGGGCCTTATTTATTTTGTCTAAAGCAGAAGCTTTCATCTCCGATGGCTCTGAGCCCGGGGTATCCTTTACACAGGAGTAGAATGCTGGGACCCCATGGTTCTGAAGGTGGAGGCCAAAAAACGATTTACATCCACCCTGAGATATGTGATCATCACTGGAACACACATTACTACTCCACACCTGTATACCCACTGACATGCCACAGGTGAATGCTCACACTGCCAATCCCCTCTTTCCTTGGATACTCCACAGACCTCAACACGCTGTAATCATTCTATCCCATAGTGTTGTATAAAACTATACTGCGCAAGCATGGTTTTTGTTTTTGCTTTTGTTTTTCTTCATGTTAACAGCTTTAATGTTATATAAAATATATATTTGTACATTAATATGCTCTTTAGAAAAATAAGGAAAACTCCATTGCAATATTTTCCGAAAATATGTAATTTGTCATTACCCACAGCATTGTTAATTGGAAAAACTGAGCATTATTTTGCATTGTATTACTCAATATTTTTGAAAATCAATAAACAAACGTACGGAAATAAAAAGTCTAACACTGCACATGGCCAACCACTGGTACTACAACTAGAGGTTGGTGAAACTCATGGAGTTTCTCTCCGTGGAATTTTGTAGAGTTACATAAAATCAATCTCTAAGAGATTCCATGGAGGTCTGTGACAGGTGGATAATATGGACATTGAGCTGGTCAAGCTGCAAAATAGCGCCAGTAGCTAGAGCACATGGCCATTCTAGTTTATTTTGCTGATGTTTAAGAAGGAAATCAACTCAAGTAGCAGCACATTTACTCAAGCAGCAGGCCTCTGACTGGATTGCGACTGCTCACATTAGAAAATTGTACTAGGGGACAAAAAATCTCACTCGTATTTCGGGAGCCTCGCAGGAAAAAAAAATCACCCTGCCGTGATTGGATACAAGAGTAACACAAATTCGCCAAATTCCACTGGTTCTGCCCAACCCTCACTGCAACGCCATTCAACTTACAATAAAACCCGGAGGAAATAATGCTAAATTAAACTATATTATTTAAAATAGTTCAAAATATAAATTAATATAAATTAATGTTCAAAAGATCAAACATTGTAAATAATATTTAACTATTTTAAATCATTGTGAAATTATTTCCTAAAGGATTTTATTTTAAATCCCTACCTCAATTAATTGGTTTTCCAGTACCAGCGGCTACCCATGTGTAGTGCTGGACTTACTACAATTATGTAAATTACTACTGTGAGAAATTGGGTTGTTGATTGACTGGGGTGTGAGCCCCGGTCCAGTAGCAACTACAGTCCTTGTTAGCATGAAGCACAAGTAAACCCTAAATTAACCTCTGCTCAACCCCTTGGTAGCTTGGCAACGAGCAGTCAGGCTTAACTTAGAGGCAATGTATAAAGTATTTGAGCAACACTTTAAACAGTAAAACAGTGGAAACATCACACAAAAAATAATACCACACCAAATTAGAAGAATTGAGCATAAACTAAAAAATAAAACGAGACCAAACAGAGAAAAATTCAATCAGTGGAATTGGAGTTGTGAATTTTTAAAGAATAAACTGTAAAATAGCACCCAAACCCATAAAGCAACAACCATGGCTATCTGGTCATGCTGGACAAGGTCCAAGTCAAAGGTTCAGGCGGACTGCGATGGAGCATGGGTCAGATACTGTCCCAGTCTAGTCCCTTTGACGTTTTACCTTTTCAAGTTTAGTGCCAAGAGTCTCCTTTATGTTGGAAAGGGTTGCGAGGAGCACAAGGAGCATCATGTGCGGTTGTAGTTGTGGGGCAAAGAGCAGGCTAAGAGTCACAGACAGGTGGGCTGGAGCTTTACGTTGGCAGCCCCCCCGTGGGCTGTCAATGCTACTGTGCAAAGAGATGGGCTGGCAGCTGCTCACGCTGGATTTCAGTATGAAAAGCACTCTCTCAGTGCAAATGGGCCCGTTGGTTGTTGCAAAGAGCTCAACGCTTGATAAGAGCCTGTGAGCCACAACAAGGGTTCAAAATCTGAAAGGCAACACTTGAGGGGCAGGAAACTGCAGCAGCTGGGTCTAGGAGCTGTTTAGGGAATCTTTTTTGTCCCTTCAGCTCACATCAGAGAACCAGCAGACTATCTCTTGAAGTCACTTTGGAGCCCAGTTCAAGATGAAGTTGCAGGTCCAGTTCTTCTACCCTAAACAAGAGGGCAGCAGGCATCAATTCAGCATTGCAGGAAAGCAGTTCCTTTTAGAGCAGCTGTCCAGCAGAGTGGCAGCCCTTGTAGCAGCATCACAGTCCTTCTCCCTGGCAGAATAACCACAGGTCCAGAAGCGTACTGAAGGTATCTAAGGTCCATCTTATATACACAGTTGTGCCTTTAAAGTGGGGAGAATCTTCCAGATGCATGCATTTCAAGTGCACAAGGGCCCTGCCTTTTTGGCACTGACTCCAGACTAGCTACAGGGGGTATGGAGCCATTTGTGTGGAGGCAGGTCACAGCCTATTCAAGGGTAAGTGCAGCTGGGCCTAGCTCCTCCAACCCATCATGTCTCTGATGGCCCATCTATTCACCTCCAGGCTCCTCATTAAGTGTGGCTGTTTAGGAGGAATACACAAAGCCCATCTGTCACCCACGCCCAGTCCTGTGACCTTGAGACAGGTTACAGGCACCAAATGGCTAAGGCAGGAAAGTACCAACTTTCTAAAGGTGGTGTTTTAGAATCATAATTTAAAATCCAACTTTACCATTTTAGGATTTTAAATAAGGATTCCAGAGACACAAAATATGAAGATGTTATCTCTTCACATTTGCACATTACACTTATAAAACAAAATAAGGCAACTGCAATGGTATTCTATGGTAAAGATAGGTGTTGCAGCAATGAAAAACTAATTTAGGAGTATTTCAGTACCAAGACATGTAAAACTTAAAAGCACAAACCTAACCTTTTAAAAACATTGCGCACTGCCCTCTAGGCAGTCCAGGGTCTAGCCTAGAGGTGACATACAAATTAAAACGGAAGGCTTGGGCTTGGCAAAAGGGTTTTTGCCAGACAAAGATAGCAGTTTAAACTGCACATACAGGCTCTGCAATGGCAGGGCTGGGACATGTTTAAAGGGGTACTTAAGTGGGTGGCACAATCAGTGCAATTTACAGGCCCTAGACACATGTAGTCCACTTTAATTTACTAGGGATTTATAAGTAAATTAAATATTCCAATTGGGTACAAGCCAATACTACTGTGTTTTAAGGAGAGAGCACATTAGCATTGGTCAGCAGTGGTAAAGAGTGCAGAGTTCTAAGGCCAGGCAAAAACTAAAACAACACGAGGTCTGAAGGCAGAAGGTTAGAGGAAATCATGTTAAGTATGCCAGGTCTAACAACTACAAAAGTGTAGGTTATGAAAAAAGTGTAAGTTACATGTATGATTTGATGGAAAAGTGTAAGTTAGACATGTAAGTCACTACAAAAGTGTAAGCTACTACAAAAGTGCATTTTGTGAACAGCACTTTGTGGAGTTTTTCTAGCACTACTATAATACTACAAAAAGTACTACAAAGTGCAGTTTGTGAACAAGTCCATTAGGCTCTAGGTGGGGAAGCATCAATGTGAGTAGGCTATGTTATGATAACTTCTTGATGTTAGCATGCACGGCCATCTTTGGAATGGCTGACATCTAGATTGCTGATGTTGCTAGAGACAAGATTCATCACCACATGCACAAAGAAGAAGACTGAACTGTGTCTGCAGTGCAGTATAATTTCTGTGTAAATAGCAGTAAATATCAGATAGCCAAACCTGAATGGCCTCTCAGTGGAGTGGGCAAGGAATTTATGTGTCGGATCTTTCATATGAATATTTTTGTCTGGAGTCTCATATGCATCATTTTTTTCTCTTTATTTGGCAATTAATGATAAGGTTGTGGATAGTTGATTCAGGAACATATGTCATCCTACCCCTTTTTTCATATGGAGTCGGGGTGAAACACCTATTTGCTGAGCAACAAGGAGGGAGATATTTATAAACTATCTGCTGCAGTAAAAACATGGCAATGGTAAGGAAATTGTATTTTTGAATACAGTGCTTGGGACTGAAAGCCAGGAGGTGCTAGATAACTTACCTGATTGGGAGAAATATGAAACAAGGGTTTAAATGACTTTTTTATGGCTATAAGAAAGCTCAATTTATACTACTTAACAAAGGTCAGCATTATAGTAGGGAGCTTTCACTTTGGGAAAGAAGTGCAAAGGGGCTATAAAAATGTCAAAGGAGGACATCATAATGTTGAGGAAGTGAACACCCTCCTGTTATTTTAGATCCTTAACAGACAAAGGAATAAGTGATCAATTTCTTCTAATTTGTAACATTGAAAGCTGAGAGAGGAATTTTGGTTCAAGTATGAATCCCCTTTTTAACCCCTTCGGTGCCATGGAGGAGCTGGTCTCTGCCTTGGCTGCAGCACTGTTGTGCAGAGGGCAAGACCAGCTCGTTCTGCACCTGGCCCACGGTGGTGCACTCCCTCTGTGGGCCACCCACCCACAGCCCCCGGTAACGGACGGCAGGGGAAGTGTTTCCCCTGCCACCCCTGATCTCCCCCTTGGAGATCTGATGGTGTCAGCGCACTGTGTGTCATAAGAGGCTGTCAGGGGCGGGCTGGAAGCCATTTGCTTCCAGTCCGGTGAGCGGAGAGAACGCAAACTGGTGAGTCCTTCTCCTGGGTTTTTTGGGGGTGGAAAAAGACACAGTGGGAAAGGAAAGAATTTTTCCTTTCCCCCTGTGCCTGTTTTGAATGGATTCCTGCTCCACCATCCCAGACGAGGCACGCGAACGTGGAGCAGGGATCCATCCACTAGACACCAGGGATGTTTTTTTCTTTATTTTGGGGAACAACCCCTTAGGCAAGGGCCACTCCCTGTGGGGAATAATCGATTTGTGTTTCGGCCCCCCCTTAGGGCTAGATCGGCCATTTTTTCGGCCGATCTGCCCCCCTTGGGGAGTTGAAACTAACGATTCATTAAAAAATGTTTGTTTAGGGCAGCGATCCCTTGGGCAAGGGTCGCTGCCCTGAGGGCAATATCTTTTTTAATGTTTTGACACCCCCTGGGGCTAGATGAGCCATTTTTTCGGCCGATCTGGCCTTGGGGTCAAATCCCACTGGGCACCAGGGATTGTTTTTTGTGTGCGTGTGTATGTGTTTTGTTTGTTGGGGGGACCACTTAGGCAAGGGCTCCCCCCCAAAGGAGGCACATGACTGTTGGCCATTTCTGCCCCCGTGGAGGCATATCAGCCTATTTTATTAGGCCGATCTGCCCACATGGGGGGCAGAATCCACTAAGGTGCCAGGGATTGTTTTTGTTTCTGTTTTTCTGTGTGGGGGGGCAGTCCCTTGGCCAAGCATCACTGCCAAAAGGAGGCACATGACTGTTGGCCATTTCTGCCCCCCTTGGGGTAAGATCAGCTTATTATTTTTAGGCCCATCTGCTCCCTAGCAGAAGCCACAAAGACACCAGGTTTTTTTTCCTTTTTTTTTTTTTTTGGAGGGGGTTGGCTTCTTGAACAAGGGTCATCCTCAAATCAGGCACATACCTGTTGGCCATTTCTGCCCCGACTCCAGGGAAAATTTCTGAATGTTTGGTGGCGGGTGTTTGTCAACTGGCAAGGTATGTGCAATGATGATTATTACGGGTTATTTCTCCTTTTTGTTCTAGTTCAGAGCTTTTGCTTCCATTCCTGTGACTCCTTGTGGTTTTGGCAGTGGTTGACCAGCAGTTTGCGTAACTGCATGTTTTGAGTAAGAAAAAACAATTTACTCCAAATGAGTATTGTTGCCATTCATGAATGCCATTTTTGTAAATGGTGTACTAAATGCTGGATTGTGTGTGAAATTGATCTTTGATTTGTGTTCGATGATATTTGTGTTGCCTTATGTGTTTTTTTTTTCTTTTTCCTTTTTAGTGGGATATCATTGGCGATTGCTGTGTCTGTGCAGAGTAGTTGCTGGTGAGTCTAGCTTTTTCAGGCAAATGAGTGGTATAGTTTTTAACTACATAACTCTTTGTGATGAAGCCACAATGTAGGCTCACCATGCTGGCACACATTTCCTACTTCCCAGCATTCCCCTCAGTTTTCCAAGTAAAATGATACCTCACTTGTGTGGGTCCCCAAAGCAGTCAGCCTAAAAATGTATTTTTAAACAATTGTGCTTATCAACTTGCTGTGCTGTCCCCTCAATCTCTACACGTTTTTGGCCCTTACCGGTTGCAGGCACCTGGGCCACTGACACAAGTAAGGTATTGTTTTTATCAGCAGACTGAGGGGAACAATGGGTGGTTGGAGATTGGTGCAGGTGCAGTGATCCTACAAAGTAAAGTGAGGAAAATTTGTTTTTTTTTAGCTAAATTTAAGGTTTGCAAGGGTAAGAAGATTTTGGATGATCCACGCAAGCCACACCTCCCTGGACTCCACTGTGTGTCTAGATTTCCGAAATGTCTGGGTTTGATAGGTTTCCCTAGATGGCTGCCAAGCAATGGCCAAAAACGCAGGTGCCCCCCTTTGCAAAAACGGGTAGTTTTGTAATAGATACTTTTGTTGTGTCCATGTTGTGTTTTGGACCCTTCCCTGTCGCAGGCACTAGGTATACCCATACAAGTAAGGTACCATTTTTATCAGGAGACTTCGGGGAATGCTGGGTGAAAAGTTTGTGGCTCTCCTCAGATTCCAGCACTTTGCAGCACCGAAATGTGAGGAAAAAGTGTTTTTTTGCCAAATATTGAGGTTTGCAAAGGATTCTGGATGCCAGAACCTGGTGAAAGACCCACAAGTCACCCCATTCTGGAGTCCTCTAGGCATCTAGTATTCAGAAATGTATAGGTTTGCTAGGTTTCCCTAGGTGCCAGCTGAACTAGAAGCCAAAATCCACAGCTAGGCACTTTGCAAAAAAGAGGTCAGTTTTCCTTAGGAAAATGTGATATATCCACGTTGTGTTTTGGGGCATTTCCTGCCGCGGGCACTAGGCCTACCCACACAGGTGTGGAACCGTTTTTATCAGGAGACTTGGGGAAATTCTGGGTGGAAGGAAGTTTGTGGCTCGCCTCAGATTCCAGAATTTTGCAGCACCGAAATGTGAGCAAAAAAGTGTTTTTTTGCCAGATTTTGGGATTTGCAATGGATTCTGGATGCCAGATCCTGGTGAGAGCCCCACAAGTCATGCCAATCTGGATTTCCCTAGATGTCTAATTTAAAAAAATGCATAGGTTTGCTAGGTTTCCCTAGGTGCCAGCTTAGCTAGAGGCCAAAATCCACAGCTTGGCACTTTACAAAAAACTGTTCAGTTTTCTTTGTGAAAAAGTGACGTGTCTATATTGTGTTTTGGGGCATTTACTGTTGCGGGCACTAGGCCTACCCACACAAGTGTGGTACCATTTTTATCAGGAAACTTGGAGAATGCTGGGTAGAAGAAAGTTTGTGGATACCCTTGCGGCACTGAAATGTGAGGAAAAAGTGTTTTTTTCCAAATTTTGAGGAATGCAAAGAATTGTGGGTAACAGAACTTAGTGAGAGCCCCACAAGTCACCTCATTCTGGATTCCCTTACATCTCTAGTTTTAAAAATGTATAGGTTTGCTAGGTTTCTTTAGGGTCTGGGTGAGCTAGAGGCCAAAATCCACTTCTAGGCACCTTCCCAAAAACATGTCAGATTTCAATGTGAAAATATGATGTGTCCAAGTTTTGTTTTGGGGTGTTTCCTGTTTCCTGTTGCGGGTCCACCCACACAAGTGAGATACCAGAGACTTGGGGGAGGTCAGAATAGAAGAACAAGTGTTATTGCCCCTTGTCTTTCTCTACATATTTTCCTGTATTTGAGAAATGCTAGTATGGGGACCCCAAATTCAGAGATGTGTATTTAACCACTGCTTCTCAATACCTTATCTTGTGCAGGCTTTGTAAATACAAAGGTTTCCTTGATACCTATTTTTGACTCTTTATATTTTACCAAATTAATTGATGCGTACCTGGTATACAATGAAAACCCATTTCAAGGTGCAGCTCATTTATTGGCTCTGGCTACCTAGGGTTCTTGATGAACCTACAAGCCCTATATATTCCCGCAAACAGAAGAGTTCAGCAGATGTAACAGTATATTGCTTTTGAAAAGCTGACATAGCAGCAAAATGTTACGGTGTAAAACATGGACACAAATGGCTGTTTTGTTTACCTCAATTTCAATATTTTGTTTATTTCAGCTGTACTTTCTGTGGGACAACCTTGCAGGATCTGAATTCATAACTTTGTCTACTTTTTCAAAATATTTAGCTGTCTGTGATCCACCATTGGTTCTACATCCATTTCTGTCACTAACTGGAAGGAGGCTAAAAGACTAAAAATAGTTAAAATGGGGTGTGTCCCATTAAAAGGCCAAAATTGTGTTGAGAAATGTGGTTTTCTGATTAAAGTCTGCATGTTCCTGAAAGCTGGGAAGATGGTGATTTTAGCACCACATACCCTTGTTGATGCCATGTGGAGGGAAAAAAAACACATGCTTTCTTATGCAGACCTTTTTGCTGTTTTTCCAAAAATATCAAAATTTTAGCTGTATTTTGGCTAATTTCATGGTCTCCTCCAGGGGAACGCACATACTCTGGGTACCTTTATAATCCCTAGGATGTTGGGAAAAAAATAAATAATAATTTGGCGTGGATGGCTTGTGTGAACAAAAAGTTATGAGGGTCTAAGCACAGGAGGGGGAAAAGTCCTGGCAGTGAAGGGGTTAAAGTGTTATCTGTTGCCAAGAGAGTAGAGAATATGTTGGCATGTGTGGGTGAGTTGAGAGCAGAAAACTGTAGTTGTGAGGTGAATGACAGACCCAAGATTGTGACCAAACAAAAATAGATGAATTTCAAGTGAGCTTGCTATCATTCAGGCTAGCAAGAACATGTGGCCATTTGGAAATATTGCTCCTCCCATGTCTAACTGATGTGGCAAAATAAGACACTGGAATGCTTAGTTCCTCTGAGACAGGGAAAATATAGAAAGATGTGAGTGCGAAATGTGGTGAGGTGGTGTTGCTGTTGTGGTGGAAAAGGTGATGATACTCCAACTGAGACAGTGATTTTAGAGGGTAAGAGTCTGGCTCAACATCATTTGAGATGAGACATTCAAAAAACGTTTACAGTAGAGACCAAACTTGTGGAAAAATTAAGATGAGGGGATATTTGTATCAACCTCGGAGTTCAAAGGAAGGTTAACTGTTGGAACGTGTATGCTTTCCCAAAGGCGGACAATAGTTTAGGCTGGGTGCAGCAAACAGACTTGAGGTTCTATCTTGTCTCAAATATGAAACCTCAAGTACCAGTGGTGGAGATAAAAGAGGATTTATAGGGAATTGAAAAGTATTTCTCAGACTTTTTACGAAGAACCTGTGATGATTTAAGTCACATCTACACACAAAGAAGTTAAAAGAATATGCCTTACCAGTTGTGTTTAAAGTTTAGAGCTCACCAGTTGGGGTACATGAAGTAGTTAATATTCAGTTGAAAAATACGTACGGCCTTGAATAGAGCACAGAATGAAAATGCCATGCAGAGAAAAGAATAACAGAAGTCTGTGTAAAAGGACAAGCTGATAAAATAATAAAAAACATCTCCACTAAAAGAAGACTTCTGCTAAACTAATAAAAAAATGAAAATGCATGCCCTGGCGTGAAAGGGCACAAGCTGCAGGCCATGCTAAGATAACATGCCCGTGTAATAGCTAAAGTAACCTCACAACTATAGAAATAATTTTGTGAGTCGTATCTTCTACGATATGGTGATGGATAGTCAACATGTAGGAACACAAGTTTGACATTGTAAAGAAACCTGCTTTTTGCAGGTTCCGCCCACATTTTTGTTCAACTCTGAGAATGCACTGAGGCCTGCTTACCAGACCTCAGTGCCAGTGTTTTAACTCCATACAAATTGCATGGCAAATTAGATACAGCCAATTAGCAAGTCCTGACTTACATATAAGTCCCTTGTATTTGGTCCACAGGGCATGCAAGACAGAGTATCCACTCAGGGCTGCAGTACTATTAGTGCCACCCTTTGTGTGACAAGACACAAAATTGCTCCGGGCCTGCCACTGCAAATTGGAAGGACAGTGTGCGCACCGTCAGTTTGACTTTGCCATTTAAAACTATAGCAAAGCCACCCTATTCCTTAACATTATATATATTGCCGCTAAGGACGGCCTATAGAGTTATATGACAGAGAGCTGTATTTTGTTAAGCAATACATATGTTTTATGACATGTATTAGGGGCAACACTTCCAAATTGTCATTTTGCTGTGAGTAAAGTTGGTAGCATCATTGGCTAACACAGAGTTAATGGCTGGCATCCAAACCAGGCTAACTTTTGACTGAGACTACAAAAGTAGACCATGTAAGCTATCAAATTAATTGTGGCATTAAATGTGATTTGATGGCAAAATCAAAATCAATGTCACCTTTAAAGGCAAGAATTTTTTACAAACTTGCCATATAGTTGCTACTCTGTGCCCCAGCGAGTCCAGTGGCCTCACAGAGGCACTAGAACTGAGACACTTTCCACCCAACTGGGGAGACATGTGAAAGACACCCAGGTCAGGAACAAAGGCTGCTGCCGCATTGGATGTTGTGACCTCCTCCCACAGGATGGCTGTCTGGGGTGTTAGCCCAACTCCCAGTCTGAAGCAGGGACACTAAGGGTCAGTTGGCTGGCCCTCCAGAGTAGCACAGGGAAAATAAAGCTGAAGGAGCCTAAGTTTCATCTCTGGTAGCTACCACAGAAGACTTGCCGGGCCAGGCACCCCATAAGGACAATTCAGAGATAGTTAAAGGTGCACCCGTGTCTGCTGGACCCATGGGTGTTGGTTGTGACAGGATTTGTCACTCATGAGGGACCCCAGCCTTCACCAAAGATTTTCACTGTGACAGCTGCGTTGCAAAAGCGCAAGGATTGCATCGGCAGCCCTTGAAACCTTGCAAAAGAGGGCTTTGTGGAACTCTTATATACGTGGTCAAAGTCGCCCCCACTCACCTGTGGACTGAGAACTCGACCGGACTTCACCCCTTAGGAGCGCACAACATCCAGAGCATCCTTGAGCATCTTTGAGCCTGCATCCCTCCACATCAGGGTCACTCCTTTATCATCTATGGTGGTCATCCTGTTTAGATCTTGCTCTAAAAACACTTTGGTGGCCAGGTAACCATCCAAAGAATCCTATCTGGTCCTCTGCACCTCTGTCCAGCCAGACTTGGTCACCCAACTTGGGCCAGAGTTGCCAAACTAACTTTTCAAAATTTTTGAAAAGTTTCTAAAGTTTTTGTTGACCAATGCTTGTTTGCGGTTGATACTAAATATGTATTCGTTTAAATCACAATTTCTTGTAAGAAATGTCACATTGTAGTCTGTACTTTTCTTGATTTCTTCATAAAAACTTCTCACAAATATTAATTCAACCCAGCAAAAGTGTTTCATCCAGTACTAGGACTTCACCGGGGCTGTAACAAATGCATGCAAAAATATTATTTACAATTAAACCATGTAATCAGAATGTAGAGACTGAAATGTTCACAGTAACTTATAACAGTGAGTAAAACAGGACCTTAAAGTATACATATAAATTCATATTCAAAATGTCATATTTATCACTCACTCATACGTCAAGTATCTAATCACCACTGGACCATAATACTCCTACAGAGTAATACATGATATAATGAACAACCAGCAATTGTATCTGCAATTATCAATCAGTAACAAATATAATAAAGACCTAGATAAACAAAAACAATCATGCTTGAACTCCATAAGTACAAATTATAAACATCATGATATATTTACAATATCCACTGTCCTATATCATCGCTCGTACAAACAATTGAACATTAGCATACCCATCAAGATTAATTAATTGCTGTATATTTAATTTCATGACATTTTATGCCTTAGTTAGATATTTATCTGTAACTAAGAAGCTCTTCCTTTACCATACTTCAGACTACATGTATTACCCACAACAATATTCATATTCTACTCATTATACAAACACTTAAATGTATAGCAATAAATATTTGTAGAATGAAGGACCCCAAACCTTAAATATTTATAAATGTCCTACTCCAAGAATTATTATCATCAATTATATAAAAATTTGTTGAGGAAAGGATCATGTACTTTTATTTTGTTTATCAATATTGTCAGTCTCCTACCCTCCTAATCATGTCAGGACTGCACCATATTTTTATAAAGGAAACAAGAAAATTACAGACAAACTTGAAAATTCTTACAAGAAATTGTGATTTGATTTTCTGGATGGGAGAGTATGAGGGTTTCTTCAAATGCCACAGACTGTTGACATTGATTTTAAATGCACCTTTCTAAAAGTGTTTCATTCTATGTTATATATTCTGAGAAGGAGTGTGTTTATTGTTTGAGTGGGACTTCCACCCCTCTCAAATAATAACCTAATGTCACTGGATGTTAGAGCATCCAGGGCAAGATGGCCACACCTTAGTGCCACTCTGCCGGCCAGGGACTGACAACCAACAAAAATCCTGTTTTCCTGCCCAGCTGAGCCCTGTTTTTTCAGGGTAATCAGTGCAAAATGGCAGCTGGATCATAACTTGCTCACTATTCCCTCTCTTTCAGTGGCATCTGCTGTGGTTCCGACCTAGAGACACTCTGCCACCTGGGCCATTGGGGAGGAGCACAGCTGGGCAGGCATTGGTTGATGCACTTTACTGCCTTTGAGTGTTTAACGCCTGACCTCCATCTGAGTAGATTTGGTGCCCTCGGCCGGAACAGTACGCTGCTAGGTGGGGAGAGGCATGCTGGATTCAGGAGTCCAGCCGTGTTGCTTGTGCATGCTGCCTCAGATGGAACAGCACATTGCCTGAAATGTGGGCCATTGGGGACAAAGATGCAGATAGCATTGTGCAGCTTCTGCTGGTCAGAGAGACCCTCTTGGTTCCGGCCCTAATGCTTGAGGTGTTGCCAAGTTGCCAGGTCCCAGGCATACAGTAAGAGCTGAGGTGCTTGATTGTCACCTGTTTGGTAGTGTCTGTCGGGTGAAGTGGGCCCCGGAGCTATGAGGTAGTTGACTGTGAGCTGGGCCTACACCTACTCTATGAGTAACATTAAGAACCCTGCCCTTGGGACCACTGCAGTTGTGGTTTGCTTGGCCTGTGGGTTTGTGGGGGTGGTGAACTCACGCCAAGGACCTTACTGCACCCCCTATCGCACCGGGAGTGCTTGTATCCTTTGCTGCTCTCAGGAGGGACCCTCCCACTTGTGACCCTTCCTTCGAATACTGGGCCTTGTTTTGTTTGGAGTGCCCAAACATTGTCCTTCTTTGCTCAGGGGGAGGGGGCCTCGATTGGCCATAACTACCTAGTGCTGGGGTCTGCCTGCTTTCATCTCTGCTGGGACCTTGGCGTTTGGCACCATAGGGAAGGCAGATCACAGACAATCGCGACTTGCCTTCAAGATCAAGCATACTGCCCAGCCCCCTAATGACGATCCAGGCAAGTTGGAGCAGGACTCTGCGACACCCATTAGCGGGTCTCTTGTGGCGGCACTGCAGGCCATGCAATAGAGTTTGGGATTGATAGACGGGAAAATTGATTTGCTTATTCTGTGCATTAATCACATGACAGTGAAACTTGATAAATAAATGGCCTGACTCACAACAACGGATCAATGTATATCTGGTGCAGATGATGACCTAATAGCGGGAATGAACAAATGTTTGAACATGGAAAAAGTGCTAGCAGTTTCCAGGCCAAAAACAAAGATTTTGAGGTGTGATCCCGCTACTTGGAGACAATGCTGACCTCACTCTTTAGCTCTGAGAACGTTTCTAATTATCTGGTGGTGAAGCGTGGCCTTCGCTCTCTTGTGGCGGAGCCCCCCCATGGTCCCCTCTGCACCCCATCATATCGAAGCTGGTAAACTACATAGACCGTGATGCGGTCCACCGGCTGGCCCATGAGAAAGTGGCCATCACATATCAAAACAACAATATTGACTTTTTCCCAGATTTCACTGCAGTGATGCAGGTGGTCAGCAAGGAAATTCTACCTGCCTCAGACAATTGCCAAAGGAGGGCACTTCTTATGCTATATTATACCTTATGCACCTCTTCATTGGCCACCACAGACGTCAGAAAATCTTCACCTTTCCCAAGGCCGTTGTAGAGTACCTCAGATCCATCTCCCCGTGCTGGGGGGCATGGGGGGTTGGGGGGGCAGTGAGCCTTGCTGTGGAGAACGACGAACCGTGATCACCTAATCTATGCACTGCCTTCTGGATCAACACTAACCTAGTTAGACTGGGACACTCAAGTTTTGGGCCCAGGCAAATCTGTATGTCCTGCTGACTGTTGATTTCCTACTATACTTACCACTCAGCTGTCATGAATGGAATGATGCCCTCGCTCCCTGGCCACCTCCAAATTCTGGAGGTTGAAGTGTGACTTTTGGTGGCCCTCTGTGGGCATATCCTAAGAGTTTCTGATGTGTCTGAAAGCTATTGTTATGTTTGTGCGTATTTCAATGCATTCCTCCCAAGTGTTGTGTTTTGGGTGTGGGCATCTTGTTGGTGTTGATTGGGATGTTGATGTGAGTGGTGGGTGGGTGGTATTGTTGTTTTTGTTGTTTGTTTTGCCCTAGTAATGCTCCCCTCTCCTATACTACATTCACACACCATGCACTAAGATTGAAATGGCTATTCCAGCGACCTTCCAGTGAGTCAGAATGGCAAACCCACTCTGGGGTCGTGTTTCACTCCTAACATGGAACATGCAGGGCCTGCGGAAAACACAACAGGTGTTGGCATATCTGGATCAACACCTCATCTAGGTTGCATTTCTGCAAGAAACACATTTGATATGACATACTGAAGGTACAATCGGTGCCCGATGGGCTTCACACAAAATAGCCTTGTCATACTCCTCCTACTCAAAGGGTGTAATTATATCAATTAAAAAGGGGTACCCGTTTACCTGACCTACAGCCTTATAGAAGACCAAGGGTGATGCATAATTGTACGAATGCTCTTCTTTGGTACCCCTATCACTCTGGCCAACACATATGGGCCAAAACTAGATGACCCTGATTTCTATTGGTCACTCTGGAACCAGCTCCTCAAATTAACCACAACTACCATTATATGGGGAGGCAAACTCAATACGTATCTAGGCCCAGTTCTTGACCAAGCACTGTCAACAGACTGGCATGGTAGGCACTCCACTTGGCTACTCAGAGATGGGATGGACGAACAAGGGATTGTAGACCTCTGGAAACTCCACTACCCCATGCTGCATGAGGGCACATTCACATCCTCAGTGCATGGCTTGTGGTCCCGATGGAACTACTAGCTAGCAGCCCTGGTGTGTGTACCTGGGTGTCAGGCATTACACATTTACCCAAATCCCTGTCACATCATGCACCAGTCCGCCTTATGCTGCACATTTCTACATATGCCCCCACAAAGTTAATGTTGCAATTTCAAGTGTCGGCCCTCTTACATCCAGTATTCCTAGAAGAACAAGGATATCAATCCATACTTTTTAGAAAATATTGGCCTGGTAGATTATGTATGTACACTGTGGGAGGCCTTTAAGGTCACTAGTAGGGGCAGCACACAGTCTGGCACAGTCTGGCATCCCAAAATACCTGCAACATACTAGAGATTACTGAACATATGTTGCACGCTTTCAATGCGACTATGAATCCAATCCCAACTCCCACATTCTTGCTGCTATACATGGCCAAATTACTATCTTTAATGACCTTGCTAATCAAAAGCTCTGTTACTTTTCCAAACACCATGGAACAAGAGTGCATGGGGGGGGGGGCAACCAGGGTACAACCTGGTTGCTAAACTGAAGATACCCTTTTGAACATTACTTAGACAATTTCCCCAGAGGGCACTGAACATTATTATACCCCTGATATGCTGGCCAGTGTGAATATTTATTCCAACGTATTATGATAGACAAAATTAAATGAGCCATCCCAAAGCTACCCAATAGAAAAACATCAGGCCTGAATGGCTTACCAAGTAAATTTTATAAAGAATTTGTCTCTATTCTTGTTCCACACCTCCATGCCCTGTATGAAGGCGCACATAACAAGTGCATATCACTGCCCTCCCTTTGTGAAGCGCTGGTTATAGCTCTCCTTAAACCTGATAAGGCACTGCAGTGTTGCAAGTCATACCCCCCACTATCTCCAATCAACACTGATGTTAACATTCTGGCTATAATTGTAGGAAATCGTCCTCTCTAGTTTGATGCCGTCCGATCAATCTGAATTTAGTCGGGTCCACTCCACTCCCCCATTAAACTGCATATGATTTTGTGCTACTACATTAGCTGAACCCTTCCCTGCCAGTAGCAGCGGTCTTTTTCGACACCGCCAAGGCCTTTGACACCATTGAGTGGCACTGCATGCACACTATTCTATGACCCATAGGGGTCCCACCGGGGTTTCTGTGCTGGATTAAATTGCTGTATAAGGCATCTCATTGTACACAGATGATATTGTGATATCTGTAAGAGACCACTCCACATACCTGGCACCAATAATACATGAGTACATCCAATTTGGACACTACTAAGATTTGAGTATTTAGTGGTCCAAGTCTATTGTCTTCCCTCTGAACCACCGTACTCAGCCACACACATTAAAATTCGTATTGCCATGGTGTTCTGATCCTCTGAAATACTTGGGGAGTTGGTTTTATAAAGATCCAGATTTGGTGTTTCACTACAGTTATGGTAGAGAGATGTCCTGACTTGAGGATCAGGTGAACAGATGGTCCAGGCTCCCTCTATCCATGGAGGACAGCGTGGCCATCATGAAAATGGTGATATTACAGACATTTCTTTATCTGTTTATCAATATACCAATTGTATTGTTGCAACACTTCCTCAAGATGCTTAAGATGCATTTACTGATGTTAGCATGGGTGGGAAAACAGCCTCGAATTCGGTGGTAAACTCTCACATTGCCTTATTCGCAGGGGGTCTTTGGCGCGCCGGACATGGAACTTTATTATATATTCACACAGGCTCACTTTGCTCACTATTGGTATTTCCATCACAAATATATCCCCCATTTAGTGAGTGAGCATGATGATTCCAGCCTACTTCTGCTGCGGGCCATCTTGCCACATGCACGTCCCCATATTTTCCGAACAAAATTCAACACCATACATTGCACCACAAGAGCCTGGTGGCTACTTGGGAAGCGTGTCAACAAGGTTCCTCTATTTGCACCAGCACTTCCTTTAATGTTTTATCCACATATATAAGTTACGCAGGAACCGCGCGCTCTAGAGATCCTTGGCAGGGCAGATTTGCTCTGGATGAGATTCCTCACACAAAAGGTCATACATAGTTAATGACTTTCAAATACCATACCTCCATCTCCGAGCCACAATGCAAATATTGTTTCCCCAATGCCAGGGTGGGCCCCATACCTTACAGGCACTACTCAGGCTGTTAATGAGTACCATACGTAAGGGGTTCATGACAAGTTATATGTCTCAGCGCAAAGAGATAAGCTCCCAGGCCGATTGCACATTTTGTTGATTACAAACCAGCATGCTTACACCTAACTCTGATTTATGCATGAGTCATTTTAAATACATCCATCAAATGTATTATACTCCCGCTAAACTATACAACTACTGTGGACAGAGGTGGATTGTTTGAGGTGTGGGACACCAGAGATGGATGTTTTGCACCTGGCATTGTCATGTCGTCCATATGACAATTCTGGGTGCAGAGCACAGATGCTCTAACTGAGATGGAGCTAGAACCTGTGAGATGCCATCCACACACGTGTTTGCTTGGTCTGGTCAGAGATTTTCCACCAATTGTACGCATGCTGGTAGTTGTGGCACTACTGCTGGCTAAAAGGCTGGTGGCATCAAACTGGGTTAAGCATGCAATATCCACTAAATGTCAATAGTAAACCGATATGTCCTACTGTAGGGAACAATGAGAGGTCTATGCAGAGTAGCTACTGGCACACTCCAGATCTAAAAACATTTGAGGCCCCTTCACTGCATATTTGTTGTCACTCCCAGATTTCTCCTTGGGGTAAGAGCAGGCACATTCTCTAAGGGACAGATTTAAGGTAAGTGCTGCTGCACCCAGTTCAGCGCCACTTTCCTAGCACCCCTTAGCGCCCCCCTACGCCACAATGTGTGCACTGTATCTAAGATACAGGGCATCATGGTGCAGAGCTTGAAGCTATTGATGCCTTCAGGGTTAGCGCTACAATTTTGTCTCTAACCCTAAACAGTACATAGTGGCCCATTGTAAACAATGGTGTGTCCCCTTTTAATGCCTGCTCTGAGCAGGCATTAAAAGTGCTGCAAAAAATCTCTTAGATTTCTTTGTGCCATTTTTTCGGCCCCCACTAATGGGGAGATGCCCCCTTTGCATACATTATTCATGGCACATGCATAATGTAGCGCAAAGGGTTACAATGTGGCGCAATGCATGCATTGCTCTACTTTGTAAGTATGGTGCATGAAAAAGGCCACCTTAGCGTAAAAAGATTCACGCTAAGTTGGTGCTAAAGTGGCTCTAGGCCCTCTTAAATCTGGGCCTAATTTTGATGATTGTTATATTGATGTACGTAGCTGTGATGGATATACTCTGTCTTCTATTTGTGGCACTGTTTCGTGCAACTGTTCTTTGTGTGCGTACTGAAGGAATATGTGACAGAACAACTAGGTCCTAAACAACTATAGCCTAAACCACTACTGCTAAACAACTAAAAAGTCTCTACAACTAAGTACTGAACAACTACTGTCTGAACAACTATTGTGTCTGAATAACAATTGCCTGAACAACTAATATATATATATATTCTAAACAACTAATAAACCATAAAAACCAAAAGGAAAACCTTACCTTAAAATTAGTTGGTCAGGCAATTGTTATTCAGGCACAATTGTTGTTTAGACAGTAGTTGTTCAGTACTTAGTTGTAGAGACTTTTTAGTTGTTTAGCAGTAGTGGTTCAGGCAAGTAGTGGTTTAGACCTAGTTGTTCAGGATGTTTCCCGTACTGAAGAATACCAATAAACAAACAAAAAAATAATCCTCAGTTTTTACAGTGGTGAAGTGGACACTTTGAGCTGTGTAATTCGTCAAGAAAAGCAAGTTGAAATGACAAGATGCAGCAACAGATGGCATAGTGCTGAACTGCACGTTTTTGTTGTAATGCATAGGATGAGGTGGTGTGTGGTTTGTGATGATGGGGTGGCATGAGCAGGAGCATTAAATGGTTTAGCAAAGAAGGATGCCGTTGAAATACACAGCATGATGCATTGTGGGATGTGTGGAACGATATGGAGGCGGTTTGACAATTATAATGCAATGCAGAGGCTATCTTAGATGCTGCAAAATTATGGTAAAAAACATGATGTACATATCCTTTACGTGAGACAAGGCAATGGGATGAGATGTGGGTGCAGGAAGTCAGATGAGAGGCAGCGATAGGACTAGTGAGAAGAGATAAAGGATGGTACAAGAGAAGGATAGAGTAAGCAGAGAGGAAAACAGAGACAAGGAAGGAGAGGTAGGTGAGAGGGAAGACACTGGAGAGAAAAGAGCAAAGAGGTGAAATTTAAAGGAAGAGACAACAGAGAGAAGTGATAAGAGAATGATGAAAGAGGGGAGGAAATAAGAGGAAGCAGTGGGATGAGAGGTCAGAAGTGAAAAATAATAGAAGGTTTGAAGAGGAGAGAGTTAGGAGAAAGGATAGAGCAGAGGGAAAGGCGAAACATACCAAGATATCAACAGTTTAGGCTTACCCATGTTGTGGCACATATTGAGCATAAACAAATATTCCTCCATGGTATACTCTGGAAGCAACATTGTTGAACATGTGTCACAAGGTGCACTAATTGCAGGTTATGATGGTGTTAGCATTGACTAGCTGGAAGGAAAAATCACTACACATTTGTCCTTAGACATTTTGCCTCCGTGTCCATGTGAAAGGACAAAAATTTGACCTCCCCAAGGTTAGCTATCACAGCTCAAGAATGAACAAGATGTTTCTCAGGGATAAAGAAAAGAGTGTCTTATGGAGTTTAAGATTTATTAGCCAGACAGTTTTCTATTGAAAAGCGCATCCTCCAGTTATTCTGAGTTTCTTTAAGGACCTGGAGCTCAATAATTGCAGGTGGAGTGTGGGGGGCATAAGTGAAAGCTGCCACCAGTGCAACGATGCGGGGATATCATTGGATAGCGCTGCCAAGGAGTTGGTCATGACGGGATGCTAATTCCTGTCTAGTCCCTGGACTGAAGCTGCTCTCAATCATAGTTCCCCTGATTATTGTAGGAAAGTGCCCCTTTGGCATGATTACCCCCCCCCCCACACTTTTTGCCTGATATTGATGCTGACTTGACTGAGAGTGTGCTGGGATCCTCTAACCAGTCCCCAGCACCACTGTTCTTTCCCAAAAACTGTACCATTGTTCCCACAATTGACACACCCCTGGCACACAGTTGAGTCCCTTTTAAAAGGTACTGATTGTACCAAGGGCCCTGTGGCCAGGGAAGGTCCCCAAGGGCTGCACCATGTATTATGCCACCCTGTGGGAACCCTCATCAAGCACATGCACACTGCATTTGAAGCTTGTGTGTGCTAGTGGGGAGAAAAAGACAAGGTCAACATGGTACCCCTCTCAGGGTGCCATGCCCACAAACCACTACCTGTGGCATTTGTAAGCCACCCCTGTAGCAGGCCTTCCAGCCCTAGGCAGGGGTGCACTATACCACAGGTGAGGGCATAGCTGCATGAGCAATATACCCTTACAGTGCATGAGCAATATGCCCCTACAATACATTGTGGCCATATAAAGTATATAGGGTGGGATTTTGTCATTATGAACTCCACTGAAGTCTCGGAATTTTGGTATCAAACGTCTCAGCACAATAAACCCACACTGATGCCAGTGTTAGATTTATTGAAAAATGCACCCAGAGGGCATCTTACAGATGCCCCCGGAATTTTAGCCAAACTTATAGTGCAGGACTGACCGGTCTCTGCCAGTGTTCCACTTCCAAACGAGTTTCTGACCACATGGGGTGAGAGCCTTTGCATTCTCTGTGGCCAGAAACAAAGCCTGCACTGGGTAGAAGTGCCTCACACCTCCCCCTGCAGAAACTGTAACACCTGGCGGTGAGCCTCGAAGGCTCAGGCCTCTTGTTAAAATGCCCCAGGACACTCCAGCTAGTGGAGATGACCCAGAGGACCAAGATCTCTCATGGACAGTGGCCCTGTCCAAAAAGAACCTCAAACGAAGGACTCCAGGATGGCCAGAGATCCGTAAGTTCTGGCCACTCTGCACTCGACGCTCACGGCCCATGTCCAGGTGGCCCAACTGACTAGAGTTGGTCTCCAGGTGATTCTGACCTAGTGTCCACCCTGGGTTGACCCCTCCTGTCCAACACGATAAAGCCTGGGGCCTAAATCCGGAGGACTCCCCCACTTGACCGCGAGAGAACTGGATGAAGATTCCTGACACCAACAGGTACCCATGTACCCCCGGCCTCCTGGCCTTGGGGAATCCAACCTTCGGTGCAGCAATGTCCAGCAGGTGGCCCTCCTCCTTGTCCAGCCTCTGTTTTTCCAGACCTGACCCCCTGGACTTAGTCTGCAACATCTTTGTGACCCCCAGGGTCCCCCTTTTGGAAAACAGTGAGAGTCTGATTCTGTGTTTGCACGCAGCCACCCCTGTGCTGCTGAGGGTACGTGGTTGGGGCTGACCTCTGGCTCCCCCCGGTACCCCTCTAAACCCCCCAGGTCTGCCCTCAGAAGACACAGGTACTTATCTGCAAGCAGGCCTGATTCTGAGTGCTCCCTGTCTCCATGGGAACCCATGTTAAATCTGCCTCAACTTTGACCTCTGCACCCAGCCGGCCCCGTGTTGCTGGTGGTGGGTGTGTGGGGTTAACTTAAACCCCAACCTGTATACAGACTAACCCCTGGAGACTGGAACTGTAAGTCTTGTACTTACCTTGAAACTGTGCTAACGTTTCTTCCCCCCTAGAATTGTTTCTGAAAAATGCAGTCAACTTTTAAAACAGATATTTGCTATTTTCTCGAAAACCGTTTAACTTGCCAAATTGAAACAAAGTGGTATTTATACATATGTCCAATACTTACTTGCAAATGTACTTACCTGCAACTTGAATCTTGTGGTTCTAGAAGTAAAGTAACAAAATATATTTTTTTCTGTATAGAAACCTTTTTGTCTGGAGTTAGTCAGTGAGTGTGTGCTTCTCTGCCTTTGTGTGTACAACAAATGCTTTGCACTACCCTCTGATAAGCCTAACTGCTCGACCGCACTACCAGAAAAGAGAGCATTAGTATTATCTACTTTAGCCTCTGTTAAACCTCTGGAGAACTCCTGGATTCTGTGCACACTATATCTCATTTTGATATAGTATGTAAAGAGCCAACTTCCTACAATTATAAGAGTCATAGACCTGTCCCAATGAGGGATGGTACTTGTGCAACGGCAGATTTACAATCCCTTTCTGAACAAGGCAAGGAGTTAACATTTTCAGAGAGGTTGGTCTGTGAATTCCCATAATTTTTTTTGGTTCAAAATTTTAACATGTGGACATGTTCACTGGGCTTTGTAGGAGCCGCTTTTAATAGATGATATTCCATTATATAGGATAATGATACATGTAGGTGAGACAAGGGGGATTTTTTTTTTACAGGTGGATACAGTGATGTCCTTTAAGTGCGATCATATAGCAGGCCTTACACCAACCTGTTTACAAACAAAGATGAATGAGAAGAACATGGAAAACAAATAAAACCTGTAAAATAAATCCCCTCCTCGGCTATACGACCCTGGTAGGGAAGGGGAACGGAAACAGAGATAAAAAGGGTGAAAAAGAAAAAAAACTAACAAAATGGCATTAGGAACCTCAGTAAGGTATTTGGTCGATCTAGGCACTGTATTTGACTCGGCTCATTCTACAAATCATTTTTTTCTAAATTAGTTTTTACCAAGATAAGCTACACATAGAAGTCCTGTAGGTGAGAGCACAAACCTGTTGTTTAGGTATAAAGGGCCAGATGTATGATTCTGGCCCATTGCGATTCGGTGATTGCGATTTTTAAGAAATCACTATTACCGAATCGCAAAGGGCCATGTATCACATTTGCGAATCGGTAATAGCGATTTCTTAAAAATCGCAAATGCAATTACCGAATCGCAAATTGCGATACTGTCCCCATTCGCAGCTATGGGCCTGTTGGCCCATAGCTGCAAATTTTTTGCATTTCCTAAATTGCGATTTCTGAACCAGAAATCGCAATTTGGGAAATGCAAAAGGCCAGGGTGCTGGGGGCCTAAGGCCCCCTCTCCTGCACCCCAATTTTTTTTTTTTTAACATGTAAATTACACACATGCCAAAAGGGCATGTGTGCTTTACATATTACATTTAAAAATGCAGTTTTACTGCATTTTTAAATTTTGCACCAGGTTAACACCTGGTTGCAGACAATGGTATTTTGCATGTGCAAAATACCATTCTACGAAAAATCGCAATTTGCGATTTTTTGCAGAATTGCCTTGCAACCTGGATTTTGCGAATCACAAAATGCGATTCGCAAAATCCAGGTCGCAACACAAAAAATCGCAATTTTTGCAATTTCTATTTTGTGGTCTGCGAATGCCTTTGATGCATTGCAGACCACGATTTTGCACTCGCAAACGGCCGATTTCGCCATTTGCGAGTGCAAAATATTTTGACACATCTGGCCCAAAGTTCGGTATTTTTTATATGCAGCTGGTCTCCTTCATTGTTGACCTTGCAGGGTCGCCAGTGGCGTGTAAAACGTCAGACCCAGAATCTCCTATCATTTTTGGACCCAGAGCATCAGATTATGAGGAACATGTTAGTACCTGGTGTGTCTGCAATTGCTAGGTGAATGGGAGTGTTGTACTGGCTACCATAATAACCCTATTGTTGTTCAAGGGGGTCTGTTGACATTACTCAGATATATGTAAGGTCCAGCAGTAAAGCCTGCCATGCGTGCACTATCTTCCTATTTACATGGCTTTGTGAAATACTCATGACAAGAAATGCCTCAGTGGAGAGTGTTTGAAGTCACTGGATTTCATTTTGAAAGCCTTCATGCTTGAAAATAAGAAGTGTTTGAGCCATAGTGCAGAACGTTTTTCTCCATTTAAGTCATATTTGTATCTGTTAATACTGAAAGAAAAACGAAGACTTAAATTCTATGTTCATTTAAATTTAAATTCCATGATGTCATTTATACGGGACCAAAAATAACGCGCATACTTTATCAGTAGACAATCGCATAGTACTTATGGTCTGATAAAAGGGCATCAGAAAGGCGTCAGACACATCTACGATGAATGTAATGTGAGCTGAAGGGTTTAACTGGAAAGATTGCATTAACATCTGACACTGACATATTTCGCATCACTTCCTGATCTGTTCTCTAGAGGTGTGAGGAGAATAGGCTCATAGCTTAAGAGCCAATGACAAACCACACCTCAAATGAAACAGTCTATTCTGATCTGCCTCAACTCAATAGCAGCGACGATGGACCACAATAGCGGCGACGATGGACGCTGATAGGCCACGCACACAAGAGCACACGCTGAACAGAGATACATGCATCCAACAGAGTAATGCAGTTGTGGACTTCTGTGCACACACAAACCAACACAAATACAGGCACTTTTCTACTCAAACACCACAAATGCAATTGTCTAAGAACGTAAACTACACACTTGAAGGCCCCAATGAACACCGACAATAGAGAAATACAAACCATTTTACAGTGATAATACTCAGGGACACATATACATGCACATATAACGCTGCCTTACATACACATCTCCATGCCTTCCATGAGTCCCCATGGGGTGTGCAGTTCAGAAAAGTCGTGGCTGTTTGGCTAAAAGTATTTTGCAAGCTGTGATTTCTAAGTATTTATTCGTGATCAAGTTGACAAGTAACATAATACGACGTTTTGTTGAAACACTGCTAAGAAACACAGCATTTCACAAATTCAATCACTGTAACAAATTAATGATTGAAAACGCGTCCACAACCAAGTAACATGCACAACTGCTATCCGATCACAAACAACGCACTGAAATAAATGAAGGTTTGCAATCATTCTGCCTACACTGAGGTACATTGTTGCTGGTCTGGAAACGCTACCATTTGCAATGCACCTGTTTCTATTGAAAGAAGGCAAACCGTGGCAGCAATTGGGAGCATGTCAGAGTTCTGGATGTGGTGTTACCGTTTCTAGAAGCATAACCTTATCGGTTTAGGGCTAGTTGATTTTGTTCCTTAAAAATTAAGGGCCAGATGTAGCAAGCAGTTTTGCCCATTCTGTGTCTATGGGAAAATGTGTTCCTACATATGGCCTTAAGTTCTCAGATATCCTGGTCAGGTCTCGGGTTAGCGGATCCTCACTTTCAGGGGATCAAGCTTAATGGTGAAGGGGGATAGACTACAGTGACACTGCAAGGACCTGATGTGAAAGGCTACAGGCACTGAAGGCATGCCAACTGTAATGTCTTACATGATTTAGAACGGAACTTTTCTGGCTCCACAAGGACTCAGGCCCGTATTTATACTTTTTTTAGCGCCGCATTTGCGTCGTTTTTTGACGCAAAAACGGCGCAAACTTGCAAAATACCATTGTATTTTGTAGGTTTGCGCCGTTTTGCGTCAAAAAGCGGCACAAATGCGGCGCTAAAAAAAGTATAAATACGGGCCTCAGTATCTATATGATATAATGGCTAGAATAGAATGTAATGAAAGCTTGCTTTAGAATTTTGGAGTTCACAAATCCATGCAGAGGAATAAAGACATGTGAATTACAGCTCTGTGTGTGGCCTAGTCATTCAGGGGGGACCAGGCTAGGGAAGAAGCTACATCAACAATGGCAGTCTTTAGTGAAGAACAAAACAATAGAAGCTTTTGTAGAGAGGGACTGTGCTCACTAGGCAAAATAATAGCTTTGCTAACCCGCGGGTAAGGAAGTAGCTTCTTGAGGTAACCCTCCTTTGGACTTTGGTGAGGGATAAGGAAGGCTTCTGGTCACTCTGGTGGCATCTCTGGACACATTGGGCTTTCCAAGGGGCTTCTGCGAAGGCAAGATCAGCAGCAGAGCAGACCAGCAGCTCTTCAGCAATACTTTCTTACTGTTCCCAGTATTTCTACATTTTTGCCTTCATGTGCACCCTCAAGGAAGTGAAGGGCTTGTTTGACCCACATTTTCTTTACTCTCATTGGACACAGAGTAGTTGCAATGCTAATGGTTTGAATTGTTGCCCGTGGGGCACAGAATAGCACAAGGCACTGGGGCCTTTTTCTTTTTCAAATTATGCTTCACTGAGCTTTTCTCCGTGTTAGAAATGGGGTCTGTGGTAGGCAGATTGCCCCATGTCCAGGCAAGGACCCTCACTCTAGTCAGGTTAAAGGAGAAACATACCCGGGTAACCCCTCCTCACGCCCTTGGTAGCTTGGCACAAGCAGAAAGGCTTAACCCAGAGGTAATGTGTAAAGTATTTGTACCAACACTCACAGTAATACAGAGAAACACTACAAAATGGACACCACACAGATTTAGAAAAATAATAAACGTTTATCTAAATACAAGACCAAGTAAGATAAAAATCCACAACACACAATTAAAAATATGACTTTAGCAATTAAAAACACAACAATAGTGCCTAGATGCACAAATGCTGCAATCTAATGTTAAAGTAGCGTAGTAATGGAGTTGTTTCCCACAATGGGACACCACTGGCTGTTTACGGAGTCACATGGACCCTAGGTACAGTACCTTAGCAAAACGTGTGGAAAACAGACCATTGCACGGAGTCGGGGAGCAAGACGTCCCTGGATCTGATGCGGCATTGGTTCCGGTGCTGTGAGGTGAAGGAGCGGAGGCGTCATGAAGAGGCATCAGGTCCTTGCTGCAGAGCAGTGGAGGTGAGGCAGCATCGGTTGCGAGGAGTCTGTTCCTTTGCACCTCTGGCCAAGTCAGAGTCCTGTGAAGTCATGATGCTGCGGAGCTCATGGGGTCCCGATCAGGTGACAGGGTCACAGGTGTTGAGACGGAGTCGGGTGTCATGAACATCGGATGTACAACACTCCAACTCACAAGTTTGTGCAGACATCAGCAGCTGGTTTTGGGCAGTGGTGTCCTTAGCGAAGTCGCATGGAGGCATCCAGCATTGTTTCACAGGATTTTCACCAGAAATTCATTTCCAAGGCCCAGGAACTGGAATGGCACCCTCTGGCAAGCTAAAGTCCACAGCATGCAGACAAAGAGACTGGTTAGAGAAGCCTATGCCCTCCCTGAGGCTTCAAAAGCAGGAGACAAACTCAGTCCAAGCCCTTGGAGATACCTCTCGATAAGGAATGCATTATAAAGTCCAGTCTGTCCTCTTTCACAGGCAGAAGCAACAACTGCAGGATAGCGCAACAAAGCACAGGCAGGGGCAGCACTTCTCAGCTCTTCTCATGGCAACAGTTCAATTTGAATCCTTGAAGCAATCTGAAGTCTGGGGTTTTGGGTCCAGTACTTATACCCCTTTCTGCCTTTGGATTTGCCCAACTTCAAAGAAAAGTCTCTATTGTTTACAGGATCCCTCCTTGCCCAGGCCTGGGTCCAGACACACACCAGGGGTTTGAAGACTGCTTCGTGTGAGGGCAGGCGCAGCCCCTTCAGGTGTAAGTGACCACTCCTCCCTCCAGCCTAGCCCAGATGGGCTATTATGATATGCATGTTACACCCCAGCATCCTTTGTGTCACTGTCTAGAGGAGATGCACAAACAGCCCACTGTCAGTCTGACCCAGACAAGAAATCCAAAAACAGGCAGAGTCACAGAATGGTTTAAGCAATAAAATGCCTACTTTCTAAAGGTGACATTTTCAAATACACAATCTAAAAATCACCTTCACTAAAAGATGTATTTTTAAATTGTGAGTTCAGAGACCCCAAACTCCTCATTTCTATCTTCTCTCAAAGGGAAACTCCACTTTAAGGTATATTTAAAGGCAGTCCCCATCTTAGCCCATGAGAGAGGTAGGCCTTGCAACAGTGAAAAATTAAGTTGGCAGTATTTCACTGTCAGGATATGTAAAACACATCAATGCATGTCCTACCTTCAACATACACTGCACCCTGCCCATGGGGCTAACTTTATGCCTGCCTAAGGGGTGGGTGCCTTAGATGTATGAAAAGGGAAGGTTTTAGGCTTGGCAAGTGAGTACACTTGCCAAGTCGAATTGACAGTTTAAAAACTGCACACATAGACACTGCAGTGCAGGTCTGAGCCGTGTTTACAGGGCCACTCATAGGGGTGGCACAATCAGTGCTACAGGCCCACTGGTAGCATTTGATTTACAGGCTCTACGCACCTCTAGTGCACTTTATTAGGGACTTACTAGTAAATTAAAAATGCCAGTTGTGGAAAAGCCAATTACACATACAATTTCACATAGGGAGCACTCACACTTTAACACTGGTCAGCAGTGGTAAAGTGCCCAGAGTAACAAAAAGAGCAAAAACAGTGTACAGCATACAGCAACAACCTGGGAAGTAGAGACGAAAAGTTAGGGAAGACCACATCAAGGATGCCAGGTCTAACAGGATTTACAGAGCACCCTTGGTCTGATCTTGGAAAAATGTGGGGGACACAGTCAGGTAAACGGAGGTAAAAGCAAGAAAAAGTTTGTGAGAGAAGGAGGGGTAGGGGCACTAAAGGGAGGGGCATGAGGAAAGAAGGATGAGGGGAAGTCACTGGGTGAGGTTGAGGGTTTTTTGGAGGGTAAGCCTCATCGCTCAACAGAGATGAAATATTTCTTTAAAGGGTAAGGCATGTTTTCAGGGCACATGCTAGGGGTGTAGCTGGGCCCAACCAGGGTGAATTGAATGATATGGAGAAATTGAAGAGGGGTGCTGAAGGATGACAAGGACGTGACCAGGGAAACAAGAGTGTGAGCAGAGGCCTAACTATCAATAGTGCAGCAGGTGCAGTGGCAACAGGTCTTGGGGGTCTGTGATACCCACATCAGCCCAATTATTGGCTGTTTGTTTGGAACCAATCCAGGGGACCGGGTGCTCACATTTCTTACTTACTTTATATCCTCCATGGCACCCTTGCTATCCTACACAACTTAACGACACAAATTGTTATGAGAAGGTGGAATGTAACCCTATCATGACTCTAACCAGAGAAATTAATGATATGTTGAAATGGTACAGGGAAAGAGAGTTATTGGATGAAAAATAATTTTTGTATTTACGTGTGTATCGTCCGAAGTTTCCATGTATATACACCCTACCTAAAATACATAAACAGTCACCTTTTCCACCTGGGAGACCTATTGTTTCTGGAATAGGGGGCCCTACGGAGAGACTCTCTGAATTTGTTGATATATTTTTACAACCTTTTGTTTACAATTTACCATCTTTCATCAAAGATACGAAACACATACTCAGTATATTATCAGATATACAGTGGGAACCAGGCATGATCATGGTCACTCTAGATGTAGTGGCGTTATACACTTCTATACAACACGATTTTGGATTAAGAGCGGTAGAAATTTTTTTGAACAAAAGAGCAGCGCAGTATTTGGAACACACTAAGATGATTCTTAATTTGATTGAATTTATATTGCACAATAATTATTTTCTATTTAAGAGTGATTGGTTTAAACAAAAACAGGGAGTAGCAATGGGATCCAAATTTTCCCCATCGTATGCTAACTTGTTCTTGGGGTGGCTAGAAGAAACATGGTTATGGGGTCCGGGCGCAGCAAGATGGCACACACATATTTTATACTGGGGACGGTACATTGATGATTGTTTTATGTTATGGACAGGGGATGAATCAACATTACTTGAGTTTTGTGAATATTTGAATACAAATGAAGTGAACATCAAGTTCACATATAAATATAGTGAGACTCACTTGGAATTTCTAGATGTAGAATTGTTTATAGAGGGTGATACAATTGAGAGTAGACTATATCGCAAACCAACCGCTTGTAACACTCTGTTGCATGCCACTAGTGCTCACCCTCGACATCAGATTGAGGCTATACCATTCGGAGAGATGATAAGAGCGAGGAGGAACTGTAGCAAGAATGCGGAGTTTACTGAACAGATTAGAGATATGGGACAAAGATTTACAGTTAGAGGCTATTCAGAGACACTCATACGTAAATCGTTTCATAAGGTGCGGAATATACCCCGCAGGCAGACACTGGATCAAGGCATATGCCGTAAGAATGTGAAATGCAACAAGGATCATAAAATTAGAATCATTTTAGATTATACTGAAAATTCTCTAAAATTAATTCAAATTATGAACAAGTATTGGTCCCTATTAAGTCAGGATGAGATACTTCGGAAACACATAGGAAAGAGACCGGAAGTGGTGTACAGAAGGGGGAATACCCTCAATAACATTCTCTGTCCAAGCTATTTGGCAGATGTAACTACAAAAGATTGGCTCACTAAACGAAATTTGTTTTTTTTTAAATGTGGGTCATGCACAGCATGTAAGTGGGCATGGCAACCCAAAAAGGATGTGGAGGATTTTAGAGGTGAGAAAATACTCATAAAATCACATATAGATTGCAATACAAAATATGTCATTTATATGCTTATATGTGCTTGTAAAAAAGTATACATAGGCAGTACGATTCGGCCATTAAAAATTAGGATTTTAGAACATCTGAGGGCAATTAATCAAGGGGATGAACGCTATCCCATAGCATCCCATATGAAAATCTGTAGTGCACAGGGTACTCACAAAATGTTTAAATTTATAGGTTTCGATCACTGTGAAATAAATCCACGGGGAGGGAATAGAGAGTTGGAATTACGTAGGAGAGAATCAAAATGGATCATGAGAATGGGAGCAGTGGAACATGGTCTAAATACGGACCATGAAATGGAATATTTTTTAGGGGACAAATAATCTAGCAGAGTCTTGGGTGGAAAAATACATCCCTTAAATTATTCTCTGGAGCTCATGAGATAAGCCTTATGTATTACAACTCAAACATTAAAATACACACAGTCAGCCCTAGAATAATAGAATTTGGTGCAAAAATAAGGATATATACTCATGGGACCATGTGAATTTTGATTATAAGTAAACAATAAATATTCATATAAGCATATAATATATTTATCATATCACAATGAAATATATCATAAGAATTAGTTCACGGAGTGAATTTAAAAATGTTCAATGCATGAAATAAATCACTCGTTTTCATTACCAAGGGAGGTCAAATAGTATATCATATTATATAGGATATACCATAATAAATGTTGAGGGAGGGGGCATATTTAATATAATTTCGATGAAGAATAAACTGAAAGAAGTTCCTACAATTCAGAGCATGATAGCTCCACTCACTATCGATAAGAATATGCACTGATGAAAATACAGAAAAGAAATAGTCCATCGTTAGTTTTTACTATTCCGGAATCGGAGTATTATAGAAAGAAAAGAAACAGTCCATCGTTAGTTTTTACTATCCCGGAATCGGAGCATTGCATTGTACAAAGTCTGTCCTCTATTTTTACTATACCAAAGAGACGTATAAATAACTGGGAGTCATGGCGGCCTCGGTTTAAAATACCGAAGCGGCAAAATACGTGCGGTAGGCATCCAAGCGTACTCGCGTTATAAAGAATAGAACCAATTGGTAAGGATATCTTATAAATAATATGGAGAGATTTGCTTTTTGAATTGTACGAGGTGCTTATATTAAGATCAAAAAAAAATTTGAACACTATATTTTCAATACGAATTTACAGGGATTCATGTTACAGAGCTACACCAATTGAAGATATATTGCATATAAAGTTACATTAGATATCTAATTGGAACAGCCATAAGGAATATGGGGGAACGTCTATAACAATCTGATAATTTTGGAAGGTATGTACAGTTGGAATCAGATGGGTGAAGTTTGGAATTGGTTTATGATACATCTTTTTTATTAATACTCCACAAATACAAGGTGATATATGCATGGATGTGCATTTCCCTGACGGATTATGTTAGGGAGTGTATTTACATTATGGGAAATTAATCACTGCTTGCACATATTGGAATTGGGAATTTTGAAGTGATATAGAAATTATTAACTTGTCACAATTAGTGTTATGGTGCACATTTAGACTTTCACCACCAAGCACGTTATGTTATTATGACACAATAATTTGTGAAGCACTTTAATTATAGAATATTTTACTATACAAAATTATATATGTAATGCCATTATAGGAAGTCCTGATGAAGTCCTGGGGGTACTCCCTGGATGAAACACGTGTTAAGGGACTAAAGACAAAGGGAAAAAAGAGGAAGCTGTTGGATGGAACTGTTAATTTCGAAATTAATCACAAAGGATACAAATTGGCAACTTTGGAACCAAACCAAATAAGGATACACAACTTGGATTGACGGATATCAATTTTGGGACTGTAAATAGGACAAAATAAATATATATTCTGTTGTGATTTTTTGGGAAACCTAGGTAATAGGGTAGCATTTGATGGATGTCTAAATTGTATTATTTTTATTTGCTCTTGTATAATTTGTGTATATAATATAATTTTGATGACTGTATTGAAACTAGGTTTCTTTTTGTATTATTGTCACGTGTGCAATTGAATTTATTTTCATGTTTGGACAATAGGTGGTTGTCGTTTTAGGGTTTTTAGAGGGTGTGACCCTAGTCAGCTGCACAGCGAGACACAGTGGGATCTAAGAGAATAGAAGTAGAGTAGGGAGCGCTTATCACTCATTATTCACCCTCCTATTGTATGCACCCTTGCCACACCACTGCTGTTGAATAAAGAGTGCTAGGTACATGGGTGCTCAGAGACCCTGGGATAGGGAAGTAAGGGAAGTAGGAGAAAGAGGTACACTAAGAACGGCCTTGCTGGGAGTAGTGGGGAAGGGAAAGAGAGGTACAGTTCAATAAAGAAGGGGGCGAGCCCAGAGTTCCCCTATATCCTGGAGCCAGCAGTGAATATCTGATCCAGACCAGGGTTTTCTTTTCAGTTTGAGACCTACAGTCCATGTAATAAGAAAACTAGGGGCAGATTAATGAAAAGTGGCGCTGCACCTTGTGCATCGTCACTTTTCTAGCACCCCTTAGGAGCCCTCTAACACCACTATGTGTGCGGCATATTTAATATACAGCTCACCATGGCAGTAATTATGGAACTAGTGTCAGAATTTTTGAAGCTAGTTTGGTGCTTTGCAGGATTAGCATGCTAATCCTGCAAAGCACCCAAAGGTCATTTCAAAACCAATGGTAGCCTCCTTTCAATGCCTGCTTTGCGTCAATGAGCTGCATGGTAGGCATTCCTGTGCAAAAAATGACACTATGGCCTTAGCGCCATATTTTTCCCCATGATAAAAACACGCACTGGGGAGGAGGGGTCAAATAATAGTGCAAAGCTTTGCACCATTGTTAGAAATTGGGTCTTTGGTTGGCAGTCAGGTTACCACCTGTCTAAGCAAGGACCCTCACTCTGGTCAGGGTAAGTCACACACAATGCAAATTATCCTGTGCCCACCCTCTGGTAGGTTGGCACTGAGCAGTCAGGCTTAACTTAGAAGGCAATGTGTAAAATATTTGTGCAATAAATCATACAATACCACAATATAACACCACAAAAATACACCACACAGTGTTTAGAAAAATATATAATATTTATCTGGATAAATGCAGGTCAAAACAATTAAAGATGAAATAAAAAAAGGTAGAGATATCACTGAAAGTTGAAATGTTACTTTAAAATCAATGTGTCTTAAGTTCTCTTAGAAACAACAAGTGCCTCTGGCGGGGCAAAGTACCTGGTTCTTGTTGAAAAATCCTCGCAAGGGACCTCAAAGGAGGAGGTGTGTAAAAAACAGAAGGTGTGCATCGGTTTTGCCCCTTCGCACGCGGACTTGCATCATTATTGTCCACGCGGGGAAGACATTGATTCGATTTCCGGTGCGCGGACTTGGCACATCTTCGGGTTGCAGGGTTTTCGGACGCCCCGGGGATGATGCGTGGAATCCTGGGCTTACGGAGCGAAGTCACAGGGGCTGTGTCGATTCCGGTGGGCGATGTGTGGAATATTCCACCGCACGGCAGGCACTGCGTCGATTCCTCTCAGGAAGTCGTGCTGCGTCTTTCTGAGTCGGCTTGCGTTGATTCAGTAGGGCCATGTGTCGAAGTTCCGGTCACGTCGCTGCATTGATCTTCTGTTGTGAAGTCGGGCTGCGTTGTTCCGGACTCGATGTGTGGTGAATATTTCACCGTGAGCAGGCCGTGCGTCGTTCTTGGCAGGAGAGCACTTCTGCAGCACAGCAAGAGGGTAGCAAAGCAGCAGGACAAAAGCAAAGGCAGCAGTCCTTTTCAGAAAGCAGTCAGGTGAGTCCTTTGGGCAGCCAGGCAGTTCTTCTAGGCAGGATGCAGGTTCTGGTTCAGGTTTCTTCTCCAGGAAGTGCCAGAGTTGGTAGGGCAGAGGCACTGTTTTTATACCCAAATGTACCTTTGAAGTGGGGGAGACTTCAAAGAGTGTCTCAATCCTGTCTGCCAGAGTCCCAGTAGGAGGTGTGGCAGTCCTTTGTGTGAGTACAGGCCCTCCACCCTCCCAGCCCAGGAAGACCCATTCAAAATGCAGATGTATGCAAGTGAGGCTGAGTATCCTGTGTTTGGGGTGTGTCTGAGTGAATGCACAAGGAGCTGTCAACTAAACCCAGCCACACGTGGATTGTAAGGCACCGAAAGATTTAAGTGCAGAGAAATGTTCACTTTCTAAAAATGGCATTTCTAAAATAGTAATATTAAATCCAACTTCACCAGTCAGCAGGATTTTGTATTACCATTCTGGCCATACTAAATATGACCTCCCTACTCCCTTCAGGTCAGCAGCTACCACTCAAACAATGTATGAGGGCAGCCCCCGTGTTAGCCTATGAAGGGAGCAGGCCTCACAGTAGTGTAAAAACTAATTTAGGGGTTTTACACTACCAGGACATGTAAACTACACAGGTACATGTCCTGCCATTTACCTACACAGCACCCTGTCCTTGGGGTTACCTAGGGCACAACCTAGGGGTGACATATGTAGAAAAAGGGGAGTTTCAGGCTTGGCAAGTACTTTTAAATGCCAAGTCGAATTGGCAGTGAAACTGAACACACAGGCCTTGCAATGGCAGACCTGAGACAAGGTTAAGGGGCTAGTTAAGTGGGTGGCACAATCAGTGCTGCAGGCCCACTAGTAGCTTTTAATCTGCAGGCCCTAGGCACATATAGTCACTCTATTAGGGACTTATAAGTACATTAAATATCCCAATTGTGTGTGATCCAATGTTACCATGTTTAAAGTGAGAGAGCATATGCACTTTAGCACTGGTTAGCAGTGGTAAAGTGTGCAGAGTCTAAAAGCCAGCAAAAACCGTATTTCAAAAGTAGAGGGAGGCAGGCAAAAAGTTAGGGGTGACCATCCTAAGGCTGTCAGGTCTAACAACCATTATTTAATGCCACAGGCATTAGGGGACCTGTGGGCCTATTTCCCTGATGGCACACCATGGAATGAGCCCACAGGTGATCTCCCTAGGCCCCAGGGACACCCCCACCCACATCAGAGGGACAGTGGAGGATGGGGGACCCCATCCCAGGTAAGTGTAGGTAAGTACAGGTAAGTATTATACATTTTTTTAAGTGCCATTGTGGGCCCTGAAATAGGCCCCCCTATTAGGCACCGGGTGCAATGGTCATGCCCAGCGGACCCTGGTCCCCTGTGCTGGCCATTGGGATGGTGGACATGACTCCTGTCTTTTCTAAGACAAGAGTCATGTGCTATGGATGGTTTTGCGTCAGAAAATGACACTAGGTTGGTTAGAGTCATTGTTTTTACTCCAACCTGCCTAACAAAATTTTTAGGTGCAAAACCCCCTTCTCTCGTACCTCCACCCCCACCTGGCTAACGTATTTTTTTTTTTTTTTTTACGCTAGCCTACCCTTTGCGCTGGCTTGCACCATTCCATAAATATGGTGCCCGACTGGCACTCAAGAATGGTGCAAGCAGGTGCAAAACCTTTTGATGCGTTAGTGCAGTTTTGCACAAAAAAGTACAAATATGCCACTAAGTTTGTATTCAAAATACATTAGTTAACACAATATGAACATCTTGTATCTCTGGGCATAAATCACATTTGGAACTATCACTTGCAATACTAAGCCCAACAGAGTTAAAATGACATTAGTAATATGTACACTTTGGGAAAGATCCTATTTTACCCCCAATATCCTCATGTGGTGCAAAGAGACCCAACCAAGCAATTATTCTAATTCAATCTCACACAGTTATAGGGTGCACAACAATAGCTGTAATGTGTACACATGGGTAATTATAACACTTCTAAATAGCCTCATGGGCCAGGGGCTACACAGTTAAAAACCAATGTCAAATGTTATAAACTCTTGGCAAGAATCAATGTGTAGGGCAACACCGCCGTGCAGTGTTGTTAATCACAGGCAGTCACTCCCACACACTCACTCAGCATCTATACCCAGTGCTACGGATATCAAGCAGGTTTGTATGGCACTCACTCACAGGCACACACAGCACCCTAACACCAGCAGGTTGGTAGATATTGTACTCGCAGACCCGGTGGCCCAAAACCCTCCTCTACCCTTCAGCCAACCCAGACTACCCCACCCCCACAGACTGGAGTTGAAGGAAACCTTTTCCCCGAGACACTAGGCTGATTCCAGCCAGAATCACACTTATTCAAGGTCCCTGGGAAAAAGGTGTGGGAATAGATAACAGGCGCTTTCAAGCGGCAGTCGATAAATGTAGGTTTGGCCACCCCACATCAAGTTCAATCAAAGGTCACCCCACTATGCCTTAAGGAACTTGCATAGTTCTGCGAAGCACCAGGGGTTGGGGGATCACCATGTCTTGGGACCTGCTTCTGATATCTTTCAGAAGCGTTCCTTATCCCACTCACTTATCCTCACTACCCAGGCCTGTCCTGTCAATATGACCTGGTAAGAAGGAGTTGGCGGGCTGGATGAGGAGATGTCAGTTGGTCTGCTCTTCGAAGGGTATCAAAAGGAGCAATCGATGAGTGAGAGATGAAGCAGGGGAGTCTCTTAGAAGAAGGCAGTGCCCCGTCTGAAACACATTGAACAAACTCAGGTAATCCGGGCACTCTGGAACACAAATTTGCTTTCCTGCACCTTCCTGGAAAATAGGCACAACATCTGATACACAATGATATGAGCCGCACCAGACCAGTCTGATCATACACAATGCAGAGCAACAAATTCAGCACCTCTGTGGAAATGAGGCACAGCATCTGGTGTGCAGTGAGTTGAGTCGCATCAGACAATTCTGGTCACACAAAGCGTTACCAATTCTGTGCTTCCCTGGAAATGAGGCACAACATCTGGTGCACTATGACTTAGGTTGCACCAGACAATTCTGGTCACACAATTGAAGAGTTACCAATTGTGTACCTCTCTGGAAATGAGGCACAACATCTGGTGCACAGTGACTTGAGTCACACCGGACAATTTCAGTCACACACACAGGCTCAAGTTTAGAGGTGCCACACAAGGCAGAATGTGACACTGCTACGCGTACGCCCTCACCTCTGAGGGTCGCATCCTATGAATCAGACACCGCATACAATAAGCATACAGTCAGAATGTTGCACAAGATTAATGCATCATGATTTATGACGTGGGACACGTGGTGTCCCGCAACTGGTGAATCTGCTCACCACCAACAAGACCCTTATGTGTGTCGAGGTCCCACGATGCATGGTCACACTGCTTGTATGCAGGCTGTTCCTTTGGGGCTCCACACCAGGCAATCCAGTCTTCAGGCATAATACTTGGTTCCATGCTCACATTTCTGCTACCAGGTGGGATCCAGCAGATGATGTGGGGTCTTAAGAGGGCACCACTCCCAGGGTGTCACAGGTAAAAGGTGTGGTCCCACTTGGGAGGTCATTGATGTCCCTGAGACCCCCACCAGAGAACATGGGGTAAGCCAACAAGCCCTTGGAGAGCACATTTTGAGGTGCCATATAGCAGCAGGCAGTCGGCCCAGGCCAGCCACTGTTTAGGAAGGATGCACGGTCCCTTCCAATGGCAGTAATCCTCCTTGTGCACAACAGATTCCTTTGGCAGTGTGCACCCCGCAGTCCAGCATCTCCGTTCCTACATTCTCACAAGTGTACCTCTACTTTACTGCAGTTTGGCACCTGTAGTTATAGTGTAGTGTGTCTGTGAAATTAGGGGTGGTTCAGAGGGTTCCCCTTTGAACCACAGATGTCTCCCCTAAATTTCAGTCCTGTCTGCCATGGGGCTGTTGAATGCAGATTTTAATCTTTAGTGGAACCATGATCTGGCTCCCAGAGGCCAAGTGTCAAAATCTCTCCCTCCAAACTATCCAGCCAGGGCCTCGAATGGCAGTGGTCTGTCATGTCAGTTGCATGCCCAAGGTTTGTAGCTGTCATTGGGAATGCCCTAAGGCCACTGGATATAGAATCAGCAAGACCTATTAGAAGAGCCGATCCTCTAGGTATGGAAAACCCATGTGGGGGTTATTCACTACTGGGGCAGGGGACACCCATGTGTACCTGCCCAGCTGTTACTCTACCACCTGCTCCAGCCTTCAAGGGGTTATCTAGGGGTAGTGGAGGGCCCACTCAGGATCGGCTACAGAGTTAGAAGTTCCAATTTAAGCACAGCCGCAACTGCACCTCCAAAGGTCTGCATTGTAAGGTTGGATACATGATTGACAGACTGTTCTGGTGGGTAGCACATTCAGTGCAACCTCCCCCTAGTAGTCTGGGCTGTACCTGCCCAAGGTACATGATGTCCCTTTCTACAAGGTACTCCTGGGGATATCAGACTAGTCAAACCTGAGATATGGCTTTTGTGGTATTATGTCTGGCTTGAACATCCATGTCTGTCCAGTAGGTTCTTACATCTGATTGGTGGTTCCAGGAGTTAGTCATGACGATCCTGAGGTATTCTACAGGTGATAGGTGGTAGCTGCCTATTGGGAGCCAAGGTATAGTTGGCGAGTCTGAGTGCTAGCTGGTGAGGCCTCAATGGGTGGCACAAACCAGCTAATATGATGGGTTCTGACATCACACTAATAGGTACTGACATCAGTTTTGTTGTTTCTGAGATTTTACTGATTGCCCCAAGCTTTGAACAATATATCTTGAGGTCTGGCTGGTGGACCCCCAGGGCATGTTTGGGTAATGAGATTTTGCTGGTGGGTGCTGAGTTGTAGCAGGTGGGTCTGAACATCTGGTTCATGCATCTAGACGGCTATCTTTTGATTTATTGTGTCTGTCTGATGGGTGGTAAGGCCTGTTTGATGGGTGTTGATGTCTGGCTAGTGGATGCAAACATTTATCTTGTAGTGCGTGGTTGGAGAAGTGTGCGTGGCATGGAGAAGTGTGGCACAATGGTAGAATGGCAGACCCTGAAGCAGAGATCTGGCTCAGGACCAGTGTTCAAGTCCTGCCTTGGCAGGTCTTGGGCTCAATTCCTTTGGACCAGATAATTCTCACCTCGGTGCCTAATCTAATTTATGGGTCCCACTCTGTAACTCTGGGCAATAGCTTGCTTAATCTCCACAATTGCCCCAACAGCGCTTGGATGCCTGGCTTCACCCTGGGGGTGCCCAGGAGTGAGCACCTCACAGGTAAAAGCCAGGAGGGGTTCCATAGCGGTATGCGTACAGCGCCTTGAGACCCTAACGGGTGAGTAGTGCACTATACAAGTGCAAAGTGTATAGTTTTTACGGTGTGTCTGGAGATCTAGCTGATGAATGACGAGATGTGTTTGATGAGTGCCAATATCTGGTTAGTGGATGGGAAGCCTCATCCCATGATGTATGGCTTATTGGTGAGGTCTGGTTAATGTCCCCTGAGGTGCCGCTGGTGTGTTCTGAAGCTTTGCTGGTTGGTTCTGCCTTCTTGCTGGTGTTTCATACACATCAGTTGACAGGTGGTGAAGTCTGGCTGCTAGATGTTGAGATCAGGAAGGTGGCTGGGTACCAACGTCTGTCTGGTTTGCTACATTGTCTTGCTTGTGGGCCACAATATCTGGCTGTTGGAAATTAAGTTCTGGCTAATGAATCATACCATTCAATAAGTGGGAGCCGAGATACAGCAAGTGGGAGCAGAGGACCAAATGGTAGAAGTGGAGTTTTAGGTGATGGGAGCAGTGGTCTGGATTGTTGCTTCTAAATTTTGGCTTGTGGATTCCAAGGTGTGAATAGGGTGGACTGTTGATTTGCACAGTCCTGATGATAGCTCTGGAGGTGTGGTGAGTGGATGCCTTGTCTAGCTGGTGATCATGAATAAGGCTCGACCCTTTCTGTAATGGCATAGTGAATACATAATAATGGACTGAAATCTGGCTCAAGCAGTTGCCAGTGACTTAGGGGCATATTTATGAGCCCCTAGCACCACCTTAGCACTGCCATAGCATCAATTTTTGATGCTAAGGAGTGGCTAAAGTGGCTTTTTCCCCGCACCATATTTAAAAAGTGGCGCAATGCATGCTATGCGTCACTTGGTAAACCCCTTGCACCACATTATGCCTGCACCAGACATAGGTGGTCATTCCAACCTTGGCGGTAAAAGGCGCTTACCATCGTGCAGAAGACCGCCATAACACCGCCGCAGCCGCGGTAAACCACCACGGTCATTCTGACCCACAACCGGCAAACCGCCAAAATACAGACATCCACAAAAGTCCGCCACACCAAAGGGCAGCAAGAAACTGGCGATGACCAAACCTCCACCGTCACGCCAACAGAAATACGCCCACACAATCACGACACACGAATCCACGCGGCGGTCTTTCAACCGTGGTATTCCATTGGCGGTACACACCGCCACGCTCAAAATACACACACACTTACAAAACACAGCCACATTGGACAATTCAAATTACACACACCTGATACACATACAAACAACACTACCACACACCCAGTACAATATAAAACACACACCCACATCACACACAAACCCCCACTCCTAGAGATTCGTGAACACGCACAGAGAAAAGAGACCCGAGCACCCAGCCGCGCAATTCACTGTCACCCAGCAATATTACCACGCACTTCAAACTACACACAAATACACATCACCACACTTAGCACCACACAATCCACCCCACACATCACCCACACCACCCCATGGCACCGCAAAGACACCCCAGGTTTTCTGAGGCTGAACTCAGGGTCATGGTGGAGGAAATTGTACGGGTAGAGCCACAGATCTTCGGGACACAGGTGCAGCACACCACCAATGCCATGGACAGGGTCAACGCTGTGGGACAGCACCCAAGAAATAGGGACGACATCAGGAAGCGGTGGAACGACCTACGGGGGAAGGTGCGTTCAATGGTATCCAGGCACAACATCGCGGTGCAGCGGACTGGCGGCGGACCCCCAACTCCTCCCCCAGAATTTACAACATGGGAGGAGCAGGTCTTGGCGATCCAGCATCCTGAGGGCCTCGCAGGAGTATCTGGAAGAATGGACTCTGGTAAGTCAAATCTTAACTACTTCATCCCCCCCACCCCAACAGCATGCCAACTCATACCCCCACCCTCACCCCCACCCCCATCACACCTACTCCTTGCAAATGTCTCACCATCACAACCCACCCATCCTAACACCAAGCCCTGCATGCGACCACAAAGCATGGACACCCATCACCTAAGCATGCCCACAGCACATACCCATCCCCCCCCAAACCACTGTCACAAAAGCCCCCACACAGGAATGCAAGCACAGGGGTACACGGGCACCCACCCATTGCACGCTATGGTACACACAGAAGCAATAACCATACTTTTATACCCCTGCAGGACCTGAACGCCACGTCACCGCGCAGGAGGGTCCACAAATGTCCACCCCACCCCCAGAAGAGGCCCACAGTGATGACAGCAGCTCTGTCTCCCTGGATCTAGATGACCAGCCCGGCCCATCGGGGACCTCGGGACAGTCGGTTCCCCACACCCAGTCACAGGCCACAGCAGACCTTCCCCCCTCTGGGAACACCAGCACAGCACCCACCCAGCGGGCCCATATCTCTGTCCCCAGGACACGTCAATCAGCGGTGTGTCCACCACTACAGGGCACCCAGGTTAACCCACCACCCCAACAACAACAGGGACCTGGGGGCAGTGGTAGTGGGCACACGGTCCAGGGGACAGAGGCCCAGGAACACAGGGGAACTGGGAGGGCTGCTGTGCGACAGGGGGGGGACAGACCTAGGGAACCCACTCTCCACGAGGCCCTCTCCTCCATCATGGGAGCACACCACCACTCCCAGGAGACGATGGCGACGGTCCTGGCCAGGTTTCAGGAGATCCAGCTTCTGCAGGAGCAACAGTATATGGGGTTCAGGGAAGAACTAAGAAACATCAGTTCCGCCATGGGCACCATCGTAGTGGCTCTGAATCAGGTAGTCACCACATTGCGGGACACTGTGGCACCACAAAGGGACCCTGTCACTAGCATGGACCAAGAACTGCCTACCACCTCCGCCGGCGCTAGTGGACAGGAGGCCCTGACACAAGACCAACAGGCCACCAGAACCCCACCCCCTGCAAAAGGAGAACCACCCCGCAAGCGGGCCCTGAGATCCAGGAAGAAGACAGAGTAAGATGCCAAGACCCAAGCCAGGAAAGGATACCTCCCTGATTGTCATCCCACTGTCCCACATTGACACCCTGTCCAACCTTCAACTGCCCCTGCTCCACTTTCCACAGGCATCTGGACAATGCACCTGTGATACTGATAGTCTGGACTCTGCCATGGACATTCCTCCACCATCACCCCTCAACGATTTGAAACCACCCACCAATTTAGAGCACTGTAATAAACACACTTATTGCATAAAACAATCTGGAGTCTGGCTGTGATTTTGTACAAATATATTAGACATTACTGTGCCAAATGGCATATTCACATTGTGATGCCAACATACCACTGTCACACAGCTGTAGTCCATGGGGAAACAAAGCAGATGTCACGCAGTGGGGCCCACATCTCTGAAATCGGAAGGGAAAGTCACAACTCAGTTACCATACACTGGGGGAAAAGGTCAGACAGTAGAGAGGTAGTAGTGTTTAAGTATATGTAATGTGCCAGTGTGGATTCTTACCTGTGTGTCATTGGAAATACTGCTGTATTACTGTGTTCCTGTTCTTTATGTCGTCCTCTTCGCCTTCCTCCTCTTCACTCTCCACAGGCTCCACAGCTGCTACAACACCACCATCTGGGCCATCCTCCTGCAGAAAAGGCACCTGGCGTCGCAAAGCCAGGTTGTGAAGCATACAGCAGGCCACGATGATCTGGCACACCTTCTTTGGTGAGTACATTAGGGATCCACCAGTCATATGGAGGCACCTAAACCTGGCCTTCAGGAGACCGAAGGTCCGCTCGATCACCCTCCTAGTACGGCCATGGGCCTCATTGTACCGTTCCTCTGCCCTTGTCCTGGGATTCCTCACTGGGGTCAGTAGCCATGACAGGTTGGGGTAATCAGAGTCCCCTAATAGCCACACCCTGTGCCTCTGGAGTTGACCCATCACGTAAGGGATGCTGCTATTCCGCATGATGTACGCGTCATGCACTGACCCAGGGAACTTGGCATTAACATGGGAGATGTACTGGTCTGCGAAACAGACCATCTGGACATTCATGGAATGATAACTCTTCCTGTTCCTGTACACCTGTTCACTCCTGCTTGGGGGGACCAAAGCAACATGTGTCCCATCAATGGCACCAATGATGTTGGGTATATGTCCACGGGCATAGAAATCACCCTTCACTGTAGCCACCTCAGGGAAGACGATGTAGCTCTGCATGTGTTTGAGCAGGGCAGACAACACTCTGGACAACACCTTGGAAAACATGGGCTGGGACATCCCTGATGTTATGGCCAGTGTTGTTTGAAATGACCCACTTGCTAGGAAATGGAGTACTGACAGCACCTGCACTAGAGGGGGGATCCCTGTGGGTTGGCGGATTGGTGACATCAGGTCTGGCTCCAGCTGGGCACACAGTTCCTGTATAGTGGCTCGGTCAAGCCTGTATGTCAGTATGACATGTCTTTCCTCCATTGTCGACAGGTCCACCAGCGGTCTGTACACGGGAAGATTTCTCCATCTCCTCGCATGTCCCAGCGGACGGTGCCTATGAAGGACAAAAGCGAGCACAGAGTCAATCAACCCACAGGTGCGTTCCCACAGCTTGCACATAACACGATTCCCAATGCATTGTATGGCTTGTATGAGTGTCGATGCAAGGCCTAGGTATGTGTGACGCAGTAGAAATTAAGCCATGTGGGCCCTTGAAATGGCAGCTGCCTGACCTGTGAAGTGTGACTATGGGATGTGAGGTCAATGCGCTGGCGTGGCACACCGTGGCGGTAGGCGCCATTTTTTTCAGCACTTTTAACAGACCGCGGCGCAAAGCAGCATTGGTTAACATTGAACCCTATGGGTCTCAGGAGCCAATGACGATGTGCGCCGGCGGTCGCGGTACGCACCGCCGCGGTACGCACCGCCGCGGGCGTGACCGCCATTTTCTATCTGCTTAATCACTCAATACCTGATCTTCGACAGGAGAGGACCTACACTGCAAGTGCTGCTGTGACCTCGGTCTGGAAGAGACAATGGCTCATGCGACTGGGGAAAGGGCCCCTGCCTTCACTGCTCAGGAATTGGAGAAACTTGTGGATGGGGTCCTCCCCCAGTATGCGCTACTCTACGGTCCTCCAGACCAACAGGTAAGTACACTGGGACCATGCTTTGTGGCCAATGCCTGTGTTGAGTCGGGTGGATGAAAGATGGTGGGGAGGGGAGCGAATGAGGCATGCATCAAACGACGGATGACAGGATGTGCCACATGGCAAGGGTAGGGATGGGGGGCCACTCACATTGAGGGTGCAGATGGTGATGACTTTTTTTCTCCCCCTGTACATTTCACATAGGTCAGCGCCCACCAGAAGATAGACATTTGGCGTGCCATCGCCAAAGGACGTCCGGGCCCTGGGGGTCCACCACAGACGGGGCACTCACTGCCGGAAGAGATGGGAGGACATCCGGCGCTGGAGCAGGAAGACGGCGGAGGCTCAGCTGGGGATGGCCTCCCAACGTGGGAGGGGTGCCAGTCGGACTTTGACCCCCCTGGGGAAGGGCCACAGGCGAACAGGGAAGGCTAGGTAGGGCAGCACGCCCGACAAGGCCGCCAGCAGCCCAGCTGTGCAGGAGGGCCCGCAAGCCCCATCCCAGGTGGGCAGGATGACACCAACAGGCCCGGTACTGCAGCCCAGGAGGGCCCCACCAGCCCCATCCCAGGTATGCAGGAAGGCGCAGCCAGCCACAGGTCAGGTGGCGAATGACCTCCACGCCATGGGCGGATCCGCTGAACTGGTAACTCATCCGAAGCACCGCTGAACAGGGCACCGCCGTCTCAAGCACCGCTGAACAGGGCACCGCCATCTCAAGCACCTCTGAACTGGGCCCTTCATCTCAAGCACCGCTGAACAGGGCACCGCCGTCTCAAGCCCCGCTGAACAGGGCACCGCCGTCTCAAGCACTGCTGAAGCACCGCTGAACAGGGCACCGCCGTCTCAAGCACCGCTGAACAGGGCACCGCCGTCTCAAGCACCGCTGAACAGGGCACCGCCGTCTCAAGCACCATTGAACTGGGCCCTTCATCTCAAGCACCGCTGAACAGGGCACCACCGTCTCAAGCACCGCTGAACAGGGCACCGCCGCCTCAAGCACCGCTGAACTGGGGACCGCTGTCTCAAGCACCGCTGAACAGGGAACCGCCGTCTCAAGCACCGCTGAACAGGGCACCGCCGTCTCAAGCACCGCTGAACAGGGCACCGCCGTCTCAAGCACTGCTGAACTGGGCCCTTCATCTCAAGCACTGCTGAACAGGGCACTGCCGTCTCAATCAGCGCTGAACTGGGCCCTTCATCTCAAGCACCGCTGAACTGGGCCCTTCATCTCAAGCACCGATGAACAGGGCACCGCCGTCTCAAGCACCGCTGAACAGGGCACCGCCGTCTCAAGCACCGCTGAACAGGGCACCGCCGTCTCAAGCACCGCTGGCCCATTGGCGGAAGGGGCAGGCCCGCATCTGTGTCGGGCAGGGCTGCACAAAGCACTCTGGGCACCAGTCCCCCTCCAGTACCAGTGGAGACTGTTATCCACTTGTGAGACTGTGGCTTTGCACTCCCCAGGATGGTACAGTGGGCAACCCACCCACTGTAGAGACTTGAGAGACTGTGGCTTTGCACTCCCCAGGATGGAACAGTGGGCAAGCCACCCACTGTAGAGACTTGAGAGACTGTGGCTTTGAACTCCCCAGGATGGAACAGTGGGCAAGCCACCCACTGTAGAGACTCGAGAGACTGTGGCTTTGCACTCCTCAGGATGTAACAGTGGGCAAACCACCCACTGTAGAGACTCGAGAGACTGTGGCTTTGCACTCCCTAGGATGGAACAGTGGGCAAGCCACCCACTGTAGAGACTTGAGAGACTGTGGCTTTCCACTCCCCAGGATGGAACAGTGGGCAACCCAGCCACTGTAGAGACTTGAGAGACTGTGGCTTTGCACTCCCCAGGATTGAACAGTGGCTCATCTGGCTGAGGTGCCCCCCCTTCCCTTCCCCCTGAGGTGCCTGTAGTTTTGCTATCTGATGCCCCTGCAGTGTTCTCTCCGTTGGAGTCAGGTATCCTGTGTGGGCTTTGCCCATGTGATTTGGGCCCAGTGGTCCACGGGCAATGCCTGATACAAATATCGGACTAGACAATTTATGTATCTAAAAGTTTTTGATGTGTGATATATTTTAAAGCCAGTAATACAATATATTCCAATGTTAATAATAATTTCCTTTTGTCTTTGCATTCTTCCAGGGGGTTTGGGGGGGTAACTGTGATGTATTGCTATGCATTGATGTGTGTTGTTGTGGGTGAGGGTGGGTGTGTCGCGTATTTGTGTCTCCGTAATTTTTTGCCTCCCCCCTCCCCTGTGTCGTAGGTGCAGTACTCACCGTTGTCTTCTGCGCCGGCGTTCGTGCTCCTGGTAGAGGAGCAGGAAGACAATCGCTGGGAGGATGTGGAGTTCGGGTTCCATGCTGTCCAGATTCCTCGTGGGGTGTATGGAGGTGAGCGTTTTCCGTTTGAAATGGCTGTTTCCGCCGTGTTTTTATCGGCGGGGCTATCGCCCCGGAAAAGGTGGCGGATTGTGATAGGGTGGGCGGTACATTGACTCCCGCCTGTCTGTTGGCGGTGACCGCAGCGCTGTTTGTTTGAGCCGCCGTGGCGGGCGGTGTGTTGAAGTGGCGGTCTCTGTTGGCGGTTTCCGCCAGGGTCGGAATTCAATTTTTTTTACCGCCAGCCTGTTAGCGGTTTTGCCGCCGCTTTAACACCGACCGCCAGGGTTGGAATGACCCCCATAATGTATGCAATGACAGCGTTCCCCCTTTATGGGGGCCAAAAAAATGCTGCAAGGAAATCTAAAAGATTTGCTTGCGCCATTTTTTTCAGCACTTTTAACACCCGCTCAGAGCAGGCTTAAAAAAATGGCATACCATTATCTATAATGAGCCTCTAGGTACTCCGCAGGAGTAGCGTCAACATTTTGGCACTACTCCTGCAGAGTACATCAATAGCGTCCAAAAATGATGCTTTGCCCCCCTACCCTGCGCCATGGTGTGCCATATTTTAAATAGGGCACACATGGTGGTGGTAGGGAGGCACTAAGGGGCACAAGGAAAGTGGCGCAGCACTGGGTGCAGTGCCACTTTCCTTAAATCAGCCCCTTAGACTTTTGCAAACATTCCAACCACCACCTTTGTGTTTTAATGTGGGTAAGACACTTGATGCTGTAAAACTCGTGGATGTTGGTCCCTTACTTGCTGTGCCACAGCACTCAAGTAGTAATTCTGTGATGAGGTGTAACTAGGCCACAACCGGTGTGGTGTTGCTTCTGTTCTCATTCAGAGGGGACCTCGCACAGCAAGTTGGGCAGGACTACGTCCATTGGAGAGGCCTAGAGTGATTTGCACATGACACACTATGACCCTCATTACAACCCTGGCAGTCGGTGTTAAAGCGGCGGTAAAACTGCCAACAGGCCAGCGGTAAAAAAAATGGAATTATGACCACGGCGGAAGCCACCAACATAGACTATAACTATAACACTCCGACCTCCACAGCGGGACAAACAAACAGTATGGCGGTCACCGGCAACAGACAGGCGGAAGACAATGTACCGCCCACAGTATCATGAGAGGCTAATCCGCCACCTTTTCCGGGGCGGATTCACGGCGAACAAAAACACGGCGGAAACAGGACTTGGAAGGGCAAACACTCACCTCTACACACACCACGAGGAACCAGGACGCCATGGAGCCGGAACTCCATATTCTACCTGCCAATGTCTTCCTGCTCATCTACCAGGAGCACGAACGCCAGTGGCGAAGACCACATGAGTACTGCACCTACGACACAGGGGAGGGGGAAGGGAAAAGAGAGTGACACACACACGCAACACGAAACACCCCCACCTCCACCCTCACCCACTACAACACACACACAAGTAATGTTGATACATTACATTTACATCTCCCAACCCCCCCCTGGAAGAATCCAAGGACAAAAGGAAATGAGCTGAACGATTGTAATCAATAAAAATCCAGTACTCATAAAATATATATACACTGTTAACTAATATATACACCAAGAATTCAAGTCCATGTACTGCACATTCATAGGCATTGGATCACTGGGCCCAAAATGCATGGGCGAGGCCCACACAAGATACCCAACCAAAACGGAGAGAACACTGCAGGGGCATCAGATCGAAATAAAACAGGCACCTCAGGGGAAAGGGAAGAGGGGGCACCTCAGCCGGATGAGTGCACGACGCCAGATCCACAAGGGGCTCCATGCCCATTGATGTATCCTGGGGAGTGCAAAGCCACAGTTTCACAAGTCTTTCCAGTGGGTGGATTGCCCACTGCTGCATCCTGGGGAGTGCAAAGCCACAGTCTCACAAGTCTTTACAGTGGGTGGTTTGCCCACTGCTGCATCCTGGGGAGTGCAAAGCCACAGTCTCACAAGTCTTTCCAGTGGGTTGTTTGCCCACTGCTGCATCCTGGGGAGTGCAAAGCTACAGTCTCACAAGTCTTTACAGTGGGTGGGTTGCCCACTGCTGCATCCTGGGGAGTGCAAAGCCACAGTCTCACAAGTCTTTCCAGTGGGTTGTTTGCCCACTGCTTTATCCTGGGGAGTGCAAAGCCACAGTCTCACAAGTCTTTACAGTGGTTGGGTTGCCCACTGCTGCATCCTGGGGAGTGCAAAGCCACAGTCTCACAAGTGGATAACAGTTCTCCACTGTTCTGGAGTGGGCTTTGTGCCCAGAGTGCTTCATCCTGCCAAGGACTGAGGTAGTGGATGTAACTCTCCACTGGTTCTGGAGGGTGCTTTGTGCCCAGAGTGCTTCATCCTGCCCAGGACTGAGGTAGTGGATGCCTTTCTCAACTGGTTCTGGAGGGGGCTTTGTGCCCAGGGTGCTTCATCTTGCCAAGGACTGAGGTAGTGGATGCCTTTCTCCACTGGTTCTGGAGGGGGCTTTGTGCACAGAGTGCTTCTTTTTTTTTTTTTTTACCAGGATGGAGTAACACTGAAACAGAACAAAATACATTGTCACTCTCAGAAAAACAAAACAAAATCAGCCAGACTTTTCTAAGAAATAATCCCCCGAGATCAGAATGAACTTTTTAACACTGCCTACTCTGCTAGCATATCTCATTTCCTGAACCCTGACTTGCGTCATCTTATAACGCCATTCTTGACTAGTAGGAGACAGCTCAGAACGCCAATTTCTCAGCAGGAGAGACCTAGCAACCGCAGTGGCTATAAATACGAGCTTTTCCCATCTAGAAGAGAGTCTTGTCTCAGGATCGTAGCCCAAGCTCATTAACTGAATGCTGGGAGATATGGATACCGGCGCCATAGTTGTTAACCTCGCAAAAATTCCCTCCCAATATCCCTGTAGACATCGGCATGTCGCAATCACATCGATCCAGCCTGCCACTCCTATTTCCTTACAGCAAAAACACATATCCGGATAGCCGGTCCCCATGCGAGACAGGGTCTGCGGGGGTTCGATACAATAACCATTTACAGAAAAATATAATTCGAAGCCAGTTAGCCCCTCGAAGAATGGTGAAATTCAGACGATTAATGGTCTCCAGCAATCACTTGAAACCTCTAAGCCCTCCTGACGAGCCCATTTCCTCCGAGCTTTTGTCCCAAGATCTGCTTTGTTCCTGTCTGCCAGCAACCTTCTCCACGACCCCACAGTCCTTGTCCCAGGAGGATCCACCAATTCTGTTACCAACGACTGGACCTTAGCGATAGAATTGACATCTAAATCCCTTAAAATATGCAACAGAAGGTTATAAGATCCAGCCAACAAGAAATCATTTTTAACAGTGGTCAGAATATTTAATGGAGTTTCCCAGTTGTCCTTGGCACGGAAATCCCCAGTTTTACTGAATCCTGCGAGCTCCCACCTCCTTACTAAGTCATCATTAAGCTGAGCACCAGAGTGCAGCAAAACGTGTGAAAGAGGAGTATCAAAATGTAAAAAAGGAATTGAGTATTTTCTAAAGAAGTGTGATCTTCTCTTAAAAAAACATTTAAAAATCTTATAGCAAACTTTTTTAGGCGATTTCACCAAAGGTGCTGGGTTCCGAATATTATGCTCCCTACATATTAATACCTGGAAATCAAATAAAAACCTGGAGCCTGCCAGCTGATCCTTTTTAAAGCTTGCATAGTAATGTGCGAAAAAGGCAAAATAATAATCTTTGAAATTTGGCAAAGCTAATCCCCCCTTTTCTTTATCTGCATATAATATACTTAAAGTGGCTCGAGCCTTTGGGTTTTGCCAAATTAAAGGGCGAAATATGGATTCCAATTTTCTAAAAAAGCTTTGCGTTACAACACACGGAATAGCCGCAAACAAGAAATTGAAGAGTGGTAGGATTGACATTTTAGTTAACGCAATTCGGCCTAATATAGAGAGGGGGAGGGACCCCCAGGGAGCCAGCAGAGCCTGTATTTTCTGAAGCAAAGGAGCAAAATTTAAATAGTACAGGTCTCCTATATTGGCAGAGAAATAAATCCCTAAATATCTCTTTGGATTGGCATTCACACAGCCTCTTAATTCAGGAAGGAGATTGCTAGGAGAAGTACCACAAAGAATAATATCAGTCTTACTCATATTAATCTTATAGCCACCAATTTGCTCAAATTCATTGAATACATTACCGACCACTTCCTGAGAAGAACGTTCTGTATCTAGGAACATGATGATGTCGTCCGCGTAAAGTTTGATCTTTCCCATTGACTTTAAAGGAGGTTGGATCTGGATATGTTGTTTAATTTTAATGGCTAGAGTCTCAATAAAAAGGGCAAATAAAATGGGGGATAAAGGACAACCCTGCCTAGTCCCTCGTTGTATTTGAAGTTGGCAGACGCACTTTGAGTTTATAATAATATTGGCCTCTGAGTTTGAGTACAACCTTTGAATTAGTGCGGTGACCTGAGAAGGTACCTTGTAACTAGACAGAACTAAAAAAAGCGTGTCCCAAACAACCAAGTCAAATGCTTTCTTCGCGTCTAATAAAAGAATAATGGCAGGGACTTTATTAGAAGCAAAATAATCAAGAGCCTCAGCTAAATAATGTGCATTTGTAGCCAGTTGCTGGCCAGCTATAAAACCATTTTGATCGGGATGTACCAGTTTATTAACTACCCCATTAAGCCTATTGGCCAAAAGTTTTGTGATAATTTTATAATCTGAGTTTAACAGCGAAATTGGACGATATGCATTTAGATCCTCCCTGTCCTTGTTTTTCTTAGGAAAGCTAACCACATTTCCTGAATGCCAGGTCTTAGGAATCTGCTTGCCCCTCAGTAGGCCATTAATTACGGCCAAAAAATCCTCTGCGAATGCATTTATGAAAGCCTTACAGAACTCAGCTGGGAAGCCATTCGGTCCACACGCTTTCCCCGTGGGAAGGTTCTTAACAACGTCTAGAAGTTCTGGCTTCGTAAATGGTTGTGACAGCACCTCACAGTCTTCCTCTGAGAGGCTGGGAATATCGAGGTCCCTCAGGAATTTCTCAATAGTCCTGGGATCTATAACTGGGACATAACTATAAATTTGTCTATAATGTTCCAGCATAATTTTATCGACGTCTCCGGGGTCAGTGTGTCTAGCCCCGGTGACAGGACATCTTAAAGCGTGTATGATATTACCATAAATACGTATCTCGAGCTTGCCATGCCAAAAATCTTCCTGTAAAGTTACTCTCTTCATAGACCTTTTGTTTATAGGTCCGATATTCTACATTCACCTTCTTAAAAAAATTATCCACCAATGCCTTCTTGGCAACTTCAAAACACTGCCTATTAGTGTCCGAGGGGGCATATAGGAAGGCAGAGAAAGACTTTTGAACTGCATCTTCCAATACAGCAATTTGCTGTCTCAAGAACCGTTTATCAGCTGCCTCTTTGGCGATTACCCAGCCCCTAAAAAAGGCCTTGAATGAATCCCTGACTACCGCTGGAGTTGAGGATCCCTAATTGCATTTGAAAAAATCCCTTATTTCGGCCTGTGAAATCTGCACCCACACCTCATCAGAAAGGAGCTGGAGATTAAAAATCCACCTTCTGGTCTGAACTGTGTAAGCTGTGGGATAAAGAGACACTTCCAGCAGCCGGGAGGCATGGTCTGAAAGACCAGAGTGCTGAACCGACTGAGATCTATAGCACAGTGTTTCTGATATCAGAAAAAAATCGATATGTGAGGAGCTTTTAAACCGAGTGGAAATACAAGTATATTCCTTCGCTTCAGGAGTGTCCGTTCTCCAGGGATCACAAAGCATCAAAACCTTAACATAATCTTTAAAGATTTTTGCACCTTTGGGTTTGTGCTGTCTCTTACCCCTAACCGTGGTATCTAAAACTGGATCCTGAAGGAAATTGAAATCCCCTCCATTAATAATTTTGCCTGTCAATTGCAAGAGGGAGTGAAACGGGCCTATGTAGGGGGCTGGGTCGTCTAACAGAGGAGCATAAAAACTAACAAAGACAAATCTTTCCTTGGCAATTAAACACTGAACCCAACAGCAACGCCTGTCAGGGTCCGAAAAAAATTCCAGTGGTTGTGCGTTGAGGGCTCTGGCTAAAAAGACTGCCACACCTCTATGAGCCGCAGAAGCTGCCGCGACTACTTTAAAATCAGCCATTTTTTTAAACATATGAAAATCTGGGACTTTTTTAACCGGAATATGAGTCTCCTGAAGAAGTATAACTGAGGGATGTAAGGCAGTTACCCTTTCCTCGATTACGGACCTTTTCCTACGGTTATTTAATCCATTAACATTCCAGGAAAGTTTTCTTAATGGAAGAAAAGATTTTGTCATTGATTTGTACCTTGGCTTAGTCTGACTATCATCACCCCCGCTCTGGAGTGAAATACACTGTCACAGACATAACAATCCTCTAAAGTGACAAAAACAGATCCTGGTGTCCATACCTCTCTCCCCAACCCCCCCCTTCCTTATCCCCCAATCCCTCACCCTCGGTGGCCCATACCTGGAGGCCTCCGGCCTGGACAACTTGAGGCCACACCCCTCCCCCGCCCCCTGACCTCATCCTTCCATAGCGTGGTGCCTTGTCATAGCATCCTAGGTCCCAGACTAGAGAGACCAAAGTAGAAATAGCCTGAACATGCACTGTGGGCGTTATAAAAAAAAAAAAGAAAAAAAAGCTGCATTCTCTTACAGTATCATTATACTCATTATCCAATATGCTGCCCTGGCGGCCTCTTATTAAGTTTTTTCCGCCCCGGCTCTGCCACCCCTTATTCGTCCTGACTGCTCAGAGTTCTGTATTACATGTAGCAAGGATTTAGCAGCATCCACTGTGTGAATAAAATTCAAGTGACCCTGAAAAAACACTTTAAGTTTGGATTGTTGCACAAGTCCAGCCTGAGCCCCCGCTTTTTGAAATGCCGGAATCATCCCTTTCAATTCTCTCCTACGATGCGCAGCCACTACTGACATATCTGAGAAAATCTTGAACGCATAGTCATAGTTGAAGGTTTTAGTCTTAATTGCTTGCTGGAGAATCTGTTCCTTGATACGAAAATCGCCAAAGTTCACTAGAATAGTGCAAGGATATTTAGGGTTAGGTGGCTGGACTGCGGGGACCTGATGGGCCCGCATGATAGTGAGATCCGGATGCTTGTCCGTTGGTCCTAACAGAACATGACTTTTAATAAGACCAGTGACCAGATCTGTGACTGTCTGGACGTTTTCACGGCCTTCAGGGACTCCTGTGAATCTCAAATTAGATCTACGTGATCGATTTTCGGCGGCGTCAAGTCAAATCTGTAGATCTAACAGGTCAGCTTGACACTTTGCTAGGGATGGTTCTACAGTCACACGGACATCCTCAAAATCGGAAACTCGCAGCTCGATATCGGTAATTCGCGAGTTAAGTTGCTGTATATTACTAAAGATCAAGTTCAATTGTGATTCTGTTCTCTGATTTGTGTTATCTTGGAAACTTTCAGCATTTTTAATTCCCTTAGTATCTGCAGAAGTAAGTTTTCCGAGGGAATGCCAGTGCTTGCCGTATCTTTCAGCTCCTGAGACAGAGCCCTATTTTGACCATTAAATCCGGAAGACACAGCAGGACTAGCAGCATGGGGGGAAGATCCAGCTACTGTGTCTGCCCCGCCCCTACTGATTGACTTGTGCAATGGAAGAGATGCAGAGATGTCTACCTGAGGGGCAGGGGTGCAGCCATTAATTAGTGAAGGGGTGCACCCCTTATGGCTCTTCCCTGCCCCAAACAATGGATGGAGGGGTTTGGAAGCAGAGTCCGTGTCCGTTGCCTGACCGCAACAGGTCTCAGAGTTCCAGCTTGTGGTTGACTGAGTAGGCAGTGGAGAACCTTTACCAAAAGATCCTGGGCTAGGATCCGAATCACCTGGCAGAGCCCTTAATTCGTCGGCTGGATGCTCAGAGCTGAGGAGAAGGCTGGTCAAGTTAGTCACAGAGGGAGGTAGATTAAGAGGTAGGGGCGAAGTAGGGTTAGAGGTTAAATCTATAGCGGACGATAGGGGAGGTTCTGAAGTTGGGGCCTTGTGCATATGATTATCTGAAGGTACAGGGCATTTTGTTTTGGCAGTACGTGTTGTTCTAGGAACCCTGGCGGCCGAGCAACCTGAGCCCAAAGGGTAATGTGGAGAACGCCGTATCCTCCCAAGAATCACGGAGTAGCCGTGTCCCGGCAGAGGAAGACTCCTGTCCTGACCCTTCAGGTGCAACTAAATTATCAGTGAAGTGCCAAGAGTGACCAGCAGATCATACCAGTCAGCCTCAAGATCTGTGCCTTAAAAGGATGATTTCCACTCTAATAGTTCCTTCAGAGGCAAAATAAACAATCGTCTGCCTTGATCCTCAAAGAGTAACAGCGTCTGAGTATGGCTGAACGCAAATCAGAATTAAAAGGGGCATACCGATCACCAAATGTCTCCTGGGAAGATAGCTCTAAAAAATAAGAGATCCCCCTGGCACATTGGCACACTGACAGACAAGTTCCCCCAAGAGAGAAAAATAATTGAAAGAATGGAAAAGCATTGAAAAACAGTAATTTCATTTCAATTTCCCCGTTATTATCTCTTTCTTTTTTTTCCCTTCTTCTCTCTACTTTTTCCCCCTCTTTAGTTTTTTCCTAAAGGCCCCTACCTCACCTCCGTGTATCGTGCTGTCCAAGAGTTGAGACCTTGTGTGCTAATTGTTTAGGGTTCTGTGTGGGTATGTGCAGTGGACATGCATTGGTGATGGGTGTCCATGCATTGGTGTTGCATGCAGGGCTTGGTGTTGGGATGTGTGGTTTGTGATAGTGGGACATATGTGAGGAGTTGGAATGATGGGGGTGAGGGAAAGGGTGGGGGTATGTGTTAGCATGCAGGTAGGGTGGGGGATGTAATAGTTAAGATTTGACTCACCAGAGTCCATTCCTCCTGCTACTCCTGCGAGGCCCTCAGGATGCAGTATAGCCAAGACCTGCTCCTCCCATGTTGTTAGTTGTGGGGGAGGAGGTGGGGGTCCGCCACCAGTCCTCTGAACCGCGATGTGGTGTCTTGAGACCACGGAATGCACCTTCCCCCGTAGGTCGTTCCACCTCTTCCTGATGTCATCCCGTGTTCTTGGGTGCTGTCCCACTGCGTTGACCGTGTCCACGATTCTGCACCATAGCTCCATCTTCCTAGCTATGGTGGTGTGCTGCACCTGTGATCCGAACAGCTGTGGCTCTACCCTGATGATTTCCTCCACCATGACCCTGAGCTCCTCCTCAGAAAACCTGGGGTGTCTTTGTGGTGCCATGGGGTGGTGTGGGTGATGTGTGAGGTGGTGTGTGTTGTGATGTGTGGGGTGATGTTTAGGGGTGTGTGTTGTTTTGTGCGTGGATGTGTCTGTGTGATGGTGTTGTGTGCCTCTATATGGTGGTGTTGTCTTTGCTGTGCTGTCTCTCTGGCCTTCGTCAATATTTTAGGTAGTAAGGGTTTGTGGGTGATGTGGGCGGGTGTTTTATAGTGGTGTGGGTGTGTGCGAGTGGTGTGTGTATGTGTATCAGGTGTGTGTATTTCGAATTGTCCAATGTGGTAGTGTTTTGTAAGAGTGTGTGTATTTAGAGCACAGCGGTGTGTACCGCCAATGGTTTACCGCGTTGAAAGACCGCCACGTGGATTCGTGGGTCGTGATAGTGTGGGCGTATTCCTGTTGGTGTGATGGTGGAGGTTTCGTTCTCGCCAGTTTATCACTGACCTTTGGTGCGGCGGACTTGTGTGGGTGTCTAAATTTTGGCAGATTCTGAGCTGTGGGTCGCAATAGCTGTGGCGGAATTCCACAGCCGCGGTGGTGTGTTGGTGGTCTTCTGCACGGCGTTAAGAGGGATTTACCGCCAATGTTGTAATGACCCCCTATATCTGTAGTGGCATAGTGGGTGAAAAAGAATGGTCTGGGGTGTAACCCTTAGCAATTGACGTGGCTGAACCTTTTGCAAGCATTCAAACCTGGAGCCTGGCTAGTGTGTCATGAGATCACACTGGTGTGTCATGCGACCTAACAGATGTTTCCTGAGATCTGCCACCTGGGTGGCAAGGTTTAGCATCTTGGTTGTAAGGATTGCCCTGTGAGTGATGATGTATGGCCTAAGTCCAGTAGGTAAATCATGAGTTTGGGCTGATAGGTCACCAGGTCTGTCTAGGGGGCTTGAGTGTGTTATGCTGTCTGGCTGCTGGATGGCCGTAACTGGTGGGAGCAGATGTACGGCCAGTAAATTCCAACATTCGGGTGCTTAGGTGGGTGGAAGGTGAAGCCTGGCTGATAGGAGTGGAAAGCAAGCTGGTGGGTGGCAAGATGTGGTTGACACATCCTGAGTTCTGGTTGGTGAATTTTAAACTTCACCTGGTGGTTCCTGATTTTGGGCTCGTGGGTTGTGATTTTAGGCTGGTGGGACCAGAGGTCTGACTTATGGGTCCTAGCATATGGCTGGAAGATTGTAGTCGTTCTTCTGGTGGGAGCTACGGTCCAGAGAGCGGGACCTGAAGCCTGGCTTATCTGAACTGAAGCACTGTTGGTGGGTTCTAATTTCTTAGTGGTAGTTTTTGGGGTCTGGCTGATGGGTCACGTGGTCTGGCTGGTGTGTCCTGATGTCTAAATGGGGTGTTCTGTGGTGGATTCTGTTGCAATGCTTTTAGGTTTTGATTTCAGATTGGTAGCTTTAATTTATAGGCTGCTGAGTTTAAATGTCAGCCTTGTAGATCCTGTGGTCTGGGTCATGTGCCCTAAAGCATGGCTTATGTATGCTGGGATGTGATGAGGCCTGGTTGTAGGGCAGAGAGATCTGGCAGAACTATGGAGAAGTCTGACAGGAGTGAGGAGATGTCCGGTTGTTGGAGGGAGAGTTTTGTGTGGTAGGTCGATAAGGGAACTAGTAGGTGATGAGGCCTGACTGGTGGGTGGTGAGTGGTGAAGCCTTGTTAATGTACATCCTATGGTCTTTTTGATGGGCTTTAAGATTTGCTGGGTGGCAATGTCTGACTCAAAGGTGATGAAGAGTGACAGTTGTTTTCAAGTTCCAGCTGATGAACACTGACATCCAAATTAATAGTGCCAAGATGCAGATGCAGTTGCTGGATTTTGATGCCTGGCTGGTGGTTTTCAATTTGATGTTTGTAGTGTTTGATGGCATTGTTAGGATGGTGGAACTTGAGGTCTAGTGAGTATGTCCTGTGGCCTTGTTTGTGTTCCCCGAGGCCTAATTTGTGTATCCTGATGCATGACTTTCCTAAAGCCTAGCTTCTGTGAATGAACGAATGAATGAGACAGTACTTATGAAGTGCACAAATACCCAAGGGTGTCTTAGTACTAAAAAGATCTAGACCTTGCCATAACAGCACCCTAAAGAAAATTATATCAAGATTTCAGAAAGGGAGACCAATATAAAAAAATAAAGAATATGTACCCAACGCTAAGACCCACTAAAACAATTTAATAAAAGGGATATGTTAATAACCAGATTCTCAAAAGCTTGCAGAATGTCTGATAATTTTATAGATTTCTAAAGTGGAGAGGCATTTTACTCCATAACTGACTTGCTGTGTGGACAAATCCATGGCCACTCCATGACACTTGATTTATCTTGTTAACTGACACCAAGTAGGATCTTGATTATCTTAAGTGTCAAGCTAGGTTTTACCATTTGATTTTCTTTCATAGGTAACCAAGTTAACCAAGTTAAGCTCATTACAGAGCTTTGTGAACCAGGCACAGTGCTTTGAAAGCCACCTGCTTTCTTATTGGGAGCCAATGGAGGTCTTCCAGAGCATTTGCCGCTGACAAAACCTTGGCACTTTCTTAAGGAGACGTGCAGCTGCATTTTGCAGACTCTGTAGTTTTTTAAATACTGTTTATCTTGCTCCCATATATAGAGCATTTACAGTAATCAATCTTAGACATGACCCAAGCCATCATTAGAGATTTTTGGTGCTCAAAGGAAATGTAAGGGTGCACTTTCTTTGAAGTCTGGAGTCGGAAGAAACAGGAGGATGAAAGTTTGTTAACCTGCTCCTTGTAAGATAAATCAGTGTCGAAGAGGATCCCAATGTTCCTTACTTTGGGAGTTGAGGTTGGAGGTGATCCCAAATCTGGGGGCCACCACAAGTGGCCCCAGAAAGTGGGGTCTTTGCCAAAAATAAGCACTTCTGTTTTGTCAGAATTGAATTTTAGACAGTTTGAGGTCATCCAGCCAGCTATCGCATTCATACAGGTTTTGAACCTCTCAGCTACTTCTTTAGCATTACTTTGGACTGAGACTACAATCTGCTGAAGCAAAATCATAGGATGAGATTAGATTGGCCAAAGGGCCCATGCAAATATTAGAGGCTAGGACTAAGCGACGACCCCTGGGGAACCCCACATGGGAGGGAAAAAGACTTAGATTGAAAATCCTGAGGGCCACTGACTGATCTTTTTCCTCTAACAAAGAAGCAATAAGCCTGTGAGCAATGCCTGAAATACCAATCTTAGTTAATCTGTTCAACCCTTCAAGTGCGCGGTACGAGCTGGTCTTTACCTCGCACACGGTTTCCCTATGCCGGGGACAAGACCAGTTCGTCCTGCACCTGGCCCACGGGGGAGCACTAGCGCTCCCCCTGTGGGCCTCCCTCCCACACACCCCAGTTGGGGATGGAAATGGAATCGCACCCCCTTCCACCCTGATCCCCCCCCCTTGGCAATCTGATGACATCAGCAAGCTCACAGCGCGCCGATGTCATGAAATGCTGCAGAGGACGCGCTGGAAGCCATTTGCTTCCAGCGTGAATGGAGAGTGGATGCATTTAAGATGAGTCGTTATCCTTGGGGGCAGTTGGGGTTGGAAAACAGACACATGGGGAAAGGAAAGAGTTTTTCCTTTCCTCCTGTGCCTGTTTTCAATGGTTTCCTGCTCCACGATCTCAGGGAGCAGGAATCCACCACTAACCAGGGATGTACTTGACAGTTTGTTTTGGGGAGCGACCCCTTGGGCAAGGGGCGCTCCCCTGGCGGCATACGTATATCTGGTTTTGGCCCCCCCTGGGGACAGATCAGCTGTTTTTTCAGCTGATCTGCCCCCGGCGGGGTCGATACCCACTAGACACCAGGGATTCCGCTTTCAACAATGTTTTTGGGCAGCGACCCCTTAGGCAAGGGTTGCTGCCCTGGGGGCAATATTTTTTTATATGTTTCAGCCCCCCCGGGGCTAGATCGGCCATGTTTCTGGTGGATCTTGTCCCCGGGGGTGGGGTCGAAACCCACTAGGCCCTAGGGATTGTGTTGTGTGTGCGTGTGTCTGTTGTGTCTTGAGGGTATCCCTTGGGCAAAGGTCATCCCCAAAAGGGGGGACATTAGTGTTAGCCATTTGGCCTATTTTGTTTAGGCCCATCTGCCCCAAGGGGGGCAGAAGCCACCAAGACGCCTGAGATTCTTTTTTTTGTTTCCCTTGTTTTTTTGTGCTGGGGCGCCCCCCTTTGACAAGGGTCACCCCCCAAAAGGGGCACAGAACTGTTGGCCATTTCTACCCCCCTTGGGGGCAGATTGGCCTATTTATTTAGGCCTATCTGCCACCCTTGGGGGCAGGATCCACTTAGGCACCAGGGAACTTGTGTGTGTGTTGTGTGGGGGGGTGGCCCCTTTGGCAAGGGTCACCCCCCCAAAGGGGCACATTACTGATGGCCAATTCTGACCCCCTTGGGGGCAGATCAGCCTAATTTCTTTGGCCCGGCAGAAGCCATTTAGGCACCAGGGAAAATTCGTAAATTCTTGGTGGCGGGGTGTTTGTCAACTGGCGAAATATTTGTATTTGTGATTATAACCGTTTATTTCTTCTTTTTGTTGTAGTTCAAACCTTTTGCTTCCTTTGCTGTGGATCCTTGCGGTTTTGGCAGTAGTTGACCTGCAGTTTGCATAGTTGCATGTTTTAGGTAAGTAAAAGCAATTTACTCCAAAGGAGTATTGTTGACATGCATGAATGACATGTTTGTAGGTGGTATACTAAGTGCAGGATTGTGTGTGAAATGTCCTTAGATTTGTGCACAATGATATTTGTGTTGTCTTATGTCTAATTTGCTTTTCTTTGTTTCTTTTTTAGTGGTGATTGCTGTGTCTGTATAGAGTAGTTGCTGGTAAGTCTAGCTTTTTCAGGCAAGTGACTGGTATAGTTTTTTAGTACACAACTCTTTGTGATGAAGCCACATTTTGTTTATTACCTGTTTTAGAAAGTGCTGGTTGTTGCTGGCAATCCATTTGTTGTAAGAAAGGGACATGGCTAGCCGCAGAGTGACTGCTCAGCAGGTTGTTGGCATGCTTTCTGAGTCATCTTCTAACCATGATTATGAGACTGACTCTGCATCTGAGACAGAGGAGGAAGTGAGAGATTCTGGCAGTGAGTTTTCTGTCCGAGAGGAATCTTCTGATGAGGAGGCCGCTCTGAGTGCAGATGAAGGGCCTGTTTTAGAGGCGGACACTGACGTGCCAATAGTGCAGCAGGTTGGGGCTGAAAGGTTTCCCTTTGGAAGACCTGACACCTGGGTTGCCCCAAACATGGAGCAGCCCCAGTTGTCTGCCTTTACTGATCTCCCAGGATGTAGAGTAAATACGGAAAACTTTTTGCCTGTCAGTTTCTTTGAGTTGTTTATGGACAATGTATTTTTGGAAGAGATTGTTGAGCAGACTAATTTGTATGCGGAGCAGTATTTGTGGGGCAACGCTAGCAGACTTAGGGCCTGATTACAACTTTGGAGGAAGGTGTTAATCCGTCCCAAATGTGACGGATATACCACCAGCCGTATTACGAGTCCATTATCTCCCTTAGTCCCTTCGTCCTCAGTTTAGAGCTACCCGTGGGTTCCCACAAATTTGGAAGAGATGAAAAAGTTCTTAGGTTTGACTTTTTTGATGGGGTTGATAAGGAAGCCATCACTGGCTTCTTACTGGTCTACTAGCCCCTTGATGGCAACGGCTATATTTCCTGCAACCATGACTCGTAAATGCTATTTGCTTCGTCTCCGGATGCTGCATTTTGTTGACAATGCTTTAGCTTTGCCACGAGAACACCCTCGTTGTGACAGTCTTTTTAAGGTTATGCCTGTCCTTGATCATTTTGTAGACTGGTTTTCAAAGGTGTATGTTCCAGGCAAAGAAATAAGTGTGGACAAGTCTTTGGTCCTGTTCAAGGGGTATTTGGTTTTTAAGCAGTACATTCCTAGCAAGAGGGCACGGTATGGAATTAACTGCCAGAAAGTAGTACAGGATACGTGTATAATTTCCGGGTCTACACTTGTAGGGATTCCAGTATTGACTCCCCTGGTTGTCCTCCCACTTTTGGAGTTAGCGAGAAAATTGTGTGGGAACTTGGTAGACGACTGTTTAACAAAGGTCACCATTTGTACGTAGATAATTTCTACACTGGAGTGCAGTTGTTCAAGGAGTTGTTCAGAGTGGACACTGTTGCTTGTGGCACAATCTGTTCTTACTGGAAAGGCTATCCAAGGGAGCTTGTCTGTAAAAAAACTTGAGAGGGGACAGTGCAGTGCCTTGCAGAATGATGAGCTGCTAGCTCCAAACTTTTCAGACAGGAGGGATGTGTACATGCTAACTACCATCCATGATGAGAGAACTTCCCCTGTGACTGTTTGGGGTTAGGTTGCTGAAGTGGGCAAACCTGCATGCATTTTGGACTACAATAAGCACATGGGTGGTGTTGATAGAGTAGATCAGAGTTTGGAAACATACACTGCTCTTCGTAAGTCTTACGTGTGGTATAAAAAGTTGGTCATACATTCATTTCATTTGGCAACTTTTAATGCTTTTATTGTGTTCAACGATTGTTCACTTGAGTCAAGGATGAAATTTGTTAAATTTCAGGAGTCAGTGATAGAGTGCCTTATTGTGGTGGAACAGGCAAGAGTTCCTGGAGTAGCAGTGGTGGAGGATGTGGCTAGATTAAAAGATCGCCAAATTCCTGATCACATTCCTCCCAAAAAAGACTTGCCCACTAAGAAATGTAGAGTCTGAGCCCATAGAGGTATCCGGAGGGAGAGCCGGATGTACTACCCCGATTGCCCTTCAAAGTCTGAGCTGTGTGTGGCCATCTATTTCAGGAGTTACCACAGCAAAAACAAATTTGGGGAAATACTGTGAGCGTAAACTGCCTGTTTTATATTTTCATATGTTAATTTTCACATTTCTGTCATGTTTTCAGTTAGAGCTTTTGTGTTTGTAGTTTTGTACTTATTTGTAATTAGTTAGTGGTTTCTTTATTGTTTAAAAACAAAAAAGTGATGGTGGTGTGCGTAGAGTGGCGCTTGGCTGACGGTGTGTGTGGAGTGGCGCTTGGCTGTCGGCGTGTGTGGGGTGGCGCTTGGCTGGCGGTGTGCATGGAGTGGTGCTTGGCTGGCAGCATGCTTGGAGTGGCGCTTGCCTGGCGGGTTTACATGGGGTGGCGCTTGGCTGGCGGTGTACGTGGAGTGGTGCTCGGCTGGCGTTGCCAGCCTAACGTCAGTCCACACACTCCCATCAGCTGGTGTGATTGCTGTATCAGGCATGTGGGTGTATGAAAGTGAAGGGCCCTTGAATGGCGCTGTCTGTTGATGCAAGTATTGTAATGTGCTGGGCCCTTGGCTGGTGGCGTGAATGGTCTTGTGCATGTCATGTATGAAAGGTGAGTGAATGGACTGTAAAGCGGTTGGTGCCTTGTCGTGGCTTCAGGACTCACAAGTTGTGAGTCATTGGTTCAGTTTTTTGGTCTTTCAGTTATTAACAGTGCATTTCATTTTTGTGAAATCTCTTGTTAATAAAATTTGATCTACTGAACCATCACTCACCCTTGCAGTATGTGTGATAAAAATGACAAAACTGCTTTGCTGTAATCAGGCGTCGCAGCACACCCGTGACACACAAGTGTCTCAGGTGGGACCCCGATGATGAAGTACGCCACCAACTTGGTTGGTGGGTGAGGGGTCTTTTTATCATAACCTACGTGTGTTTCTTTTCATAATTTTTGTGTTAGGAACACCAAAGAAGTACATGGACACATCAAAATGATCTATTACAAAACTACCTGTGTTTGGGAGGGAGGGGGCATCTATGTTTTTGGTCCCAGGTGCGGCCTTCATCTAGGGAAACCTACCAAACCCAGATATGTTTAAAAACTAGACACCCCAAGGAGTCCAGGGAGGTGTGGCTTGCGTGGATCCCCCAACATTCTCTTACCAAGACTCCTCTGCAAACCTCAAAATTTGCCTAAAAAAGCATATTTTCTTCACTTTTCTTTGTAGGATCACCACTCCGGCACACATTTCCTACCCTCCGAGCATTCCTCTCAGTCTCCCAAGTAAAATTATACCTCACATGTGTTTTCTTTGGGAAAATGTATTGTGTCCATGTTGTGTTTTGGGGCGTTTCCTATCGCGGGGACTAGTCCTACCCACACAAGTGAGGTACCATTTTTATCAGGAGACTTAGGGGACCACTGGGTGGAAAGAAATGTGTGGCTCCTCTCAGATTCTAGAACTTTCTGTCACCAAAATGTGAGGAAAAAGTGTTTTTTTGTCAAATGTTGAAGTTTGCAAAGGATTCTGGGTAACAGAACCTAGTGAGAGCCCCACAAGTCACCCCATATTAGATTCCCCTAGGTGTCTAGTTTTGAAAAATGCACAGGTTTTGTAGGTTTCCCTAGGTGCCGGCTGAGCTAGAGGCCAAAATCCACAGCTAGGCACTTTGCAAAAAACAACACTGTTTTCTTTGGGAAAATGTGATGTGTCCACGTTATGTTTTGGGGCATATCCTGTTGCGGGCACTAGGCCTACCCACACAAGTGAGATACCATTTTTACCGGGATACTTGGGGGAACGCTGGGTGGAAGGAAATTTGTGGCTCCTCTTAGATTCCAGAACTTTCTGTCATCGAAATGTCAGGGAAAAATGTTTTTTTTAATCCAAATGTTGATGTTTGTAAAGGATTCTGGGTAACAGAACCTGGTGAGAGGCCCACAAGTCACCCCATCTTGGATTCCCCTAGGTGTCTAGTTTTCACAAATGCACAGGTTTGGTAGGTTTCCCTAGGTGCCGGCTGAGCTAGAGGCCAAAATCCACAACTAGGCACTTTGCAATAAAACTGCTCTGTTTTCTTTGGGAAAATGTGATGTGTCCATGTTGTGTTTTAGGGTATTTCCTGTTGCAGGCACTAGGCCTACCCACACTAGTGAGGTTCCATTTTTATAGGGAGACTTGGGGGAATGCTGGGTTGAAAGAATTTTGTGGCTCCTCTCAGATTCCAGAACTTTCTGACACCGAAATATGAGAGAAAAGTTTTTTCTTGGGCAAATTTTGATGTTTGTAAAGGATTCTGGGTAACAGAACCTGGTGAGAGTCTCACAAGTCATCCCTATCTTGGATTCCCCTAGGTGTCTGTTTTTAAAAAATGCACAGGTTTGGTAGGTTTCCCTAGGTGCCGGCTGTGCTAGAGGCCAAAATCCATAGCTAGGCACTTTAAAAAAAACACATCATAATTCAATGTAAAGATGTGATGTATCCATGTTGCGTTTCCTTTAGCAGGCATTAGGCCTACCCATGCAAGTGAGGTACCATTGTTATCGGGAGACTTGGGAGAACGCTGGGTAGAAGGAAATTTGTGGCTCCACTCAGATTCCAGAACTTTCCGTCATCAAAATGTGAGGGATTCCCCTAGGTGTCTAGTTTTTAAAAAGGCCCAGGTTTGGTGGGTTTCCTTAGGTGCCGGCTGAGCTAGAGGCCAAAATCCACAGCTAGGCACTTTACAAAAAACAGCTCTGCTTTCTTTGGGAAAATTTGATGTGTTCATGTTGTGTTTTCAGGCATTTCCTGTTGCGGGCACTAGACCTACCCATGCAAGTGAGATGCCATTTTTATTAGGAGACTTAAGGGAACAATGGGTGGAGGGAAATTTGTGGCTCCTCTCAGATGTCAGAACTTTCTGTCATCAAAATGTAAGGAAAAAGTGTTTTTTTAGCCAAATTGTGAGGTTTGCAAAGGATTCTGGGTAACAGGACCTGGTGAGAGCCCCACATGTCACCCCATCTTGGATTCCCCCAGGTGTCTAGTTTTAAATAATGCACAGGTTTGGTATGTTTCCCTACGTGCCGGCTGAGCTAGAGGCCAAAATCCACAGCTAGGCACTCTAAATTTCTTTTCATATTTCAATGTAAAGATGTGATGTATCCATGTTGCTTTTCCTTTAGCAGGCATTAGGCCTACCCACGCAAGTGAGGTATCATTTTTATCGGGAAACTTGCGGAAACACAAAATAGCAGAACAAGTATTATTGCCCCTTGTCTTTCTTTGAATTTTCTCCTTCCAAATGTAAAAAAGATTGAGAAATGTTCTGAAATTCACATGCTAGTATGGGGACCCCGGAATTCAGAGATGTGCAAATACCCAGTGCTTCTCAACACCTTATCATGTGCCCATTTTGGAAATACAAAGGTGTCCTTGATACCTATTTTTCAGTCTTTATATTTCACCAAATGAATTGCTGTATACCCGGTATAGAATGAAAACCCATTGCAAGGTGCAGCTCATTTATTTGCTCTGGGCACTCAGGGTTCTTGATGAACCTTCAAGCCATATATATTCACGCAACCAGAAGCATCCAGCAGACGTTAATGGTATATTGCTTTCAAACATCTGACATCGCAGGAAAAAGTTACAGAAAAAAACATAGAGAAAAATTGCTGTTTGTTCACCTCAATTTCAATATTGTTTTATTTCAGCTGTTATTTTCTGTAGGAAAACCTTGTAGGATCTACACAAATTACCCCTTGCTGAATTTGGAATTGTATATACTTTCCAGAAATGTTTCCAGCATTGGTTTCCCACCCATTTCTGTCACTAACTGGAAGGACCCTGAAAGCACAAAAAATAGTAAAAATGGGGTATGTCCCAGTAAAATGCCTAAATTGTGTTGAAAAATTGGGTTTTCTGATTCAAGTCTTCCTGTTCCTGAAAGCTGGAAAGCTGCTGATTTTAGCACCACAAACCTTTTGTTGATGCCATTTTCAGGAGAAAAAAAAACACAAGCCTTCTTCTGCAGACCTTTTTTCCCAATAAAAAAAAAAATGTTTGCTGTTTTTGGCTAATTTCTTGGTCTCGTTCAGGGGAACCCACAAAGTCTCAGTACCTCTAGAATCCCTAGGATGTTGGAAAAAAATGACGCAAATTTGGCGTGGGTAGCTTATGTGGACAAAACGTTATGAGGTGCTAAGTGCTACCTGCTCCAAATAGCCAAAAAAAGGCCTGGCACCTGAGGGGGAAAAAGCCTGGCAGCGAAGAGGTTAATAAAACAGAATGACTGACCGTATTCAATGCAACCGAGAGATCAAGCAGGATCACTGCTGCTCTCTCTCCATTATCCCTTATAGATTGGGGGCCATATTTATACTTTTTGACGCAAAACTGCGCTATCGCAGTTTTGCGCCAAAAAAATTAGCGCCGGCTAACGCCATTCTGAAGCGCCATGCGGGCGCCGTATTAATTGAATGGCGTTAGCCGGCGCTAGCAGACCGGCGCTGCCTGGTGTGCGTGGAAAAAAACCACGTACACCAGGCAGCGCCGGCGTTGGGGAAAATGGCGTTAGGGCGTCTTAAAATGGGGCAAGTCAGGTTGAGGCAAAAAAATCGCCTCCACCCGATTTGCGCCATTTTTAACGACGCCCCGACGCCATTTACATGACTCCTGTCTTAGTAAAGACAGGAGTCATGCCCCCTTGCCCAATGGCCATGCCCAGGGGACATATGTCCCCTGGGCATGGTCATTGGGCATTGTGGCATGTAGGGGGGCACAAATCAGGCCCCCCTATGCCAAAAAAAAATATAAAAAAAAAAAAATATTATACTTACCTGAACTTACCTGAATGTCCCTGGGATGGGTCCCTCCATCCTTGGGTGTCCTCCTGGGGTGGGCAAGGGTGGCAGGGGGGGTCCCTGGGGGCATGGGAGGGCAGCTGTGGGCTCATTTTGAGCCCACAGGTCCCTTAACGCCTGCCCTGACCCAGGCGTTAAAAAGAGGCGCAAATGCAGGGTTTTTTGCCCCGCCCACTCCCGGGCGTGATTTTTGCCCGGGAGTATAAATACGACGCATTTGCGTCGCAGTCATTTTTTTAGACGGGAACGCCTACCTTGCATCTCATTAACGCAAGGAAGGCGTTCACGCAAAAAAATGACGCTCATTCCTCATACTTTGGCGCTAGACGCGTCTAACGCCAAAGTATAAATATGGCGTTAGTTTTGCGCCGAAATTGCGTCGAAAAAAACGACGCAAATTCGGCGCAAACGGAGTATAAATATGCCCCTGGATTTCTTCTGGGATGGCAATTAAAGCTGTCTCCATGCTAAAATCAGCTCTAAAGCTGTGTTGTGTTGTTTCCAGTAGAGTATTATCTTCTAGATAGTCTGATATGCACATATTTACATACTTTTCCTGCAGCTTAGCTGGAAAAGGGAGTCTAGAAATAGGGCGATAATGTTTCTCTAAACTAGGATCTAGTAAGCATTTTTTCAACAGAGGCAAAATTGAAGCCCTTTTCCAGCAGGCTGGAAAATTGCCAGTTGAAAGAACCTAGATTAAGTAGGGTAGTTAGAAGTGGCATGATGCAGTCAGCAGCATCCTGCATAACTTTGGGTGGGCACGGATCCGATGGTGCCCCAGATTTTACCTGATTAATGAGCTTGACTGTCTGGTCCATGCCCAATTTGGGAAAGTCATCTAATCTAGCTGGTTGAGAAATAGGTGGGGATGTTGTAATAAAGTCATGGAGACATGGAGATGTTTGTATCAAATTCTTTATAAACTGCTTGACCTTATTTCTAAAACGTCAGCTGATTTGTTACCAAAATCCTGATGGGGGAAAACCCGGAGAGGAGCGTAGCCTGGAAAGATATTGTACCACTTTAAAAAGCTCATTAGAGGTGTGATTTAGATTTTTCTTCCAAGATAAAATTTTTATATTCCCTGATTGTACCTCAATATGTGTTTTTGCTGTTCTCACTGTAATCTTATCTCCACTATCTTTCCAATCTCCGACATTTTTGTTTAAACATTTTTAAAGCTGGAGAAAAACAGAGAGCTGATGGTTGTCTCCTATCAAATGTTATTATTTTCTCTCACACTAAATTCAATAATTCCCTACTTAATCAATGTTGATAATTGCTATATATGGCTCTGTGCAAGACATGGTGTTGTGTGAGTGAGCTGCCCTGTTAATATTTTATTATCTAATTTATTACACTGTATAACAGTTTTAAAATGAACAAATTTGGTACTGTATTTTGATGATAGTCCTGGAATGTTCAATATGAATTGTACTACCATGTGATCAGATCAAAACAATGGCATTGCATTTTTGAAAATAAGGTTGGAATCACTTGAAGAAATGCCATCCAAGGTATGGCCTAGTTTATGAGTCACCTGCTGAAAGAGGGCATAGCAACGTAAAGTTTCGATCAAGGCTCCTGCATCCTTATCTTTTAATTCTTCCAGGTGAAAATTAAAATCACCAAGAATAGTGAAATTTGGGTGTTGTATGATGAGTTTCATGAAATTACTAATTTCTTCCATAAACGGCGTCTTAGACCCAGGCGGTCTGTAAATTAATAGTCCATGAGAGATATATTTTCCAGTAAGCTTGCATTTATATTTGAGGGCTTCTCAAGTCAATTAAGGTAGCAGTTCACATGATAATGTTAGGGAGTCATGGTAAGTTATGGATAAACCTTCTCCTCATTTTCCCTCTCTATCCAATCTACTAATGGTATAACCACCAGGCATTGCTTCCATGATGTCTGCATTGGAGTATTCATTCAGCCAAGTTTCAGTAAGGAATACGAGACTGGGTTTGTGTGAGTCTAAAAATTCAAAAAGTTTGAACCTGTTTTTAGCCAGTGATTGCGTATTAATTCATATTCAATTAAGGGGGTCATTCTTGTAACCTGCTGACCCAAACCTATTAGGAGGCTTTTGTTATTTTGTCAGGTTTTCAGAATTGCCTACGTTTAACAAATAATTTCAGGCAGTGCACCAAAAAGTACCAGAAGGTGCCTCCAGATTGAATAATGAGCAGTTTGTGTACCTAAGGTGTTGAGTTTGAATAAAGCCTCCTTAGAGTACTGAATTGCAGGAAAATGATCAGAGGTCCTGGTGCATGGCTCATTCCGGGTGCTGACAGACGCAGGCAGCCTTATGTCCTGAGATGTGGCTATTAGGTGGAGTTGTACAGTTTGTGAAATAGCGGAGCACACCTTATGTAACATAAAACACATTTAATTTACATCAAACTAAATATTTTAAATCTAGATGAAAAACATTAGTAGATCCCCTATTTGTGGGATAATCGCTCAAAAAGCAAAAAAGGGTGTTCATTCTTCTATCTTTCTAAACAACAAAAAACTCACTTGTTGGTACGAAACTAGCGTTTTTAATATACCCATATAAAGGATAAAAGTACAAAGAATCATACAAATTTATAACACACGTAATATAAATGTACAAGACAATGAATAAAAAACAACATAGACACGTAAGACGTGATGTGTGTGCAGTTCTCATAGATCCCAAATGCTTGGAAAAAGAGACAAATAATGTATAGTTCGACCCCTTCGTAGTAGAACTTCAGTCTAGTAGAACTTCAGCCGACATGTGTTTCGTCCACAAAAGGACTTTTTCAAGGCTTAATTCATAGGTAGAGACCGGTCTTTCACAGAAGACAGTTTGGGATGGTTCTCAGACCTGGCACTGTGCAACCAATTTCTTTGGTTGGTGAAATTGATGAATATGTCACCTTGTTGGGAGATGTTCTGTTAAAACGTTAGTCAGTATTTAAAGACAAGTTGGGAGTAGTCAAAGGGTATGAACACAAGATAATTTTGAAACCAAATTCTGTTCCTGTTGTCCACAGAGTAAGGAATGTTCCATTGAGCATTAGACAGAAAGTTAAGGATCACTTAAAAAAGTTTTGTTTGGATGGGGTGATTGAACCAATTGAATCCTCACAATGGATTTCTCCTATAGTGGTGGCTGTTAAAAAGTCAGGAGAGTTGAGGCTTTGCGCTGACTTAAGATCCTTGAATAAAAACATCCAAGTTGATTGTTTTCCTTTGACGAAGATTCAGGATATGCTGGCAAAGCTTGGCAGTGCAAACCTTTTTTCCACAATTGATCTGCTTACCATCAGGTTGAACTCAGCCTAGATCCTAGAGAGTTAACAGCATTTAACACCCTATTTGGTGCATTCAGTTTCTTAAGAATGACGACTGGCCTGGCGTCAGCAGCTTCTGTTTTTTCAGAAACTAATAAACCAGCTATTTGGAGATGAAAGTTAGGTGTTGACGTATCAAGATGAAATTTTGATATGCTCAGAGTTGGTACAATCTCATTCAAGTAAACTAGACAGAGTCTTCGGTATTCTAGAAGATCATGGAATGACAGTTTTGGAACAAAAATGTAAATTTATGTCGTGGGAGGTGGAATATTTAAGACACAAGATAGGTGCGGATGGAATTAAACCTAAAAATTACCTCTTGGCAGCAATAGAGAAGTGCTTGAAGCCTGTTGATAAAGATCAATTAAGATATTTTCTGGGATATGTGCATAATACTCTAGGTTTGTGCAGAACTTTGCATTACAGAGTGAACCTTTGTGTAAACCTTTAAGGAAGAATGTAAAATGTGTTTGGGAACAAGAACAAAACAATGCATTTAAGACTCATTATTGAGGCCCAGCTATACAGTCCTTTAATGAAAAAGCTACTTCTGTTGTAAGTGTAGATGCCAGTAATTTGGGGATTAGTGCCATGCTCACTCAATTGTATGAAGGCCAGGAAACTATGGTGGCATTTGCAACTCGCAGGCTGTCGGCATCTGAAAATAATTACAGTGTGATTAAGAAAGAAGCTCTAGCTTGTGTTTGGGGTGTCCATCATTTTTCTACTTATTTTGGGGTAGAGAGTTTTTGGTGGTCACTGATCATAAACCTTTAACGTATATGTAGAATGATAAAAGGATGAGTAAGGCTAGTCTCAGGTTGATTTGATTGTTGTCCAAAATGCATGTGTTCAATGTCAAAATTAAACATATTCAAGGAGGAGACATTTGCAGAGCTGATTTTCTGTTTAGGTGTCCCATGGTTGAGGATTCGGATTCTGTAAGCACAGGTGAAGAGGAAACGGAGATGGTGATTGAGATGATAGATGGCCTTGTTGCATCAGAAAGTGTAATTTCTAGGGGATGCTGAAAAACCGAAGTGGGTTGGGATCAAGTTCTAAAATCTTTGAAGAATTATATTATGAAAGGATGGCCAAGAGAAGTTCAGGTTGTGGATGAGTTAAAACAATATTTTAAAGTAAAGAAGGAGTTAAGTGTGGAAAAGAATTTGGTAATGAGGGGCGCTAAGTTGATTCCTCCACTTGAATTAAGGAGTGGGTTGGTCAAATTAGCTCACAAGGGATGTGTAGGTATCACAGGCACTAGGAAGAAATGATGTCTTTATTATTAATGGCCTGGGGTGGACACAAATGTGGAAGTGATGGGTGATAGTTGTGGAGTGTGTTCACAAGCTGAGAAGTCAATAGGAACACAAAATACACCATTGTGTCCCGTAGTTTTTCCCACATGGCATGGAAAAATATTTCATGGATTTTATAGGAACGATTGGAGGACTTATTGAAGGGAAGAGATTTGTGTTGTTGGTCATTGACTATCACGCCAAATGGGTATCGTATACATTTTTGAGCGAACCCAATACCTTGTGTGTAATAAATAGTTTACGAAGGTTGTCCAATCAGAAGGAGTTCCTGACTTTGTAGTTAGGGATAATCGTGTACAGTTTGTCTTGCATAGTATGAAAACATTTTTTAATAATTTGTGGATTAAACATTTGATCACTGCACTTTATAGTTCTCAAGGAAATGGCATGGTAGAAAGAGTCAATCGTATGATGAAAGAAACTGTGCATTTAGCTATTGAGACTGGAGGGTCGGTTCAAGAAGTGATTGGGGATAAGATTTGGTGTTCTCACAACACTCCTCACTCCACCACTGGCGTTACTCAGTTTGCCTTATTGAGAGGGAGACACTTGTTTAATGAGTCATCTACTGCTTCCAGTATCCTGATGCTTGCCTGGTCTTTACAGAGTCCTGACTGATGCATCAATAGCCCTGGATATAAATAGCTTTTCCTTTGATCTTACTGGTGTGCCATGATCATTAACTGGTGGGTGACAAGATAGATATATAGGGCCTGATGCCTTACTGGTGTGTTCTGATGTCTGGTTCATGTCTCCTGAATCCTGCCTGGTGATTCCATAGGACTGGATGACGATGGTCTGTGCATAGGGCCAGGCCGGAATGTCCTCAAATCTTTCTGGTGGGTGGCAACATCCAGGTATGGGAGCCGATGCCTGACTGTTGCATCCAAATACATGACTGTTGTATACAGAGTCCTGCTTGTTGTGTCCGTAATCTTGGTTAGTGTGTCCAGAGGTTTGGCTGGTGTGTCCGGAGGTGTGGCAGGTGGGCTATGAAGCCTTTCTGCAGCTGCCTGACTCCTTTTTTATGACACTGAGCTGTTATGGCTTGAGTCCTGGCTATTGTGATAGTTTGGTATGGTGTGCCCTGAGAATTGGTGTTTGGTTGCCAAGATCCAGGTTTGGGTTCTGATGCCTGGTTCGGGTTTCAGAAGCTTGGCTGATAAATCCTTAGGCCTGGCAGCTGGGATGTTAGAGTTGTCTGATATTTCTTGAGGCATAACTATAGATTCTACCATCTAGTTGTCTAGCAGCACATACTGAACCTTGACTTTCTATCCAGAGGCCTGGTTGATATGGCCAGAGAGTTGACTAGTGAGTCCTGAGGCTAGGCCAATATATCCAGAGGTCAAGTCAGTGTGTCCGGAAGTGTGATCAATTTGTCCAAAGCTGGTGTTACCAGAGAACTTGGTGAGTCCACAGTCCTTGATTTCTGTTGGTTGGGTTTGGCTGGTGCATTATGACTCTTGGCTTGTAGGTCCTGATGCCTGACTAGTTGGCCCTGAGGTCTAAGTAGTGTTTTCAGAGGTCTGTGGCAAGATCCAGGAGTTTGTCTTGAGTTGTTGCTGGTAGAATCAGAGGTGTTCCTGGTGGGTTGTAATTTCTGGCAGGTGTGTACTGGTGCTTACCTAGCAGGTATTTAGGGTTAGGTGATGGGTGTTTAGGTTTTGGTGGTAAGGTCCACTATCTTGTTGTTTGGAGGACATATCCTGCTCGGTGGTGAGAAAGGCCTGTCTCATTGGTTGTTTGTGAGGTCTAGGTGATGAGAGGTGCAATCTGTGTGGAGGGAGCTAAGGTCTGGTTTGTGTGTCCAGCAGACAGCTTTGTGAGCACTGAGACTTGCCTGGTGTACTCAGAGGCCTGGCTGATGTGTCCATTGGCGTAAAATATAATGGTTTGTCCTTAGGCCTGAATGGTAATGATTTGTCCTTAAGCATGGATGGACATGTTTCTTTCCTTTTGACTGGATGGTGTGTCCTGAGAACTGGATGGTAGTTGACCAGTGGGTGGCAAGATATAGATATGGGTTCTTATGCCTCACTGGTGTATCCTGGCACCTGGTTGGTGTCTCCTGAGGCCTGGCCGATGTGTTCATAGGTCTGGCTGGTGATGGTTTGTTCTAATGCGCAGCAGGAAGGCTCTAAGGCCTGGCTAGTTTAATCTGATGTCTAACTGGTATGTCTTTAGGCCTACCCAGTGTGTCCAGAGATCTGGTTGGTGAGTGTTGAAGTCTTGCTCGTCTTTCTGGTGGAATGCAAGGTCTTGTAGGTTGGGTGAGAGTCAAGGTATACCTGGTGTTGAGCCAGTTGTCTAACGGCTGGTGAGTTTTGGCTGACAACCGGTGTTGTCTGGTTGGAGGAAGCTCTGGTTTAGTTTGTGTGTCTATAGGGCTGGTTCATGGTTTCTGAGGTTTGTATTATATTTTCAGAGGCCTGAATGCTTTTGGCTAAGACTTTGTAGACACTCCAAAACAGTGCCTCTTCCCCAGTGCCTAATTTGGGCCAATATTTGTCAGCGCTTAACACTGGCACTTATTTGTAAAGACTGGTGCTTGTCTATGGCAGTCCACTTGGTGGTACTACCTTCCTATTTTTGAGCAGAGCTCATCGCCAAAGTGTTCAGCAAAAAATAATATCAGTGGGCCCAGGCCATCCTGAGAGCTGTAGATGAACTAGAACAGTCACAAATCACAATTGCATTGTCTAATGGTAACTATTTTTCAGTGCTGGGGCAGTGGGTAGTGCCAATCACAGTGGCCTCTTCAGAAATATCCTAGGACCAGGCACTAACATTTTTACAAATTAAGAATGGTTTTCCCTTTCAGTTAAGTTTCCAGACAGGCAACAATCTTTCATGAGATCTTCCTACAAAAAACACAAAAAGTGCCATACAAAAGAGAGGCCTTCTTCCCTCATGGATGTGGTCCCAGTTTGAAGGCCATTCGAGGACTCAATGCCTTTCCCAGATGCTGGTCTCTTGTCATGGGAGATGATTCTGTTTCTTGAAAAAAATTAGGCTGGCTCCATCTGCTGACCTGAAATTGGTCAAGGTCTTTTTCTCAGGCCGTGTTGATTTTCAGGATGGGCCCTTTACATGTTGGCCTACTCCCTCTGGTTGGGCTGACGCTTGCAGATCTGTAAATCTGGCAGCCCCAATGCTAGCAACATCTGACTCTGTGCTGTTCCAGGCTCTGTCCTCTGCGCTGTTTCCAAAGAAGCCAATAGAAGCCAATGCCTATCAACTTACCAAACCCTGTGCCCTTAGCACCATCACCAGCACCACCATCTAATTCGGCAGTGGCACTTTTCCGCCCAGTTGGCAGATATTATTCAAGTAATAAAGGAGAAGATGTGTGCTGTTGTGAGGACAAACCCCAGAGAAGCACCACTATAGGGTCTAGAGATTCACTTGACTGGAGAAACCTTTGGGATCAGATACATGTGCTCAAGCTATGTTGAACAAAGGATATGGCCATACAGAAGATTATGATTTGGAGGCTGATAATCTCCTTTCTTCTTACAATACTGTTTCTGACCATTCTGGATTTGCAACTGTTGCGAGTGTCAGTACTTCTCCAGAAGGGTCTATCCCTTACTCCTCTGGGTCCCCTTGAGAGGATGTGAGTTTGTTCACCTCTGTGATTTGGAAAGCTCCAGATGCATTGGAATTGTTGTTGCCCTCACTGAGACAGAGGCCCTCATTACAACTTTGACGGGCGGCGGAGGCCGCCCGCCAAAGTTGCGCCGCAGGAATACCGCACCGCGGTCTGAAGACCGCGGCCGGCATTCTGAGTTTCCCGCTGGGCAGGCGGGCGGCCGCCTTAAGGCCGCCCGCCAGCCCAGCGGGAAACAACCTTCCCACGAGGACGCCGGCTCGGAATCGAGCCGGCGGAGTGGGAAGGTGCGACGGGTGCTACTGCACCCGTCGCGTATTTCACTGTCTGCTATGCAGACAGTGAAATACAAGCGGGGCCCTCTTACGGGGGCCCCTGCAGTGCCCATGCCATTGGCATGGGCACTGCAGGGGCCCCCAGGGGCCCCGCGACACCCCCTACCGCCATCCTGTTCCTGGCGGGCGAACCGCCAGGAACAGGATGGCGGTAGGGGGTGTCAGAATCCCCAAGGCGGCGCAGCATGCTGCGCCGCCTTGGAGGATTCTGACGGGCAGCGGAAAACCGGCGGGAGACCGCCGGTTTTCCTGCACTGACCGCGGCCAAAGCGCCGCGGTCAGAATGCCCTAAGGGGCACCGCCAGGCTGTCGGCGGTGCTCCCGCCAACCGCGAGCCTGGCGGTCACAGACCGCCAGGCTCGTAATGAGGGCCAGAGTCCTTCATTCTGACTGAAATCTTGCACCTATTTCCTGCAAATAGGAGCAACTGCTTTCATTTAACAAAGAACACTTGGAACCAGTTTTGCCTGCCTGGGAGAATCTCTTTTCACAAGCAAAGTGACTCCGGCTGCTCCTTCTGACCCAAAGTCATCACACATTTCTGTTGTGAGCTCAATAGTCCAAACTTTTATGCCGAATGGAACCCTGAATGCTTTCCTATGGTTCCTTGAGACCAAAGAGGCTTGACTGCACATTCCGAAAAGCCTTTGCTTCCAGCAGTTTACCTCTTTGCATAGCTAAACCCATGTGCGTTCTTGACCTCTATATTCATGCTCCTCTTTTCTGATCTGGTTGATTATGGTCTATTCACATCCAAATAAATGTGGCCTGAATTCCACAGACACAGTGACTCTTTCCTTGACCATGACTCTAGGCCATTACTGCAATGTTTGGATGTGTTCCATTTTTTGTCGGGAGATGTGCAAGTGACCCCCCAATAAACGTGCAAGTAGGTATTTAGAGAGAAGGCAGATTCCTTCCTGAAATGCTCCTGAATGCTCCAAAAACAACCAAGCCAAGCTTGGTCCCAGGGCCTGATCTCTCTGGCAGATGAATCCCATGAGCGGTACTAAACATTTCAGAGCTATTCCAGGATACAACAGTGCTGCAAGCTTTAACTTTTCCAATTTGGTCCAGAAGCCTCAATAAATGTGGTGGTCAATGGACATTATTTCCAGCAGCAACATGAGCAGCTTCAGTTCCTGACATCCTCTGCTAGCTCTGCCACCTCAAAACATCTTTGACCTCCCCCTCTTTCCTTCCTACACTGCCAGATTATGGTGGGTCTCCCATTTCTACAACAATTAAAGACAGTCTGTGAGAAAGGAGATCTTGTTGGGGGCGGTAGTCCCTACAAGAAATAATGTCACTATTTTGGTAGGTCCAGTAAAGGTTTCAGTAATTTGCACCTGAGCTCAAATCCCTAGTATGGGACAATCCTTGGTAGCAGACAATTTAAACTCAAGAAAATGTGTGAGGCATTTAGAAGTACTGAAACAGTTTAAAATTTGAAAACACAACACAATAAAAATGCCACTCCAATTAACGTAAATAGAGAATAATTGAATGAACAAAATGACCTCAAAACAATAAAAATACAATAGGAGTAACCAGAGATATGGGGGGTCATTCTGACCCTGCCAGGGCCAACGACCGCGGGAGCACCGCCAACAGGCTGGCGGTGCTCCCATGGGCATTCTGACCGCGGCGGTACAGCCGCGGTCAGAAACGGAAAACCGGCGGTGTACCGCCGGTTTCCCGCTGCCCTGGGGAATCCTCCATGGCGGCGCAGCTTGCTGCGCCGCCATGGGGATTCCGAGCCCCATACCGCCATCCTGTTCCTGACGGTTTTGGCCGCTAGGAAGAGAATGGCGGTATGGGGTGTCGTGGGGCCCCTGGGGGCCCCTGCAGTGCCCATGCCAATGGCATGGGCACTGCAGGGGCCCCCGTAACAGGGCCCCACCAAGATTTTCAGTGTCTGCCATGCAGACACAGAAAATCGCGACGGGTGCAACTGCACCCGTCGCACCCCTTCCACTCCGCCGGCTCCATTCGGAGCCGGCATCCTCATGGAAGGGTGTTTCCCGCTGGGCTGGCAGGTGGCCTTCTGGTGGTCGCCCGCCAGCCCAGCGGGAAACCCAGAATACCCGCGGCGGTCTTTTGACCGTGCAGTGGTATTCTGGCGGGCCCCGCCAGGCCGGCGGCTACTGCCGCCGGCCAGGGTCGGAATGAGGCCCTTAGTCTCTGAAATGTAAGTCAAAATTCCTCCATGGCGCAAAGCAGCAGTCTGTGGCTGAGAAGAGTTCCACAAGGCTGGATAGATGTCAGATGAGGTCCTAGTAAAGCTGTTGAATTTTGGTGGGCAAGTACAGAGGGAGGAAATTCAAAATCCACTCCCAGGGAAGGTCCCTTGTCAGCCGAATAGTTTTGGCAGATGAACCTGGTGAAGATTTCTAAGTTCAGACTTGGTCACTTTTTTGGAGCTCTAATTCCTCCACCAAGATAGGGCTGCAAGTTGTAGCCAAACAGGGCCCCACAAGGTCCAATCCCCTCTCCACAATATCTAGCTGAAATGGATTCGCTGCTGCATAAAAGCTCTGAGCTGGAGAAACCTGAATGTGTGGCCAAGCAGCAACACATCTTTGTTGGATTCACTTGGCAGGTTTGTGCTGGTCCTCCAGGGGTCTTGGAGCCAAAACATTTCTAAAGCCCCATATTTTTCAGGATGTTGAGAGGAGTATTCTTTGACAGAGGCTAAGGTGACAGACCTTCAGGAACAAGGCTTGGGGTTCATGACTCCCACCGGCAGAAGTCACCAGCATGCTGCAGAAAGGTTCAGCTGGCACTAGTCAGCTGGACTCTTCAAGAAAATAGACTTCTTGCAGATTGTTGTGTCCCTGTAGCTTAACAGAAAGCAGTCAACTGACCATTGAAGTCCACTTTTTTATCCTGGGTCCAAGAGGCAGCAGTCCCAGCCTTTCTGGTCTCTTCATGGGTCTCAACAGCAGGTGCAGTCCTTCTTCTGTCTTTCATTGGTCTAGTAGTCTTTTGAAGAGGGTGCCCAGGGGTGTCATATTTATGCCTGGCACTAGTCTGTGGGATGGGGTGAATCTTGGCCCCTTCCTAACCAATAGGGGAAAAGTTCCCAGTGGTAACCCTACACACTTTTGTAGCGGTTCCTGTGTGCCCTACTGCAAACAATCCCACACTGTCCCTATTTACCTAAACCCGAGATGGTAGAAGCTTTCTTCCTCAGGGCAGAGCTCCTGTTCCCACCTCAGAGGATTTACCATGGAAATGAGTAGCCCTTCCATGGTGGTCACTTCAAACCAGTTTTAAGGGCAGATCCTCTCCCACTGGGGTGGGTAAAAGAGACCCTGCACAGGTGTCAGCTAACATTTCTCTGTAACAGCATAGGCCTCTTTGAAGTTAGTCAAATTTCTGGATGCAGCTCAGATTATCCTCCTGCTAGAGGAGCAGAATATGTCACCACACATAAGGCCTTTGCCCCAGCGATGTGAGCACGTTCACACCTCATTAATAGACCTTTTTAGCTTCAGGGGGACAGTTGTGAGCTCAAACAAATGGGCTTCTAGACCCTTAAGTGAGGGAAAATGTAACTTTCTAAAATAGTTATTACAAATCTGACTTCACCAGTGATTTGAGCTTGTAATAATTGTTTTACAAAGTCCAAGAATTAACTTCACAGCTGTTTCCTAGGTGAAAAAACATTATTACATTTAATTTAGTGTCCCAGTGCCTTCCATTGGAACAGTAAACCCTGCAACTGTGAAACTAATGCTTGTGGCCTTGTCACTGTAAGGACATGCTTAACATTAAACTTTACCATTTCCAACTTTTGAACACCATGCACTCTGCTTTATGGGCAGGACAGCCTACTTAAGGGTAACCTATTATTAGCTCAAAGGAGGGTTTATACCATGCCTCCTTAGGGGTGACGTATTATAGATTAAAAGAAGGGTTTAGACCTGTCAAAAGTGGTTATTTTGGCAAGTTGAATTTGCAGTTGTAAAACTTTAGAGTGGTAGGCCTGCAGATAGGTTTAATCTATCTGTCGTGGATGAAAAATTGGGTGTTGCAGTCCACTAGTGATCTTTAACGTACAGGCCATAGATATACGTTGTACTATATACTGGGGACTTATAGGTAAGTTAAATATGCCTTTAGGACTATAGCCAATTTCAACATGTTTTAGGGGTCAGAGCACATGCATTGGAGTTTGGTTAGCAGAGTACCAGTGCACAGAGTCAAAAAACCTGCAGCATCAGTCTAAACAAAAGGGGTGATCACGCAAAAAGGGGCATTTCTCCACACTAGTTACTTAAGGTGTCTCTTTGTCATATAGAGATCCACTGCAACCTGCAGCCTTCGTTGACCCCAGAAGTGATCCGAGGATGGGGTCCTGTGTCCCTCTTTTCTTTCTTATCCTCTGCCACTTTCCTAACTTCAACCACTTGCTATCACATTCTAGGAAATGTGGTCAGAATAGGGGATGGTGAGAAATGGAAAAGAGCATCACTTATGTTTGATCTTGCACACAAGTTTAGAGCACAATCTAACAATTTCCAGCTTTATTAACATCTTTCAAATTCATCCTTGACTCCGCTCTCAAATTTAAGACCCACACAAATAAAACATAAAAATGCTCTGTCTTTGAATTCCAATTTATTTGAAAGATCAGATCATTGATGCCTATTTTGATAACAGTCAGTGGTGATTATGTTGCCTTTTGGACATGAAAATTTTCTTATGACTAGCATTGTGGATTGCTTCCTCTCACTTCTGATGATCCTTTGTATCTATGTATATATGCATGTTTGTATGTATGTGTGCCTGTATATATGTATGCATGTACGTATGTATGAATGTGGTATTTGTACAGTGCAACCCTAGTCGAAATGAAAAAGTCAAAGGCAAGAATACAGTCAAATGGTGATTGGGGGCAAGTTGGGTTGTGAGAACAGAGATAGACTGTGATTTAATGGTGATGTAGTGGTTTTTGAAGAAGTGTGTCTTCAGCAATTTCCTAAATTTGAATCTTGGGTACATAATTGGAGAAGGCTTACTGTCTTGTTTTTTTCTTCTTTGGTATTCTTCGTCTTCAGCCTGATTGTGTTTGAGCTCTGGGTGTGCCCAGAAACTCTAGAGGTGGTTAGCAAGTTAAACAAATAGGCTAGGGTGCCGGTCTTACACTAGATGGCTTTGTAAATTATACAACTGGTTTCAAAGGTGGTGTGGGCTGACTAAGGGAAACAGTGGAGGTTCATTAGGGTGACATGGTCATAGTTCTTTAGGCCCTTGTTCAGGCATGTTGTGGCACATAGTTTGCCCTAAAGGGGCTGAAGTAGAGTCTGGTATGACACTGAGAAGTAAATTTCCACCATTCAGTTAGGAAAGCATGAGTGCTCTGGCGGCAGTTCTGAAGTTACTTTTTCTGAGGAATTGTTTCTCGTTTTAGGACGATGTACCTTTTGACCCTGATTGGAGACACCTTAAGGCGAGACATCTATTCAGCATGTCAATCAATGGATCAATAACCTCAATAATATTCACAGTAACAAATGTAGGGACGGAATGTCAGAGTAACAGCAGGGGTGTTCCTCTATTGGCTGATTTCTCTTTGCGACAACGTCGTTAAATTGAATTTGCCAGACAAGTCTCTAATTTCCCATTGGTCAGTATTTGGTGCACCATTATCTCTGTCCAATGATCCGCTTGTCAGTTTACTAAAATCTTCACTTAGGATAGTTCTCATGCTGTTTATTGGCTCCTGTGATTTATGTCTTCAACGGGTAGAATGTCAGGTAGAAGAAGTAACACTCCTTGCTTTAGTCTGTAGCTCCATTGTCTTAACCAGTTTGGGTGACCTTGTACCTGTTGCCAATTACACTGTTGGATTCAACAAGAATGTCTCCTTGAGCAAGTCGGGTCTCATGAGAAAGAATTTACTACGGTTACACACACATCTCCAGCTTTTGAAAAAGTACAGCTACATGTCCTTTAGGAGGACAGCACATTGCATGTTAGAAAAACACAGTTAATATGAGACCAGGCAGCTAGGCCCAGACTCTTGCTAACTAAGGCCTAGTGATTACATTAGAAAAACCTTAACATATAACTCTTACTGCTGGTACAGAACCATACATTAGTACATTAATAATCCAATATTAATCAATTTCATTAATCATCGTATACATAGGTGGCCACTCCCTATGGGCACATTTCAAACGCGAACATTAGTAGTGGATTAATTCAATCTCTCTGCAATTTCGTTATACATTATTTTGCAAGCATATCACGTTAACATTATTTATAAAAGCTACACTCCAACACAACAATACTAGTCTTCCCTGTAAAGAGTCAGGAAAGAATATTCATTGCGATCTCCTATCACAGATGCACTAACATGGAAATCCGGATCCAGCAGGAGCAATGTTAGTATCAATACTTTCCTAAAGCCAGGGATATTGTTTAGCCCATTTGGCAGTAAATCTCTGGAAAGTGTATTGAGACAGAGAAAACAGTAACAGGGGATATTTTCACCTCACATGTTCTTACTGCAGACCTCAACCTGCACTGCAGAGACATTGACGTACTACAAGAAATAATTATTTTTTAATAAATATTTTAATATTTGGTCAACGATATTACCATTTATTCTTTATAATATGACACCTAATATACCATGTGGCAATGGCTCTATAAACAATCCTCTGTGGTGTATGATACTTCTGTGATTAATTCGAGCTGAAAGATATGAATATTCTTTGTAAATAATGGTTGGAATATCCTGATCTGTAATACATGTTCTTGTATCTATAACTGCATTTCACGAGCTAGAAATAAAGTGATTATCAGTGCAAATAGGTCATCAGCTGTAACATAATGAATGCTCATTAGTATTAAACTTTCACTCCCTGTGATTAACACTTGTGCTCTGGGAAATATAGTTTTGTTTTGTCTCCACTAGCATATTTCTTTTAGCTTAGGCTACAGAATCACAAAGCCTCTCACCAAGCAGTGCCTACAGTCTGTGAATACTGCTGATCTCATCTTTAGTACTAGTTTCAAGCACCATTGAAGTTCTGAGGAGCATGTCTCCTTGTCCACCTGGTATACACATATGAGTGTGGGCCACTGATCATGACGTCTCTTAATGAACGTATCATTTGGATTACCCTTAACTGATGACAAACATCTTTATTCAAATTAAACATTGAGTGCATCTTGGAAGGTGGCTGTTGTCCAGAGAAAAACAAGAGGGGCAGATCTGTTGCAGGTAGGTCGCTCCCTGCTTTGCCCTCCGCGCCACCTCCTCTCTCACCGTTTTTCACTTTGTCTCTTTCCCCACCGCTGCATCCCCTGCGGCCCCTCCCGCCTCACCCCTCCTTCTCTCACTGTTTTTCACTTTCCCTTTCCTGCCGCTGCGTCCCCTGCGGCCCCTCCCACCTCCCCCCCTTCTCTCACAGTTTTTCACTTTCCCTTTCCCGCCGCTGCGTCCCCTGTGGCCCCTCCCGCCTCCCCCCTCCTTCTCTCACCGTTTTTCACTTTCCCACCGCTGCGACCCCTGTGGCCCCTCCCCCCAGCCCTCCCATAGGACAAGCCCTCCCGCCTCCCAGCTGCCACTCCCACCCTCCCCTCCTCTTATGTCAGCCGCGGCGCGCTAGCAGGGAGCAACCTTTGACCCTGCTGCTGCAGGTAGGTCGCTCCCTGCTTTGCCCTCCGCGCCACCTCCTCTCTCACCATTTTTCACTTTGTCTCATTCCCCGCCGCTGCGTCCCCTGCGGCCCCTCACGCCTCCCCCCTCCTTCTCTCACTGTTTTTCACTTTCCCTTTCCCGCCGCTGCGTCCCCTGCGGCCCTTTCCTCCTCCCCCTCCTTCTCTCACTGTTTTTCACTTTCCCATTCCCGCCGCTGCGTCTCCTGCGGCCCCTCCCGCCTCCCCCTCCTTCTCTCACCGTTTTTCACTTTCCCGCCGCTGCGTCCCCTGTGGCCCCTCCCCGCAGCCCTCCCATAGGACAAGCCCTCCCGCCTCCCAGCTGCCACTCCCACCCTCCCCCCCTCTTATGGCAGCCGTGGCACGGCCGCGCAGCTGACGCGCCCAGCAGGCGTGCCAAAGGCAAGCCCGTCTGCACCTGTCCGCGCCTGGACAGCGTCCAGCGCCACCCCCCCGGTCCGCGAGACCCCTGCACCTCCAGACGCCGCTACACGGCCGACCAACTCAATGCTCTCAATCCCGGCCGCATCACAGCATGCTCCAACCCCTCACCTAGGAACACCCACAGAACCTTCGCATGCCGCACCTGCAGATTCACCTGCGACAGAAAAACAAAAACAACAAAGACCGAAACTAACCACCTCCACTGCATACTCCTCCACACCCGCTCCGCACGCAAGCACGCCATGGAGCTCTGGGACGTGCTCGACTCCACCGCCCCAGACGTAGCCTTTCTGACCGAAACCTGGTGGAACGACTCCTCGGCGCCCGACATCGCAATAGCCATCCCGGACGGCTACAAGATCATCCGTAGGGACCACAACAACGGAATCGGAGGAGGCATAGCCATCGCCCACAAATCCTCCCTCAAGGTCGACACCCACACTGACGACTCCCTCAAGACCGCCGAACACCTACACTTCCGCATCCACACCGACCACAACACCACTCTCAGAGGAACGCTCATCTACAGACCCCCCGGACCATGAGCACCATTCAGCGAATCCCTCGCCGACCTCACCAGCACCCACGCATTCACCTCAACGGACTACATCCTCCTCGGGGACCTAAATTTCCACCTGGAGAACAACAACGACACCAATTCCACTACTGTGATCGACAACCTCACCAACCACGCCCCCAGACAACTCGTCAACACACCAACCCACATCGCCGGCCACACGCTTGATCCCATCTTCTCCTCAACCGCCCACGTCACCTTCAACCATACCACCGTCCTACACTGGACCGACCACCACTGCATCCACTTCACCTACAAGAAACATACTGAGCACCATCGCTCCCAACAACCACCCCGCCGATGCTGGAGCAAAGTTACGGAAGACCAGCTTACCAACGCCCTCACCCAGAACCCACCTCCCGACTCCACAGACCCAGACACCGCCGCCCACAACCTCACCCTGTGGATCAACGACTCCGCCAACACCCTCGCGCCACTCAAAAAATCCACTGATAACCAAGCCAGAAGAAAAGCCACCTGGTTCACCGACAAGCTCCTAAACTCCAAACGCGACTGCCGGAAGCTAAAAAAAGGAATAGCTCCTCAAACACACACCTGACAGCCTCACAGCCCACAAGGACGCCACCCGCAAGCACCACCAACTCATCAGACAAGCCAAACGATCCCACTTCAAAGCCAGCCTGGACAACAACGCACACGACAGCAAAAAGCTCTTCAGCATCGTGAAAGAACTCTCCAACCCCAGCGCCAACGTCAACGACATCCCTCCATCCCAAGAACTCTGCAACGCACTGTCCGCCTTCTTCCACCGGAAGATCACCGACATCCACAACAGCTTCGACACCACTCCCACGCCAGACCCCACCCCCGAACACTCCACATGTGCAAACCACCTGACCTCCTGGACCAACGTAAACGACACAGAGACACGCAAGATCATGAACTCCATCCACTCTGGATCTCCGTCAGACCCCTGCCCCCACCACGTATACAACAAAGCCGACTCCGCCATCGCCCCCCAACTACGGAAGGTCATCAACATCTCCTTTGAAACAGCTACATTCCCTGAAAAATGGAAACACGCCGAAATCCGCACCCTCCTCAAGAAGCCCAAAGCAGACCCCAACGACCTCAAGAACTTCCGACCCATCTCCCTGCTCCCTTTCCCAGCAAAGGTGATTGAAAAAATCGTCAACACACAACTAACCAGCCACCTCGAAGACAACCGCATCCTAGACCCCTCCCAGTCTGGCTTCAGATGAAACCAAAGCACCAAAACCGCCCTTCTCGATGCCACAGACGACATCAGATGCCAAATGGACAATGGCAAAACATCAGCCCTCATCCTCCTGGACCTATCTGCCGCCTTCGACACAGTCTGCCACCACACCCTGAAATCACACCTCCACGAAACCGGAATTCAAGGAAAAGCCCTCGACTGGATCGTCTCATTCCTCTCCGGCAGACCCCAGAGAGTCCGCCTCCCCCCCTTCTGCTCCGAAGCCACCGACATCATCTGCGGCATCCCCCAAGGCTCATCCCTCAGCCCGACGCTGTTCAACATCTACATGGCCCCCCTCGCACAAGTGGCCCGACAACAGAACCTCAACATTCTCATCTACGCCGACGACACCCAGCTCATCCTCTCACTCACCAAAGACCCGCGCACCGCCAAAACCAACCTCCACGAGGGAATGAAATCCATCACTGAATGGATGAGAAACAGCCGTCTGAAACTGAACTCGGACAAGACAGAGGTCCTCATCCTCGGACTCACCCCCTCCGCCTGGGATGACTCCTGGTGGCCCACCGCACTAGGAACCCCACCGACACCGTCAGCCACGCTCGCAACCTGGGCTTCATCCTCGACTCCTCCCTCACCTTGTCTAAACAGGTCAACGCAGTCTCCTCCTCCTGCTACAACACACTCCTCATGCTCCGCAGAATCTACAAGTGGATCCCGACAGAAACAAGAAGGACAGTGACACAGGCCCTCGTCAGCAGCAGGCTGGACTACGGCAACGCACTCTACACAGGCATCGCAGCAAAAGACCTACTACGCCTCCAACGCATCCAAAACACCTCCGCCCGGCTGATCCTCAACGTACCCCGCCACAGCCACATCTCCCACCACCTGAGAAACCTTCACTGGCTCCCCGTGGACAAAAGGATCACTTTCAAGCTTCTTACCCACGCTCACAAAGCGCTCCACGACACCGGAATAGCCTACCTAAACAACAGACTCAGCTTCTACACCCACACCCGTAAGCTCCGCTCCACTAACTTCGCCCTCCCCACCACCCTGTGACAGACTCAAGACCTACTCACCTTCAGAAGACTCCTCAAGACCTGGCTCTTTGACCAGTAACAACAGCTCCCCCCACTCCCCCAGCGCCTTGAAACTCTCACGGGTACGGAGTGCGCTTTATAAATCCTATGATTGATTGATTGTTAACTGTGTCTCCCTCTCCAGGTTCATTTGTCTCCAAGTTCTGTCTGGAAGGATATACAGATCAGATAGACCACTGAAGAATGTACATGCTTCGTGCCACACAGGCACTAATACTTACAGAGAATTCTGGACATGGCCTGCCCTTCCCAGAAACAACTATAAGGAGGGAATCTCTGTGTCAACCTGGTTCTTTGGGATGTGAAACATTCAGGATTCAATGGCATTGATTGACATTCTGCTCCTGTCCTGTGCCAATGAATGTGATTATGTATTGGAGCTCCACTCCAGCTTAGGTAAGAGCTCTATCAACACAGACCTACATGGACAAAGCTGTGGGGCTTTCTATATGTGGAGATACATGATGTCCATTTTCTCCCAACTAATTGTAAGCCTGATTCTGATGACTTTGCCTGTGTAGATGTCCCAGCCTCACCACGGAGTTCAGAGACAATGACACAGAGTATCAATCAACTCCCTGTAACCCTCAGCGAAGACAATTGTGAAAGGCCCAAGGATCAACAACCTATAATTTCAAGTAAGCTCACCAATCACAATTATTCCCTACAGTCCTGCTTGCATTTGTTTGTTGACTTTTTGGGACTCATTGATTGTGTTCTTTCGCCGTACCTACTAGCCTTTGACTTGTGTGGTGTGATCATAGACCTATCACCATCCCAAAAGGGTGTAGGTGATGAAGGAAGTGCCCTCCACTCTACAGTGAGATGCCAATGGACTGGGCATTAGAGTGAAGAAATTTAACCTATTGAAACTGCTCAATAGCTGGGTCCAGCTAGCTCGAAGACGGTTTGTGTTGCCTTAGTGAGTGACTTTGTGCCTCTGAGATCCAAAACTGTCTTGGCAGGTCAGCGAAATGCGTTCCCCTTATTAGTACCAATATCTTTCCCTCCCATATGATTCTGGAGACACTGACCTGAAGTTCATATAAACCTGATATTGTAAGATATACACTTTTGAGGGGACTGACAGCCAGTGGATATGCATATCTTGTTGTTTCTGTATCTCTTGACTTTTAAAACTGAAATGTATGTTTTAATTACAATGAGAGTAAGTAAGTATGATTGAGTCAGAAAAAGAGTACATTTGAGCGAGATTAAATGTGAATAAGTGAGAACGTGTGAGTCAGAGGGAGTGATAATACATTTTAGTAAATGAGAATTATGGAGTATGTTTAAGAGGATGAATGACAACGAATGAGTGAGTGCAAGTTAGTGAAAATGAATAGTGAGAGTGAGTCAGTGAGAAGGAGAGTGTGTGAATAAGTGTAAGTGAGCATGAGTGAGAATGTGGTATTATACTTGTGAATCTTCAGTTTGCTTTGGCATAGTAAAGGGAATTCTTGTCTTATATAATCGCTCATGGCAAAATATTGGCACTAGTAATCCGGGAAGATACAGGAAGACTGGAGGTCATTTATTAGCATAATGTTAAAATATGGGCACTGGAATACTGTAGGAAATTAATACTGAAGGTGATTCCAGGCATAATTGTGAAATACTGGTACTGGCATACTACAGGTAAATTCTTGGCACATAGGGCTCCTGTGGAAAAATGCTGCAGCTGGCATACTTGAGGACATTGTTGGCATGGTGGCACCCATGGCATAATGCTGGCACCGACTCATTGAAGGTAATTATTGTCATGAGGGAGTAGAACCGTAGCACATGAGATGTGACAACCATGACAAAATGCTGGTCCTAAGACATTGAGGTCATTTTTTAAGTGCGTTTTGGTCTATGGTGCACTCATGAGAAGATACTGATGCTGGGACAATTGACGGAATTTTGACACATAGGAGCACATTTTGAAAAAAATGGGATAAACTTCTGGGAAGTGTCAGGTTTCTTTGGCTTGGCACACCATGAAATGACTCGAATGTTTAAGGAGTGTCCCTTCATAGCCTAAGGCTTTTTACCAAGTTTATGTGAAAGTTGTTCTTCAAAATGCACTATATAGGCCCATTTTCTTAAAACAAATTCTCCAGGGCAGCAGCCTGAACCCTGTTAGAATAGGTCTTACTCACTTACTTCACTCACTTGCTACAATTTAGGGTTAGTATTACACCCTAGAACTTTCAAGGATCATGTCAGCATCCATAGGTGGTATCTAAAAAGAACATGGGTTTGAATTGTGTAATTGTTGGACAGTGTGTTATTAGTAGTGATAAGTAGAGACCTACTGTTAGTAATAAGGCCACAATCCCAATGTAAGCTTTAGACGGGGTCTCAACATATTAACCCCTTGGAGCTGGCAACAAGCAGGCAGGCTTAACTTCGGAAATAGGTGTGTAAAGCATTTTAAAAAATACATTAAATAAGTAAAACACAACACACAATAAAAATCCACCACCAATTTATGAATTTTTTAAGAATAATAAAAAATTGTGCTTGCAAGTGCTTAAAAACCAATAGCACCAACTAGGGGCATCTGGCTGCGTTTGACTGGAACCAAGTCATGGGCTGGAGCCCTGCTCGGATATGCTGAGTGGGAGGCCTGAGTCAAAATTTTATCTTTGGATTTAGATGTTTTTCTGGAGCTTTTTCTCTCGTCGTCAGGCAAGGCTCCTTGTCAGGCTGGCATTCGATGCAACGTTGTTGGCTTGCCTCAGCAGGATCTCCTGGTCAACTCCTGGAAGTCTTGTCAACGGAGAAAAGCTTTGGAGCTCTCTTCAACAGGTTGGTCACCGTATGGAGCTTCATTCCAAAAGTTCACCAATCTTCACAGACTTCTGGATCTTCTTCCAGAAGTCCTCCAGAACACCAATCTAAGGGTCTAGAAGCTCTGAGATGGACTTTGAGATGTTGGGACTATGTTTCCCAAAATGCACCTGGCGAATCCTCAAAAGCCCAGCTGAAGGTGGTCATCTGGGTCCTCCTTGGTGGGAATGTTGCAGGTGAAGCTCTTTTAACTTGTTGCTGTCAGGGAGTCCACTCCTTTCCTCTCTTGAATTCAGGTAAAGTCCTTACAGCTATAATTCCTCAGTGTGCAGCAGGTGCGGTCATGCAGAGTGCAGTCCTCTGGGGTGCAGACCTGTGTTCTAGGAAGGCAGTTCTTCTTCTCCTTGTAGTTCAGGTAGTGTTCCAAGTTGTTTGGCAACTGTCCCATATGGATCCAGTGCTCCTGGGCTAGCAAGAAGGAGGACACCTGTAAACAATGGGGTACAGGGTGCCACCCTCTGGGGTGACAACTCCTGTGAAGTGTGGCAAATATCCATCCCAGGAAGCACTGTGCTTTCAAAATCCAAGCTTGAAGAAATCCTTCCTTTGAGTGAAACTGTTTAAGCCATCCTACTGTTGTAGCTTATTTCCATAAACACTCCCCCCCCCAAGTCCTTTTGCTGTCGCGTAAGCTCTCATTATCCTAATGAGCTACTTGATTTGGGTGGCGGAATCACTTGCACTGTGGGAGACTGAGTCTGAACCCACTACAGGTGACACCTGTCGGCTGAATCCAGGTTTTGCTCAGGCTAACTAGCAGTGCCTCATCTCCACCCAAGAGAAGGGATGATTGGGCAGCCAAGCGCATGACACAATTGACTTCTCAGGGAAATCGTGGTACCTCAGATCTTATCCATTTCTCTCAGTTACATTAGTCTCACATAATCAAGGACGATCAGAGGCAGAAAAGAATTCAATAAGATTTTATTGAAATAAGTGCATCTTTGATAATAAAGCATGTACTGCAATCACTAGGACGATGAAGCATGACAGGATAAAAATTGTGACAAGGAGAGTAAAGCATAAAAATAACACTACCATATTGTCATCAGAGTAGTTAAAATAATTCCTACTTAGGCTATGTTAGAGCACAGCATGTTAAGCTCCAATTCTGCCCTTCAGGTTCCTCTGGGAAGACCTCATCCCTCATACCTGAGCAAGAGGCCTGTAGCCTACATAGGCAGCTGTAGCGAAGCACTCATCAATCAGCATACAGTTGTGGTCATCAGGCTGGAATCGCCCTCTAATGTCTATGGGTCAAAGTAGTGTTTTTAAAATAAAACAGCTGATGATCCAAGAAAGGATCCCTACATAAGGGTGTGTATGTTTCTATGAACATTAGAGACAAAGCGTTACCACGTTTGCCAGCAACATATCTTACTGCAGCCTTGAGAAAAACACAGAGTGAAAGAAATGTCTTGTTTAAGAACACAGTGCTGGCCTAGGCTAATAACAGCTAGATAGAGAAAATACAACAAGACCGCAAATGTGGCTATTGTTAAAATAATAAAACTAGCTGAATAAAATATGTCTAGGTTAAAGTGCCTAGCAGCAGGCCTAGTTTGCTAAAATAATGTGTATGAAGCTATAACTAAAATGGCTACACAACATTGCTATTCTCAGTACTTGGGCTCCCATCTGGATGGGGTGGTAGGAAGAGGGGGTGAGCCTGTGTCTTGTCTTAAGTGTCATTTTCTCTTTAAAAACCAGTTTGGCTACCTAGCCCTCTTTCTGCCTTTTGCTCTGCAGCTTGCAGATCTCCACCCACCAGATGTCCCGTTGTCTCAATGCAGGCCACTTCACATCTCCTTAAGGGAGCTTGGCTCAGCCTGGCAGAGGCTTGCCAATCAGAGACGAGCACCTGGAGAGCTGTATTTTGTAGATTGTCATGCCAATTACCACTGTGCCTAATTTGCATCTGCTTTTAATTTGATCCAAGGACAGGCCCTGGTTAGTATAGCCCAGGGCACCCTCAGAGTGGGAAGACCAGTATCTAGGGGTCAAAAATGGGGCAAACGTGGGGTCCATTACAAAAAATCCTAGTTTTTCACAGTAATTAACTTTTATAATAATCATGCATTTAGTATGTCTCTTCAGCGATAACACTTGTTATGATGTCATTGAGGTAGGAGTCATGTGACATAACCTCTTAGGAGAACTGATGGACAAAAGTCATATGATATCACCACTTGTGATAAACACAACCAAGTGTGACTGCTCCAACAGAGGAACCCTGATTATGGTTCTCTCATCAAACAACCCACCTTTTGAGGATCAGTTGTGCCCTCTTCTGGCCACGGGGGGTCATTTTTTTATGCACTTAATACCTGTGATGTAATTAAGTCAAAGGGCATGTGATGTCACACACTTAATACCTGTGATGTCATTAAGTCAAAGGACATGTGACATCACTTCCGCTACCCCTAGCATTTTAGTGACTCAACATCCATGCATACATTTATATATTTTGAGTTATTTTTAGTGGCTTCTTTCACAAAGTAAGCATATTAGCTACACATTTCTTGTAACTATATCATGAGCTAGGCCCTGACTATTTAACTATGCTACTCCACCCGAGTCAAAATGCCCGGGAAGTTACCTTTTCAGCACAGGGGGAGTATCCAGTGTCCTGATTAGTGGTTAACACTTACAATCTCGCCTTTGATATTGCAAGGTTTTGCTCTGAGACTTCAAGTATCATTGTAAATGCCTGTCCTAAGTTTATCTGTAAGAGATATATTGAAAACTGAATATGAGAAATGTCATGTCTGCTGCATAGCTTGCCATAATAGTTGTCACTGAACCCACTGAACCAATTGTTAAAAGATTATTTTACTACATATATGCCTTGAGTGATGAAAGTACATCATATAATACTGCTGAGTGCATTTACAGGGAATTTCCAGTTGTGGTTCTCTTGGATACATACACAGAATGCTAATGATGGGGACATAAAAAGATTTCCCCTCCTCCACATAGAGAATAAACCGTCAGCATATGAAAGGAGTAGTTGATGTTTCAGATGGGGCTCAGCATCAAGCAAAAGGCACATAAGACACCCTCATTTTCTTTGCTTCCCTGCTTCTTACAACACGTCACTGCACTCTGGACGGGGAAAATGTATAATTCTAGAGATTACACTTTTGGCTTGACAGCACAGGTTATAAGAGAGCTAGCGTGAATGACAGGCTAAACTGATTCCTCAGACTGGTGAAATAGCCATGGCAGAGGTTACTACTTTGTTGATACGCTGCATGTGTTGCTATGGCAACAGATGCGGCAATTGTTAAATTTTCAGTGTGCAGCAGCCTGAACATGAAAGGGGCCATGCAGGAATACTGATAAGTAGGAAAAGGATGGGGATTTGCGGGCTTCCAGATGTTAAGTTTCCATCTCCCTTGCCTCGGTTTTTCACACGGCAGACTGACACTACAGGAATAACGAATAAAAATGGACTTAAAAACCGCAGTGCAGTTATATCAGGCAGTGCGGCGTACAAACAAACATCCAGCTCTCAGGAGAATAATCCATAACGCAAAATCAATTCGTATATGAACATTATTTTTCTCATCACTTTTGTGGTCACTTTCGTGATCCCACTGCATGGCTGTAAAAAGGATAAGAAGAGAGGCGTGCACGTGTTGTTGTTTTCGATCTCTCCTTTTGTGGGCTTCCCATCCATTGCTTACCTTTGGGTGGCTTTATTGACACTCGTATGTTCTTGTTTGCTATTCAATGGATCGCCCAACTTTTATTGTTCTCTCTCCTGGCACGGGTCCACTTTACCATTCTTTTGATCGGCTGACTGTATCCTTTCACTGCTCACTTTTAGAGAACTACCTTATTCCTTTTTGGTTAAGTCCTCCATGAGAGTGATTGTGTTTTCCAGGTCTCACCCCCATGTGCTTCTCCACTGGAAACACCTCCACATTCTGTGTTACTCCCTCTCTCTTTCATGTGCTTCTCTCCCCATCTATCTATCCATGCAGTCTGTGAAGTACTCTCACCTTTTCTCAATGTTGTACAGAAAGGAGAAACCAAAAAAACACTTGTTGTCTTCATCTAAACTGCAGTCTTTCCAGCTTGTGGCTTGCCACGCGCACACAGACTCTGGAGGTTGTGGAACAGTATGGGACTGCTGTCTGACAGGAGTGATTCTGCATTGCATTGTGATAGGTTTTAGGATAAACTTTGATCCCCAAGTTCAAGTCGTTTTCCAAATCTCGCTCAATTACCATAACAGAAAGGTACTTTCGTTGAAATAAAATCACTTGTGAAAGTTGGGAAAGTTTCTCTTCTTCCTGTCCTTCGTTTTTTAGGGACTATTTTAGGTTCATACTAGATTTCATTTTGTGCTGGGAGCCACAAATATAACGCACTGGCCTACCCTTGTTTTTTCATAGGGCTCTACATCTGATTGTGAATGCATTTTGCCAAATATAAACAACACAGCTAATTTGCATACATTAGCAAGCTAATTAAGGAACCTCACATTTCAATTGGGAGCTGAACCGATTAGAAATTAAGACATCAAGCCAAAAAGATCCCTGAAACAATTCTCTGTTTTTTTAACAAATGAAAACAATATCCTGGACTTGAAGTATATATTTTTAAAACTGCATTTTATGAAATTGCAATGACTCAGTAAACAATACTGAAGTGGTTACCTTTCTATTCCCATTACAAAACCTGAATTGAAATTTTTTCCCGGAGCGCCAAAATAAAAAGACAACGATTTATTTTCTTTTACATGTATTAAAACGCAGAAATCTCAAAACATGCCGTTTATAATCAAGAACGATTACAGGATAGGTTAGCTGAAAATCGCCCATGCACTGAATTTATTTGGAACTCGAACTCACAGTGGACGGTTTTTCAACCAAAGCACCAAGAGAGTTATTTATATTAATATTATGTGTCTGAGATTAATGTGTTTACATTCTAGAAAACAAATTGTAACATTTACAAACTCCCACCTTTTTTTGTTCTGTTCTAAAGCCTGACAATCAGCAAACTAAGACAGAAACTGTTAAAGAATTACATCAATTAAACCCATTTCTAAATGCCACATCAGTAAACACATTTCATTTCCACTTTAACTTTTTTGTTAATATTTACCTAATCCCGAAAACTGAAACTACTTATGTCTTCAAGATCAGTCCCCAAGATTCTAGCTTCGGCTGGAGCCAGATCCACTAACTCCTTTATTTACTCCCCAGATATGGATTTTCATCAGTAGTCACAGGACCCCACAGGCCAGACCAGTCCAGCACCACCAAACCAACACCGCAAATACAAGCCGTACCCGGAGAACCAAAGAGAGAGAGAGAGAGCCAAAACGCCCAGAGTGCGGTTTCCTCCAACTAGATACAGTCTCTGACCCATCCAAATCAGACTAGTTGAAATATAAAATTAGATGCTTGTGTGACTAAGGTAAAATTTAAGAAACCACCTTGCAACATTTGCGATGTGTGGTAGGCACAAAACTTGGGTCTCATAAATCAATTTTTGTTATCTGACACAGGCCGCCTCAGCATCATTACTGGTATTGGAAAGAACATATGGTGAACGTTGTGTTTAGCCACAGCTTTCTTACGTCATTTGAAGGGGTTAATATATTTATACACAAAGTGAACTTTTTAAAAATGCAAAAACAACGAGGTTTAACATCCCTCTCGCCTCCAGCAGGAGCTAAAACAGCAGTCACTCATCCCCTTGTTGAGGAACCCGAGAATCGACACGTCATCAGTGCAATACACCTTTTCTGCTCAAGACATGAGTGTTTAAGTACCTGCGTTCTCTCACCCACATCATCATGAACCCTGAGTTTTACTCTCACTGCCTTTCCCCCATATCCTCCTCCTGCTCTCCCTGAAGGCAAACCTTAGCCACATCCCACTCAGCCAAGCCGCCCTGGATCATGCCTCTATACATTAGTCCATGCCGATCCCCGCACTCCACCGGGGTCCCCTTGGCGAACTCCCACAGCCACTTTATTGTGGTGGAGACCTTAGTCGTCTTCCATTTTAGAGATATACATTTCGTAGCCACTGTTAGCCCCATCCTGTTCCAGCACTTTCACTGAACACTTGGTGCATTTGGTTCATGGCACCAAGCCCATCAGACATAATCGTATTGTCCGGCTGGAGAGCCAAGCCTGTAATATCATGTAGTTTATATACTAACCCCCTCCAGAAGGCGCGCACCACTGGGCATGCCCACCACATATGTAAATATGAACCCTGCACAATATTACATTTAGGACATTGATCCTGCCTAGCTGGATCAGATCTGTATAACCACTGCAGGGTAACATAGTCCCTTTGTAGACACCTGTAGTGAATCAGTTTCAAACGTGCATTTCAGGGTACTAACTGATAGTTGCCATTCATTGTCAACCATTTGCCATCCTCTAACGCTGTCCCCAAATCTTTCTCCCACTGAATCTTAAGTGCTCCATTCGGGCTGCCTCTGTTGGTAGCAATAGACCATAAAGTTGCAAAATCAGTTTATCCCCAGTACCCATAGTCATGCTGGACTTGAGCACAGCTTTTGACACTGTAGACCACCAGGTATTAATCCAGAGAATGAGGGAGATCGGAATTAAGGGACAGGCACTTGCCTGGTTTACTTCCTTCCTACAGGATAGGTCCTTTCAGGTCCTAGACCGATCATTCCTATCAATCAAACTACAGTGCAGGTGTGGTGTACCTCCGGGCTCTGCCCTTAGTCCGACACTGTTTAACATTTATATGGCTCCCCTGGCCTCCTTGGTGGAATCATTTGGGTTAGCATTAGTGTCCTATGCTGATGACACCCAATTGGTGGTTTCCTTTTCTGCTAATGAGACCTCATAAGGAGCCGCTTTCCCTACTTGCATGCACCCGGTCTCCAGCTGGATGACTCAGAGTAAATTGCAACTAAATGATGAGAAGACGGAAGTGATGATACTGGGCCCTGAATGAAGGCCTGGAATCCTTCGCACTTGTCCTTCGACACTTAGTGAGTTCCCTCCTCCCAAAAAGCATGTTAAGAGCCTGGGGATCAGTTTGGATCCCCTTCTGACGCTAGACCTGCAGGCTACAAACATATCTACAACTTGCTATGCCTTACTGAGACTTCTTAGGAAGATTTGTGTCATTCTTCCAGCACTGGCTAGAAGACTTATTGTGCAACCTGTTATTCTTTCAAGACTAGACTATGGGAATGGCCTTTTCCTAGGTTCCCCAGTATATGATAAAAAGAGATTACAAAGAGTTCAAAATGCTGCAGCTCGTCTGTTACTGAACATCCAGAGAAGGTCATCTGTGAAAGCTGGATTGGCCTCCTTGCACTGGTTGCCTGTTGTACAACGGATCAAATTTAAGGCTCTATGTCATATCCACAAGTCTTTGCATGATAGAGGACCTATGCTCCTTAAGAACTTGGCCACTTTTTATAAGCCAAACAGAGATTTAAGATCCACTACTCTAGCTTTGGTAACTGTACCAAAATAAAGAAAGCAAGATGGGGTGGGTCCTCTCTGATGTTTTTAGGAGCCAAACTGTGGAACTCGCTGCCCCTTAATCTTCAACTGATGGTGCAAGAACTGGAATTTCGAAAGGCCTTGAAAACTTGGTTATTTTAGGTTCGTTTTGTTTTCCTCTCTTGCTGCGTATCATTCTCATCCTCTCTGTGGTTAGGGTCTAGTAGCGCTGGGAAACCCAAGTGTAGCCATGCCCTCTATAAATTGTGTAACGTAACGTAACATACCAGGTTGTGTCCTACTTACTGTGTGTGCCTCTGGCTCCTTGGGAACCCCACCCCAAGGCTTACAAACAGCTGCTGCTATGCCAGCGTAGGCCAAGAACACCCTCCCATGCCAATGTGGCACAAAATTGGGCATAACTGACCATCCGGACATCCTCATACAACTCACCCAAAGTGAGTCTCTTATCCCTCTCCAACGCTTCTTTAAAAAAATAGCAGACCCTGTGAGCAGATCCCCATATGCTATGGACCAAAGCCCATATTTATACGTTTTTAGCACAGCTTTTGCATCATTTTTTGATGCCAAAGTGGAGCAAATTTACAAAATACCATTGTATTTTGAAAGTTTGCGCGGCTTTTGCATAAAAAAATGACGCAAATGCGGCGCTAAAAAGTATAAATATGGGCCTTAGTTTGTGCAAATAAACATATAGATCACCCTTCCTTCTGGTCGCTCTCTCCCATACCTTCAAAAGAGTTTTAACCTGCAGAGGCAGGTCAGTCCTCTTTTTCTTGGGAACTAGGGGCAGTGCCAAGAGCTCCCTCGAATGAATCAAATGTTGCAGTATAGCCCTTACCGGGTCATCCACCTCCTCCTGGAACTAGGACGCTGCATATTGCATGTGGGAGGCCCAATTAAAAGACCAAAAGTCCAGGGCTTGCACCCCCCATGTTCCCTGGGCTAGCTCAAGACATCCAAACTAATTCGTGCCTTCCCCGTCCCCCAGTAAAGTAGCCTGAGAAGTTTGCCCAATTTGTAAAAGCACCTATCTGATATGCCTATCGGCACGTGCTGAAGTATGTATAAAACCCTGAATTATAGTTTAACTTAATGCTATCAATCCCATTAATGACATGGGGAATCTCAGCCATCTGTGGACGCCTTTCTCAAGACCAAGCAGTAGTCCATTTACATTTACCTCATATGTCTCAGTCATATCTGAACTTAAGTGAATCATTAAATATTCCTGGATTGTACTTGTGTGTTGCTCACCCCCAATCCCTGTGTCATAATATAGAGTACTGATTTATCCATTGTGGGAAAATGGCACTTTGTTGCAGTGCCCCACCACTTTTTGCCTGGTTTCTAGATGCAACTTGGACTGGAGTGCACTGGGATCCTGCTAACCAGGTTCCCATTACCAGTGTTCTTTCCCTAAAATTGCAAATGTAATTAGCAACACCTTTAGCTGCCACTATAAGTCCCTGGTAATGGTAAATGGTACTTAGGTACCTAGGGCTTGGGGTACTAAGGGTAGGCCCCTGAGGGAAGCAGCACTGATTCTGCCACTCTCTAGGACAATGCATCCAGATGCTCCCAGCACTGCCATAGCAGGCTGAGTGTCCTGGTGCAATCGTAAAATTAAAAAAACATGACATGGCACACTGCATGTGTGCCCTGTCCACTATACACTGCATACCATATTGGTATGTCCCCACTCTGGCAGTCCTATCAGCTCCATGGCAGGGTACATTACATTGTATGTAAGGGCATAGCTGCAGGAGCAATATGCCCCCGCTGTGTCCTTGCCAAATCTGAGACATAGTAAGTAAACAGAGCAGCCATTTTAAATGCATGTGCTGAACACAGGCCAGTTTGAGCTTCACAGCTACATAATGGCTACTCTGAACCCTGGGTTGTTTGGTATCAAGTGTATGATACATCCAAACTGGTACCAGTACTGGAATTATTATAAAATGTGCCCAAGGGTCAACTTAGAGGTGCCCTCTGCAAAAGCTAACTACCCTGCCATGGTTGCTGGCCGGTCCTAACCAGCCTGCCACCTCCAGAAACAAGTCTGAACTAGGCCTGGGTGAAAAACTCCCCTCCGCTGGCGGAGTTTGTGGAAATCATCAACTTCGCATTCCACAGAAAATGTGGAGTTACCGATAGACTACACACTCTGCAATGTAGCGTAGTTTTTAGGTCGAGCATTCGGCCTGCTGTATACTTTTAATTATACTATAGAGTGAGTTCCAGTGTTTTCAGTTGTTAGTTGCAGTGTCCTTCAAAAATCCTTGCTTGCTAGTGGTCAGTTCTGCCTCTTTGTCCTGCCTTTTTTCACTTTGGGAGCAGCACAAAGTACTGTGTAATTACGCTATGTTCTGTTTATCTCTTCTGTAAAGGACTTTTTTTTTAGCATTTTTCTGTTTCACTTCAACACTGTGGGTGCTTGTTCAGTCCCTCCTCCCCACCAGCTCCCTTTGCAAACATAATAAAACAGAGGGGGGCTTTTCCAGGGCCAGCTTGCTTTCCCCTCACTGTTTTTTTATGTTGTGTAAACATGATTCCGTTTTGCGTGCTTATTTTTAAAAGGTCACAAAACACGACCCATGTGTTTTTGGCAGTTGAGCTCTACAGCTTATTGTTTTCATCCCCGTGTGCACTGATTGGTGCAACTGGTCTCGCATTTGCTCGAGTTAGAGCTATTAACGTTGTAAACTCCGAACATTTCTTGCCACACAAATGAAAAGACGATCGCATTGCAATTTTTTTTTTCATTTGTGAGGCAAGAAAAGTCCAGTTAGGAGTTTACAAAGCTAATAGCAACGGGTCTCCCATTTGCTCGAGTTACAGCTATTAGTGTTGTAAACTCCTAACTGGACTTTCTTGCCACACAAATGAAAAGAAAAAAAAAATGCAGCGCGATCGCGTGTAGCAAGAAAAGTCCGGTTAGGAATTTACAAAGCTAATAGCTCTAACTCAAGCAAAGTTGCATTGAAAATGCCTGTTTTCTGTTTTTTTGCCCTATTGGTGTGTGTTTTCTGTCATTTTGCGCATGCGAGATGTTATACAAAAGACTTCTGCTCTCTCGCAATCACAAATTAGATTTTTTTCCCGCTCGCGAGAGTTAGCACCATACTAGCGACATTCGGCACTTCTTTTTTTAAATAGGCTAGCACAATCAACTACTGCTGCAACCTGACGAAGCTGAAGCAGCTAAAATCTACAACTTGGAGTGAAAAATCTTCTCTAATTGACCATTTACTTTATCTATCTCCTGGTCACTTTTGACTTGGATTCGACCTAGAAGGATCACTTTCTTTGCCTCCTGGATATATCATTGGATTTTAGGACTGTTGTATTTGAGTTTTCACACATAAGAGTGTTGTACAACTTGTTTGTTTGATAGGGGGCATGCCCCTGGATTTATCTGTACTTTTGTTCATTTTTTAAAATTTGTGTTGGTGGGTGGCCTGCATTTGTGGCCTAGTTATATTTTTACATGTACTTTTTGATCAACAAAGGAAAAAATTGCAGTACACTACATTTGCTCCATGTTTTGTTTTGTAAATTTGCAATATTCATTAAATTGAATGTTATGTTAAGTGGCGTAGCCTGCTAATGTAATAGGCCTTCCAGGTGTTGGCCCAGAACTAGTCAGGTTGCGTGATGAAAAACAACTGTTTGTGCTGTCTGTGGAAATGAAACACCATGGATGGCATTGGACTAAAGATTACAAAATGTTGCTTGTCGGTATTTCACATTTGTTTCTGCAAACAATGTATGGGGGGTTATATAGTACTTGATGTCTTTGTATGATGTATGTTGTTGGAAAATGTGTTAGCCCCTTTCATTTTAGTTTTTGGAATTACTAATACTGACTTATTGCTGTTATTTTTACAACTGCACCAATGCCTTCTTTGTCTGGCCAATGCATGAGAGTGTTTAACATAGGCCACCATTTCTCTTTGCTCCCCATAACATGTGGACAAGGGCACTTTTTGTATAGTCAATGTGATGGTCCTATACCTATATGTGTTTTTTGATTTTCATTCATCCTGCTTGTTGTTTGATGTGGCTGGTGGCCATTTTGTATAGGCAGCCAGTGTGCTTTCAGGCTTCATGTGTTCTTCTTTGTTGTGGTGGCCATGCCTCCTTGATGGTTGTTGTTTGACCATGTGGTTGGTAGCCATTTTGTGTAGGCAGCCAGTGTGCTTTCGGGCTGCATGTCTTCTTTGTTGTGGTGGCCATGCCTCCTTGCTGGTTGTTGTTTGTTCATGTGGCTGATTACCATTTTGTGTAGGCAGCCAGTGTGCTTTTGACCTGCATGTGTTCTTCTTTGTTGTGGTGGCCATGCCTCTTGTTGGTTGTTGTTTGACCATGTGGCTGGTGGCCATTTTGTGTAGGCAGACAGTGTGCTTCAGGCCTGCATGTGTTCTTTTTTGTTGTAGTGGCCTTGCCTCCTTGCTGGTTGTTTTGTGACCATGTGGCTGGAAGCCATGTTGTGTGTTTATTCAGGGCTAGTAGTTCAATTATGCTTATTACTAACTGTACTATATGAGCAGTTTTAAAATATTTTATTATATTGTTTGTTTTGCATTTTTCACCTCCACCACTCCTTGCCTACCAAATCCCTGTGGTTTTTCATGCTAGTCTCCGTCCCCAAGTACATCAGCAATTGCAATCTATTTTTTTTAAAAAATCATCCCTTTCTTCCTTTTTTTCCACAACCTTTATTTTATTTTATTTTATTTTATAATATCAGTCAAATAATAATAAACATTTTTCTTGTTTTTCAATTATTTTTACATAAATTATTATTTTTTTCCCAATTTTCCTCATTAGCCCTATGTCTGCTGTAGGTGTACAGTTGCACTACATTACATAACATTACATTACTCAAGAATTGTTATTATGCCATTTGTCACCAGCACCTCCCTGAGTGCCACATGCCAACTTGATGAAGACTGATAACGATAACAGTTACATTCTGTATGTTGTAGTTGTCGTTCTTTCTTATCCTTCATGACTGTGCATGCTAATGAAAGTTAGTGTTGGTGTGTTGTTTTTATGAATGGATACACTGTATTTCATAATTATTTATAAGTTTATTTAAGTAACCATTGTATGATATTGTTTGTTTTTACTACTAATGGAACTGCAACAAAAATGCCATTTTCTCACTGATCCTTCTTGCATGTTTGCTTTTAGGTGCATAAAGAGAAGGAGACATTACCCACAGTACTGCCAGACTGAAGGCCTGTGCTCGACATGACGTGTGACCACACTCACGGCCACACAGACATCTCTTCAACTTCTGAAGCTAAGTGCTACTGAAAATTGACAGCTTCAAGATGGCCCCAAAGCAAGCTGCTACCAAGGAAGTGGCCAGTGGTAAGAAGGAGCTTCCCACCACTGGTATGCCAACCCAGCCCTTTTTTGGACAAAGACATGTGCCTGCCGCACCAGCCACTGGGGAGAAAGCTGAGAGCACCACTCCCAAATCAGGGGCCCCATCCTAAAGTAGGCCCAAACCCATTACTAGCACGGAGTCAGCCTCTCTAATCACAGGATCGCTGACTAGCAGTGACGTTGAATCAGACTTATCTCTTTCTCAAAGTAGTACCCTATCGTGGCCACATCTCTCGGAGCAGGTTGAGAAGATGGGGTAATGTTTGACTCCTCTGGGGCTTGGCTAACATCCATGATGACTGGCTCATTGTCAGACTCATCATCCTCCTCTTCTTCATCCATAACTCTAAGGCTTTTAGGAACCTTTCTTTTCACTCCTTGCCTAGCCTGGCGTGTCTCAGAGTGAGGTGACAACCAAGTGGAGTGTTGATCATCACACTGAAAGTAATGGCTAATGCCATGTCAAAGCCCATAGGCGGCTCAACTGAACAAAACATACCATGTGCTACTGGTGAACATTGAGCAACTAATATGCGCAGTGGTGAAACACAAAGTCATTGGTCAAAACAAAATTTAACAAATGGCAGTACATTCCGCCCTTTGACCAATGAATTTTTGTTTCACATATCTCTTGTTTCCAGCACAAAAAACAGTATCAGATTTGAATGGTCAAAGCAATCCCTGTAAAGCAATAGAAGTGAATTAACACATTGATCTCATAACCTTTCACATCAGATACATCTACATAGAAAAGACTGAGCAATTTGTACTCTGAATGAGTCTCTAATTCAACAGTGTTAGCAATTTGATGTGGCATGAGTTCTGCTCATGTAAAGGTGCACGGTCCACCTGAAAGGTTTGCTGGAGGGTAAGCAAAAGTCAGAGTTCCATATGAGAGGGGAAAAAAAAAAAAATCACAGCTTAGTTCCAGTGGAAGAATGCAATCAAACAAGTTGAACTTGAACTGAAGGCGCAGTTTGCGCAAAATGGATCCATGGTGCTGGCACTTTACTCAGCCAGGTTCAGGTTGGGGATTCGGACCCTTCCCCGACCCCACACGCACACACCGGAAGGGGGACCACACAGCACACTCAGGGACAGTGGCGAAACGTGGTAGGATCTGCAAAAGAAACAAGTATGACTTTTCTTGCAAATAACATTTTTCATTTAAACTGCACCCTTCCTCTTTCTTTCCCTGTTTTATAATCAGCAGGACGTTTTTGGGGCCCTTTGTTATATTTTCTGCAGGTTCTGGAGGATCACCTGGGGCTTCAGCCCACACATCAGCACTGAGGTTTTTATCTGCTGCGCCACAGCTTCCCTTTTCTTGCACTGTCAGAAGGGCTGGGGCAGACTCATTCTTTACCAAACCTCCATTCACTGCATTTTTGTCAATTTGGGCCATTCTGTCTCCAATTTGTATGAATGAATCAGATTCTTTTCTAGGTATCAGCATAATTTCGATTTTTCCTTGGTAATCTGCAGCAATCACTTTCCCTAAAACCTGATCAATTTGCCATTTCTGTCCTGGTAACTTTCCTCTCCCCAACTGCTCTGTGACTGCTTGCATGACAGATTGCTTTTGGGCGTACTGCACAGTTTTTATCAAATCTAGGGGAATGTGCATCTCTCTCATCTCTGCCCACCTGTAAGTGGCTTTTTCTCTCAGCTGTTCACATTTCTGGGGCACCCACTTAGCCATCCCCACTAAGGCAGAATTCTGGGTGAACACTTCTCTCTCTGAATTTTTCTCATTAACATCTGCAAGGTAATTGAACCAGTTAGGTACAAGCCATGTGGCTAAAACATTATCAAAGAACCAAAAATCAGCATAAAAATGACACATCTCACGTAGCTCTTGCTTTAAAATCTGACACACATTATACAACGCTGTTCCTTCTACTGTGCCAGAAAACAACATTTCAGTCAATGAATCATTAGTAAAACAAACATGCTTTTTATCTTCAGTGGACACGAATTCAAATGGTGCACTCAACTTCATTGGGGACTCTTTTATCTGTGGTACTCTAGCCCTGTCTTGCAAGTACCAGATCCATTGTATGATTCTAGCTAGGGGCACTATTTTCTTTCCTTGTTCTTGATTTACATGTACATAAGTATTTTCTTCTTGCACTGCGCAGAAACCTGAAGTCTGCATTATTTCATTTGCCAAATCACAAGCGCGCAGCTGCATATAATTTTTCACAGTGATCATATACAAAAGTGTTAGGATTTCACTCAAATGAGGGCTTTTCTGTTTCCAAAAATCAAACAAGCTAATGAAACTCTTTCGTTTTACTTGTGCAGTTTGCAATGGTAACTCGTAAATCACATTCTGGTCTCTCTCGTCCGTGTTATCAGCTAAGGAATGCATTTTGGCTGCCAAAAACCCTGGCTCACACCAAAGCTCAGTGCAGCTCGGAGCTGTCTTAACCCCCTCATTACTGGAATGGGAAAAGAAAGATTCTTCATTTTTATAACTTTCAGCATTATTTTGAATTATTGTATCCTGGCTAATTTGCTCACGTAAATTCCTATTTTCATGTTCCAACTTCCTACATTTCTCCTGCATTTCTCTGTAAGCAGATAAAGGTATCCAGACCTTTCTGTCATCATTACTTCCAAAAGACACTTTTTCTACATATGTACAACAGGAATTATTTCTCAAAACACCATCAGGCATTTTAGCTACACATGCATTTTCTTCTGGAATTCCCCAAACAGAAAACAATTCACAGTTTTTCGTAGCACCATCAGGCAGTTTATCAACACATGCATTCTCAGACATGGTCTGCGGTGCTACTGTGATTCTCCAAAAAAAAACAATTTCTGTAATTCTCCAAACAACAAAAACAATTACACTTTTAAAGTGTGCACTTAGAAATCTACCAACTCGTCAACACCCTCTTAATCACCTCTTAATGACCAACCCCACGACTCCTGGTACCAATTGTAGTGCTTTCCTCTTATCTAGTTTCTAAGCACTAACATAACACAACAGAAATGCACTTCTGAGGTCAAAGAAGACTTTTATTGTTGTTAATTCTTCCCCAACCACAATATTTTTGAATGACGAATTAGTAGCTTTCAAGTCCGCGTTAATCAAACAAAATATATCAGTTTGCAATATACACAGCAGGTTATATTTATAAGATATTGAATGCAAAGCAAAACAAATACTTCACCGTGTGGGAACTATTCACAGCTTCATCTTTCTAAGGTCTGCAAGCTGATGACCCCTGTCAGCCGCGAGAAAGAGATTCATCTACCCACACGGGATTGCTGGCAGCTCGCGCCAAGCTCCAGCACGAGGTCCGGCAGATTCGAATCTGACTCTCTGCAGCCTGTTACATTCGTTACAAAGGTGTGCCCCCTCCTCTCAGACCTGGGAAACTGAGCAAGCCTTTTGGAGACTGGCCAGGTCTCCAAGACTACTCCTGTTCCCAAGCTCAAGCGAAGAGAAAAACACCCATGTACTCTCTCTTATCATGTCTAGTCTACTGTGAGAAAAACATCTTGGTTCTCTGGTGCAAAAACACAGCTTGGAAAAATACAGCTTGGATTCTCAACTGCAATGTCTAACTCCACGTTAAAGGCAATAGGCAGCTAACCTAAGTATCAAATGCAATGTCATGTTAAAGGCAATAGGCAGCTAACCTAAATATCAAATGCAATGTCTAGTGTCATGTCAAAGCCAATAGGCATCTAAGCTGAATACAAAATGCAATGTATAATATCATGTCAAAGCCCATAGGCAGCTGAGCTGAATATAAAATGCAATGTATAATATCATGTCAAAGCCAATAGGCAGCTGAGCTGAATACAAAATGCAATATATAATATCATGTCAAAGCCAATAGGCAGCTGAGCTGAATACAAAGTGTAATGTATAATATCATGTCAGAGCCAATAGGCAGTTAAGCTGAATCCAAAATGTAATATATGATATCATGTCAAAGCCAATAGGCAGAATATCTAATAGCATGTCAAAGTCAATAGGCAGCTAAACTGAATACATCATGTCAAAGCCAATAGGAATGCAATGTCAAAGCCAATAGGCGGCTAGACTGGATACAGCATGTCAAAGCCAATAGGCAGAATACAGAATGTAATGGCTAATGCAATGTCAAAGCCCATAGGCGGCTCAACTGAATACAGAAAGTAATGGCTAATGCCATGTCAAAGCCAATAGGCAGAATACAGAATGTAATGACTAATGCAATGTCAAAGCCCATAGGCGGCTAAACTGAATACAGAAAGTAATGGCTAATGCCATGTCAAAGCCCATAGGCGGCTCAACTGAACAAAACATACCATGTGCTACTGGTGAACATTGAGCAACTAATATGCGCAGTGGTGAAACACAAAGTCATTGGTCAAAACAAAATTTAACAAATGGCAGTACAGAGGCGCACCTTAGCGGCCAAAAGGAAAAGCCTGCAAGTGGTGTTAGTGAAGGTGTTGAAAGCAAGTAATCTGATCTGATCATGGTGGAAGGTGAAGAAGAGGGGGACATTTTTGATACACAAATCAGCCCTGTCCCCAGCAGTGCAGTAGTATCATCACCCACATCAGCAACATTGCGATGGCACAGGAAGACTCACGGTCAGGTGGAAACACCAAAGCAAGAACCTCAATCAATCAATCAGTTTTTGTAAACCGCAGCTAATCACCCATGAGGGTCTCAAGGTGCTGGGGAAGAGGGGAAGGGGAGTGAGGTGAGAAGGCAGAGCCTCATCCGAAAAGCCACATCTTTGGGTCCTTCCTGAAGATGGTGGGTGTTGGGCTTTGTCTGAGGTATAGAGGCAGGTTGTTCCAGCTCTTTGCTGTAATGTAGGTGAAGGATCATTTGTCCTAAGACACCCATTGAGCCTACCACCACCTTCTAGGTCACCTGCATCAGTGGCGCCAGCAAAGAAAATAAATCCAGGTTCCACCTACTGCCATGTTTAGGTAGGAGAGGCAGTGCTAACACAACCACCCAATTGTGCACGTTTGTACTATGGGAACCTGGCTAAAATGTTAGCATTGGGCCTCCTCCCTTTTTAATTTGTGGAAGGAGTGGGTTTTCTAGAATTTGTGGTGGCTAAATGCCCGAAATGAAAGGTTCCCAGCCAGATCTTGTTTCGTCAGAGTTGCTGTTCCAGCACTACATCACAATGTGCTCAACTCTGACAAGACTGAGCTCATCATCTTTGGAAACGCCACCTCAGCTTGGGATGACACCTGGTGGCCCACATCCTTCAGCGGCCCCTCTGCACAGACTGAGCACGCCCACAACCTAGACTCCTCCCTATCCATGAATTACCAGGTAAACTCAGTTGCCTCCTCCTGCTGGCACACACTCCGCAAACTTTGGAAGATCTTCAGATGGATCCCAGCAAATTGTCGCAGGACAGTGACCCACGCCTTAGTCACTAGCAAGCACAACTATGGCAATGCCCTGTACGCCAGCACCTCAACTAGAAATGTCAAAAAACTACAACTTATCCTGAACACCGCTGCCAGACTCATTCTGGACCTCCCTAACTGAGAACACATCTCCCAACACCTGAGGACCTTCCACTGGCTACTGGTTGAGAAGTGAATCACCTTCAAGCTACTCACCCACACGTACAAGGCCATACACAACGCAGGACCAGCCTACCTGAACCACTGTGTCTCATTCCACACCCCCACCAGATCCCTCTGCCCCACTCAGATGGCCCTGGCCTCCATTCCTCACATCCCCAATACCACCGCCGGAGGACGATCCTTCACCTACGTTGCAGCAAAGAGCTGGAACAACCTCCCCGGTACATCAGACAAAGCCCATCGCTCACCATCTTCAGGAAGAACCTCAAAACGTGGCTCTTTGGATGAGGCCCCTCCCCCAGCGCATTGAGACCCTCATGGGTGAGCACCCGCACTTTACAAAAACAGATTGATTGAGTGATTGTGCTGGAATTTGTTATACAACCTTTGCAGCAGAGTGCTGTCCAGACAAACCACCTGACGACAGACATGTGGACCAGTTGCCAATCCACTGATTACTTGTGCATCACTGCACACTGGATCTCTTTTGTGATGGTTAGAGAAATGATATCGACAGGTGTTGGTACAACTGAAATTTGTAATGGTGCTTGGAAGCATGCAACAGTAGCTATGTTTGCCATGGAGAATTCCCATACAGCTGCAAACATCTTGGATGACTTTAACAACAAGATCTTTGAATGGCTGCACCCCAGAGGGCTTAACGTTGGATTTGTTGCCACGGACAATGGCAGTAATATAGTTAAGGCCATGTCAGATGGTAGCTATTTCAGGGTCCTGTTTTTGGCACACTGCATAAACATCATTGTACAAGAATTCCTCAAAAAATAACCTGGAGTCAGTAACTTATTGTCCACACGCAGAAGACTCTGCACTCACTTTAGCCATTCTTTTAGATAACAGAATGCCAGTTAAAACCCTCATACAGGAGATGGCAACACATTGGAATTCTACTTATTACATGTTACAACATCTGTTTGCGCAGTACAGGCTGATCAATTAATATGTCATGCAAAGAGGGAGTGCAACTGTGAAAGGCATGATCATTGAGATGGACCAATGGGGTCTGGTCCAATGCCTGACAGAGATGCGGCTTCCCTTTGCAATTTGTACATGGGAAGTCAGCAAGAAGGACTGTACCATGGGCCAAGCCATCCCGATAGGGCATATTCTGCAGAAACAGCTAAAGGAGGTGTCTGAAACGTACGTAGGTGTGGATGAAAAAACAGATGCGCAGGAGTTGGTGTAGAGCTTAATCCTTTGCTTATCCGTTAATGCAAGGCCTCAAAGGGACATTGTGTCACCCAAACATCACAGCTGTGCTACAATTTTTGACCCATGGTACTAACAATTGCTGGTCACTTTCATTTCTTTTTCAGATGGAGATGTTCCAACCTACAAAACATGGATTGCTGAGCAAGCCAGAGACCTAGAAATAGAACGGCTGGAGATTAGAGGCCCACTCATGGGCAGAGGTTCTGAGATGCAGCCTACAATTTCCATAGAGCCTGCAGACAATACCGTTGGCTCACAGCAGCCCAAATCAACACCAGCAACAACAACAGGAACATGAGCAGCAGCCCCAAAATCTGCATTTGACTGATTTCTAAAGGCAGAGCTTAAGTGTTATGCAGAGGCAAAGGCAACAGAGCTTGAGCAAGGTATAACTATTGAGTGGATGGTCCAGGCCTACCTGGATGACCCAACGGTGGTCTATCTGGATCAAAACCCATTGGTGTATTGGTAAGGGAAAAGGCACCAAGGGATAGTGCTCAGCAGGCTGGCAATAAAGTATCTGATTTGCCATGTAGCCACGGTGTCTGCTAAGCATGTGTTCAGTGCAGTTGGTGCAGTTGTGACTGTGAAAAGGACCAGTCTCTCACCTCAAAATGTAAAAAGATTGACCATGATCAAAATGAATCAACAATTTGTACCACCAAATTAAGCATACCTGAAGTACAACAGGAGGTGGAGGTGGAGGTGGAGGAGGGTAATGATTGCTCAGACTCAAGTCATGGTAGTGTGTTAGCTGATCAACATCTGGGTGAACCACCTGAGTTTGAGGACAAACCCTACTTCCCTGACTAGACCTAGGGACCTTAGAGCTTTCTACTTTCTACTATGAACAGCTTTGAGAAAAAAATAGGTAGCTGTGGGAAACTTATTATTGTATATTGTTTGTTTCTGCCTAAATGACTAATGTACCACAACTGTTTTAGGCACATGTACAGCCGAATTGTAATTGGACCAGTGCGCATTGAAGAAGCCCCCAACCCCACCAAAATCCCTTCAATGAGTTTTGAGAGATAATGCCTTCCTCCATTCTGTGCCTCTCCTTTCGTTTGACTCCTAGCAGGACTGCCCCAGATATTTGATTTACAACTTACTGGCCAATGGGTATTTCATTTCCAGAATCGAAGAGGGTCAGCAATGTGCCATTATGCTTGATTGGAACAGGTAAGTAATGCTATATAAGCCTCAACCAATGACATGAGGGATACTGGTTTCAATGCTGAGAATTGAGATGGTTCGTGTGACTCATCATGTCTAGTGGTAACAGATAGTGAGAGTGGGTATTTATATTGTTTAAATATATGACGCTGGCTTGTGTTTTTGTCATGATTGATTTACAATGCTGGTGTCATACAAATAATAATTGGTGATAATTTTTTCCTGAAGGTGATTTTTTCCCCTTCCTCCTTCACACTTACCAAAATGTGATTGCCGGTGTTTTCACACTGCTTTGCTTTCTGGTGCTCTGCTTTCTGGTTTACATTTGTCAATGAAGACCCGACCAGTCCATTTAGCTAACAAACAAAAATCTAGTTCAGAAAATAAAAAATACTTAATATTTCTCTTGTTGGTAAACAGTTACAGGTCGCTCTATCTCAATTTGGTCGTGAGACTGTGACTCTCTGGAGCAGTTGCAATGGAGTTGAACATAATAATCTTTAATCAGAGTCTGGACTGTAGTATGATGAAAGGAATCAGAGTGCGATTTGACAACTTAAACAACTGCCAGAAGAAGGAATTTATCAACTTCATGGAAATCAAAAGGGGTGATGTGAGTATGAGTCTCCAAGAGGCCTACTCCAATCTGTGGACTGTTACATTCATGCCGATACATGCTGACACTTGTCTTTGATTGTTGATGGATGATCGCAAAGGTCTTTGCTCTTGCCCTGCCAGCTCTAAGACTTCTTGGTACATGTTAGAAATGGGGTTTCTGGTTGGCTAGGGTATGCACCTCAGTCAGGCAGAACCTACCCACTCTAGCCAGGGCTTGGGAGTTACACGTCCAAGATAACCCATGCTCACCCCCTTGGTAGCTTGGCACGAGCAGTCAGGCTTAACCTGGAGGCAATGTGTAAAGCGTTTGCACAACACACAACACACGTGACGCAAGATGTACACCACAAAGTAAACACAACACTGAAATATGTAAAAATAATCTGTATTGCACAAAACATAATTAGACCAACATTACACGTAAATAATACCCTGCTACCTTAGCAGTTGTCAGAAGGTTACACAAGTTACTAATACTCTGCAAGAATATGCAGTTGTCACATTAGAACACGTAAGTACTCAGGATTCTGCCACATAAGCAGTAGTCAGGAATTATAGTAAGAGGTGTATGCACTTGCCATGAACAATTCTTAAATACCCATGAAAGGAACATTAGAGAATATACCACAAGTCATACACATACACATCAGCTAGCCATGCCTAGCAAAGGAACATTAACACATATATGTATCACCAATAAACAAGTAGAAAATAGCAAACATCTGTAAGTTTGTATTAGGCTCCTAGAGCCTAGATTTTCTAAAGAGTACCTGTTTCTAGTGGATTAGGGCACTTCCAGTGCCTAAAGGTATGGGGCCCCCGGCGCTCCGGCACGCAAAACGGGGACCAAGAGATGTCTTGGAGGGAAAAGGGCGGTTAGCACCCTCTCTTCCTGAACGGGCCCTTCCGGGGGCCTTATTTCTGGGTGGGGGCCTGCCTCGGCCTCCGCACACCCTGTCCGTGGGGTGGGGGGCCGGGCGTGGCCCACTAAACAATTCTGGGTGGGCCAAGGCGGGAAGGGACCTCCGTTGAGGTCTCCCTTCCCGATTTTAGAAGAAAGAAATGCCCCCGAAAAAGGAAAGGAGCGTCCCGCTCCTGTCGCAGCGACCGGGGAAGGGGGCGCTCCCTGCACCTCCCCCGAGTCCTGCCGCGCTAGTAGACTGAGACTCGGACCCCTCCGGGGGCCCGAGGAAACACTCGCCTGCACCCGATGTGGTGCGCGAGTGAGGGAAGCCTCTCCCGAGCCGCCGGGAGGCTTCCTGGGGAATCGAAGGTGGCTGGTGCCCCGGGGGCGCTCCCGGAAGCGGGAGGTGCCTCGGGGGCGCCGAGAGGAGCACGCTTGCTCTGAATCCTTTGTTATTGTGCCCCGGGGGCACTAGAAACAGCGCGAACCCGGCGCTGAAGGGCAATTAAAAAGCCCGGGTTGCGGGGGTGATCCTGCGCAGCCGAGCGCAGCGCTTTTCACAGCGCTAAAGGCAACTTGCAGCCTGGGCTGCGGCGGTGATCATTTCCAACAATTTTAAGGTCCCCAATATAGCGCTTTGTACAGCGCGGAAGCAAATGTTGGAGAGATCAGTGCAGGGGTCAGGGGCACAGCACTCTGTCCCTGGGAGCAATCAAAAGTCCAAGGAAGCACAGGGCTGGAGGGCTCAACTACAGGCCAGCACAAGGGATGCAAATGGTGGCAGTTCCTCCTAGTGACCAGACAGGTCACAGGTCAGCACTTCAGTAGCAGTCCAAGGTGGTTTCCTGGTGAGTCCATTCATCAGCTTCCTGTGTCCAGTTTCCAGTTCCAAGAATGTTCAAATTGTGGGGAAAATTCCCCTGTACTTATAGTCAGTTTTTACAGTGTTTCACAATGGTAGGGAGAGGAGGTTCCAGCCAGTTACAACTGGTTCTAGGAGTGCCCCCTCTCTCCTTTCAGCACAGGCTCCAAACATCAGTGTGGGGTTAACGACCCTATTGTGTGAGGCCAGGGCACAGTCTTTACAAATGCAGGCGTGCCCCGCCTCTCCCTTCTCTCAGCCCAGGTAGGCTTTACAATATGTAGATGCACCTCTGTGTCACCTCCACCCTCCCTGTGTTCAGGCTGTCTGAGAAGTATGCACAAAGCCCCAACTGTCAGTCTGCCCAGACGTTGATTGGAGACAAGTTGCAAAACACCAAAGTTATAAGTACAGATAAATGCGCACTTTCTAGAAGTGGCATTTCTGTGACAGTAATAACAAATACACCTACACCAGTAAGTAGCATTTCTTACCACTGTCACAACCATACCAAACATGCCTATGCTACCCCTCATAAATCAGATAATACCCCTTCCATATAATGCAGGGCATTTCCTGCCCAGAGGGCTAACTAGGGCGTACTTTAGGGGTGACTTACATGTAGTAAAAGGGGAGTTCTGGGACTGGCAAGTAAATTTAGACGCCAGGTCCCTGTGGCAGGAAACTGCGCACACAGGCTCTGCGCTAGCAGGCCTTAAATAGGTTTGACAGGCTACTTCAGTGGGTGGCGCAAGCAGTGCTGTAGGCCCACTAGTAGCATTTAATTTACAGGCCCTGGGTATAGAGATACCACTTTACAAGGGACTTATAGGTAAATTAAATATGCCAATCAGGTACAATCATACCACATTTGTAAGAGAGAGCACATGCACTTTAGCACTAGTTAGCAGTGAAAAAGTGCTCAGAGTCAAAACGTCAGCCAACCAAGGTCAGAAAAATAAGGGGGCAAAAGCAAAAAGTCTGGGGAATGACCCTGTAAAAGGGCCAGGTCCAACATGTCCCCCTACCAGCCCAAAGCCAAGGGAGAACAATCAGTACATTGATGGACTTCCCTGATTAGGGCGATAGAACCAGGACCCTGGCCCGCAACTGCAGGGACATGATCCAGTTCTACGCCAATCTAAACCCAGTTGAATTCCTCTGTCTATGCTCCCAAGACAATCTAAGCTAACCCAGGGAGGTGTCCTAGTTGTCTGTGGCCAGAGCCAGGTCCCAGGCAAGCCCGGGGCCACTAGCCTCTGAAACCTTTCATTATAGCATCCGGTTTCCACTCTCCTTCCCACCAGTTCAGGAGTTACCCCCTGCCACTGGTCTTCTAGCCTAGGGACTGGTCCCATAGCCTGAATAGGGCCCAGGGGAGAATCTCTCCTCCTGACCCTCCTTCTAGGGTTCCGCCTCCTCCGAGAAGGAGTTGTACCCCCAGAATCCAGAACTGCCAGGGCGCTTGTTACAGTCGTTGTGGTCAGCTCACCCACCAGTTCAGAGGATCCCCCCTGTAACTGGTCTCTCAACCCAGGGTCCTTCCCCTCTGGCTTAGCTGGGGTCAGGAAAGAGCCTTTCCTCCTCCTGCCCCTCCTTCTAGAGTTCCGCACCCTCCCATCATGAGTGATTCCCCCAGAAGTAATGGTAGAGAGACTGGGGACAGCCTTCTCCACCTCCAGGTCAAGGGAGCTACCCTGGACCTGGTTTTCCAACCTAGGGACAGTACCCTTGGGCTGGTTCTCCAACCTAGGGATGGTACCGTTTTGCTGGACATGAGATAGGGGAGTGTCCTCCCTCAAACTCTCCCTTACAGGAACTGAATCCCTAGGGCATGCATCTTCCAGCCTAGGGACCTTACCCTTTTGCTGGACAGGAGTCAGGGAAGTGTCTTCCCGTGAATCCCCTCTTGCAGGAACTGAATCCCTAGAGAATGCATCAGTAGAGAGGCTGGTTACAGCAGTCTCTATTTTCAGATCTAGGGGGTTTCCCATGATCTGGTTTTCCAACCTAGGGACGATACCCTTTTGCTGGATAGGAGTCAGGGAAGTGTCTTCCTGTGAGTCCCCTCTTGCAGGAACTGAATCCCTAGAGAATGCATCAGTAGAGAGGCTGGTTACAGCAGTCTCTATTTTCAGATCTAGGGGGTTTCCCATGATCTGGTTTTCCAACCTAGGGACGATACCCTTTTGCTGGACAGGAGTCAGGGGAGTGTCCTCCCTCAAACCCTCAAAAGGAAGCACCGGCACCCCCCTATGCGGGGTGGTGCTGCTGATCTTCAGAGTTGGAGCAACCCTGTTCCCAGGTGTCTCCCCTTCTCCTTCAGACTTTAGAACATCCTTTTTACAGGATTGGTCTTTGGTAACGACTACCTTCCCGCCTTGGGGTCCCTCCCGGGTACCTTCCAAGACCTGCGGAGGAGGACAGGTCCCTGTGGATCCTGCACCCTCCCCGCTCAGAACGTTGTTGGGGTTGGTTAAATTCTCGCCTCGGTGTACTGATAAGGAGCCCTCTAAGGCATACGTAAGAGGATAGGTCCTTAACAATCCTACTTCCTCCCCACTGAAAACTTTACCTGGAACAGTTAAATTCCAGCCTTGGAGCCCCTCCTGGGTGCCTTCCAAGACATGTGTAAGAGGACAGGTCCCTCTGGATCCTGCACCTTCCCCACTCAGAATTTGGCCTGAATTACCCAGAACCTCCCCTAACTCTTTCAGGGGTGAACCTAAGACAGCCCTTGGTATCTGACCAGCTCCCCTGGCACTAAGCCAGAGGTCAGTCTCCTTTGCAAGCTCCCTGGGATCAGAGAACTTAAAGTAAGACAAGTGTTGGCGTAGCTCTGAAAAACAGCAACGGAACATGTGTTCTCTTAGAATGAGACTAAACAGCCCTTCATAAGTGGTTGCTCTGCTACCCTCCACCCATCCTGTTAGTGCTTTGCTACAAGTCCCCATAAAATCCTCCCAAGACTGGTGAGACCGCTTCCTGCTGCCTCTGAACCTCAACCTGTAGTCTTCAGGGGTGAGACCATACTCTTCTATCAGGGCCTTTCTGATGTTGGGATACCCCTGCCTGTCACTCCCTTCTGAGGCCAGTAGGACATCCCTTTCCACCTCAGGAATATAGCTCTCTAGGACAGTTACCCAATCTGCCTCAGGAATCCTGCACGCAAATAGAGCTTCTTCATACCCCTTAAGCCACTGACGTATGTCATCTCCCTCCTTGAACCCAGGTTTCAAATCTGTGGGTAGGTCAGGATTGTGCCTAACACTAAAAATGCTGCCACCACTGGACTCCACCTGCAGTACTGGTGAGTCCAGATTTGTAAGACTGCGCTCTAGAGCGAGCTTTTCTCTGGTAAAGGCCCTTTCAGCCTCTGCCATCCTCTCCTGGACTAAGGTTTTTTCAACCTCAGCCTGTCTCTCTTCTACAGCCAGCCGAGCTAGCTGCAGCTTCAGGTCGCTCTCTTCCCGCCTATCTCTGGGCTCTGGTGACAGGGAATGGACGGTGGCGCTGCTGCTACGCAAGGACCCAGTAAGGGACTCCCTATCTATGGGGTCCTTTCTCTCTACTGGCGCCCCTGGCCAGTCATCTTCTCCCTCAGTGTCTAACTCCTCGGGGTCACTATCCCCCTGGGATGTGGACTGGGAACCCTCTTCCTCAGAGGCCTCACTACTCTTGTGGGTCTCTCTAGGGTTTCTCTCAGAACCATCTCCCCTTTGAGCCTCTTTCTGTGCTATAAAGTCATCATCATTAAAACTGAGCAGGGCTCTCCTGAGGGTCCCTTTATGGGCGTCACCTTTTCTAAAAGGTATACTTCGCTCCCTGCAGAATCCCTCTAACTCTTCTATCGTGTAAAACGATGTTAGAAATGGGGTTTCTGGTTGGCTAGGGTATGCACCTCAGCCAGGCAGAACTTAACCCGGAGGCAATGTGTAAAGCGTTTGCACAACACACACATACATGTGACGCAATATCCCCACCACAAAGGAAACACAACACCAGATTATATGAAAATATACTGTATTGTACACAACGTAATTATCAGACCAACATCACATAACAGTACTATCCTGCTACCTTAGCAGTTGTCAGAACGTTACACATTAGTTACTCTGCAAACTAGCAGTAGTCACACATAACACACAGGTTACTCAGTATTCTGCAACATAAGCAGTAGTCAGGAAACACGTTATCACATTAGCACACTTGTCACTAGAATATCATACAACGCCCATAGTAGGAACATTAGAAAATCTATGGCAAGTTAAGCAAACATATTAGCAAGTCATGCCCATAAAAGGAACATGTGCACACATATGTAAAAGCATCAAAATACAGGTAGGCAATACATCATAATTAATAAAGTCTGTAGCAAGAACTTCCATTATGGGTATATTGGCCCTTTTACAGGTACCTGACTTGACGAAGAGGCACTCCCAGTGCCTAAAACGAATAATGGGGCCCCCGGCGCTCCTCTGCGCAAAACGGGGGCCTCCTGACAATTTGGGGAGCGAGGAGGGTAGCACACACCTCCTCTAAAGAAAAACGGGCCCCTCGGGGACCGTAAACGCTGGGGGCCCCCCTAGGCCTCCACCGGCCCTCTCGAGGGGGGGGCCCAGGTCAGGGAAACCTTTGAGGTGGGGAGGGGGGTGCCACACACCCCCTCCGGTTGAGAAACGGGCCCCTCCGGGGACCCGCAAACTCCTGGGGTCTCCCGGGGCCTCCGTCGGCCCTTTCACCAAGGGAGACCCCTTTACTGAAAGGTTGGCCCTCGCAGGGGCCCTGAGGAATCCGGGGGCGCGGCGAGCCTTCGAGGAGGCTGCTGCCCGCTCCCAAGACAACTGAAGCCGCCCAAAGCTTCTCCAGGGGAGGGAGAGGCGTCCTCCTCTCCTCTCGCCCTCCGACGGCAACCGGCGACCGAAGCCTTCCGAGGCTTCTCCAGGGGAGGGAGAGGCGTCCTCCTCTCCTCTCGCCCTCCGACGGCAACCGGCCCCAGGTAGGGCCTTCTGGTGCCCCGGGGGCGCTCCTCGGAGCGATCCTTACCCCGGGGGCACCGCTAGGAGCAGGTTTGCTCCTGATTCTTTGTTTGTAGATTTTCTCGTGCCCCGGGGGCACAGAGCTGAGCGCGATCCTCGCGCTCTGAAATAATAAAATAACCCGGCTGCGGCGGTGATCCGGGGGCTCCAAATACAGCGCTTTTCACAGCGCTAGGAAAATTCTGCAGCCAGGGCTGCGGCGGTGATTCTTCCTTGGGCCAAAGAAAAGCGCTTTTCAAAGCGCTAGGAACCATTTAAAGCCTGGTGATTTCTCTGGGCAAAAGAAAAGATCGTTGCAGGGGTCAGGGGCCACAGCACCCTGCCCCTGGGAACAATAATCAAGGAAAAGGTACAGGGCTGGTGGGTCCAGCTACAGGCCAGCACAAGGGGTGCAGTTGGTGGCAGTTCCTCCTAGTGACCAGGCAGGTCACAGGTCAGCACAGCAGCAGCAGTCCATGGCGGTTTCCTGGTGAGTCCATTCATCAGCGTCCTGTGTCCAGTTTCAAGTTCCAAGAATGTTCAAATTGTGGGGAAAATTCCCCTGTACTTATAGTCCTTTTTTACAGTGTTTTACAATGATAGGGAGAGGAGGTTCCAGCCAGTTACAACTGGTTCTGGGAGTGTCCCCTCTCTCCTTTCAGCACAGGCTCCAAACATCAGTGGGGGTTAACGACCCTATTGTGTGAGGCCAGGGCACAGCCTTTACAAATGTAGGTGTGCCCCGGCCTCTCCCTTCTCTCAGCCCAGGAAGACTATTCAGTATGCAGATGCACCTCGGTGACACCTCCACCCTCCCTGTGTACAGGCTGTCTGAAAAGTATGCACAAAGCCCCAACTGTCACTCTGCCCAGACGTGGATTGGAGTCAAGCTGCAAAACACCAGAATTATAAGCACAGATAAATGCGCACTTTCTAGAAGTGGCATTTCTGTGATAGTAATAAAAAATACACCCACACCAGTAAGCAGTATTTATTATCACCATCACAACCATACCAAACACGCCTACGCTACCCCTCATAAATCAGACAATACCCCTTACACATAAGGCAGGGCATTTCTAATGCAATCCTATGAGAAGGCAGCACTCACAGCAGTGAGACACCAAGTTAGGCTGTTTATCACTACTAGGACAGGACATGCAATATGGCACATGTCCTGCCTTTCTACATACATGGCACCCTGCCCATAGGGCTAGCTAGGGCGTACTTTAGGGGTGACTTACATGTAGTAAAAGGGGAGTTCTGGGCCTGGCAAGTAAATTTAGATGCCAGGTCCCTGTGGCAGAAAACTGCGCACACAGGCCCTGCGCTAGCAGGCCTGAGACAGCTTTGAAAGTCTACTTCAGTGGGTGGCGCAAGCAGCGCTGCAGGCCCACTAGTAGTATTTAATTTACAGGCCCTGGGTATAGAGATACCACTGTACAAGGGACTTATAGGTAAATTAAATATGCCAATTAGGTATAAGCTAATCATACCAACTTTAGATGGGAGAGCACCTGCACTTTAGCACTGGTCAGCAGTGATAAAGTGCTCAGAGTCCTAGAGCCAACAGCGAGAGGTCAGAAAAACCAGGAGGAAGGAGGCAAAAAGACTAGGGATGACCATGCGTATGGCCAAAAGTCCAACAAACGATATATAATTCCTGTCAAAGGTAGGCCCCATTTTGTAAAGAGCACAACACTGGCGTAAACAACAAGACTCCAAAGTGCGAGTATACAACACAGGAGTAAAAACAAAAATGTCTAGCTTTAGAGAACAGGAGAATAATTTAAGAAAGAGAATTAAAACATGTAATGGTCTAAGTGCAATTTGCGGTGCAAAAATGAGTCGCAAGGTACCGTGCAAGCGCAAGTCCTATCCTCACCGCTGACAACCAATGTTAGAAATGGGGTTTCTGGTTGGCTAGGGTATGCACCTCAGCCAGGCAGAACCTACCCACTCTAGTCAGGGCTTGGGAGTTACACGTCCAAGATAACCCCTGCTCACCCCCTTGGTAGCTTGGCACGAGCAGTCAGGCTTAACCTGGAGGCAATGTGTAAAGCATTTGCACAACACACAACACACGTGACGCAAGATGTACACCACAAAGTAAACACAACACTGAACTATGTACAAATAATCTGTATTGCACAAAACATAATTAGACCAACATTACACGTAAATAATACCCTGCTACCTTAGCAGTTGTGAGAAGGTTACACAAGTTACTAATACTCTGCAAGAATAGGCAGTTGTCACATTAGAACACGTAAGTACTCAGGATTCTGCCACATAAGCAGTAGTCAGGAATTATAGTAAGAGGTGTACCCACTTGCCATGAACAATTCTTAAATACCCATGAAAGGAACATTAGAGAATATACCACAAGTCATACACATACACATCAGCTAGGCATGCCTAGCAAAGGAACATTAACACATATATGTATCACCAGTAAACAAGTAGAAAATAGCAAACATCTGTAAGTTTGTATTAGGCTCCTAGAGCCTAGATTTTCTAAAGAGTACCTGTTTCTAGTGGATTAGGGCACTTCCAGTGCCTAAAGGTATGGGGCCCCCGGCGCTCTGGCGCGCAAAACGGGGGCCACGCGATGTCTTGGAGGGAAGAGGGCGGTTAGCACCCTCTCTTTCTGAACGGGCCCTTCCGGGGGCCTCCGTTCTGGGTGGGGGCCTGCCTCGGCCTCCGCACACCCTGTCCGTGGGGTGGGGGGCCGGGCGCGGCCCACTAAACAATTCTGGGGGGGCCAAGGCGGGAAGGGACCTCCGTTGAGGTCTCACTTCCCGATTTTAGAAGAAAGAAATGACCCCGAAAAAGGAAAGGAGCGTCCCGCTCCTGTCGCAGCGACCGGGGAAGGGGGCGCTCCCTGCGCCTCCCCCGAGTCCTGCCGCGCTGGTAGACTGAGACTCGGACCCGATGTGGTGCGCGAGTGAGGGAAGCCTCTCCCGAGCCGCCGGGAGGCTTCCTGGGGAATCGAAGGTGGCTGGTGCCCTGGGGGCGCTCCCGGAAGCGGGAGGTGCCTCGGGGGCGCCGAGAGGAGCACGCTTGCTCCGAATCCTTTGTTATTGTGCCCCGGGGGCACAAGAAACAGCGTGAACCCGGCGCTGAAGGGCAATTAAAAAGCCCGGGCTGCGACAGTGATCCTGCGCAGCCGAGCGCAGCGCTTTTCACAGCGCTAAAGGCAACTTGCAGCCTGGGCTGCGGCGGTGATCATTTCCAACAATTTTAAGGTCCCCAATATAGCGCTTTGTACAGCGCGGAAGCAAATGTTGGAGAGATCAGTGCAGGGGTCAGGGGCACAGCACTCTGTCCCTGGGAGCAATCAAAAGTCCAAGGAAGCACAGGGCTGGAGGGCTCAACTACAGGCCACCACAAGGGATGCAAATGGTGGCAGTTCCTCCTAGTGACCAGACAGGTCACAGGTCAGCACTTCAGTAGCAGTCCAAGGTGGTTTCTTGGTGAGTCCATTCATCAGCGTCCTGTATCCAGTTTCCAGTTCCAAGAATGTTCAAATTGTGGGGAAAATTCCCCTGTACTTATAGTCAGATTTTACAGTGTTTCACAATGGTAGGGAGAGGAGGTTCCAGCCAGTTACAACTGGTTCTAGGAATGCCCCCTCTCTCCTTTCAGCACAGGCTCCAAACATCAGTGGGGGGTTAACAACCCTATTGTGTGAGGCCAGGGACAGCCTTTACAAATGCAGGCGAGCCCCGCCTCTCCCTTCTCTCAGCCCAGGTAGGCTTTACAATATGTAGATGCACCTCTGTGTCACCTCCACCCTCCCTGTGTTCAGGCTGTCTGAGAAGTATGCACAAAGCCTCAACTGTCAGTCTGCCCAGACGTTGATTGGAGACAAGCTGCAAAACACCAAAGTTATAAGTACAGATAAATGCGCACTTTCTAGAAGTGGCATTTCTGTGACAGTAATAACAAATACACCTACACCAGTAAGTAGCATTTCTTACCACTGTCACAACTATACCAAACATGCCTATGCTACCCCTCATAAATCAGACAATACCCCTTCCATATAATGCAGGGCATTTTCAATGCCATCCAATGATAGGGCAGCACTCACAATAGTGAGTCACCAAGTTAGGCTGTTTGTCACTACCAGGACAGGCCACGCAACATGGCACATGTCCTGCCTTCTACATACATGGCACCCTGCCCAGAGGGCTAACTAGGGCATACCTTAGGGGTGACTTACATGTAGTAAAAGGGGAGTTCTCGGCCTGGCAAGTAAATTTAGATGCCAGGTCCCTGTGGCAGGAAACTGCGCACACAGGCTCTGTGCTAGCAGGCCTTAAATAGGTTTGACAGGCTACTTCAGTGGGTGGTGCAAGCAGCGCTGTAGGCCCACTAGTAGCATTTAATTTACAGGCCCTGGGTATAGAAATACCACTTTACAAGGGACTTATAGGTAAATTAAATATGCCAATCAGGTACAATCCAATCATACCAAATTTGTAAGAGAGAGCACATGCACTTTAGCACTGGTTAGCAGTGAAAAAGTGCTCAGAGTCAAAACGTCAGCCAACCAAGGTCAGAAAAATAAGGGGGCAAAAGCAAAATGTCTGGGGAAGGACCCTGTAAAAGGGCCAGGTCCAACAGTACACTACTCCTTAAGAAGCTTACCTTCCATTCCATACTCCTTTATTCTACGGTATCATGATAATAATCACTTCTGTTTTACAATCCACAGGCCTTCTCTTCTGCACCATAACACTCATGCTTACCTTATTGGACCGCTTCAGGCAGGCACCCAAGAAGATTGAAGGGGCAATCCCAGAAGATTGCTGATGCACCACTTAATTTGGCAATACAGACTAGTATCATTTTTCTTTCAATATTATTTTTTTAGAACTGTGTGTGTTCTCACCCCAACATTAATTATATGTACTATTTTTCAAATGTAGCTGACTGAAATGTTTTAGAAATATACAGCTTGGGTCTCACTGAGGCTTGCAGAATGTTAAGTTATCTGTGTCATATACATTCATGTTTTCCTATTCCTCCTACAACAGGCTGCTGATCATTTCCCAGGTGAATATTGTGTTTGTGTTGTGTTTTTCTTTTTGTCATCACTTTCCCAAAATCCCTTGCCCATCCATTCATCAAATTCCCAACACTCTTCCCCCATCTGTGTGATTGATAGAGGTTTTACTTCATAATTTACACCACTGACTAATCTTACACTTGATTTAACGGTTCTACCGCCCACCCCTTTAGCTTGGTCAGACCACTTTCTAATTTCTCTTAACCTCCCGATGTCGGGACTGGGCAATTCTTCACATATTACAACCCAACCCCACAGATGCTGGTACTCACTAAAGGTTACCAAGTGGACAGGTGTTCTAGAGAATTCCAAACCGACCCTAAATGAGAATATGGTTAGTTCCTTAGAAATATTGAATAATTGGATCATTACTAGCCTATACATTGTGCTCCCTTATACGTCAAGAATGGGGTCTCCACCCAGCTGCAACTATTAAAAAGGGATTGCAGATGGCTGGAAAGGAAATGGAGAAAATATTATGACACTCCATCGAAAGAAGACTATAGGAAGGCTATCAGACAGTTTCATGCAGAAATTAAAGCAGCACAGAGGGCCTATTAAACAGCCAAAATAGACAAAGCACCAACTCCCCTAAAGATGTTTTTCAGCTATTAAGAGAAATTGCCTTTCCACATCCTCAAATTGAAGATTTAGAAGCCTCTCATAAACATAGCAATGATTTAGGCTCCTTCTTCCACAAAAACAATTCAGACATTTATTCCGCCTTTCCAATAGGCTCCAATAGCACCAAAGACATGGGTGAGCAATGTTTCAAGGGTTCAGTAAGGATAACACGAATTCCGCCTCTCTCCCTTGAAAAAGTTCTAACATCATTGGGCACCCATAAATCAGGATCTCCTCTTGATCCTGCACCTCCATCGATTTTAGCACAAGGATCTGCAATGACAGCCCCGATTTTGACTGATTTGTTGAATCGGTCATTGGATAATAGTTCTATTCCCCCACAGTGGAAACACGCCATTGTGAAACCCCTGCTTAAGAACCCTATCTTAGACCCATCCATACTCAATAATTATAGACTGATTTCCATGTTGCCAGCTTTTGCCAAAATACTTGAAAAACATGTAAACACTCATCTCTCCACCTTCCTGGAAGACAATAATATTCTTCATCCCTACCAGATGGGCTTCAGACCCTTACATAGCACGGAATCAGCACTAATTGGAGTAACGGAGGAGGTCAGAAAGTGCCTAAATCAAGGGCTGACCTCGGAAATCGTGCTTCTTGACCTCAGTGCCACTTTTAACATTGTAAATCACGGTATTCTACTCCAGAAAATGAGGGAAATTGGAGTCACAGGGACCGCTTAAAGTTGGTTTACTGAGTTTTTGGATGCAAGATCTTTTCAGGTAGTTGATCTATCTTTTTACACAAGTTGCTTCAAGAGCGGCTGGGGCGTATCACAGGGCTCCTCTCTTAGCCCCACATTGTTTAATATCTATATGTTGCCACTGGCTAAGGTAGTGGAACCTTATATCCTCTACTTAGTATCATACGCAGATGATACCCAGTTGGTGGTATCTCTTTCCACTGGACAGAATTCATTTGAATCTTCGCTTGGTCCCTGTTTATGGGCAGTATCCAATTGGATGTCTGACTGCAAACTCAAGTTGAATGAAGATAAAACAGAGGTTATGTTCTTGAGTCATTACGCCCAACTAAATCTTACCCCTTCTGTTCTGCAATCACTAGGAGACCTTTCATCCCCCAAGGGATACATTAAGAGTCTTGGTGTATGGCTTGACCCATGGTTGTCCATTAACTACCAGGCAAAGAAAATATCTGCCATATGTTTTGGCATATTTAGACTTCTCAGAAAGGTGTTTAAAATACTCCCACTCATCGCAAAGAGACTTATCATACAGGCATTAATCATCTTGCGCCTGGATTAGGAGAATGCCTTATTTCTTGGGGCTCCAAATTCTGTGAAAAATAAATTACAAGTGGTGCAGAACCCTGCTGCCTGCCTTCTCTTCAATATACCCAGGCACAAATCAGTTCAGTCTGCCCTCTCAGCCCTGAGCTGGCTCCCATTGGAGCAATGGATAAAGTTCAAAGCACTATGTTGTATTCATAGAGCTTTGTAGGCTAAAGGTCCTCCATATCTGCGAGCCTTGGCCACCTTTCATAAGCCTATCAGACATCTTAGGTCATCTTCGGCAGCCTTGGAGGTAATTCCGTCAATAAAAAAGGCCAAATGGAGCGGAAGATCGATGTCCTACCTCGGGGCTAAACCGTGGAGTTCGCTACCGTGGTCCTTACGTCAAAGAGACCACAAATTATCTTTCCGTCGCCTAATGAAAACATGGCTGTATTGATCTCTACCCTTATGGTATTGTTGTGGAAGATTTTTCTGTAGTGCTGGGAGGCCTTTGGGTAGCTATGTGCTCTATAAATTTCATAAAATAACATCATAACATAGCATAACTTGGTGGGGCGGATGTGGTAGAAGCAACCTCAAGTCAGTGTGCTGGAACTTTATTTCTGTTCATCTTAGTGGATTGGGACCTTGCTTCCGATGCCTTTACTGTTAGTGCACTAGCATGCTACTACTACACACCCATGGTACCTTGAGAAAACATGCAGCTCTCGCTTCATCCATTCTGGTAGGATAATTATGGAGCATTGTTGTACCTTTAGTTTAAGCAAAATAATTGGCAATGGCAAATCTCGCCACCCCACTCCTATGGGTCACATTTTCAAGAATGCACTGCAGAAACTAGAAGAGTATTGGGACAAGGTTACCTACCTGCAGAAACAATTGTTATACACTATCAGCAGATTTGTAAAACATGCTGCTCTAAAAGGAATGCAGTAGATGTTGTAAACACACTGCGTAAAGGCAGCAGTGTGAAGTAAAACAGCTCAAAAAAGTTTTTAGGCTTAAAGAACTTTAAATAACTATTTATTTAACCACGTCCCTAACAAAAATAATAAATAAATACCCACCCCATCCTCAATCAAATGTCTCTTTCCCTAAGCAATGTTGAAAACAGAAAATGTCAAATTGTCCAATGTTAAAAAAAATAAAATGAATAGTCCTTCACAAATCCATTCCCTCCCCCTCCACCCACAACAAGTCCCACCCACCAAAATAAAAGGTTAAGGGGTAGAGGAGGGCACTAAAGTCAGGCCAGGATTCTCCTAAGGAGCCTCTCCACACATGCCTGATGGGTCTCTAACTGCACCAGTCTCTGCAGGACGCAGTGTTGAAAGATGGTCTCTGGTGGGGGAGGCAGCAGGGATAATACGGTGGGTGGATGCCCTGGTACTGCAGCATAGATTTTGCTGTGCTGGAGGCACTAGGACCTGGCTGGGGTGCTGAGTACCGGCAGCATCTGCCTCCTCCTCCTCTTCCTCAAGGACCACCAGCCGCTGGTACCCGGCCCAAATGACCTTCAGCTTCGTCCGCCGCAGTTGGGCTGCTATTTCCTGCCATGATGGTGGAAAAGCAGGAATAGTTATAGAAAGAAATGAGAACTTGTAAACAATGCTCTGAGCAAAGCACTTGTTTAAAATCAGGTAGTGTAGTGGCACAGTAGCAGTAAATTTGGTGGTCACCTCAGGCCATTCAATTTTAAGGAGATAACTGTCACAGCCATAATTTGCACTATGATGTACAAGTATTCTTCTCTCTATTGTTGTGCTAAATTAATGGTGGCATTGCTAGATCAGCTGGCGCCGTACTCATTACTGTCTGCAACCGGGGCAGCTGTGCTAGAAAATTATTTTATTCCAATGACCATGTCTTCTTTGTATCTGGACTACAAGGCTGATGAATACTAAGAATGAAACACACCACATAATATAATCAATCATGTAGATATCCTGACTGCCATAAGTAGGCCGTGGGGGAAGCGATGCACTGCAGAAAAGGGAAAGGATTAAGGAATGGGGTATAGATTGTATGTGGTGCATTTGCATCCTCACAGACTATCCCATTCAGGAAAATCAAGGCAATTACTTATGGACCACTTTACTCACTGTCCTCATGCCCCTCCTCTACCACACACTGTAATAACTACTTTTTCCCAAAAAGTACATTTGCTTTGCAGTAAGGAAAGGAATCTTCTTAATATACTCAACTGCAGGGTAAGGTAGAGTGGATTAGGCTCTGTAGGTAGAGTACACACTTTACAGCTCAATTAATTCCTTCCCATCATCATCATGTGTCTAAGGTTTGGCTAGTAGTGTGACTCACTGTGGTAGGCAAACGTTGAAAGGGAAACATTAGAAAAGAAGCAAATCCATTATGGAAGCCATAATTAATTATATTTATCACTTGGCTTGAAAAATGTGGTGCAACCAAAGATTGCATTTCTGAAATTATTCAGAAGTCTGGAACAGAATTTAAGAAAGATTAACAAAGAGAAGTACTAGAAAGTGACTGACAAAGTAGGCACTGGAAAGAAAGGTAAACACACCTTTTTAGCATTGCCATGCCTTGAAAAGTGTTTGACACAGTAACTTAACTTAAGCTGACAGATGCACATTGCACAGCCAACATTTCAGTGCAGATTTTACCGAATTGAACTATGTAGCTGTTAGGTCATCATGGGTGGCACTGGTGAAATGTCATAGAGAGGGGGGCGATGGTTGATGGATGCTGGGATACATATTACTTGCCTCGCTTGAAAAATGCTGTGAGTCAAGGGACTATTCTGAAATACCATCCAAGCCTTTGCATCAAACATTTGATAAAAAACATTTCAAGCAAGTAATGTAGTTAGGAAGAATGCCCTTATCTAAAGGAGCTCCCTTGTTTCTTCATTCCAAGCATTTGTCTATTCATTATTGCAAATGTCTTCTCCTAATACTCTTATTCTTCTTCACCCTTAGCTTTGATACAAACCATTTTTAAGCTAAGCTTTACATTCACTCATCCAGTCCTTTGCCATTTAAAACCACCCAAATTCCAAACATTGCTCTCTACTAACCTTTCGCCAACATACATTTACCCAATGACCACCCATTCACCCTTTCACCCATTCACCCATCCAACCCACCTGAGTAGTCTGTTCACCCATCCAGGCATTGAATCCTATCACCCATACCCTTTCACCCACCTGGGCTGGCATCCTTCACCCATATACCCTTTCATCCATCCTTCACCCACAGATGCATCCTAACATACTCCTCATCACCTACCTATATGATTATTATTAAGCACCCTTTCATCAACACACACATCCTTTCACTCATATTATATCTCACCCATCTATTCTACTTTCATTCTTTTTTCAATTTTCCAAAACACATCAGAGTTCAAGTTCATTTTATAAACCTTAGTCTGCTGAGTTGGAGATAGAAGAGCCCGATACCTACTTAGCTCCCACTGCATCTGCAAAAGCAGAGTGTTGATGAGTGAGTCAACCACAATAATGCACCCTTGTAGTGACTATATTTTAGATGTCAATAAGCAAGCAATAGGACTTACCACTACCCGCCACTGCCACCTCAGAGATTCTCCCTTCATCTGCTCCCGCTTCCGCATCAGCACTGTCACTGCTGGCCCCAGCACTGGTGGTCACAATTTTACACAATTTAAACGCCACATTCACCTGCCCCTGTTGTTTTTTTCTAATAGCAAAATACAACCGAAAATGCATCACTGTATTTCGGATTCTCTTCTATCAAAATATCAGGTGAGCATTTTGGTAATTGGAAATATTTTAAATGCCAGGTAGTCAAGCAAAACAAAATGGTAATAGAGGTGCTGAACTAGCTAGCGATAAATCTGACTACATCAAGAGAAATGAAAAGGTGCAAGAATTGGTCAATGAAGAACATATGGTCTTGGTTGACTAATGCAGTGGGGCCATCCTCCTCATAACTCCAAGCATGGTGCACGGTCATCAACTGCTAGTATACCAGTAATATATACACAACATTGGAGGGTAGAAACAATTACATGACCAAATTCAAAAACACGCTGTTTCGTTTTTTTTTTATGATTGAGCTAGAGCATGGGTACTCGCAAACATTTTCCCAGGGGCCAAAATTTTGGTCTGTGACGTGCCTGGGGGCCGCATTGATATCTGGGCAGTGGCAGTTGGGTGGGGTGGCTGGGGGGATTGGTGGCAAGGTAGGTGTAGGAGAAGCAAATGATATACATCTAGTGGCTGAAAAAAACAATAGGAAACCAGAAAACCTGGAATTAATCCCGGCTTACCCACTTTTCCAAATTGTGTAATCCTAGGCAATTGTTTAGTCTCACTTTCCCTCCTTTTTCTGCATTACCACATTTAAGATGCCCTCGAAATACATGATTCATGGTGTGCGCTGCACAAAACCTGCTTCTATGTTTGATTTATTGAACTATAAAGTTGTTCATGTATGATAGGAACCCAGGCCACCCATAAAGTGCACATACCAAGTGATTTGCCTCTATAATTTACTATTGGTGGTGTTCTCAGGGTAAGGGAAAGGATTTATGTTTCCAAATTTATGTTTCCAAAGTTATGTTTGAAAACTATCACTTTTAAATGAATGCATCTCAATGCACTGATAAAATAAATTGTACTAAGGCGAAAAGGTTCTGCATGTTAACTAAATACACTTTTCTTAGTTTTACACTTGTGCTGCAAGATCTCTTTAAAAATGAAGGCATTTCTAAGGTTAAGTGCAGTAGTCCCTAGTTACTTACTTTCTTTAACACCAAATAAGTTTGAAATAAATGACTGTGGGGGTGATTCTGACCGCGGCGGTCGCCGGTCACCGCCCGCCAAGCGATTCCCGCCGAAAGACCGTGGCGGTCATTCTGGCTTTCCCGCGGGGCAGGCGGGCGACTGCCAGAAGACCGCCGGCCGGCCCAGCGGGAAAGCCCCGTCAACAAGGAAGCCGGCTCAGAATTGAGCCGGCGGAGTTGAAGGGGTGCGACGGGTGCAGTGGCACCCGACGCGGTTTCGAAAATCTTTGTGGGGCCCTCTTACGGGGGCCCCTGCAGTGCCCATGCCATTGGCATGGGCACTGCAGGGGCCCCCAGGGGCCCCTCGACACCCCATACCGCCATCCTGTTCCTGGCGGGCGAACCGCCAGGAACAGGATGGCGGTATGGGGTGTCAGAATCCCCATGGCGGCGCAGCAAGCTGCGCCGCCATGGCGGATTCCCATGGGCAGCGGAAAGTCGGCGGTACACCGCCGGCTTTCCGCTTCTGGCCGCGGCTGTACCGCCGCGGTCAGAATGCCCGGCGGAGCACCGCCAGCCTGTTGGCGGTGCTACCGCCAACCTCCGCCCTGGCGGTAATTACCGCCACGGTCAGAATGACCCCCTGTGTGTCTATTTAATATTTGTATTGTTAGTGTGGAGTAGCAAACAGCTGCCCAGTGCTCCTGTTGCCCAAAGGGCCACATGTAAAGGTTAGAGGGGCCACATGAGGCCCGCTGGCCGTACTTTGAGTATTCATGAGCTAGAGCAAGAAAAAGAATGCCTTCTCATGAAACATGTGTAGAATACCTCACATGGGCATGCACTCTTCAGTACATGTGTTCTGTGAGCCTTACCACCACTCCACAAGATAATACATAAGGGGAGAGGGAAAGCTCACTGACAAAGCAGAAGAAAGGAAGCTACAGATAGACCATCATAGCCAGACAGTTCGAAGTAAAGAAACTTGAAGAGCAGGAAATAAGTAAATAGGATAATGCAAGGATAAGAAGATTTTACTAAACAGATAAGTTGAAGTGGAGTTGGAAAAAAATTAGGAGAAAGGCACAGTAAAAAGGTAGCAAATAATTTTAAGTGTGGATCAGTAAAAGTTAGGGAAGTAAATATTACTATTAACAACAACAGGAGGACTTACTGGGGCCAGCAGACCCTCTGCCCTGGCACTTGTGGAGTGGCCACCTTCAGTTGCCTCACCCACCTCAACAACAGCCCTCCTCCTGCTCCTGGATGCTGGATGATGTAAGGAAAAAGATTAGAAAGGATTAGTGGTACTGTTAATAAATAATCTCTCAAAAAATATTACTTTTTTAAAAGGAAAAGGCATATGCAGTAACATTTCTACATCAAAGGTTCAGGGGGGCTGTATAATAATAATATTAGTATCAAGGACCATCCTCCCATTTCAAATTTCCTAACCCTATTCCTAATTTCCTAAACTACATTTTGGAATTACTAATAACTTGAAATGAATGATTTCTACAGTTCTTATTTCATTCTCAATCTCTCAATGCACTTGATTGGATGCATGCAAAATGACTACACATCACTGGGAAATTGCTTGCCAATTGGCACTGTAGGAGCTACAAAAAAGAAAGGCACAGAGAAGAGAGAGGACATGCAATCACTGATACTAACATATTAACAATCACTATCTTTGACAGGACACAGGAGGAGTCTCTGGATAACTTCTTCTTCAGCTCAGACAAGCACGAAAAAGAAGCAAAATTAGGTAGCGTTGAGCACCTGTCTAGGTGATGATCACATAATATTATATTTGTAAAATAAAGTTAACTTACCTGCGTGTGAGCAGCATGCTTGCTATCTGGAAAGAAACTATTAGCATAGAGCACAACTAATAAGTAATTTTTACTCACTGAGCCGCGCAACCTCGACGCCTAGCAGGTCGAGCTGGTCCATCTCCCGATCGAGGATCTAGGCCCACTGGTAAGTCAGCTGTTGCTGGTTGCGCTGTTTCCCACAGCACGGTGCACCCTCACCCAGCGCTGCTTACACTCCCAGAAATCGTATCCAGAACCAGGCCTGTCGCTTGCTGCCAAGGTGGAGGGGAGGTGGTGCTGCAGATAGAACACCAAGGTTTCCACGTCAGAAAATATGGCTCAGGCTGCACACCTTAATGTCGTCGCCATCTGCAAGGAAGGCGGCTGACAGATGGGGACCTGGCGCTGCTCTCCCTTGCTGTTCCATGCGTTGGGGATTTGTGGGGAGAGCTAAGGAAGGAAGGATTAGGAAAAAGGAAGGGGAAAAAAAAGTAAAGAAAAAAAGGAAAAAGTGAAAAAGTTACAAAAACACCAAAAAATTAGGAGAACAGTTAAAATATAAAAAGAGAAAGAGAAGAGGTAATATAATAAAAATAAACTAGAGGAAAATCGGTTTTAAAAGTGGGGAATGGGAGGGATGTAGAGAGTATATAAAGTAGGCCCCAGCACCCTAACAAGCAAAAAAAACAAGATGGCCACACCCATGCGAACGTACGGTGCCGTTCGTGTGAGAATTCCAATTTGAGGATGTACTTCGCGTTACCAGTAATGTTAAACATCAAGCGAATGGGCACGGCAAAAGACCCCATTCGCTAGCAGAACTCCACAAGCGCGACAGTGTTTTTCCTGATTCCTTGCAGCTCTGCGTAGCATTGCTATGCGAACTCTACCCAGGCGTAGTCTGAACCCTTGGGGTTAGAGCTCCTGCTCTATGGGATTCAGCACAATGTCCTACCTGATTGGAGGTGTTCACACCACCTCCCTCAGGAATGTGCACTGCCCTGCTGTTGAGCATCGAAGGGCTTACCACCTTTGAAACTCAACCCCCAGGCCTGCTGCTAGCAGCAGAGTGTCACCCCCTTTGCAAAACCCCTCTTTTGGCAGATGCAAAGGCCAGAAACCAAGAAAAGGGTAGGAGCAGTGGCCACACCTGGCATGCACCACACCTACGGTGTTGCCTGCAAGGTGGAGACTCCATTTCATTTTCCTCCATCTTAGATGAAAGGAAAATAGCCAACCAGAGATAGGGAAGTGACCCTTCCCACAGGAATTGGTCACTGTAATTGGTGTAGACAGCCAAAGGTAGTTGTCCCATTGGACCCTTCCACGTTCCCCCTAAAATGCCTACAGAATTCAGTATTTAGTGGGGATCCCTAGGCCAGATAATCAGATTCAATGCACAAAAAAACACCAGCACCAAGAAGATCCAAGGCAGACAACTGTGGACCTGTTGCACAAAGTAAAGGTGCCAAACTTTGCCTGCTGCACCCATGGCCCGCCAATTGCCACTGAGGAGCTGCTAGACAACTGGAAACACTCCAAAGAACCCCAGTTGACCTCCAGGCTTCAAAAAGTGCCTCCACAGTGGAGGTTCCACTCTGCAACAAGAAGATACCAGCAAACCAGTGAGGGTCACTTCATTGACTTGCCACTAAGGGGGTCATTCCAATGTTGGCGGGCGGCGGAGGCCACCCGCCAGAATTCCCCCCTCCGAAATACCGCGCCGCGGTCAAAAGACCGCGGCGGGTATTACAAGTTTTCCCCTGGGCTGGCGGGCGGTTGCTGAAAAACCGCCCGCCAGCCCAGGGGAAAACGACCTTCCCACGAGGATGCCGGCTCGTAATCGAGCCGGCGGAGTGGGAAGGTGCGACGGGTGCAGTGGCACCCGTCGCGTATTTCAGTGTCTGCAAGGCAGACACTGAAATACTTTGCGGGGCACTCTTACGGGGGCCCCTGCGACCCCCCCTACCGCCATCCTGTTCATGGCGGCTTTCCCGCCATGAACAGGATGGCGGTAGGGGGGGTCGGAATCCTCATGGCTGCGGAGCGCGCTCCGCAGCCATGGAGGATTCACACGAGCAGCGGAAAGTCGGCGGGAGGCCGCTGACTTTCCGCTTCTGACCGCGGCGGTCAGAATGCTCGTTGGAGCACCGCCAGCCTGTTGGCGGTGCTCCCGTGGTCGGTGGGCCGCCAGGGTCAGAATGACCCTCTAACTCCTGAACTGGAAATTGCAGCTGGATCCAACAACATATCAACAATCATGATGACAAACCCTGCAAGTGTGCTAAGTTTGGTTCACTGCACTCTCCAGTGGATAAACTGTACCAGTACCCTGGGTTTTGGCAAGCTGATAACGGACACCAGGAAAACCAGCCCACACAGGGCTGAAAAAGGACCAGGAGGAAGCCCTAGTCAAGGAACTTCAGGAACACCCTGGATCTCCCACCAGAGTGCCCGGGTTGTCCTGCAAATGACCCTTGAACCGACTTTCCTCCCACTCCAAAGGGCATCTTTGCGCACAGCTCCTGGCTCACAGATTCGCTCTGCACCCGGCCGCCCTGTGCAATACAACAAAGAACCTGATGTGCCCTAAGGGTTCCTCACCTCTTGCAACATTGATACTCCAAGGGGACCCCAAGGAACCACCTCTAAACTTACCGTGCAGTCCTTTTCCAAGTGTTCCCTCGCATTGGCCCTGCACCAGCTCCAGAGACCTCTCACTGCTGATCCCACCAGAAACAGTAGCCACCTGAACTTCTCCAGCTGGCACAGTGTGCTCACCGAGGACCTTGACAAACCTGCAAAAGAAGAGCTTGGTAAACTAAATGTATGATTTTTTAATGTATTTTTAAAGGTGACTGTCCATTGATTCCTATAGTAAGTAATTACACACAAAAGGCTATTTTTATTAAATTTCAAAAGTCCATATCTCAAAACGTACTTAACCAATTTTGATAATCTTGGTCTTAAAAATTACATAAAAATCTGAAGTTTTTTTATAAAGTGGTCTCGAGTTATTCCTTTGAGTATGTGAGTTGCAAGTTTGATACTGTGAGTACAACAAATGCTTTGCACTTCTCCAAGATTGGCCTAACTGTTCGACCAAGCTACCTTAAAAATGAGAGCATTAGGTGATCGAGTTTTTAGCCCTGTAAACCAATGTGTGGTTGCCTGGACCCCCTTCACGGTGTGCCTAGCTTTGCACATAGAGGGCTAGTCTCCTACAATTTGTGTATCAGTAGTGGGATAAAGACTTTGCATTTGCAGATACCACTTTGTCAATATTGTGAGCACATGGAGAACTCTCCAAAATGCCTTTAGTTAATTATTTCTTGATTTAATTGACCAACGTTTTTTGCAAATTTTTGAAAAAATTGTTAGTGCCCTGGTTAGGTCCCTACAACTTTAGCAAAAAGTTTTAAAAGTCCATATTTTAGTTGGCCTATCTAAAAAGGGGATTCCAAATTCTTAAAAAGGTCCCCAACTTTAATAAATTGAACATGTCTGCTACTGAGACCAGAAACCAGGAGCTCGACCTGGAACCTTATGAGGTGTATAGCTATGACCAATTAAAGAGACTCTGCAGACTGTTCAAAATTCATACTGGAAAGAGCCCCAAAGCAAAGAAACCTAGGTTTCTGGTGGCACAGCATGAAAAAGATAATCCCCCAGATGATGCTGATTCATCTGTGGTGGATATAGAGCCTGAGGGCAATGGAGCTGAGGGTAACTCATCTACCAATAGCACTAGTGCACCCACAGACACAGCCTTGGATATTGCCAGGCTGACCAAGAGACTAGCCTTAGAGAGACAGCTCTTGGAAAATACAGAAATAATGACAAGAGTTGGGCCTAGGACCCATCTCTGGTGGCAGCATTCTAATAAATAGAGAGGAAGAGAAACCATTCAACCTAAAACTCTCAAAAAGAGTTGTCCTCTCTACAAAGAAGGAGATGATATCCAGATATTGTTAATTTTCTTTGAAAGAGCATGCATTGGGATGGATGTTCAAAAGAGGCACTGGGGCACTCGGTTACAGGAGTTGTTCTCAGGAAAGTGCAGGGATAGCCTCCTGACAGACATACATGCTAAGTCCTATGACCTCTAGAAGGGCACCCTAATTGAAGGCTTTGGATTTACCACTGGGAAATACTGCATAACATTCAGGGGGACACAAAACTCTCAGAGTCAATCCTGGGTAGAATTTGTGGACTTCTCAGTAACAATGCTAGGTAGCTAGTTAGAAGGCAACAAGATACCTGATTATGAAGTGCTGTACAATTTAATGATGAAAGATCCCCTTTTGAGTAATTGTGTCCATGACAAGTTGCACCAGTACCTTGTTGATTTTGGGCCAGTCTCCCCCCCTAGAGTTTGGGATAAAGGTTGATCATTGGGTGAGAACTAGGGTGTCCAAAACTAGAACTGTAAGGGATCCACAAAAGAAAGAGTCAGGGATGCTCCCTCCAAGAGAAAAAGGTAGAGCACCCTAGAAATAAAGAAAGGAGTCCTTAGGCCCCCAAACGTCTGTCCAGGAGGGTGGGCCCAAAGACACCTCACAAAACAAAGGTGGGTACCAGGGTAAAAACTGGGATGCCACTAAGGCATGGTGCCACAACTGTCAAAAGACAGGGTACCATACCAAGAATACTTTTTGTTCCAAAAACAAACACACTAATAAGCCCCCAGGGGTAACCAGTGTATCCATTGTGGATAACTCCTCAGATGAGGAGGTCCTCAAAGCCTTTAACTGGAAAGTGGCTCTCACAGGTGAGTTGAAGATTCCAGAGGGGAGCAGACACTACTACCACTTACTGGTGAATGGAATCCCAACCACTGCCCTGAAGGACACCTGTGCCAGTCACATAATTGTGCATGACAGCCTGGTGCTCTAAAACTAGTATGTCCCAGGAGAGATTGGCAGGGTAAGGGTTGCCCCTGGGCAAGTCACTCATAGGCCAATAGCTGTAGTGCCTATAGAGATAGATGGGTCCCATAGCTGGAGAAGGGTGGTAGTCAGTACAGACCTCCCCCTTGACTGTCTCCTTGGAACACCCAGAGGTTAATTAGTGTTTAAAAGAGGAACTGGCCTAGTGCCTGACCTCTCCCAAGGTTTCTGGAGGTGCTGCCCCTGCAGTGAGTGCATGTAGGCTCCAGAAGAAAAATGGAAAGCAAAACAAAAGGGGTGGGCAACATTTAACTAAGGCACCAAAGTTCCAAGGACTTTCTACTCCATTAGGGAAGAACTCCACTGCTGGAACTGGTGAAGCCCTGCTTGACCCACAAGAAGGCTTGATTAGTCAGGCACCTGCTCAGCCTGAGTTGGTAGCTCTTCAGTTGGCAGAAAAAAGAGTAGAAGTAGAGTGTTCTCTGCAGGATGTAGAGACCCTCCACTCACTTACAGCAGACAGGCACCCTGAACCCAAAGAAGCCTGTAAATTGGGCCTGTCCCCTCGGGGTATGGAGCTAAAGGTGTGGGTCTGAGCACTGACAGCTGTCAGTGGCCTCTGCTGGGTGTTAGCCTTTATTGATGCACTGTCCTTTGCATGGTGGTCTGACCCCATACCATATAGTAAAATAGGTCCCTGACCCTGTTGGTCATGGTGGGGTTACTCAAGTTATGGGTAGCCTTTTTGGGTAAGCGAGGAGTTGCTCTGGCTAAGATAGGGATAGCAGAGGAGGACACATCTGACCCCCAAGACAGAAGGGAAAAGTGCAGACACCGGTGGTACAGATATAAGACATTTCAGATTGAGTCCTATAGCTGTTGAGGTGGGTCAGTTCTTAGAGGGAATAACCTGGACAGTAGGAGGTGATGCACAGTAGGCCGTGCAACTAGCCAGCCTCTTTCCCTTCTCTTCTTCGCCTGACAGACTAGGAAACCTCGCCCAGATATAGCTGAGTCTCCTGGCCTGTGGGCTGGGGGGAACTGTGTGGAAAACTTGCACTTTGTTGCAGTACCCCCCAACACTTGTTGCCTGGTTTCTGGATGCAACGTGGATTGGAGTGTACTGGTATCCTGCTAACCAAGTTCCCAAGGCCAGTGTTCTTTCCTTACAATTGCAAAGGTTATTGGCAACACCTTTAGCTGCCACTATAAGTCCCCAGAAAATGATACTCAGGTACCCAGGGCATGGGATAGTAAGGGTAGGCCCCTGAGGGCAGCATCACTGATTGTTCCAACCTCTAGGGCCATGCATCCAGATGCATCCAGCACTGCCATAGCAGGCTGAGTGTTCTGGTGTAATCCTAAAATGCAAGCTCAACATGGCACACTGCCTGTGTGCCCTGACAACCCTCTGGCAGGCCTTTCAGCCCTATAGTGTATATGAGGGCAGAGCTGCATGAGCAATATGCCCCCACTGTGTCCTTGCCAAACCTGGGACATAGTGAGTAAACAGAGCAGCCATTTTAAAAGCATGTGCAGGACACTGGTCAGTACCAGTTTCACAGCTACATGATGGCTACTCTGAACCCTGGGCTGTTTGGTATCAAACAACTCAGATTGATACATCCAAACTGGCACTAGTACTGGATTTAATATATAATGTACCCAGGGGTCACCTTAGAGCTGCCCTGTGCAAAGACTAACTACCCTGGCATGGTTGCTGGCCGGGCCCAACCAGTCTGCCACCTCCAAACACAAGTCTGAACCCCTGGGGTGAATCTCTGGGATTCATAACAATGCCCTTCTTGGGTGAAGGTGCTACCAACCCCTCCCTCAGGAATGTGCACTGCCCTGCTGGTGAGCTTCCAAGGTCTTACCACCTTTGAAATTCGACCCCCAGGCCTGCTGCTAGCTGCAGATTGTCACTGTAGTGGGTGTAGCCACCCAAAGGTAGGTGTCCCATTGGACACTACCAGGTTCCCCCTAAAACACCCATTAAATTCAGTATTTAGTGGGCATCTCTAAACCAGATAATCAGACTTGATGGACAAAAAGAAGCCCAGCACCAACAAGATCCAAGGCAGAGAACTGTGGACCTGCTGCACAAAGAAAAGGTGAAAAACCCTGCCTGCTGCAGCCAGGACCAGACAATCGCCGCTGAGGAGCTGCTGGGCAACTGGAAAAACTGTAAAGAACCCCAGAGGACCTGCAGGCTTCACAAATCACCCAATAACTCCCTCCAGAGTGTAGGTACCACTCTGCAACAAGGAGAAGCCAGCAACCCAGTGAGGGTCACTTCACTGAGTAGTCACTAACATCTGAACCAGAAGTTGCAGCTGGACCTGATAACACTCCGAGGCCCTGAGGACAAACTCTGCAAGTGTGCCACGTTTGGTGGCACTGCACTCTCCAGTGGTCAAACTACCCTGGGTATTGGCCAGCTGACGAGAGACACCAGGAAAACCAGCCCACCCTGAGCTGAAAAAGGACCAGGAGGAAGCCCCAGTCGAGAAACTTCAGGAACACCCCGGACCTCTAGCCAGAGTCCCTCTGTTGTCCTGCAAATGACCCTTGAAAGGACTTACCCCCAGCTCCAAATGGCATCTTTCCGCACAGCTCCTGGTTCAGATTCGCTCTGCACCTGGCTGCCCTGTGCCCTGCAAAGAAGAACTTGCTGTGCCCTAAGGGTCCAACATCCCTTGCGACCTCGACAATCCAAGGGGACCCCAAGGAACCACCTCTAAACTTACCTGTGCAGTCCTTTTCCAAGTGGTCCTTCGCAGTGGCCCAGCACCAGCTCTAGAGACCTTTCACTGCTGCTCCCGCTGGAAGTGGGAGCCACACAAACTTCTCGAGATGGCACAGTGTGCCCACCAACAACCTCAAACAACCTGCAAAAGAGGAACTTGGTCAACCAAATCTACGATTTTGTATGTATTTTTTAATGTGATTTTCCATTGATTCCTATGGTGCATAATTACACACAAAAAACTATTTTTATTCAACTTCAAAAATCTATATCTCAAAAAGTACTTAACCAATTTTGATAATCTTGGTCTTAAAAAATACATAAAAATCTAAAGTATTTTTGGAAAGTGGTCCTGAGTTATTCCTTTGAGTGTGTGAGTTGCAAGATTGATACTGTGAGTACAACAAATGCTTTGCACTTCTCCAAGATAGGCCTAACTGCTCGACCAAGCAACCTTAAAAATTAGAGAATTAGGGGCCAGATGTAGGTACAATCTGAATTGCGACCCGCAAATTGCGAGTCAGAGCCACTCACAATTTGCGAGTCGCAATTCGGTATGGTGGATGGTGTCCCTGAGACCATCTGCGAATCGCAAGGGGGTCGCAAAGGCCGACCTCATGATTATTAAATTTGCGACCCCCTTGCGATTGGCGGCCCTCACAGGGATGGTGGCCTGCTGCGGACAGCAGACCACCATGTCTGTGACTGCTTTTTAATAAAAGGAAAACAAGATGCATTACAAAAATGAAAAATGAAACGTTTTCGTTTCATTTTTTCAGAGCAGGCAGTGGGACCACTATCTGCTCTGAAAAAATGTTTGCAGTGCCATTCTCAATGGGGAAGGGGTTCCAGTGGGACCCCTTCCCTATTGCAAATGGGTTACCACCCATTACAAAAGGGTGCAAACTGCGATTGGTTTGCGACCGCGTTCGCGGTCACAAAGCAATCCTACATTGCACTGCGACTCGCAATTAGGAAGGGAGCATCCCTTCCTAATTGCGGCTGGAAAACCCGTTTTGCGATTCGGTAACCAGGTTACCGAATCGCAAAACGAGGTCTGTGCATTGCAAACTGCTTAGTACATCTGGCCATTGGTGATCTAGCTTTTACCCCTCTAAACCAACGTGTCGTTGCCTGGATCCCCTGCAGAGTGTGCTAGCTTTGCACACTACATAGCCAGCCTCCTACATCTGTGTTCAGGGTGAAGCCTGAGTGAGCCCCGACCTCCCTCATAGTGTTGTGGAGGATTGTCAGGGTCCCTCATTGCTAGCAAAATGTCATCAGCATAGAGGGACACTATTTACCTCTTGTCCCCAGTCATGATCCCGATACCTGTGTGCCTGTGGTGTGTAATCTGTGCCAGTGGTTTTATAATCAAAGCAAAGGTCATGGGGGAGAGGGAGCTCCCTTGGCATATACCTCACCCTTCCGACAACCCGTGTCCCACTTTTACTCTGGCCCTAGAGTCAGTGCATAACAACATCACCCATCTGAGGATAGTCTTCAACCAGCCCTTTTCTAGGGAGCATTCTTTCCATAAATAACCAGTCCACTGTGGCAAATGCCTTATGCGCATCCAAGCTTGGTAGGGCCCAAGGCTCCCCCCTACAGATTGTTCAGTGATGAGAAATGATTTGCATATATTAGTGGTGGTGGTCTGTCTCACTCTGAACTCTGTCTGGTCTGTATGTATAAAACTCTCTGCCGCTTTTGCCATTCTGTGTCCCAGACTTTTTCCCAGAATGTTTGCGTCTACTGTTATCATTGACAGCAGTAAGTAAGATTCACTCTCTCTCCTAGGTAGCATCACTATATGTGCTTCTCGCAAGGAAGCAGACAGTATCCCCTTCTCAAAAACCACTTTATATATAGTCAGTAAGGACTTGCATATTAGGTCTAGATATGTTTGGTAGAACTCCACAGTCAACCCGTCATTGCCAGGGACTGTCCCAGTGTTCATGTGTTTGATGGTCCATCTAATATCAGTTTCCACTATGGGGGTATTTAGGAGCATCCTCACATCACCCGTTACCCTGAGCAATTGTGCCTCATCTAGTATGCTCTATAGATTAGTCTCAGATCCCTGTACTTGCCGCTGATAAAGTGAGGAGTAAAAAGTGGTGAAGTGCCCCAGTATTGCCTCTTGTGATGTGAACAGCGCTCCATTAGCACCCCTCATGACATCCACTGTATTACCCCATCTCTCCCTATTGACTAATCACACTAACAATCAGCAGGTGGTGTCCCCTTGTTCATGTTGAATCTCTGTGTATACGCGGTCATCATGTCTCCCCAGTGTCTCACATGCTTTGTCCAGTTCAGCTGTCAATGTATGCCATATTTCCCATACTTCATTGCTGTGTGGGGTCTGCCTGTCTATGTACGCTATCTGTGGTTCCATTCGCAAAACTGTGCTACTCAAAGCCCGCCTCACTCCACACGTCACTGCTATGCATTTCCCTCACATGGTCACCTTGAAGACTTCCCAAAGGATGCCTGATGACTGGACAGTGTCTGCATTGAGGTGAAAATATTCACGTATCGCTTTTCGGATATCCTCCATGTAAGCCTGGCATATAGTGCATGTGAGTTAAAGTGCCACTGAGGCACCAGGGAGATATAAGTCTGTCCCAGTATGTCCACCTTCAGGGGAGCAAGGTCAGACAGCGTTCAGTCCAAGTATTGTACATCCCAAAAGTGCACAACCAGTTCTGGGTGAATAAACATGTAGTCTATCCTGGAGAATGTACAGTGTGGCGGGGAATAAAATAAATAGCCTTGTGTCTGTCCATGTGTGGTCCACCATTGTTCCACCATGCCCAGTGTATCCATCCCTTCCAATAGTGCTGTGGAGGCCCTGGCCGAGGGGCACCCTATGGGCCGAGAACTATCTAGTTCCCTGTCTAGCACACAGTTACAGTCCCCCATCCAGATTATGTCACAAAGTGCATATGGTGCTAACAATTGTGTCACCCCCTTGTGAAAGTCTGGTGTATCTATGTTTGGTGCGTAAGTATTAAGAAATACCATCTGTCTGCCTCCAATAGTGCCTAACACCCCCATGTACCTCCCATCAGCCGATCCCAGGATAATGTCGGCCTTGAAGGGGGCACTGGCATCCATCCAGAGCAATACCCCTCGCGCCAAGGCTGTGAAGCTGGTATACCACATTTGGCCCCCATTTGGTGCAGAGCTACTCTTTTTTGTGTGGTAATAAATATGTCTCCGGTAGCATTATGCTCTTTGCTTGTTGTTTGCACAAATAGGACCATATTGACTGCATATTGATCTGGTTCTGAATCCCTTTGACATTCCATTAGATTATTTTTACCCTCATAAATCATGTCTGTCAGCTATCCATTCCTCGCTCTTCCCTCGTTCTGTGAGTGACTGTCCTGTTCAGTGTGCATGTTTCTGCCCTACACGCTCCCCCACTCCATTGTCCACCCAACCCCCCTCTCATCTGGCCCACCCCAACCTAGCCTCCACAAATGAAACAGACACTGTCCTCCCAAAATCCCCTACATTTAAACAGCCGAACAACCCCAACACAGCGCATTGGTCGTGTGAGCCCCAGTTCCGGGTCTGCATCAGTGGCAACACCTCCATTAACTTCAGCCCCCACCCCCAAAAAGAGAAAGCTCTGAAACTGAGGAGAAAGATAAGAACGCCTTTCAGATCTCATGTATGAACTATTCCCATTCAGCCTGTAATCACCCCCCCTCAGTATAGTCCAATATTATCTGTGCCCTCCTATACAGACCATAGTTCTTATACCTCCCCCATTGCTGCTCCATGAGTATGGGTTCAGGTGCCCTCAGCAAACTACATGGCTTCCTCCAGGTGATCAAAACAGTATCATTTGCCGCTGTCGGGCCGGGGGCAATAATGCATATGCAAAGCCACGCTCCAGGAGTTTCTTTTTTACTTCCATAAAAGGCATGTGTTTTTGCTGCACAGCTGTGCCATAGTTCAGGTAAAACGGGATCATGTTTCCATTTTACTCCACATTTTCTTGTGCACGGGCCACCCTCAGCACATTCATTTCATTGTTTTATCTTTACATCCTAGCAATCAGCATGCGTGGTGGCGCTTCAGGCTTTGGTTTGCCCCTGGCGTTCTATAGGCTCTGTCCACCTGTAGTCCCTCTGTTGCCTCAAGTCCCAGCAGGGCATCCGGCAGCCAGGTGTCCAGGAATTGCTCCATCGGCAAAGCCTCCGTTTCTTCCGACATCCCTAGCATGTGGAAATTATTGTGTCTCGATCTATCTTGCCAATCCTTGAGTTTAGACTCATGCATCCACAGACATTGTTCATGGTCAGCAAGCATGGTGGTTTGCACACCTGCAATCCCCTATACCTCGTCCATTCTGGTCCCCAGGTCTCTGACCCTCCTTCGCATCTTGTCCATGTCCTGACTGAGCAGCGCCACTGCCGAAGCCACGTCATCGACATTCTTGGTTATGGCCTTGTTGTCCTCCAATATCAGCACATTTAGGTCCAACATGGACAGTGTTGTGACCTCCCTCACTTCCTGCTCCTCAGCAGTCATTGTGCTTTGTGCCATTCTGGCCAATCCATCCTCAATTGTATGGCATGACTTGGGGGCCCACCACTATCCCTTTGGGCTTGGGCGACATCCATGCCCCAACTCCCTGTGTGGTAGGGGAGTCATCCTACTCCTTCAACAGACCACTGTGATCTGCTGTTCTTTGTACTTAGGTTATAATCTCCATCCCAGCTGCTTTATTGGATCCCTGGGCAACAATGGAGCCTGCATATCTGAGTAATGTTCAGCACCTCCCATCTACACACACCTCGCAGTAGTCCTCTCTTCATCCCCATTCATAGGGCCCTGGACCAGCCAAGGGCAATCCCTGTGCGCTCCAGGCCTCATATTTGCCCGTCTTAACCACCTGTGCCAGGTGCACCACAAGACTGGCTCACCAGATCTACATGTCCATCACGCTTCACCATGGCTCTATGCCCTGTTCTCCAGGACCCTTGAAAGATTGCAGGCTCAGCGCTCCAGGACATTCAGGGCAAAAAGGCATTCTCCAGGGCCATTTGATTACTGCAGTCTCAGCGCCCCAGAGATGCCCTTGGAATAGGCCCACATAGGGGCCTACACAGTGGAGAGGAGGAGGCCTCAGGGATCCCCCTCCCTGAATCCAGATGTTGTGTTCAGCTACCCTCAGTGCCAGCAACCCACCATGCACCGCTGCAGTCCCCGACCTCCGATCCTCATTGTTCTGCACCAAGGCCATTCAGCACTGAGCTCTGCAGCCATTGACTAGCATCTCCAGCCCGCCCCTGCCAGAGCCTCTGCCGGCAGGTCGCTGCTTCGGGACCTGCAATGTCTTTACTAGCATGGGGGAGCCCAGCAACTCAGGCCCCACCTGTGCTACCACCGCCTCTCTGTCACCCAGCATGCCTTCACTCTTCCTGCTGCCGCTCCTCTGGCCATCTGGTAACCAGGCCACATCATTCCAGTAGGGCTCCACAGTGTGCTGTCTCAGGCCCTATTCAATTGTGCCCAGGGGGGTGGGTGGATCACTGCTCATCTCACGGGCACTGCCACAGTGGCATGAGGGCCCAAGGGGGGCTAACTCCTGTAATCCGTCGGAGCCTTGGCACGGCACGTCTGCTCAGGCAGCCATTTTGGCTCCTCCCTCTACACAAAGTGAACTTTTACTGGAGTTGGTGTCTCATCCTCCATTTACATCAAATCCCAGATGTGCCACACATTGTTGTAATCCTCAGGTAAAACTCCCTGAGAGACTTCACTTGCTGTATCAAAACGTGTTTCAGAATAAATGAAAACTAAATTTAACTATTGTTAGCCATCAGCAGAAGTAAAACCACTAGTGTTTTCAACAGAAGTAAAACTGCTAGTATCAACCATGCATCATATAAATGTATATTATTGTGCTGAAATTAAATTATATGTTCCTAGAATTTCAATAACTGAAAGGAATTTGCTGCATCACATACATATGTGGTAACTACAAGTCATGTTTCTATTGCTATGCACATTATTGCTACTATGTACATATAAGTATATTTTTTAATATAACAATTAGGAATACATTTTGACCTCAAGTGCAAAGCCTGTACAAAAAACATATCATATACAGTTAACATGGATGTTTGTTTGCTAACCTGATTTTATTTGGTAAATCAATCAGTTAGTACACAAGGCACTACAGCATCTCTGGGTTAGGACACCTTTCTGAAGTGGATCTTTAAGGCAAAGGCTTTACATTCACTCTTTTACAGTGCAGTGATGCACATGTGGGAGTTGATGCCCACAAGTATTGCATTCTTTCTCCTTTGATCCACTGTTAATACATTTCTAGTGTATCTCACAATGTCAGAAATCAAGGCAGTCCATCTGGGATCTGGTTTTTCATTTCTGTAGAAAGGGGCAGTAGGAAACTGTACTGGTTGCACCAATCCACCCTAAAAACTATCTGTCAGCATCCACGAGCCAGTGCTCAGTCCAAAGGAATGAGGAGGGCCAGGGATGCATATTTGTGAAGAACTAAGTACAGGGAGCAGAATTGCCTCACCCTTCTCAGAGATCACTCAGGAGGTGACCCTGGGTGCTAGTCCACTGTTTCAGGGTTGTCTAGGTGTGAGAGTGCCTTTAACCTATGATCAAAATCAAAAATATTGAAGGAGCTCCAGGGAAGAACTTTAAATGGCTAAATGAACTATTCTCATTTGTAGGAAAGTGGCCTCTTTCTAGCATGGTTACCCCCACTTTTGGCCTGTTTGTCAGTGTGTTTGACTGCATCTACTGGGATCCTGCTAATCAGGACCCTAGTAGTTATGCTCTCTCCCTTAAATTATGGTTATTGCATACTGGTAATCCAGTATGTCACCCACAATTGGCATACTGGTGCCCCCTTATAAGTCCCTAGTATATAGTACTTAGGTAACCAGGGCATTGGGGTTCCAGGGATCCCTATGGACTGCCATTGCATCCTGCATGAAAAGGTGCATGCACCCTTTCACTGCCATTTATCCTGCAGCAGGTCACTTATGTCACCCCTATAGCAGGCCCTCCAGCCCTGAGGGCAGGGTGCAGAGTACCTGTGTGTGATGGCACCACTGCACTAGCAGAGGTGCCTCCACGACCTCCAGGATCATTTTCCTGGACTTTGTGAGTGCAGGTATGCCATTTTACGCATGTACTGGACAAAGGTCACAACCTATGCCCAGCTACATAATGGTAACTCCGAACATAGGTATCAAACATGTTGGAATCATACCGCAATGCTTTTTCAAACATTGGTTGTATGATTCCATGCACTCTGGGGGCTCCTTAGAGGACCCCCAGTGTTGCCATTCCTGCCTTCTGAGGTTTTCCAAGCAGCCCCAGCTGCTACCACCTCTCAGACAGGTTTCTGCCCTCCTGTTGCTTGAGCAGCTCAAGCCCAGCAAGGCACAACAAAGGATTTCCTTTGCGAAAGGGGGTGGTGCACCTTTGGAAATAGGTGTTACAGGCTTGGGAGAGGTAGCCTCCCCAAGCCTCTAGAAATGTTTTGAAATGCACAGATGGTGCCCTCCTTGCATAATCCAGTCTACACCAGTTCAGGAACCCCCAATCCCTGCTCGGGTGTGAGACTGGACAAAGGAAAGGGGAGTGACCACTCCCCTCTCCATCACCATCCCAGGGGTGGTGCTCAGAGCTCCTCCAGAGGGTCCCTGGGTTTTGCCATCTTGAATTCCAAGTTGGCAGGGTACTCTGGGAGCATCTGAGTGGCCAGTGCTAGCAGGAGACGTCAGAGCCCTCCCCTGATAGGTGCTTACCTGTTTAGCTTGCCAATCCCCCTTTCAGGGCTATTTGGGGTCTCTCTCTTGGTTGGTTCTTCAGATTCAGATTGCAAGACTCCATAAGGAATCCTCTGCATCCTTTACTTCACCTTATTACCAAAGAAACTGCATTTGGACCCTCCAGGAACTTTACAACTGCAACAAAGAAGCAAAGACGACTTCTCCAACATTGTATCTTCAGCTCCTGCCAGCAACTGCAACTGTTTCCTGGTCGTGCATCCTCAGAGGACAGCCTGTCTTCAGCCTGCACCATAAGAACAAAGGAATCTCCCTTAGAGTGAAGGAGTCACTCCCCTGCTTCAGCAGGCACCTCGCTGCAATGACGACCGGTTGTGTGGGACCCCTCTCCCAACGAGCTGCCTGGATCCTACATCACGGGTAGTGGACTGAAGTGGTCCCGATGGTCCTGGCGTCCAACTTTCCAACTTTGGTGGAGGTAAGACCTTACCTCCTCACGCAAGAAAGTACCCCCGTGTACCCCGTGTTTTGCAGTTGCCAAGGCTCGTTGGCATCCTTCCACAAACTTCTTCATGCACCGTGCAACTCCGCCAACCAGCACTCCTTCCTGCGACACACAGCTACCTGCATGGTTCTCCAGCAGCGTGGGACCCTTTGTTGTAGTGCTGCATGGGCTTCCTTTTGCACATTCTTTGTTCCCATGCTGTGGGACTCCTGAGCACTCTGCCTGGTCTTCCGAGGACTCTCTGAGTTGCTGAGAGCCCCTTCTGACTCACCCCCTGGGTAGAGTGCACCAGGTCCCTCCTGGTCCCGGGAAGCGCCATTTTTTGCTAACCGCATGCTTTGTGTGTGCCAAGGTTTGTTGGCGGACTCCAGTGACACAAACCAGACTGCAATCATCCATCCCACGTGGGACATCATCTGAACCAACCAGGAATCTGCATCCGTCTTCTTGGGTGCAGTAATAACTGTTGTTCTTCACCGGTGGTTCTTCTTTTGCACCTTCATCCGGGTTAGCAAGGGCTCCTGTTCTCCCTGGACCCTTCAGTGCTTCTTGAACTTGGCCCTCTTCTTCCACAGGTCTTCAGGTCCAGGAATCCATTGTTGGTGTCTTGCAGTCTCTTCTGGTTCTTGCAATATCTTCTTTCTCATGTTCTTGTGTGTTCTAGGAAAATTACTGTGATTTACTAGTGCTTTCCTGGGCTCTGGGATGGGTTCTTTTACTTACCTTTGTTGTTTTCTAATACTCCCAGCACCCTTCTACACACTACACTTGCCTAGAAGGGAAAACAACTTTTGCATTTCACTTTCTTAGCATATGCTTTGTGTTCCTCCTAGATCCATTTCTAACTATTGCGATTTTCACTATTTGCACTGTTTTCTAACTGTTTTCTGCATACTAGTGTATATAATTTGTGTATTACTTACCTCCTTTGGGAGTATAGTCTCTATGGTATTTTTGGCATTTGTGTCACCAAAATAAAGTACCTTTATTTTTGTAACACTGAGTATTTCCTTTGGTGTGTTAGTACTGTGTGACTACAGTGGTATTGCCTGAGCTTTGCATGTCTCCTAGTTACGCCTTGGCTGCTTACCCAGACTACCCCTAGAAGGCCTGGCTTCTAGACACTGTCTACATTTCACTAATAAAGAATAACTGGACCTGGTATAAGGTGTAAGTACCTTAGGTACCCACTATAAACCAAGCCAGCCTCAAACATCATTGGACTGTATTTCTTTGTAAAGAAGTATTTTATGCAGCCCAAGACTCACAAACGTATCCCTTATCAGTGTGACCACTTTAATCAGCAGATTTATGAAAATAAAGTGCAGTTAACATGAAAATCAGCAATGTTGCATTATGAAGATGGACAAAAGTAGCAAAGTACTTGTGAGAAATTAGGTTGGAAGTTGAGAGGGGATGTGCTCTTCTCAAGAAACATCTACAGTCCCTGTCAGGGTGGAAAAAGGACACAAGAGTCACTAAATTAACCTCTATTAACACCCCAGCTAGCTTGGGACAAAAGCAGTCAGACTTAACATAGAGGAACCATGTTAAGTATTTATACAGCACACAGACAGTAATAAACTAAAAACAGAACACAAGAAACAATTTAATAATTTATTTGACACAGATATGACAACAATTTAATCAGTAGAATGGGAAATTTGCAATTTCAAAGTCTTAGTTCAAAGAATTTGAGCTGCATTGGTTCTGAGGGAACCCAGAGTTGGGCCATGAGGAGTACACTCTGAGGCTAGGTAAAGGTCCAAGACCTGGAGTCACCTCTTGGGGATCAGAACTCACACCAGCAGAGGTCAGCAGCAGGGCACAGGCAGGTCCAGTTGATTCTGGGCAGTTGCGCACATGCAGGACAGGTCTCTGGAGTTTGTTATGTTCCTGTAGCTTATAACACAAAGCCAGTCAGCTAGCCCTTTGAGTCACTCTAGGGGTTCTGGGTTCAAGGAGCAAGTCCAGTCTACCTTCCTCATGCAGCAGAGCAACATGACTGCAGCAGGGCAGTCCAGCAGCAAGGCAACAGAGCAGTTCTTCTTCTGAATCTTCCACAGGTCCAGAAGTGATCTGAAGAGTGGGTCTGAGTGTCTTATTTTTATACCTGATATTAGCTTTAAAAGAGGAGACATTTCTGAAGCTTCCCCCCTCCCACAGAGGTTTTTCAAATGTTCTGTCCTGGTCCAGCCCGGCTGTCTGCAGTCCCTATAGGCTAGTGTGAAGCTCTTTGTGTATGAGCTGAGGCAGTACCTTTTAAGTGCAAGTAACAAGTGACAGATACCGCCCCCCACCCCACCAAGTCAGAATGGCCTATCCTGCCAACATCCAAGCCCTCTATTGTGATAGTGTCTGGGAGGAGTACGCAAGTCCAACTGTCAGTTATACCTCGTCATCTGACTCAGGAAAGAGGCTGCAGCTATCAAATGGTTAGGAACCGAAAAAGATAACGTTCTAAAAGTGGCATTTTCAGAACTGTGACTCAAAGTTCAACCTTACTATTCAAGGGGGTTTTAAATTAAAGTTCCTCGGACACCAAACATGACATTTCTACCTGGTCCCAATTAAAAGCTACAAAGCCCAATGTTATCCTATGATAGAGGTAGGTCCCACAGTAGTATAAAATACATTTGTGAGTTTTTCACTAGCAGGACATGTACAGCTTACTATTATCTATCCATCTTTGTAAATACGGTGCTCCATGTCCTATTGGCTGTTTAGGGTCTACCCTACAAGTAACATTTATATCAAAAAGGGTTTTAGGCTTGGCAACAAAATTATTTTGCCAAGTCGATTTGGCAATTTAAAACTGCATACAGGTTGCAATGGCGGACCTGTGACGTTTAAAAAGGCTATGTATGTGGGTGGCAAAATACGTGCTGCAGACTCAATATAAGCATTTAATACAGGCTCTGTGTACATGTAATACCACTTTAGTAGGGACTCAAAAGTAAGATAAATATGGCAATAGGGTGTAAACAATTTCCCCAAGTTTAGAGGAGAGAGAGCACGTGCACTTTCAATCTGGTTAACAGTGACATGGTGTGCAAAGTCCTAAAGCCAACAAAAACTGGTTCCGAAAACAGGAGGGGTGAAGGGAAAAGATTTGGATGTGACCCTGAAGAGATGGCCAGGCCCAACAGTAATTCATAGTATGTAAGGCTTTGTAAAACAAAATCAGTGTACACTAAGCATATGTTTCCTTTATGGTACTCACAATGTATGTTGTATATTTCTGTGAATGGTGGAGCTCATGATTTAAATGTGCCATCCATCATCCATGCCCTACTTTGTGTTGCATAAAATATTATACCTCTGTTGTTATAAGTGTTATCATGCACAAGAAAGGGTTGCTAACTGTTCTTTGTATTTAGGTTATCAGGGATATTTTAGTTTTGGAATATTTTAGGAGCAGTGTGTTTTCAGTTGTACATTTTCTGGCTTGTCCTATAAGTCTTGTCAAGTTTTGAATACATGGGAGTTGCCCTGTAGTGTAGTCAGGAACCTTTGGTATGACATTTTTCAAATAAATCCTCATGGTCCTTATGATCCTTGGGAACTAGCAATTGCTTCTCTCAGGTTTTGTAAACATTTCTATCTTCTATTTCTGCAACATTTTCAGGATGCTTATGTTCTCTAGGCTTAGTACAACATTATTTCTAGTTATAGCCCTCTGAGAACAAGCATTGAAATTATATGTTGTACCTTTTTCAGCATGTATTTTCTATGCTTGTGCTCTTTTGACTCTAGCTATATCCTATTTAAGACCATAAAAGACAATACACGTTTTCCTTTTTGAGATATGTTGTATATGGTAGGGATATACTGTATATTGATTAAATGTGTGTGATAAATACATATTTAATTACCATTGATGTTTAGAGGTGCATTACATAGTTTACATTGTATGCTTAAAGATGAGATGTTGTTTTGATTGAAGGAATGTTTTTGAGGTTTCTCTTTATTTTTTAAATTACAAGACAGGTGTGTGATTTTGATCTGTTGAAAAAAAAATGTTTGATAGAATATGCGTTTTAACGATAATTGTGATTATTCTAATGGTCTATTTTATACTGGTTTTACTTTAAAACTATTCTCTGGTTAGAGTTTCAAAGTTATGTTATATTTACTTACTTGTGATAGCCTGTTTGTGGAGTTCGTAGTTTAGATGGGTGATTTGGTTAATTTTGTCTTTATGTCTTCAGGGTTGCTGCTGTGGTGTTCTTATATTAGGGAAATATAAATAGAGATATTATTTTTTGTGTTTAATGTTTAAACATGGGTATTGGCTGTATTTAGTTACAACTCATTTAAGTTATGCTACTTCCTCCTTAGAGTTGGCTTTCATTTTGGCAGTTAGATTTTTTTCTGTGTTTAGAGTCCGACAGAGTGTAGCTTTTTTGAAGCTTTTTTGAACTGTTGGTATTTTTGTCACTAAATAATACATGTTTGTGTGTGCTTTGTATACTGGTAATTTAAATGGGAAAATGTTTCTATTGGTTTATTAGTTGTAGCTGTATTTTATTGGCTATTTTGTTCATTGTTTGAATCTACTTTAGTCTTTGTAAGATGGATGCTAATTAGCGTTCACACACACACACACACCCACCCATATATACGTTTATATACATGTGTATATATGTACACATATCTGAAAATATATATATGTATATATATATATATTTAGGTTTAATGTTATATTTACTTTTCATAGTTTATTTAACTATAGTTTATTTTTATTTTGATTGTTGCTAGATTAATATATTTTTTCATATTTATTGTTGAGATCTTTATATAATTAATAAGGTAATTGTATATTTATCATATTTATTTAGGCCCTCATTACAAAATTGGCAGTAAAAGCCGCTTACCGCCGTGCAGAAGACCGCCAACACACCGCCGCGGCCGTGGAATTCCGCCACAGCTATTATGACCCACATCTTGAAATCCGACAAAAATCAGACACCCACACAAGTCCGCCACACCAAAGGTCAGTGATAAACTGGCGAAAACAAAACCTCCACCATCACGCCAACAGAAATACGCCCACACTATCAATACACACAAATCCACGCGGCGATCTTTCAACCGCGGTATTCCATTGGCGGTACACACCACTGTGCTCAAAATACACACACTCTCACAAAACACAGCCACATTGGACAATTCGAAATACACACACCTGATACACATACACACACCACTCCTACATACCCAATACAATATAAAACACACACCCAATTCACCCACAAACCCCTACAACCAAAAATCAAAGAGAGAAAGCCAGAGAGAGACACCAGCATCCACAAACTACCATCCACAGGCACTCAACACCATCACCCACACAACTTCCACGCACAAAACACCACACACCACTACATATCACCACACTTATCACCACACACACCACCCCACACATCACCTACACCACCCCATGGCACGGCAAAGACACCCCAGGTTCTCGGAGGAGGAGCTCAGGGTCATGGTGGAGGAAATCGTCCGGATAGAGCCAAAGCTATTTGGAGCACAGGTGCAGCACACCTCAATTACAAGGAAGATGGAGCTATGGCGAAGAATAGTTGACAGGGTCAACGCAGTGGGACAACACCCAAGAAATCGGGACGACATCAGGAAGAGGTGGAATGACCTACGGAGGAAGGTGCGTTCTGTGGTCTCCAGACACCACCTGGCGGTACAGCGGACTGGCGGCGGACCCCCACCTCCTCCCCCACAACTAACAACATGGGAGGAGCAGGTCTTGGCGATTCTGCATCCTGAGGGCCTCGCAGGAGTCGGTGGAGGAATGGTCTCTGGTAAGTCAAACCTTTAAATACGATATCCCCCACCCTACCTGCATGCTATCACAGACCCCCATCACTCCAACTCCTCACAAATGTACTAATATCACAAACCACACATCCCAACACCAAGCACTGCATGCAACAACAACGCATGGACACCCATCACTAAAGCATGCACACTGCACATACCCATACACTCCTCTAAACCATTATCACACAAGCCCCCACACAGGAATGCTAGCACTGGGGTACACGGTCACCCACCCATTGCACACCATGACACACAGATGCAATAATCATGCTTTTACGCCCCAGCAGGACCACTACCCAACGTCACCAGACAGGAGGGTCCAGACATCTCCAGCCCACCCACAGAAGAGGCCCATAGTGATGACAGCAGCTCTGTCCAACTGGATCCAGATGACCAGCCCGGACCATTGTGGGCCTCGGGACAGTCGGTTCCCCTCACACAGGCACAGGCCACCACAGACCTTCCACCCTCTGGTAACACCAGCACAGCACCCACCCAGCGGGCCCATATCTCCGTCCCCAGGACACGTCAATCAGCTGTGGGTCCACCACTACAGGGAACCCATGATAACCCACCACCCCAACAACAACAGGGACCTGGGGGCAGTGGCAGTGGGCACACAGTCCAGGGGACGAAGGCCCAGGAACACAGGGGAACTGGGAGGGCTGCTGTGCGACAGGGGGCGGACAGGCCAAGGGAACCCACCCTCCACGAGGCCCTCTCCTCCATCATGGGAGCATACCACCACTCCCAGGAGACGATGGCAACGGTCCTGGCCAAGTTTCAGGAGACCCAGTGCATGCAGGAGGAACAGTATTTGGGATTCAGAGAGGAACTCAGAACCATCAGCTCCGCCCTGGGCACCATCGTAGGGGTACTGAAGGAAATACTTAACACCAGGAGAGACACTGTGGCACTCCAAGGGGCCCCTGACACTAACATGGATGATGAACTGCCAACCACCTCCGCCGGCGCTAGTGGACAGGAGGCACCGCCACAGGACCACCACACCAGCACCCCACCCCCTGTAGATGGAGAACCACCCCGCAAGCGGTCCCTGAGATCCAGGAACAAGACAGAGCACAATGCCAAGACCCCGCCAAGAAATGAGACCACCCTGATTGTCAAACCACTGTCCCACTTTGTCACCCTGTCTATATTGGAACTGCCCCAACTCCACTTCCTATGCCCATATGGGCAATGCACCTATGAGTCTAATAGACTGGACTCTGCCATGGACACCCCTCCGCCATCACCCCTCACCATTTAACTCCACCCACCAATATTTTGTATGTAAATAAACACACCTAAAGCACCAAAAGATCTGGAGTCTGTCTGTGATTTAGAAATAGTGTATTTGCAATTACAGTGACAACATTTCCAGGAAATAGTAATGTAAGCATACCAATGTCAGACAGCTCTAGTCCATGAGGAATCTAAGCAGATGACACACGTTGGAAACCACACCTGTGAAACCGTAAGGGAAAATGACAACTCAGTGACCATACACTGGGTGAAATCGACAGACAGGATAGAGGTAGAAGTGTAAAAGTACTTGTAGTAGGCAGGAATGTATTCTCACCTGTGTGTCACTGGAAATATTGCTAGATGACTGTCTTCTTCCTCTGCTTCCTCCTCATCACTGTCCACAGGCTCCACAGCTGCCACAACACCGCCGTCTGGACCATCCTCCTGCAGAAAAGGCACCTGTCGTCGCAAAGCCAAGTTGTGAAGCATACAGCAGGCCACGATGATCTGGCACACCTTCTTTGGTGAGTAGAATAGGGATCCACCTGTCATATGGAGGCACCTGAACCTGGCCTTCAGGAGGCCGAAGGTTCGCTCGATCACCCTCCTAGTCCGCCCATGGGCCTCATTGTAGCGTTCCTCTGCCCTGGTCCTGGGATTCCTCACTGGGATCAGTAGCCATGACAGGTTGTGGTAACCAGAGTCCCCTAATAGCCACACCCGGTGCCTCTGGAGTTGACCCATCACATAAGAGATGCTGCTATTCCGCAGGATGTAGGCACCATGCACAGAGCCAGGGAACATAGCATTTACCTGGGAGATGTACTGGTCTGCTAAACATACCATCTGTACATTCATGGAATGATAACTCTTCCAGTTCCTGTACACCTGTTCACTTCTGTGGGGGGGGACCAAAGCCATCAATGGCACCTATGATGTTGGGGATATGTCCCATGGCATAGAAGTCACCTTTCACTGTAGGCAAGTCCTCCACCTGAGGGAAAACGATGTAGCTCTGCATGTGTTTCAGCAGGGCAGACAACACTCTGGACAACACGTTGGAAAACATAGGCTGGGACATCCCTGATGCCATGGCCACAGTTGTTTGAAAAGACCCACTTGCAAGGAAATGGAGCACTGATAGCACCTGCACTTGAGGGGGGATTCCTGTGGGATGGCGGATTGCTTGCATCAGGTCAGGCTCCAACTGTGTACACAGTTCCTCGATTGTGGCACGGTCAAACCTGTAGGTGATGATCAAACTTCTTTCCTCCATTGTCGACAGGTCCACCAGTGGTCGGTATACCGGAGGAGGCCGCAATCTCCTCACATGTCCCAGCGGACAGTGCCTATGAAGGACAACAGCAAGCACAGAGTCAAACAACTCAGAGGTATGTACTCACAGTCTACCACAGAACACCATTCATACACAAAATGTGGCCTGTATGTGTGTTGTGAGACTAGGCCTAGGTATGTGTGACGCAGTTGGTAATTAGCCCATGTGGGCCCCTGAAATGGCGGCTGCCTGACCTGTAAAGTGGGACAATGGGATGTAAGGTAACTGCGCTGGCGTTGTACACAGTCGCGGTAGGCGGTCGAAGACCGCGGCGCAAAGCTGCATTGGTTAGCATTGGACCCTATGGGTCCCAGGAGCCAATGACGATGTACGCCGGCGGTGATGGTACGCACCGCCGCGGACGTGCCCGCCGTGGACGTGACCGCCATTTTCTAACTGTTGAATCACTTGATACCTGATCTTCGACAGGAGAGGACCTACACTGCAAGTGCTGCTGTGACCTCGGTCTGGGAGAGACAATGGTTCGTGTGTCTGGGGAAAGGGCCCCTGCCTTCACTGCAGAGGAGTTGGAGAAGCTCGTGGACGGGGTCCTCCCCCAGTACACGCTACTCTACGGTCCTCCAGACCAACAGGTAAGTACACAGGGAGCATGTTCTATGGGCTATGCCTGTGTGGAGAGGGCTGGTTGCAAGAAGGAAGGGGGCACAGTGCTGCATGTATGAAAGACTGTGAATGCATGTGCCACATGGCAAGGGTAGGGATGTGTGCCACTCAGTTTGACGGTGCAGTTCACTGTTCCCCTGTACATTTCATGCAGGTTAGCGCCCACCAGAAGAAGGATATTTGGCGTGCCATCACCAAGGACGTCCGGACCCTGGGGGTCCACCACAGACGGAGCACCCACTGCCGGAAAAGATGGGAGGACATTCGCCGCTGGAGCAAGAAGACGGTGGAGGCTCAGCTGGGGATGGCCTCCAAACGTGGGAGGGGTGCCCGTCGAACCATGACCCCCCTGATGTTCCGGATCCTGGCGGTGGCCTACCCGCAGTTGGATGGGTGCTTGAGGGCATCACAGCAGACACAAGGGGGTGAGTACACTATCGTTCAGCGGACTTTGCGCGCAGTGAAGGTGTCTGGGTGGGGGAGGAGGGCTGTGGGTTCCCCTAGGCCAGGGCGAGTTCCGTAGGCTAAGTCCATTCGTAAGGAATGGCCTTGTGGCCCCCCACCCCACCTCTGTAGAGTGCCAAGTACAGCTAGTCTTGCCCCTGTGTCATCTATGTGTGCAGATGTCGTCCATAGCCTTGTAGGCCATTTCCCAGGAATTGCACTGTAGAGCCCAACAGCGCGACGTAGTGCAGGGGGCTGCTGTGTCTGTATTGTCCGTCAACGGTAGCGGTAAGCCATGCACTGAACCTGTCTTTCTTCTGTCGTCCCCCCCCCTTTTGTGGTCTCCCTGTTCTTGTGTGCATTAGCATCATCAGGCGGAGGTACAGTGGCACCAGAGCATGAGGGAGCTGCATCCCACATGGGCATGGAGGCCCACACTACGGACTCAGAATACACCAGTGGGACGGAGGGCGAGGGGAGCACCACGGCAGTCACAGGATCTGCAAACAGCGACACGGACTCATCCTCCGATGGGAGCTCCCTTGTGGTGGCGGCAACATCTGTGCCCCCCACTTCCACAGGTACAGCGCCCACCACCCCTACCAGCACCGCCCTCCCAGCAGCCCCTCTGCCTTCGCCCTGTGCCCGCTCACCCAGGAGGGTGGGCATCACCTTCGCCCCAGACACCTCAGCCCCTGCCTCTGTCACCTCTGCTGCCCTCAGTGAGGAGGCCATTGACCTCCTCAGGTCCCTCACTGTTGGGCAGTCTACCATTTTGAATGCCATCCAGGGTGTAGAAAGGGAGTGGCAACACACAAATTCATTCCTGGAAGGCATTCATTCTGGTCAGGCTGCCCTTCATCGAACCGTTCAGACTCTGGCCTCAGCACTGATGGCAGCCATTGTCCCTTCCCCCTCCAACTTCCTCCACCCAGACCCAATCCCCTGTACCTCTGCCTATCCCAAGAACACCATCAGACCTCACCACACAATGGAAGCTCAGGCAAACATAAGCACCACACATCCCGCAGGCAAGCATCACACACATACAGACACACCAACATCCACTGCCTCCACTGTGTCCCCCTCCTCCTCGTCTCCCTCCTCCCTCCCAGCCTCGTCTACACTCACACCTGCATGCACTACCACTACAGCCATTATGTCCCGCACCAGCACACCCACCACCACACCCCACTCACGTGCACTCTCCACCCCACTACCATTTACACGTCCCCTGTGTCCTCTCCCAGTATGTCTGTGACGCCCCCTTTGAAGATACACAAACACAGGCACACACCCACCCAACAGCCTTCCACCTCACGACAGCCTCCAGCCCATGCACCCAAATCCACAAAAGTTACACCTCCTACAACCACCACCTCTTCCTCCACTCCCAAACCCTCTCCAGCTACCCGTCCCAGTGTGTCCAAACAACTTTTCCTGTCCCCCCTTAACCTATTTCCCACCACCCCCCCACCGTCCAACTCACAGGTCCCGTACTAGCACCTCAGCCAAAAAATCTCTGGGACCAGTAGTGCCTGTTGTTACAGGTATGTGGAGTGCACCGGCCACCAGGGCAGCAAGTGTGGCATGGAGCCACAGCACAGCCAGTCCCCCCCCCTGTGAAGCACCAGAAGTTGGACAGTGCCCAGCGGGAGAGGAGGAAGACTTCAGCCAGCCAAGCCGCTCACAGGGGTTAAGGGGGGAGTGTGGACTCAGCTGTGACTCCTCCCAAGGTGGGGAAGGGGCAGAAGAAATCTCCAAAGTCTGGGAGGAGCAGCACGGCGGAGAAGACCGCCATCATCCCCGTTGCCCAGGAGGCCACGCCAGCACCATCGTCACTGCCCAGGAGTCCACCGCCAGCCCCATCGCACTGCCCAGGAGGCCACCGCCAGCCCCATCGTCACTGCCCAGGAGTCCACCACCAGCCCCATCGTCACTGCCCAGGAGGCCACCGCCAGCCCCATCGTCACTGCCCAGGAGGCCACCTCAGCCCCATCGTCACTGCCCAGGAGGGCCCCGCAAGCCACAGCCCAGCTGGCCAGGAGGGCCCCACAAGCCACAGCCCAGCTGGCCAGGAGGGCCCCGCAAGCCATAGCCCAGCTGTCCCATGAAGGACCGCCAGCCACAGCCCAGCTGGGCAATGACGGACCGCCATGGCAAGGACCGCTGAACAAGTCAGAAACTGGCAACTCAAGCACCGCTGAACAGGCCAAGGACCGCTGAACAGGACAAAGACCGCCATGGCAAGGACCGCTGAACAGGTCAGACACTGGCAACTCAAGCAACGCTGAACAGGCCAAGGACCGCTGAACAGGGCAAAGACCGCCATGGCAAGCACTGCTGAACAGGGCAAAGACCGCCATGGCAAGGACCGCTGAACAGGTCAGACACTGGCAACTCAAGCACCGCTGAACAGGCCAAGGACCGCTGAACAGGGCAAAGACCGCCATGGCAAGCACCGCTGAACAGGGCAAAGACCGCCATGGAAAGCACCGCTAGCCCATTTGCGACAGGGGCAGTGACACAACTGGGACCGTCCCGGGATGAGTGCTGCACTCTGCTCACCAGTCCCCCTCCAGAACCAGTGGAGACATGCATCCACTCCGTCTGTCCTGCACAGGATGAAGCACTCTGGGCACCAGTCCCCCTCAAGAACCAGTGGAGACATGCATCCACTTGTGAGACTGTGGCTTTACACTCCCCAGGATGGTACAGTGGGCAAACCACCCACTGTAGAGACTTGTGAGACTGTGGCTTTGCACTCCCCAGGATGGTACAGTGGGCAAACCACCCACTGTAGAGACTTTTGAGACTGTGGCTTTGCACTCCCCAGGATGGAACAGTGGGCAACCCACCCACTGTAGAGACTTGTGAGACTATGGCTTTGCACTCCCCAGGATTGAACAGTGGGCAAACCACCCACTGTAGAGACTTGTGAGACTGTGCCTTTGCACTCCCCAGGATGGTACAGTGGGCAAACCACCCACTGTAGAGACTTGTGAGACTGTGGCTTTGCACTCCCCAGGATGGTACAGTGGGCAAACCACCCACTGTAGAGACTTGTGAGACTGTGGCTTTGCACTCCCCAGGATACATCAATGGGCATGGAGGCCCCTCGTGGATCTGGCGTGGTGCACTCATCCGGCTGAGGTGCCCCCCTACCCCCTGAGGAGCCTGTTGTATTTCTATCTGATGCCCCTGCAGTGTTCTCTCCGTCATGTTCGAGTATCTTGTGTGGGCCTCGCCCATGCATTTTGGGCCCAGTGGTCCACGGACTATGAATGGTGCAAAACCTGCACTACTAATCGTGGTGTATATTTTGTTTATTGTATATATATATATATATATATATATATATATATATGTATATATTTGCTTACTGTATTTTGATATATTACAATGGTTACACTCATTTCCTTTTGTCTTTGCATTCTTCCGGGGGGGGTTGGGGGGTGTTACTATAATGTATAGATAAGCATTGGTGTGTGTGTTGTAGTGGGTGAGAGTCTGGGTGGGGGTTGGGGTGTTGAGTGTGTGTGTCCCTGTGTTTTTGCCTCCCCTATGTCGTAGGTGCAGTACTCACCGTGGTCTTCGCCACCGGCGTTGATGCTCCTCGTAGAAGAGCAGGAAGACTAACGCTGGGAGAATATGAAGTTCCGGCTCCATGGTGCCCTCCTTCCTCATGGATTGTGTAGAGGTGAGCGTTTTCCCTTTGAAATGGCTGTTTCCGCCGTGTTTTTATCCGCAGTGAATCCGCCCCGGAAAAGGTGGCGGATTGGCCTGTCATAATAGTGTGGGCGGTACATTGTCTCCCGCCTGTCTGTTGGCAGTTACCGCTGTGGTGTTTGTTAGTACCGCCGTGGTGGACAGAGTGTTAAAGTGGCTGTATTTGTTGGCGGTTTCCGCCACGGTCGTAATTGCAAAATGTTTACCGCCGGCCTGTTGGCAGTCTTACCGCCACTTTAACACCGTCCGCCAGGGTTGTAATGACCACCTTAGTCTTTGTCCATTGGAATAAATAATATTTTATATATACTTATATATATGTGTGTGTGTGTTTATGTATATATATATATATATGTGTGTGTGTGTGTGTGTACACTTAGGCCCTCATTACAACATTGGCAGCATTGACCGCCTACCACCATGGCGACGGCCGCCAACATACTGCGGCTATGGCTACCTGCCATCTACGTGTATCATGACCGCCGACGGTATTCAACCAGAATGCTGGCAGCACACTGCCGAAGGTCAAAGCGGCGGACGGTAGTAAGGTGGCGCTGTTGACAGCAGCACCGCCAGGCCAGTAAAACACCACTGACCGTATCATGAGCAATGATATGGCCTGGTGGTGTTTTGCTTGCGGACGCAGCTGCTGACAGCAGCGCCGCGGACTGTCTCCAGCCAGAGGACCCCCTGCAAGCAGCCTGTTGGCGGCAGTAATACCGCCAACAGGCCGGCGGTAAAAAAAATGGGATTGTAATTGGGTGGGAATGGACGCTTGACTGGAGACTTCTGTCTCCAGCCCGGTGGCCGTCACAATCCCAGCCTCGGTATTACGGTCTGGTCTACCGCATTGGTTTTCGTGCCAAACTTACTGCCACGAAAACCATGGCGGTAGGCACTATCAGTGCCAGGGAATCCCTTCCCTGGCACTGATAGGGGTCTTTGTCGCTCCCCTCCCCTTCCCCAGAGTCCTCTCCCACCGTCCCCCTGCCTCTCCTGACCCCCGCACATATACACACGCACACGCGCTCCCATATACACACACGTACACATGCATAGCGACAACCACCCACGCATGCACACATACATACCCACACACCGCAACACACCAACAGTTTCTGTGGAAGCCATCTGTCCTTTGCATGTGCATGTTGGAGAGGCACAAAACGTGCAAAGATTAATAGAAGGCTCTCAACCTGTTGCCCAATGAAAAGCAGCATCACTATCCACATCTTAGACATGCCAATCCTGGTGTCTCTCTGTAGATGAATGATTGTTCCCAAACACAAGTTATGTCAACATCACTGCAAGTCACTCCATGATGTATGCCAACAGTCAGGACACAATTCGTAACCATTACATATGTGCAGTGCACTTTTCCACTTGATTCCTTATCAAGGGCATAGATATACACAAATTGGATCAACACTCTTGGCCTGCCTGTCATGTCCCTCATTGCTACTGCAGTTCTACAGGACAAAGGACATACTATGATGCATGAAGTCATCAGTAGACAAAAGCCAATGGTGATACACTCCTGTTTGTGGCACAAGATGAAATGTAACCCCATTGTAAATGTTCAATTCCACAAACAGTTTCCCATGCACATGTGTGTGAGGGAATACAGACATCATCGCATCAACATACATAGAACATGCATGAAATTGTTCCTCACAAATGTCTTGGCAATGGTGATGACACATCATTCATGTCAATAGACATTCCCCACTTACCAAGGGGCAGTAATTTGCTCCATCTGCAAACAATTAGGGGGTCATTCTGACCCTGGCGGCCGGTGACCGCCAGGGTCACCGACCACGGGAGCACCGCCAACAGGCTGGCGGTGCTCCCTCGAGCATTCTGACCGCGGCGGTTCAGCCGCGGTCAGAAACAGAAAGTCGGCGGTCTCCCGCCGACTTTCCGCTGTTCGGGGGAATCCTCCATGGCGGCGGAGCGTGCTCCGCCGCCATGGGGATTCTGACACCCCCTACCGCCATCCTGTTCCTGGCGGGTCTCCCGCCAGGAACAGGATGGCGGTAGGGGGTGCCGCGGGGCCCCCGTAAGAGGGCCCCGCAAAGTATTTCAGTGTCTGCAAAGCAGACACTGAAATACGCGACGGGTGCAACTGCACCCGTCGCACCTTCCCACTACGCCGGCTCCATTCGGAGCCGACGTCCTCGTGGGAAGGTAGATTTGCCCTGGGCTGGCGGGCGGCCTTTTGGCAGCCGCCCGCCAGCCCAGGGCAAATCTCAAAATACCCTCAGCGGTCTTGTGACCGCGGAGCGGTATTTTGTCGGGGGAACATTGGCGGGCGGCCTCCGCCGCCCGCCAATGTTAGAATGACCCCCTTAGTCTTGTAAGCCATGTCACATGTATGATGGATACTGTTAGACCTGACAGCCTTAGGGTAGTCACCCCTAACTTTTTGCCTGCCTCCCTCCATTTTTTTGGACACTGTTTTTGCTGGTTTATAGACTCTGCGCACTTTACCACTGCTAACCAGTGCTAAAGTGCATATGCTCTCTCCCTTAAAACATGGTAACCTGGAATCCTACCTGATTGGGCTATTCATTTACTTATAAGTCCCTAGTAAGGTGCACTTTATGTGCATAGGGCTGGTAAATTAAATGCTACTAGTGGGCCTGCAGCACTGGTTGTGCCACCCACTTAAGTAGCCCCTTTTTCCTTGTCTCAGGCCTGCCATTGCAAGGCCTGTGTGTGCAGTTTCACTGCCACCTCGACTTGGCATTTAAAAGTACTTGCCAAGCCTAGAACTCCCCTTTTTCTACATATAAGTCACCCTTAAGGTGTGCCCTAGGTAACCCCTAGGGCAGGGTGCTGTGTAGGTAAAAGGCAGGACATGTACCTGTGTAGTTATATGTCCTGGTAGTGTAAAACTCCTAAATTCGTTTTCACACTACTGAGAGGCCTGCTCCCTTCATGGGCTAACATTAGGGCTGCCCTCATACACTGTTGAAGTGGCAGCTGCTGATCTGAAAGGAGCAGGGAGGTCATATTTAGTATGGCCAGAATGGTAATACAAAGTCCTACTGACTGGTGAAGTCGGATTTAATATTACTATTCTAGAAATGCCGCTTTTAGAAAGTGAGCATTTCTTTGCACTTAAATCCTTCTGTGCCTTACAATCCACGTCTGGCTGGGCTTGGTTGACAGCTCCTTGTGCATTCACTCAGACACACCCCAAACACAGGGTACTCAGCCTCACTTGCATACATCTGCATTTTGAATGGGTCTTCCTGGGCTGGGAGGGTGGAGGGTCTGCTCTCACACAAAGGACTGCCACACCCCCTACTGGGACCCTGGCAGACAGGAGTAAACTGAAAGGAGACCTGGTGCACTTCTTAGCCACTCTTTGAAGTCTCCCCCACTTCAAAGGCACATTTGGGTATAAAACAGGGCCTCTGCCCTACCTCATCAGACACTTGCTGGAGAAGAAACCTGAACCAGAAACTACATCCTGCCAAGAAGAACTGCCTGGCTGCTCAAAGGACTCACCTGTCTGCTTTCTACAAAGGACTGCTGTCTTGCTGTTGCCCTGCTGCCTTGCTGAACTCTTGTCTGGCTGTGAAAGTGCTCTCCAAGGGCTTGGATAGAGCTTGCCTCCTGTTCCTTGAAGTCTCAGGACCAAAAAGACTTCTTCCTTTCACTTGGACGCTCCGTGCGCCGAAACTTTCGACGCACAGCTTGTTTCGCGGCGAGAAAAACGCCGCACACCGACGCTGATCGACGCGACGCCCTCGGGACGATCGAGACTTCGACGCACAACCTCGCAAGGACAAAGCCGCCTGACTTTCCAGGAGAAATCGACGCGACGCCTACCGTGAGTGCGAAACTTTGACGCACGGCCTTGCAAGGACAACGCCGCCCGACTTCCAAGGAGAAATCGACGCGACGCCTGCCGTGAGACCAAAATTTCGACGCACGGCCTCGCAAGGACACCGCCGCCCGACTTCCAAGAAGAAATCGACGCGACGCCTACCGTGAGATCGAAACTTCGACGTGCAGCCCCGCAGAACGACGCGCAGCCGGAAAATAAGCAGGAGAATCCACGCACAGACCCGGGACATCTGGTAATCCCCGCGATCCACAAAAAGAGACTGTCTGCGCGCCGGAAAACGACGCCCGACTTCCCCGCGTGGAAAAGAACGACGCAAGTCTGTGTGTGCTGAGAGGAAATCGACGCACACACCCCTTTTTCCACGCATCTCTTCTCCCGTGGCCCTCTGAGGAGATTTTCCACCAGAAACCAGGTACTTTGTGCTTGAAAGACACTTTATTGCATTCTAAAGACTTAAGACACTTTGGCCCTGATTCTAACCCCGGCGGTCTTCGACCGCCGGGGCGAGGGTCGGCGGGAGCACCGCCGACAGGCCGGCGGTGCCCCGCAGGGCATTCTGACCGCGGCGCTTTGGCCGTGGTCAGAAAGGGTAAACCGGCGGTCTCCCGCCGGTTTACCGCTGCCCTCAGAATCCCCCATGGCGGCGCAGCTTGCTGCGCCGCCATGGGGGATTCTGACCCCCCCTACCGCCATCCTGTTCATGGCGGGAAAGCCGCCATGAACAGGATGGCGGTAGGGGGGGTCGCGGGGCCCCCGTAAGAGGGCCCCGCAAGGTATTTCAGTGTCTGCCTTGCAGACACTGAAATACGCGACGGGTGCTACTGCACCCGTCGCACCTTCCCACTCCGCCGGCTCGATTACGAGCCGGCATCCTCGTGGGAAGGGAGTTTTTCCCTGGGCTGGCGGGCGGTCTTTTGGAGACCGCCCGCCAGCCCAGGGAAAAACTCATAATACCCTCCGCGGTCTTCTGACCGCGGAGCGGTATTATGGGGGCGGAATTCTGGCGGGCGATTCGAATCACCCCCTTTATGTCACTTCCCTGTGATATTTCTACAATTTTCCATTGCAACTTTATTCTTTTTCGACCTACAATTATCCTGATAAATATTATATATTTTTCTAAACACTGTGTGGTGTATTTTTGTGGTGCTATATGGTGGTATTGTATGATTTATTGCACAAATACTTTACACATTGCCTTCTAAGTTAAGCCTGACTGCTCGTGCCAAGCTACCAGAGGGTGGGCACAGGATAATCTTGGATAGTGTGTGACTTACCCTGACTAGAGTGAGGGCTTTTGCTTGGACAGAGGGTAACCTGACTGCCAACCAAAAACCCCATTTCTAACAGATACCTACACATCATAGGCTGCAGCGAGGTACCAGCCCCCATAGCTCACTGAAGATAACTAGCTTCTGGGTGGCAGATGTCTACACACACAAATACCCAGACACATGGCGGAGCACAGTGATCCATAACCTACTTACCTTTGGACTGTAACATGTAGGAGAAGCGATCTCTTGAATACAAATTACACCCTCTACAACAACAAACAATTCATGAATGATCACTGTACACAGTCATTTGTGCTCCCTGCAGAGCAAGTGGTTTGAGGATTCAGCCCAATCTTGTCCTAGGTCCCAGGACCAAAAGGCAAGGCACACCAGTTTGATAAACTTGACATGTCAACACAAAAAATATCCCAAATACTGTGTGACACATGGTTCATCCCTCATTGTCAGAAGGAGCAGTCAGTACTTCACTCAATCACCTAGCAAAGGAAAAGGCAGAAATTCACTGTGATCTCATCTCCTTGTGACTGCTGTACGGCCCTCAAATTCCTACCAAGCTTCTGGTAGGCCACCACCAGAATGCGGGCCGTTAAGGGGGGTCATGGTCCGACGGGCACCCCACCCAGGGTGGGAGGACAGCCCCAGCTAGGCCTCCGTGATCTTCCAGGCCCAGCATTTCAGGTACTCCCACCTCTTACAACAGTGGGCGCTCTGCCGGTTGTGGACCTCCAGAATCCGTGACTTCTTGGCATTGGCTCTCCATATCCCTTTCTTCTCATGGGTGTTGACCTACATGGATGCAATAGACAAGACATTGGTGGTCATTACAACCCTGGCGGTCGGTGTTAAAGCGGCGGTAAGACCGCCAACAGGCTGGTGGTAAAAAATTTGCAATTACTACCGTGGCGGAAACCGCCATCAAAGACAGCCACTTTAACACTCCGACCGCCACGGCGGTACAAACAAACAGCGCAGCGGTCACTGCCAACAGACAGGCGGGAGACAATGTACCACTCACACTATTATGGCAGGCCAATCCACCACCTTTTCCGGGGCGGATTCACCACAGATAAAAACACGGTGGAAACAGGAATTCCGAAGGAAAAACGCTCACCTCTACACACCCCACGAGGAACGAGGACGCCATGGATCCGGAACTCCAAATTCTACCTGCAATAGTCTTCCTGCTCCTCTACCAGGAGCACGAATGCCGGCGGCGACGACCACGGTGAGTACTACACCTATGACACAGGGGAGGGAAAAAACAGGGACACGCAACACCCCCACCCTCACCCTCCACAACACACACACTAATGTATATTAATACATCACAGTTACATCCCCCAAACCCCCTGGAAAAATGCAAAGACAATGAAAAATTAGTGTAACCATTGTAATATATTAAAAGCAAGTAGGCAGAAACATATATATACACCATGTACAAAATATTTACCAAGCATAGTAGTCCAGGTAGTGCTCTAATAAAGTCCGTGGAACACTGGGACCACACGGTATGGGTGAGGCCCACACAAGATCCCCGACCATGACGGAGAGAACACTGCAGGGGCATCAGAGAGCAAGAAAACACGCACCTCAGGGGGAGGGAAAAGGGGGGCACCTCAGCCGCTTGAGTACACAACGCCAAATCCACGAGGGGGCCACATGCCCATTGTTCAATCCTGGGGAGTGCAAAGCCACAGTCTCACAAGTCTCTCCAGTGGGTGGTGTGTCCACTGTTCAATGCTGGGGAGTGCAAAACCACAGTCTCACAAGTCTCTACCTCTACAGTGAGTGGTTTGCCCACTGTTCAATCCTGGGGAGTGCAAAGTCACAGTCTCACAAGTCTCTCCAGTGGGTGGTTTACCCACTGTTCAATCCTGCGGAGTGCAAAGCCACAGTCTCACAAGTCTCTCCAGTGGGTGGTTTGCCCACTGTTCAATCCTGGGGAGTGCAAAGCCACAGTCTCTCAAGTGGATGACAGTCTCCACTGGTTCTGGAGGGGGCTTTGTGCCCAGAGTGCTTCATCCTGCCAAGGACTGAGGTAGTGGATGTGATACTCCACTGGTTCTGGAGGGTGCTTTGTGCCCAGAGTGCTTCATCCTGCTAAGGACAGAGGTAGTGGATGACAGTCTCCACTGGTTCTGGAGGGGGCTTTGTGCCCAGAGTGCTTCATCCTGCCAAGGACTGAGGTAGTGGATGTGATACTCCACTGGTTCTGGAGGGGGCTTTGTGCCCAGAGTGCTTCATCCTGCTAAGGACAGAGGTAGTGGATGACAGTCTCCACTGGTTCTGGAAGGGGCATGGTGCCCAGAGTTCATCATTCACCCCGTGACAGACTCAATTGCGTCAGTGCCCTTGCCACTCATGGGCCAGCGGTGCCCTGTTCAGCGGTGCTTGAGACGGCGGTGCCCTGTTCAGCGGTGCTTGAGATGGCGGTGCCCTGTTCAGCGGTGTTTGAGACGGTGGTGCCCTGTTCAGCGGTGCTTGAGATGGCGGTGCCCTGTGCAGCGGTGCTTGAGGCGGCGGTCTCCATTGCAGAGACTCAGCTGCTGGCGGTCCTTCATGGCCCAGCGGGACTTTTTCTGGCGGTGGCCTCCTGGGCAGGTGGGCTTGTGCTGACGGGCCTGTCCTGGGCAGCTGGGCTTGTGCTGGTGGTCCTGTCCTGGGCAGCTGGGCTTGTGCTGGCGGTCCTGTCCCGGGCAAGTGGGCTTGTGCTGGCAGTCCTGTCCTAGGCTGCTGGGCTTGTGCTGGCGGTCCTGTCCTGGGCAGCTGGGCTGGTGCTGGAGGTGGCCTCCTGGGCAGCGGGGATGATGGCGGTCTTATCCGCCATGCTAGTCTTCCCAGACTTTCCTGGTTTCTTGCGGCCCTTGCACACCTTGGAGGGTGTCACAGCTGAGTCCACACTCCCACCGGGACCCCTGGGAGCGGCTTTGGTGGCTGGAGTCTTCCCCCTCTCCCGCCGGGCACTGGCCAACTTCTGATGCTTCACAGGTGGGGGACTGTCTGTGTTGTGGCTCCGTGCCACACTGGCTGCCCTAGTGGCCGGTGCACTCCAGATTCCGGTGACTACAGGCACCACTGGTCAAGGAGATGTTGTGGCTGAGGTGCTAGTTCGGGACCTAGGAGATGGACGGGGTGGGGGAGGTGTGGGAAAGAGGTCAAGGTTGGACAGGAAAAGTTTTTTGGAGGGGGTTTGGGAGTGGAGGAAGAGGTGGTGGTTGTAGGAGGTGTTCGTTTGCTGACTTTGGGTGAAGGTGCATACGCTGGAGGCTGTCGTGAGGTGGATGGCTGTTGGGTGGGTGTGTGCCTGCGTTTGTGTTTCTTGGGAGGGGGCATCACAGACACTGGGAGAGGACACAGGGACATGTGAATGGTAGTGGGGGTGGTGACTGCACGTGAGTGGGGTGTGTTGGTGGGTGTGCTGGAGAGGGACGTAGTGGCTTTAGAGGTAGTGCATGCAGGTGTGAGTGTAGAGGAGACTGGGAGGGAGGAGGGAGACGAGGAGGAGGGGGACACAGTGGAGGCAGTGGATGTTGGTGTGTCTGCATGTGTGTGATGCTTGCGTGAGTGCCTGTGGGATGTGTGGTGCTTATGTTTGCCTGAGCTTCCCTTGTGTGTTGAGGTGTGTGCATGCTGGTTTGTAGGTGTGCTTGGGATAGGCTGAGGTTCAGGGGATTGGGTCGGGGTGGAGGAAGTTGGAGGGGGAAGGCTAGACGCAGGGACAATGGCTGCTATCAGTGCTGAGGCCAGAGTCTGAAAAGCTCGCTGAAGGGCCGCCTGATCAGAATGAATGCCCTCCAGGAATGCATGCGTTTGGTGCAACTGCCTTTCTACACCCTGGATGGCATTCAAAATGGTAGACTGCCCAACAGTGAGGGACCTGAGGAGGTCAATGGCCTCCTCACTGAGGGCAGCAGGGGTGACTGGGGCAGGGCCTGAGGTGCCTGGGGCAAAGGTGATGCCCACCCTCCCGGGTGAACGGGAACGGGACGAAGGCTGAGGGGCTGCTGGGAGGGCGATGCTGGAAGGGGGGGTGGCGTACCTGTAGATGGGGGGGCACAGATGTTGCCACCACCATAAGGGAGCTCCCATCAGATGATGAGTCTGTGTCACTGGTCTCAGCTCCTGTCCCCGCAGTGGAGCTCCCCTCGCCCTCCGTCCCACTGGTGAACTCCGAGTCCGTTGTCTCGCCCTCCAGGGCCATGTGGGATGCAGCTCCCTCCTGCTCCGGTGCCACTGCTCCTCCGCCTGATGATGCTAATGCACACATGAACAGGGAGACTACAAAAAGGGGGGGGGGACAGAAGAAAGACATGTTGAGTGCATGCATTACCGCTACAGTTGGCGGACACAACAGACACAGAAGCCCCCTGCACTACGCCGCGCTCTTGGGCTCCATTGTTCAATTTCTGGGAAATGCCCTACAATGCTATGGATGACATCTGCACACATAGATGACACAGGGGCATGATTAGGTGTACTTGCCACTCTACAGAGGTGGGGTGGGGTGCCACATGGCCTGCCTTACGGAAGGACCTTGCCTATGGAACTCGCCCTGGCCTAGGGAAACCCACAGCCCACCTCCCCCACCCAGACCCCTCCATTGTGCTCAGAGTCAGCAGAATGAGAGTGTACTCACCCCCTTGTGTCTGCTGTGATGCCCTCAAGCACCCATCCAACTCCAGGTAGGCCACCGCCAGGATCCTAAACATCAGGGGGGTCATGGTGCGACGGGCACCCCTCCCACGTTGGGAGGCCATCCCCAGCTGAGCCTCCGCTGTCTTCTTGCTCCAGCGGCGAATGTCCTCCCATCTTTTCCGGCAGTGGGTGCTCTGTCTGTGGTAGACCCCCAGGGCCCGGACGTCCTTGGCGATGGCACGCCAAATATGTTTTTTCTGGTGGGCGCTGACCTACATGAAATGTACAGGGGGAAGAGTAAGTTATTACCAATTGCACCGTCAAAGTGATTGGCCCCAATCCCTACCCTTGCCATGTAGCACATGCATTCACCGTCATTTCATACACGCCGCACTCTCCCCCCTTCCTTCTTACATCCAGCCCTCTCCACACAGGCATAGCCCATACAGCATGCTCCCAGTGTACTTACCTGTTTGTCTGGAGGACCGTTGAGTAGCGTGTACTGGGGGAGGACCCCATCCACGAGTTTCTCCAACTCCTCCGATGTGAAGGCAGGGGCCCTTTCCCCAGACACTCGAGCCATTGTCTCTTCCAGACTGAGGTCACAGCAGCACTTGCAGTGTAGGTCCTCTCCTGTCGAAGATCAGGTATCGAGTGATTAAACAGATAGAAAATGACGGTCACTTCTGCGGCGGTGCGTACCGTCACCACCGGCGTACACCGTCATTGGCTCCTGGGACCCTTAGGGTCCAATGCTAACTAATGCAGCATTGCTCCGCAGTCTTCGACTGCCTACCGCGACGGTGTACAACGCCAGCGCAGTTACCTCACATCCCATTGTCCCACTTTAGAGGTCAGGCAGCCGCCATTTCAGGGGCCCACATGGATTAATTTTCAACTGCATCACACATACCTAGGCCTAGACTCAACATACATACAGGCCACCTTTTGTGTATGAATGGTGTTCTGTGTAAACTGTGGGTACGTACCTCTGAGTTGTTTGACTCTGTGCTCGCTGTTGTCCTTCACAGGCACTGTCCGCTGGGACATGTGAGGAGATGGCGGCATCCTCCGATGTACCGACCTTTGGTGGACCTGTCGACAATGGCGGAGCGACATGTGATTATCACATACAGGCTTGACCGTGCCACAGTCCAGGAACTGTGTACCCAGATGGAGCCAGACCTGATGTCAGCAATCCGCCATCCCACAGGAATCCCCCCTCAAGTGCATGTGCTGTCAGTGCTCCATTTCCTTGCAAGTGGGTCATTTCAAACAACAGTGGCCATGGCATCAGGGATGTCCCAGCCTATGTTTTCCAACGTGTTGGCCAGAGTGTTGTCTGCCCTTCTGAAACACATGCGGAGCTACATCGTTTTCCCTCAGGTGGAGGATTTGCCTACAGTGAAAGGTGATTTCTATGCCCTGGGACATATCCCCAACATCATAGGTGCCATTGATGGGACCCATGTGGCTTTGGTTCCCCCCCACCTCAGGAGTGAACAGGTGTACAGATACAGGAAGAGTTATCATTCAATGAATTTACAGATGGTATGTTTGGCCGACCAGTACATCTCCCATGTGAATGCCATGTTCCTTGGCTCAGTGCATGACGCCTACATCCTGCGGAATAGCAGCATCCCTTATGTGATGGGGCAAGTCCAGAGGCACTGTGTGTGGCTATTAGGTGAGCACCTGGGAGCAAGACAGTGGGAATGGTTGTCTGGGTCTGGGGATATCCCTACAGGTTAGTGCGTGTCTAACAGTTGTCCCTCGCAGAGGAACGCTACAATGAGGCACATGGGCGAACTAGGAGGGTGATCGAGTGGACCTTCAGCCTCCTGAAGGCCAGGTTCCGGTGCCTCCATATGACAGGTGGATCCCTATTCTACTCACCAAAGAAGGTGTGCCAGATCATCGTGGCCTGCTGTATGCTTCACAACTTGGCTTTGCGACCACAGGTGCCTTTTCTGCAGGAGGATGGTCCTGATGGCGGTGTTGTGGCAGCTGTGGAGCCTGTGGACAGTGAAGACGAGGAAGCAGAGGAAGAGGACATGAACAACAGGGACTCAGTGAGCCAGCAATATTTCCAGTGAGACACAGGTAAGAGTACAGACCTGCCTACTACATGTACTTTAACACTACTACCTCTCTACTGTCTGTCCTTTTCACCCAGTGTGTTGGCACTGAGTTGTCACTTTCCCTTACGATTTCACAGATGTGGGTCCCACTGTGTGACATCTGCTTAGATTCCTCATGGAATAGAGCTGTGTGACATAGGTATGTTGACATTACAATTGTAAGAGCATTTTTGTCACTGTAATTGCTAATACACTATTTCGAAATCACAGATAGACTCCAGATTGTTCTGTACTTTAAGTGTGTTTATTTAAGTGCTCAATATTGGAGGGGGTAGTAAAATGGTGAGGGGTGATGGCGGAGGAATGTCCATGGCAGAGTCCAGTCTATTAATCTCACAGGTGCATTGCCCATATGGGCATAGGAAGTGGAGCTGGGGCCGTTTAAGTATGGACAGGGTGACAAAGTGGGACAGTATGATGACAATCAGGGTGGTCTCATTTCTTGGCGGGGGCCTTGGCATCGTGCTCTGTCTTTGTCCTGGATTTCAGGGACCGTTTGCAGGGTGGTTCTCCCTCTGCAGGGGGTGGGGTGCCGGTGTGGTGGTCCTGTGGCGGGGCGTCCTGTCCACTAGCGCCGCCGGAGGTGGTAGCAGTTCATAATCTATGCTAGTGTCAGGGGCCCCTTGTAGTGCCACAGTGTCCCTCGTGGTGTTCAGGAGTTCCTTCAGCACCCCTACGATGGTGCCCAGGGTGGAGCTGATGGTTCTGAGTTCCTCCCTGAAGCCCATATACTGTTCCTCCTGCAGGCGCTGGGTCTCCTGAAACTTGGCCAGTACCGTTGCCATCGTCTCCTGGGAGTGGTGGTAGGCTCCCATGATGGAGGAGAGGGCCTTGTGCAGAGTTGGTTCCCTTGGCCTGTCCGGCCCCTGTCGCACAGCAGCCCTCCCAGTTCCCCTGTGTTCCTGGGTCCCCGTCCCCTGGACCGTGTGCCCAATTCCCCCAGGTCCCTGTTGTTGTTGGGGTGGTGGGTTAGCCTGGGTTCCCTGTAGTGGTGGACACACTGCTGATTGACGTGTCCTGGGGACGGAGGTATGGGCCCGCTGGGTGGGTGCTGTGCTGGTGTTTCCAGAGGGGGGAAGGTCTGTAGTGGCCTGTGACTGTGTCAGGGGAACCGACTGTCCTGAGGTCCTCGATGGGCCGGGCTGGTCATCTAGATGCAGTTGTACAGAGGTGCTGTCATCACTGTGAGCCTCTTCTGTTGGTGGTGTGGACATGTGTGGACGCTCCTGTCCGGTGACGTTGGGTAGGGGTCCTGCAGGGGTATAAAAGGATGGTTATTACATCTGTGTGTGCCATGGTGTGCAATGGGTGGGTGACCGTGTACCCCAGTGCTTGCATTGCTGTGTGGGACCTTGTGTAATGATGGTTTAGGGGGTTGTATGGGTATGTGCAGTGGGCATGCTTTGGTGATGGGTGTCCATGCTTTGTTGTTGCATGCAGGGCTTGGTGTTAGGATGTGTGGTTTGTGATGTAGGGACATTTGTGAGGAGTTAGAGTGATGGGGGTGACGGTGGGGGTATGTGCTGGCATGCAGGTAGGGTGGGGGATGTAATAGTTAAGATTTGACTGACCAGAGTCCATTCCTCCACCTACTCCTGAGAGGCCCTCAGGATGCAGAATCGCCAAGACCTGCTCCTCCCATGTTGTTAGTTGTGGGGGAGGAGGTGGGGGTCCGCCGCCAGTCTGCTGAACCGCCAGGTGCTGTCTTGAGACCACGGAACGCACCTTCCTCCGTAGGTCATTCCACCTCTTCCTGATGTCCTCCCGATTTCTTGGGTGCTGTCCCACTGCGTTTACCCTGTCCACGATTCTTCGCCATAGCTCCATCTTCCTTGCAATTGAGGTGTGATGCACCTGTGATCCGAATAGCTGTGGCTCTACCCGGATGATTTCCTCCACCATGACCCTGAGCTCCTCCTCCGAGAACCTTGGGTGTCTTTGCCAGGCCATGGGGTGGTGTAGGTGATATGTGGGGTGGAGTGTGTGGTGATAAGTGTGCTGATATGTAGTGGTGTTTTGTGTGAGGTGCGTGGAAGTTCTGTGGGTGATGGTGTTGTGTGCCTGTGGATGCTGTTGTTCTTGCTGGTGCTGTCTCTCTCTCGCCTTCTTTCTGAATTTTTGGTAGTAGGGGTTTGTGGGTGATGTGGGTGTGTGTTTTGTATTGTATTGAGTGTGTGGCAGTGGTGTGTGTATGTCTATCAGGTGTGTGTATTTAGAATTGTCCAATGTGGCTGTGTTTTGTAAATGTGTGTGTATTTTGAGCGCGGCAGTGTGTACCACCAATGGAATACCGCGGTTGAAAGACCGCCGCGTGGATTCGTGGGTCGTGATAGTGTGGGCGTATTTCTGTTGGCGTGACGGTGGAGGTTTTGTTATTGCCAGTTTATCACTGACTTTGGTGTGTGGCGGACTTGTGTGGGTGTCTCAATTTTGGCGGATTCCGAACTGTGGGTCATAATAGCTGTGGCAGAATTCCGCAGCATCGGCGGTGTGTTGGCGGTCTTCTGCACGGCGGTAAGCAGCTTTTACCGCCAATGTTGTAATGAGGGCCATTATGTCCACAAGTTTCATCCAAAATGGCTGTAACATACATGTCAGTACACCAAGCTGAGAGCATTTTGTTTTGCCCATACTGCCCAAGTGTGGCACATACTAGCCATTGAGTACAGGGACATGACTACAAACACTTCCAAATCTGCAGACAAACCTACAACCCTGCTCAGGCCCTGCACTGACTAGGTAGGTCAACTGAGATTTTGTGGGACACGATCTAGCAATCTGACTGAGATCAGAGAAACTATGTGATACATCACACCTTTGTGGCTTCTGAAAGATAGACTCCTTAAGCAGGAATGCATAAAAATACTCACAATCTGTGAGAATCGTTCTCTGCATACAGTCTGTACAAGCTACTGCCAGGGTACAAACTCAAACATTACAAATGGGTAACAATAAAGGGACTTGCATGGTGGGTACAGAAAGAGTCTAGCCTGTCCATGTGTGGACATGTGCAAATACAAATGATGATTCATTCCACATCAGGGGTGGGGTTCTGTGTGTCTTATCATTAACACAGAACACACTTTTGGACATATGTGTCCATATTACATAGATTGCATTTGAAACAATTTAGGCATGCATTGTCCATTTCCTGCAATGTGACTAGACTACTGAGTCGCATATCATGGGTTCCCAGGAAACAATACACTGTTTGCACTTTTGAAATGTCAGGAATGCAATGAGCCTGTACAGGACATATGTGACCTGTATGAAGGTGAGAACACACCTGTGGGATTAAAAGACCTGTCATGGGTCAGAGACACACATTGACAATGATGCCAAGTTCACATTAGTCACAGATCATTAGCTCCCCCTAAAACCATTTACATTCTAATCAGAGAAAAGGGCCTCATTAAGGTCCATCTTAGCACAGAGTCAAAATATGGCCTCATTTCAGAATCTTCTGGGATACTGGGAGTGGGCACAGTTCCACATCTGCATTGCTAAAGTGATTTAACACAAACTTAGACTATGACCCATACTGTGAGATATATTTGACAGGCCCTGGTCTCTGCAGTCGGAGCAGACAAAACCTACATAAAACTCCATTCCCATCACTTCCATGCATGACAGTTCATCATGTAGCCAACAGCAATTTGGCATGTGGTGTGAGTGTGGCAACCTGAAGGGAATAATTGTAGGAAAGTACAATCTTGCCCGGCATGTTACCCCCATTTTTACATGTATATCAGTTTGTTTTTGCCTGTCTCACTGGGATCCTGCTAGCTAGGACCCCAGCGCTCATAGTTTGTGGCCTGAATGTGTATACCTGTGTAGTGACTAACTGTGTCACTGAGGCTCTGCTAACCAGAACTTCAGTGCTTATGCTCTCTCTGCCTCTAAAATTGTCACTGTAAGCTAGTGACCATTTTCACCAATTCTAATTGGCACACTGGAACACCCTTATAATTCCCTAGTATATGGTACCTAGGTACCCAGGGTATTGGGGTTCCAGATGATCCCTATGGGCTGCAGCATTTCTTTTGCCACCCATAGGTAGCTCAGACAAATCTTACACAGGACTGCCACAGCAGCCTGAGTGAAATAATGCACACGTTATTTCACAGCCATTTTACACTTCACTTAAGTAACTTATAAGTCACCTATATGTCTAACCCTCACTTAGTGAAGGTTAGGTGCAAAGTTACTAAGTGTGAGGGCACCCTTGCACTAGCAAAGGTGCCCCCACACAGTTCAGGGCAATTTCCCTGGACTTTGTGAGTGCGGGGACACCATTACACCCGTGCACTCCATATAGGTCAATATCTATATGTAGCTTCACAATGGTAACTCCGAATATGGCCATGCAACATGTCTAAGATCACAGAATTGTCCCCCCATGCCAAATCTGGTATTGGGGTGCCAATCCCATGCATCCCCAGGGCTCCACTATGGACCCCAGGTACTGCCAAACCAGCTCTCTGGGTTTTTTTCTGCAGCTACCACTGCTGCCACCCCACAGACAGAGTTCTGCCCTCCTGGGGTCTGGGCAGCTCAGTCCCAGGAAGGCAGAACAAAGGATTTCCCCTGAGAGAGGGTGTTACACCCTCTCCCTTTGGAAATAGGTGTTAAAGGCTGGGAGGGGTAGCCTCTCCCAGCCTCTGGAAATGCTTTGAAGGGCACAGGTGGTGCCCTCCTTGCATAAGCCAGTCTACACCAGTTTAGGGAACCCCCAGTCCCTGCTCTGGCAGGAAACTGGACAAAGGAAAAGGGAGTGGCCACTCCCATGTCCATCACCACCCCAAGGGTGGTGCCCAGAGCCCCTCCAGTGTGTCCCAGACCTCTGCCATCTTGAATCCAAAGGTGTGAGGGCACTCTGGAGGCCTCTGAGTGGCCTGTTCCAGCAGGTGACATCAGAGACCCCTTCTGATAGGTGCTTACCTCACTAGGTGGCCAATCCTCCTCTGAAGGCTATTTAGGCTCTCTCCAGTGGGCTTGTCCTCAGATAACGATTCGCAAGAATTCACCAGAGTTCCTCTGCATCTCTCTCTTCGACTTCTGCCAAGGATCGGCCGCTGACTGCTCCAGGACGCCTGCAAAACTGCAACAAAGTGGCAAGAAGACTACCAGCGACATTGTAGAGCCTAATCCTGCTGGCTTTCTTAACTGTTTCCTGGTGGTGCATGCTCTGAAGGCTGTCTGCCTTTATCCTGCACTGGAAGCCACAAAGAAATCTCCTGTGGTTTGACGGAATCTTCCCCCTGCTCCAGCAGGCATCAAACTTCAGCATCACCGGTACTCTGGGACCCCTCTCATCCTGACGAGCGTGGCCCTGGAACACAGGTGGTAGACCCAAGTGACCCAGACTGTCCACTGGTCCAAATGTCCACATTTGGAGGAGGTAAGTCCTTGCCTTCCTTCTCCAGACAGTAATCCTGTGCATCACGTGAAGTGCAGCTGCCAGGGCTTCTGTGCACTTTTGCAAGGAATCCTTTATGCACAGCCTAGCCCAGGTCCCCAGCACTCCATCCTGCATTGCTCAACTCACTGAGTTGACCTCCTGCTTCGTGGGACCCTCTTTTGTAGTGTTGAGATAACCGCTGTGTTCAGTCTTCTTGAACCCACGTTGAAGGACTTCTGTGGGTGCTACCTTCTTGTGTGTGGGCTCTCTACATTGCTGAGGTCCCCCTCTGTCTCCTCTCCCAAGTGGCAACATCCTGGTCCTTCCTGGGCCTGGGCAGCACCCTTTTTCTTCATTTGCGACCTTTGCAGCTAGCAAGGCTTGTGTGCGGTCTTTGGCCAAAGAAACAACTCTGCATCCGCCAGCACTCTGTGGGACATCTTCTGAATGAAGGAGAAGTTCCTAGCATCTTTCGTTGTTGCAGAATCTTCAGCTTCTCCCATCTGGAGGCAGCCATTTTGCACCTTCATCCGGAGTTTAGTGGGATCCTGCCCTCCCGGACACTTTCATGACTTTTGGACTTGGTCCCCTTCCTTTACAGGTCCTCAGGTCCAGGAATCCGTCTTCAGTGCTTTGCAGTCTGTTGTGGTATTTGCAAAATCCTCTATCAGGAGTTTAGTGTGTTTCTGGGGAATTAGTAGGACTTTACTCCTACTTTCCAGGGTCTTGGGGGTGGGGTATCTTGGACACCCTTAGTGTTTTCTTACACTCCCAGTGACCCTCTACACACTACACTAGCCTAGGGGTCTATTTGTGGTTTGCATCCCGCTTTCTTAGTATATGGTTTGTGTTGCCCCTAGGCCTATTGCATCCTATTGTACTCTACAGTGTTTGCACTACTTTCTGTTTTACTTACCTGATTTTGTTTTGTGTGTATATTTTGTGTATTTTACTTACTTCCTAAGGAAGTATATCCTCTGAGATATTTTTGGCACATTGTCACTATTGTGTTTTTTATGATATCGTACTATAGGATATAAGTGGTGTAGTAGGATCTTTGCATGTCTTCTAGTTCAGCCTAAGCTGCTCTGCTATAGCTACCTCTATCAGCCTAAGCTGCTAGAACATTACTATTCTACTAATAGGGGATAACTGGATCTGGCACAAGGTGTAAGTACCATCAGGTACCCACGATAAGCCAGGCCAGCATCCTACAACAGTGAGTCAGGATATGCCTTCCAAACAACAGTTTAGCAAGGGCAGATGTGGTTTGAAATCTTTGAGGCAACATTCACATTGCTCACTTTACACACAGCTGACACATACAACATTCATACACAGCTAATGCTGTCATTCAAATACATGTTATCTTACAATCCCAACATCTATGAGATAAGAGGTGTCTGGGGATGGCTGTTATGTCAACTCAACTAGTTATGTGCATCTGAAACAAAGTGGATCAGGGAACACTCAATGCACACACCCGACAATGTATTAGAACGCAACATCGGGCACTTAAAACAAATAGCTGCAGATTGACTCTCCCATTGATGCCACATATGGCCTTGAGTTTACATTCTGGCACAAATGGGCCCATTCTTGCCTGTGAAGAGGGAATATATGGTGACGTACCGAGAAAATATGTGCACATGAGGCACTTACTTGCTCCTCTGGTGCACCATAAGGCTCTTCAGACAAGGGTAGGCCCTTGGACATCAGCTTCTCCAAATCCTCTGGTGAGAATGCTGGGGCTCTTTCAATTTCTGGATGTGGCATGATTGCTCCCAGAGACAGTATACAGCACCTCAAATAGTAGACGACTTGCTGGCAGCAGTGTCAGAAGTCAAGTGAGAGATTTTGCAGAACATGGTGGTCACGTCCACCACATATGTGGCCGTCACTGCCGGCAGACACAGTCATTGGCCTGTGACCACCACTCGCAACATTATTATCCTATGCCTGTGTCCTCCACGGTTGCAACAGCCTACCACCATGTGTTTTAGTAATGTATTGTTCAGTTATATTATGTTACGTTGTATCATGTTACTTATTTTATGATGATTAAGTGTAATGTATATCTATTTTGGGGAAGAGAATCTAATGTGTTTTGAGGGTGGATTTTGTGGTTTACTTTACGACATATCCTATGGGCATTGGGAAGTTACCATTCTGTTTTAAGGAAACGTTTTGTTTATAATAAACTAATATTTTTAACTTTGATTTCCTTTTTTTAGGTTTCCATGGACCTTTACATTTTTAAGCACTTTTGGGGTTTTTTGATCGTTCATACATTATTTGAATTGCTTCGAGGGATGCAAACAAAGAGAAAAAGAGGGTAGTAGTGGTATATTAAACTGCACATCCTATGAGTGTCAAACAATATTGCTAGCGATTTGTATAATTCAGTACAATCAAAGTTGGGGGGGTGCTGGATGGGTACCTATGCCCTATTACTCCAGGGGATAAACATGTACTCAGCAGAGCACATCCTATGCAATAAACTACAAAGAAACCACAGCACTCAGCCTGACTCCGGTGTAGTGTAAATGGTATGCAGGAAGTCACGAAGATCTCAGTCCAATGCAGTCTTTATTGACTAATGTCATAGTATTCTTGCAAGGTTGCTAGAAATTAACAGCTTCAATCAGATGAATCAATCCTTCCTTTGTCAAATAACTCATAAACAGCCAACACGTGTTTCGTCATAACATGTGACTTTTTCAAGCCAACAAGTAAAAAAGTAGAGGAATGCTGCAGACTTTAAGTATGTAATCACTCAGGTCAAATAACCGTTCTCAATAAAGAAAATGTCCTTAAAGATGCATCTTAGAAGTAGAGTAACCAAGCATTCACCTAATCATGCTTGCATCCTTCTGATTGAAACTGTTGATATCTAGCAAATTTGTAAGAAGACAATGGCATTCGTCACTCAGTAAAGACTGCATTGGACTGAGATCTTCCTGCATACCATTTATACTACATCCAAGTAATGTTGAGTGCTGTGGTTTCATCATGGTTTATTGCTTTGAGGGATGTCTATTGGACTTATTTTATTTTTGCATTTTTGGGGTTTTTTGGAAAAAGTTTTTCCTGTTTTTAGTGGATTATTATTTTGAGTATGTGGACACAGTTGAATATCTGCAGCTACTGAACATTAAGGTCATAATTATGATATTGACGTTATATCCCGTTTACAGCCACCAACTTACCGCCACGGCAGCGGATATCCATTTACCATACTATGACACACAGGCCCTCATTATGACATTGGTGGTAAGTCCTGCTTTCTGCCATGCCAACTGCTGCCAACATACCACCGCCGCAGCAGTTTACAGCTACCCATATTATGACCCACAAATAGCAATCCGTTACTACACAGCCTCACGCACAAGTCCGCCAGCCCAAAAGTCAGTGATAAACTGGCGGTAGCAAAACCCACACTGTTACGCCAACAGAACTACACCCACAGTATTATGACCTACAAATCACCACGACGGACATTCAACCGCGGTAAACCATTGGCGGTACATACCACTTTGCTCAAAGTACACACACACATACAAAACAACACTACATTGGACAATTCAAACTACACACACCTGATACCCATACACACACCACACCCACACCACTATAAAACACACACACACAACCCACAACCCTTTACAACTCAAATAAATTGAGAGAGAGAGAGAGAGAGAGACACCAAGAGCACCCACAGAACCAGAGCCACATAAAACCATCACCCATACACCATCCACTGCATTTACATCCCCACAGGTCCCCCAACACAACGTCATCAGAGAGGAGGTGCCAGCAACATCCAGTCCCCCCACAGAAGAGGCCCACAGTGATGGCAGCAGCTTTGGATGCCTGTATCAGGATGACCAACCTGGCCCATCAGGGATCTCCGGACAATCGGTTACCCAGGCACAGTCCCAGGCACAGTCCATAACATCCCAGAGCCTCCCCTCTCAGGAAACACCAGCACAGGACCCACCCAGCGGGCCCATACCTCTGTCCCCAGGACACGTCAATCAGCAGTGTGTCCACCACTACAGGGACCCCAGCCAACCCCACAAACACAGGACGATCAGGGACCTGGGGTCAGTGGCAGTGGGCACACGGTTCAGGGGACAGAGGCACAGGACAACAGGAAAGCTGGGAGGACTTCTGTGCAACAGGGGGATGACAGGCCCAGGGAACCGACTCGCCACGAGGCAGTCACCAACATCCTTGGAGCATACCATCATTCCCAGGAGATGATGGGCCAGATACTGGACAATTTGCAGGAGACCCAGCGGCTGCAGGAGGGACGGTGCCTGGGGATCAGTGTGGACCTGAAGAACATCCATACCACCCTAGTCACCATTGAAGAGGTGTTGGCAGACATGGCCCACACCGTGAGGGAGGCAGTGGCACACCACTGGCCCCTGACACTAGTCACACCGAAGAACAGCCCTCCACCTCCGCCGACGCTAGTGGACTGGAGGCCCCGCTACAGGAACAACAGGCCACCAGCACCCCACCCCCTGCAGATGGAGAACCACCCCACAAACAGTCCCTGAGATCCAGGCAGAAGCCAGAGAATATTGCCAAGACCCCGCCAGGAAATAAGACTCTCTTGATTGTCACCCTTGTGTCCCACTCTGTCACCCTGTCCACCTTGAACTGCCATTGCTCCACTTCCTATTGCTCCTTGTACAATGTACCTGTGATACAAATAGACTGGACTTTTCAGCACTGAAATAAACACCCTATTACAAGTATGGAGTCTGTCAATTTTTGAAATATGTATTATTTCAACAAACTGTAAACATTCCAATTCAAATGTACTGTAATATATACATAGGTATGACCTGTAGTGGGCAGCAGTAAACACACCAGGAGCCAGAGTGGGCCCAGAGATCTGAAAAAGGAGATGCCAAAGGGTACAGTAAGTGGCCATAGAAATAGGAAAATCAGGCTGCCATGTTCAATGTCGAACAGAAAACTGAAATGGAAGGTGAAGTTACAGTGTCTTCGTCACTGTCCACAGGCTCCACCGCTGCCACACGACCATCCCCAGGGTCATCCTCCTGAAGAAAAGGCACCTGACGTCTCAAGGCCAGGTTGTGCAACATGCAACATGCAACGATGATCTGGCACACCTTCTTGGGTGAGTAGTACAGGAATCCTCCTGTCAGATGGAGGCACCGGAATCTGGCCTTCAGGAGGCCAAAGGTTCACTCAATGATCCTCCTTGTTCGCCCATGTGCCTCATTGTAACGTTCCTCTGCCCTTGTCCTGGCATTCCTCACTGGGATCATTAGCCATGAGAGGTTGGGGTAACCAGAGTCACCTGCAAATATCGAGGGATACCTGTTAGCCACACATTCACCCATAGGGCCAACCACACTCCATATACCAACATACACTGGGTGGGGACCATGGGCTCACCTATTAGCCACACCCTGTGCCTCTGGAGTTGAGCCATCACATATGGGAGGCTGCTATTCCTCAGGATATAGGCATCATGCACAGACCCAGGACACTTAGCATTGACATGGGAGATGTACTGGTCCGCCAAACACACCATCAGCACATTCAGAGAGTAAAAGCTTTTTCTATTTCTGAACACCTGTTCATTTCTCTGGGGGGGGGGGGGGGAATGCAATATGCGTACCATCAATGGCACCAATGATGTTGGGGATAGGTCACATTTCATAGAAGTCAGCCTTCACTGTGGCCAAATCCTCCACCTGGGGGAAAACGATGTAGCTGCGCATGTGTTTCATCAGGTCAGGCAACACTCTGGTCAGCACATTTGAGAACATAGGCTGTGACATCCCTGATGCCATGGCCACTGTCGCTTGGAAGGAACCACTTGCCAGTAAATGGAGCACTGACAGGACCTGCACTAGAGGGGGGTATACCTGTGGGGTGGCGGATAGCTGAAATCAGGTCTGGTTCAAATTGTGCACATAGTTCTTGGATTGTGTCCCTATCAATTTTGTAGGTTAGGATAATGTGCCTGTCCTCCATTGTCGCCAGGTCCACCAGGGGTCTGTACACGGGGGGATGTCTCCATCTCCAATTCATCCTCAGTGGTTGACCTCTAGGGTGAAAAACGGTGAGAAGAAGGTCACATTCAACTATTTTCTCAGATTAATGTGCAGTTTTTGCTTTACAGAAACAGTATGTGAACTCGTAAGTCAGTTGATGTGCCAATGTCTGCTGTGATGCCATGGACTGTGCCCCCCTGAAATGGCGGCTGCCTGACCTGTGAGGAGGGACAGGTGGAAATGAGGTAATTCCGCTGGCGTTTTGTGCCGTTGCGGTTGGTGCTCGACGACCGCCGTGCGAGACCGCATTGGTTATCATTGTGGCCTATGGGTCTCAGGAGCCAATGGCGATGTACGCCGGTGGTGACGGTATGCACCGCCGTGGATGTGACCGCCATTTTCTATCTGTTCACTCACTTGCTACCTGACCTTCAAGAGGAGAGGACATACACTGCAAGTGCTGCTGTGACCTGTGTCTGGAAGCGACAATGGCTCGAGTGTCTGGGGAAAGGGCCCTTGGAGGAGTTGGAGAGACTGGTGGATGGGTTCCTACCCCAGTACCCTTTACTCTATGGTCCATTTCCAGGGCGGTACCAACGACATCAAAAGCACAGCGCAAACAGTACAAAGAAGGCAAAGGACTCACCTCTGGAGACTCAAGGAAGAACCATGACGCCATGGAGCCCGAGTTGCACATCTTCCCCATGCTGCTATACCTCTTCATGCATTACGAATAGCAACGCCGGCGAAGACGACCACAGTGAGTACTGCCGTCTAGCACACAATGGGGGGGGAGGAAAAAGAGAGTGACACACAAATGCAAGACGCAACACACTCACCCCCTCCTTGCCTGCAATGGGGACCAGGGTGGTGTGGATGTCCCTCGGGTCCTCCCTGATCCCCAGGTATTGCCCCCCTTCTGCAGCCGCTGGGTCTCCTGCAAATTGTCCAGTATCTGGCCCATAGTCTCCTGGGAATGGTGGTATGCTCCCAGGATGTTGGTGAGTGCCTTGTGGAGAGTCAGTTCCCTGGGCCTATCCTCCCCCATCGCACAGAAGTCCTCCGAGCTTCCCTGTTGTCCGGTGCCTCTGTTTGCTAAACTGTGTGCCCACTGCCACTGACCCCAGGTCCCTGATCGTCCTTTGTTTGTGGGGCTGTCTGGGGTCCCTGTAGTGGTGGACACACTGCTGATTGACATGTCCTGGGGACAGTGGCATGGCCCCGCTGGGTGGGTGCTGTGCTTGTGTTTCCTGAGAGGGGAGGCTTTATGGTGGGTCGGGAATGTGCCTGGGTAACCGACTGTCTAGAGGTCCCTGATGGGCCAGGTTGGTCATCCTGATCCAGGAGTGCAGAGCTGCTGTCATCACTGTGGGCCTCTTCTGGAGGAGAGGGCTGAATGTGGCTGGTACCTCCTCTCAGGTGACGTTGAGTGGGGGTCCTGTAGGGATGTAGATGCAGCGTTATTTTTCTGCGTGTGCCATCTTGTGCATGGGTATGTTTCCCTCCATGGTTGTTATTACCAAGGCAGCTTTGGCTTGTGTGAGTTGTGATTTGGTTGGCTCAGTGATTATCACTAGTGTGCATGCTGTGGTGATGTGTGTGCATGCAGGTATGTGATAGGGGCCCATGCATTGGTGCTGCATGCAGGGCTTGATATTGGGATGGGTGGGTTGTGATGGTGGGGTTATGTGTGGTGGTGGGGTCATGGTGGTGACGGTAGGGGTAGGTGTTTGTGATGGCATGAAGGTAGGGTGGGGGATAAAGTAGTAAAGATTTGACTTAACAGAGTCCAGGCTTCCTGCTACTCCTGCCAGGCCCTCAGGATGCATGATCGCCAAGACTTGCTCCTCCCATGTTGGTAGTTGTGGGGGAGGAGGTGAGGGTCCACCGCCAGTCCTCTGTACAGCTATCTGGTGTCTTGCAACCACGGAACGCACCTTCCCCCGTAGGTCATTCCACCTCTTCCTGATGTCATTCCATGTTCTGGGGACAGCATTGACCCTGTCCACGACTCTCCGCCATAGCTCCATCTTCCTTGCAATGGGCGTCTGCTGCACCTGTGATCGGAATAGCTGTGGCTCTACCCGGATGATTTCCTCCACCATGACCCTTAGCTTCTCCTCAGAGAACCTGGGGTGTCTTTGTGGTGCCATGGGTGTAGTGTGAGTGGTGTGTGTGAGGGTGTGTGGGGTGATGTGTCGGGGTGTGTGCTGTGAGGTGCGTGGATGGTGTATGGATGATGGTGTTTTGTGGCTCAGATTCAGTGGGTGCTCCTGGATTGTCTCTCTCTCACTTGCCAAAATCTTTGGGTCGTAAAGCGTTGTGGGTAGTGTGTGTGTGTGTTTTATAGTGGTGTGTATGTGTGGGTGTGGTGTGTGTATGTGCGTCTGGTGTGTGTATTGTGAATTGTCCAATGTGGTGTAGTTTTGTTAGTGTGTGTGTATTTTGAGCGCGGCGGTATGTACCGCCAATGATTTACCACGGTTGAATGACCTCCGCAGTGATTCGTGGGTCATGATGCTCTGGGCGTATTTCTGTTGCCGTAACGGTGTGGGTTTTGGTACCGCCATTTTATCACTGACCTTTGGGCTGGTAGGTTTGTGTGGGTGTCTGTACAGTGGCGGATTTCTATGTGTGGGTCATAATACCCGTAGCGGTATACCGCGGTATTTTGACGGCAGTCAGCATGGCGGTAAGCAGCACTTCCCGCCAATGTCATAATGAGGGCCATAATGTATCTTTTCAGGGTGTTGTTTAAATAATTGCCATCCCAAGCATGCCTTCTTATCTATTGTTTGGGAACACACCTGCCTAAGGGGTCCTGCAAGAGCTGTATAAATACATTTCACGCAGACAGGGTTATCAGAGGGATTCTTACCAGATGCTATCAACGCTATCTATTCTACACAAAGCCTTGATGCAGACCCAGCCTTAGTGTCACTAATGAATCTTATCTAGAGACCTCATTCCAAGATAACGAGGCTTGTGGGGCTCTTCTCATGGACATGATACTGGCAGATGATCTTTATCACACCTAGCTCTCTTTAGGTAAGAGATTAGGTTCATCATGCTAGGCTACTAGGGCCTATTCCACATTTATTTCACATCTTATGTTTTTGCAAGATGGTGGGGGTCTTTGTACTCATGACTCTCGTTTTCACAATTCTGTTTGTTGCATTGTTCATTATCCGAATCATTGCAGACCATGCATTTTACAGTAGATTGCAGTCTTGTTAATAAAACCTATGGAAAACATTACTGCATCTCCTTCATTGCCTGTGTGACTGAGACTTGTTGTTCATGTGAAAAAAGGGTAACCTCCATTTAACCACGACTCCCCTGAGATGTCTCACTCTTGAGTCCATGCGTAAAGGCTGCCACAAATCATCTTTTACTATTTGGGTTTTGGATGAGGTACTGGTTGTGAGTCGGGAGGGTTGGGCCAACAGTTGTGACTTGTTGTAGGAATGGCCTAGTCACCTACAAACAATAGTGCTGTCATCCTTAACCAGCAGTCCTGCCTAGACAAGAGTCCGACTACCATATCACACCACCAGTGATGAGGTTTGGCACTAATTTATGGATGCCCTTAGTTGTACTGTCTCACACACAACAGGTACCCTAAGTACTATTATACGGAGATGTCTGAGGTCTTGGGGAAGATCCTCCTCAACTGACCTAACTAGGCTGTAGGTTGTTCAAGCTTGAACTCCTAAGGCTTTCTCCCCATTTGGTGTTCCATCTCTTAATATGGCTAATGCCATAGACATTCCAGAGAATGTCAGACATGAATTGACACTACATCTAATAGCACATGGCTTGTCAGATGAGGGAGGGGATGTTACATTCATTGTAGAAGCTAATGAATTTTACCAAATAGAAACATTCTATTCCTAGGTTACCTTTCCTGTGGAAAATCCTAGTACATTTATATTCCACACATACAGATTTGTAAACGTACCACAACAGTGCCAAGCATTCCAGTATCTTGAAATACCAATTACTTATCAAGAAAATCAGAACTGGTTTAATGGCACCCTACCACATGTAATACAACCAGTGGGATTATGGGGGTCATTCTGACCCTGGCGGTAGACTACCGCCAGGGCCAACGACCGCGGATGCACCGCCAACAGGCTGGCGGTGCATCCCAGGGCATTCTGACCGCGGCGGTACAGCCGCGGTCAGAAACGGAAAACCGGCGGTGTCCTGCCGGTTTCCCGCTGCCCTGAGGAATCCTCCGTAGCGGCGCTGCAGGCAGTGCCGCCATGGGGATTCCGACCCCCTTACCGCCAGCCTGGTTCTGGCGGTTTTGACCGCCAGAACCTGGCTGGCGGTAACGGGTGTCGTGGGGCCCCTGGGGGGCCCTGCAGTGCCCATGCCAATGGCATGGGCACTGCAGGGGCCCCCTAACAGGGCCCCACTAAGATTTTCAGTGTCTGCATAGCAGACAATGAAAATCGCGACGGGTGCAACTGCACCCGTCGCACCCTTCCCACTCCGCCGGCTCCATTCGGAGCCGGCATCCTCGTGGGAAGCGGTTTCCCGCTGGGCTGGCAGGCGGCCTTCTGGCAGTCGCCCGCCAGCCCAGCGGGAAACTCAGAATTACCGCGGCGGTCTTCTGACCGCGTAGCGGTATTCTGCCGGCAGAACTTTGGCGGGCGGCATCCGCCGCCCGCCAAAGTTAGAATCACCCCCTATGTTCCTCAGATATTAAAGGACCAACGTGGCCTAGGTTTGCCACATATAAATCACACCCGGTGTACAAAACATGCAGGCAGCTGATCTGCACAATCTATACATTGAGCTAGTAACACTATATAGATGACTTGTTCAGTTTGTACTGCAAACTATGAACACAACACCAGCGCGTCCAGCACCAGCAGTACCTGCTGGATATCAATTGGACACTACTGAGATTAATCCACAAACAGTACATTCTATCAAAAGTGCCATGGAACAAGAGAAAACTAATCAGCTGGAAGCTGTGTTTTCCCATACAGGGCCACAGGAAAAATATAGAATTCGCACAATGTGCTTGCCCTTTGGGATGGTTCCCTCAGTGAATGACTGTGCCACATGGGGTACAGTCTTCGTTGGGTTTATACTACCACACATGGTACTCCGACAGTTGCCAATTTACCAGAAGTGTTAAAACAGATTCAGAATGAGCACTGGGCTGCTCCAGCCCTAGACTTGGGGATGAGACTGATGTGTAACTTCAACGCAGCCTCCTCAATCATACTCAAAAACATTGAAGTGGAAGCGGTAGCATTGGCCATACGCCAGCGGCTCTGGGAGATTTCACATTTGGAGGAGGAGAAAAAGTTGCCAAAAATGATTTCCGATACCTATACTAGAATAGGACGGGATAGCTTGGGAGCCAAGCTGAAAAAGCCTGAAATACATAGTAAAAACCCCTAAGGAAGGTACCAAACAAGCACAAGAGGGTTCTAAAAAGTGCTCGGATAAACAAAAGCAAATTAAAGACAGACGAAGTCAGAAAGCAGACTCTTCACATCCTGAGAACTCCAAATGGAGATATGATCTTAGAAATAGAGACAATATAAAAGTTCCTGACAGATATACTGATTCACGTCTCGTTCTTTTCAGGATGCACCGGATAGACATAGAGTGTGAGTGGGCCAGTCAGAGCAATGTCCTGACTATGTGAAACAGAAGAAAGACTCACCTCAGTCTTCAGACGAAAAAGAAGACATGTCCCAGCAACAAAAACTACAGTTTAAAAAGAAAAAGGTGGCAGCGCTGTCAATTGAAAATGCCAGTAAACTTGAACAAGACGTGGGCGGTGACACTGCTAGACAGCACGGCAGAAGTCACGATATGTCACCAGCGTCTGAAAGATCATTTGGATGCGACCGCAACTAGCGACTTTATTGCAGTCAAAACTGCAGACGGGTGGGTTCTCCCACCCGACAGGGTTTGTGATTTAAATATTCAGCATGCAGGAGACATAGAGAGCACCAGTGAAGAGAGAAAAGTTTTTTTAGACACACTGGGACAGGTAGATGGAGCGAGTTTGGGAGTGGAGGAAAAGATAGTGGTTGTAGGAGGTGTACGAATGATGTATTTGGGTGAAGGTGCATGGGCTGGAGGCTGTTGTGAGGTGGATGGCTGTTGGATGGGTGTGTGCCTGCGTTTGTGTACTTTGGGAGGTGGGCTCACAGACACACTGGTAGAGGATACATGGGATGTGTAAATGGTAGTGGAGGTGGTGAGTGCACGTGAGCCGTGTGTGCTGATGGGCGTGCTGGTGATGGAGGTAGTGGCTGAGGATGTAGTGCATGCGGGTGTGAGTGGAGAGGAGACTGGGAGGGAGGAGGACGACGTGGAGGAGGGGGACACAGTGGAGGCAGTGGATGTTGGTATGTCTGTATGGGAATGATGCTTGTGTGAGTGCCTGTGGGATGTGTGGTGCTTATGTTTGCCTGCGCCACCCTTGTGTGATGAGGTGTGTGCATGCTGGTCTGATGGTGTGCTTGGGATATGCTGAGGTACAGGATATTGGGTCTGGGTGGAGGAAGTTGGAGGGGGGAGGCTGGACACAGGGACAATGGCTGCCATCAGTGCTGAGGCCAGAGCCTAAAATGCTCTCTGTTGGGCTGCCTGGCGAGAATGAATGCCCTCCAGGTATGCATTTGTCTGTTGCAACTGCCTCTCTACACCCTGGATGGCATTCAGAATGGTAGACTTCCCAACAGTGAGGGATCTCAAGAGGTCAATAGCCTCCTCACTGAGGGCAGCAGGGCTGACTGGGGCAGGGCCTGAGGTGCCTGGTGCGAAGGAGATGCCCACCCTCCTGAGTGAGTGGCCATGGGACACACGCTGAGAGGCTGCTGGGAGGGCGGTGCTGGTAGGGGGGGTGACGGCTGTACCTGTAGATGCGGTGGGCACACCTCCACCGCGAGGGAGCCTCATGGCATAAATTTTTAATGCGTCACACATATATAGGCCTTGCATATTCACAGAGACAGGCACATATATATTGACAAATGTGTGCAATAAAAATATTTTTTTACTACCTCAGTGTTGGCTGACTCTGTGATCGCTGTTCTCATTCATAGGGCTTGTCCGCTGGGGCAGGTGAGGAGATGGCGGCATCCTCTGGTGTACAGACCGCTGGTGGACCTGTCAACAATGGAAGAGAGACATGTAATAGTCACCTACAGACTTGATCGTGCCACAATCCAGGAACTGTGTGCCCAGCTGGAGCCAGACCTGATGTCAGCTATCCGCCATCCCATAGAAATCCCCCCTCTAGTGCAGGTCCTGTCAGTACTCCATTTCCTGGCAAGTGTGTCTTTCCAAACAACAGTGGTCATAGCATCAGGGATGACCCAGCCTATGTTCTCCAACGTGTTGTCCAGAGTGTTGTCTGCCCTGCTGAAACACATGCGTAGCTGCATCGTGTTCCCTCAGGTGGAGGATTTGCCAACAGTGAAAGGTGACTTCTATGCCCTGGGACATATCCCCAACATCATAGGTGCCATTGATGGGACACATGTGGCCTTGGTCCTCCCCGCAGGAGTGAACAGGTGTACAGAAACCGGAAGAGCTACCATTCAATGAATGTGCAGATGGTGTGTTTGGCCCACCAGTACATCTCCCATGTGAATGCCAAGTTTCCAGGCTCAGTGCATGACGCTTACATTCTGAGGAATAGCAGCATCCCTTACGTGATGGGGCAAGTCCAGAGGCACTGTGTGTGGCTAATAGGTGAGGACAAGGACCCTATACCCTGTGAATAGTTGTCCGGGTCTGGGGTTGTCCCTAAGGGTTAGTGTGTGTCTAACAGATTTCCCTCGACATTTGCAGGTGACTCTGGTTACCCCAACCTGTCATGGTTACTGACCCCAGTTAGAAATCCCAGGACAAGGGCAGAGGAACGCTACAATGAGGCACATGGGCGAACTAGGAGAGTGATAGAAAGGACCTTCGGCCTCCTTAAGGCCAGGTTCCGGTGCCTCCCTATGACAGGTGGTTCCCTATACTACTCACCAAAGAAGGTGTGCCAGATCATCGTGGCCTGCTGTATGCTGCACAACTTGGCTTTGTGACGACATGTGCCTTTTCTGCAGGAGGATGGTCCAGAAGGAGGTCTTGTGGCAGCTGTGGAGCCTGTGGACAGTGAAGAAGAGGAGGCAGAAGAAGAGGACATAGACAACAGAAACAACGTGATCCAGCAATACTTCCAGTGAGACACAGGTAAGAAGACATCACTGCCTCCTACATCTGATAAAATTGTTAGACCTATCATCTGTCTTTCACTTTCACCCAGTTTATGGACCCTGAATTGTCACTTTGCCTTTCCATTTCACAGATGTGGCTCCCACTGTGTGACCTCTGCTATGTTACCTCATAGACTAGAGCTGTGTGACATAGGTATGTTGACAATAGAATGGACATTGATATTTTCCTCAGTTATTGCAAATACACATCTGTGAAAGCACAGACCGACTCCAGATTGTTTTGTAATTCAAGGGTGTTTATTTAAGTGCTAAATGGTGGAGGAGGTTGTAAAATGGTCAGGGGTGATGGTGGAGGAATGTCCATGGCAGAGTCCAGTTATTAGTCTCACAGGTGCATTGTCCAAAGGGGCATAGGAAGTGGAGCTAGGGCAGTTTAAGGATGGACAGGGTGACAAAGTGGGACAGGAGGATGACATTCAGGGTGGTCTCATTACTTGTCGGGAGTCTTGGCATCGTTCTCTGTCTTTGTCCTGGATCTCAGGGACCACTTGCAGGGTGGTTCCCCATCTGCAGGGGGTGGGGTGCTGGTGTCGTGGCCCTGTGGTGATGCCTCCTGTCCGCTAGCGCCGGCGGAGATGGTGGGCAGTTCATCGTCCAGGCTAGTGTCAGGGGCCCCTTGTTGTGCCACAGTGTCCCTCCTGGTGTTCACAAGGTCCTTCAGCACCCCTACAATGGTGCCCAGGGTGGTATTGATGGACTTGAGTTCCTCCCTGAACCCCAAATACTGTTCCTCCTGCAGCCGCTGGGTCTCCTGAAACTTGGCCAGGACCGTTGCCATCGTCTCCTGGGAATGATGGTAAGCTCCCATGATGTTGGAGAGGGCCTCATGGAGAGTGGGTTCCCTGGGGCTGTCCTTCCCCGTCGCACAGCAGATCTCCCAGTTCCCCGGTTTTCCTGGGCCTCTGTCCCCTGAACCGTGTGCCCACTGCCACTGCCCCCAGGTCCCTGCTCTTCTTTGGGTTTGTGGGTTTGCCTGGGTTCCCTGTAGTGGTGGACACACTGCTGCTTGACTTGTCCTGGGGACAGAGGTATGGGCCAGCTGGGTGGGTGCTGTGCTGGTGTTTCCTGAGGGGGAGGATCTGTGGTGGGCTGTGACTGTGTCAGGGGAACCGTCTGTCCCGAGGTCCCAGATGGGCCGGGCTGGACATGCTTTGGTGATGGGTGTCCATGCTTTGTTGTTGCATGCAGGGCTTGGTGTTTGGATGTGTGGTTTGTGATAATGGGACATATGTGAGGAGTTGGAGTGATTGGGGTGAGGGCGAGGTTGGGGGTATGTGATGGCATTCAGGTATGGTGGGGGATATGGTAGTTAAAGATTTGACTTACCAGAGTCCATTCCTCCAGCTACTCCTGCGAGGCCCCCAGGATGTAGTATAACCAAGACCTGCTCCTCCCATGTTGTTAGTTGTGGAGGAGGAGGTGGGGGTCCGCTGCCAGTCCTCTGGACTGCAATCTAATGTCTTGAGACCACGGAACGCACCTTCCCCCGTAGGTCGTTCCACCTCTTCCTCATGTCATCCCGTGTTCTTGGATGCTGTCCCACTGCGTTGACCCTGTCCACGATTCTGCACCATATCTCCATCTTCCTAGCTATGGAGGTGTGCTGCACCTGTGATCCGAATAGCTGTGGCTCTACCCGGATGATTTCCTCCACCATGACCCTGAGCTCCTCCTCAGAAATCTTGGGGTGTCTTTGCAGTGCCATGGGGTGGTGTGGGTGATGTGTGAGGTGGTGTGTGTTGTGATGTGTGAGGGGATGTGTTTGTGTGTGTTGTGTGAGGTGCGTGCTTGTTGTGTGGGTGATGGTGTTGAGTGCCTGTGGATGCTAGTTTGTTGGTGGTGGTGTCTCTCTCTGGCCTTCTGTCACAATTCTGGTTGTAAGGGATTGTGGGTGATGTGGGTGTGTGTTTTATATTGTATTGAGTGTGTGGGAGTGGTGTGTGTATGTGTATCTGGTGTGTGTATTTTGATTTGTCCAATGTGGTTGTGTTTTATAAATGTGTCTGTATTTTGAGCGTGTGGATTCGTGGGTCGTGATAGTGTGGGCGTATTCCTGTTGGCGTGATGGTGGAGGTTTTGTTATTGCCAGTTTATCACTAACCTTTGCTGTGGCGGACTTGTGTAGGTGTCTGGATTTTGGCGGATTCCAAGCTGTGGGTCGTAATAGCTGTAGCGGAATTCCGAGGCCGCGGCGGCGTGTTGGCGGTCTTCTGCACGGCGGTAAGCGGCATTTACCGCCAATATTGTAATGAGGGCCATAGTAATGTGTTTTATATGTTCTGACAGTTACATATTGCTAAATTTGTTTTTCACTGTTGCAAGGCCAGTCCCTCTCATAAGTTAACATGGGGGCTACCTTTAAATCTGATTAAACTGTAGATTCCCTTTGGGAGCAGATGGACATGGGGAGTTTGGGGTCTCTGAGCTCACAATTTAAAAATACATCTTTTAGTAAAGTTGATTTTAAGATTGTGTGTTTGAAAATGCCACTTTTAGAAAGTGATCATTTTCTTGTTTATACCATTTCTGTGACTCTGCCTGTTTATGGATTCCCTGTCCGGGTCAGTTTGACAGTTGGGCTTGTTGCACCTCACACTAAACAGTGACACAAAGGGAGCTGGGGTGTAGTCTTCATTTCCTGATGAGCCATCTGTGCTAGGAGGAAGGGGAGGAGTGCTCACTCACGCCTGCCCTCACACAATGCAGACTCCAACCCCCTGGTGAGTGTCTGGGGCCTGGCCTGGGCAAAGGCAGGATTTCATATTCAAAAGAGACATTACTTTGATGAAGGCCTACTTCAAAGGAGAAATTGGGTATAAGAAGGGCACCCAAAACCACTGTCTTTAGAAACCCTTCTGGATACAAGAGGAACTTCTGCCTGGAGAAGAGCTGAGGAAGAAGAGCGTCCCTGCCTGTGACTGTGCTTTGTGGAGCTATCCTTCAGTTGCTGCTTCTGCCAGAGTAAGAGGGCAGAGACTGGACTTTGTGTGCCTTCCATCTTGGGAAGAACTCTCCAAGGGCTAGATTTAGAGCTTGCCTCCTGTTGTTTGAAGTCTCAGGGACAGCAAAGACTTCTCTCTGGCAGCACCTGGAGTCTCTGGAGGGACTCCTACTCTGCCTTGTGGTGCCCATCCAGTTCTTGTGACCCTGAAAGGAGAAGCTGGCAGTGTAAGAGGAAGAAATCCATGAACAGAGCTCCGTACGGGGAAAAGTTTGATGCGACTCCGATCTGCAGCTGAAACGCGACCGAAGAATCAACACAGGGAGCAGGAGAAACTACGCGCAGCATCGCTGACGGAGGCTGGGAGATCGCATCTGGATTTTGTACGCGAACCATCGTGTGCGGACAAAAACAACACAAGACCTAGACCCGTGTGCGGACCGAATCGCCGCATCGCTCTCCTGCTGAGAGAAGAACCGACGCACGCCAACTCGACTGAAGGGGGAAACGGCGCGAGGATGCATCTCAAGCCCTTTTTGACGCACACTCGCCCTGGCGGGGTTATTTTTGACACACACCAGGTACATTTTCACGCTAGCCGCGCTAGTGTGTGTTTAAAACTACTTAAAGGCTCTTTTTGCATTTTTATTGATAACATGATTTGTGTATTGTGGATTTTTGTCGTTTTGGTTTTTGTTTTGTTTAGATAAATATTTCCTATTTTTCTAAACCTGTGTTGTATCATTTTGTAGTGTTTTCATTGTGTTACTGTGTGTGTTGATACCAATACTTTACACCTAACACTCTGAAGTTAAGCCTACTGCTCTGCCAAGCTACCAAGGAGGTAAGCAGGGGTTAGCTCAGGCTGATTCTCTTTTACCCTGACTAGAGTGAGAGTCCTTGCTTGAACATGGGGTAACTAGACTGTCAACCAAAGACCCCATTTCTAACATAGGCCAAGTGCCTGTGACAGGGAAGAGCCAAAAACATGTCAAAATTGAGGGGGAACCAAAGCGGGTCCAAATGGGCAGTTTGAAAAAACACACTTTTAGGCCAACAAATGGGGCAGACTTTTTATTGGTATACGTGAGACAAGGCTGGGTGGTAAGAATTTCGTGGATTCCTGCATATTCTGGGGCGAGACACTTGGCCAAGGGGCTGCCCCCAAACAAAACACACACATACACACACACCAATCCCTGGTGCTTAAGTAGTTTCTGCCCCCTCGGGGGCAGATTGGCCTAATAGAAATAGGTCTATCTGTCCTCAAGGGAAGCAGAAATGGGCTAAAATAAATTTGCCCCCCCCCTCAGGTGAGCGACCCTTGCCTAAGGGGTCATTCCCCTTTGCGTGAAATTGGCGCAAAAAAAATCCCCAGGGCCTAGTCGGCCTAATAAAAACAGGCTGAACTGCCTCCAAGGGGGGCAGAAATGGCCTTAAATAAATGTGTCCCCCAGGGGAATGACCCTTGCCTAAGGGGTTGCACCTCTTGCGTGAAATTGACGCAAAAAATAAAAATCCCTGGTGTCTTGTGCTTTCTGTCTGACTTGGGGGCAGGCTGGTATCCTAAAAATAGGCTGATCTGCCCCCAAGGGGAGCAGAAATGACCTGAAGACAATTTGCCCCCCAGTGGAGCGACCCTTGCCTAAGGGGTCTGTCCCCTGACATGAAACTGACAAAAAAAATCCCTGGTTTCTAGTGGTTTGGCCTAATAAAAATAGGCCAATGGCCTAGAGTTAAATTTGCCACCAGGGGAATGACCCTTGCCTAAGGGGTCGCTCCCCACATATATATAAAAAAAAAACCACAAACAACAACAAAAAAGATCCCCGGTGTCTAGGGGTTTCTGCCCCCTTTGGGGGCAGATCGGCCTAATTATAATAGGCGGATCTGCCCCTAGGGGGACAGAAAAGACCTAAAAATATTTTGCCCCCCGGGGAGTGGCCCTTTCCCAAGGGGCTGCTCCCCTTATGTGTAAATACATATAAAAAAGATTCCCTGGTGTCTAGTGGCATTTCTGCTGCCTGATCGCATTGAGATCGGGCAGCAGAAATACTGAGAGAGACAGGAAAGAAGAGGAAAGGCCTTTCCTCTCCTTTCATGCCTATCTCGCCCCCTCCACATGATCGGAGGAGAAATGCTTTTCTCTTCCAATCCGTGCTGGAAGCTGAGCTTCCAGTGCAGAGGGGTAGGCCCCTGATGAGGTCAGCGCGCAATTGCACGCTGACATCCTCAGAAGCCATGGGAGAGGGGTTGGAGGGGCGGGGGCGGAAGGGGAAGCGATTCTTCTTCCATCCTTGCACAGGGGAGGTGGGTGCGAGGCCCCCGGGAGGAGCGCTATCTCCCTATCTGGACGTAATGGTTACGTCCTGGTTACTCGAGCAGTGCTGCCCAGAATGTAACCACTACGTCCAGGGCACCTGAGTGGTTATTGATTATTTAATTTTTTGGGGCAATCTTATTGTAGTCAATATTGTGTTAATCAATATTTATGACGCATTAGTTTGAAGGTGACAATATTTTTGTTTCTGCTATTCATGTTTTCGATATCAGTAAAAATCAATATTTTGTGTTCTTGATATTTGTGGTTTTATTAGTTAAGCACAGGAAGGCAATATTTTTGTTGATGATATTTATTTTCCAATATTTTTGTGTGTGGATATTTTATGCATTCATAACATGTCAGTGATCCCAGATCTGCGCCCCCGGCAGTTGGTCTCCTTTACTCTGCCATGGTCACTGCGCTTGCCTGTGTCGTCTGTGTTGCCTGTGTTTTGCCTGTGCTTATTTAGAGACTGTACAGCCAGTATCTTTTTTTCATGTAATTAGTCTTAGTTCATTTGGCCTTTTTACTTTCCTACTGTTGCATTTTCTTTGCACTGTGCCATTTAGGAGCTGCTCCCTCTTTTTCTGCCCTTTCCTTTCTGACCTTTTGCTCTGCCGCCTCCCAGCGCCCAACCCCCTCCCAGCACTGACTTAATGGAGGCACAGCATGACATCATTAAGCGGATCTCTGCTTTTTACTATCTCTTCTCCCAGCGCCGTGCCCCTCTTCAAAGACCTACTAAATGGAGGCTGTAGCGCAGGCACACTGCCGGTTCACTAAAGACAAGTCCATCTGCGCCCATCGATGTCTGGACTGTGCTTCCAGCACCGGAAACTCTAGCCTTCTGGCCACCCACAGATACTCCTCAGTAGAAATCTGAACCTTGAACTCCGGATGCCGGTGCTGCTTCTCATAACCTTGTTCAATGGTAGGACCTTTCACCTGCAGCCACTGCCTCTTCTACTGAGACTCAGCACCTCCCACCATCATGGAATCCTTCACCACACCTACCTTACTGACTGCAACCACCAGAGAACCAGTCCACTACCTCCTGCTCAACACCCCACCACCCTGCAAACACACACCCAAAATCTGGACACCATCCTCACCTCCGATGTTGTTTTCATCACTGAGACCAGGCCCAATATCTCCGCCATCCCCGACATCACTACCACAAAGTCCAGTGGATACAAGATGATATATCGGAATCACACCAGCAAAAACGAGAAACCATCCGTTGCACCACCAGCCAAGGAGATACAACACCCATCATGGAGCACCTCAACATCCAGCTCCAAACTGAAGGAGGAATGACAGTCAGACACACCCTCACACACAGACACCCAGGCCCATGCCCTAGCTTCTGCAATGCCATTCCAGAATTCATCGCCCCACTCTCCACCGACTTCAAATACTAGATATTCCACAGTGACCTCAACTTCCACCTCAATGACTCGAAAGACACTCACACCACCAACTTCCTGGAAAGTATGAGCAACACCGGCCTCACCCAATTGGTCACCAATCCCACACAGAGTGCAGGACACACTCTTAACTGCTAGTTACTGGGTCAAGTACAGCCATGTCACCCAACTCACCTGGACCGACCTCACCATCAGTCACTTCACCAATAAGGAACCCAATATACCACCACCAAGATGCCAAGTTCCTCCCACCACAGCTGGAACAAAGTGACAGGGATCCAATGGATGGACGCCCTCAACACATACTCATCCTGACCCCGCAACTAACGTCAATAAGGCCATCAAGAACCTCTCTGCCTGGATCGCCAAATGTGCTGACAGAGTTGCCCCAATCAAGCCCTCCAGGTCCAGCAGATCTACCAAACAAACCAGCTGATACACACCAGAACTCAGGGCTACCAAATGCACCTGCATATGTCTAGAGAGATGATCATGCACCAGCAAAGATCCCACAGACCGAGCCAACTTCAAATCAGCCCACAGCAAATAACATCCATGCCTAAAGAACACAAAAAGCACCCTGGCAGACCATATTAAAGCTAGCTTCAGTCACAGCAAGGAACTCTTCATCATCATCATCAGAGATTTCTCCTTTCACAACCCTCCACTCACTGCATGGGAACATCTCACCACACACAGCACCATGGACATGATGAACTCCATCCAATCTGGAGCACCCACGTATCCCTACCCCCACCACTTCTTCATCCTCAGGAGTAAGAAAATCAGCAGTGAACCCACCTCCATTCTCATTGCATCAATCACCTCATCCACCTTCCCAGATCATTGGAAAAATGCAGAGGTCAGACCCCTCCTCAAAAAATGCTCTGCAACCCCAGTAATATTAAAAACAGAAGCCCCATCTCTCTGCTCCACTTCCACACCAAAGTCCTTGAGAAGGCAATCGACCGAAAACTCATCGAACACCTGAAGAACATCAACTTGTTGGACACCTCCCAGACCGGCATCTGTGCAACCACAGCACTGAAACCACCCTGATTGCTGCCACCGATGCCATTGTAATACTCCTAAATCAGGGAAGCACAGCGGCACTGATTGTCCTCGACCTATCAGCAGCATTCAACACTGTTCTCACCATACCTTCATCAAGAGAATCCACCACATTGAGATCCAGGGAGACCCCTTCCAATGGATAGCATGACATACATCACGAACGCAGACAATCTGCCTACCACCCTTCACATCGGAACTCAAGAGCATTATCTGAGCACCCTGCAAGGTTCATCCCTCAGTCCCACCTTGCTCAACACCTAGATCTGGCCAACATCTTCCAGAACCCATGGCCTCAAAACCATTTCCTACGCAGATGACACACAGCTCATTCTCAGAATACTCCTCCACCACCAGGACCAAGTTCCACAACTGCATGACGAGCGTTGCATAATGGATGAAGAACCACAGCCTAAAACTCAACACAGACAAGACTGAGGTGCTGATCTTTAGAAGCAACACCTCTCCGTTGAACGACACCTTGTGGCCCTCTGAACTCAGATGCACACCTACACCAACAGACCACACCTGCAACCTTGGAATCATACTTGACAGCAAATCACCATAAAGCAACAGATCAACTCAGTCCCACACCCTCCACATGCTCTGAAAGGTCTACAAATGGCTCCCTAACTACACCAGGAAAACAGTAGCTCAAGTCCTAGTCACCAGTCGACGTAACAACAGCAACATGCTCTAAGAAGGAATCATCACTGAACTCCTCAAGAGACTCCAGACGATACAGAACTAAGCTGCCAGACTCATTCTCAACCTCCCCAAATGGACCCACATCACCCCCTACCTTAGTAACATACACTGACTCCCCATCCAGACAAGATGACAATTCAAGATGCTGGTAGACGCCTAGAAGGCATGCATCAACCACTGCCTGAACTACCACCAGCCCTCCAGACACCTGCGCTCCACCTAGCTTACCCTTGCTCACACTCCCTGCATTTGTCAAAGCCACAGCGAAGGATGCTCCTTCTCCTACCTTGCCACAAAAACATGGAATGACGTTCCCCTCCAAACAGCCTCCTCAATCACATAATTCAGGAAAGGACTCAATACCTGGCTCTTTGACCATTCACAGCAGTATCCTAGTACCTGCTTAACCTCAAGGGTGACTAGCCACGCTCTACAAATCCTGATTGATTGAGTGATTGTTTGAGTGGTCCAAGTGACATGCTATGAAAGAATGGAGCAGCACTCAGCAGTGCATGCCAAGCTGTGTATCCCACTCACCCCAGTAGTCATTAACGTTATCAAAGGGCACTGTCTCTTAGGGAATAAGAGAGAGACTGAAAATGATCATTTTTACTTGCTGAAGATAGAATCAAAAGGGTCTGCAGTCAAGCACAGTTAAAAAAGTCAAAGGCAGACTGGTCACTGGTGGCATGATGACACTGTATTTTGTACATATCAATCATGAACATATGTGCCACACAAGAGATGGCACTGCTCGATATGGAGTAATCACTTATCTTAATTTGTAAACGGGACGTGTCTTTGACCTATGATTAAAGTTATTTTTGAGGAACACATATGTTTTCAAAGTGTACCTGAAATCTAAAAGTTTTGTTTGAACTAGTATTTATTTTAACAGTATTGTATTGCAGCATCTCCTGGGTGCCACGTGGCAACTGCCTTGGTTGGCACCCTCAACCAGTTCTAGCTTCATAATCCCCAACACTAAACGTCATGGGATCCTAAACATTTAATGTAAGTAAAACAATACAAGTGGTAGAATGCTTAGTGCTACAGTATTAAAATACTAAAGTAAACAGAAATGTGATGGGTGAAATGCTTGAATTAATCTCAACTTCTGGTAATTACTTAGGCTGCCTCCCAATCCAACTGAAACAAAAGTCTGAAAAAATTGGGTTTGGCACCAAAAGCTCAGAGCAAGATAAATCGGGATTCCGTACCTACTGAGGTCACTTCATAGGTTGGTGGTAGATTTGCCACCTCACCTTTCAGTCTTATAGTGACAGAAGGATTCAGGATCCTGGAGTTCTTAAGTCAGTATTCTTCTTCCAGGAGGCATCATCAGTCTTCCTTCCAGGGCTAGGAATGTTCTTAGGAGATGGTGACTGAGGAGCCTTATTTATTATTTGCCCTTAGATAGTCATTGGCAAAATTCTACTACTTATCCCTCGCTATTTTCTTGCAGTTCTTCAACTAGTTTTGCTGCACTTTCTCTTTATTTTACAGTAAAATCAAACAAGAGCACAGGTTTCAATATGGCAACCTCCATCTGCTATCATACAGGCCTATCTTCAGAAGCTTAGCCATTACCCCCATCTAGCTGGCCTTACCCACCTATTTCAAATGACAAAAACAGGTTATCCGTCAGGATACTTCAATTCGATTTCCTCAGAAGCAGAAGATAACTCCTCAGTCCCGACCCGAGCTACTCACAACGAATATTAATCCTTCGTGCTGAGTACCCCGGAGGAGGAAAGGGGAATGGGATGGTAGAGAGACTGCCACAGAGATGATGAACCCCAGTACTCAGTCTGCCCCTTCACATCTAAGATTGGATACAGCACCTGCAAGAGTCACAGTCGCAATTACTAGGGACATACAACATCAGTTTTTCACTTTCTACTCTCAACACTTAATTCTCTTTAATTCTATTATTTCTTCACTCACCCTGAGTTCTCTGTAGCCTTGCTTCTCTCTATAAATGATAGCTCTTCTTAAAAAAATGCTTATTACTGATTCTGGAAGAACTTCTCAACCTTTGTTAGAGATTGGTTTTATGTTGCTATATATATATATATAGTTGGTGATAATGCGTTCTTCAAATCAGCTGATGTTATTTAATTTCTCCTGTCTTATTGTGACTTCTGTCAATACTTGTATTTGTAAATGCTTGTTTATTAAAGTTCGTTTCTCCTTTCTTACTTCGACATTTGTTGATAACTTGTATTTGTAAATGCTTGTTTATTACAGTTAGATTCTCCTTCCTTACTTCGACATCTGTCGATAACTTGTAGTTGTAAATGCTTGTTTATTTAAGTTCGTTTCTCTTTTAAACTCTATTTTGGTTTATTACCATTGAATTTGTAAATGCTTATTTGTTAACAGTTCGTTTCTCCTTTAAACTTGGCCTTTGTTTATAACCTTGACATTTGTAGATACTTGCTCTTTTAAAGTTCGTTTTTTCTTTGACTTAATATCTTAAACAAGAACCTTGTAAACATAAGGTTCATTGATACATTAACTCTGTAGCCTTGCCGACTTCCACGCGAACGGTCTACTATCAAACTCTTCGAATAAACCTTGACAATATTTATCCGTTTTCTGTAATATAATCTTCAAATGTAATTTTACCTCACAGGAGTTTCTGTTCTGAAGCGCGCTCTCTCTCCACACAGCTGATTCCTGACAGTCCTCAGTTGAAGTGCAAGGCTTCCAGCTGGAGACCTCGTAACCTAGCAACCAACCGATTGCAAGACTAGAACTGTAACTAACCTTCAGGACTTACAGCGGCCATCTTGGATCTTCTCTTCTTGATTCTTCCGTTGAAATAAGCGCAAGATTACTCTGCAAACCTTCTTCCAGTTTGGGCTTTGCTGTCTCCACTGAGGATATCTCTTTGCTTTTCTCATGCACTTCTTTGATTTGACTTGGCAAGTTTGTGTGGTCATGACAGTACTCCCCCTCAAGGAACAGTTCTCCAATTTATCTTTGCTTGGGTAGGTTCTATGAAAGTTTCTCACTAATCTTGAAGCATGTACATACTTGTGCGGCTCCCAGGATCGTTCCTCTGGACCATAACCTTTCCAATCAATTAGATAATAAAGCTGGTCATTACGGATTTTGGAATCTAAGATTTGATTGACCTCATACTCTTCTGCAGAGCTAATCTGGATAGGAATTGGAGGGGAGTTTTGACGTAAATTTGGAGGACTGTTCTTTAACAAGGAGACATGGAAAACAGGATGTATCTTTAGATGAGCTGGCAACTGCAATTTAACTGCCACTGGATTGATCATCTTGTCAACTTTGAATGGGCCTATAAATCGTGGCTGAAATTTGCGATTTCCTTTGGGACGTAAATGACGAGTGGATAACCAAACTTTGTCTCCTTTCGAATAAATGGGGCTCTCTCTTCTTTTTCTATCAGCCTGAGTCTATTATATGAGTCTTTTGCTTGAATTATGTTTTTTCTAGCCCTAACTAACGTGGTCTGCAAATCCCTCACCATCTCTTCTACTGCAGGCACTGAATCATCTTCTTTACCCAACATTACATTAGGATGTCTACCATGGTTCAGATAAAAGGGAGTGAACCCAATGGTGGAATGAACAGCATTATTGTAAGCAAATTCAGCTGCCCACATCAATTCGAGCCATTCCTTCTCTTTAGCGAATAAATTGAGTCTTAAATACTGTTCTAACTCTTGATTCACTCTCTCTGTTTGCCCATCGGTTTCAGGATGGTAACTGGTAGAGTAACGAGAATCAATTCCTAATCTTTTACTAAAGGCCTTCCAAAAGCGAGAAACAAATTGGGACCCCCTGTCTGAAACTAGAATTTTTGGGATACCATGGGCGCGTACTATGTGTTGTGTAAACAACTGTGCAACCTGTGGGGCTCGAGGGATTTCTTTCAAAGGAATGAAATGCGCCATTTTAGTGAAAGTGTCTACAAAAACTAGGATAGTGTTAAAACCTTGGCTACTAGGGAGGTCCACTATAAGATCCATAGTAACAGTATGCCAGGCATGGGGTGCAGTGGGCAAAGGTCTTAACAGACCTTGTGAAGCTGTTCTATTTGATTTCCCTCTTTGACATTTGTCACAAGTTGACACATATTGTCTTATCTGAGTTTTCATTTTTGGCCACCAAAATTCTCGTTGTATTAGATTTTGAGTCTTTTGAATTCCTTTGTGTCCAGCCAATTGATCGTCATGATAAGCCTGAAGAATTCTTTCTTGCAGCTTCACAGTCGGAACATACAGTGCACCTTTAAAGTATGGCAAACCTTTTTTGATTTCTCTTCCTTGGCCTTCTTTGGACCACTTCAGCATTCCTTTGAATGTTAAGTTTTCTTGAATTTCTTTGGTTAAATTTTCATACAATATGGCAGATATGAACTTCTCTTGTGGAATAATCAATTCTTTTTCTGGAGGCTCTTTAACTGCACCGGTATCAATTCGAGATAGAGCATCTGCCTTCCCATTGACTTTTCCTGGTCTGAAAGTGATAACAAAATCAAAGTCTGCAAAATATAGGGACCAACGCAGTTGTCTAGCTGTTAGAGTTCGAGCTGATTTTAAAAACTGTAAATTTCGGTGGTCTGTGTAAACGGTCACTTTATGCTTAGCTCCCAAAATGTAATGCCTCCACTCATGAAAAGTTCCTTTGACTGCCAATAGCTCCTTATCCGCATTTGAATAATTTATCTCTGGTGGTGTTAATTTTCGAGAGAAATAGGCCACTGGATGTAATTGACCTGTATCTTTATGACGCTGGGAAAGGATACCTCCTATGGCAACATCTGAAGCATCTGCCTCCACATAATATGGCTCATCTGGATTGGGGTGGAGCAAGATTGGAGCTGAGACAAAGGAATTCTTCAAAAAATTAAAAGCATTTTCAGCTTCTTTTGTCCACTCAAACTTCACTCCTTTCTTCAACAATCGGGTAATGGGTGTAACTGTTTGAGAAAAATTGGATATGAATCTTCAATAAAAATTAGCGAACCCCAAGAAACTCTGGATCTCTTTGACATTGCAAGGAGAAGGCCAATGTTGCACTGTCTTTATCTTGGCAGGATCCATACTAACTCCTTCTGGTGACAAAATGAATCCTAAGAACTCAACTCGTTCCACATGAAATGCACACTTCTCCAATTTTACATAGAGATGGTTTTCTTGCAACCTTGTGAGGTTGGATCGAACATGGGAAATGTGCTCCTGTAGATTGTCGGAAAAGATTAAAATGTCATCTATATAAACCACGGCAATCCGGTGGAGGAATTATTGTAATATATCATTAGCGAAATGCTGGAAGGCAGAGGGAGCATTGCATAACCCATAAGGCATCACTTGATATTCAAATAATCCGTATCGAGTCCGAAAAGCGGTTTTCCATTCATCCCTTGAAGCCACTCAAATCAAATGATATGCTCCTCGCAGGTCCAATTTGGTGTAGATTCTAGCATTCTTTACTTGATCTAATAAAACTGACACTAAAGGCAGTGGGTATTGATTCTTCATGGTAACCTGATTGAGGGCTCGATAATCAATGCAAGTTCGAAGACTCCCATCCTTCTTTGGTATGAAAAATAGTGGGGATGACACTGGAGATTCAGAAGGACGAACAAAACCATTAGCAAGATATTGATCCAAATACTCCTTTAAATGTTGATTCTCTGCTTCGGTCAATGCGTATATTCTGCTACATGGCAATATCGCACCTGGCTCCAGTTCAATTTTGCAGTCGTAGGGTCGATGTGGTGGCAATTTCTCAGCCTCCTTTTCATCAAAAACGGCGACTAAATCCTCATATTCTTTTGGGATTTCTGCTGTCTTTAGTGCACAGATCATGGAAGAGTGTGATGATAAACAGGCCGCTTGGGACTTGGTGGACACTTCCACTCCATCATGAAAGCAATTCTCTTTGCAGTAAGAGGAATTCATCTTGATCGTTCTTTTGCTCCAATCAATTTGTGGATTATGTTCTGTAAGCCAGGGCAGACCCAAAATGAGTTGAAATTGTGGAGCATCTACCAAATTAAAGATTATCTGCTCCTGATGTCCACCAAAACCTTACATCTGAATTGGTTCGGTCTCATGGGAAATGGGTCCTGAAGAAAGATTGGTTCCATCCACAGCTCTTACTAATTCCAAAGTAGATTTCTTGATAAATCGAATACCCATTTTACGAGCTTATTTGATATCACAGAAGTTGCCCGTAGCTCCAGAGTCTATCATAACTGAGATCCCTTGAATTTCCTTCTCAAGGGTCTTAACTGATACTGTTTGTACCAAATGTGGCGCTGCGGTTTGTAAGGTATTCGCCACTCGTTGATCTAAAGGAGTTGTCTTGGGTTCTGCTTTCATCAGGGCAACTCCCTCTACTGATGAAGCTGGCCTTTTCCCGACTGAAGAGCTTTGGGTTTCTTGGGACAGTTTTTAACAAAATGCCCAGATGCACCGCAATATAAACATAGTTGATTCACTCTTCTTTTCTCTTTTTCTTCCTTAGATAAAGGACCTCGGATGGAACCAATTTGCATTGGTTCTTCTATTGTTATCCCTTCTCCGGCTCTCGTATGATCATTTCTTACACGATCAATTCTCAGGGGAAATGGTCGATACTCTCTTCTCTTTTCTGCTCTTCGTTCAGTTAACCGGTGGTCAATCTGTAACACAAGATCAATTAACTCTGAAATTTCGGTGGGTCTATTTGGAACTTGTGCTAAGGCATCTTTCAATTCATCTCTCAAGTCCACGATAAAATATGGCGGCTCTTTTTGACTCCGGCCAGGCAGTCTCTACAATGAGTTTATTGAAATGAGCCAGATAGGCTACTAGATCTTTATTACCTTGCCTGATTTCCAGTAGTTCATTGTCAGTGGCTTGAGCTGCAGTTCGCCCATCAAATATTCTTAAGAACTCTTCCTTGAAATTTTGGAAATTATATAAAACAGGATCATTTCTGGAAATTATTGGCATGGACCATGCGGCCGCATCTCCTGTCAGATAAGACAATATAAATGCTACTTTGGACTGGTCTTCGGAAAAAATGACTGGTCTACATAAAAAATGCAATGAGCATTGGGTCAGAAAAATCTGCGCCTTATTTGGATCCCCACCGAAGCGCTCGGGTTGAGCCAAAGGAATAATAGGGGAAACCGCATGAATTACTTGAGTGGATATACCTGCAGACTGTGAAGGGCTAGGGATTTGTGAAAACACAGATTCATTTGATTTAGTGGTGTTCCCTAACTCATTTATTCGCTGTTTTATTTGGACTGTTTCTTCTATGGTGTTATTTAATTGTTTCTGTAACCCTTCCAAAACGGTGGCTAATGCTTTTATATCAATTCCTTGTGCCATTCTGCTCAGGAGGAAATCTGTTTTTTCCCTAAAATTAGGGTGATGGCACTTCAATCTGTCAGGATACTTCATTTCGATTTCCTCAGAAGCAGAAGATAACTCCTCAGTCCCGACCCGAGCTACTCACAACAAATATTAATCCTTCGTGCTGAGTACCCCGGAGGGGGAAAGGGGAATGGGATGGTAGAGAGAATGCCACAGAGATGATGAACACCAGTACTCAGTCTGCCCCTTCACATCTATGATTGGATACAGCACCTGCAAGAGTCACAGTCGCAATTACTAGGGACATACAACATCAGTTTTTCACTTTCTACTCTCAACACTTAATTCTCTTTAATTCTATTATTTCTTCACTCACCCTGAGTTCTCTGTAGCCTTGCTTCTCTCTATAAATGATAGCTCTTCTTAAAAAAATGCTTATTACTGATTCTGGAAGAACTTCTCAACCTTTGTTAGAGATTGGTTTTATGTTGCTATATATATATATATATATATATATAGTTGGTGATAATGCGTTCTTCAAATCAGCTGATGTTATTTAATTTCTCCTGTCTTATTGTGACTTCTGTCAATACTTGTATTTGTAAATGCTTGTTTATTAAAGTTCGTTTCTCCTTTCTTACTTCGACATTTGTTGATAACTTGTATTTGTAAATGCTTGTTTATTACAGTTAGTTTCTCCTTCGTTACTTCAACATCTGTCGATAACTTGTAGTTGTAAATGCTTGTTTATTTAAGTTTGTTTCTCTTTTAAACTCTATTTTGGTTTATTACCATTGAATTTGTAAATGCTTATTTGTTAACAGTTCGTTTCTCCTTTAAACTTGGCCTTTGTTTATAACCTTGACATTTGTAGATACTTGCTCTTTTAAAGTTCATTTTTTCTTTGACTTTAATATCTTAAACAAGAACCTTGCAAACATAAGGTTAATTCATAGATTAACTCTGTAGCCTTGCCGACTTCCACGGGAACGGTCTACTATCAAACTCTTCGAATAAACCTTGACAATACTTATCCGTTTTCTGTAATATAATCTTCAAATGTAATTTTACCTCACAGGAGTTTCTGTTCTGAAGCGTGCTCTCTCTCCACACAGCTGATTCCTGTCAGACCTCAGTTGAAGTGCAAGGCTTCCAGCTGGAGAGCTTGTAACCTAGCAACCAACCGATTGCAAGACTAGAACTGTAACTAACCTTCAGGACTTACAGCGGCCATCTTGGATCTTCTCTTCTTGATTCTTCCTTTGAAATAAGTGCAAGATTACTCTGCAAACCTTCTTCCAGTTTGGGCTTTGCTCTCTCCACTGAGGATATCTCTTCGCTTTTCTCATGCACTTCTTTGATTTGACTTGGCAAGTTTGTGTGGTCATGACATTATCTCCTCTGCTGTGACTTGAGCTGGGCTGACTGGGAAGGTTTGATGAATGAATAGGAGAAGCCTTTTCAGCCATCTCCATGTCAACTATTTCTGCCCACTTGCAAATAGCTCATTTGTGCTTAGTGGACTGCAGCTAAGGCCAATCTGCTCTTCCGGTGGTCGGAGAAAGGCTATTGACCTTTAAAAAGTTTTGCCAACACTCCCAGCCAAGGATGTATACTCCAGCTGTGGAGGGACTAAGGGACAAAACTGGCCTTTATTCCCACCTAGGCCTTTTTTCGCACAGCCTACACATTGAAACAGTTTTGTTTTTTTTGCTGTGAGAGCAAAGTAACCTCAAGATGTAGTGTTCCCTATCTTTTATAAATTAGCTCTCTACTCTTTGTTTTGTAAGGCACGCTTTATGAGAGACATATACATACATAAGCTAAGGTTCTCAAGTATGGTAAAGGTATTTTTCCATGCCAGATGTAACTGCTGGGAATTTAAGCTGCTGCCCAGCCATAGCACAGTGGTGGTCCTGGCAGATATATACTTTTGTCATAATTGTGGGTGGTGTACATTGTACATTGCAGCCCCATTTGACATTTAATTGTCTATGCCATGGGTGCATTTTATACACCATTTACCATGGACGCATAAAGAAATTTAATTAACCAAATGAGGAGTTCCAATGTACAGTGTATGTTTTAGATGGTAGTACAGGCAGTTTACTGCTTTTTAGCAGCGGCAAAGCGCACAGAGTCATAACGCAAGTTAAAATAGTGCAATGGAAAAGGAGGAAAACCTGGAGTGACCATACAGAAAAGGTGAATTTGCTTCTCTGGAAGTGCTGCAACCTGCCAGGAAGAGCTGTTTTAGGACTACATTTCTGGAAAGAGGTGCCTGACTGGTTACGAGGGCAGGAAAGATGCTAGAGGTACTCTAGCACAAAGGAAAGGATGCTTAGAAAAGAAGAACAGTGAGGAGCATGGTAAGGAAGAAGTGAAATAACCAGCTGCAGTCAGGTGAAGAGAACAAGATGACCACAGCACACAGAAGTGAATAGTCCAATCGTGTAGCAAGGATAAATATCCTTGATGGTGTATTTGAGGTCGGAGAAAGCAAAAAGTTGTAAAAGTCCCAATTCTTGTTTGTAGAAAGTGTCTTTATTTGTAGGTACTATTGTAGGATTGTGCCTTCCTCGAGATACAGCCAAAACGTGTTTCGTCACTCAGGTGACTTCATCATGGCTGTACAACAATAATGAAAGCAAAGATAGCATGTAATTGTGCTTAGACTTGAGTGCGGCCTAGTGAGTGACCGTGTAACAATAGTACTAAAGCCAATAACCAAAGACCAGTGAGCACTGTGAAAGCTTGAGTGGGTGAGAATGAATGAACATGGCAAGCAAAGTGAACGAATGGGACCCTAGCTGCAAACAATGGAGGAAAAAGCAACTCACTGTGACCACGTGAGTCACAGCACAACCTGAATGTGGGAAAGTGTACATTAAGAGTATCTATTAGGTGAAGAGAGTGCTACCGAGGAGTCAATGAGCAAAGACTGCATATCAAAGTGTGATACAAAAGTGGGTGGTACAGGTCTGAGAAAAACCTGGAAAGAAGACTGGTAAGTAAGAACCCATAAGGAAAGAAACGCACAGAGTAGAACATAAAACGAAAAAACCCCGGGCTTGTTGCTCATACCTGGGCTGTCCGTCCAGAAAGGTAGGTTGCGAAAGAACCCTGCGGTAAGGTGAGTAGGCCTTGGGTGGTGGGTTAAATCTGGGAAAATAGGGTCAGTGGCAATGAGTAGCCAATACACAAAGAGTCAAAGACGCACTGTCAAGAAGAAAAGTTATAATAAAAAGAGAAAAAATGAAAGATGTAAGCCACTGTGTACATACCTTCATATTGTGGAACTGTTAGTTGGCAATAGTGCCCAAACAGCAGCAGGTGAGTACAAATGGTAACCGCGTAGGGTTAGGGAAATACAGGCGGCCCTGATAAGCCTGGAGTCCCACCCTGCGAGAGGGTGAGAAGGGAAAGGGAAGGGGAAAGAGACGTAGGTATGTTAGACGTGATGACAGGAGTACGTATCCTGGTTTAAGTGATGAGAAAGACTAAGCTATGAGAGCAAGTGTAAGCTGAAAAGATGTCAATAATACTAGGTACTAGTATGTATTGATGGTAGATGTACTACTGTAGGTAAACAGTTGAGTACAGTAGCAAAAAAGCCAGTAACGTGTAAAACGCTGTAAATTGTAAAAGTGGCCAATGTCTAGAAAAAATGTAAAGGAAGAGTGCAGTACACAATGTCAAAATTAACCGACATGTGTAAAAAATTTAGAAAGGATAAGTAGTGGGTGAACGGCCTTAAGCTAAGGAAAACGCGAGTAAAGGTGATGAACACGGCAACAGTAGTAATTGCGTAGCGCTACGCGGCCAAGAGTTGCAGTAAAAGACCTGGCAAGTTAATTTGAGCGTTGTAAAGTGTAGGGTAAGACGATGAAAACTAATGTAAAACGCATGCGAGCATACCTGGGAGCAGGGACGGAGAGGTGCGGCACACAGTAGTCGGCGCGTAGAATGGTCCGTGAAGGCCCGAGCTCATGTGTTAAAATAGAAATAAGCAAAAGGCAGGACATAGAAAAGGGACTAAGTTAACAAGTGGTAGCATGGCGGCCATCTTGGAGTGTTAAAAGAGTTCCGGTATGTCTGAAAAAAGAAACTAGATCAAGTGGGGAAGCTAGTCACTTGGCGGCCATCCTGTAATGTTAAAAAGTTAGGGTGATGAATCTAAACAGACAAAACAAGAAAATATGGGGAGAAGGAAGGAAACAAAAAGTGGAGGAGAAGGCGGAGGGGGCAGGTTGGGGGGGGGAAGTAGGTAGACAGGGGAAACTGTTTGGTGAAGAGAGAAAGGCCCAAGCTAAGTAAGGACTTAAAAACATGCTGGTGATGTGGTACCAAGTTGTGGTATAGTGAAGCGAGGTAATAAAAGGGGCAAGGGTAAACGTGAGGAAGGAAGAATGATTGATTCCGAGTAGGGTGTAGTGGAGAGTAAAGTTAGATAATAGTCACAGACTGCAGTGATACATAGCTTGAAGAGTACATGGTCATGAACATCAGTAAAGTCGTTTTGTAAAACACTGGGTGCAGCACCACTTTTCTTAAATCAGCCCCTTATACTTTGTAGAAAATTATTGATAGTGCAATAATTTTTTGTTTTTTACAATATGCTTTGTTGAGTTGTCAATTTATACCTCTGACCAGCCTTAGACCTTTCAACTTCACCACCCTAAGTGTCAATTGCAAATGGGGTGAGCTTGGCCCTCAGCTTTGGGCTCAGTGTTAACGTCAGCCCCAAGACACCAATGGTAAATGGCTCTCATTGTTTCAATTTGAACCCAGAAACCCCTGATAGCCCGGGGACTTCCATGAAAGTTTCTACACTTATTTTCAATCACTAAGACATAAGCCTCCTAGTGTACTTTAAAGAACTAGGACCGTTAAGACTGAGGGTAATAGTTAGCTCTCTCATTGGGTGATGCCAGGTGACCTATGATCCTTGCCAAGAACCAATAGTATTTTCTTCTGTGGTTAATGTAGAGATGAGCTTCAGATTTCTACGTATTCTTTAGTTGACTTATCAAAACACTGTAGACAGAAAACATCTTAAATTATCATGGGACCACTTTTTAATTGCATGGAATCAGATCAAGCCTTATGACTACGATTATGAAGAGTTAATTTGTGTTGTTCAGGCAGAGGTTGGCTCAGTAATGGAAAAGGTGAACTGGATGAGGACAATTCTCAAAGAATCTAGTAATACAAGTATTTCAATGTGAAGAGGTGTTGGTTGAAAAGCAGAGTCTTGGTTTACTTCATGAAGTGGAGGATGGTAGATACCAGTTGAAATTTGGTTGGCGTGAGTTCCAAGCCGTTGGGGCATAGCTGAAGATTCTGGCCTTCTCCTGTTTCTGGTCCGGTGATGCTGCTATGTGAATTCTGCAATTCTCATCAGGTGCTTGTTCTTGGATGCTAGGCACAGTGATGCACTATTATTGAGCACCATGTAGGCCACAAAGCATGCTGCAGATTAACAGAGGCTCACTTAGTGGATCAGATAGGTTTCTTGGATGTCAGTGTGTTTTCTTAATTCTTCTTTCTTGATTTTGAGTAGTTAACTGCATTTAAAAAAAAAACATCACTTGGTATTCTATCTTATATTCATCCACACGTATACGTTATCAAGACATCAATGATGACCTTTTAAGAAAATGAGCATAGAACTGACATAACATCAACTAACAAATTCCCCCAACCCAAACTGCTAATTGTGTGCTATATCATCCAAACCAGGGGGAGCTGCAGCCATGTTACTGTTTAAGTGAAACATCACCTGCAATGTGCACAGAGAACATAAGTTTGCCTAATGCCATCCTCAACCTCTAGGAAGTCGAGTATCAGATTTAACTTTCAAAGATATTCATATTGTATCTCAGATGTCCCTTGGTGCTGGAGTGATGGTTCTTTATTTAGGGCCATTATTGCGGATATCCTAGGTGTGTCCATTTAGTCAAACTATGAAGTCCAAAATGTAGGAATAAATAAGACTTTAGAGGTGGAAACAGTAGATGATTTCTCTATTTGATGGAAGAAACTCCAACTTCAGCCTGGCAGCCAGATCACCTTTCGGCAACAGTTCTCAAAGCTTCTCTTCAAACAAAAATATTTTAATGTTCCAAATGGGTCACACCAACACAGGCTAGTTATGTCTACACATACTATACATCTACAACCAAACCTCAGAGGAATAGCACAAGTCATACATTACCATACACCATCCCAAATATCAACAAAAAATAAATATCCCCAAAGAAACATGACAATAAATACTAAATTATCTTCATAAGTTAACGAACATTCTGGAGCACCAATCTATTATTATTCTGTAAGCGTCTATCATCCAGTTTTACAGCATTGGAAAACAACTTCTTGGCAATTTAACCCTCATAACATCTCCCACCTTGATTGTTGGACTTTTTTTGCTTATGCAGGGTCATCCCCAATCTTTTTGCCTGCTGTCTCCTATTTTTTTCTGACCTGTTGCTGTTGGCTTTTGAACTCTGAGCACTTTACCATTGCTAACCAGTGTTAAAGTGCATATGCTCTCTGTGTAAATTGTATGGTTGATTGGTTAAGCCATGATTGCCATATTTGATTTACTAGTAAGTCCCTAGTAAAGTGCACTAGAGGTGCCCGGGCCTGTAAATCAAATGCTACTAGTGGGCCTGCAGCACTGGTTGTGCCACCCACATAAATAGCTCTGTAATCATGTCTCAGACCTGCCACTGCAGTGTCTGTGTGTGCAGTTTTAACTGTAAATTCAACTTGGCAAGTGTACCCATTTGCCAGGCCTAAACCTTCCCTTTTCCTACATGTCAGACACTCCTAAGTTAGGCCCTAGGTAGCCCCAAGGGCAGGGGTGCAGAGTATGGTTTAGGTAGGACATATAGGGGGTCATTCCGACCCTGGCGGTTTTCGTTACCGACGGAAAGCACCGCCAACAGGCTGGCGGTGCTTTCCTGCCCATTCTGACCGCGGCGGTAAAGCCGCAGTCAGAAAAGGGGATCCGGCGGTTTCCCAACGGATTTCCCCTGTCTGGGCTGAATCTCCATGGCGGCGCTGCAAGCAGCGCCGCCATGGAGATTCCGACCCCCTTCCCGCCATCCTGTTTCTGGCGGTTTTTACCGCCAGAAACAGGATGGCGGGAACGGGTGTCATGGGGCCCCCTAACAGGGCCCCAGCATGCAGACAGTGAAAATCGCGACGGGTGCAACTGCACCCGTCGCACCCCTGCAACACCGCCGGCTCCGTTCGGAGCCGGCTTCTGGGTTGCAGGGCCTTTCCCGCTGGGCCGGCGGGCGCTGTCTTGGCGGTCGCCCGCCGGCCCAGCGGGAAAGTCGGAATGGCCTACGTGGTCTTCTGACCACGGATCGGCCAAATGGTGGGGGAATTTTGGCGGGCGGCGACCGCCGCCCGCCAAAGTTGGAATGAGGGGCATAGTACTGTGTTTTATATGTCCTGACAGTGAAATATTGCTAAATCCGTTTTTCACTGTTGGAAGGCCTGTCCCTCTCATAGGTTAACATGGGGACTACCTTTAAATCTGATTAAAGTGTAGATTCCCTTTGGAAGCAGATGGACATGTGGAGTTTGGGGTCTCTGAGCTCACAATTTAAAAATACATCTTTTAGTAAAGTTGATTTTAAGATTGTGTGTTTGAAAATGCCACTTTTATAAAATGAGCATTTTTTGCTTATACCATTTCTGTGATTCTGCCTGTTTGCGGATTCCCTGTCTGGGTCAGTTTGACAGTTGGGCTGGTTGCACCTCACACTAGACAGTGACACAAAAGAAGCTGGGGTGTAGTCTTCATTTCCTGATGAGCCATCTGTGCTAGGAGGGAGGGAAGGAGTGGTCACTTACACCTGAAAGGGCTGTGCCTGTCCTCACACAATGCAGTCTCCGACCCCCTGGTGAGTGTCTGGGGCCTGACCTGGGCAAGGCAGGATTTCACATTCAAAAGAGACTTTACTTTGAAGTAGGCCTACTTCAAAGGAGAAATTGGGTATAAGAAGGGCACCCAAAACCACAGACTTTAGATCACTTCTGGACATCAAGAGGAACCTCTGCCTGGAGAAGAGCTGAGGAGAAGTGCTGCCCTGCCTGTGACTGTGCTTTGTGGAGCTATCCTGCAGTTGCTGCTTCTGCCAGAGTAAGAGGGCAAAGACTGGACTTTGTGTGCCTTCCATCTTGTGAAGAAATCTCCAAGGGCTTCATTTAGAGTTTGCCTCCTGTTGTTTGAAGTCTCAGGGACAGCAAAGACTTCTCTCTGCCAGCACCTGGAGTCTCTGGAGAGACTCCTGCTCTGACAAGTGGTGCCCTCTCCAGTCCCTGGGCCGTTGAAAGGAAAGCTGGTGGAAATTCAAGGAAATCGACTTCGGACCAACACCGCTGCTGAATCCGGTGACACCGTCTGCAACCGACTCCGTGATCTTCACTGGAACGTGATGGCCTTCGCAGGCCCGACGCTGCTGCAGCCCCGCTGAAGTCCGCGACACCGTGAAAGTCGCCATCGTGACCGACGCTGCTCGAAGTGCACGGATTCAAGGTTTCGCACCAACGCTGCGACCCCCGTATCGACTTGTTTTCACTCTTCAGCAAAGGTACTGTACTTCGGGGTCTACGCGACTCCGTGTCCGGCGCCGCTGGTGTCGGCTTGTAGGGAACAACTCCGTCACAACACCATGTTAACAAGCATTTTGTGTTTCTTAGCGCTGTTTTTGAGTTTAATCTTTAAAAATTCATAACTTGACTTGTGTATGTCGGATTTTTGTCATTTTGGTCTTGTTTTGTTTGGATAAATATTTCCTATTCTTCTAAACTGGTGTTGTGTCATTTTGTAGTGTTTTCAGTAAGTTACTGTGTGTGTTGGTACACATACTTTACACCTAACACTCTAAAGTTAAGCCTACTGCTCTGCCAAGCTATCAAGGGGGTAAGCAGGGGTTAGCTGAGGGTGATTCTCTTTTACCCTGACTAGAGTGAGGGTCCTTGCTTGAACAGGGGGTAACCTGACTGTCAACCAAAGACCCCATTTCTAACATTGATGATAAACATGTTGACACTTTTGACTTGGTCATACCTTACTTTTCTTTTCTCTAGCAAATCACATTTTTTTTACTTGCCCCTGTCTTCTTGACTATAAGTACCCATCGATGATGGGCATATTTGTATTCATGGTTTCTGCTTCTTTAAAAGTTCAAAGGGATTCAACTGGGTGGTAGAATGAGCTGTGAACCTGTACTCCTCCACCCTACTCATCACAATTGTCCCTCTTCCAACCCCCTTGTGCTTGGCAATTTGTATGCTTTCCTTCAAGATTCTATTAAATCTCTCATTCCATTTGATTCTGGGTGCTATAAAGCACAGCATTTTTGGACAATGCCCCTCTCCAGTGGAAACCTTTCCATCTCCCTAGAGTTTAACTGAACTTCATTGTTCAGACTCCTGTCTCTCAAGAAAACATCTGATAAAAACTTAATAACCGGAGAAGTTGTAATATCACTCACTATTTTCACCTCCGGCCTTCTGCACATGCCCATTAATACTAACATATATCTTGGAGAATTGCCAAAGTTCAATGGCCCAACAATGTCCAAAGCAATTTCATCCCCAACCTCTATAGGAAAGTCAAAACACGCCATGGGTGGTTTCTGAGATTTGTTGCTTAGTTTACATCCATAACAATCTCCGACCATTCTCTCTACGTGGATGTCAATTCTTGGCAACCAATAGACTGCTCTCAGTCTTTCTGTGATTATATTTATACCCTGGTGGCTATAACGAGCAAGACATATTAAAGGATTTCTTACACCCTGAGGGGAGACTCATCTACTGCCTTTCAATAACAACAACTGGCAACTCTCTTATAACCTCATATCGTGAGGTGAGTGCATTACAAATCAAAGATTTATCTTCCTTTAAAACTAAATCATGCACCCTCTAAAAGGGAATATCTTTCTCAATCTCCCTCAAACATTCCTGTTTGGTGACACATCCATTAGTGATGACACAAACTGAACTGCTCTTCCTTCCACCAACTTCCTCTTGTTGTCCACCACGAGTCTCATCAACTAGCAGTAACAAGTAATCTGCTACCTCATTATCAATGTCCAGCAAATATGAAACAACAAAGTGACATTCCTGCAGTGACACTTACCACTTACAAATTCTGGGGGAAATCCTTTCCTTCCAAAAATAGCCTGAAGAGGCTTATGATCAGACAGACCCATAACATTTACACCCCAGAAGATCTGTTTACATTTTCTTATTACCTAATGCACAGCTAAATCCTCCTTTTCAATGGTGGAATAACTTGTCTCCACAACCTTCAAAGACCTAGAGGGAAATAGTGTCTTCTACCCCTTGTTGGTTTTGGTTTAACACATCACCAAGACCTTTCTCACTTGCATCAATCACAATCCAGCAAGGCCGACCTGGAATAAAACTCTTTAAACATTGTGCAGAGGCTAAACTTGACTTCAGATTGAGAGACTTTTGATTACATTCCTCACTCCAATGAAATTGGATTTCCTTTTTAAAAAAGCAAAGAAATGGCATAAGAGCAACTAGCAAAGTTTGGGACATACCTTACATAGAAATCTGGCATGCAAAGAAATGCTTGAACTTCCTCCTTCTTGAAAGGAAGTGGTATCAGATATGGTTTTAACAAGACCACCTTTTCACTTGATGCCATCCTTTGATGTGATGTGACCTAAATATGGAATTTCAGAACAACTAAATTTGCACTTCCCAATTTTGGGAGTTTTATACCATTATTGCTGAAAATCTGTAATACCTCCCTGACAGTCAATAAATACTATTCAGTGATAGAATTAAAAATTAGCACATCATCCTGAAAAACCTACACACCTGGCATTCCAACTAGAATGTCAGTTATGAGTCTTTGGAAAATGGAATTTGCTGAACAGGGACCAAATGCATTTTATTGAATAGATATACTCCACACGGTTTCATAAAGGAGGTGAGATTTTTTGATTCCTCACAAAGTCTGGCATGATGGTAAACTGAAAGTAAGTCAAGCGTGGTTAAGTATTTTGATTATCCCAGCAAAGTGATCATCTCAATTCTATCGGGCAAAGGAAACCGGTCTACAATGACTACCTTATTCAGGTGCCTGAGATAAACATCTAATAAAATTACCCAGTAGAGTTAGGGGCTAACACAATAGGCATTACCTATTAGGTAGGTTCAACCAGTTCAATTATTCCTTCTGTTTCCAACTGCACAGTTCTGCTTTTACAGCATCTTGCAAACTTTGGGGCATATTTACAATAAACTGGTGCATCAGTGCTGATGCGCCAGTTTTTTTTGCGTCACCCCTCCCCCACCTTACAATACCATGAGTGTGGTGTATTTACAATACGGCGCCCCATGGCTGTCATTAGGCCAATAGCGTCAACATTTTCAGTACTATTGTGGCACTATGCTGCACTAAAGTCAAACATTTTGACGCTAGTGCAGAAAAGTGAAAGGAGGCCCATAGCTTTGTATGGGTGCGTCATTCTAATGCCTGCTTTGAGCCATTTTTGCAGGCCTCCTAGTTTCAGAACGCCCCCTCGTATACATTATGCCTATGCAGACATAGGCCCTAATTATGACATTGGCGGTAAAAACCGCCTACCACCACGATGGTGCCCACCAAAAGACCATCTCAGCGGCTACCATCCTTCTGCCATATTATGCCCCAAGAGGGGTGGAAATCCGGCAGTGATCATAGTGGCGGATGGTGGTAAGGTGGTGTTGCTACCACCAGCACCGCAACGCCAGTAGACCGCCGCCAGCCGTATCATGACCTGTGATACAGCCTGGGGGTGTTCTGCTGGCGGGCACTACTGGTGGTAGCAGCACCCCTTCCTGTTTCCTGCCAGAAGACCACCTGGAAGAAGGTAAGTTGGGCTTCTGACAGGGGAGGGGAGTGGGGGTTATTGTGTGTGTGTGTGTGTGGGGTTGTGTGCATGAATGTGTGCGTGCATGAGTCTGTGTGTGTTGTGTTGTGAGAAAACAGGGCTGATTGCAGAGGCCCCATAACTTTTTGCCCCCATTTTCCTCTTTTTGCTGGTGTTTTCCTGACTTTGATGGTGCCCTGGGTACTGCTAACCAGTCCCAGGGCCTGTGCTCTGTGTAAAATGGATATGCAAATTAGGCTAATTATAAGTGGCTAAGTTAACCTACCTATAAGTCCCTAGTATATGGTAGGGCATGTAGGTTTAGGGACCACAGCATAGGTGGTGCACACCTAGGTGCATTGCTGAGGTGCCCAGTGTCATTTTAAAAGCAAGCCCGCCTTGCTGGCTGCTTTTAAATTAAAGTTATATGCAAATTCGACTTTGGAATTAAAGGTACTTCCAAAGTCTTAAACTACCTTATTTTTACATATAAGTCACCCCTAAGGTGTGCCCTATGTGCCCCTAGGGCTGGGTGCCATGTAACTATAAGCAGGGACTTTATAAAAATAGATTTATAAGCCCTGGTGAGGTAAAAACAGCCAAATTCGTTTTTCCCTCATTGAAGTAAATGGCCTTTATAGGCTAGAATGGGCAGACTTTATTTTAAATTTTAAAGTCTCCTTAAATGTTGCATACCAAGAATTTGGTATCAAATTAATTGTTGTAATAAATCCTACAACTTCCAGTTGTTGGATTTAATATAACTAGTTCAGGTAAAAAGTTTAGACTTTACCTAAAAAGTTGCCAATTTCAGCTCTGCATTGTTTTTGCTGCTGTGCTCTGATTGGCCAGCCTGCAGCAGCTTCTGCCAGGCTGCCTTGATGAGGTGTGAAGTGGCCAGGTTTAACACAAAGGAATGTGCTTGGGGGAGAGAATCTCCCCTCAGCAGATGGTGAGGCAGGAAGGGGGAGGGCTGCCAAACTGGTCTTCAAAGGCAGAGAAGGACATTTGGAGCACCCAGCAACACCCCCACATCCTGCAACCCCAGACAATTAGGTGCCCCCTTGATTAGATTAGGAGAGGGCAGGAGAGGGGTGTGTTTATGATTTTTAGCCACACCAGTGGGTGGGCTCAGCCAGATGTAACCTCCAAAAATCAGATTCATCCATGTTGGATTTTTAGAGACTGTTGCCTTCTGGGATGGATTTTTGCCACACTTCCCAGGAAGTGGTCATCACAGGGGGACGACCCTGTCCCTGATTGGAGAACCAGGGCCCCCCTGCTTTTCACCCAGGAGCAAGGATAAAACTGGCAGACCTGCACCCACGCCTCAGATCCCCTCCAGAATTCAACAAGAAAGGAACTAAGGAAGAAGAAGGACTGCCCTGCTGGACCCCTGGCCTGCACCTGGACCCTGCACTCAGAAGGACTGCACCAGCTGCACACTTGGGCTTCACCACAAGAAGGACTTTGCCTGGCTTCAACTGGTTCAAGGAGGGACTCCCTGTTTGCTACAGGTGAAAAATTGCTACACCAGAGTCCCCTGCACCAACTCCTGAAGAAAGCGACCAGCTGACCACTGTCCAGTGGCCAAAAAGGAGTTCGCGCCAGGTGCATTCTGGGAGTTGAAGTCCGCACCCCCAAGGACCATCACAGAACTTCTGGACCCTTGGGGTGAGCTGTGGACCCCAAAAGAACCTTAAGAGAACATCTGGGTGAAGCCCCAGAAGTTTGGAAAAGATTGGAGAATTTTTGAAAAAAAGCTCCATAAAGTGACCGACCCGACGCGGAAATTCTAGCCGGCTTGCCTCAACCACGACCCGGCCTGACTTCGTGGTTCGTCCCGGTAAAGAAAAACATCCAAAAAAGAGACTAAGTCCGAACGTAAAAAGTTGACCGGGACCTCCCAGCCATCGTATCCGAGAAGGGCTCCACGGACGTCGGATCAAGATCCAGGTTTACCCCGGTCGAAGGATTTTCATCTCGAAAAAACGACTAAGTCCGAAGGTAAAAATCACCACCGAGGAAACCGACTTCGCGTATCCGGACAAGGGCTCCAGGAGGTCGGATTCAACTGGCAGGTTCGTCCCGGGGAAGAAAAACATCAAAAAAGAGACTAAGTCAGAAGGTAACTTTTTAACCGAGGCCTCCCGCGACTTGTAGCCGAGCAGGGCTCCAACGCGGTCGGCCTGAAAGTTTGACTTTGCCCCGGTCCTGGTGCAACCAGATGACCCGATTGGCGCTTTTTGTTTCTAAGCGCTAGAAAATAACAATACTTTAAAAATTCATATCTCCGGTTCCCCTGAACCGATTTTAATCGTTTTTGTGTCATTTTAAAGATAAAAATATAAGCTATTTTTATAAATTGGTTTTGGATTTTTAAACGGTTTCCTGTGTTTTATTTAATTACTGTTTTGTGATATTTGAATGCTTTACACTTTGTCTCCTAAGTTAAGCCTTGACGCTCGATGCCAAGCTACCAAGGGTAGAGCTGGGATTAATTTACTGAGACCTAACTGTACCTATGTGGAGGTTAGTGGCTTGTTGCTAGGTGTAGGTACCTACCTGCCCTACCAATAACCCATTTTCCAACATGTGTCGTTTGCATAGGTGTATGCATGTGTATGAATGTGTGTAAGAATGGTAATGTGAGTATGTTTCTGCATGTCAGTGTGAATGTGTGTACGAATGTGTGTGAGTAGGACTGGATGTATGGATGTATGAATGTATGTATGCCAGTGTGAGTGAGTGGGTGTATGCGTGGTGCAAGTCTGCGGGTGTGTGCATGTATGGGGGGTGAGAGGATCATAAGGGAGCGAGTGTGGATGGAGGTGGAGAGGAGGGGAGTTTGGGGAGTGTTGGGGGGTGGGTGAGCCACTTACCAGTGACATGGCGGTCTGAGTGGATAAGTAGCGGGTTGGCTGCAGCCAACCCGAAATTCTCATAATGTGGTGGTTATGTACCGCCAGTCTGTTGGCGGTACTGCCGCCACAGCACTACTCACAGCCGGTGTCATAATGACCCCCATAATGTGGTGCAAGGGAGTGCAAAGTGGCTTAGGGGGTCATTACAACATTGGCGGTAAAAGGCGCTTACCGCTGCGCAGAAGACCGCCAATGCACCGCTGCGGCGGCGGCATTCCGCCACAGCTATTATGACACACATCTTGGAATCTGCCGAAATTCAGACACCCACACAAGACCGCCACACCAAAGGTCAGTGATAAACTGGCGGAAACAAATCCTCCACCTCCACGCCAACAGAAACACGCCCATGCTATTACGACCCACGAATCCACGCGGCGGTCTTACTATTGGCGGTACACACCGGCGCGCTCAAAATACACACACATCTCCAAAAGACCGCCACATTGGACAATTACAAATACACACACCTGATACACATACAAACACCACTCCCACACACCCAATACAATATAAAACACACACCCACATCACCCACAAACCCCTACTACCAAAAATTAGAGACAAAGGCAACAGAGAGAGAGCACAGAATAGACAACCCCACTACACAGAGGCACACAACACCATCACCCACACAACATCCACGCACAAAACACCACACACCACTACACTCACCACAACCATCACCACATACACCACCCCACACATCACCCACAGCACCCCATGGCACGCCAAAGACACCCCCGCTTCTCCGACGAGGAGCTCAGGGTCATGGTGGAGGAAATCCTACGGGTAGAGCCACAGCTATTTGGCTCACAGGTACAGCACACATCAATAGCCAGGAAGATGGAGTTATGGCGCAGAATAGTCGACAGGGTGAACGCCGTGGAACAGCACCCAAGAAATAGGGAGGACATCAGGAAGAGGTGGAACGACCTACGGGGGAAGGTGCGTTCAACGGTCTCCAGGCACAACATCGCGGTACAGCAGACTAGCGGCGGACCCCCACCTCCTCCTCCACAACTAACAACATGGGAGGAGCAAGTCTTGACCATCTTGCATCCTGAGGGCCTCGCAGGAGTCGGTGGAGGATGGGACACTGGTGAGTCAATTCTTAACTATCATATCCCCCACCATACCTGCATGCTATCACACACCCCATCCCTCATCCCCTCCCCTATCACTACAACTCCTCACTAATGTACCCATGACACCAACCACCCATCCCAACACCAAGCCCTGCATGATGCAACTAAGCATGGACACCCATCACTAAAGCATGCCCACTGCACATACCCAGTACACCCCCCCAACCATCACCACACAAACCCACACCCAGGAATGCTTGCACTGGGGTACACAAACACCCACCCATTGCACACCATTACACACACACATGCAATAATCTAGCTCTTATGCCCCTGCAGGAACCCGAAGGACCGTCACCACACCAGAGGGTCCAGACAACACCACTCCACCCCCAGAAGAGGCCCACAGTGACGAGAGCAGCTCTGCCCTACTGGATCCTGATGACCAGCCAGGACCATCGTGGGCCTCGGGACAGTCTGTTCCCCTTACACAGGCACAGCCCAACACCGACCTTCCACCCTCTGGTAACACCAGCACAGCACCCACCCAGCGCGCCCAAACCTCCCTACCCAGGACAGGTCAATCAGCGGTGTGTCCACCACTACAGGGCACCCAGGGTAACCCACCACCCCAACAACAACAGGGACCTGGAGGCAGTAGTAGTGGGCACACGGTCCAGGGGATGGAGGCACAGGAGCACAGGGGAACTGGGAGGGCTGCTGTGCGAAAGGGGGTGGACAGGCCAAGGGAACCCACTATCCACGAGGCCCTATCCTCCATCATGGGAGCATACCACCACTCCCAGGAGACGATGGCGACGGTCCTGGACAAGTTGCAGGAGACCCTGCGCCTGCAGGACGAACTGTATGTGGGGTTCAGGGAGGAGCTCAGGACCATCAGCTCCGCCGTGGGCACCATCGTAGGGGTGTTGAAGGACATACAGAAGACCTTCAGGGACACCGTGGCACTCCAAGGGGCCCCTGACACTAGCATGGACGACGAACTGCCCACCACCTCCACCGGCGCTAGTGGACAGGACGCCCCGCCACAGGACCAACACACCAGCACCCCACCCCCTGTAGACGGACAACCACCAAGCAAGTGGCCCCTGAGATCCTGGAACAGGACACAGCAAGATGACAAGACCCCCGCCAGGAAATGAGACCACCCTGATTGTCACCGCACTGTCCCACTTTGTTACCCTGTCCATACTTAAACTGCCCCAGCTCCACTTCCTATGCCCAGATGGGCAGTGCACCTGTGAGACTAATAGACTGGAATCTGCCATGGACATTCCTCCGCCATCACCCATCCTCATTTTACAAACCCCTCACATTTCTGAGCACTTCAATAAACACCCTTGAAACACAAAACAATCTGGAGTCAGTCTGTGATTTAGTAAAAATGTATTATCAATGACAGTGTCATAATGGGTGTAACATTGTAAAGCTAACATACCTTTGTCACACATCACAAGCCCTTGAAGGATGCAAGCAGTTGACACGTAGGTAACCACACCTGTGAAACCGTAATGGGAGGGTACAACTCAGTTACCAAATAGTGATTTAAATCGAAAAACAGAAAAGAGGTAGACGTGTGAAAGTTAATGTAATGCTAAAAATGAAAATGTTCTCACCTGTGTCTCACTGGAAATATTGCTGTATGACTGACTCCCTGTTGTCGTTGTCTTCTTCATCAGCTTCATCCTCATCACTGTGCACAGGCTCCACAGCTGCCACAGCTGCTACAACACCGTCATCGGGATCATCCTCCTGCAGAAAAGGCACCTGGCTTCGCAAAGCCAAATTATGGAGCATGGAGCAGGCGATGATGATGTCGCACACCTTCTTCGGTGAGTAGAATAGGGATCCACCTGTCATATGGAGGCACCTGAACCAGGCCTTCAGGAGGCCGAAGGTGCGTTCGATCACCCTCCTAGTCCGCCCATGGGCCTCATTGTAGCGTTCCTCTGCCCTGGTCCTGGGATTCCTCACTGGGGTCAATAGCCAGGACAGGTTGGGGTAACCAGAGTCCCCCAATAGCCATACACGGTGCCTCTGGAGTTGACCAATCATATCAAGGATGCTGCTATTCCGCAGGATGTATGCGTCATGCACAGAGCCAGGGAACATAGCATTTACCTGCGAGATAAACTGGTCTGCCAAACAGACCATCTGGACATTCATCGAATGATAACTCTTCCGGTTCCTGTACACCTGTTCACCCCTGTGGGGGGGACCAGAGCTACAAGGGTCCCATCAATAGCACCTATGACGTTGGGGATATGTCCAAGGGCATAGAAGTCACCTTTCACTGTAGGCAAATCCTCCACCTCAGGGAAAATAATGTATCTCCTTACGTGTTTCCGCAGGGCAGACAACACTCTGGACAACACGTTGGAAAAAATAGGCTGGGACATCCCTGATGCCATGGCCACAGTTGTCTGAAAAGACCCACTTGCAAGGAAATGGAGCACTGACAGCACCTGCACGTCAGGGGGGATTCCAGTCGGATGGCGGATTGGTGACAACAGGTCTGGCTCCAACTGGGTACATAGTTCCTGGATTGTGGCACGGTCAAACCAGTAGGTTACGATAACATGTCGCTCTTCCATTGTCAACAGGTCCACCAGCGGTCGGTACACCAGAGGATTCTGCCATCCTCTCATATGTCCCAGCAAACAGTGCCTACGAAGGACAACAGCGAAGAACCAGTCATTAATCCTCCAGGTATGTACCCACAGTCACACACAAGACTACACCACTCACAAAACCCTTCCTGTATGTGTTTTGAGTGTAGGCCTAGCTATGTGTGACGCAGTAGTAAATGAAGCCATGTGGGCCCCTAAAATGGCGGCTGCCTGACCTCTAAAGTGGGACAATGGGATTGTGGGGTAACTGCGCTGGCGTTGCACACCGTCGCGGTAGGCGGTCGTAGACCGCGGCACAATGCTGCAGTGGTTAACATTGGACCCTATGGGTCCCAGGAGCCAATGAACAGGTACGCTGGCGGTGATGATGTGCACCGCCGCGGATGTCACGGCCGCGGACGTCACCGCCATTTTCTATCTCTTCAATCACTAGATACCTGACCTTCGACAGGAGAGGACCTACACTGTAAGTGCTGCTGTGACCTCGGTCTGGAAGCGACGATGGCTGCTGCGTCTGGGGAAAGGGCCCCTGCATTCACTGCACAGGAGTTGGAGAAACTGGTAGACGGGGTCCTCCCACAGTACACGCTACTCTACGGTCCTCCAGACCAACATGTTAGTACACAGGGAGCACGTTGTATGGGCTATGCCTGGGTGGAGAGGGCTGGTTGGAAGAGGGAAGGGTGCAGAGTTCATAGAACATTAATGCATGGGAATGAATGGGCCACATGGCCAGAGTAGGGAGGGGGCCACTCACAACGACGGTGAAGTTGGTAATGACTGTTCCTCTTTCCTTGTGCATGTCATGTAGGTCAGCGCCCACCAGAAGAGAGAAATTTGACGTGCCATCGCCAAGGAGGTCCGGACCCTGGGGGCCCACCAGAGACGGGGCACCCACTGCCGTAAGAGATGGGAGGACATTCGCCGCTGCAGCAAGAAGACGGCGGAGGCTCAGCTGGGGATGGCCTCCCAACGTGGGAGGGGTGCCCGTCGCACCATGACCCCCCTGAGGTTCCGGATCCTGGCGGTGGCCTACCCGGAGTTGGATGGGCGCTTGAGGGTATCACAGCAGACACAAGGGGGTGAGTACAACCTCATTCTGCTGACTTTGTGTGCAGTGGAGGTGTCTGGGTGGGGGAGGTGGGCTGTGGGTGTCCCTAGGCCAGGGCGAGTTGGTAGGCAAGGCCCCTCTGTAATGTAGGCCATGTGGCACTCTACCCCACCTCTGCAGAGTGCCAAGTCGATGTATAGTTGCCCCTGTGGCATCCATGTGCGCATATGTCCACCATTGCCATATAGGCCATATCCTAGAAACTGCATGTGCAGAGGGCAGGAGCACGGCGTAATGCAGGGGGCAGCTGCGTTTGTCTTGTCCGCCAACGGTAGCGGTATGCCATGCACTAAAACCCTCTTTCTTCTGTCTCCCCCCCTTTTTCTGCTCTCCCTGTCCTTTTGTACATTAGCATCAACAGGCGGAGGTACAGTGGCACCGGAGCACGAGGGAGCTGCATCCCACATGGCCATGGAGGGCCACACCACGGACTCTGAATTCACCAGTGGGACGGAGGGCGAGGGGAGCTTCACGTCGGCCACCGGATCACCAAGCAGCGACACAGACTCGTTCGCTGATGTGGGCTCCCTTGTGGTGGCGGCACCATCTGTGCCCCCCACCTCTACAGGTACAGCCGCCACCTCCCCTACCAGCACCGCCCTCCCAGCAGCCCCTCAGCGTTCACCCCGTGCCCGCTCACCCAGGAGGGTGGGCATCACCTTCGCCCCAGGCACCTCAGGCCCTGCCCCAGTCACCCCTGCTGCCCTCAGTGAGGAGGCCATTGACCTCCTCAGGTCACTCACTGTTGGGCAGTCTACCATTGTGAATGCCATCCAGGGTGTAGAACGAGAGTTGCAACACGGTAATGCATTCTTGGAGGGCATTCATTCTGGTCAGGCTGTCCTTCAGCGAACCCTGCAATCTCTGGCCTCAGCACTGATGGCAGCCATTGTCCCTGTGTCTAGCCTCCCCCTCCAACTTCCTCCACCCAGAACCAATCTCCTGTACCCCAGCCCATCCCAAGCACACCTACAGACCAGCATGCACACAAGTCAACACACCCAAGTAGCTCAAGCAAACATAGGCACCACACACACCACAGGCACTCACGCAAGCCTCAGCCACATACAGAAACAACAACATCCGCTGCCTCCACTGTGTCCTCCTCCTCCTCTTCTCCCTCCTCCCTCCCAGTCTCGTCTACACACACACCTGCATGCACCACATCTACAGTCACCATGACTCGCACCAGGACACCCAGCACCACAAGCCGCTCACCTGCACTCACCACCTCCACTGCCATTTACACGTCCCCTGTGTCCTCTCCCAGTGTGTCTGTGACGCCCCCTCCCAAAGTACACAAACGCCGGCAATCACTCACCCAACATCCATCCACCTCACGACAGCCACCACTACCTGCACCTGCACCCAAAACACCTAAAGTGACACCTCCTACAACCACCTCCTCTTCCTCCACTCCCAGACCCCCTCCAGCTACCCATCCCAGTGTTCGTCAGAAACTGTCTCTCTGTAAAGTTGACCTTTTTGCCCCCACCCCCCCTCCAATTCATCAGTCCCATCGTAGCGCCTCAGCCAAAAAGCCTCCAATACCAGTGGTGCCTGTTCAAGGTTTTTGGAGTGCACCGGCCACCAGGGCAGGCAGTAGGTCCCGGAGCCAAGGCACTGGCAGCCCACCCCCTGTAAAGGCTCTAAAATTGGAGAGTGGACGACGGGACCGTGTTAAGACTCCTGGTGAGAAAACAACTGACATGGGTTCCAAGGGGATTGGAGAGTCAGCTGTGACTCCACCAGAGGTGGGGAAGGGCCAGAGGAAGTCTCCCCAGCCTGTTGTCAGTGTCACGGCAGAGAAGTGCACCATCATTTCCGGCGGTCGAGAAACAACCAACAGCACCGTCGTTACTGGTCCAGAGACCACCGCCAGAGTCACACCCCAGGAGGGCCCAAGTATTGTCACTGGTCAGGAGACCACCGCCGGAGTCACAGCCCAGGAGGGCCCAAGTATCGTCACTGGTCCGGAGACCACCGCCGGAGTCACAGCCCAGGAGAGCCCAAGTATCGTCACTGGTCAGGAGACCACCGCCGGAGTCACAGCCCAGGAGGGCCCAAGTATCGTCACTGGTCCAGAGACCACCTCCGGAGTCACAGCCCAGGAGGGCCCAAGTATCGTCACTGGCCAGGAGACCACCGCCGGAGTCACAGCCCAGGAGGGCCCAAGTATCGTCACTGGTCCAGAGACCACCGCCGGAGTCACAGCCCAGGAGGGCCCAAGTATCGTCACTGGTCAGGAGACCACCGCCACCGCCGGAGTCAGTGCCCAGGAGGGCCCCGGCTACCACAGCCCCGCTGGGCAGTGATGAAACGTCATGCCACATACCAATGTCCAGTGTCGAAGAGGTCATGCCACACACCAATGTCCAGTGTAGAGAACGTCATGCCACACACCAATGTCCTTATCAGAACCGCCATGTCAAAGCACCGCTGAACACGGCAAAGACCGCCATGGCAAAGCACCGCTGAACAGGGCAAAGACCGCCATGGCAAAGCACCGCTGAACAGTCCAAAGACCGCCATGGCAAGGCACCGCTGAACAGGGCAAAGACCGCCATAGCAAAGCACCGCTGAACAGGGCAAAGACTGCCATGGCAAAGCACCGCTAAACAGGGCAAAGACCGCCATGTCAAAGCACCGCTGAACAGTCCTGAACCGCCATGGCAAAGCACTACTGAACAGGGCAAAGAACGCCATGGCAAAGCACCGCTGAACAGGGCAAAGAACGCCATATCAAAGCACCGCTGAACAGTTCTGAACCGCCATGGCAAAGCACCGCTGAACAGGGCAAAGACCGCCATGGCAAAGCACCGCTGAACAGGGCAAAGACCGCCATGGCAAAGCACTGCTGAACAGTCCTGAACCGCCATGGCAAGGCACCGCTGAACAGGGCAAAGACCGCCAAGGCAAAGCACCGCTGAACAGGGCAAAGACCGCCATGGCAAAGCACCGCTGAACAGGGCAAAGACCGCTATGGCACAGCACCGCTGAACAGGGCAAAGATCGCCATGGCAAAGCACCGCTGAACAGGACAAAGACCGCCATGGCAAAGCACCGCTGAACATGGCAATGCACCGGGTAGGAATGAATGGACCGCCACATCAGGCATCCTTATCCCATGTGCAGCTGGGACAGTGACAGGACACGACCTTTCACGGGGAGACTCATCCAGTCTGGGCACCAGTCCCCCCCAGTACCAGTAGAGACCTGCATCAACTTGAGAGACTGTGGCTTTGCACTCCCCAGGATTGAACAGTGGGCAAGCCACCCACTGTATAGACTTGAGAGACTGTGGCTTTGCACTCCCCAGGATGGCACAGTGGGCAAACCACCCACTGTATAGACTTGAGAGACTGTGGCTTTGCACCCCCCAGGATGGCACAGTGGGCAAACCACCCACTGTATGGACTTGAGAGACTGTGGCTTTGCACTCCCCAGGATGGCACAGTGGGCAAACCACCCACTGTATTGATTTGTGAGACTGTGGCTTTGCACTCCCCAGGATGGCACAGTGGCCGACCCACCCACTGTATTGACTTGTGAGACTGTGGCTTTGCACTCCCCAGGATGGCACAGTGGGCAAACCACCCACTGTATTGACTTGAGAGACTGTGGCTTTGCACTCCCCAGGATGGCATAAATGGGCATGGAGCCCCGTCGTGGATCTGGCTTTGCAGTCATCTGGCTGAGATGCCCCCCCTTCCCTTCCCCCTGAGGTGCCTGTAGTATTTCTATCTGATGCCCCGGCAGTGTTCTCTCCGATTGTGGTCAGGTATCGTTTGTGGGCCTCGCCCATGCATTTTTGGACTGTTGGTGCACGGACATTGTTATGTACATATCTGCACTACTTCTCGTATTGTATATAATTATGACTGATTTTCAAATATATATCTGTATATTTTTGCATGACATGTATATTGGCACATTACATTGTTTGACCGATTTTCGCTTTGTGTATTCATTCTTCTGGGGGAATTGTGAGTTGTTACTGAGATTTTTTGTGAATGCATTGGTGTGTATGTTGTAATATGCGAGGGTGGGGGTGTTTGGTGTGTGTCCCCCTAACTTTTGCCTTCCCCCTCCCTCATGTCGTAGGTGCAGTACTCACCGTTGTCTGCGGCGCCTACGTAGCTGTTGGTCGTAGAGGAGCAGAAACACAAGGGCAGGGAGTATTTGGAGTTCCGACTCCATGGATTCCTCGTTCCTCGTGGGATATGTTCAGGTGAGCTTTTTCCCATAGCATAAGCTGTTTCCGCTGTGCTTTTATCCACGGGGAATCCGCCCCGGAAAAGGTGGCGGATTGGCGGGTTGTAATACTGTGGGTGGCACATTGTCTTCCGCCTGTCTGTTAGCGGTGACCGCCGCGCTGCTTGTCTGAACCGCCGTGGCGGGCGAAGTGTTAAAGTGGATGTCTTTGTTGGCGGTTTCCGCCTGGGTCATAATTCCCTTTTTTTGTCCGCCGGCCTGTTTGCGGTATTTCCACTGCTTTAGCACCATCCGCCAGGGTTGTAATGACCCCCTTAATTTGAGCATTGCGGCACTTTGTCAATATGGCGTGGCAACAAAAGCCTTCCTAATGTCACATTAGTGTAAAAAACTGATGCTAATGTGACACTGAAAAGAGCTAGGGGCTTGTAAATAAGCCCCTTTGTGGAATATTTCTGAACTTGCAAGCTACTGGTTTGGCTCCACTTTTCAATTTTATGTGATAAACATATACCTTTGTACATCGTACTTGGTTAGCAAAGACATCAGGACAATTGTGCTGTATTACATTAGGTAGGACATCTACTTTTCTGATCTTAACTTGAAGAACATAATTTGGGTCAACATAAACACCCAACAGTCGTTGATGGGGCCAGCCTAAAACTGTATCACCTTTGACAACCACATACATTTTACCTGAGGTCAGATTACCAACGAATTCAATAGAGGCCACAAAATAACCAATTAACTCTATAGGTTTGCCCCATAACTATACAGGGCGATATCCGCTCACAGTTTGGCCTTTCCTTGAAATAAACACACATAGGGGCAAATATGCAAAAAAAAGTGGCGTAGACCAGACCCTCAAGTATTTTTGCTGTGCTGCCCTTTTCCAATTTGAAAGGGCAGCAATGCACTATTCTTACGAGATACAGTGCATTCCTGTCCTTTGAGCCAGCACTAGTGCACAATTTGATACCTAGTGGGTAGGTAGGATTGTTTTTTTGTGCAAGAAGGGGCAACACCCTGCACAAAAACAATAACAATCTATGGAGACATTTTCCTCATTCTGTGTGTGCTGCAGAAAGCAACATGCATAGAAAGAGGAAAAAACTAGGAGAGGCATTCAGTTTTGACGCATACCCTGGTTTACACGTCATTGTGCTGCGTTGCCTTACACCATATGTACAAGGTCACGAAAAGCCACACAAAGTGGCTTTGCGTAGCTTCGTAGATATGGGTCTGCACTCTGCACTGCCGGTGGGTCAAAAAAAATGACACACTGGCAGCACAAGGTTCTTGTCAATATAACCCCATAGTCTTTGTCAGAGATTAAAGTCAGTCTAGCACTTGAGTCTGCTAACGCGTCCCTTTATGATAAATTATTACACATTGTAAGCCAATTAATCTTTTGACCCTGTTGAGAGACACCTTAGGACGAGATAGCTAATCAACATGTCAATCAATACGTCAACAATGTCATCAATATTTATCACAACAATGCATTTCACTTTAGTCAAAGACATTAATCAAACTCAAGACACCACCATGACCTTGCAGTCATGAATAATCACACCAGTTTAGTATGAATTTAGTGATATTTATTCCCTATTTGGTTATAATACTACCAGCAAATTTATTAATCTCAAAACCAAGAAGCACAATAGCATAGTCACAATATAGCAACTCTGATAAGATTTCATCAATGCAAGAACCACAAACATTAGAATATAACACGGCGCAAACATAGGTTATTCCCAAGCAGAGTATATTAGCGCATTGTTCCACAAAACATAGATTGAGTCATTTGTCTATTTGCGTCAGTTCAGTGAACCCCTCTCCTAACCTCAAATTAGCATTGGCATGTTGGGCTACATGCAAAACAATTTAGCAACACCAATTTGGAAAACATCTAACTATGGCTCCTGTCAAAAGAAAAGCTGTTGGTACCTAGAAAGGAAAAGCAAACAGACAATCACAATTTCATTGTCATATAGTTACCCTCCAAGTTTGGTCAGCACTCAGGTTCTGTCTTCGTCTTCAGGACATCAGTTGATTCGCCATCAGCAAGGAACTTAGATCAGGCAGAAAGGGCAAAGGGGCACTTCCCTCATAAGGAGGTAAAGTGTAAATGGGAAATCTAAGCTCAAGGATGGTTCTAAGTAAAATCAGCAAGTCACCAAACAGAGTGACAACGTTTCTGGATCATATCATCAGCATTTCCCTAACAAAAATCTAAGTAACTCCCTGTGTCATAGGTTTTTATCCCTTTTTCGTTGTACATTCCCCTAAAATCTAATTGGGCAAGGGGTTGCACCCCACTATCTTTAACCAATTGAATTTACATTATGTAATTGAATCTTTAACCCGGCATCAGTTCTCAGGCATTTTATTGGTTCATATGATTGACGTCTTTAGAGGTAGAATGTCCGGTATGATTTCATCCTTTTGTAATTCTTTGCGCATCTTCAGTCAGTAGCTCCATTGTCTGTACCCGTTTGGGCGACCTTGTGTTTAACATTAGTCTACACTGTTGCAATCAGTTAATACATTTCTACAAGCGCGGTGAACTTCATGAGAACGGATCTACTATAGATACATTCAGCTTCTAGTTTGAAGAAAACAAGAGTTCATGTCCTTTAGCAAGTTAGCCCAATGCACGTTTAGAAAAAATACATTTAATATGAGAGTCAGGCAGCTAGGCCTCGACTCATGCTTACTAAGGCCTAATGATTTATTAGCAGCATTTTAGCAACACAACCTTTTAATAATTAGTGTAAATCACATTTAATATAAGAATTTCATCAACATTAGTCATTTTCATTAGACCCCGTATACATTGGCAGCCACTCCCCGTTGGCACATTTAAAACGCACGTTTATGGCAAAATACATTAGTACATTTTCTAAGCGGTATTATCACACATTAGTTCATAAACATTTCATGTTAATATAAATTATAGAAGCTACACTCTCTCAAGTCCATCCTCATGGATACAGCTATACCATTAAGAGTCACAGTATTTGATGTATGTTCACACTTTACATCAGAGGCACAATTCTCATCATTGATTATTTGTAGAACCATCTAATTTTCTTCTCCATTTACCTCATGTATCTTCTGTTGAACTCCAGCAGATTTACAGGATTTCATAAAGTGACCCTTTTCCCACATCATTTGCACACTACTTTAGCTGCTGGACAATCTTTAAAATTGGCCATGTGAATCAGGTTACCACATATAAAGCATACAATCTTAGGTTTAGCTAATGAAAAAGTCCGTTTTTTTTGCTTTTACTGGAAATAGATTGAATAGTAGAAGTAATCTCTTTGTTTATTTTGCCGCTCACCAGCACATCATCAAATGTTCAATTTGTTTAGTAGTACATATAACTTCATTGAGCGTGGGTCACTTCTAGACCAAAGTTCCTCTCTTATTTTATAAGAGTTACACCCTTACGTAGATTGGTCACAAATTCTCTCTTCAGTATTTGCACCAAAATCACATGAAGATGCCAACTTGTGAAGAGCAGTTACATATTCTTCAACAGATAAGGGATAATATTTTGTATATCACAAGTTAATAAAAGAAACAAAGAGGAGTAATGTAGAGTGAAACGATTAAAGGAGAGAAAAAATGAAGGAAAAGAAGTAAAGAAGAGAAAAAATTGAATAAGGAAAGAAGATACAAAAGGAATAAAAATGAATTAAAATAAATAACAACAATAATAAAATGTTTAAGAAAGATCACTGCTACTTGATATAGTACAAGAAGTCCACCTCTTAAAGAAATAGTATTAAAATAGCAGTGTTTCAGAATTTGTAGTTTTCCCTGTAGCTTTTCCTTGCCATAAAAGTAGATTAGAGCAAAGTTAATTAGGTGCAGCATCAACAGACATCAGACATTGGGCTACAATGTGCTCTGGGACCTCGCAGAGAAACTGGAGCAGGCTGAAGCAAGGTAAGTGCAATGTTGAAAGATATATTAACTGAAATGTCTGAAGAGAATTCTGCCACACGGCAGGAAGCTGAGCGTCTCTCAGAGATTATAATGAAATGGTCATCATCATCAACTTTTGTAGAGTGTGTAGCTACCCTTAGGCGTCCCAGTGCTATAAATACAATACATTCTGATGAGGTTCACGTGCGAGGGCCCGCAGTGGAAACATGTGCTTTTCACACTGAGGAAACGGAGCATCTTCTAAGAGATCATTATACAATGGAGTCTGATGAGGTTTACGTGAAAGGGGTACCAGCGCCATGAATATAATAAAGTCTGGTGAGGTCCACATGCAAGGGCCTCGCGGCAGAACTGCACATGCTTGTCACACCAAGGAAACTGAGCACCTGCTGTGATATCACTATACAATGGAGTCTGATGAGATTCACGTGTGAAGGCCTTGTGGTGGAGTTGCACACTCCAGTGAAGACTGAGCCGAGCAGGTATGAAACCTATTGCTCCTGTGGTACACGTGCTGTACAATATCTAATTCCCAGTCTTAAGTTGAATGATTTTGCTCACCCAGCCGTATACAGATATACATCCTCTCAGTAACGCAGTAAGCGGCGCACGGTTAGGGGACATTCCAGTCTTAACATCAAAGGTGCTCTGCTCCAATGTGCAGTTGAGAATGAGATACGTCACTAAAATGGAAATAGATGAGCACTCCAACAATAACAAAAACTAAAATACTCCTGTAATGTGTAAAAAGAAAGTATCTGAATAAGTATACAAACAGTACCTTAATTCAAATGAAGAAATGATATTTCCTTGACAAATGCTTAGCAAATATTGAAGTGTTGAAGTTTCTCCTAGAATTAATAGGTTCCAAATCAGATTATCACAAATGTGAAGTCCATCATGTAGGAACAAATAAGACTGTAGTGGTGGCAAAAGTAGGTGACTTTTCTATTTGAAAAAAGAAACTCCAACCATAACCCAGCAGCCGTATCACTGCTCAGCAACAGTTTATCTTTAAAAACAAGCATTCTAACATTCTAAATGGGTCATATCAACATAGGAGAGTTATGTATAAACATACTATGCATCTGCAACAATACCTAAAAGGAGCAACATAAAGGACACTTTACTACACAAACCTCTTACCCACTGACCCACACTCGGATCATGATGCACTTTCCAGTTCATAGCTACATTACTTTTTGCGACAACTAATGCCAGATTAATGAACCTACATTGTTCCTTGACTGTTTTATGCCTAAGAAATTGTTCCAGTAAGCATTGTACCGATTTCATTGTGGGTTTTCATCCAACAAGTTCTTCAATCATATCTAATATATATATCCTGACGGTAGCCTCGTAACACAGTGCAGTCTCACCCCATGGGAGAAATGCGCCTGCAGTTGTGTACATTAGAGGTGGGCAGTAAACTCTGCTCTACCAGTGGAGTTCACTGAGTTTTGCCACTCTGTGCTCTGCTTGGAGTGCGGAGTTCTGAAAACACTCGGCCAACCACCGCGTGGTGGAGTTTACCTTCCACATGTGCAGAGGAGCCTTACTTAATCTCCTTTTCAGAACGGCAGAATTAATGGCCAACTCGGCTTATGGGCACAGTGAGAGCAATTATGAACAAATCACAATGCCACTGGATTGTGCAGGCACTTTCCATGCGGTTACCTCTCAGTTTCCTGTCAGCTCTGTGCTGTGCCTGCAGTGGCTGCTGCTGAATACACATGCAGCTCTACTCAGACCTGGCTCATGCTGCAATTACATCAGATCTTAGAGAGCGCCAGACAAACTCTGCCCAGTGTCACACACAGTAAGGCTTCCATACAGCGAGGTCAACAGCCATTTCAGTTACTAAAATATGGAGGGTGTGCTGCAACAAAATATGCTATTGCCGCATACGAGTGAGGCTCAGATATGGTAGCAGTTGTGGTGGTGTGGCACAACATACAACTACGAACACCTTTCAGCCTCCATCTGCCTCAGGCAAAGAGGAAGCAGTACCCGCTCACTACAAATCCAGAGAGTGGTCATTCCACTCATGTCTATCCTGATTTGTGTTGTGGCAGTCAGTCATTTTTTCATTAAATACCCACAATATCCACTACTGTGCAATATGATACATTTCAGTTGGCTAAATATTAACACAACTACGCATGCAATGAAAGGATTGGCCCCTACGGGGGATTGAGATTTTAAATATTTAGATATCTGAGATTGTCAATCCATTTTGTGTTTCTGCATTACTCTTCTCCAAAGGTCACCCCATCCTCTAGATGTCGGCATGCCCTTTCATTACTTTTCCACCAGCACTTCTGCATACGTGTGCTCTCTAGGGCAAACCCCTTAATAGTAGATAGAAGTACCTGTAAACAAACACCTTCATACTGAGCAACAATGGGACATAACAACCAGTGGGACATATGTGCCTGCTCAGCCATTGCTCACTTCACCCTCAAAGGTTAGTTCCAAACACACACATGGCATAGCGCCTTGGGTAACAATGTGTTTATGACAGACATGGGAAAGATGCATATGTCTAACATATTTGTCACAACATTTAGGACAGTGGGCTCTTTCCTTTGACTCAATCTGAGTTTTGTGAATGAAGAATAGAAAAGATTACTCGGCCCCTAAGGAGAGCAGGACTTATGGCTCCCTCTTCTGATTCAAGTGTTCATGACTGCCCAGAGCGAGACACACCAGACTGGTTGTGTCAGGTGTGTCAGTATAGTATACCAACACTCAAGATGGCTGTGACCTGCAGACCATGCACAAGTAATGTATATGGCACGGACTAGTGTTCCCCAGATGTGGAAGTGCCCAATGGAGGCCTGCTGCGGACCTGGGACTGGCAGAGGGTAATGATAACAACCGGAAGCGGCTGTGAACTGGTGAACATGTTGGAAGGTCCCCCACTTAATTGGAATAGGTTGAACTTCACTGGCCCCATGCCAAGCTCCCATCATGGGCAACATGCAGTGGCCATCCAGGAGTTCAAGATCATCTTCGGGGCAACAGCAAGGGCATAGCCCCGGAGCTGCACGTGTATAACACTGTTAAGAGCAACATTACACCAGACTGAGGAAGAGCAGAGTAAGAGGGAGCCTGAGGGGGAGCTGGAGGGAGAGGGAGTGGTGGGGGGGAATCGAGGTTCTATGTTGGTTCAAAGAGGGGAAACTAAAGCGTAGAGTGGAGCATCAGGTGTTTGTACTGTAGTCAACTGCCTCACACCCACAAAACTCCTCCTCCTGTCAGGATGCATACATGCCAGCTGTGCAGTACTTTGTTGCCCGTCCGTCCTCCTAGCTTTGTTTAAATGTTGCCAGAACTTCATCTTTGTTCTTGGTACTTGTTGAGCAAGTAGCGCACCAGCCAGACAAGCAGTCTCTCTGAACAATCACCCTTGTAATGCTGCCTGGATTCTTTGTTTGGGGTGGATGCCACTCCACGGAAGCTTGCCGGGTTTTTATGTTGCTCTCCAGAATTCCTTGGGGTAAAACTCTGCGAGTTCCACGCAGGGGCATCTCCTTCGATATGGTGAAGGAGCATTGCCGCACTGGCTGTGCCAGAAGCAGAAAAATACAACTATAGATTACTAAGTTTTATTTTTCTGCTTCTGGCACAGCCAGCAGTGCATGGAGGGGTGGGGCTAAGCCACAGGCAGTGGGAGGGGGGAGAAGGAGCAAGTGTACCTAAGTGCGCATGTGTGTTTGGCCGGCCATCTGAGGCCGGTCAAACACACATGCATACTTAGGTTTCTCCAGCCTAGCTGTGTTTAATAGCCGGGCTGGAGAAACTACACAGACCCCAGGGCAGTGTCTGAGCGGCAGTCACTGCCTCTCAGCAAATCATGGCGCTGCTCTCATGCAAAGTTTTGAATGAAGGCAGCACCAGGATTGCTGGGGAGCCTGTTCTGGGGTCCCAGCTGTGAATGCTGGGACATAAGAAGAAGAGGAGCACGAGACGGCAGGAGGCGGCAGGGACAGGGGCAAAGTAAGAGGTTTCTTTTAATTATTTTACCTCATTGAGTTATGCGGAGGCCACAACTGGTTCCACCCACCCCTAGAGTACGTCTAGGACAAATATGAGTGGTAGCATCATACATTCTGGCAATCCTGTGGGAGAAAGATACGTCTGTTGCAAATGGTTCATCTGTGTAAAACAAAATCTTACATTTTTAAAAAACGAGCGCACATAGTTTATGACATTTTCCCACATACTATCTGTGTGTTTGTGATATTTTCCCACATACCATCTGTGTGTTTTGTATGACGTATGTTGTCCTACTAATACTTGACCCCTTGAGTTTCAACCAGAAAGGCCTAAGATAATTTGTTTTGAGGGAGTGGGGAACGGCATGCTTACAGTTATCCAGTATGAGTATATAAGAGAGGTCTGGAGACACACCTCTCACTCTTGTCACAGCCTCATGTGCCTTAAACTGACATGATGGTAATCTGTTCTGTACGCTGACCTCTTCAAATGCTCTCAAGACCCTGCAAGAGACCAACAACCTAAACACCCACACCAGTGTTACTCCAAACCTGCTTATCTCAGTACTTGGTTAGACTTCTAAACTGCAGGAGACACTACAATGAGATTTCAGATATGTACAAGCGTGTAACCCTCACTTTATAAGCATATTTCTGCCAGCAGTATTTTATGACTTCGAGGCTCTCTAAGTCATTCCTTGAGGAGTTAACCTTATATCAAGGGAACCCAGCACAGCACATTTCGATAGGTGCAGTGATGGTCTAAAATGTGGAAAAGATGATGCAAGTTCATGTGAGGCTTTCCACCAGATGTAAACTTGTTTTGGTCTGGATGCACAAGAGTTGATATCAGCGGGGCCAAACTATTGGCTCAAACCTTGACCAGTATCTTATATTCTGAGTTTAAAACTGAGAGTGAACAATAGGATGTAGCACTTTATGGGTATCTACAAGTAGCTTTCCATGTTGTCCCCAGGTGGACCCCCCTCTCCCTGTGCTGCTCTTAGGCATCCTGGTATAGTGATAGCAATTTCAGGACCAACCTGTTTATTTTAGTAACATACAAATGTAAGGCAGCCTGTCCAAACCGAGTGCCTTGCCTCTGGCTAGATGGTCAATAGCAATCTCATCAGTAGGCAGTGGTTCATTCAAAGACTTTTTCTGCAAAATGTTTAGGCTAGACATAGCAATCTGTACATGGTATTGACCTGTACCTGTGGGTCCCATATATTCTGTAGTGATTATAGACTGTTGTAGCACTGAGTAAACTCTGAATTTATCACATCCTCTGTCAGCACTATCCCACCTTGACATGAGTGCAAATCACAAATTGGTTCTCTGTCCATCGCTCAGCGCACCAGCCAGGCAAGCAGTCTCTCTGAATTATCACCCTGGTAATGCTGCATGGAGACATACTCCCTATAATGTAGTCTTCATGAGCACTCTCTGCCATCTCTGACAGCTCTTTCATAATTGCTTCTTCTGTGTGCGGGCTTCAGCACGCTGTACCTTGAGTACTTCAATTCATTTTATTTCCTCTGCCTTATCCTTGATCTGACTGGCCAACACGTTGTTGACCCATTATTGTGTCTTAATATACACCCACCTAATAACACTTTTCAATGCGTCCCACTTTTGTGCCTGGCTTTTGGTGTGACTCTGCCCTCATTCTCACGGAAATAGTTGCCTATGCCTTCTCCCACTTCCGTTCGAGAAGCTAAATCCAACAGTACATCTGGCCAAAGTCACCAAGCGGATATGGGGCTCTTTACTCGTCTATGTTTATTGTGAATTCAAGAAGGTTGTGATCCGATGTAGTATAGACTAGATAATGTGTAGATTGCATGATTAGGTGACCTCCTCGTTCTAATTAAAAACATATTGAGACATGTAAACATTATATATAGGAGAAAAAAAGGAATATTCAACAGCTTCTGTATGTAAATCTCTCCACGCCTCCATTCATCTCCATTCCCTCTGCCAATTCCTAAACGCTTCAGGGGGAGTAGTACAGCGTAATCCCTGTAGTGTTGGGACAGACCTGTCCTTCCCCTTGTGACTGTCTACCCAATGCACACATCTCTTTACATAATGGGAGCATGTACTCATCAAGATCTTGCAGGATGCACTTTTGGTTAATATTGATGGCATATATACTTGTCATTTCAAGTTGCCTACTCTCTCTTTTCCTGTTTAAATTCGTGTACCTCTCATTCCAATCAGTATTGGTCTTTGAGGTCCCATGGGGGAACCTGTGGAAAGCACAATAAATATACCTCTGGAGAATGCAGAATAGGCTGCATAAAATTCTTGACCTCTCCACTATCCTTGTAGTTCTCCCATTTCAGCTGTGATTAAGTGCGTTACATGAAGACAAGAAACCTGTACTGTCCACATCTTTATAGATGTTAATCGCTTGGCTTTAGTATCCAATCCTCGTCGCCATTTTTAGGAAGCAGGGACCCAAAATATAGACATAAAATTGTTTTATTAGCCAAGGGCAACAACCCCTGATACATCCTCTCTTTTCCGCACGCATCTGCCTGCCTTCTGCTCCTAGAATCCACACTCTGGAATCCAGTAGAGAAAGCATTCAGTTGCTAAGATACAATCATTTTTACATAAATATATTAAATAAATAGAACCATTATGCAAGAGAGAAATGCAGCATGTGTTTGAATAAGTAACATGCATATGTAATATCATGTAACAAATTTGAAATAGACACATTGGGGGGTTGACAATAAAAAAAGCTTTATTTCCAAATAATCACGAGCTTAATTGTTTCCTTTAACACCAACTTCTCATATTTTGTAATAAAAATACTTTCTTTAAAACCAGTTTTTCTGAATGATGGATAAGTACTAGCCTAGTATCATTAGCATCTTGAGATGCAATATCAGTGCAGCCTGACTTTATATTGGTACAATATAACAGTGCATCAGCACATAATAACCTTTAATAGGTATGTTTCATGACATAGGGATTTAAGATTTTCTGAGGCAGAAGTATAGAAAAATCCGAGTGTCTCGTAAGGCTGTAAGCAATGATGCCATAATGCAGGTCCGACTTCACCCTCGGGGGTATAAAGCCATCCAAAGAATTTTCATTTTTTCATGCTTACCTTTCAACCATGAAAGGGTTTCTAGCACAAACTAATGATGGTTTCCGATTTGATGGTCAAGTATGCTTGAACATGCTCAAGAGTACAAAAACATCAACGAACAAGACGGGTCTCCAATTATATATTATATGTTTTCATAATGCACGTGGCACTATGATGTATTTTCTTTTGTATAATCAGTATCCATTCATTTCAAGCATACCTGTGCATGACATTTGCATCCCGAATAAAAGTGTGTGTGATATGCAGGAAGCCATCAAATACACTTTGAAAAATGATTACTAATACTGGCATATTTAAATTATTTAGGATGCTATTGTGAGGTAATATGTGATTTGATTTGAGATTTGGGCATCTGTCTGAAACACTGTTTTTTCTATCCAAGAAAAATACTGCTTTGTGAACTCACCTCAAGTTAATTGTTGTAGTAAAAGGGTATATTCCTCCTGAATTTACACTTCCGTGTTCATAAAATGATGCATGCAAAATGCCATGCATTTCCAATGCAATAAAATTGTCTTGACTATTTATGCTACTGCAATAAGATGCACTTTAAATATTGAAAAGTTTGTTGCGACCCTGTAAGAATGTTTACCATTTTTAATGGGACTTCAGCAGGTGCACACTGATTGGAACACTGTGGTATGCAGTTCCTATCTCTCGGGATGCAGCATGCAAATTCTCCTATAAGAACGCATATTTCTATATTTTTTATTTAAATAATTCTAACCCAGATTTATTTAAATTAAAAATGTAGCTCAGCATTCACACATACAGCTATCATATTGACAACACTCAAAAGGGCTTGGTAGAGAGAGGGCATACATTTAAGGAAGAACACACAGAGGCCCTCATTACGAGCCTGGCGGTCTGTGACCGCCAGGCTCGCGGTTGGCGGGAGCACCGCCGACAGCCTGGCGGTGCCCCTTAGGGCATTCTGACCGCGGCGCTTTGGCCGCGGTCAGTGCAGGAAAACCGGCGGTCTCCCGCCGGTTTTCCGCTGCCCGTCAGAATCCTCCAAGGCGGCGCAGCATGCTGCGCCGCCTTGGGGATTCTGACACCCCCTACCGCCATCCTGTTCCTGGCGGTTCGCCCGCCAGGAACAGGATGGCGGTAGGGGGTGTCGCGGGGCCCCTGGGGGCCCCTGCAGTGCCCATGCCAATGGCATGGGCACTGCAGGGGCCCCCGTAAGAGGGCCCCGCTTGTATTTCACTGTCTGCATAGCAGACAGTGAAATACGCGACGGGTGCAGTAGCACCCGTCGCACCTTCCCACTCCGCCGGCTCGATTCCGAGCCGGCGTCCTCGTGGGAAGGTTGTTTCCCGCTGGGCTGGCGGGCGGCCTTAAGGCGGCCGCCCGCCTGCCCAGCGGGAAACTCAGAATGCCGGCCGCGGTCTTCAGACCGCGGTGCGGTATTCCTGCGGCCCAACTTTGGCGGGCGGCCTCCGCCGCCCGTCAAAGTTGTAATGAGGGCCAGAGTGTATTAGCAGCTCTGTTAGATAAGCACATTGATTTTAATGGACTAGTATGTTAGTAGGTCAACAGGAGTCACTTGTTTTTGAATAGACATCAATCTAAGAAATAAAAGAAACCAGTTCATAGAAATAAAAACTTACACTGTCAGGGTTCTTCCCAACCTAATACCTAATGCCTTATTAGTTTATGACACTGTTGCAATGAAAATATGCCTTTTCCTACAATGAATAGGACATTAACTAAATTAAGGGGCATATTTATTGATGGGTTGACCATGCTTGCACCACACAATGTAGTTCATGCATGGCGCAAACCAATAAGTCATATTTTTTAAGCCACGCAAAGCCACTTTCTGTGGCTTTGAATGGCTCCAAAAATATGGAGTAAGGCAATGCCTTGCAAATCTGTCCATTGTCTTATTCTGCCCATAGGGGTTCCATGGGTGTTGTGGTGGGTGGTTAGTCCTGCAAAGTTAGTCCTGCAAAGTTCAGAAAACACCCACAGGCAAGTATGTTGCTCGAGTTCAGAAATATTTAGACCCTGATAAGTAGCGGGTTGGTATAAAGTGTATGGTATCTACTGTATCATGCAGGTTTGGGTGTAGGAAGGACTAAAACCCTCATGTTATTCCACAGAAACTCTCATTCTGTGCTGTTTATCGTACCTGGTTAATGATGTATCCCAGTGCATGTTATTTATCTGGTGTCATAAAAAGCACATGGATTACTTCAAACTCTGAACCAAGGTCAGCGACTTACTGCATGCAAACTTACCCTTAATAAAATCAGAACTAATATGTAAAGGGTGTGTTTCTACAGGCATGCTATTTTCTCTGTGGTAAAAATAAACGGTTTCATGTGTGAATGAGCATTTTCACAATGTTTGTTCATGTCAATTTCCCATCTAGGGAAACATCTACATGAGTAAGTTATGTGAAGTTGAAGTACGTTGAGAATTTATTCTTTGCTGAATCCCCTAAAAGCTTGAAAGGTTGGGGGTAGATTGCAGACTGCGTGAATTGGACCAAATATTTTTAAGGATAACAACAATTATTTCCAATATTGGAAGCTGACAGGACATCCAAAGGTACGCCATTAATCCTTATTTCTTCTTAAACTCTTGTTCTCAAGGTTAGTTAACCAATATCCTATGAACATGGGCTAATTTGCCTGTTTCTCTTTAGTGCAGGTATCTTACAGGAGGCTCTGAGGTACATTTCCAAAGTTTACTTGGGTGTTCATGGGTAGTGAAATTTTGTGCTATGTTGGCAGGCTTTTAAAAAGTATGATACATTTTGCATTGTGTGTGTGTGCGCACATGCAAACTTTAGTAAACATACCCCAATGAAGAATAAACCAATGGTACAAACAGGTTTTACACCTACTTTTAAGTTTTGATCTGGGGTATGAACTTCATTACAAACACTCAGCTTATGTGCGGAGGTCTCCGGCCCAAATGCGGAGTCTCCACACTCATAAACTTACTATTAAATTGCAGTTTTGTGGATGCTGAAAAAGATTAAGCTTAAAGTAACGTGTAAATTAACATTTGTGAATAAGCCCTATATTTATCTTCGGACCTTTCCTAATGTAATTATGGTTTAGTCCATTATAATATTGTTGATTTGGAGGTGTGGCCTTTCTAATGATGTGTATATTGGTAGTTAAACCTTTGATGAAACATTTACATACATTATCAATTTTCTCAGAGCTTTCAAAGTGCCTAAAAATATATTTGCACATATATATTTATATTAGGCACATGTAATCTCCAGATACCAACATTTAACAAAACATTATGGTCTACTATCAGTTACTATGGAGGCTTGGTAAATCCCTCTATCTGAGTTGTAGGCCTGAGACGCCAGTGAGGATACGTAATGAAGGCAAGTTACTTAAATGACTCTTGTAGCTCTACACATAACAGATATAATGATATCACTAATTGCCACTCACTGAGGTTCTAAATTAGAGAGGGAGAACAAAGCAGGCAAGCATTGGAATGTTAGGGCTAAAGCCCCTTAAGAATAATTGCTGGCCATTGCTACTTAATTATCTTTAGTGGTCGTCTATATGTTTCACAGTTTTAATAACAGAATAAAATGTAACAGTTTTAGTGATGCTTTCAATTTGAATTTTTCATGCAAAGTAGCATTGTTTCTCTTGATCAATGTATAAGTTAAATTATGTTTCTTGATGAATCTATTGACTTTATATAAAATGCACAGTTGCAGATAAATCTGCGCATTTTCAGTTCTGTTAGTGTAACGATGCTATGATATTATTGGATAATACTGGTTGTCTGATTAAATTTGTGAGTCTCTAATAAACAAGAGAGACTAGTACGAGATTGTAATATGGGATGTGAATGCACTAATTAAAAATTAAGTAATGATAATAATGATTTCAAAGTAAGACATTTTTATGACTAGAGAAAAAAGTACCAGAACTATATCATGCTATGTAAAATGTGAGGACATAGGATACTGGTTGTAGAAAACATGAAATAGCAGTACAAGAAAGATGACAAAGGACTATTAGGTAATTTGGAAAGTGTATGGAGTCATCAGGCTTCTGTTGTAACTTCTGGGTAAAGATAATGCCTCAAGTAAGCACATCTGCTGTTCAGGAATTGTCAGCCATTCCAAATATTACATTCCAACTAAGGGTCTGATTTGGACTTTCATGATAGCTGAAAAGTCTCCAGTTTGTACAGAAAATGATAAATATTTAGGGTAATTCACAGTCTGTACTTTCACCATCACAGGCGTATCATAGTGGATGAAATTCCACTGTGTGACTCTATTATACATTCATTATTACAATGATGACTATGATGGGAACAAACTATCTACCCTGTATGCACCTAAAATAGAGTTCAGGTTAACTGCTAGAGTCCTATGTGCAGATGTTTTCTCTCCCTCTCTGCATTTGTCTTGGTACCGGAGAAGGTACAACATTTCCTTTTGAAATTTTGCTGCCAAGTTACATTGGTAGTAAAAGCCAACAGTGTTTTCCTGTGGGTTTTCTCCAGCATGTCAGAGGAGTTTGTCATAGATTCCACTTTCCATATCTGCTCATAATGAAAAGATAACTCCAACAGAATGTGATACCATCAGTGTACTAATAAAAACACAGATTCATAACTTCATCTGGCACCACCATTGTCTTAGTGCCTTGATAATATATTATTTTATAAGTACACTTATTTAGAGTGTGTGTGTGTAGGGGGGTCTATGTGTCTTTATATTTTATTACAGATACACCTACTTAGTGTTTATATGTGGATGTTTGTCTGTTTGAACACTTTCAATTTATCATTTAAGATACTTTTGGACGGAAATGAATGCCATAAGAAAACCAGAGAAGTGAATCATGTATTAAGGAAAAAAATCCCCTTGTATGTAGTTATTAATTGATTATGAACTGTAATAAACCCTTTTTGTCATGTCATTTAATTTCATATGGAGAGTATGCACATTTCAAATACTGTATGTACTGGCAGAGATGTTACTCAAAGGAATGTGTCTAATCTGGGGTTTATGAAGAGCACCAAACCAGTCAAAGACAAAACATTCAGAAGCACAAAAATAGGCATGGCAAATTAGAAGTTGCAGGTGGTGAATTATTGATGCATTTGAGGAGAAAAGAAGGAAAAAGATCAAGAAGGGTTGAGAGAGAATGAGAATGACAGAGTAAAAGTGAAAGTGAGACAGAGAGAGCAGGGAAGCAAATAATGGAATCCCTGAAAGATAGCTCAGGTGGAGGAAGCACTACATGATTACGTAATTGAGCTAATTAATATAAAATAGCTCCATTGAGATTAATTGCAGTACTAAAGCTCAGAGGGGACTAATGGCTGTGCAGTAACTCCTAATGAAACTAATCAATCTACAGCAATATTTAGGGATATTGTTGCTTTCAAATGTATAATCACTTTGTGGAAATATTAGAGGTTATGAATATTACAATTATACCGATGGGCAAATTAATCTGTGTTGGAGTAATGATAAGTATACAATTAGAAAGTATACAATTAGTTTCACCACTTGAGCCTTCTTGCCCTACTCCTCACACCCCTAATCCCAGAAATTAGATTTGGCTGCCATTGGATTGGAAATCTACCAAGATATGAACGTATAGTTCTACTAAAAAATGAGACCTATACTTTTTTGAAAGGTGTATCCATGATATGTTAAAGGAACAAAGTGTATTTGAACTTGTTAGATTTTACCTCTAATAGAAACCAAGTTCATTCAGTCCTGGTAAATAATAACCCTACAAAGTAATTGATCAAAAAGTATTTTTTTGATTGTTTGATTCACTGTATATATATTCTTCAGTGTTCTACCTTATCTTACTACCTAACAACTATGAATTGGAAAACTTTGGAAGTGTAGAGGACGTGGTGGAATGCCTGATCTTTGACTCTAGCATTAAAGGGACTGATTCACAATCATTTTTTAGAAAATTAAACATCTACAAATTATAAACTTATGCCTATAATTTGCAGAGATTTTTTAACTTATTCTGATTTTATGCATACTCCCTGTTACTTTATGGAAGAAGTATTCGTACCCTTGCTATTTTGCATTTATTATTGAGGGGTATTGGCAATGAAGGAAATCCATTGGAGTACACTATGTGAAAATGCATTAGCACATTAAACATTCTTCTCTTAAATCATATTTAAAGATTGAGGTGTTTAGGGAATGTTTTGAACCAATTTTGACTTTTCTCCAACATCTTGGAGGGCTATCCTATGTTTGCAAATGTGATCATACATGAGTATCCAGAAAGATGTGAGATTACGGGTGCTTAATATAATACAAATGGCCATCTCATCTCATATTCTCTCCATCATCTAAACAGAAGTATTCACGAAATCTGCTGTAATTGCATGTTTTATTTAGTCATAAATTCCAGCAGTTGTGGTAGATTTCTATAAATAATGATTTTTTTAATTGGAATCCACTATTTTAGGCTACAGAAGAAACATTTTGCCTGTGGTTACTTAATTGTTTTGAGGCCAGTAAAGCATATTTATTTTTGAGAAGATTCTCCCTGCATATCACCATTTTATTTTTCAATTTTCTCTTTTGAAGCCACCCATTGGTTCTGTATTTTTATGCTTTTGGCTTTTGCTACTCAGAAAAATTTGCATCCCTCTAAATGATGGTAGTTTGACAGCAACTGTTTTTTACTGCTGACCATTCTATAACTTTAAGCACACATGTACGTCTTTCCTATTTTTTGTCATTTTTCGTGGTTCTAATTTTCATCTCAAATTTTAATAACTCTATTTTTCAGAGGAGATGTGATTCCTTACAGTTTTATAGGGATGAGATAGCCTCAGCCCACTTGCTTCTCTGCTACTTTTTATTTTTTTCATCGTTATTTCCCCTTTTTTCCCATCCTTTAGACTATAGATTTTTGTGACTTCACTGAAAATCCCTCACCTTCTTCAGCTTCAAAACTGATATATTGTATATCTGCTGTATTAATGCCAAGAATCACAAAAAAGGAAATATCCTCCCATCATTTTCTTATAAGTTAGCCACACATTTTGGATTCTTTTGAAATGCGTAAAGAGTTCCAAGAGTATGTCTGGGAAGCTGCAACAAGTATGTGGTTCCAGTAGTGCACTGGGTACAATATGTGAATTATCATATACCATAATGTGGAGGCATTTCTGCACTGTTCTGCATATGAAAAATGTCTTTTGGAAGTACAGTTAAACATTTTATATTTCCTTCATGTGGAAAATACATTTGTCCAGTGGAAAAACTCAAAGAACTTTGAGTTCTTGTCTTCATATTTCACATTTAGAACATATCGTCTCTTGATTTTGGCAAGAGTACATCAACCATTTCTAGGGTGGATTTGGGCCACACAGGTATGTTCCTGGTTGCTCCCAAACTTCCTAGTGCCTTTCTGACTCCAAGGAGATGTACTCATTCGAAAAGGTGTGAGAGGGTACATCTTTTTTTCTAGCATAAAACTGCATATTTAATTCATAAACATGGTTATGTGATTGTATAAGTCCAACAATGCCTTGCGAATCAGGCCCTAAGGTCTTAAAAACAAATTTTACAAACAATTCACATTTTGGAAAATGTTGTTTGAGATTGATATCTTCCTGGCAAAATAAGTGCATTCCACAATGTTAGCCAAACCACCATCTTGCTTTATTGCTTTATTGAAAGTTGTCTCTGAAAGTCCAGTGAAAGGTTTAGATGTATTAAATGGTCATCCTTGGTGCCCTTATACAGTAGGATTGTCACAATGAATATTGATAAGCTAAATGTACATACAATGTGAAGACTAACAAACGGTTAGGACACAATAACAGCATTTGTAAATTATAACTTACATTTACTCGTAAGCATTACTTGCACTTTTTTGTTAGTCCAATTTAAATTTCACTCATGTATAATGTGTGCATTGTGTAAGGTAGGCATGATTATGTATGCAGACTTACATTAATTTCCCTAGCCATGTGCATGGAACATGCATTCAGTCGTTGCAATACTCATGTAAGAAAAAAATCTACTTTTTCCTCCTAAATTATTTTCTCTGTATTACAACATGATTTATAACCATGTAGCAGTGAAAATTATATGTTCTGTTAAGGGTCAATTCACAAATGTTCCAGCATCTGAACATGTGAATCAAGCCAGCTGAGTCCTTTTTTGCCATTAATTGGGAGCAGACATCTGGTGTGTACATTATGTATAGTGATATTTCAATTTCAATGTTTTTTATTTTTCCCATTTTATGCTTTTTACCACTACATCTGGAACAAAAGATCAAGAAGCTGACCGTTCACTACAGGAACAATGATTTAATCAGCAGGTCATGAGTTTGAAACCCAGCAAGGCAAACTTAGTCTTCTATCCTCCCAAAGGTCAGTAAATTGAGTGCAGCAGTAGGTAATGTTACTATCTGTTATTTTCAGTACTTAGAAATGGCAGAATCGCTATGAAGTTATATTTAAAAATGATATTCTTAAATATCCAAATGCTATCTACAAATCACCCAATATTTGGCCACATTGTCAGCTTTTTCAAATCACAGATTATTTAGACTTGTTTTAATGAAGGACTCAGTTGCCTTAAATTGTTCTTCATAACTTATGTGAATGTAACTCGGTTTAGTTGAATGTATTTCATCCGTTGATAAGCTTACTGGTTATGTCTCTGTGGTAATTATTGATCATGTATATATGTATATATATATATATATGAAGTACTCTGTCAACCCTTGGCAGCCAAATAGCATCATGCAAAATTACTAAATTGATAAATATATAAATAGAAAAACATGTGCTACGTCTCCCCACACACATTCTATTAACACTAAGGTGATTGGTGCCTTTTGCCAATTCTTACTCAATGTGCACAATATCCACTCAAAGGAGCACAAGTAAGTGCTGTCAGTACATTCTATACCAAATATTAATGCTACAAAGTCTACTTCAGTGTGAACTTAATTTTTATCGCATGCACTGACTCTCCTTTTCCAATTCCATTTAAAATGTATTGTGTGTCATGTGCTTACATAGTGATATAGATATAGATTTTAGTCACATGTGGTACTTTTCCTTTGTGAATTACGCGGAGTTCATGCATGAATCTAGTCTGCGTTTTTTCTGGCTAAGCAAATTTGTACCTCAGGTAGTATCAGTTTAAACTTAAAATCAGGAAAATTGTATGAAGTAGGCCTTCTACTCTTTCATTCACGCTGTATCACTTTATTAAAAAGGGCTTTTAAAATTTAAAATGCACAATTGCAAATTACAATTACATATGGCCATTTAATTGCAGAGCAGTTTTTGTGGATCTCCTGGATTATTCAAAGCACATTAAAGGTTGGTAATAAATTAGAATGCAAAATGTATGAGAAGCATACAAATTATGTTAGCACTGAATGAGTGCTATATATTTCCAGGGCAGATATTAGTTGTGTAATGCATACCAACATTATAAATTCCCAACTTATGGGTCATAGTACAAACCATCGGCCACGCTCTTGTGCTGCGTAAGACATAATCTGCTCATGAGATCTTGGATGGCATCATGTGACATCATTGAGAAAATCTTTATTAAATGATTTTTTGTGTGCAAAATCTGGCACATAATTGGCCACCTTCACAGCACAAGGCCTCTGGCCATGCACAGCAAGCATTGCATGCAGGACTTAGCATAAGACTAGTCTTGCTGTTGCTGGCCAACCACAAGTGCACATGACCATTGCATATGTATCTCTGTCTCTATCTCTATTTCTATCCCTACATATATACACACACACACACACGTATATATAATTATATATATCTGTAGATATAGGTATTGACCTAGAAATATATGTATAATTGAAAAGTGGCTATAGTGATGGTATAGTTAGGTACTGAAATTAGATAAGAACCACTGTTTGAAAACTGAAAAATCACTGAAATTTGTCAGTTATAGTTTAGTGAGCTAACTATAACTTGCACCCCATTATACACTGAATACGCTCTCACATAATCCTTGATTTATCATATGTTAATGAAATCATTGATGATTGCATGCTCTGTCAGACCCTTTTCCAACCCCTCATGGGAGCCCCACCCACTGCTGCGCGTTGATGTCAGCCATGGGCACCTTATATATAACAAGACCCTTCTCCTTCTCATTTTCTTTTATAAATGTTTTCACAGTTCCACAGTTGCAGTACTAGTACTGTGGTACCTCACTGGGGGCCATTCTTGGTATCACAGTACTGGTTGCAGGTACAATGGTGCCATGTTGACCACAATGTTCGGCCTTTGTGTCCAGTTTTCTGCAGGCCCTCAACCTTTAGCCAGGTAGTATGCCCATCCCCTGGTGGGCATCCAAGCCCCTGCGAGCACCCGACTCCTCATGGTTTACAATGCATGGCCTTTGGCCATGGGCAGTGGGGGTTGCATTCCAGTCAGGCCCTGCCATCAGTTGTCCCATGCACAGTGGTAAATTAGGTGCCAAATCCTCTGTTGCCTTCTCCTGTGCAGGGTAGGAGTTAGGTGCAGAGCTTGGCCTCCATGGAACTACAGGGGGTAACATGCTGGGTACTGCTGTACCGCACACTAGAGCCGCACTACCAGTGACACCCTTTGACTTGAGGGAGCCCCTTTGGGAACCACCACACATCCCTAGGGGTCAGGGTGTGCCCACACTGTTCTCTGATTAGGCCACTGATTGTTTTTTTTAAGTCCCCAAGGCATGTAATGACTGACACAACTAATGCTCCATGTTGTGGTTAGCCAATCCGGATGCACCAATATAGTTTGAATGGGCCAATCAGAGCGTAAATAGACATTAAAATTCCAGACATGTATACGTTTTTACCAGCGTTAACCACTTCATGCCAGTCCCAAGCACCTTTCAAAACTATAATTACTCAAAAACAGCAAAATGGGTTTACACCAAATGACAAACAAAAGGCTTTCTAAATGTCTAACTTTTTGTGGGGGGAAGCTCACTGCTACCGAAGAAGCATTGAGCCACCTCACCCCCCAAAAAACGTTTAAAAAAAATAACAAAACCAATTGTCGGTTTAGTGTCTATGGGGGGATTGGTGCCCACAGTAGGATTGTCCATGGCAAGTGGCCATTTCCCCACTGCAAACGATCAAGGCTGTGCACTGCAGGGGGTTTGGCAACCCTCTTGGGTTGGCTGAAGTGTCCAACTGAAAGCTAGGCTTTGTACTCTACACCTCTGCACTTGGCTGAAGGCTGTCAACTGGGGTGTTGGCCTTACATGGGGCTTTGGACACATCTCCAGCTGCTCACACTGGTATATGACTAAGGTGTTATCAGTGCTCATCAGTGATGTCAAGAATTGTGTAATTTAGGATTTCATCAGAGATGTTATCAATGATGTAATATAAAATGCCATGAGTAATGCACTTTATGAGGTCATAAGCAGTGCAAGGTGGGAGTGAAATGTATAGTTATCTCAGTAAACTAGTTGGTGAATTTCAGTAGTTTATTTGGTTTTAAAACTGTGACGTTTAGCTCAATTCAACAATTAAATATAACAGCACTTTAACCTTTGTTTTTTTCAGTGAATATACATAATGTAAGAAAAAAACAAAGGTTAAAGCTTATTTATAGTATATGTATATAACTATGCTTTAACCTTTGTTTTTTATAATGTATTTATATGAAAACCCATCTTTAATCTATCTCTAATTTCCTTATTATAGGCGACTTATGACACCTCTAGTCACCTTTAATAAAGGAAAGACGTATCTGCTCAACTAGAATACATTATTACAGTTAAGTTCTGATGTCACAATGCCTGCCTCTAGAGCCAGCAGACAAGATGGAAGGCAGGTCATAGTGCCTAGTTACAACTGTAGTTTAAACAAGGAAACCCAAAACTGGCTTTTACTTCTTCAGATATCTTTTTCTGCAAAAATAAATAATGATAAGTGAAAAGAAGATATTTATGACAACATTTTAATGTCTCCAAATATATAGATAATTGAGGGAAGTTAGAATCTCTGTATTTTTCTACTCAATCTGAATTCAGTCTGAGCTACAAAATATTTAACCTACTTCCGTTAAACTGATTCTAATATCATTATGCAAGAATACTAACTGATTTTTAGCATGTTTAATTTCACAGTAGAGATTCTGCTCTTGTTTCTCTTGTCTGGACTGAATGTGAAAGACAAAGACAGTAAGAATTGAAGCATTTTATGGGAAGAGTGATGGTATGACCATGTTTTATAATGAATAAGATGTCTTCTGATGTTTATTAAAGGATATTGCAGGACACCGTGGAGTTCCGTGGTCTTATACAGGAAGTTGGACTTATAGAAAAGTTGATTGTTGTAGATCTGTTCAGTACTTTTCAAGAAAGTAGATTTATAATACTGTTTAATTGGGCCGAAAAGCATTCACATTTAGAAATATCTGGATCATTAGTCTGAGGATAGTCTTTGAACCTGGCTTTGCAGATTTGCATGTAAGCCTTCTGTAGACCTAGGCAAGATGCTTAGTAAACAATGATTCACTTAGATGTAATCATTTTAGGGCATAATGGGCAGAGTGTGGCACCCACCTTTAGATGATGTCATCAGTGTAGTCATTAATGATGCCAGTTGAGATAGTAAAGACAGATGTCTTTAACAATGTCATTTAACATGCCTTGATTGATGTAATATGAGAGGTCATAAGCAGTGCCTGATGGTAGCACCAATTATGGTTAGTTTACTGAATCATAGGTGGCAAATGTCAGTGTTTTTTAGGTTTTGCTTTGTAAACATAACTGCACTTTGTGTGTTATTTAAGGTGAATTTCTGAGGTTATTTTTTTACCTGTGTGTTACAAACAAAGACAATCATACATGCTATGCAGCTTCTTGGTGCAAATTGGCACAAGCCAAAATAACACCAGTACATGAGGATTTAATACTTCATTTTTGCAATATTAATGTTAGTATGTATTTAGCCATGCATCTATGCTTATCTTTCTTCGCAGGAGATTAGCAAGGCTTTATTCTAGGTTTGATAGGCTCTTAGCTACCACAAGGTCTTCAGTGTCACAACACACACCTTGAAAAGTTTATAAATGTACAAAGTTAGCATTAAAGGTATGCCAGCATTCATTGGCTAACATAAACCTATACAGTAAGGACCGCATTATAGGATTCCTGTTTCAAAATTTGAACGGGGAAAGAAGTAGGCTGTGGGAATGTCTCTAAATCTGCAATTTCAAATTCAGGTTCAAATAGGAATTATAATGAGGTATCAACAAAATTGAAAACTTTAAAATTATTGTATTTTTTTTATAATTCATTGTACTACATGGATTTGAATTACATAGGTTCTAGACATGCCAAAGACAGAAGGGCATTTTATTCTTTTGGTAGTGCATTCAAGCCTATTTCACTCAAGCCTAACATTTATGGGTAGAAGATTCTTATGGCTCGATACACAGAGTTCTTTTTAAGTAAGTGAAGGTAGCAGTTAGCAGGCGTGCATACAGTTCTTAAGTATGCACTAGGGCCCATATTTACCAGCAGCCCGCGCTGCTGGTGTGTCACTTTTAGTGACACACCAGCAGGGCAGGCTGTTTACAAGGCCGGACAAAGCCATTCTGTGTGGTTTTTCATGGCCTTGTAGAAATGGAGTAAGGCAACACAGTGCTGTGTTGCCTTATTTTGAGTCATGGATTCATTTACATAAGTGTTGCTTAGGTTTCCCATGTAACATTCATGGAGTTTTAGGCATTACCAGGTTTACAAGGATTTGTAAACCTTGGAATGCGCCGAAAAGCCTATGCCACCCCAGGGGTGGCATAAGAGTGATTTTATGGGGAGAAATATCTCTATTTCTCCCCATTTTTCCTCTTTCCATGTGTGCTGTATGTGGTGTCTTTCCTGCACAAAACAATCATCCCCACAATGCAGGCACCCTTACACCATGGTGCAATTTGTGCACCAGTGGAGGGAGAGAGGACAGAAATGCGTTATACTTTGTAGATTAAGTGCATTTCTGCCCTTTCCAGGTGGCGCAGAATGGCGAAGCAAGGCACTTGCTGCACCACCCTGAGCCACAGGCCTTGTAAATATGGTCCTAAATCCTTATTGTGATTGTGATAGCAAAATTGCAACCAGTAGAAAGGAAAACTAAGTGACTGCACTGTTCACACACTGATAAATGCTGCTGACAAGTGCTCCAGGTTTGTTTTGAACATCTGACCTTACAACAGAGTGCATTTTGAGAAGTCACTATATGTATTTGCTATGCTCTCAATACACTAATCAAATAAAATCAGAAGGGGCAGAGACTACTGGGGGCATCATTATTTGCTGGAAATTGCTTTCCGAGTGCACCACTCTTGCATTGCATCATTTTTATAGATTTAAAAACAGCCCCCCTTATTTATTGAAGGCAAGGCAGCTAACATGCTTAGTTAGTACCAGCAGATGGAGCCAGATGATGAATCTGCCACTTTTATTTTTCCCTTCAGGGCATATGTTTTAACCTTTGAAAAAGGCCCTTGTCCTTTGGAGAGCCTTCTTCGTGTGTTGATCCAGGCCCTGCAAAAACACGTGTCATCCCTGAAATTAAATTCAAGTGCAATGTAAGAAGGGACCATAATATGTTGCGAAAAGTATGATTAGAAGACTTAAAGTCAAATGAAAAAAAAGGACAGATAACAAAACAGCACTTGTGTTAAACGTCAGTAGTGACAAGTGTTAAAATGGGTAACAAGGAACTAAAAGGGGAGAAGGAGGAATGTTTTTAGGGCAGGGTCTTACCCTCCTACACGATTATGTACCTAAAGCCAAACACAAGCCCAGCCCTTATCTACAAGGTTAACCCTCCAGGATAAATCTCTGGGAAACTGATTAGTTTCCTTAGAAAACCCTCACCCACAAAGTTAACCCATGGTGGCATGCTTCATCTTTGGGTCCTTCCTGTTCCGCTACTGAACGGGGTGCGCTACGACGGACTAACTATATGGGAGCACTTTATATGTGAACTACTATGATGGTGTGTAATAGGAGTAGGGGGGTCATAAAATAAATTAAAAATACCTGCCCCCTAAGTAAACTAATCTTTTAATATCTGCCCTAGTGGCGATATGGTTACAAATTGGGTGATTGGAAGGGGGGGGGGGGTGTTCAATGGACCTACCTTCCTACATGTTTCAAGCGTACCTCTTGTCTTTTCGTCCAGGACTAATAGTGTCTCACTGGTGCCACTCCTTATGTGGGGAATGTGCCAATACACACCCCTAATGTGTTAATACATAACCATATTACACCTTATCTGTGATCTTCAGTATTTTACATATTAGAGAATAGGATCATATGTCATGGATCCTCTAGTGGGGGTGCACTTGTAGTCACACTTACTCCAAAGCGTCACTCCCACCAATCAACCTGTCTATTGCCTGCCCGGTTTCCGAATGGGTATACACAAGGCCTGAAAAGCATCAGAAAATAGAGCATTCCCTACGCGTGTTTTTTCTGTACTAATTTAAAAAATGCTGTCTAAGACACAACGTCACTTGGAATTTGTTTACTACTCAAATGATTGATCAGTTGCCATTTAGGCTTCTCTTCACACTTTTGAAAGACACAGATTCCTGTTTGACAAAATAACTGAATGTATCTTCAATTGATTAAAAGTACAATGGCTATCTGTATACGGTCGTATTGTGTAATTAGGCTATTTATCTACTCCTTTCACTTTTCTTTGCAGTTTTCTTTTCTTCTGCCAGGCACCACACTGTTGGAATTTCTTAGCAAATAGCTTACCTTTGAATTCATGGCAACAGAATATGCAACTACATGTATAAATGAGGTGAACGCAATGCTGCTGAACCAACTTTTTTATTTTTAGAGGAGAGAGTGAATGAGTGGCTTTGAATGCCTCAAGGCGGTTAGGTTTTTCAAGTTTGTTCTACATAAATCTCTTCACTCAGTGATTATTCCTTTCCATAATAAGGAGTGCAGTGTCTCGGACATATATACCTGTGGTTTGCTGCCCTAGCTCTGTCATATTTTTTTTAAGTATCAGGCTGAGATCAACCAGACATGGGCAATGTGTTCATTGTTTTCTGGGTTTCATTTTGCAATTGGAAAATAAGCAGTAGATTTGAAGTCTTTGGGGTAGGCATCATTTTATAAAACATTCTAAGAACATTGATGAACATACTATCATCAGTGCACTATTGATGATAAATATTTTTAGAAATGCGAATTGTATAAAAGACAGAATTGTAACACAGACAATTAACAAACCGGGCAGCATTTTGCATAGATTTCTCTATTATCTAAAGTTAGCTCTAAAATTTAAGCTCCATAATCAAACCTTGCATTTTTTGCTCTTGTGTGTGTTTGTTTTTAAGTAATTGTGAACCTTGCCTGTCAATTATATCCAAACTGTTCATTTCACATCTATAACAGTAGACTGTATTTTGGCAAGTTTTAGTGGACAACCAAACTGTCTGACACCCATTCAAAGTGAACTTGGATCACTCCGTTTTCTGTGGTTGCCTTTGCACCACCTTGTCTCGTGACCCTCTTCCTGATCATTGCCACGTTACTCTTGGCCAGCACAAGCATCTCTGGTCCACCACGTCTACCTTGCATCTCTGCATCACTCCTTATTTTGCATTATTTATAAACACCTTTCAAATTGCAGTCACAGGTTCTGGGTTCTCATGGATTTCTATGCACTCAATCTCTTCCCGCTCCTTCCGTTTTGCTCGTCTCTTTTTCTTGTGACGTTTTTTGGATGGTGGGAAAAATGTTAGGAATACTGGTAAAATGACAAAACAGTGAAGCAGTGTGCAGCTGCCAGTCAGCATCAAGCATTTGAACAGCGTGTAGGTCAAATTTGAAGGCACAAACAGAAGTGGGATCAACCCAATGAGAAAAGAGGTGATGTTCTGAAAGATGGCCGTCCCGTGCTCCATGAGGGAGTCCTGAATGCACAGAGTCCGTGTATGTTCAGTGGCTAGCACGAACGTGTAAAGGAGAGGTGCACAGTGATCTATGGAAAAGTTCAAAGAGTATATAAGGCACATGGTTGAAACGCAATCTAGGTCAACATTCCACAGTGTCATCAAACCAAGGACCCCCAACTCAATGGAGGTTACTGTGACAATTACCCAGACATTTCCCAAAGGATGAATAACCAGGAAAAACGTCAATATCAACGCTAGAAGGACACTGAAGCCAGAAATAAGGACAGGCATAGTCACCGTCAAGCTGTAGTGATCCATGAAAACAAAGGTGGGGTTAAACACAATGAATTTAATGCTCTGTATCAAAGAAAGAGGTCTCAACTTCTCAAGCAACTCCACAACTTCTCGCTGAGTATTTTCACTTGTTTTGGCCACCAAGTACATGCGAGATGCAACAATGTTAATGTCATCCCCTGATTTCGAGATTATTATGTCATTTTTGAAGTGCTGAAACTCAGTTTTTTTCAAAAAGGAATTTTGGAGGGTGGCTATAAAATCTGTTTTGTTAGAGGCAGAGATGTTTACAGTTTTCAGATATTGGTAATACTGCTCAATCCAGGACTCTGTGTTGAACCCATGGCTGATAGTCTTCAGGTCCTCTTGAACTGTAGCATTCCAATATTCCAGGGGCTCATAGATATAAAATCCTATCACAGGGCTGTAGTTGCTAAAATATTTCTGTTGGCTGGCCGCATAGGACACACTGGGGGAGTAACTCGCTACCAGATTGATTATATTTGAGCCACCGCTGATCTGCAAGCAGCCCATGAAGGAGAACGATGCATAAATGAGATATAAAATGACCACAAAAGGCTTGACATAGGTATTAGTAATCCACTCATTGTAGTGTTCTCGCAGAAAATGGTGGATGAAGTGATTCTCGTATGGATCCGGCTCGTGATGGGACGAATGCTGATGCCCATCACTCATCATGGTCTGGAACCAAATGGGCTGCCGATCCAAGTAATCCTCAGAGGGAATTTTGCAACAAAAGACACTGTGATAACGGTTCTGTTCCAGTTGGCCAGCAAAGACAAGACAAGATCCATAGAATGAGAAGACGTAGAAGTAGTTCAATAAAATGGTAATGCACATGTTCTGGCAAAATATTTTTACAGCCTCTATGTTTGTGAAAGGGCTGGCACCCATTCCAAATGTAATGATGTACAGAGAGCTGGTCATTGTGTAGGAAACCATGACATCGGAATATGCCCCGGCAACTCTGTCTTTGAATGGCAATGTTTCTCTAGTCCTACGCCAGCCAGAAAGAAGCTCAAAAACACCTTTTGTTCCATGACCTAAAACAAAAACACAGAACAGAAAAATTAACATATAGAATGCAAAATTCAGAAAATTAATTTTCTTCATCAGTTGATACACAGTTTACATGAAGCTTTCTTTTTAAATACGTGTGAAGAACAATTATTGTAATTTTGTAAATGCCATTGCCCTCGTCATTAAACCACTGCAGCTTGTACCACCAATTACTCCTGCCAGCACTGCCAGTGGAAACCACTAACCATCACACTGTTACAAGTGTGACAGTTCAAACTATTCCAAGCCCCCAGATCTATAGGAATGACTGCGGTGGCATTTATACGTTGTCTTTAATTTATATATAATTATTAAACAACTGTTCTTTTGCTCATCTCTGAATTAGACAGCCAGCGCTACCATGTAGCAGACTGTCATACGTGTCAGTATTGACAAGTGCCGGTTGCAAGGACCCGAAGTCACCTTCTCAAATTACACACTGTCATAGGCCTTACAAACTTCATCTTCCCTGATGACTTGATGGGTTACGATAATTAAAAAGCTAGATAAAAATCAGGTTGTAGACATTTCAGGTACATTTACTCTAAAATGTATCTATAATTTATTTGAAATAAAGCTTGTTACCACATATTTCATCACATATTCGAATAGCATGATTGTTCATCTATCAATAACTAATTGTGCAATAGGTGAGATAACTTTAATGGACATAGACATGAGTGCAAAGTGTTTAAAATGTGAAAATAAAAAAGTCATTCTATACCTTATCCCAAATATTAGTTATTAACAAATTGTAGCATGGTACGCCATATATTGTACTAACAAGGTATACGTTTGTTGCAATCTCATTATATTTCTGTATTAGAATCAGGGGCCTATAGCATCAGAGAGCATTCACTGACAGGTAGTAAAACCTGAGAGATATGAATGTAGCTCCCAGAGGTCCATCCTCCCCTCAAACCAAAGCACCCTGGTGGCATTAACCAGCAGACAGCTGACTTATTCAAGCACAAAGAACCACCAGTGGTCTATTGTCATGGTATCTACTGACTGCTTCTTATGAAGGACACAGTTTGTCACTATAGCAATACAGAGAATAATGGACCCCAAACAGGCACATGATAAGGTTATCAATTAAAAAGCAGATACAAACTTTTTATTTTGAACATCTTGAAAATTATCTAAGCAATATAAGAAATATTCTTGTTTGCCTGCATTTAGAATTTGTCTTTAGAGACTAATGATTTTGCTTTCAACAAGTAATGAATTTTCTTGACAAGGTCGATCATTCTAATGTTCATATGTAAAATGAAGCCCATTTCGTGTACCCTTTTCCACACTAAGGGCCCGATTTAGATATCAGTGGATGAGTTACTCCGGCACAATGGTGAGGGATAGCCCAGCCGCCGAAATATAAATGCTATTACATGTACGACATACAAGTGCACTATCTCTCTGCAGTTGTCTATCATTTTTTCATACAGCTTTCTGTGGTCTGAGCACCGCTGGATCAAGCAGTTCACAAACATATTTTTGGAACATCGGAACGTACTTGAATGATCGTTGTGCTTTCAGGCTTTTTGGGGTTTGCTCATGGAGATCTACTTAAGCCCTAGATTTCTTGAGTATTCCTGCCTTTACTCCTGTGCATTATTTCTCTTTCCGGTTCCGGACGATCTACATGTTTGTGCATTGCTACATTAAACACTGTTTATGAATAGTTTTCTCATAAGATTCCTAACTTCTCCTACACATCATGAAATGTGGGTACATTCTTCACAAAAATAAGGCCTATTTTATGTGTAATGGGAGTGGTATCTCTATGGGGGATACTAACCTGCATATTTCCAAGTGCTCAATACCAAAGATGTTATCTCCTACTTAAAGAAGGAGGAAAATTTGTGTGAAAATAGGCTCATAACTGAACTGAATTTGGCACTGGACGAGGTAATTCCGGGTCCAGAATGTAATTGCTCATTTTGGGCCTGACAGCACACAGTGCAAGTGCACAAACCGCAAGTGCTTAGAAAATTAAATAATATTAACAGATTAATAAAGAATACATAAATAAAGTGGCTATATGTCAAACTGAAAAAGTTAAAAATGACTGTTAATGTCAAGGAATTTGAAACTGGAGGCTAAAAATTAAATTAGTATCATCCAATTGATTTGTGGGAGAGGTGCAGGTGCATCAAACAGAATATAGGATGGAGGATGTGAGTCTTCAATAACATTTAGACCACCTCCAACCTTCCCATAAATTATATTTGTTTGCAAATTAAACAAATCTGTTATATTTTATGTATGTGTTTGATGAATGCTTGTTTCTGCATTTCTGTGTATTGTTTTGCGTTTCAAATCATCTGCAATGTTTAGGCCGGTAGTTAGTGGGGATCCCCGGGTTCGAGTAATAATAAAGTGGGTGACCACAGAAGTCCAAAGATTGGAAACCTCTGCACTAAAGTATCCTTTATGGCACACAAACCAATGCTGTGTGTGAAAAGCTACATTCCCAATAACCACAGTCCTCTTCCACCCATGTTTACAACCCAACCAATAGATTTAGTACTGTGCATAGACAACCATGTTGATTGATTTCTTTTGGTAGCAAGTTGGGAATTATGGTGAACATTAATATCCACATATATTGATTCTCTGAAACAAGATCTGCCATTTATGCTTGCAGGAAGTATTAAGAATCAGGCCCTAAATTCTAAAGAGTGTTTCACTTTCAGAAATGTACAGTACCCAGTTTGTTAAGGTGCCAGAATGCTGCCACACAGCAGAATTTTTTTTTCATTGTCCACTGATACTAAGGATTCTCGCCCTTCTCTAGTATCCACTTTAACCTCCAGAACCACTAGTTTTGAAACCGAGCAACCAGATTTGTTTCCTGGTGTTGGCTCAATATCCCATGACTCTGGTAATATGACCCTGTATAATGTAATGTGGCACCCATGTAAAGTGCTCTAATGCTCTTGGGCCAAGTCTGTGCTGTATAAAACTGCAAATAAAAAAAAAAATTGAAACTTGGGGGTCAATTCACAAACTGTGTTCTGTAGTACACTTAGGGGCAGAGTTAGAAGAAAGTGGCGCATCGGTCGCGATGCGTCACTTTACTTGCGTCCCTCTACCACCACCTAACAACACAATGGTACCATGGCGGTGGTTAGCACAATAGCATCAAACCTTTTGATGCTATTGTGGTGTTTTGCTGCACTAGCACCAAAAATGTTGATGCTAGTGCAGCAAAGCACAGGGCGGTTCATAGGTAAATATGGAATGCAGTTATTGCGCCATTTTGTAAATATGGCACAGGGGAAAGGCCTCCTTAACGCTGCCTTAGAGTAAAAAAATTACGGTAAGGCAGTGCAAGGTGGAGCAAGGGGCGTGTAAATATTCCCCTTAGTTCTCGCCCTCTGCCTACTCTGTCTAATTTGTGCAGATATCTCCACCCTGACTGAGGAGCTCTGCACGTTTGTTTGCATATGTTTTTGTAGTAAATGTGGAAAGGGTGACAGATGACTGGAAAATGGGGAAAAACTAACTACAAGCAATAAGACCATTGCAATTCATAAAAAGCTCTTCTATATTTAGTACTGCCAATAAGGACCCAAAACACCAATAAATGCACTTCAGCTCAGCGTCAGCACTCCAGCATCACTAGTGGCCAACCACTGGTACTACAAAACATTCCAATGGAAAATAATGACATAATGACTTAAAGAGACTTAAAATACCAGCCCATAGGAAATAATGACATAATGGAGCCAACAAATAACTAGAAAAATAAATTGCAAATCAAAGTTTATTTTTTGCTTTTTTGAAGTCCCTAATTGCTGAAACTTTGTTTGAAATCCTGTGTATTTTTAACATCTTAATTTTGTCTTTCTTAGGGTGCACCTTTATTGGATAGCCTTGGCTGAAAAATATTCCCAATGTTTCACTGAATGATAAATATCTATTTCTGGCCACTCCTACCCCTGCGCTCTTTGTAGTGGCATGGCTTGTGTGCCTTCTAGTTCTGAGTATAATTCTGATGCTCATGGGCCCTATTTTACAGAGAAAAGTTCCATAATCATCTATACATAGCAATAGGAAGGTATTTGTATGGTGTATCACTTAAACTTTGTCCATGAAAAAAACAAAGATTGATTTACTAGAAGGGAGAATAAAGAGAGGGATCTCATAGCCCTGACAAAGGCCATGGACCCTGAGCTGAGTATTAGGATTGGCTGAAAACTTTTGTGATAATGCCCAGAGACCAGGAGTCTAGTTTTTAATCCTGTCTGAGGAACCCTGGTTTAAAGACCAAAATGGATTGGGTGTTCCTGAAGGCTATTCTTGATGGCAGTTTTAATCGGTAAGTATCAGATCCCATAACTCTAATATAGAGCTTAAAAATATAATCAAGCACCACTCCTATTCACTATGGCATAGGGATTGTAGAAACATGACCGGTGGATAATAAAGCATGCTATGAAAGTGGGTGAGGGCATAGGTTTCAAAATGGAGGGATTTCACTAAAAGGCAGATTGAACTTCTTCATCAATCTATGTGTGTGATATATGATAAACTCCTACACGTTCCAAAATTCCAGCATACCTGGCCACAGTGTCTGTAGTCAAAAAGCAGTACCACTGGCATGCCGGTTCTTCTTTCAAAATAGGGCAAGGTGCCTCCAATTACATTAAAACACAAAAAACCCTCCCTGAGGAACACCTTTTCCCCTGTTCCAAGGAAGCAGTTTGACTAGGCAAAGGCTTACATCAAAAGCCTTTCCCACTTGATATAAAGAACTTTCTCTCTTGGTATAGTGATTGGAATATGAGTGAAGATGTCAAACCATCATGCCTTCATTTGTGTAACAGACGTCGAACCTTTACCCTCTTCCCTTTCTTTCCTCACAGCCAGCTCATAGGTGCAGCAGAGATGTTTTCTGTCTGGAGATACCGCTGCTGTAACTATAATCCTATTCTAGTTTTCTTGCTGAAATTGAGCACACAATTGCACCAAAAGCCTAACCAAGCCCTTCAGTAACAAGTCTAATTAGTGGCACAGAAAACGGCTTTTCACAACAGATCTGGTTTGATGACACTTGGTTCACGAGTCAGAAAAATAACAACTTTTGTAGAAACCCCATTTGTGACATTTGAGCTATAAATCTAACTGTACTATTGAATTAGATTTCTAAAGTGCATTTGAATGTCACAAGAATGAAAACTATGGACCTGATTTAGATTTTGGTGAATGGGTTACTCCATCTCAACTTAGACAGATTTCTCTCCCACTGAAATATACTGTACATCCCATGTAAAATAATAGGATTTATATTTCGGCAGATGGGATATCCGTCACGTTGTGACGGAGTAACCCATCCATTAAAATCTAAGTCAGGCTGTATATCTGTTACCTAGACTGAGATACAAAAATATGCTTTTAAAATGTATTGTAAGTTCCATCATTGGAAAGTGTTAGAAATGAGGTCTTTGGTTGGCAGTCAGGTTACCCCGTCCAAGCAAGGACCCTCACTCTAGTCAGGGTAAAAGAGAATCACCCTCAGCTAACCCCCGCTTGCCCCCTTGGTAGCTTGGCACGAGCAGGCAGGCTTAACTTCAGAGTGCTAGGTGTAAAGCATTTGTACCAACACACACAGTAACTTAATAAAAACACTACAAAATGACACATAATAGGTTTAGAAAAATAGAGACTATTTATCTAAACAAAACAAGACCAAAACGACACAATACACAAGTCATCAATTAAAAAACAAAAAGAGTCTTCATGTAATTTTAAACACAATGCTAATGCTCTTAGCGTTGAAATGTACCTGGGCACATCAAAAATAACCCTGCACGGGCAAGTGAGCGTCAAAAGGGGATTGCAATGCATCGATATCACTCACAAGCGTAACCGTGCGTCGTTTCTCCTTCAGTCGGGTCAACATGCGTTGTTTCTTCTCTCCGCAGGAGAGCGATGCGTCTATCCGAACAGCACTCTCGGGTCCGGGGAGGCCTTGCCTCATTTTTACACACCCACCAATGTTTGCGTCAGAAACCCTGCTGCACGATGATCCAAAAACCACCCAGTGTGGGTTGCGATCTCACCAGCCTCGGGCAGCAGTGCTGCGAGTCGTTTCTCCAGGCGCGTGCATTGATCTTCCAGCCGCACTGCAGGTAAGTGTCGATTTAAGCCACGTCTCAGAGTTGCATCGATCTTTTCCCAGCACGGTGGTTAGTGCGTGGATTTCTCACTCTTGTTATGCCGGCTTCTCCTTTCAGGGCCCCAGGACCTGGATGGGCAACACTTGGCGGGGTAGGAATCTCAGCAGAGGCTCCAGCTGCTGGCAGAGAGAAGTCTTTGCTGTCCCTGAGACTTCAAACTACAGGAGGCAAGCTATAATTCAAGCCCTTGGAGAGTTCTTCACAAGAAGGAAGGCACACAAAGTCCAGTCTTTGTCCTCTAACACAGGCAGAAGCAGCAACTGCAGGATAGCTCTACAAAGGACAGTCACAGGCAGGGCAGCTCTTCAGCTCTTCTCAAGGCAGAGGTTCCTCTTGGTTTCCAGAAGTGATCTAAAGTCTGTGGTTTTGGGTGCCCTTCATATACCCATTTTGCCCTATGAAGTAGACTTACTTCAAAGAAAAGTCTCTCTTGTTTGTGAAATCCTGCCTTGCCCAGGCCAGGCCCCAGACATACACCAGGGGGTTGGAGACTGCATTGTGTGAGGGCAGGCACAGCCCTGTCAGGTGTGAGTGACAACTCTTCCCCTCCCTCCTCGTGCAGATGGCTAATCAGGAAATGTAGACTACACCCCAGCTCCCTTTGTGTCACTGCTTAGTGAGAGGTGCAACCAGCCCAATTGTCAAACTGACACAGACAGGGAATCCATAGAAATGGTTTAAGCAAGAAAATGCTCCCTTTCTAAAAGTGGCATTTTCAAACACACCGTCTTAAAATCAACTTTACTAAAAGATGTATTTTTAAATTGTGAGCTCGGAGACCCCAAACTCCATGTCTATCCGCTCCCCAACGGAATCTACACCTTAATAATATTTAAAGGTAGCCCCCAGGTTAACCTATGACAGCGACAGGCCTTGCAACAGTGAAAAACGAATTTAGCAGAATTTCACTGTGAGGACATATAAAACACATTACTATATGACGTAACTTAACCATACACTGCGCTCTGCCCTTGGGGCTAGCTAGGGCCTACCTTAGGGGTGTCTTACATGTAAGAAAAGGGAAGGTTTAGGCCTGGCGAGGGGATACACTTGCCAAGTCGAATTTACAGTTTAAAGCTGCACTCACAGACACTGCAGTGGCAGGCCTGAGCCATGTTTACAGAGCTACTAATGTGGGTGGCACAACCAGTGCTGCAGGCCCACAAGTAGCATTTGATTTACAGGCCCCGGGCACCTCTAGTGCACTGTACTAGGGACTTATTGGTAAATCAAATATGCCAATCATGGATGAACCAATTACATACACATTTTGTATAGGAGCACTTGCACTTTAGCACTGTTTAGCAGTGGTAAAGTGCCCAGATTAACAAAAACAGCAAAAACAGAGTACAGCACACACAAACAAACTGAGAAACGTAAAGGGAGATCATGCCAAGGATGAAAAGTCTAACAAAAAGACACTTTGAGACTATTCAGTGAGTATCTCTATAAGTGAACTGCGAATGCAGATGCAAAAAGGTTAACAAAACATACATGATTTAGCGCTTGAGGGACGACTGGACCATGTGAGCTTCAAGGCTAACTTTTCACTCTGCCACGTTTCTAAAATCCCACATATGAGTGGTATAAGGTCCCACTGCATCTCATATTTGCCTTTTCACATTTAGGGCCCTTGGGTACATTGCACAGATTTTGGCATGTGCTTACCCAAAGCCAAATTTCCCAAATGGTTTTAGGGTACACATATGCAGTAGGAAGCTGATTAGCCGTCTCTCACTGCCCAGAGTTCAAAATATGCCAAGTTCCCAGAAAGAGTACCTACACAAAATGATGCACTTTCCAACGTCCATTATGGGATTCTGTAGGGAAATGAAGCAAGTTGTGGTATATAATAATGCACGAATTACTTATTTTGTGTAAATCTGTCCCACTCTGCACACCACATAGGTTGTCTTGGGGGTTTAAAGAATAATATTACTCTTCTAAAATGGTAATAATTTGCTCAACCTTGAAACGATGAAAGGTTGCCACGACCCTGCTTTGATATAAATGTATTTCCTATAGCTTCCTGGACGGTGCTTAGCTACCGGGCTATAATCAGAACTTTTTTTTCCAGCTGTTATCCTTCTGTGAATGACCATGTTCTTTCCTGCCCATAGTCAATGCTGAACCCAGCAAACTCCAAAATATGCACAGACTCCGACAGCATTCAGACATGAGTTTTAAACTCCAGACGCTTCAGTAGTTTGTTGCAGCACCGTGTTCCTTTTAAGAGCAGAGGCAATCTTTAAATATTCATCAGTGATTAAAGACATGTTCTCGGAATTCATAAGTTAACACAATGCTGTGTAATGAACTAGTTATTATTCATTGAAGATTTCTAATAACAAAGAATGTCTACTTAAGGCACTGATTAAAAAAGGCCCTCGGTGGTAATTTGCTGCAAAGAACTAATTGAACCTCAGCGACATAAACTTGTAACGTTAAGGAATAGCCAGTCTGCCACAGGGCACTGGCAGTGCTTGCATTTCCTATTAGGAGTGTACAGCTTAGCATCACTCTTCTTGCAGTCAGCGTTCATTTAGATGGTAACTTTAAAAAATATTTTTTTTTTAGCATTTCTAGCAGTACATAATCTATTTATTAAATGCATTATCTCCGCTTTATTCCTTCTATGCACTGATTATTCAAAATAATTAATTTCCAGATAACCTATTCTGAAAGACATTAAAAAAATTCTGTTTTACCTAAATGGGGAGTTTGAATGGCAGAAACTAATTGGTCAGATTGTCCATGACGTGACACTTTTTCCAGCTTCCATTTATATTTATCAGAAATTGCTCAAGGTATGTATGGCAGCTTTGATCAAGACATACCTTAAAATCGGTCTGAGGGCCTCATCATAACCCATGTGCCCAGGAGTTAATTGTGATACAGTGCAACACTGCCAGGTTTGACTTTTACAAAGTGGCTAGTTACTGCCCCATTCCGAGTTTCAGACCTTGTAGCGGGGCATAACGCACCATGAGCATTTATTTCACAATTTATAACATGGAATGTGCGTTATTTCCCTGCACAACAGGTATCACGTTGTATCTTTCACAAATTGTGGAACAGTCGCCAATGAGGTGTGTAATTAACGCCGAAAGTATAAAGACAATTTGGCTGCAAACATGAACTTGTGCCTAAATCGGGATTTGCTTACAAGAGAGAAGGAGCCCCTAAGTGTGGTTTTGTCAAGGCCGGAACGCCCATGTATTTCACCGGGCATTTCCCTGGTGGGCTGCAGCCCTTGAAGGCCTGTTTTGTACACCAGGGCGCCTCCTGTTGCCCCTGTCACTTTCCCCTCCTCCTGGAGATTAATTGCAGCAGGCAGGGGGAGGCTTTAAAAATAGTGAAAGGGAGGAAGGGAGTGGGAAGATAAAAATAATAAAATCAGAGAGGGTGAAAAGAGGAGAGAGAATTAATGGAAAGAGAAATATAGCACAGAGTAAAAGGAGGCTAGGAGACAAAGGGGGCAGGACTGGTTTGAGTATTTTTGCCAGGGCGGCTTCTGGTTCCTCACTCTGGACTTGAAGCTATCACAGGTAAAATTCCAAAGTGTAGGTTCAATCTGAAAGCAGCAGAGTTCCGCAGAGAAAAGCTGTCCAGGCAGCATCAGTTTGACTGCGGCTATGATTTTGAGGAACGTGCTAATGGAGGCACGCCTACAGCATGCAGGCAGGCTTATACAGCGGCTTACTTCATATAAGCTGTCAGCTGCCTTTGTAGGCATTTATTATTTGTAACAATAGCAAGTGTGCTCTTTTTCAGAATCTACATCAATATATCAACAGAGCCATGATGTCAGAGTGTGAAAATTACTAATACAATTGTGTGATTATTTGAAAGAAAAGCATGCTTTAAAGGTGCAAGGCTGAAATGAAAATGAGACCTACAATGATAATTGACACAGATATTTTGAAAATGAAAATAAATCACTGTCTATTTACATGCATTTTATGTTCTACTAACTGAGAGTAATGAAAAATAATAATTACGTGTTCAGAAAATAAATAGTTTGAGTTTTATGAAATGTTGTACACTGCACATTTTACTATATTTTTGAAAAGGCTTATGTTCAGCTAATTCAGAATGAAATAAATGTGATGCTTAGAAAGTTTTCTGTTCCTTCTGAAACATCCTGTGTGATGATCTGATGTCCCAGAGAAATTTTCTTGTAGTTTGAAACATTTTATTTCTGCAAAACTGGTGATGGCAGTGAAAGGAGCCGAACCAATGAGGGAAAAAAGAACACAAAAAGTTGAATATGAAGAAAAGTGTTTTAATTTCAGTTGGTCCTCTCCAAAATCATCCTATAGTTTAACCAATGGCAGAGTATCTAGTTACTTTTTGGGACTTTAATATTGTGATGTAAGCTTAGACTTGGAGGAGATTTTGCTTTGTCCTTTGCTGTGATCAGCCTTATGTAAAATTCTAATCTTTTTTCCCTGAGCCCTTTTCAGCACCCTGTAGAGACTGAAATGTACCTATGCATGACTTAATTAGTTTCTCTCATAGATTAGAGGTTTGATTAGCAAGTAATTCGCCTTGGCGAGAAATGTACTCAGAGGTACATCTGTCCTACATTTGTTCCAAAAGCACTATTTGAAATCAGGTTGTAAATTTAGATGATTTGACGTACATTGAACCAACCTTTAAAATATCAAGCTCATAGCTATCACAAGAACTCATCTGCTTATTTGGACCAAATATATTTAGGTAAATATGCCATTCTGTAAGATGGGCCTCTACGTTTCTATGTGGCACACATGTCCCTCTTTCGAACACATTTCTAGTCAACTGACACCAGGCCTGAATAACTAAGGGCCCAATTTATATTCTGGCGGTATGCATACTCTATTACAATGGTAACAGAGTATACATACAACCAATATGAAGGTCCGCCTGCTTTAAATGCAGACAAACCTTCAGTTTAGCCACGGCCGAGACTACTTTCTCTGCCATTGCCAAACTTCTCTGACCACACTGGGGAGTAATGGCCATGGGACAAGTGGTTACATATCTACCTGCCTAATTTAGATGGGTGGACATGTGGTAATTTTTGTTTTACTTTTTCTTACCGCCAAGTCAAACATGTTGGTAAGGAACAGTAAAATTGTTATAATACTCCTCTAGACATGGAAGAATTCCATTGTGAGGGGAGCATTACATTTTTCCCATTGTGGGATTTTCTTTTTGAAAAGAAAAAAGGATTACTCAGTGCTACAGGTCATTGATGTCAGTTCCTTATTAATGGCAATGCTTTTATTAATGACTGTCTCTCCATCATGAGGATGGAGTAATTTACTCTGTCCCCATAGTGGAATGGCAGGCTGCCTGATGTGAATTAATTCAGACCCTAAGTTAAGCTATATATATATATTCATTCATATAGATATATATATATATATATATATATATATATATATATATATATATATATATAATGATAAATGTACACATGTCTCCTGACACATATTTTATTATTGTGAAAGATTATCCTAATTCATAGGCACATAGCAAAACATGTGCAGATGAGCTAGGTTCTTGTGTGTTCTTGTGATCTGTGTTCTTGGAGTTACAATAAGCAAGTGATTAATATTTGTCATCTCCTACAGTCCTGCCATTGCACTTACATAATGTCAGGACAGTACCATGAAAACTGGAGCTGGGAGGGGAGAAAGAATAATTTACCCACAATCATATCCTAACAAAGGTCACATCATGGCCAGCCCTATAACTCAGAAGAGGTAAAAAAAAAATCAAAAGACACAAAAGACAAATACATAGCATAATGTAATATGTAAAATAGCCTAACATATAACACGACAAAATGTAACATGCTTTGAACCTTTTTAATTTTTGTCGTTTTCTGTGAAAGGTTCATAATCATGTTTGCCTGGACACAGGACATGGTCGAAAATGTGAATCAGAAGGTATAGGTGATGTGTTTTGTACACGTCACACTTTACCTTTTTTTAACCAACAGGAAGTTGTGGGGCAGGTGGAGGAAAACCGTTCCGTAAGCTCCATGAAATATGATTGTGTTTCCAAGCTCAGAATCATGCTTAGTTATGCCCTTTTATAGGTAAATGTAAGTATGCTTCAGATTAGTAAGAGTCCTACTGGTACTGTCTTTTCTCCTTGAGTACAGGGGCACCTGCACATTTAATGACCAATACCACGGTAACCACGACTGCCACGGAGCAATTCAACTGCCTCCTCCTCAACACACGAGCACTCTGCATGCATGACACAGACATCAGGACATTTTCACCACCCTCACCCGCAATGTCATCTTCCTCACCGAGACCTGGCTCACCCCAGCATCCGCTCCCAGCATCGCCTCAGCGACACTCAACAGTTACAAAATAGCACATCAGGACTGTTTCAACAAACCTGGAGACAGGATCACCATCATCCACAAAGAAAACATGCACTGCTCCACCACTGCAGACAACACCACCCCGATCATGGAACACCTCAATTTTAAAATCCAAGCTGATGGCAAATAGACCATCAGAGGCACCCTCGCTTACAGACCTCAAGGACCATGCCCCCAGCTCCTGCAACACTATTCCCGACTTCATTACCTTCCTCGCCAAAGACTCCAAGGTTTACATCTTCTTCAGAGACCTACATTTTCACTGCAATGCCCTCGATGATGCCAACACTACCAACCTCTTCAAAAGCATAAACATCATCGGCCTCACCCAACTAGTTACCAGACCCACACACAACTGAGGACACACACATGACCCCATCCTCACAGCCAGTGACAGAGTCAAGTACAGTCATGTAACCGAGCTCACCTAGACAGACCACACCATCATCCACGAGTCATCATCAAACCCCCTGGCACTGCTCTTGAGCCACACATTCCCCCCCACTACAGCTGAAGCAAATTTTCAGAGTGCCAGTGGACTGACGCCCTCAATACTTCCCACCCTGACACAGCACCCAACCTGGAACAAGCTGTCAAGAACTTTACTGCTTGGATCACTGACAGAGTCACCTCCACCAAGCCTAGCAAGCACAAAAGATCCAACAAGCACACCAGATGGTATACCATGGAGCTGTGAATCGCGAAATGCAACAGCAAACAACTAGATGCTACAGCAAGGTTTCCGCAGACATAGACACCTTTAAGACAGCCCTCAACCATTACCACCTGCTCCTGAAAGAGACAAAAAATGATTTGATTTACTGCATCGAAGCCACCTCCATCCACAGCAAAGGCTTCTTCAACATTTTCAGAGAGTTCTATCTCTCCTCAACTACCAGAAACATCATCACCCCTATCTAGAAAGTTTGGGAAACCCTGGCAGACTTCTTCCATGACAAAATCTCCAACATCCACAAGAGCCTTGAACCCCAGCTTATCCCCTATGATGTCTTCGGCCACCTTGCTCCTACAAGAGCAAGCCCTGACCACCTACTCACCACATGGTACCACCTTACAACACAGAACACCACTGATAACATTAATTACATCCTCTCAGAAGCCCTGCAGACCCTTGTCCTCACAGCATTTTGAACTTTGGGAGCGAGAAGATCAGCAGCAAGCTCACTACCCACTTCAATGCCTCTATCACCACGGCCACTTTCCTTGCAGTCTAGAAACACACAAAAGTCAAACCCCTTCTCAAGAAACTGTCAGCTGACCCCAACAAACTCAAGGACCACCATCCCATCTCTCTGTTCCCCTTCCCCACACAAGTTCTAGAAAAAGCCATCAACTGCCACCTCACAAATCACCTTGAGAACTACCTTCTTCTAGACACCTCCTAACCTGGATTCTGCACCAACCACAGCACAGAAACCGCCATGATTGCTGCCACTGACAACATCAGAACCCTCCTAACCCCAGGAGAAATGGCAGCCCTGATCTTCCTTTACCTTTCAGCAGCGTTTGACATCATATCCCACCACATCTTGATTGAAAGACTACATAGTATTGAATACAAGGAGACACCCTCAAGTGTATAACCTACTTCCTAACTGGAAGAATCCAGAGAGTCCACCTACCACCGTTCATCTCAAAACCCAAGAACAAACTCTAAGGCATTCCTCAAGGCTCAGCCCCATACTGTTCAACACCACACCCAGTTCATCCTCCCACTCTCAGAAGATCCTGCCACCACAAGAACCAACTTCCGCAGGCGTATGACCAGAGTTACTGACTGGATGAAAAACTACTGCCTGCAACTCAACACAGACAAAATGAAAGAGTTGATCTTCAGAAACAGCACCTCCCTGTGGATTGAACCCTGGTGGCACTTTGGACTAGGACCCTTACTCACACCGATAGACAATGCTTGTAACTTCGGCATTATACTGGACAGCAAACTCATTATGAAAACTTACTTCAATGCAGTCTCATCCTCGTGCTTCCTCACTCTTTGCATGCTCCTGAAAATCTTCAAATTGCCCTGCATTACCACCAGACTAACCATCACACAAGCCCTAGAGTCACCAGCCACCTGGACTATGGCAACACACTCTGCAGGAAATCACCACACACCATCTAAAGGGACTGCAAACCACCCAGACATCAATGCCAGAGTAATCCTTGACCTACCAAAATGAACCCACATCACCCCTCACCTCAAGAAATCTACTGGCTCCCTATACAGAAGAGATGTCAAATCAAGATGCTGATGCACTGCTATAAAGCCCTGCACAACCAAGGACCAGCCTACATAAACCACTGCCTGAACTTCCACCAACCATCCAGACACCTGCACTCCGCCTGTCTGTCCCTCACTCACACCCCTGGCATCTGCCAAAGCAGCAGTGGAGAATGCTCCTTCTCCCACCTTGTGGCTAAATCCTGGAATGACCTCCCACCACACCTTCAGACCTCCACCTCCCTCCTAAAATTCCAGAAGTCACTCAAGGCCTGGGTGTTCAACTGAACCCAGCTGAATCAGCAATATGTCAGCCCATGGATACCCTCAGGGGTTACTAGCCCCTGATTTATTGATTGATTGAGTGAAAACTTTCAGAGTTAGGTGCAGGTGATGTTTAGTAAGTGGAGGTATCAATTTGACTCATAGAGTAAAATAAAGCTTGACACATTGCTTATTCTTTCGTGAATAACTGAGATCAGAAAGAGTGAAGAAGAAGACCTTTCATAGGGGCATTCAGCTTTCACAGTTGCAATTTTAATACTGCCTTAAAAGATAGAATGGCAGTAATGACGTCCATGGCAATAGCAAGGTTTTTCCAGATGAAGGACCCTAAAGAGCCAAAGGACCAAAATGTGGAAGAGGCACAAGATTGAGATTTCGTTTTGACTTGCACTATAGAAGGAATCAAGCTTAGACTTCTTGCTTCAGTTTATCTGACAGGCTTCAGTGATTGAGCTAATGTGAGGCAAACCTATGAATTGCTTTATATACTAAGGCTCATATTTATGAAAAGTTTGGACGGCCTTTGCCTAATTTTTTCTGATGCAAAAGAGGCGCTAACTTAATTCCATATTTATATTTTGATGCTAGACCCATTTAGTGTAAAAATATCTGAGTTAGCATCATTTTTTTAGGAGGCATTCCCTTCCAAAAAATGACGCTGGCTCTCCAGCGCCATATTTACTCCCAAAGCAAAAATGATGCACACTAAGGATGTGGACCCACAGAATGATGCACAGGCCGATTAGCATCAAAATGTAACGCCTGGTCAGACAAGGCATTAAAAAGAGGCCCACACACCACCATTTAAGGAAAACACACAGAAGGAGCATTTGCAACCTCCAGGACAACATGGAAGTGTTACTACTCCAGCTTGGCATATGCCGCAGATGTCAGCGACACCAACAGATCCTTCCACCACCACCGCAGCAACCCCAAACACCACTACAGCAGCCACAAAGGCAGCACAGAAGACGGAGAGGATCTTTGGATGGCAAACAACCATTCTTGGGCTCAGGGAACAAAATGTCATCAGGACTTACCATCTGAACTGGTAGTCAATTGTACGCTTGCTGCACCACATTGCGCCAGACATCTCTGCAAGGGTGGTAACACCCAAAAACATACCACCCATGACCAAACTCCTCACTGTCCTCCATATGCTAACATCAGGATCTTTTCAGGCAACGGGCGCACAAGTGGCTCGTATTTCCCAGCCATCCTTGTCGGTCTTCCTTTCAAAGGTTCTGGACGCAATCATACACCTCACACCCCATCACATCTGCTTCCCGAACACCCAGCAACTGCAGCAGGGGACTAAGCAAGGATCTAATTGCTGGGTTCCCGCACATGCTGGGTACAATGGACTGCACCCACGTCCAACTGGTGCCACCTGCAGCAACTGAACACCTCCACAAGAACTGCATAAATGTGCAGGCCATTGTGGACCACTGAGCGCTTGTCACAAACGTCTTTGCAAAATACCCAGGCAGTGTACATGATGCCTACATATTCCAGCATCCACCATCAACGAGCAGTTCCAGGATGGTCAATATGACAATGGCCTTCTTGTAAGTAAGCCACAATACCAAAACAGTACACAGACAACACACCTATCATGTAGGACAAACAAGACATACACCACACTAAACACACATGGGCAGGGAGCACAGATGTACAGACAACAACACATATGCCACATGCCACACTATATAATACAGCCACAACCTGACTGGCACACCACATGAGCACAGGTGGAGCTATGTCCCCTTTGCATACAGAAGCTGGGCACACACCACGACAAGTGTCCACTGGTTGACAACTAAGTACAGATCCTACACACATTACACCTAACAATATTTAGCTCAGCAATGTGAATTACATCAGTCATGGGGTACAAGCATCTAGCAGCACCAATATCAGATGCCACCCAAGTGTTGGTACGACAAACTAAATATCACCTACACATAACTCACAGATATGTATTTTGCACAGTCACCTGGCCGCTGCTTTGTGATGCACATATAGGTATACAACATTACCTGCCATTAAAGACAATGGAGCAGAATTACGAGAAGTCGTGCTGAATCTATTCCAATGCCACCTCGCATGTGCTCCTTAGCGCCCCCTAATGCCGTATAAAAGAAATTATCCACCATGGTACAGAGCTTGTGCAATGCTGTAAAGATCATGTATGCTATTGTAGGACTCTGTAGGAGTATGGTGGACATACCTGACCTTTTATACACTGTGCATAGGGGCCCATGTAAAAGAATGGTGTGCCCCCTCACAATGCCTGCACTGTGAATGTATTGAAAGTGTCCGTGATAAATCATGTGTATGAATTTTGGAGATTCCACTGTACCAACTTTTGATTATGCTACAAATGTGTGATTCACACCCTAATACAATTGATGGCTGGCACACCTATCACCTGCCACAAAGGGTAACTATGTCTTGCACTGCATGCATAGTGCCACATGGTAACATGGAGGCCAGTGTTTGGCTTTGTAGGGCTACCATGGTGCCTCTACATATGACACTACTGTGTTGCAAGGAGGTGGAAGGATCCACCAATAATAGGACACTGGCACAATTATGGACAACACAACACATATTTGCAAGGGCTGAACCATTTGTTTGGATAGAATATTTCAATCCCCAGGTCCCTGAGCCACAACCCAAGATTGTCATGTCCATCAACACAGACCTATTAAACCATTTCACAAAACAGGAACATACACAATACCAGAAGCAAGTCTGACTCACCACTCCACCTAAAACTAACAACTGCCATGTTATATAGCAAACCACTATCAAGCTTTACAAACACATCGTCTCTCATTCCTTTGTAGCTGACCAAGGTTACGGCATACAGCCATGGTTCATGACTCCATCTGCCAATCCTACAATGGTGGAAGAGCGTGTATAAAACGAAGGGCATTGAAGAGCACGCAATGTGGTAGAGAGGACATTTGGTCTTCTGAAGTCAAGGTTCAGATGCCTGGCCCTGACAGGAAGAAGCTTGTTGTATGCACCACCACTGGTATGTAAGACCATACTGGTATGTGCAATCCTGCACAATATATGTATACGGACCAATGTTTCCTGGGCTGAACAGGTAGATATCCCCAACAAGGAGGAGGATGACAATGGTGCAGCACATTTGGAGGGGGAACTACGTAACACTGTTGCAGGACTTCACACGAGGCTACGAATTCTACAGAACCTTTACACATAGTCACTGTACAATTATTATCACTTTGTAAATATCACCAATAAAACACTGTGCACATGAATGTGCTTTGTCTACTCATTCTCCACTACATATACCATTGGAATGTATCTTTAACCTCAGAGAGCAGATAAGACAGTTACAAAACAGTTACAAGTATGTAACTGTTACACAACAGTTATAAGTATAGTAGCAACATAGTTTGTGATGTAAGAGGGTGTAGTATCTCCATATCACACATCAGTCTCACGTAACTCACTGGCATGTGACTCTTGAAGGCCTATATCCATGCACCACTGCATATGACATGGCGTCAAGTCACCAATGTGACAATTCCTAGCCCTTTCCCCACATCATCTCCTTGCTTGGCAGGATGAATGCAAGGCGGGCATACATAAGGTAGGGGCTGTTATCAAATGGTGTTTAAGTAATGTAGGAACAGAACTGTGTCACATCTCAGGGGGATTGCTGCTTCACCAGCACTGTGCATGTGTGACAAGGGGTGGGGCATCATTGGTAACTATGGACCAATTTTAGAGGGAGAGCCTGCACTGTGTATCCATTGACGTATGTCCTGGCAGTGCCATTGGGCACAACTCTGACACATGGTGCGTGGTACCTCACTTTTGGCACACACACGTTGGCTGTGGAGTGCACTATGGGTTGCCAGACAAATCAAACAGCAATGGGTGCTGAATCACTATCCAAACATTTGACCCATTGTCTGGATCTAAAAATAAAATGGGACAATGCACCACCAAATTATTATCAGGGTGGAGTGTGTTCCACGCCCTATGTACATAATATACAGTCTTGTCACACAAATCTGCTGTCTTGACACATGCCTACAGCAAATCTAGATATACATGTGAAGACTGATGTACGGGTGTATGACTTAGGTAGCAAAGGGTTTGCAAGTACCAACAATGGTTGGCATGTGTCAGCATGGTAACCTAGTATGCTGTGTACAACAACATCACACAGCACATAGCCATACAGACCATTCATAGTCACTCACATGCCAGACCAAGAGCAAGGTACCAACAGTGACAAATTTTCCAAACATGTTTTGTTCTCCAACATGTCAATCAGGTGTGGGATGTGCAAGTATGTCCGGCAATGTCCAAACATGTCAGAGACCCATTAGAAAAATGAATGGAATAGAAGTATTCAGATATGTTGCACTTGTCTAATGAAAAAAGCAGGACTGAGATGATTTCACACATCAACATCATACAGTCATGGTAAGAGTTACATAGGTTGTGGAATGCAGGAATAAATGCATACCCATGTTCAACGGAAGATGAGCTGGACAGCTGAGAGATACCTACAGATACTCAGAAAAAACGTGGGGATGAAACAAGTGCTGTGGCTGGTGTAATGACATGTGTGTGTGGCACTCATTACATTTGCAAAGCCCAGCAATGGGAGGGAAACTACCATGTAGTCAGTGGTAGAAGATGTGTTCATCTACAATTTACACAAGTCACACGTTGCATCCTGTCCATGTATTACCAGACAATGTTGCTGTAGAAGATGTGTACAAAGTGTAAGCAGCCTAAAGAATGGCAGCAATATAGGACACAAAATATTCCTTACAAGTAATGCGGTAAAACGTTGAGAAGGATCATTCATTGATAATACTGAATGTGCAACACATCAATGTCTACATGTGATCACCCAACATGTACAGAGAGGGTGGCTAGGTCAGTACATAACCCAGTCATGTTTGCCACTACTATAACCTGGGAGTTGCCCATCACATGCCAACATGAGAGGAGGCAGTGACAGATAACACCATATGTCCCCTGGTCCGTTTCCTAAATAGAAGTGACAACAGAGATACAACCGCATAACCAAGCTGCCCATGGAAATTCCTAAGGAGATCAAATAATGAGACATGTCCTACATGTGAAAGTAGAAGTCCTCAGTACATGCTAGGGGAAGGTTAGCATCATGTACCCTAGAGGAAAAATGTATATCCCACTCCGTTTGATCACAATTGTGCATGTGTCTGTCTGCATGGGACTGTGCATTGCTCTGTTGATTAGCAATCACGAAGAGGCTAGATCCCTGTCCAAAACATTCTAACACAACTGCTCTGGCTACATAGACGTTCTGACATTATCAGGGGCCTGATGCAAGTGCACAGTGGACTGAGTAGTCTGGAGCTCCGTAAATCTGTGCTGTCACATGCAACCATGGGTCTGTGTCGGCATAGAAACTCCCACAGTAGTGACGAAGAGTAGGGTGCCATCTTTGCCAGACTGAAACACTGCTATACAGTGGTATACAATTGTATGTGACAGTCATAACAAACATGATGTGGACGATTGTGAGTACCTAGTTGGTGGCATGCACACATATACCAGATAACACAGCACACGTGTACCACATAAAATGGCAATGGCCTGGTAATGTGTATTGGAGGCTGAACAAAAGGCAACTTGCCACAAATGTAAGTGCATATGTATCACAAGATCATTGACAGAAATAAATGACCTTCCCCTGTTTTCCGACACACAGAAACATAGTTGGCACTGATATGGCTACACAGGCATTTGTCAAAGTACAAAATGTGTCCATGCAGGAAGATAGATTTGTGAGATTTCATATCACATGAACATACCACTGTGGTCATATGTTACTGAAATGACACTACACATAGCTTTACACACACGCATAGAGCAACCTTCATTGACACATGTGTACACCATCTCCTGCAACTAAGATGCATGGGGAACTAAATGTCACACATGTAGCAGAGCATCATGAAGGCTAAACCAACAACACAGCACAGAGTGGACACACATGCACACACAAATTGCCAGGGGTAATGTGATTTCAAACCAGCTGTAGTCTACTGCATCCTCTGAGTACAAATTGTCATGGCTGTCACATGCCTTACCATGTATTGGACGTAGCGCATCATATCTATTGTGTTGTTGGTATGTGTACATTTGCATATCAGACATAACAATGTGGTACACGCACAAACGTGTTAAAACACATATGTACACTCATAGTACACATGTGCTAACATGTATGTGGACACATTGGGGGTCATTCTGACCCTGGCGTTCGGTGACCGCCAGGGTCACCGACCACGGGAGCACCGCCAACAGGCTGGCGGTGCCCCGTCGAGCATTCTGACCACGGCGGTTCAGCCGCGGTCAGAAACGGAAAGTCGGCGGTCTCCCGCCGACTTTCCGCTGCTCGGGAGAATCCTCCATGGCGGCGGAGCGCGCTCCGCCGCCATGGGGATTCTGACACCCCCTACCGCCATCCTGTTCCTGGCGGGTCTCCCGCCAGGAACAGGATGGCGGTAGGGGGTGCCGTGGGGCCCCTGGGGGCCCCTGCAGTGCCCATGCCAATGGCATGGGCACTGCAGGGGCCCCCGTAAGAGGGCCCCACTGTGTATTTCAGTGTCTGCAATGCAGAAACTGAAATACGCGACGGGTGCAAACTGCACCCGTCGCACATACCCACTCCGCCGGCTCCATTCGGAGCCGGCTTCCTCGTGGGGAGGGGTTTCCCGCTGGGCTGGCGGGCGGCCTCCTGGCGGTCGCCCGCCAGCCCAGCGGGAAAGCCTGAATGGCCTCTGCGGTATATGGCGGTTCCCGCCAGGCGGGCGGCGACCGCCGCCGGCCGGCCTCGGAATCAGGCCCTTTGTATCTACATATGCACATATGCACAAGGTACAAGACATCGCATGCATCACACACATAAACAAACATATAGGTTGCACATACCAATGTCACAGTCAAGATATGAATGGATAGGCACACACATGTAGCAATACCATAATGATAACATTATTGCATAGCCTCCATGGCATGGTATGTAAATCTGTGTGCACTCTAGCCCTACATGGCAAATTTCCACGCATTCCTGTCATGCATTAACATTTTTTGACACAAATGGCTCAATTCCATGCTCCACAACGCCAGAAAAATTACGCCTGGCCTCTGAGCGGCTGTTGCATGTCCAAAGGCATTTTCACGAATATCGATGCATGACCGTCATGTGTCAAAAAGTTAGACATGAACGCCTAAACTTCATACTATTCTATGCAGAAAAAAGACTTCCGACCCCTAAGCATCTATCGCAAGTCCACAGTCCTTATCATGCACAATGGGACAAAATCAATGCATGACGCATAACTAAAAACGTGATACACAGCCCCGGGTAGTGATGTAACAGGACAGCATCCTGCCTGCATACATGGTATAGTGAGTTCACTTTAACTTTCACTTCACAGTCTTATTGTCTGTGACTGTGTGAGGGTGTGTGGAGCTGGAGTTGTTGGTGGATTGGAGGTTTTGGAGTGTTTTTGTGCTGTGTCCCGTAGCTGTATTGTGGGATGTTTGTCTAGGGGTAGGATAGTTTGTTGGGTATTTGGTGTAGTTAGGGTAGTTTACTTTTTTTTCTGCAATTGCATTTGCAGTATACAGGGAGTGCAGAATTATTAGGCAAATGAGTATTTTGACCACATCATCCTCTTTATGCATGTTGTCTTACTCCAAGCTGTATAGGCTCGAAAGCCTACTACCAATTAAGCATATTAGGTGATGTGCATCTCTGTAATGAGAAGGGGTGTGGTCTAATGACATCAACACCCTATATCAGGTGTGCATAATTATTAGGCAACTTCCTTTCCTTTGGCAAAATGGGTCAAAAGAAGGACTTGACAGGCTCCGAAAAGTCAAAAATAGTGAGATATCTTGCAGAGGGATGCAGCACTCTTAAAATTGCAAAGCTTCTGAAGCGTGATCATCGAACAATCAAGCGTTTCATTCAAAATAGTCAACAGGGTCGCAAGAAGCGTGTGGAAAAACCAAGGCGCAAAATAACTGCCCATGAACTGAGAAAAGTCAAGCGTGCAGCTGCCACGATGCCACTTGCCACCAGTTTGGCCATATTTCAGAGCTGCAACATCACTGGAGTGCCCAAAAGCACAAGGTGTGCAATACTCAGAGACATGGCCAAGGTAAGAAAGGCTGAAAGACGACCACCACTGAACAAGACACACAAGCTGAAACGTCAAGACTGGGCCAATAAATATCTCAAGACTGATTTTTCTAAGGTTTTATGGACTGATGAAATGAGAGTGAGTCTTGATGGGCCAGATGGATGGGCCCGTGGCTGGATTGGTAAAGGGCAGAGAGCTCCAGTCCGACTCAGACGCCAGCAAGGTGGAGGTGGAGTACTGGTTTGGGCTGGTATCATCAAAGATGAGCTTGTGGGGCCTTTTCGGGTTGAGGATGGAGTCAAGCTCAACTCCCAGTCCTACTGCCAGTTCCTGGAAGACACCTTCTTCAAGCAGTGGTACAGGAAGAAGTCTGCATCCTTCAAGAAAAACATGATTTTCATGCAGGACAATGCTCCATCACACGCGTCTAAGTACTCCACAGCGTGGCTGGCAAGAAAGGGTATAAAAGAAGGAAATCTAATGACATGGCCTCCTTGTTCACCTGATCTGAACCCCATTGAGAACCTGTGGTCCATCATCAAATGTGAGATTTACAAGGAGGGAAAACAGTACACCTCTCTGAACAGTGTCTGGGAGGCTGTGGTTGCTGCTGCACGCAATGTTGATGGTGAACAGATCAAAACACTGACAGAATCCATGGATGGCAGGCTTTTGAGTGTCCTTGCAAAGAAAGGTGTCTATATTGGTCACTGATTTGTTTTTGTTTTGTTTTTGAATGTCAGGAATGTATATTTGTGAATGTTGAGATGTTATATTGGTTTCACTGGTAATAATAAATAATTGAAATGGGTATATATTTTTTTTTTGTTAAGTTGCCTAATAATTATGCACAGTAATAGTCACCTGCACACACAGATATCCCCCTAACATAGCTAAAACTAAAAACTACTTCCAAAAATATTCAGCTTTGATATTAATGAGTTTTTTGGGTTCATTGAGAACATGGTTGTTGTTCAATAATAAAATTAATCCTCAAAAATACAACTTGCCTAATAATTCTGCACTCCCTGTATATACACTGTATAATGTCAAGGTAAATGGAGGATGTGCAAGATGTTGGCATATGAGCTGGGGGCTTTATTTGACTTCTGCAGCATTACCTGTCATTGATTCTTGTACTGGGTGACCACGTAATCCAGGCCTACCCCACGGAGGCCAGGAAGCTGCAGTAGGGCACGGTGCTCCACCTGACATGAATGTTTGGCACCGGACGCAATGACCACCAACTCAAACACCATAGGGCTGACCTGATCTCAAGAACTACTGGATAACCTGGAAATTGAGATTGGTGGAGCAGTTGGTAAGTGTCCCATTTCTACAGCAACACCATTATTTGTATGTGCATGACAGGTGCTGATAAGGATGAGTGCAGCATGTTTTGTCAAAGGATCTGGACATGCAGTATTGTGCTTGTATTAAGAGCCCCAGCGCCACCTTAGGACTGTCATTGTAATAAACAATTATGAAGCAGGGCTGGGGCAGAAGTGCCGTCTTACCTGCGCAATCATAACAAAGTGTTGTGATGCATGCATTGTACCACTCTATACCAGCACAACAAGGCCTGCGCCAGGCATCATGTATGGGAGGGGGCCCACCAGCTGTTTGTAGGGCTAAAGTACATGCCTTTGGGAAATACGAGAAATTACCTAATGCCATATTTTCTGCACTTTGAACGGCTGCTCAGAGCAGGTGTTATAAGGGGGCATATAATTGTATATGATGGGCCCCTATGTAATCAGCAGAAGTTGTGATAATCTGTTTTGTTGGTACTCCTGCTGAGTAAATCATTTGCCTCCATATAAATAAATGCAGTTGGACCCTACCTGCACCATAGTGTGCCTTATTTCTCTGTAGTGATGCACTTGGTGCAGCACCACTTTCCTTCAATCTGCACCTTTGTGTCATTGGCCAATGCCATTTAAGGGAGCTTGAGTATGCACTGGGTCCAGGCAACACGCACTTTCCTCTTCCAGTACATTGTGCATCACATATAGCCTAGACTTTGTCTATTATGCCACACACGTGCTGATTTTGTACCACAGGCCTGCCGCATCTTGCTGACAGTATGGGGCTATCCTGCATCTACACCAGCAATTGGCACATTACTCAGATCCTGCACCTACACATGCATCCTTGGACCACAGAGCAAGTTTGTCTGTCTTGAGGCATATTTCTATGAGCATGATCTTATCCCTTCCTGGACAAATAATGGAATACCGTGCCAACAATGGCTGGCCACACAGTATTGGCAAGACATCCATTATTGCAATCAGTTAATGTGCAGGTAGGAACAACTAAATGAACATAAGTAAACTGCCATGGCATTATAGCTCAAGTGTGTGTGCCTTGTATTGGTACACACATATTAGTAACTAAAAACAAGGATGTAGCAAAGCATTCCTCTGGAATACTCACACAACCCCTGGGCGGTTATCTGTCAGTTTGCGGTGACAATGAGATAGATGTCTTCAACATCTCGGGCAGGCTCAAAAGCTATGGGTGTCATGAAGGGATGGCCACTGCAATAACCATTGCATGCCCCTCAGATGTAGAATACAGTTCATGCAGTCCCACATGGTCATGGAGGTGTAAAGCTACAAAACACATGCATGACAATTCCATGTACATATGGTGCAGTGAAAAGCACCACAGGAGTGTCACGTAAAGTGATGGTTTGTTGGTGCCAGGGTCTCCATTATCTGAGACTAGGCGATTGACTGACCATAGATGTTTGACAGTTGGTCTGACCTACCACTAGGTTGACTTGTTCACTCAGCCTAACAAGTAGATTTTTAACACTGTTGTCCAATCACAGAAATGTCCAAATATCATAAAGCTATGTTTTCCTTTCATTTATTGCTGGTGGACCTCAACCCTTCACCGTTGGAGAGGTGGCCAGATTTGGAGACCCCAAAGATGCCAGTAAGTGTCACCTTGTGCGTCATGTATGAAAATGCAGGGTTTGGTATGAGACAGTCTGATATGTGCAAAGCAGTGAATAAAGGTTTTGTGTGACCAATGTTATGATATTATTGGAGTTAGGATGGTGACATCATGTCTGTTGCAATCTTGAGCATTGAGAATGACTTGATTGTTGCACAAGTGGCAATGTGTGCTGGTATGGAATTGTGGCTGTTAGGAAATGGAATGCATGGCCACATATACAACATTGAAGTCTGTCATGATAGGTGTCAGAGCAGCTGTTCATGTAATTAGCATGTCTGTTGACAACAACTTTGTCACAGCACTTTCGACAGTACTATGTGCCACACATAGCTTACACTTACTAAAGAAACAGTACAGATGAAGGAAATGTGTAGGGGCCTATGGGGTGTTATGTAGGAGAAACTTGCACCACTGGTGCCTCATTGCCCTTCAGATACAAATTGAATCTGCAATAGTGCCAGGAGCCATATTGTGATGGACAACATTCAGTAGAGTACACAATTAGTACAAACTCACCTCCAGATGTTTATGGGAAATGTCTATGGATTTTCCCAAGCTAGATCTCAGCAGAATTACCAACATGGTCCTGCCATCATGATATTTGTGAGTGATCTTGGTCACCTGCATATGATGTGTGCATACAATGTGAATTCTGAGCGCATACCTGGTACTTTGATGATGTCTGACATGCATGTGCACATGATGTTCAATATATAAGAATACTGTGACAGCACCCAGTGCAGTGCCAAACTTACTGTTGCCCTAAGGACACCAATACAGTCACCATGTGTGTGCCGCATTACACATTTAGCACAACATAGCACAGGGTAGGGGGCATTAGTTACATAATCTGTAGACAACTTTGATGTGCTGGTCAGGCTTTGGCCAAACTTTATGGAGACATTGCATTGCACTATTTGTACATGTGGGCACATCCTAAGCAATGGTGTGCCCCCTTGTAACATATGCTCAGACCAGATCTTAAACCAGGACACATGAATGAAGCTTTACCAAACCTTAGAATAGCTAGTGCAAAGTTCCCAGCCCCCCTATCAGAAGACCCCCACCTTGCATCCATGAATGCTGGGCAAGCCTTGATGTAGCACCAGGGGTGTCAAAGAGGTGGATTGCACACGAAGGCCCCCATATTGACAAGGACAAAGGAAATCTAGACTTGATGGGCCACGTGATCCTCACAAGTTTGTTGACACAAATGTTGAGGAAGGACGCATTAGTCCACTCACCTCTGGGCCCTGATGGTCAACAATGGATATCCATCAACCCAGTGACATGTACATGATACCGTAGATGGCTGGTAGAAAATAGTCATAGATTAGGAGTAAGTCATTTTTGAGGAATGTGTGGTGGACTACATGTGTCATTCGCGGATGCAGTGTACATTATATGTCTGTTCTACCTCCACCCAATGCTGTATTTAATGCTTTATTCTCCTCATTTTTCAACTGCCAATATGACACCTGAAGAACAACATGCATTCCACAAAAGAGCAAACAGATACCGTCACATCTTGGATGTGAATGCCGGGTACCAGAGGATGGAGAGGAGGTCCTGAAAGGAAAAGGCCACAGGGGCATGGTGTCCTTTTCTACATGGGAGACCCCCACAGCAGCCACAAAAAAAGCAGGCAACATTGGGGAAAACATCATGGGTCCAGGGGGCCTTTGCGGGTCTGATTCCCTCCAAAAAATGTGCTGCCCCAGTCCAAAGCCAGGCACCCCTGAAGCCACCTTCTGCAGTCTTCAGCCCAAACTTTGAAAGTGACATGAGATGGGACATGGCTGCCATGATGGCTAGATTAGACAGGTTGGAGCAGGAAAGTGGCAGAAATTGTAAATTACTTAAGTACTGTTGAAGAAAAATGAAGAAATTGTGATGTGTCAGTGCCACGACCTCCCAGTTCTACCCCACCCCCATTTACTGTTGTTCATTTTTTTAGATCGGGTTTTAGATAGGGAGTGTTAGTTTAGCAAAATTGTGTAGGGTAGGCATAAATTAGAATAAGTATAGTTGGGGGTGGGTTTTAGTACATTGTTTTAACTGTGGGGGTTGGGTCTATGTGCAAAAAAATAAAAAAATATAACATACAAAAATATATATATTTGTTTAGGCCATAGGTTAAGAAAGTACATGTGTATCATTTGTTTATGTTGTCCACTTAAGGGGAGTGGGTGGGCAATGTTTAGAGTGTGGCGTTATATGTGTTAGATTAGTTTAGAATAGGTTAGATAGGTGTAAGTGTAAGTTAAGTTAAGTTAGTTTAGGTTAGTTTAGTGTAGACTAGATTTAGGTATGTAGTTTTAATTATTTTAAAATAAAATCCTGTTAGTATAAGACTATTTTTTTGCCATGTTGATTGAGTGTCTGGGTGTTCTCATGTGTGCACTGGCCAAGTTAGAGGAATAGCTTAGGGAATGCTTACTATATTAATTTCCATGGATTACCATGTGCATCCCCTATGACCAGGAGCTGTCAGATTGGCTGCTACATATCATCAACTAGTCCATACATTTGCCATCCACTGTTCCAGCCGTTCACATTGTGTATGTATATGTTATTTTGAACAGGTAAGTATGGAACTTTAACTGTCATTGTAGGCAAGTTGGCACATATGACAACAGCCACATTTGGAACTGTATCCTGCAACATTGACAGGTGCCCATCACGGATAAGGTTAGCCTCTTCTGTACCACACATATTAGTTGTACTGGTACTCCCATCTAGGTAACTTACCATTGAATTTGTTCTGAGCCATACATGCCATATGTCAACTTCCAATGATTTCTGCTCAATGTATGTCTGGAATACTCTGTAAGTTGGCTGTAGCCCACAATACCATCATTCCTCTTTCTCATGTTAGGATCCTAGTGTGTGGCTTTGTGTCTGACAGTAATGCACTCATGTAATTATGTTCTGTACTCATTAACATGGATTCACACAATGCAATCATTTAGCTTGGTAGATGGATCACAGTAAATGTAGAAATCTATACAAGGTGCTTTATTTACAGGTGCAAGTGTAATTTCAAATGCTATACAATGTCCAGTTCACAGACCCCATTTGTAGCACAATCAGAGTCCAAGGGTGAGGGACATGTCATGAAACATGGTTATGAGAAGTGTGCATTAGTGAGGAGGTTTAAAATTGCCAATAGGTGAGAATGGAAACAATGGCAGTACACAGCAGACAAGACAACAGTGGTTTAGTGAAGAAAGCACATTTCCTGTTGTCACAACACTAGCATGATCTTAAGCCCAGAACTAAGGAGATACTGTCCATGCGGCACAGACTGGTGCTACCGGGTGGTTTTCCTTGTGAATGTTGTTCCTTCCACATCTTCATCTTCTGATGTGTGTAGTGCCTCCTGTGCCATAGGTGGTGCTGTTGTTGAGGGGGTCACACACACATAGGATTATAGAGATGTGGAGCCAAAGGTCCAGGCAGCGGCCATTTATGGGAACACATAAGGCATCACTGCAGCAAGGAGGAACTGCTGATTTTTCAACACTGCAGCAATATCATGGTGCTAGGCAGCCATGTTCCCCTGAGTGAGGCACTTCCCTCTGTATGGACTCCAGGATATTCTGTTTAGCCCCTGGCCTATTGTTTACCATCCTGCTGCCGCTTTGGGAGGCCAATTGTTGAAGCCTCTGTCTCATGACAACAGCTATGTCGGCCAGGGACTGCTGGAGATGATGTAGCAGGGAGTAGATGTCTCTGATGGCAGCTGAGTCGTCCCTAATTGGACTGAGGCACCTCTGAACTCCCCTACTAGGTTGCCTGCCATGCTCAACATACCCACCCGCACCAGCTTGGCCAGCTCCTGCTGGACTCCTACCACTGTCCTCTGCAAGGTGATTTTTGGGTCCCCGGAGTCCAGGGCTGTGTCAGTACTGGCTGGTGGTATGTGTTGGTAGCTGGGTGGTTCATGGGGAGACCCCACAATGCTGAGTGTCTTCCATCCGACTGAAGGTGGTGTCTGGTGACACCTGGAGACTCTCTTCATTGATGGTTGGCAGCTCGTCAACCACGTCTTCTGTAAAATCCAGGACAGGCAGGTTGGCAGAAGGTAAGCCATCATCCTCTGCAATGAGATAGTGAAAGGTCAATCTTGAATTGTGGTGGTTGCTGACAATGCACATCATTTACTTGCTACTGGAGGCTCAGTGACATGAGGTATTTTGGGGCATATTGTGGGGAGACTAGTGTCACCTGAGCATTCCTTTTTGTGACCCTTGGGTAGAGCAATGCCCTGTGACAGTTTTACAACGTGGCGCTAAGTGACTTATTGTGGCTTAGGACCATCTTGTAAGAAGGGTCCCTTCACATGCAGCACTTTGCTTGGAAGTGGCGTGCAATGGGTGTTGCTGTGGGCATGCCACAGCAACACCCATTGCTTTTTGATAGTGCCTCAGATTGATGACTTTCTGTAAACCAGAGTACTTGCCAAACGTGTTGGCATGGTGCAATGATGTAAAATGACATATTTTCTCCTCAATATGAACCTGCTCCACATGTGCTGCTTTTAGAAACACACATAGACAGAGCTAATGGCCTTTTAAGAATGTTTTTGTGCAGAAAGGTGTTCCTTCCTGCAAAAAAACAATCTCTCCCTCAATGCAGCCATCCTTGCACTATGGCCCACGTAAGCTTATTTAGCCCGGACACAGGGATTGACACAGGGGTGCCCCATATTCTGGTCAATACTGGCCATGAGTGAGTTTAGAAAATGACGGTGTGAAAAGCTGCCAAATTTGGGGTAGCGTGGCACACCATCATTTCCTATAACATCTGGGCCTTTATGAATTTATCCCACCCCCACCTACTTCCTTACAGGCTCCTTGTCCCTGCCACTGACACAATGGTGGCATGTAATTAGCCTTCCTATTCACCATGGTGGACAGTGCCACAGTAGTGTAATGTGTGCTGTCACTCATTTGGTGCAATGATGCATTGGCACCATGAATGAATGATGGGACTAGTGCAGCATAGTACAGGTAGGTCCTTGCACACACATATCAGCAACAGGCATGTGTTGGTGTAAGGATGTTGAATGTGGATCAATGCTTGCTTTTTGTGACTTTGTAGATGTGGTACAAGGGGAATGTGCAGCTTGGGCTATTATTTGAATGAGGACGCAGTTGCATTACAGGCTAGTGATATTGTGCCGGTAGTGCTACATTGATGCTCCTTGTGCCATTTCTCACACATGTTGATTGCACCATTAAGCTGCAGACCAATCTTTCACACAAGGCACTCTATCTTGTTGGATGGTGAGACTGCAGCTATTTGTACAGCTGCACGCATGATGTTCACAGACATGCTCCAAGCGTTGTATGGGTTGTATTTTGTGGCCATTTCTATATGACGCATGGAGTTGTGTGTGAGTTGCGGGTTTACCCTGTGTGGTTTGCGTTCCACAGGTTGCACACTTTATGCCTGATTTGTTCTCAAGTGTCACAGCTCAGTGCAGCAGCTATATGTGTTGCGTGACGCTGCACCTGTTTAGAAACACAGAGATGTGCCATGTATACTGGAATCCGATACAGCCTTGCAATTCCCCCTGCGCCTAGATTTGTTCTCCCTGCACCAACACAGGCATTATTGCAGCATGATGAAGGGGTGGCTGCTTGAGGGGATAATGTGGTTATGTGCAGGCAGGTGTTCCTTCCTGCACATGACCAGGCTATTTTTGCTAAGGTGGTATTTCAACTTGTGCTTCATGATGCAGCACACATGAGAAGGGCAATGAGACAAGGAGGAAGGGATTCATTTTGGCCTGTTACACCACCTCTAGGGTGGTATTGACTTCAGTCCTAGTCTCTGATGTACAAGTTGTGCAGGATCAGGGGTTTTGACAATATGCAATAGGTGTTGTTGTGGCACATCCACACTATTTGCACGTCCCTTCCAGGCTCTGTGCTGCATATTTACATGGTGGAGTATAGCCATAGTGAGTGGCTTATGTCCATGTTGTGTATATGTTGGAGTGCATTGCACAACCAAAGCATCAGTACATGTGTGGCTTGGCTGGGGACGGCGCGTCTTCATTCAGGGCCTATGTGTCTCAATGTTACCCTTTAGCATGCATTGAGTGTACCTTATGTGCCTCCCCCTTCTGCCATTTGTGAGATTCCAGATATTCCCCCCCTGCAACACACCCTGCATTTGTGTTAGTTCTTGGATGTCTGCGATGTCCTGCGATTCCAGTGACCAGCTCCTCTGGGATCACCGCTGCGACCATCTCCTCCAGCTCATCCAGGTCCTACTGTGGTGCGGGACTTCCAAAGCGAGTAAGCAGTGCTGCCTTTCATTTCCTGACCAGTTTCTCCTTAGTCCTGCGCTTGCAATCGTGCCAGCGCTTCTTGAAATTGGTGACAGTCCTCTTCACCTCTGCCATGCTGTTGACTTTGTCTACTATTGCCTGCCATATTGTGTCTCTCCCACCAACTGAAAATGTGTCACCTGTCTGACCAGGATTTCGTGCTCCTCCTCACTAAAGTGACCCTTGCTCTTCCTCTTCTCCTTCTCCTGGGACTTTGCTGGACCTTCCTGGCTGGTACTTCGATAATTGGTGTCTCCCTGGGGTCTCTTCTGGCCTGCAATTTTCATCTTGTCTTTGTATTTGTATTTTTCTTGTTTGTGCGTTCTTTTTTACGCTAATGCGGTAATAAATGGTGCTAACCCATTTTGCCTGGTAAATACGTGCTGCAAAATGGTCCTGCGCAACTTTTGCAGCATTAGAGTAATTTTTCCTTATGGCATGTTGCAATGATTAGCGTCATTTTTATTCTCTCTAACCATTCCTTAGCGTCATCGTGTGCAATTTTTTAAATATGGCACAAGGATGGCACTAGGGAATGACTTTAGCTCACGTTAAAAACTTTAACTCACAACTACGCTAGGATAAGGGGAATACACTGCTCAGATAACCCCTGCTCACCCCCTTGGTAGCTTGGCACAAGCAGTAAGGTTTATCTCAGAGGCAATGTGTAAAGTTTTTGTACCAACACACACAGTGACACAGTGAAGACACGACAAAAGGACTCCACACCAGTTTAGACAAATAGCCAATATTTATTTAAATCAAACAAGATCAAAAGAACAAAAATCCAACATCCACAACAGAGATATTAATTTTAGAAGATTAAGGGCCATATGTACGAACACATTTCCCCATAGACACAGAATGGGTAAAACCCTTTGATACATCTGGCCCTAAATCCCAATATAAAAACTTTCATTCGCAACAGTTAGACACTACTCACAGGGAGGACAGCACCAATTACAGAGTCACATAGACCCCATGGACCAGTATCTTTGGTAACGAGGAAAGCAAGCTAGTGCACAGAGTCAAGGAATTGAGGCATCACTAGATTTGGTGCGGTGTCAGCTCTTTACTGCAGAACAGGGGGACGTGATGCAGCATCGGGCGGGGCATCGGTTCCTTACGATCTGGCGGCGATGATAAATCCAGTGGGTCAAGACACGGTGGGGTGACCTCTCGGGGTCGCAGTGAAGCCATGGGGCTACAGGTGCAGTGTCGGAGTCGGGTTCACAGATGTTGGTGACACAGCATTCAGGATTCACAATGTTGCGGGACTTCAGTGAGGCTGTGGCAGCATGAGGCTTGTGACGTCGGTCAGGGTCATCGCACTCTACTGGGGACCACAGCTTCAAGTAGCAGGCGCCGCATGGAGTCATGCAGCGGCGCTAGGTCTGGAGTCATCCAAAGTCTGTGTGCCTGCTTTTTCTTGGTTTCAAGCCAACTTTCACTCCCAAAGGCCCAGGAACTGGATTGGAGCCACTTGGCAAGTCAGGGTCCTCAGCAGGAGTACCTAGGTACTGGCAGGTGAAGTCTTTGACATCCCTGAGACTTCCTAACAGGAGGCAAGCTCAGCCCAAGATCTTGGAGAAACTTCAGAAGCCGGATTTCAGAAAGCAAAGTTCAATCCTTTCCCTCTTAAGGCAGAAGCAGCAGCAGTAGGCCAGCCCAGCAAAGCAACAGGCAGAGCGGCTAGTCCTCCTCAAGCAGGACGTTTTTCTCCTATTCAGAGGTTCCTCTTCATCCAGAAGTAATCAAAAATTGTGGGGCGAGTAGTTCAATACTTATACTCATTTCTGCTTTTGAGGTATGCAAACTTCAAAGAAAGTCTTTTTAGTGTATAAGACCCTGCCTCTTCCTTGCGTTGCCCCAGACACACTCTATGGGGTTGGAGTCTGTTTTGTGTGAGGGAAGGCATAGCCCTTTTAAGTGCAGGTGACACGTCCTCCCTCTGACTCTCACCCAGAAAGACTCATCAGGATATGCAGGATACACCTCAGTTCCCTTTGTGTCAATGTCTACAGTGAATTCACAAACAGCCCAAATGTCAGTCTGATCCAGATGTGCAATCAAAAGCCAGGCAGAGGCGCAAAATGGTTGAGCAAGAAAATGCCCAGTTTCGAAAAGTGGCATTTTCAAACAGACACTCTGAAAAACAACTTTACCAACAGGTGTATTTTTAAATTGTGAGTTCAAAGATCCCAAACTCCAAATCTCTATCTGCTCCCAATGGGAAACTGCACTTAAAATATATTTAAAGGCAAACCCTGTGTTAAACTATGGGTGAGATAGGCCTTGCAATACTAAAAACTGAAGTTTGCAGTATTTCACTGCAGGACATGTAAAACACACCAGTACATGTCCTACCTTTTAAACACACTGCACCCTACCATTGGGGCTGCCTTGGGCCTATCCTAGGGGTAACTTATATATAGAGAAAGGGAAGGTTTTGTAGTTTAAAGCTTCACCCACAGACAGTGCAGGGACAAGTCTGACTATTCATGAGGGTGGCACAATCAGTGCTGCAGGCAACTACTAGCATTTGATTAACAGGTCTCAGGCACCTCTAGTGCACATTACTAGGGACTTACTACTAAATCAAATATGTCAATCATGGAAAACCAATTACCAACACCATTTAGACACTTAGCATATTTTAGGCATTGTAGCACTGGTAAGGCATTTTAGCACTGGTTACCAATGGCAGAGTGGCCAGAGTATCAAAATCAGACCAGAACCACAAAGTACAGGGAAACCATGCCAAGAGCTGCCAGGTCTCAAAATATGCTTAGTGAATTTTAACTAGGCAGGTTGCAGTTTGCATGCCCTGTAATTGGTTACAAACATGGGTATGGTGGCTCACGAAGGACGTCAAACCCCCATCCTTGTGTATGCATTCCAAAATTGAAATCTATTTGTTATGCAGTCTGTGTTCCATAAAGAAACTCGTGCTGCTTTTAAAAAATTAGTTTTCCATTCGGGAAAATATCAGGAGGGGGTAGGCGAAGGACAAATATATGCTTCCCCTGAAACTGCAAACATGATTCCAAAAGGACCTCCCAAAGGAACCCCTTCTGTTTACATATGTTACCACCTCTTTGAAAGTGTAACTATTCAATGGTTAGGGACCGAAATTGCGTTCACAAACCATTGATATATTGACTACCAAATCATAATTTTCAGGGAAGTTCCCATTTATTCCCCTTACAAATTATAAATCCATATGAGTCAGAAGACAGATTTTATAAGTTAATGAAGCTTTTTTTAATTAAATAGTAAAATAGGTTTTGTACATACAAAATAGCCATTTTGTGGTTGCAAGTCCCGTAATTTAAAAATTCTAGGCTTCCCGATGACAAAATTGCTTTGTACACCTCGTCCCGGATTCAGTAGTTGCTGGAAACGGAGGTAGTGACCCAGCTTTTTCAACATATAAGAAAATAAAAACACATCAAATATATCACATATCTGCCTTCACCACTCAATATCCCTCACTCTTCCACAATTACATATCTTAAACCTGCCTTGAACACTCAACCAGGGTACATGGTGTCATCCTATTTGACACACATTTCTGCACAAAATGAGAATTCTTCATTATAAGAAAGAATTTTACTGCAGGTGTATCTAGCTCTTTCTGTTTTGGTTTATTGACTCTAAGAAACCGTGAGCTATTACATTCCTAAACAGAAACAAAGTATGCAGTTTTACCCTAAAACATGAAGTGTAAATCTCATAATTTTACTCTCATTTAAGGCATAGTAATCAGTCCATCAATCACATCAGTGAAGCAGTAGTTGAATGTCTTATGTGGGCTGTAGTTTGCATTTCCACCACTCACATTTCTGACCAAAGTGTGTGACTCCAGAGAGCCATGCAGTGAGACCTACTTTTTGATATTTTGTATGTCTTCCCTAAAGTATAGCTCTTAAGCCACCAATCCTGGTTACTTAATATATGAAAGTGGGACATGGTAGATTTTCATAAAAAAATATGTCCCACAAAGTGAACAGTGAACAATGAACTTGAATCAGGTCTGGTTACGACTAAAAGCTTTTTCTCAGGAAAGTCCTAGAGCTTTCAGTCAAAATTATTATCCACTTTATATTGAAAATCAGATTCAAGGGTGAAAGTAGATGTTTGAAAAAGTTAGCAGAATACTTAGGGCCTGATTTGTATCTTAGTCCCACTGCCACTTTTTCAACGGAAACCTATCAACTGGCCTGGCGGTCTGCCCATCCGATTTAGATATTGGTTGGCCCATGGACAAAAGACTGCCTGAGTCCCGCTGACTCCACCAAGAATCCCCTTCCGTGTCAATGCCACCATTGGAAATAGTGGCTGGAGGTCAGTCTACAGCCACCCTTAAAGCCGTGAAGATTTGGATGTGCCTCACTGCTAAGTAAACTGCAACAGTCTGATCTCCACTTCTGAGTTAGTGGATTGGGGGCAAATTATGTAAAAACGTACCTTTTTTCCTGACACCACTACCGTTTTTGACTGGAAATGACAGGAAAAGACCTTCCGGCACTGCTGCCACTGGACCACAGAGAAAACACAAACCCCACCATCACTGGACTTGAAGGTAGAGAACCTGCAGTGCCTGTGTACGTTGTGTGGTCACTGCACATGAGCTCAGGACGACTGCAGTCGTATATGTCACAGTAATTTTTTAAAATTACTTTGACAAGCATATGTCTGGGAAACAATTGTGTCCAACATGGATGGGGACACACTGGTACAAGACACATATTGCACAAATACATATCTGTCAGTAGGATATCAGTATTCATTGCCAAATTAATTCTGGCATCACAATAACATTCCAGTCGCTTTTGTCAAATATGTCCATGTGTGTACATTGGAAGGGGGCCTGTACCAGTAATGTTGTGCTGCCAGTTGAGTATGTGAGTCAGTATGCGTATGTGTGTGTTAGAGTGGATTGGCTGGTTAAGGTGGATGGAGCTGAGTGAGCGGTGTGGTTGTGTCAGTATGTGGGTCACTTGCATAGGGGTCTGATGTTGTTGTATTGCTATGTGCAACTTTCAGGTGAGTGTTATTGTGGTGTTGTGGTTACTGTGGTGATGTGTGTAGTTGTGCATTTGTGTGAGTGTGTTTGTGTAGATGAGTGTGTAGTTGTGTTGGTTGTTGTTGTTGTGTCATGGTGAGTATATGTTGTGTTGCGGATATATGCCATTGTGTATTTTTGGCATGTGTGTGTTGTGTAGTGTTGGGATGGCAATGGCTAACGGTGTATATGTGCTGTGTTGTGTGTTGTGAAGGTGGACACATATGATTATGGTACAGTGTGTGTGTGTGTGTGTGTGAGACTTACCTCTATTCCATAGCCACTGCCATGTTACAATGTCCATTGGGCCCAGTGACGACCTCCATCCATCAACAATCCACTGCCAGTACATGCATGCAGGAATGTAACATCTAAATATCGTTGGCGAGAACCCGTCAGCCTGACGGTTAGGAAGATCACTCCGTTGTTGTGGTGTGCCGCTCTGGTGCAATACATCTAAATATGGTGGGCAGAACAACATCGACTTGACAGTGTTCTTTGGTCTGCCGCAGCAACGGATTGGCTGCAATACCACCAAGATGTAAATCAGGTGCAATCTTTGTAAAAGTGTACTTTGTTCTGCTGAGGAGCAAAGTGCATTACACCTGGCTAGCTGTTAATGAATTTTCTTCTGGAGGACAACACGCTTGTTCTGGCAGCAGGAAAATTAGTGTGTGGTTAACAGTGGCCTCTCAGCAGGGATTAGCAATGTGGGATGGATACAGGAACAGTTGGTAAAACAAAGGGCAGATTTCAGATCTCTTACTTTTGAACTGAAGATCCTGAATGGAAATACCAGGAAATGAAACTATCTGTGCTCTTACCCACTGTGGACTTTCTGTCTGTGCTCCAGGCATGAGGGAAAATGAGCTCCAGAACATGCAGAGGGACAAAATCACATTTACACATGGCAGTGGCTCGAAGGAGGGACAAGGATCCTGAAATTAAAGGAACGCTGTGCCAATTATGGATGAAAAACTATAAGACAATTTGCAATAAACTGAGTAACATAGACAAGCTACCAGGATTGGTTGCGAGGATGCAAACATTGGCTAACACTCAGCATTTGGCTGGCACATCACAACAAGCTCTGCCAAATGTTGCTGGACTTGAGAGGGGACATCTGAAGTAAAGAACACTCTGCCTGACTGTTAGAGGGGAGAATAACCACAAACCCACTCTGTCTCAATGCTTGCACCCACAGTCTAGATCTGCTCTCCATGGGCCAAGTAGTTGACTTCCTTTTGCTGGTTAGCCTTCTGTTGCTACCAGAGGCATATATAAGGCAGAAAGTCTCTCACACATCAAGCAGGGCCAGCTGGCCTCTGTGGGCTGAACCCTGAGACAGCCCTAGTTGGAGAGAGAACCCATGTCTTGAAGCCTGCGAGGAGGATGTGAGGGCTACAGGAGTAAAGAGGAGTAATGTTCAAATCAAGTATGAACAAGAACTTAGTGGAACAGTGTAAAAAATGCAGCTATTATTTGCAAAGGTTGAGGGTCCATCACAGGTAATATGTCCTTTGGAAAGAAGGGGAGTAGTCTAAGGCCTACTCAGGAGAGGTGGTGTAGTTTAGTACCCCCAGCTTTCTGGTACGCAATCACAACACTAAATAAAGCATTGTCCAGTAAATGTTTTTACTTTTAGAATGAAAAAGTACTTTATTACACACACTATGAAATACTACACATTAAATTACAAATATGTATGTTTAGTTAAATCAAATACCTGTGGTGACACCCTCAGAAAAGTTTACATGTGCAACAAGCATTGAGCCACAATACCCTACTTAAACTAAATACTGTATCACAATATAGGGATTGTCATTCTCAAAAAGGCTAGAGCTAGCCTATTGGCTTTGTCATGATGTCACCACATTAATAAAAAGACAATACATATTGAAAATATCCTGTGCAGCACCACTGAAGACAATGGGATGATGCCATATTTCCTCAAAACATATAACATTTTGTTGTCATATGTTAACACTGTCTTTAAAGCATAGTCAAATATTTCAATGAGTGACTTATTTTTATACAAAGCTGCTACTGAGGACACAGGACCAACCAACAGAGGTCCGTACACTCAAGAGCCTTTGTTTAAAAGCCCAAGCTATGAGACTGCTTAAAAACACTTGAAACATCTCTTGTGGGCATCAATCTCACCCTGTAGGAGACTTAGAGCAACTTTTGAGAGGGGCTCAGGAGGGGGCTGCTGGGCTCCTAGCAGCCCCCAAAACGAATTATATCACGAGGTGTTGCCTCTGTCCATTCTGATAGCACCACAAGGAGAGAAGAGAGGATTCTCAAACAATCTTTTCCCTCCGAGCCATGAATATTTAAGTAGTAGCTTTGCTGTGGGCATTTTAATTTGTTTTCCAGAGGATTCTTGGGCAATCCTTTCCCTCCGAGCCATGAATATTTTAGTAGCAGCTTTGCTGTGGACATTGTTCTTTGTTTGCTGTGTCGAGCTCCATTTTCCACTTTTGTTTTTATTGTTTTTGTACCAAAAGTAGCCTTATGCAGTAGCTGTACATGATTTACTACTTGTACACCTGGTCCTTTTATGAAATACCCAGCTCATGCACAATTCAGGGGCCTCACAGGGAGCCCACTTCCATGCAGCCCACCAACTCGACCTACAGACTCAGCTGCTGTGTGCCAAAGTGGAGCCGGATTCTTTTCCCCACCAGCGGTCAGGGTGGGTTGCAACAGCAGTGCCGGATGCCTCCTGCTCTCCCCAGACACGGACATGGAAATGCAGGAAGGCACACAGCAGTCCTGTCAAGATTTTGCTCTGGGTACATAGGGTCCACAGGTCTTTTGTTGCAGTCTGCGGGAGATGGGGTCCCGAAGTTGAATGTGGCTCTGTGGATGTAGCCCAAAATTAAACAGGAAGGTTGCACCAATCCCCCCAGGAGCTTGACCCACTCTGGGGGGATATTTGAATATTTGAATATTGTAGCAGAGCCCTACTAGCTCAATTTCCCACTCAATTGGGGGACCACGCCTCAAATATAATTTTTAAGTGGCCCATACAGTGGATGTCCCTCGTGTTTAGTGTTGTGTTGCTCCTGGGGATCGACTCTATGCCGCAGGAGAATTTTCATGAGTCTGCCTGGCCACTAAATTTGCTTTGTGAGCTTCATTTGTGATTTTGAATTCTCCCAAAGTTGTAATTGTTTTGAAGTTTTCCCTCTATGGATAGGACACTCACAAGTGCTCTTATAACACTGTTTGCTGCCCCCATATTAACCTTATGATTGCATGAATTTAGACTTCTGGTTCATTTTTCACAGTTAGAAGAGACACCTCACCTGTAAATATCAAGAGATTCTGAATCTAAGAATCAGGTACTGCATTTTGGAGTCTTAGATAACACTTTTTACATCCCTACTTCCCACTGAGATGTATGGAAACATTTTGGTGTATCATGCTGTCACTATCACAGAGCACGCTGATCCTTGGATTCATTGCTTTTCTAGCTCTGGATGATACCATTAATCCCAGCAGGATAAGCCTTTTGCCTTCTTCTTCGGAATTCCAGCTGACTGGTATCTATTTCATTTGGTGTAAAAGTGTTGAAAATTACTCATAAGAAATGTCACCAATGCTGGATATTTCAACATTTACACTTTTGATCAAGCATGGAGAAGGCACTTAAGTGAGTCATTTGCGCAGTGTTCTGACACTTGACTGATAGCTGTGAATCAAGCATGGCTTTCCAGCATTTTGAGGTGCTGACTTTTCCACTCTATTTTTCATTAGAACATAGAAATGTCAAGAGTTACACCGGAGACAATGGAGTAGATCCTGGCTCATAATGGCTGGTATAAGCCTTCTGTTCCAACATTCCAATACTTGTCTTTATGTTTCTCTCTTTTTAATTTACCCTTAGTTGGTTGAATGTTCTGATAGCCTCATAACCCTTCTGCCTTGGGGTATACTGAGTGTTAAAGGCTCTCTCTCTCATTTTAACTCAAGTTCAGGTCCTTTATCAACCCGTAGAAGCGGATGATAAGGCTATTTTACGGAAACCTCACAGTATTTAGTACACCAACAAGTTTACTACCCATACATTTCATCCTCACATTTTCACTTTCTCAAGTGAAAAAATGTGTCTTTCAGTTAGAGGGCAGTGTAAGTTAATTATCTCACAACTGTTACATGATGTTCTGTGAAGGTAGCTTACATAATTAACTCAGAATATTAAGTATGATTGTGTCATTATTATTATTACTTTTTCTTTGACGTATGCAAGTGATTTCCCACTTACTTCCTTGTTTTTCCCCTGGACTGAAAATAATCACAGTTATGAAGGAAGCAATCTGGTGCCTACGGTGACTCTTAAAATGCTGCAACAATTAACAACATTGTTTCAAAACACCACCTGTTCCTTTGGAAAGCTCACATCAAAAAACATCCAGTTCACTTCATGCCAAGTGCCTTTGTTGTTCAAAATGTCCTCCTTCAAACAACGGCCATGTGAGCAAGCACCAACGGCAAACAATGCAAAATTGAATTGTCTCAATGTCCACTGCCCTTGAACAATGGAAACATGCTGTAATGATGAATATACCTTGGTATTTTCCTAATGCAACACAATATTTTTACATTGCTTTGACATGGGCATTTATTGACAGAGAGAAGAGGGTGGACATTAGTAGTTTTTTCTTGGACAGAAATAAAAGCTCACAAATTCAACTGCCTGCATTATGACTGTAACAAGATAAAGTAAATAATTTGCATGGATAGCATTCTAGTATCCCTCAGTCACACGTGTCAAAAAGTATCTGTTTCTTACATAGTGTAAACAAATCATATCAATATCCAAAAACAAATGCATTTATTCTGTTTCTATATTCAGATTGTAAGCTCTATTCCTCCACAGAGGGGAACAGAAAACAAAACAATCTCCAAGTAATTTTGTCCAGTAGTTTGACGTTTCACACTTTCCAAACAATGTAGAACTCCTGTTTTCTATAGCTTAAATAAATCAATGAGATAATAGCTTATGACAAACATACATATATTACAGAGTGGGTGGTAGCCACTTTGTCACTCTATAGTTATCACTCCCTTTGAACTTATGGTTAAGCTTTCCAAAGTGTGGAATTCCTCAGATTTTTGCTTCCTAATAGCTTGACCACCATTTGAGGAATCTCCATAGAAAAAGATGCAAAGTTCCATGGTGAATAGTTAAGGGGATGAAAAGAAAAGAGGGGGCTTCCAAAATACATTGTCCCCCACTTCATTTTCCATCTACTTTTGTGTAAGACATAGCGGTAAAACGGCTGAATGGATTTAAATCAAATGTGAGCAGGAATGTAGATTATGATGATGGAGAGGATCCTTTCTGATATTTGCTATAAAATGAGTTCAGTAGTTTTTAATTTATTAGGGACAGAAACGTATGATATATTGAGCCGTGAAACAGCACAGTACCTTTGTGGTATACAGCTGTATATAGTGATGACAAAACACTCTACTATTGGTTATTGAAAGCCCTGACAAAATAAAAAGGCAACCATATTGTTTAGACCACACTTTCTGTTTGTCTTGGATTTTCATGTCAAGTCTAGCTTATTAGTGTTTTTGAAATGGATATGAAGACATAAGGCAGTTTAGCAAACTCTGCATAGATAGGGAAAATTATTTTTATTGATTTATGCATTTTTAAAAAAGTTTATTGAGTAATGTGGCATATTCCCCAAAGTATCTAGAAAGTACAGCAGTACCCATGAAAATTAAAAACACAATATATGTAACACAAAGTATAATTACACACATAATACAGTGCTCTAAAAAGAGGCTTTGTTTTTGGTGGCTCTGAAAAGAGCCCTTGTTTTTTCAAAACTAACATATTTTATATATGCTTGTAAAGCAAAGTTTTTAGGTTGGACACCTACTATCTTTGCATGTTCTTTGGCCCGAAAAAGTTATAAAGTTAACTATTCCCAACCAACAAAACCCTGGCCATTTTGCACATGTACTGACATACAAGCTAAAGGAGCACAGACACATAAATATATAAAGAGTTACATGATTGGCCATTTTGTAATTATTTCATACAAACAACGTAGGACCTCATTATGACATTGGCGGTAAGTCCCTCTTACCCATGCTGACTGCCGCCAACATACCGCGACCGCTGCGGTATACTGTTACGCGTATTATGACCCACACATAGAAATCTGCCACTATACAGACACACACACAAGCCCAAAGGTCAGTGATAAAATGGTGGTACCAAAACCCACACCGTTACGCCCACAGCATTATGACCCACGAATCACCGCCACGCTCAAAATACACACACACTAACAAAACTACACCACATTGGACAATTCAAACTACACACTCCTGACATACATACACACACCACACCCACTCACCCACACCACTATAAAGCACACACCCACATTACCCACAACCCTTTACCACAACTAACAATTTACAACAGAGCGAGAGACATGCCAGGATCACCCACAGAACCACAGCCACAGAACACCATCACCCATACACCATACACACACCATACACACACCTCACAGCACACACCCCAATACATCACCCGCCACACACTCACACACCACACACACTACACCTATGGCACCACAAAGAGCTAAGGGTCATGGTGGAGGAAATCATCCGAGTATAGCCCTAGCTATTCGGATCACAGGTGCAGCAGACATTCATTGCAAGGAAGATGGAGCTATGGCGGAGAGTCGTGGACCTACGGGGGAAGGTGCGTTCTGTGGTTGCCAGACACCAGATAGCTGTACAGTGGACTGGCGGTGGACCCCCGCCTCCTCCCCGACAACTAACAACATGGGAGGAGCAAGTCTTGGAAATAATGCATCCTGAGGGCCTGGCAGGAGTAGCAGAAGGACTGGATTCTGGTAAGTCTACTCTTTACTACTTTTACCCTCCTACCTGCATGCCATCACATATCCCCACACTCACCCTCACCCTCACTCCCATCAGTCCACCACCTCCCACACACCCCACCCTCACAACCCACCCCTCCCACAACAAAGCCCTGCATGCAACACCAATGCATGGACACCCATCATAGACCTGCATGGACACCCATCACCACAGCATGCACAGTAAAGACAATCACTTAGTCAACCAAATCACAACTCACACAAGACAAAACTGCCTTGGTAATAACAACCATAGAGGGAAACACACCCATGCACCATATCTCACACACAGAAATAATAACAATGCATTTACATACCCACAGGACCCCCACAAAACGTCACTGGACAGGAGGTGCCAGCAACATCCAGTCAACACCCAGAAGAGGCCCAAAGTGATGACAGCAGCTCTGCACGCCTTGATATGGATGGCCGACCTGGCCCATCTGAGATCTCTGGACAGTCGGTTACCCAGCCACAGTCCCATACCACCACAGAGCCTCCCCCCTCAGGAAACACCAGTACAGCACCCACCCAGCGGGCCCATCCCACTGTTCCCAGGACACGTCAAGCAGCAGTGTGTCCACCACTACAGGGACCCCAGGCAACCCCACAAACACAGTACGATCATGGACCTGGGGTCAGTGGCAGTGGGCACACGTTTCAGGGGACAGAGGCACAGGACAACAGGGAAGCTGGGAGGACAGCTGTGAGACAGGGAGAGGGCAGGCCAAGGGAACCAACCCTCCACGAGGTACTTGCAGGGATCTTGGGAGCATACCACCATTCCCAGGAGACGATGGGCCAGATACTGGCCAAGTTGCAGGAGACCCAGCGGCTGCAGGAGGGACAGTACCTGGGGATCAGAGAGGACCTGAAGGACATCCACACCAGGTGGTCACAATTGCAGGGGTGCTGGCAGGCATGACCAACACCATGAGGGAGGCAGTGGCACACCAGCGGGCCCCTGACACTAGCCACACCGATGAACAGCCCTCCACCTCTGCCAACACTAGTGGACAGGATGCACTGCCACAGGAACAAAAGGCCACCAGCACCCAACCCCCTGCAGAAGGAGAACCACCACACAAATGGCCCTTGTGATCCAGGCAGAAGCAAGAGAACATTGCTAAGACCCCAACCAGGAAATAAGACTCTCCTGATTGTCACCCTTCTGACCCACACTGTCACCCGGTCCACCTTGAACTGCCATTGCTTCACTTCCTATGCCCCCTTGGACAATGCACCTGTGATACCAATAGACTGTATCCATATCATGGACTCTCCTCCACCATCACCCAAGCCCATTGCACATCCCCATTTACTTCTCAGCACTGAAATAAACACCCTTGGAATAAACTCTTATGGAGTATGTCAAATGATTTAAGTATGTAGTTGTTTAACAATCTGCAGACATTAAAAAAGACAGTACAGTGATGTAAACATATTTATGACCTGTAATGTGCTGCAGTCAATACACCAGGAGCCACTGGAGGGCACAAATATCTGCAAATGGACATGTTAAAGGGTACAATAAGTGGGCTGTGTAGTGGGAACAGCAGCCAGGCAGAAAAAATGTACTTCACAAACCAGCAATGGAAGGTGAGATTACAGTGTCTTACCTGTGTGTTACTTGAAGTACTGTTGTATTATAGTTGATCTGTTGTCCACATCCTCTTCCTCTGCCTCCTCTTCGTCACTGTCCACAGGATCCACTGCTGCCACATGACATCTCCAGCCTCATCCTCCTGCAGAAAAGGCACCTGGCATCTCAAAGCCAGGTTGTGCAACATGCAACATGCAACGATGATCTGGCAGACCTTCTTGGGTGAGTAGCACGGGGATCAACCTGTCAGATGGAAGCACCTGAACCTGGCCTTCAGGAGGCCAAAGGTTCGCTCAATGATCACCCTTGTTCGCCCATGTGCCTCATTGTAACATTCCACTGCCCTTATCCTGGCATTCCTCACTGGGGTCAGTAGCCATGAGAGGTTGGGGTAACCAGAGTCACCTGCAAATACCGAGGGATACCATCTAGCCAGACACTCACCCTTAGTGCCAACGCCACACCCATATACCAACATCCACTGGGTGGGGACCATGGGCTCACCTATTAGCCACACCCAGTGCCTCTGGAGTTGAGCCATCACATATGGGATGCTGCTATTACTCAGGATATAGGCATCATGCACAGACCCAGGATACTTAGCATTGACATGGGAGATGTACTGGAGCGCAAGACACACTATCTGCACATTCATAGAGTGAAAGCTTTTTCGATTTCTGAACACCTGTTCATTTCTCCGGTGGGGACAAAGACAATATCTGTACCATCAATAGCACCAATGAAATGGGGATATGTTCCAGTGCATAGAAGTCAGACTTTACTGTGGCCAAATCCTCCACCTGGGTGAAAACAATGTAGCTGCGCATGTGTTTCATCAGGGCAGACAACACTCTGGTGAGCACATTTGAGAACATAGGCTGTGACATCCCTGATGCCTTGGCCACTGTCGCTTGGAAGGTGCCAAGAAATGGAGCACTGATAGCACTTGCACAAGAGGAGGTATCCCAGTGGGGTGACGGATAGTGGAGATCAGGTCTGGCTCCAATTGGGCACACAGCTCTTGGATTGTGCCCTATCAAGTCTGTAGGTGAGGATAATGTGCCGGTCCTCCATTGTTGCCAGGTCCACCAGGGGACTGTACACGGGCGGATGTCTCCATCTCCTATTCATCTGCAGCGGTTGAACTCTAGTATGAAAAACAGTGAGCAGATGGCATTATTCATATATATCCTCAGAGTAAAATGCCTTTAATGTTGTGACAGAAACAGTATGTGAATGCGTAGTTCTGTTAATGTGCCTATGTCTGCTGTGACGCAGTTAGGTGCCATGGCCTGTTCCCCTCTGAAATGGCGGCTGCCTGACCTGTATGGAGGGACAAGTGGAAATGAGGTAATTCCGCTGGCGTTGTGCGCCATTGCGGGAGGTGGTCGATGTCCACCGTGCAACACCTCATTGGTTATCATTGGGCCCTATGTCTTAGAGTGGCCAATTGTTATGTATGCTAGCGGTGACGGTACGCACCGCCACAAACGTGACCGCCATTTTCTATCTGTTCACTCACTTGCTACCTGACCTTCAACAGGAGAGGACCTACACTGCAAGTGCTGCTGTGACCTGTGTCTGGAAGCGACCATGGCTCGTGAGTCTGGGGAAAGGGCCCCTGCTTTCACTTCGGAGGAGATGGAGAGACTGGTGGATGGGGTCCTACCCCAGTACGGTTTACTTTATGGTCCTTCAGACCAATAAGTGAGTATACTGTGAGCACGATGCATGGGGCGTGAATGTATTGAGTGCTGTGTGTGCAGCCTCGTGCAAGTGAGGGGTGGCTGAGGGTTCCTGGGCAGAGTGCTGTATGTCTGGTGGTCAATGTCTGTGTGTAAGGAGATGGGAGGGATATGGTGGGCCATTAGTGTAACAGGCCGGACGGTACGACTCATACCTTTTTCTATGCACCTTTTTCTGCAGGTCAGCACCCATCAGAAAAAGGGTATTTGGCGTGCCATCGCCAAGGAAGTGCGGACCCTGGGGGTCTTTGACAGGCAGAGCACCCACTGTCGCAAACGGTGGGAGGACCTGCGCCGCTGTTCAAGGAAGACTGCGGAGGCCCAGATGGGGATGGCCTCCCAACGAGGACGGGGTGCCCGTCATACCCTCACCCCCCCTCATGTTCCGCATCCTGGTCGTGGCCTATCCGGAGTTGCATGGGCGCTTGAAGGCATCACAGCAGCCGCAAGTTTCAGAGTTCAATTTCAGCAAATTGCATGTGTTGAGGTGTTTTCTGGGTGGGGGATGTGGGTCTGTGGGTGCCCCTAGGCCAGGACGAACATGGCAGGGTAGGTTCCATGATGGGCAGGGTCTGATGCACCCCAACCCCAAATATGCTAATGGGCATCTCCTACTGGGCAGGGTCCTGTGGCTTTCGGCTGTGCTGCTATTGGAGTAAGGCATTGTACTCCTTGGCCTGGGGACTAGCATGGTAACTGGTAGTGCATGGCCTAGTGCATAGGGCTGTTCCCCGTGTGTTGTGTACGTCAACGGTGGTGTTGTTGCTGGCATTGACCAAGTGTATCCCCTGTCTCTTTCCCCTCCTTTTTGTTTTGTCACCCTGTCTTTGTGTGTATTAGCATCATCTGGTGGAGGAGCAGAGGCACAGGTGATGGAGGGAGCTGCATCTCACATGGACCATGAGGCCAAATCCACTGACGGTGAGGGCACCAGTGGGATGGAGGGAGAGGGGAGCACCACGGTAGACACTGGAGGGGACAGTTCTGACAGCGACACCTCCTTCGATGGAAGCTCCCTGGCGGTGGCAGACACCTCTGTGGCCACCCCAACTACAGGTATAGCCCCCACCCCATACCAGCACCGCTCTCCCAGCAGCCCCTCAGCATTTTTCCCGTGCCCGCTTACCAAGGAGGGTGGGCATCTCCTTCGTCCCAGGCACCTCAAGTCCTGCCCCAGTTAGCCCTGCTGCCCTCAGTGAGGAGGCTACTGACCTCCTGCGACCAATCTCTGTTGGGCAGTCAACCATACTGAATGCCATCCAGGGTCTGGCAGGGCATTTGCAACAAACAAATGCATTCCTGGAGGGCATACACTCTGGCGTGGCGGCCCAACAGAGATCATTCGAGGCTCTGGCCAACTCCCTGATGGCAGCCATGTCCCTGTCTCTAGCCTCCCCCCTCCAACTTCCTCCACCCAGTCCCATTCCCCTCAACCCCAGCCTATCCCAAGCACACCTTCAGACCAGCATGTACCCAAATCAACACCCAGTGGCTCAGGCAAACACAAGCACCACACTTCATCCCACAGGCACTCACACAGCACCATGCAGACACACCAACATCCACTGCCTCCACTGTGTCACCCTCCTCCTTGTCATCCACCTCCCTCCCAGTAGTGTCTCCACTCACACGTGCATGCACTACATCCACACCCACTGCCTCCATCACCATCACGCCTATCACTACACGCCCCTCACTGGCAGTCACCACCCCTACATCCATGCCCCAGGTCCCCTGTGCCCTCTCCCACTGTGTCTGTGCCTCCTCTTCCACAAGTACACAAACGCAAGCACTCAGACACCCAACAGCCATCCACCTCACAACAGCATCCAGCCCATGCACCTGCACCCAAACACCTCCTACCACCACTCCCTCTTCCTTCACTCCTAAACCTTCACCCTCCTCCAGCCCCAGAGTTCCTTAAAAGCTTTTCCTTTTCACCCTTGACCTATTCCCTGCCCCTCCCCCCATCCTTCTCTTCGGGCCAGGGTGGTCAGGACCCAGGCTAGCACCTCAGCCACCCAGTCCACGGCCACTGTCTTTTCTGCAGCCACTGTAGTCGTGAGAGGCTCCGAGAAGACACCCATCCACAAAGCCAGTGTGCCAGCACCAGCTGCCAAAGGCAAAAAGGGAGCACCAGCTGCCAAAGGCAAAAAGGGAGCACCAGCTAGCAAAGGCAAAGAGGTACCACCAGCTGCCAAAAGCAAGGAAGAACCGCCAGCTGGCAAAGGCAAGGAGGCACCACCAGCTGGCAAAGGCAAGGAGGTACCACCAGCTGGCAAAGGCAAGGAGGCGCCACCAGCTGGCAGAAGCAAGGAGGCACCACTAGCAGGCAAGGTCAGGAAGGGAACACCAGCTGCCAAGGACAGGAAGGGAACACCAGCTGCCAAGGACAATGAGAAAGGCACAGACACCGATGCCAGGATGGATAATGAGCCTGGTGCTGGAGCAGCATCTGGCACACAACTCCAGCCATGGCACTTCAGCCGTCCGAGGCTGCAGGGGAAGGACAGAAGTCTCCCAGCACCAACACCAGCCCAGCCACAAGTACCACTGCCACCACCACTGCCAGCAGCTGCAGCCCCAGTGGGCAGCCATCCGAGGCTGAGGGGGAAGGGCTGGGGCCTACCCCCACCGTAGGCAGCACTGCCGCCAGCACCACCACTGCCACTACTGAGCAGCTGTGCCCGCTGGCTGGCAGTGTGTAGTCGTGCCTCCATGGGCTGTAGTGCTTCCTGGCCCCTAAAACAACTCTAGGTGTGACACCCAGGTGAGAGACTGTGACCTTGCACCCTCCAAGATCTGCATCACAGGGCACAAAGCCCCCTCCAGAAACAATGGAAGAAGGCATCCACTCACCCTCTCCTTGCCAGGATGAAGCACACTGGGCACAAAGCCCCCTCTAGAACCAGTGGAAAAAGGCAGCCACTCACCCCCTCTTTGCCAGGATAAAGCACACTGGACACAAAACCCCCTCCAGAACCAGTGAAAGAAGGCATCCACTCACCCCCTCCTTGCCAGGATGAAGCACACTAGGCACAACGCCCCCTTCAGAACCAGTGGAAGAAGGCATCCACTTGAGAGACAGTGCCTTTGCACTCTCCAGGACCAAGCAGTGGGCAAACCACCCACTAGAGAGACTGTAGCTTTGCACTCCCCAGGACCAAGCAGTGGGCAAACCACCCACTTGAGAGACTGTGGCCTTGCACTCCCCAAGACCAAGCAGTGGGCAAACCACCCACTAGAGAGACTGTAGCTTTGCACTCCCCAGGACCAAGCAGTGGGCAAACCACCCACTTGAGAGACTGTGGCCTTGCACTCCCCAAGACCAAGCAGTGGGCAAACCACCCACTTGAGAGACTGTGGCTTTGCACTTCCCAGGAGCAAGCAGTGGGCAAACCACACACTTGAGAGGCTGTGGCTTTGCACTCCCCAGGACAGAGTGCTGGGCATGTAGCCCCCTCCAGGAGCAGTGGCGTTATACCATCCTCCAGCTGAGGTGCCCCCCCTTCCCCTTCCTCTTCCCCCTGAGGTGCCTCTGTATTTTCAACCTGATGCCTCAGCTGTGTTCTCTTCGTATTGAGGCAGGAGTCAAGTGGGGCCTTGGCCTATGTGATAGGGCCACGTGGGCCATGGACAATTTGGACTGGGCAGTGTCCCTCCATTTGTATATTTTGTACATACTGTTTTGTGCTTTGAGGACATATTTCTCGAAATGTATATTATTACACTGACTTTACTCATTTCCTTTTGTCCTTGCATTATTCCTGAGGGTTACGGGGTGGATATGTAATGTTGTTGCATCTGTTTGTGTGTATGGTATTGGGGGTGGAGGTGGGGGTGTTGCGTGTTGCGTGTGTGTGTCACTCTCTTTTTCCCCCACCTCCCTTGTGTGCTAGGTGCGGTACTCACCATGGTCGTCTTCACCTCTGTTCGTGTTCCTGGTGTAGGAGGATGTATACCAGCATTGGAAACACATGTAGTTTGGGCTCCATGGCATCGTGGTTCTTCCTTGAGTGTCCAGAGGTGAGTTGTTTCCCTTCTGTGTACTGTTTCCACAGTGCTTTTGATGGTGTTGGTACCGCCCCAGAAAAGCTGGCAGATTGGCTTGTTGTAATAGGGTGGGCAGTACATTGTCTTCCGCCTGGCTGTTGGCGGTTACCGCCATGGTGCTTGTTGCTACTGCCGTGGCGGTCGGAGTGTTAAAGTGGCTGTCTGTGTTGGTGGTTTCCGCTGTGGTCATAATTCCATTTTTTTAACCGCCGGCCTGTTGGCTGTATTATCGCCGCTTCTTCACTGACCGCCAGTGTTGTAATGAGGGCCTTAATTTTGAAAAGGGCAGGTAACGGCTGCAATAAAAGTGTAGCTTTTAATGTAGCACAACAATACCAAAAACAAGATGAGGTAAGAAAATAAGCTAGTCTGCAGTACTTATGTATAAAAAGCATTAGAAAGGCACGAGAAGCACACATGTATGTCACATGACAACCAAAATGGATAAAAAAGTAAGTAAGGAATAAAACTAGGAAGTAAAGTATTACATGATGGTTAAAACCACAAGGTGGACTTTAAACACAGCCCAGTACAAGTAAATAATACCAACAATCATAGACATTCTTTTGGCTGTTGGGAAGCAATGCAGCTCTATTTCTTCTTGAAAGACATTGAAGAAAAAATTAATATTATACCTGTTCATTTCTATAGTTCAACAAAAAACAGGTACATTTCTTTATGGAACACTGTTACAAAATAATACATTTAAAAAACAACTCTTGTATCAGGACAATTGATACTGTAACCAGTATTGTTTATGTCTTATCTACAAACTATATACCCACATTGAACACATTGCCAGGAGATGCAAAAAATGAAATTGCACAACAGAGAAAAGTGAGAAAAATATTCAACAGAGAGAAGGATGATGCCTACAGAAAAAAAAATTATAGGTAAAACTACAATAAACATTTCATATAGCTCTACATACCCTAACCCTAGTAGTAAATGGTTTAATAACTGTGTATTTCATAATAGGCCATTATTTTACAACCTATAAAATACACAAACTACACAAGAAACAACTATGAAGACTAAAGTTCTGTAACATATTTCAATGACATTGGACACATACGTCAAGCACTGAGCCATACTTTCTTGAAGAAAGTTACCATCAACAGAATAATTGTGTGCTTTCAGTCATACATGAAGGCTAGTGTTATGAAGTCTACATGAAAATGTAGTAGGGGAACAAAACAAAATACACAAAAAACAATATTGAGAAAAGATTTGCAGCAAAAAAATAGAACCCCGTGTATGAATGGAAATGTACTTCTATTTGTAATGTCAGCGACGCATTCATTTTGAAGCTAAGGACATTTCTAATTACATATAAAACTTCATCGCTACTTTTAAAAAATCAAGTTGCTACAAACCTTAGATGTTTGCCAATTTCAGACCATTGCTAACCTCCAAGAACATTCTTTTGTTTGAAAATTCACATGTGTGACAACAAAGTTCATCATATCAAAATGCTCTCCACACATCATTTAATGGTGAGAAAACGTGTGTAGACCTTATTGTTGGACTTGACCCTTTCTGCAGGGTCATCTCCAAACCTTTTGCCTTTGCCTCTCCTATTTTTCCTGAATTCCTTTTTGTTGGACTTAGGGCTCTGTGTGGTTTAGCACTACTAACCAGTGCTAAATTGCTTGCGCTCTTTCCTTAAAATGTGGTGGAGTTGGTTTGTACCTAATTGACATACTTAATTTACTTATAAGTCCTAGTTAGGTGGCACTACCTGTAAGTTAAATGCTACTAGTGGGCCTGAAGCACTGATTATGCCACCCACTTAAGAAGCACTCTACACTAGTCTGCCATGGCAGAGCATGTATGTAAAGTTTTAAAGTGCTATTTTGACATGGCAAAGTAAACATTTTTGCAAGGCCCAGACATTCACATTTAGTACATAGATGTCACCCTTACGGTTGGCCTCTAGACAGCCCAGAGGGCAGTGTGCATTTTATTGAAAAAGTTGGGCAGGTATTTTTAAGTTTGTTATGCCCTGGTACTGAAAAACTCTCAAATTAGTTTCTCACTTCTGCAAGGCCTACCTCTCTTATAGGATAACATTGGAGTTACCTAGTGACCTAGTTTTATGAGTGTAATTTCCAAATGGTAACTGGCAACCAGTTGATGTTTGATGTCTCTTAAATTGTAACTTGAAATCCTAATTTTTGGTGAAGCTTGGATTTTAAATTACAGTTTTGAAAAGGCTGCTTTTACAAAGTTGGCATTTTCTTACCATAGATATTTGGTGCCTGCAGCCTGTCTCTGGGTCACATGACTGGGTGTGGGTGTCAATTGGAGTTTGGGTATTCCTCTTAGACAACCACACACAATGGGGAGCTTAGTTGTGACTGAATGGGCCATCACCAGCAGGATGAGAGGGAGGATCAGGACCCAGAACCACTGACACTTGAATAGGCTATGGCCTTTCTCCACAAAAAGAGCTGCATACCCCCTTTCGTTAGTCTGATGCCAGGGTCAGGAGGGCAGGGCACCTCTGCACTTCAAAAGTATGCCTCTAGAAGCTTCTCCCCACTTTAAAGGCACAACTTGGTATAAAAACTGGACTTCAAACGCAACCAATTCCGTACACTTCTGGACCTGTGGATACTCTGCAAGGAAGCAGCACTGCGGGACTGCTACAAGGACTGCCACTACACTAGACTGCTGATCTGAAGAAACCGCTGCCTGCTGTCCTCTTGCCTGGTTAAGAAGGACTGGGCCTGCATCTCTTAAGCCCAGAATGCAGAGTGACTCCCAAGACTGGTTGGCTAGCTTCCTGATGGATTTTCTTGAATTTCAAGAAACATTTTCTGTAATCCCTAATCAGGGAATATGCATTTTTTGCTGAAGAACACATTATAAGAACCAACTAAAAATGATTGATCTCCTTGAAAAAAAACAGAAAATTACATTAAATTGTCAAGGAAGAATCTGACTCACTTTTTATTTGTCAAAAAATACAATCTCTGCAAATACTATGTAATCTGCAGATACTGCCTTTGAAAACTAGACCATGAATTCATGCCTTCATGTGGAATTGATAAAAAATTGGAAATATATCCAATCCCTTCAGAACTACAGCAACTTAACTTATATGAAAGAATTTTAATACAAACAGTGCATCCTTTCCAAACCATATCTGGAAAACCTCAGCCACACAAATTAGTACATGCACTGAAAGGAAAAGTTGTTTTTTTCCCATCAGATTTCAGCAAAAACATAATTACTTTAGGGCTGAATGCAAACTAGAGGACAATTTAGTGGTTCAGTCAATGGAGTACCAACAAAAGAGAAAACAATTTGGCAAGAATTTCGTGGCCTAGAAAAGGTTCAGAAAGCACTACATTATCTTCGGGGGAAATAAAAAACAACAAACAGCATTAAAGTTTTGATGTTGTAAATACATCTCATTTACATATTTACCTGCACAGGGTATTGTCAGGCAGGGGGCATAAATAAGATGAAAATCTAAAATATAACGTAATCAAAATTATGACATGTCAATGATGGACAAATCAATATTGGTATCAGAGACACAGGGAATTGAAATGTATGCTCAGAAATTTAGGGCCACCTACTTAGTTTATGACTTTAAGTTGCACTCAGAATGGATGAGACAATTTGCATCATATTCTTTTCAAAGCTAATATTTTAAAACACCCACAGAAGTATGTTTTTTGGATCCTGCTAATCTTTGCTGATATTCCAACCACAAATTTCAAAGCATGCTTCAGTACTTAACAAACAAAGTGAAAAATCCCCATGCGATGTATGCGATTACTTTGGCACTAAGGGTCACATGTAGAAAGCTTTTTCATGTTCGCAGATGGTTTCATTCACACAGCCATTTGCAACCCCTAAAACCCACGTGGGAATGTGCAAACCCTATTTTGCAAATCAGTAACCAATTACTGAATCACAAAATAGTGTTTGTGATTCAGTACTAGAAAGGGGCTTGTTAAGAGCATCCCTTCCTAATAGCGACTTGCAGGGGGATATATGAATGTTTTGTGTCCGTAATGAGGACGCAAAACATGCACAGTTTACCACAAACTTCAAGTTGGTAACCCATTCCCAAAAGGGGCAGGGTCCCCAAGGGACAACTTCCCCTTTTTGAATGTGAGTGCAAACATTTTTTACAAGCAGGCAGTGGTTCCACACACCACGGCCTACTCTTAAAAAATGCAAAGAACACTTTACATTTTTGTTTTTGAAATGCATCCTTTTTTTTTTCTTTGAGAAAAATGGGCTGTCACATACATGGTGGTCTATTGAACCCCGCAATCCACCTTCCCTGTGATTTCAGGCCATTCCCAATGGGTCACAAATTGCGACCTACCTCATCAATATTGATGAGGTAGGTCAATTTGTGACCCACTGGGAATTGCTAAATGTGTCTGAGATACATTAGTACATCCCTGTTTGCGACTTCCTAATTGTGAATCAACAAGTTACACAATTAAGAAGTTTCAAATGGGATTCTTCTTACATGTGGCCCCAGATGTACAAAAGTTTTTAGTGGCAGCAAATGGAGAATCAGGCTGTTGTTAAAAAGCATTTTTCCATGTCCAAACCCTCTTTTGCGATTCAGTAACCTACTACTAAATTGCAAAATGGACTATGATTCGGTATTAGGAAGAGGTGTGTGAAGGGCGTCCCTTGGTAACAATGACTCACAGTGGTATGGGTGAATGTTTTGTGACCGAAATGTGGTTGCAATACATTCACAGTTTACCATCTCCTTGAAGGAGGAGGTAACAAAATCACAAAGGGGTAGTCCCCTAGGGCTCCCTTCCTGTTTGTGAATGTGGGTGCAAACATTTTTAAGGGCAGACAGTGGTCCCATGGACAATTGCCTGTTCTAAAAAAATGAAAAGAAAACTTGTAATTTTTGTTTTTGAAATGCATCCCATTTTCCTCTAGGGAACATGGGATCCATTAAAAAAATGTTTTATTTAAAAAGCAATAACAGATATGATGGTCTGCTGACCTAAGCGGGCCACCGTTCCTGTGATTTTTCAGCTTTCCCAACAGGTCGCAAAATTGAAACCTACCTCATGAATATTGATGAGGCCGGTCCATTTGCAACCCTTTGGGAATCACAAACAGTGTGAAACACACTTTGGTGCATCCCTGTTTGTGATTTCCTAATAGGGAATGGCAAAGATTCTCTATTAGACAATCATAAATATTGAGATATGTACATCTGGCCCCTTGAGTTTCAAGTAAGTGGTGCAGCAAACATTGATATGATTCTCTGGATCAAAGATGCACCCAAGTTTGGAGTCTAATGGAATTGAATGAGTTCTAAAGTTTATTGAACATTATGTGGCATGTGACATCCCAAAAAAAGAGAACAAAAAGAAAGTATCTGAACAGGTTTTTACACTTTCAATCACATAAGTATAGTAAATACTACTTAAGAAAATATCAGAACATATATAAATATTACTTCAAATGTCGCTTTGGATTACTAAGCGAAATTCTAAAGAAAGGAAGAGTCAACAATTTAATGTCATCTGTAAAACATGAGGTAAATCACCAAAAACTGCTAACATGGGTATACAGTTTGTTGCAGATAACTCAACAGCGATTGCATGCCATGTTACTTCCTACATTACAAGGACAGAAACAACTGATATGAAGGAAGTATGGGAAGAAATATCTGCCAAGCAATCCTTAAGTAAAATATTATACAGATTTAGTTTACAAATGCTACCTCACTGTGAGGTTAGCAGCTACGAAGCCTGTGATCACTTAAGTTCCTCAAGCGTATATGGTAAACCAAGGGCAATCATGTGGCTTAGTTTAGGCTTGTCATCATCACATTGAAGAGTTCTGAAACGCCTACCCAAAATGTATACCTTGCACATTTTCATTGCACAAACGAAGACATTTTGAAAACAAATATGCTGGACTCATACTACCCAAGGAGAAATCAATTGTTAGAAAAACGATGCCTCTACGAATTGGCTTAGTTCGACACATATAGAAATAATTTGACAGAAGACACAAATGCTAGCACATTTCAAGTAGAAGGTACCAGTGATCGTTTAATGTGCCATATTAAACCTATTCTTTTTAATTGTTGTAAATTAAGTTGTGACACAGAGAAAATAAAGAATTATACTATTTAGCACTTGTTCAATTATTTAAACTATGGCACAAAGAAAAAAATAGTATAGGTCCATTTCAATGCTATGACGATGTGTTTAATGTTTTTAAAAAATGACATTCTATTGCCTGAATTTCAAACACTGAAGAGAGTGTGCTGTGCAGAGAGTTTGCCGTGAGTGGGGAGATTCCACCATGTAACTTTAGTACACACACTTTAATGAATTGCGTCCTTAGTATCTCAATTAAATAGTGAACCACTACAAATGTACAAATACATAAAAGAATCAGTAGACCATGTACTTCAATGTGAAAATGGAATATGTCAATGTAGTGCTTTTAAACCTACATTACAATCTGTGAGTGGAGAGGCAGAAATAGGTAGAAATAGGTACAAGATTTTGAATAAAAGTAATCACTGATTTATCTAATTTATCTTGTGTAGTTAGAGCTCTTAGAGGCTTGGCAGTACATAACATCAAATGAATTACCTTACATCATCTACTACTATTACCTGTGGAGCGTTATAATAAAGTAGAATAATTACAATTAAATACTGATACAAACAAAGAACTGAATAGAGTCATTAAAATAGTAAACATTTGGATGGTAGATGAAGTTAGTATGGTTTGTAACTTAATGTTGGCATTTGTTCATCTTTGTATGCAAGAGGTACTCAAAACGTCCTAGGATGTGGTGTTTGGAGGCAAACATGGTTGTGTTTGGAAGCTTTAAGCTTAATACAACTAACACCTGTAAAAGGTCAACTGACTGTCAACAAACATTGCAATACAAAACTTGGAATTGTTTGGAAAGTATAGTCAATGTCAACATTTGGTTGCATTTCACATATATAGAATTAACACAAAATATGACGCAAGCTCACAATGAGGAATATGCCAAGATATTGAAAAACATGAGCCTTAGTATTGAAACAAATGAAACAAAGATTATGCTAAAGAGACAAAATAAAAGAAAATTATTTCTCAACCTTCACCACCTGCTGAAGTTATGAATTACCTTTGCTCAAAATCACTACCCATTGCTTCTTTAATGCCAACTGTAGAAGAATGTGGACAAATGAACTATGAAATGCTTAATCTAGAACAAAGAAAACAAATCTACATCCTTCTTGAGATTGTGTGGAGAATCACAGACTAAACATGCCTAGAAGTAAAACTTTAGCTAAAAAATAATGAAAAATTGAAAAAAACTGTTTCAAATACAGCACAATTGGAGAAGGATTTACAGTTACGTAAAAAATGATATGTAATTTTACATCAAAATGTACATGCACACGAAGGACTACTAAATTTAGCCATGAGAATTGTTGCGGATTTTGTTACGTCTGGAAAAAATGAAGGCATTGAATTTAGTATGGTTGGTATGGTTAAATTTGGCAACATTAGCCAGAATATCTCTGGATGTGCAGCATGATGCTTACATCTGAAAGATTTATACATTCTCAGAGGACAGTTTCCTCTTTATTTGGCTCATGTGGTAACAATACACACATTTCTAGGAATAAGCTAAGATTATGCACTCATTAACTTGTCAACAGTATTTACAGAGAGAATGGTATACATTGCACTTTCTCGAGTTAAAAACCTACAAGACTGTGTATCACCAATTTTGATAAGACAAGAATTAATACATAATCTTCAAAAAAGGTACACTGTTCCAAGACAAGGCAACAAATAGTTCCAAAAAGACTGTGCTGTGGAATATAAGTAAATCAGAGGTATGAGCCCTCTCTGAAGCAAGGGCCCTCTGGTATCATCATCAGGCTTGCTCCACCCCAGACTGGCACTGCAATGTCTGACGGGACCCTTGAAGGGGTCGCTAGGCCAACTTCTGGATTGTGTTGAACGGACCAGTGGAGAGAAAAGAAAAAGGTGTAAAATAAACGTAAAGTAAAATTGACTCAACTATCCTCTAGAAACTTATTTTACTTGATAATAGGGGATGTTGGTCAAGATTAAAAAACAACACTGAGAGTTTAGGGGAATAATGTCCCTTTACTCATCCAAAAAGGTGATTGGGAGTGCTTCTTTTGTCACTGCCAAGTAAGTCAACATGTTTCGCGCCTACTTACGTCTTAACAGATCTCTTGGCGCTACTTCAGGACTGCACATAATCTTCTCCATACAGAAAAAAGAGCGGTATCTAGGTGATATTGTACAGGTGTGTTAATGGTGAGACTATACTCACTTACTTATTCATTATGTCCTGCACGACTCCGAAGCCACCTGTTGTGGAGGCTAGATTTCTCTTACATAAGGGCATCCAGGCGATTTGCCATGCTTCCTAAAGAGGGAAGAAAAAGTGTGCCCAAAGAAACACTCTGAGAGAATTCCTCAGATATCGTAGAACAAGCCTGTTTTTTGTGAATGGCAGAATTAATACAGACAGTAGCTGTGTAACAGAACATAATCATTTATGAAACAGGTATATTCCTCATCTTGGTTAATATCTCATTTTGTTAAAACCTCAAATTTATTTTAAAAGAAAAGTTGGGACAAACTACAGTGACAAAGAAGAATTAATTTGAGGAATCTAAAAATAAATCCAGAAGAACAAATACATAGAAATTGCTGGACGTCAGTTTCAAAATCATCCCAGGACGGCTACCAATGGGGACCTCTAGAGACAGTAATGAGTGATCAAGGCAATTCCTTCATAAAGAGAGGTCAGATAACAGACCACTGAAGGACCTTTCGGCGCTAGGTAGAGAAACAAGGTGTTATCTTGACCTCATCTGTGATAACATTCATCGGCCGAGAGGCTCATGTGATGCATCTGAGCGGGGGTGCGGTACATTTTGTTAAGAAATTTATTGTGAAACAGTTGCAATCTATAATTGGGGTACAGTGCATTAGTCAGTCTACAGCAATATTTCCATTGTGCTGTGATGAGAGGAAGTTTGAGCTTGGGCTTCCCAACTGAACTAGTCCCTGGGTGTACAAATAGGTGAATTGTCCTGCATGATCACATATAAACTTGTGATGATCAGTTTTTGAGAAGATGAACTGGTCAGACACATGTCCAGTGCACGAAATAAAGGGGTGTAGTAGAGAGTGTGTCATGTACAGTGCGGAGTGCTGCTCGGAACCTAAATGATGTGGAACATCAAGTGGGTTGTGCTGTGGAAATTCAAGTATATACTGCATCAATACCCCAGCCACAGGAGCTGCAGTTGAGTTTATTAGCAGCATACTCCATTGTCAGAGGCAATTAGAAGTAGCGGGTGGCCACTCAGGAGAATATTAGGTGAGTATAACTTGTTCAAGTGGGCACAAAGGCACAGCTTATCCTATGCCAAAGTAATGCACATTACAGTGTCTATTTCAGCACTAGGGGAGAGAGAACAAACGTATAAATCACAGTAGTCAACCGGCAGGAGTCTGCACCATCTGCTTCAACAGCCAGATGTGGGTGGTCTAGAGGTGGTTGTATCCAGTAAAGTGTAAAGTATGCCTTTACATCCCTAATGGTTATGTTATATGACTAGAGCACAAAGGCCACCCTGCTAAGCGATGGGAGTTAGTGTTTCCAAAGAGACCCTCAGTTGTTTGCTGGCGCAGGCCAATGCGATGAGATGTGTGTGTAGCTTCTGAAAGAAATGGGTCAGTAGGGTATCTGAATATTGATAAACAAGTATAGGAATTTAGAAGGACTAGTACCTTAGCAATGTCAATTCTCCCTGCCATGGAAAGTGGCACTTGGGTCTTGACTGGCACTCGATCTTCCAGCCATGTCATCAGTGTGCCGTAGTTAGCTCTCCATAGTTCATCAATATCTCATCTGGGCCATATTCCCAGGTAAGAAACCATACCATGAACCCAGTAAAGTGGATATTCAGGAGTAAAACTGTCTGTCAAAATGGTGAGGGGAAAAATGATAAACTTGGACTCGTTTATATGAATACCAGTGAGGTTGCCAACTTGGATGACTTTGTAGATTATGGGGATATATGTTAATGTGATGGTACACAGATATTGTGTGACATTGTCTGTGTACATAGAGACTAGAATACTTGTAGTGTGGAAGGCAAGTCCCCACCCCAAGCAATGTTGGTGTAGGTGGGCTCCATTGCAATAGAAAAAAGGGTGGGTAATAGTGGGCACCTCTGCCTAGGTCCCCCATTACAATATCGTAATGGGGGCCATAATCTGAATGTTGGTAAGTAAACTAGGGCGCGGCAACATATAGACAGGTTTTATTCAGCTACAAAAGTGGGGTCTAAGACCAAGCCTCCGGGGCAGCTGAAATAAGAAGGGCCACTCCAAAGAGTCAAACACCTTAGTGACGTTGAGCAGAAGTGCTGCCACCTTCAGTTGCGGATGTAAGGAGTGCATAAGTGCACACAATGTGCGTAGATTGTAGGACATGTTACGGCCAGGTGAAAATCCTGATTGATCAGGGTGTGCTGTATTGGGTGTTAATGGCATGAACTGAATTGCAAGTAATTTGGCAAAGCAGTTCAGGCGGCACCTGGCCCACCCTGTCCACCTCCTCTTAGCACTGTACCCATGAGTTCTTTCCAAGATTATGTGTTTCCTCTACTGCCTCCACATCATATTCACTGAGCTTTTGCATAACTGAGGCAAGCATGCAAGCATCGCCGAAGAAGAAGAAGGCAAGCTCAAAGGCGTGAGTTTTACACTCAAGCCATCAGCTGCCTCTTATCACCTGCAACACCTCAGCCTGCTTAGCTATATACATTACCCTGAGGTAACGATAACTTGCCATTCACAGTTTTTTTATCAATAATTGTATTGCAAATGTTGCAGTGATAACATCAAAGATGCCATACAAGATCTCATCAATGATATATGTGGAGTAATTAGCTGTGCATGGCAAAGTTATAGTCACTTTAGGGTGCGAGTTATAGTTACTTAAAAGAACCTTAAATATGACTGCTGAATTTCTATGGTTTTGTACGAGTAAATTCAGAACCTAACTATAACACCCATGTAACCTTTAGTTTTTTCAGTACATTTCTATGGTTTTATAACGTAAAGCAATTTTAATTACGATACTTTATTTCAACCCCTGCTGCACATGGCCCTCGGCCGTGCATGTCAGGGGTTGGTCACAAGGCCTAGCCTGCAGCCAGTTCTTGCAACAAAGCCTTTATAACCACCTAACACCATAGCTCACACATATTTTGGCTGTGGGCAGCACAGGTTGGCCACAGGGCCTGTCTTTGTCAGTGGATCTGTGAATGGGTGTGTGAGTGTTTGAGTGGGTCTGAAAGTGGGTGTTTGAGTCTGAGTGGGTATGAGGGGGTGCATGGGTGTCTGAGTGGGTGTGTGAGTGAACGCATGAGTCTCTGAAAGCATGTATGAGTGATTGAATTACTGTATGAATGACTGTGGTTTTTCTTTCACATTTTTCCATAATCGCGAATAATTTGCAAAAATTAGCAAATTTTCATGAATACCGTGCCTGGTGACGCAAAAATATTTTAAACCCATAATTTGCACCTAAAACTCACTTATATCACACCCTTGGAGTCAGGGTACCTTCACCCTGACCTTTATGCCACTTTCAATTTCGATTTTCACCCCCAGGGCCTGTGTCCTGTGAAATAAAATGGCAGCTGCAATTTTGTAGTCAAGTTACGGTCAGCCAATTGCAACACTTCTTTTTCCATGCGTATTTCGAAAAATTCATGAATTTTGTGAATTATTCACTACCAGAGATATGCAAATGTATTTTCCCTTCAGTATCTCAAAAAATCCTGAACAGATTCACACCAAATAAGTGAAAGTGTAATCTGCGCACCAACAGCTAGTTTTCTGCCAAATTTGTGGTAATTCTGTCCAGTGGTATGGCATGTAGTCATGTCTAAAGAATCCTAAGGACATTAGCATGGAAAACTCAGCAATTTTGTAAGTCCCCTTTTTCTTGGCCTCGGCTCAACAGATCACCCTAAAAAAAATTGTGCGCAAAAAGAATCACAGTAACACTTTTTGGGAAAATTTTGTGAAGATTCATCAAACGGTGCTAAAGATATAGGCAAGTCAAGAAATGCTGTTTACATATCTATTACCCAGCGGCTGTTGCCAAGGGGTACTTATCGTCAGGCCAGCAATTCCATAGGAAATAGGAAGTGTCTTTATTGTTTTGCTGATAACTTTGGGGCAGTTTGATGAATCTTCACAAAACGTTCCATAAAAGTGCTCTTTGTTGCCTAGTGTGCACATGGAAACTTTCAGGGTGATCTGCCAAGCAGGACAAGAAAAAAAAAACATGGGCCCCAAAATGCAAAATCGCAAATAATTTTTCATATACTTTTTTCAGGAATGCTACTGCGAAAACCGATGAAATTAATTTTACCAAAATTGGCAAGAAGCTAGATCTTGGTTCAGCAACTGTGCTTTTTGTGATTTTATGTAATCTGCTCAATAGTTCATAAATATTTGTATATCTGAACAGATAGGTTTGAGAGACCCAGACAAGAGTCCCTTGGTCCCAATTTGAAAAAATAAGGCATTTTGATTTGGCCCAGGGATCTTTTTATATATAAGGCTCTGATTGGCTGTCCTCATTATGTTGGAATATTGTTGCTAGCACCCATTACATGAGCTTGGCCTTAGTGCCCTGAGTTCAGTTTTTTAAAAATAATATAAGCTAGCAGGGTAGGGATACCCTGCACCTCTTGGCCCTCTGGGGGGGTCCCAATTAGAAAAATAAAAAAAAGTTGTGATGCTGTGGGAATCCTGAGGGACTCCAACGGCATTGTGACTTAAAAAAACAGAAAACACCCACTGGCTTTTTACATGAATTACACGTATTGACATGATGGGGGGCATGCATGTTTCCTCTCTCCCTGAGCCATGCAGGGTCCTGGGGAACTCATATACATGGGGTAAGTATAGTTTAAAGGGGAGGTGGCACATGGACCCCCACCCCAAGCCTTAAAAGGCCCCAGGTCTCTCATCCCCAGGGGCCAATATATGTAATATTAGAGGAGGGGGCATGCAGCCCCACTCCCTGAGCTGGAAGAGGCCCCAGGGACCCAATTCCCCTGGGGCCAAAACTTTTTCTATTAGGGGAGGGGGCAAGTGGCAAAACACTAATTATGGGCCAAGTCTTCAAAGGCCCCAGGGACCTTATCCTCCTGGGCTAGCTGTTTCACTGTGTCCCAGGGAGCCCACCAGAAGGACACAGTACTTTTCCCTAGCTGCAGGAGCACGGGCAGGGAAAGCAAGTGTGTGCCCACCCAAAGGGAGCTTTGAAAATGCTCCCACCAGGTGGAAGCACACTTTTGTTTCCCCACCCACACTCTTGCAGGTACAGAAACTCTGATTGGTCCCTCACACTAGGCACAATCACAAACAGCTTCTCCCACTGGGCATGAGTAATTCCAGCTTTCTACGCTGAGCTGGCTGAGGCCGCAGGGGTCCTATTGCTCCCCCCATGGCATCCAACATTATGCTTTACCAGGTCACCCACTTACAATAGAACAGGTCCCAGGGGTTTGGAGTCCCCAGAGCAACTAGAGGCTTGGAGAGGGGGGCTGTATGCCCCTATCCCCTTTTTCAACAAAGAAGGCCCCAGGAGATGGGATTCCCAGGCCTATAGAGGCTTGAGGAGTGGGCCCTGTGTCCCAAATATTAATTTAAAAATAAGGGGACTGGCTTTATGCATGGTAATAAAATAATACTTTACATTAAAAAGAAACACTAGATATTCAATAATAAAAACAAATGACATGATATTTAGGTAAAGATTTCAGTAACAACATAACATATTTGTCGGACATGGCCTTTCTGCAGGGTCACCCCCAAACGTTTTTGCCTTCCTCCTCCTCTTTTTTCTGACCTCATTTTTCCTGGCTTTAGTACTCTGAGCACTTTACCACTGCCAATCCGTGCTAAAGTGCATATGCTCTCTCCCTTAAAACATGGTAACATTGGCTCATACCCAATTGGCATATTTAATTTACTTGTAAGTCCCTAGTAAAGTGCACTACATGGGGGCCTGTAAATTAAATGCTACTAGTGGGCCTGCAGCACTAAGTGTGCCACCCACATAATTAGCCCCTTAACCACTGCCACTTCAACTTAGCATTTAAAAGTACTTGCCAAGCCTTAAACTCCCCCTCTTCTACTTATGTCACCCCTAAGGTAGTCCCTAGGTAACCCATAGGGCAGGGTGCTATTTAGGTAAAAGGCAGGACATGAACATGTGTGTTCTATATGTCCTGATAGTGTAAAACTCCTAAATTCGTTTTCCACTACTGTGAGGCCTGCTCCTTTCATAGGATAGCATTAGGGCTACCCCCATATAATGTTTGAGTGGTAGATTCTGATCTGAAAGGGGTAACCAGGTCATATTTAGTATCGCCAGAATGCTCATACAAAATCCTACTAATTGGTGAGGTTGGATTTTATATTAGTATTTTAGAAATGCAACTTTTAGAAAGTAAGCATTTCTCTGCACTTAAATCCTTCTGCGCCTTACAGCCCGTCTCCAATCCACATCTGGGCTGGGCTGGTTGACAGCTCCCTTGTGCATTTTACCCAGACAACCACAAACACAGGATGCTCAGTCACACCTGCACACATCTGCATACTGAATGGGTCTTCCTGGGCTGGAAGGGTGGAGGGCCTGACACTTACATTTCAAAGGACAGTGGCCTGCTCTCACACTACTGGGACCCTGGCATGCAGGGTTGTACTGAAAGGGGACCTTGTGCATTTTAAAACCGCTCTTTGAAGTCTCCCCCACTTCAAAGGAACTTTTGGGTATATAAACTTGGTCCCTGAACCTAACAACTCAGACACTTCTTGAGAAAACAACTCTGCACCAGAACCTGCGACCTGCAAAGAGAAGCTGCCTGGCTGCACAAAGGACTCACCTGGACTGCTTTGCTGTAAAGGACTGCTGCCTTGCTGTTGCCCTGCTGGCTTGCTGGTCTCTGGCTCTGCTGAGAAGTGCTCTCCAAGGGCTTGGATTGAGCTTGCCTCCTGTTTCCTGAAGTCTCAGGGCCAAAAAGACTTCATCTCTGCAAAGAAACTCCTTGTGCGGCGAAAATCGACGCAAAGCCTGCCGGAATCAATGCACAGCCTGTCCAGCAGTGAGAAAACCACCACATCGCTGAACCGGTATGACACAGCCCGGCTTCCTGAGTGGAGATCGATGCAGCACCTTCGTTGCAACTGGAACATTGATGCACAGCCCACTGCATCAACACATCGCTGAGCCAGAATGACGTAGTCCAGCTTCCTGCAAGAGGAATCGACGCAGCACCAGCCGCGCCGGCAGAAATTCAACCGCATCTCCCGCCGGATCAACGCAATAGCTGTGACTTCGCCCCGAACGCCCAGGATTTAAACGCATAGTCCCTGGGCGTCAAAAGACTCTGCATCGCAAAGAGGATTAAAGTCTGCGAACCGGAACTCAATGCAAAGCACTTGCCGCGTGGAAAAGAATCGACACACTGTCGATGTGCGCCCGGAAAACTGACGCACATCTACCTTTTTCCATGTATCTCCTCCTCTGCAGTCCTCGTGCGTGTAATTTTGACATAAACCGGGTACTTTGTGCTTGCAAGAGACAATTGTTGCTTTTAAGAACTTAAGACTCTTCTTATCATTACAAAAGTTATATTTCAACTTGTGATTATTAGATCTTGATCGTTTTGACCTTAATTCAACCAGATAAATATCCTACATTTTCCTAAACCTGTGTGGTGTCTTTGTGTGGTGTTCTCATTTTGTTATTGCATGATTTATTGCACAAATACTTTACACATTGCCTTCTATGTTAAGCCTGACTGCTCCAAGCTACCAGAGAGTGGGCACAGGATAATTTGGATTGTGTGTGACTTACCCTGACTAGGATTGTGATCCCTATTTGGAGAAGGGTGTATACTTCTGCCAACTAGAGACCCCATTTCTAACAATATTGAACTATCAAATATTGAAATTCACTAGTTATAGTTATCTCTTGTGACTATAACTTGTGACCTTGCAATGCACTGTGAAGTAACCAACATATTACATAACTTTAGATGTGTTCAATTACATAATTGAGCTCATCACTGCAACATCTGAAGTGACATCATTGATGACAAGACTTTGCATGGGAGGGGGGTGCAAGTTATAGTTACCTTAGGTTACAATTTATGTTTACTAGGAATAACTATAACTGGTGAATTTCAGTGGTTTTGATCTTTTAAAATAGCATGATTTAAATGACATTTTCACCTAATTAAAACGTCCCTTTAACTTTCTTTTTTTTCCGGTTCACAGCTATCAGGCTGAAAGATAAAAACCTATAACAGCTTCACTTTAGCCTTTGTCAGTGGGTAGGTCAGCTAATACCAGGTCAATTAGCATAAGGCAATTCAATGTTCTTCAGTTATTTCTGGGATATATTATTCAAAAACTACTTCACACAACTTTATTTTTATGAGCCGTAAAATCGGAATCTGACCTGTGATCTGTGCATTTCGAACACGGAAGTACTTATGCACAACATGCCACATGTATCGCCACTTGACGCCTCTTGTATTAGGATTCAACATTGATTTTGGGATAGCAGCCTTCTGATTTAACCCACTGGCTGTAGGATCTAAGGGCCAGATGTAGGTAGTAAGGGTTTTGCGACTCGCAAACTGCGAGTTGCAAAACCATTTGCAGAATGGTGCCCCTTGCGATTTCCTGCACTCACAGGGATGGTTGCCTGCTGGAGAAAGCAGACCACCATGTCTGTGACTGCTTTTTTAATAAAGCTTTTTTTTTTTTTTTTGTATTGCAGACCGTTTTCCTTAAAGGAAAACGAGTTGCAAAACACTTGGGAAAATGAAACCATTTTGTTTCATTTTTTTTTAGAGTAGGCAGTGTTCCATTGGACCACTGCCTGCTCTGAAAAAATATTTTTGGTGACATTCACAAAGGGGAAGGGGTCGCATGGGGACCCCTTCCCTTTTGCGAATGAGTTAGCACCCACTTCACATGGGTGCTAACTGCGAATTGCTTTGCGACCGCGTTCGTGGTCACAAAGCAATTCTGCATCGCGGTGCGACTTGCAAATAGGAAGGGGAACACCCCTTTCTATTTGCAAGTGGGAATGTGCATCGCGATGCCCGTTTTGCAAGGCGCAAACTGCGAATTTTGCAGTTTGCGCCATGCAAAACGGTTCCTACATCTGGCCCTAAGAATCATTCTAAGCCACAGTGTGGATACTTTGCCACAAACCGTGCACTGGGGCTATTGCTATGCGGCTTGGCCTGAGTTCTTAACACATTGGATAAGGTTGTGTTGGTAGATGCATAGTTTATTAAAAGTTTACTGACTTACCTTATTAAATAAATTTGGACTGGTGCCTCTATTGCCTACCATATCGTTTTTAGAGTTTGCATTACATGCTTTAAACCCCTGACCAACCATCTTCATTATAGTTTTTTCCTATTCATTGTTTTTCTTTTTGCTGTTTGTTGTGGATCGTTACATCGTTATTTTCTTTCACTGGTGCTTAGCTTGATGCAAAGGTAATAGTAATTGGCACTGTCAGGTAGTCACTTGTGTTCAGTTCTGTGATTTGCAAGCCACTGAAATGTGGGGCACTACAACGGTACTACTACATTCAGAGACATTACATTATCAGGGCCGGATAACCCCTGTTCATGGTTTTCTTTTTTTTTTTAGGTTACTGTATCTGCCAAAAAAAAGCCTTCTAAAACCTAAGGGATTCCTTAGTGTTTGGTGGTGGAGTCATTTCATTGAAGAGCACTGTTGCTTTTGATTTCATGCATTCTTACATCAGCTGCATTGAAGACCACCCTTCTAGAGAGCAGGGCTCAGATTATGAACACTTGCATTGCTTAGCTTGTAAAAGAGTAAGTTCTGGGGTCTAAAGTTGTTCTTGCTAATTGCCAAGGCTATCTAGTCATGTATTATCCTCGTGCATCTTTAATCCATCACCACACACTCCCTTGCCCTTAATCTCACTATTACTGGTCATTTGTATGCCTGCTTTCGCCTTTGTCACTATGTTTCCATCTTTCTCTCCCTCATTCTTTCTCCTTTTCTGCATTTTACTCGCTCTTATTTTGGATCGAAGTCTGCTGATGAATAATAAGTCCCAGGTCCCCTTCAGCCACTGGCTCGAATTAGCACTATTGTTAGACTTTTGCCTATGCAGGGTCATCCCCAGTCTTTTTTGCCTCCTGCCTCCTATTTTTTTCGGACCTGTTGCTGTTGGCTTTTCAACTCTGAGCACTTTACCACTGCTAACCAGTGCTAAAGTGCATATGCTCTCCTGTTTAAATTGTATGTAAGTGGTTTATCCATGATTGGCATATTTGACTTACTAGTAAGTCCCTAGTAAGGTGCACTAGAGGTGCCAGGGCCTGTAAATCAAATGCTACTAGTGGGCCTGCAGCACTGGTTGTGCCACCCACATAAGTAGCTCTGTAATCATGTCTCAGACCTGCCACTGCAGTGTCTGTATGTGTAATTTTACACTGTAAATTCGACTTGGCAAGTGTACCCACTTGCCAGGCCTAAACCTTCCCTTTTCTTACATGTAAGGCACTCCTAAGGTAGGCCCTAGGTAGCCCCAAGGGCAGGGTGCAGTGTATGGATAAGGTAGGACATACAGTAATGTGGTTTATATGTCCTGACAGTGAAATACTGCCAATTTCGTTTTCACTGTTGCAAGGTCTGTCTCTCTCATAGGATAATATGGGGGCTACCTTTAAATATGATTAAAGTGTAGATTCCCCTAGAGAGTAGATGGACATGTGGAGTTTGGGATCCCTGAACTCACAATTTAAAAATACATCTTTTAGTAAAGTTGATTTTGAGATTGTGCGTTTGGAAATGCCACTTTTAGAAAGTGAGCATTTTCTTGCTTAAACCATTCTGTGACTCTGCCTTGTTTGTGGATTCCCTGTCTGGGTCAGTTTGACAGTTGGGTTGTTTTTCACCTCACACCAGACAGTGACACAAAGGGAGCTGGGGTGTAATCTGCATTTCCTGATTAGCCATCTCTGCTAGGAGGGAGGGGTGGAGTGGTCACTCTCATCTGAAAGGACTGTGCCTGCCTCTGACAATGCTGTCTCCAACCCCCTGGTGTGTGTCTGAGGCCTTGCCTGGGCAAGGCAGGATTTCACAAGAAGGTGTGAGTCCCCTTTGAAGAAAGGTGACTTCAAAGACTAAAATGGGTATAAGAAGGGCACCCAAACTTACAAACTTTAGAAACACTTCTGGAACCAAGAGGAACCTCTGCCTGGAGAAGAGCTGATAGCTGAGGAAAACGTGCTGCCCTGCCTGTGACTGTGCTTTGTGGAGCTTTCCTGCAGTGCTGCTTCTGCCAGAGTAAGAGGGCAAAGACTGGACTTTGTGTGCCTTCCATCTTGAAGAAGAAATCTCCAAGGGCTTGATGTAGAGCTTGCCTCCTGTTGTTGAAGTCTCAGGGATAGCAAAGACTTCTTCCTGCCAGCACCTGGAGTCTCTGGAGAGACCCCTACTCTGCTCTGTGGTGCCCTTCCAGTTCCTGGGACCCTGAAAGGAGAGGCTGGCAGCCTAAGGACAAAAATACACGCACCGAGCGCCGTGCGGAGAAAAGATCGACGCGAATCCGATCGCGGCTGAGAAAACGACGCGACGCCGGTTCCGCAGCTGAGAAACGACGCCGCAGGAAACGCGACCGAAAAACCGACGCCCGGAGCAGGAGAAACGACGCGCAGCATCGCTGACGGAGGCTGAGAGATCGCACCCCGCGCCGTGGGACTTTCGGATCGTCGTGTGGCTGGCTTTTTCAACACGCACCGCCGTGCCGAGTTGTTTTCGACGCACACCGCCCGTGCGGGGTTATTTTTTACGCAAACCAGGTACATTTACACGCTAGCAGCGCTAGTGTGTTGTTACAACTACCTAAAGACTCTTTTTATTTTAAACCTTTAAAAAATCATAACTTGACTTGTGTATGTTGGATTTTTGTCGTTTTGGTCTTGTTTTGTTTAGATAAATATTTCCTATTTTTCTAAACTGGTGTTGTGTCATTTTGTAGTGTTTTCATTAAGTTACTGTGTGTGTTGGTACAAATACTTTACGCCCAGCACTCTGAGGTTAAGCCTACTGCTCTGCCAAGCTACCAAGGGGGTAAGCAGGGGTTAGCTGAGGGTGATTCTCTTTTATCCTAACTAGAGTGAGGGTCCTTGCTTGAACAGGGGGTAACCTGACTGTCAACCAGAGACCCCATTTCTAACATTGGAAGCAGCGACGGGATTGGACTTGTGTTTGTACTTGACATACAGTAATTAAGTGTACACTACTGTTTTGATCTCAGACCACTACGTGACCACATACTACTTGTTTGGTGATCTTTTGATTTTTCTCTTAAGGACTCTTTTTATTCTACTTCCATGATTTTGCTGATCCCTTGACTGATTCTTTTTACTTCATTGGGAAATTATTTTTTTCTGCCTTTTGGAACTTTGCACTTGTGATCATCATGTCTCAATCTGGAGATGCAACAGCTGGAGCTGTGTTTGAAATGGAGAAACTGAAGGAGTACCCAGTTGCTCAATTGAAACAGTTCCTTAAAGATCTTGACTGTCCCACTGAGAGCTCCACCAGGGAGGGGGAGCTGCAACAGGCACAGAGGGCCTGGGTGACAATCAAGAAGGCTGGAAGGCACACAGAGGAGGAGAATATGGGGGGGGAAGTGCAGAGGATACACAGTGGTGTAGTGGAGGAACCTGTTACGCCTGGGGGGAGGGTCCCCAGGAGGGATGGCAGGGTGTCACCCAAGGGTCTGACTCCTGAAGAGTTACAGGACAGACAGGCAGAGAGGGAGTACCAATGGGAGCTGAAAAAGCTCGATTGGGAGCTGGAAGAAAGGAGGAGGAACTTAGAGATTAAAAAAATGATTTATGCTTACGAGCTTAAATTGAAAGAGCTGGAAGTCATGAGGGCTGAGTCCAGCTGGAATGGTGGCAGCAACAATTGTATATCCAGTGATGCTGCAGAAGTGCACATGCCCAGAGAGGTGGTGCCCTACTTGAAGGAGGGAGTTAACACACGCCAGGAGGTTCAGGGGTATGAGGTAGCTCCAGTGATGCACAGGGTCCCTGAGGTGGATTGGGGAACTGGCATGGGGAGTCATATTCCTACTGGTGGGAGGGACACTCTACTGACTCTAGTTGAGAGTGACAGGGAGAGGGGTTCCCCCCAGGTAGAAGTCCTGGTTATGGAGTGTGAAGACATCCCAGAAGAGTGTGGGTTGAGTGTCAGGGACAGTCAGGTACTGTCTCACCAGTCTCAGGAGGGTGATGTGGGGTGCTTTGTCAAAGCAGAGTCACTGGATGGTTGGGTGAAGGGTACTTTGGTTAATTCATGTGAGGGGCTGAGTGATGTAATTGCTGGAGAGCATATGTCTAGTCCTTATTTTCCAGAGCTATGCCAACACCAGGCGGAGTGTGAGTTCTCTGACCCCAGGGAGCTTACAATGGAGGCAGACTTCTGGGTGAGTACCAGAGAGTCTGAAGAGGCATTTGGGGGTGCTCCTGAGAGGAGTGGTCTAGGTAGTTCCCAACCAGGTGAGGTAGGGAAGGATTGTAGTGTCCCAGGTAGGTCCCAGTGTAGTGGGATGGGTGAGGGACCCCATGTCCAGTCTCAGAGGAGAGGGAATGGGGATGGGTTGAGGCCCAAGGTGCCCGAGATCCGGTCCCAGGTCCAGGAGGGTTCCCTGCGGGAACACCAGGAGGGGAGCCTAGCCTGTACCATAGGGCCATCTGTTGAGGGAGACCCCACAGTGTCAGGAGAACTTGGGGGGGCGGCTGTAGCCAGCGTCCCACCAGTTCTGGTGTCTGGCAGTATCACTCCTAGTGAGGGGGTGCAGAAGTCCAGACAGAGGGTTGAGAGGGGGTTGCGGACCCCAGTGGAGAACCTGGAGGGTCAGGGGTCAGCTCTGAGAGCAGAGCCCCCCATGAATGACCTTGGTGAGACCATTTCTGGGCTGGGGGGAATCCAGACTCTGTCACATGGGCAGAGGTCAGGAGACCTGCGCCAGCCAGACTCTTGTGTGGCCCTTCGGGACAGTGTGTCCCTTGAGGGGGGTAAGTGTGCCCCCCTGGAAGTCCTGGTGTGCCAGGCAATGGTTCAACCGCAGGGTGGTGACTCTGGGTTGAATAATCAGGTTCAGGGGGTAAACTCTGACCTGATGGGGGGTAAGTGTGCTCCCAAGGAAGTCCTGGTGTGCCAGGCAGTGGTTCAACCGCAGGGTGGTGACCCTGGGTTGGATGACCAGGTTCAGAGGGTAAACTCTGACCTGGTGGGGGGTAGGTATGCCCCCCAGGAAGCCCTGGTTTGCCAGGCAGTGATCCAGTCTGTGGGTACAGACCCTGGATTGGGAGGCCAGGTTAAGGGTGTCCCCCCTGACCTGGAGGAAGGGGCTACTGCTAACAGTGCCCCTACCATGTTGTCTTCTGGGGGGGCCACTCCTAGTTGGGTGGTTCAGGACCCCAGAAGAGAGGGCAGGGGGAGGGAAGCCTCACCCCTGGCCCTGGTCCAACCTGAAGGTACAGACCCCAGGTTGGAGGATCAGTTGCAGGTTAACATCCCTGCACTGATGGAAGAATTGTGCAGGACTGCTTCTACAAGCACCCTGACAGTTTTTGACTCTGGGGGTGCCGCTTCTGCAGGGAGGGTACAGAGCCCCAGAGGGGAGGACCAGGGTCAGGTTAACATCCCTGACCTGGTGGAAGAGAGAGTGGTCAAAGGGTGCCAGGCACCTGGGGCTACCACCCCCCACTCTCCACAGTCACAGTGGTTAGAGAGGCCTGAGGTCGGGCTCTCATCCCTGACAGTTGTCTGGGGCCACTGTGGCTTGCTGTCCTGGTGGACAGAGTTGCCCCTGGGGGGGGGAGTGGGCAACACCACTGTGTTGGCCCTGGTGGTACTATCTGCCCATTGCAATACATCTGTGAGCAAAGTAAAGTTAGGTGTTGCACAGATGGTGTCTGTAGATGTGGAGAAGGGTTCCCCATGGGTTAGCTTAGTGGGCCCTGAGAGTATGGACAGAGGGATCCAACTGGAGTCAGGAAGGCGTAGAACTGGAACATGCCCCTGCTGTTGTGGGCCTGGGTCCCTGTTCTATCGCCCCAATCAGGGAAGTACATCAAGGTATTGATTGTTCTCCCCTGGCTTTAGGCTGGTAGGGGGTCGTGTTAGACTTTTGCTTATGCAGGGTCATCCCCAGTCTTTTTTGCCTCCTGCCTCCTATTTTTTTCGGACCTGTTGCTGTTGGCTTTTCAACTCTGAGCACTTTACCACTGCTAACCAGTGCTAAAGTGCATATGCTCTCCTGTTTAAATTGTATGTAAGTGGTTTATCCATGATTGGCATATTTGACTTACTAGTAAGTCCCTAGTAAGGTGCACTAGAGGTGCCAGGGCCTGTAAATCAAATGCTACTAGTGGGCCTGCAGCACTGGTTGTGCCACCCACATAAGTAGCTCTGTAATCATGTCTCAGACCTGCCACTGCAGTGTCTGTATGTGTAATTTTACACTGTAAATTCGACTTGGCAAGTGTACCCACTTGCCAGGCCTAAACCTTCCCTTTTCTTACATGTAAGGCACTCCTAAGGTAGGCCCTAGGTAGCCCCAAGGGCAGGGTGCAGTGTATGGATAAGGTAGGACATATAGTAATGTGGTTTATATGTCCTGACAGTGAAATACTGCCAATTTCGTTTTCACTGTTGCAAGGTCTGTCTCTCTCATAGGATAATATGGGGGCTACCTTTAAATATGATTAAAGTGTAGATTCCCCTAGAGAGTAGATGGACATGTGGAGTTTGGGATCCCTGAACTCACAATTTAAAAATACATCTTTTAGTAAAGTTGATTTTGAGATTGTGCGTTTGGAAATGCCACTTTTAGAAAGTGAGCATTTTCTTGCTTAAACCATTCTGTGACTCTGCCTTGTTTGTGGATTCCCTGTCTGGGTCAGTTTGACAGTTGGGTTGTTTTTCACCTCACACCAGACAGTGACACAAAGGGAGCTGGGGTGTAATCTGCATTTCCTGATTAGCCATCTCTGCTAGGAGGGAGGGGTGGAGTGGTCACTCTCATCTGAAAGGACTGTGCCTGCCTCTGACAATGCTGTCTCCAACCCCCTGGTGTGTGTCTGAGGCCTTGCCTGGGCAAGGCAGGATTTCACAAGAAGGTGTGAGTCCCCTTTGAAGAAAGGTGACTTCAAAGACTAAAATGGGTATAAGAAGGGCACCCAAACTTACAAACTTTAGAAACACTTCTGGAACCAAGAGGAACCTCTGCCTGGAGAAGAGCTGATAGCTGAGGAAAACGTGCTGCCCTGCCTGTGACTGTGCTTTGTGGAGCTTTCCTGCAGTGCTGCTTCTGCCAGAGTAAGAGGGCAAAGACTGGACTTTGTGTGCCTTCCATCTTGAAGAAGAAATCTCCAAGGGCTTGATGTAGAGCTTGCCTCCTGTTGTTGAAGTCTCAGGGATAGCAAAGACTTCTTCCTGCCAGCACCTGGAGTCTCTGGAGAGACCCCTACTCTGCTCTGTGGTGCCCTTCCAGTTCCTGGGACCCTGAAAGGAGAGGCTGGCAGCCTAAGGACAAAAATACACGCACCGAGCGCCGTGCGGAGAAAAGATCGACGCGAATCCGATCGCGGCTGAGAAAACGACACGACGCCGGTTCCGCAGCTGAGAAACGACGCCGCAGGAAACGCGACCGAAAAACCGACGCCCGGAGCAGGAGAAACGACGCGCAGCATCGCTGACGGAGGCTGAGAGATCGCACCCTGCGCCGCGGGACTTTCGGATCGTCGTGTGGCTGGCTTTTTCAACAGGCACCGCCGTGCCGAGTTGTTTTCGACGCACACCGCCCGTGCGGGGTTATTTTTGACGCAAACCAGGTACATTTACACGCTAGCAGCGCTAGTGTGTTGTTACAACTACCTAAAGACTCTTTTTATTTTAAACCTTTAAAAAATCATAACTTGACTTGTGTATGTTGGATTTTTGTCGTTTTGGTCTTGTTTTGTTTAGATAAATATTTCCTATTTTTCTAAACTGGTGTTGTGTCATTTTGTAGTGTTTTCATTAAGTTACTGTGTGTGTTGGTACAAATACTTTACGCCCAGCACTCTGAGGTTAAGCCTACTGCTCTGCCAAGCTACCAAGGGGGTAAGCAGGGGTTAGCTGAGGGTGATTCTCTTTTATCCTAACTAGAGTGAGGGTCCTTGCTTGAACAGGGGGTAACCTGACTGTCAACCAGAGACCCCATTTCTAACAACTATGATGCAGCGTAATGTTGCCCTGGTGTCCCGCGCACAAAAATGAAATTTGCACTTACAGACTGATTAAAAACATTTTCCCTCTAGTAAGTCAGTATAAAAGGCATTTCTGACTCAGAAATTCAGTGCTAATGTTTTCTCCACTGGTAGTTCAGTAGTAAGTATTCTAATAACTCTTTGCCCATCGGTCTAGCTTTGAAAGAATATTGTTTGTCAACAGTCATTTGATTAAAGTCTGATGTTGCAGGTAAACAGAATAAGACAGACAATATCAGGCCACAACAAATTAAACCGAATAAATACAATTGTTCCTAGGCGAACTTAATTCTTCATTTATAGAATCAGCACAAATGCTGTAAAAACTAACCTATTAGAGCAGCGAAGCTACCCTGGCAATACATTTGTTAAGAGACCACCAAGAACTTGCAATCTGGCGTATCTAGCGTTGAGGTCAGAAAGTTTCTGTATCGACTTTGCTACTAATCACAGCTGCCGGCTGGCAGAAGGAAGCCTATTGATTTTCCTCTTTCTTGCGCCGATGGCACTGCTCTTATCGGTGCGCACTTGCCAGCGGGGAGGATGGACAGGTTGTAATTAGCGTTCTAGACCTGAGTGATGGAAGCCACAAAGATGTGACAAGAACATGAGCTTTGATCCACCAGCTTCATGGAACATTTGCTGGCAGCACTACCGAGGATAAGAGAAGTGGATTTATGTGCGAACTGCGTCGTTTATCAGGTTCAGCAGGTGGCCTGATAAGTGAGAACCTTTAAATTAATCAACCTAATAGTCACAGTTTTGAATTGCAGGCCACTTCCTTTCTGGTGACATGATAGGAAGCAGGCACTGCACTTCGTCTTCTTAAATGTAACATAGTTTGCAATGGTAAAAATATACAACCTACTCGCATCATTTCATTCTGCGTCCAAAGATACTACCTTCGTAAACCTATGGCTTGTCTTGACAGACAATGTATGCAATATTCAACTTACGTCCCTCTTATTGACGGACTAGTGTTGGATCATGAAGGGTGCAGGCACCTTGGAGTCAATAAATGTAAATGTTCATTTTGCACTTGTATAGCACACTACTCACCCGTTGGGTCTCAAGGCGCTGTACGCATACCGCTGTGGAACCCCTCCTGGCTTTTCCCTGTGATGCACCCACTCCTGGACAACCCCCAGGGTGAAGCCAGGTATCCAAGCGCTGTCAGGGCCATTGTGGAGATTAAGCAAGCTATTGCCCACAGTTACAGAGTGGGATCCATTAATTAGGTTAGGCACTGAGGCGAGAATTATCTGGTCAAAGGGAATTGAGCCCAAGACCTGCTGGTCCCGGGCCAGCTCTCTGCATCAGGGTCTGCCGCTCTAACCATTGTGCCACACTTCTCCACAGAAATGGATTTCAATATTTAAATGATAATGTCTTACTCACGTCTGTATGTCTGGGTTCGCTCTCCATACAGTCTCTGTGACAAGGTTGTGCTGCTTAGAGCACCTCAGACCTATCTCTATTTTTCCTTCTCATGTATCTCATTTGGGGAAGATTCGTTCAGGTTTAGTTCAGGCACGTGCCATCCACGTTGAGCCAAGAAAAGACTTATGGCCACATTTAAAGTTCAGAGAGGCTTCTTCCATTCTCTGCAAGAAACACTGGCAAGGCGTAGAACCCACCAGCTGAATTTCACTTACAACACTATCCCTATGGTGGAGGACCTTCATCTGGCATTTCAGAAATTGGAGGACTTTCAGGTCATTCTATGCTCCAAATGAGGCTGCAAGTAACTGCTACTCAAGGCAAAGTGGTAGATCAGATAACTAGGTAAATTCTATGTATCCAATGTATCCAAGGCAAACAGATAAATATGCAGATCCTGGTATGTTTCCTCTCAGTGAAGACCATCAAACTATCATAACTCTGTCTAGAAATGAACAAGGTATTCTGTGAACATGGAACTACTTTGGAGAAAAGAATATGGTCATGAGAGTTTATAATTAATTCAGGGTCAAAGGCTGTCCCAGAAAAGTACATTCCTCCACCACTGACATTCTCTTTTGCCTGAATATCGACCTGCAACAATATCGACTGCAAGCTATTGACATGCGTTGTCCTTTCAAGACGTGAATATCATGTACTCAAAAACAGAGATTTTACACAGTCATAAAATTGAGTCAGTTTGTCCACAATAGAAGGTGCATACTATCCTTAGGAGAAGCAGTACTGGTGTAATGCATGAGAAAATATATACACAACCATGTCCAAACTAATTACAGCAAATACTAAAATATGATGGTAAAATTATAATATTAACTTTATTAAGACAGGAGGGTAATGTTTTATGAACCAGTGCGTAGATACGTACACAACCATTCGGAAGCAGTGGGTAAAAATCAGACAGACCCACGTGTCCCTAAACAGATACACTTAAAGTAAAATTGAGGTATCGTGACCCAAGTCAGTTGCCTTGTGTTTTTGTGGTTTTCAAAATAAAGGACTGTCATCATAACAGCTCCTGAAGCCCAGGAGTATGCATTTTTGATGGCAGTGTACCACACAAGTTACAATGATATATATGTATACACACACACACACACACACGTATTCATGAAATATATATGCTTGAAAAAAGCAAAGGATAAAGTTACGTTATAGTTAGGAATTGTAATATGTCACTTTCCATTACAAAAAAAAAAAACATTATAATTCACTCAAAAAATGGTTAAAGGGACGTTAAACTTAGGTGAGAATATCAAAAATAAAATTCTATATAAAACCACTGAAATTCACTTCTTACACCTATCTCAAATAACTATAAATAGTGACCTGAAAGAACCATAAGTCATAACCCTGCAACGTATTTTCTTAAAGAATTCTGCAAGTTTTCCTCTTTCTAAAAGCAAATTAAATATCATTATAAAGCAATATTTGGGCACCAATAGCAAACACAGAATCACTTTCCTGTCATATGCTAATGACCGTCATCCACTAGTAAGACTAAACATGTCAATGGATCAATTTAAATAATGATTTCAGATCTGTAAGAGATTGTGTTCGGGTGAATGCCCTGGCCAGCAGCAACCACAGTTCTTCTCAGGGTGAAAACACATGTTAACCCTAAAATAACTTGTGCTCAACCCTGCAATAGTTTGGCACAGAGCAGTCAGGCTTAACTCAGGGGTAATTTTTAAAGTATTTGTGCAACACTTCAAACAGTAACACAGTAAAATCACACCACAAAAGGATCCCACACCAGTTCAGAAAAATAGAGTAAATTTTATTAAATCAACAAGCCCAAAACAACAATAATACAATCAGTAGAACCTGAGATATGTAGGTTTAACAAATTTGGTGAAAATAGTGCCAAAGTGCACAAAGCGCCTACTATGGATATGTGATCGAACCGGACCATGATAAAGTCACAAGTTCAGGCTGACCATGATGAAGCGTGTGCTGGCTACAAGGACCCAGTTAGGCCCACTGAACAAAGTACCTTAAATCCTGGTTTGAAGAGTGTTGTGAAGATCTATGCCTCAGATACCTTGCACAGCTGAAGTGATGCATCTGTTCCGAGATGCAGCGAGGCTGTGGTGAGAGGCCTTGCATCATCATCAAAGATCCTGTCACAAGGGCTTGCGATGAGAACTTGAGTGTTGCGGATATGTTGCGCAGTTGGGGCCATGCTTCGGTTTCCCGGAGGTGCAGGGCTATGATTCGGAGTTGGGCATCATTGTCAAGACTGCCATTGATCAAGGATGCAAAGGCCTTCACCGAGGGTGCATCACACAGCAGCAGCTCTGAAGTGGCTGTGGGCTGCGAGGGTGATGTGGGTTTTTGCAACAGGTCTGATTGACGCAGCAGCAGCGATGCAACAGTTGTGTTTGAGGTCACAACGTGCAGCAGGGAAGATGCTACATTTCTGCAGGATCCACAGAGGCTGGTAGAGTACCTCAGGCCCACCTCCAGAGTGGCACCACATTTAGGTTAGACTCACAGATGGCAGAGTCCAGGTGCTGGGTTCGAGGTTGTTTGAGCCTTCTGTACCCGACACTGGAGTCACTTTGGGGTCCTGAGTTCAACAGATGCAGGTCCAGTCCTTCTCATCCTATCCAGGCAAGAGGGCAGTAGACAGCAAGTCAGCACAGCAGGGCAGCAGTTCCTTTAGACAAGCAGTCCACCAGAGCAGCGTTCCTTTTAGCAGAAAACAGTCCTTCTTCCTAGCAGAGTATCCACACAGCTGTATGGAAGAGATGGTGTCTGAGGTCCAATATTTATACCTGGGTCCCTTCCTCTGGAAGGTAGGAGAAGCTTCTAGCAGTTCCCTTTGAAATCGCCAGTAATCCTGCCTTCTGTGTTTTGGCTCCAGACTAAAAACAGGGCGCATGCAGTCCTTTGTGTGGCGGTAAGACACAACCTATTTAAGTGTAAGTGTGGCTGTGCTTAGCTCCTCCCTCCCATCCTGTCAGTGATGGCCCATCCAGCAACACATAAGTTCCCTGTGGCTGTCTAGGAGGAATACACAAAGCTCAACTGACAGTTATACCCAGTCATGTGGCCCAGAGACAGACTATAGGCAATAAATGGCTAAGACAGGAAAATGTCAACTTTCTAAAGTGGCACTTTTGAAACTGTAGTTTAAAATCTGACTTCATCCATAAATTAGGATTTTCCTTGACAATTCCAAAGACACCAAACATGAGTTACCTACTCCAATTTGGAAGTTGCAGATTATTAAATGTTAGAAGGTAATTCCAGTGTTATCCAATGGGAGACCTAGACCTTGCAGTGAAAAACTAGTTTAACAGTGTCCCACTACCAGGGCATGTAAAACATAACTTGTCCAACTTTTCAAATACACTGCACCATGCCTCTGGGTTGTCCAGGACCTACCCCAGGGGTGACCTATATGTATTAAAAAGGAAGGTCTGGGCTTGGCAAAATGATTATTTTTCCAGGTCGAAATGGATATTTGAAACTACACACAGAGTTTACAGTGGCAGGCCTGATATGTTTGAAGTGCTACTTAAGTGGGTGGCACAATCAGTGCTGCAGGCCCACTAGTACCATTTCATTTATAGGCCCTGGGCACATGTATCATCACTTTATTAGGGGCTCATAGGCAAACTAAATATGCCAATTGGGGCTAAGCAAACGTTTCCATGTGTTAGGGAGCGAGCACATGCACTTTAGCACTGGTCTGCAGTGGTGAAATGAACAAAGTCCTAAGGCCAACAGACACAAGATCAGCAAAAATGGAGGAGGAAGGTAAAAGGGTTATGGGGGAAGAGTCCCCTGTTGCTGACAGGTCTAGCAAGATCCACCCTGCCAAGTCTTTAACACTGGTTGGTAGCTGCAACCCTAATTGGCTCTTGGTATCTTCAGAGAAATAATAACATTGGTGCACAATGTAAGAAACTCTGGCTTTACACATGCACAGCGTGCTATGAAGGCTTATGTTCCACATATTGGCCTAACTGTGTACTCCCATCTAGCCACATACAAGAATATGATCCATGCAGTGATCAACATATCTGCAGCACAATTTCATTTAGTTTATGTGAATGTCTGTATTTTTCAATCGCATATCTAAGACGTTAGGCAGCACACAATATTAACACAAGATATGGAAGGACATGTTCCCACTATCTTATAAAAGAGATCATTTGTCTATAGAATGAAACAGCCTCCACTTGCACACAATGAAGAACCACCTCAAGTGCAAATGCTTTAGCATTATACATAGGCGCACATCCATACCCAGCCAGCTTATTCATAAACCAAAATATTACACATTAATAACCTTGCTAATGGAGCTCAATTTTAACTCAGACTTCTACAAGGTGTTAAGCAATTCATCACAGGCTCAGTTGATTCAAGTTGTTATGGCCCTGCTTCTGCTGAGGCTAAACTATGGCAACTTCATACTGGTACGTATTCCCCAAATTCACTTCGCCCCCTCAAAGCATCATGAGAAGCCACAGCCTGAATGTTCACAAGGTCTAAAACCATTGACTACTTCCCATCCATTCTTAACTCTCTGAAGTGGCTTTCTATTAAAGTAAGAAGTGTTTTCAAATTAGCATGAAACACTCATAAGTTGGTACAAGATGGCTCCCTACACTAACACGATATGAAACTGTAGAATTCAGTAGGTCAGCATCAACTGAGGAGCTCCATCACTCTCCTCCTTTTAACCACACTAGTCCTGAAGAAATGTAAGACTCAAATAATCATTCTAAGGAAATGCACCAGAGTACAAAAGGATATAAAACCCTATACCTCCCACAATGAGGGCTATTCCTTCTTATGAATCATTGAAGGGCAATGGGAAAAAAATACTATTTCAATGAGACTACTAATTAAAGATGTCAGACCTACGCAAATTGTCCAGCTAGCTGGCAGTAGATGCACAACCTTTAAACTCGAGACCTAAAACGTCTGCAATTGAAGCCTAACTAAGTTATCATGTTGTTTAGATCAGTGTCCTCCAGTTCAATTATAAGTGTATAATTTTCCTTTCGGTTGCTTGTCTGAATCAGGAATGTAATCTTCTCGTAGCTCGATCATACGTTTTACTTATGTGAATGTAGTAACTGTTATTGATACTACAAGATGAAAAAAATAATCCTATGTAAAGCACTCTAACGCCCTAGCCTCTTCTCCGTGCTATACAAAAATGCAAAAAATACAGAAAAATTAGACGAAACCCTCTAATGCAATGGTTCCCAACCTGTGGCCTGCGGACCCCTGGGGGTCCACAAAGACTCCTCAGGGGGTCTGCAGCTGCTTGGAAATGTAATAATATTAACAAATTAGATCCTCAGCTTTCAGTAATGAATCGTTGGGGGGGTCCCCAGATTCCAATAATGATTCAGTGGGGATCCCCAGGTTCCAGTACTGATAAAGTGGGGGTCCACAGAAGTCAAAAGGTTGGGAACCAGTGCTTATTTTGTGCTTGTTGTTTCCAGTGCGGAACACCAGCACTTATTTTTGAGGGCCAGCACTTATTTTTCTGCCTCAAGCATTTACTGCGAGCAAAAGACACATATGGGAAAGACGGAGGAAGATAAAAACGAAAAAGTGTCACAATGGGAGAAAGCAGAAAGCTGCAAGAGTGAGCTAAATATATATATATATATATATACACTATGGATGTAGGTAACTATATGTATGGCAGGAAGCATATCGCCAACTAACCAATGATGATCATTCTGAAAGGCTACGGGAAAATCCCATTGAGAACCATCAGAAGATCTACCTTGAGATGTCAGATCAATGGTTGGATGTCAATTGCTTGAACAGGAAGAATATCAATAACTAAAAATGTTTCTCCAAGAAATCCATGAATTTATTTTCTACCCAAGATCCATAAAAACATACAACATCCGCCGGGTAGACCTACTATTAGTATGACAAATTCTCTTTTGGAAAATACATCTAGATATTTAGATTTGTTTTTATGTCCTTACGTCACTGAGCATTCATCTTATTTATGTGACACAATGGACTTCCTGTCTAAAATTGAGAACATCCCTTGGCAAGACAGCTACTTATTGGTCACCTTGCCTCTTTGTATACGTCCATCAAGCACCAGTACGGCATGGAAGCTTGTAGATAGTTTTTGAAAACACGCCCTATTGAACATTTACAACACACTGAGATGCTAATGATGATGTTATCATTTTGTCTGACACACAATATTTTTAAATTTGACAATCAATACTATCTCCAAAAACAGGGTACTGTGATAGGGGCTTCTTTTGCTCCCACATATGCTAACTTGTACACAGTATGGTGAGAGAAAGAAATAGCATGGTCTGAAGCTATTGATACCCATATGGAGAAAGTTGTGTTATGGATACGATTTATAGATGATCTCTTCCTTATTTGGGATGGCTCTGAAACTGCTTTACAACAATATGTAGATGTACTCAATGAGAATGAGTTCAACATCCTCTACAAATACATTGATTGATCCACCTAGAGACAAAGTGGGATAGGAGTCCCATTGAATTCTTAGATGTTCTCCTCAAAGTAAAAAATGACAAACTAGAAACCTCCATGTTTCGCAAACCCACAGCCTGTAACTCCATATTATGGCAATAATGGGCACCCAAAGACTTTAAAATGGAGCAGCCCGTATAGTCAATTCCTGCGGGCTCTCAGGATTTGTTTGGATGACAATACATTAAAAAAAGAAGTAGTGGCTATGACACAGAGGAAAGACAATATCCATTTAATATTTTGATTGATGCACATAATAGAGTTAAGTGTAAGAAGAGAGAAGAGGTACTCTTCAAGAGTCAGCATCTGATTCCAGATAAGACAGATGACCCATCTACAACAAGACTCTTTTTAGAATATAATCATCAACACTCAGCTCTTAGACAGATTATGACTCATAACTGTCATGTTTTGCAACGAAATCAGCATATTAGGATGAAAATAGACCAACATCCCCAAATTGAATATCGAAAGGCTTTTTCGCTGGGTGATCTATTGACCAAAATTCTTTTTTTGAAGAAAAGGATTAAGGAGAACACATCCTGGTTGACAAAAAGAGCATTGGGTTTTGGAACTGTGGACATTGTAAAGCCGGTAAATATGCTGTTAATATGCAATGTTTTGAAACCTTTGAAGGGAGAAAGGGTTGCATTACAGATAGAATCACTTGTGAAACTGAATATGTGATTTATGTCATACAATGTGGCTGTCACGAGAAATATATAGGCAGTGCTATTCATAAACTTAAGTTCAGTTTTTTGAAACACCTTAGAGCCATAAAAAAATCAGGACAGATCCTATCCACTAGCCAAACACTTCTAAGACACACATGGACGGGATTGTAGTACACATACCTTCTATGGTATTAAAACAATTAAGTAGGTCCCCGTCTCGGAGATAAGACATTGGAACTAAAATGCATTGAATCTAAGATTATTCTTCTGTTGGGCTCAAAAAGAAAGGGGGTCATAACTTAGATGCTGAATTACATGTGCATTTATAACAAATCATACAATGCCCTATAGTGGACTCTCAATAATTGGGAGATATGCTCCACTACAGATAAGTGGCTCTGAACGTTCAGCCCATTATGCATATGATTATGTATAAGATCTATTTGATGAGTATCACTTGACAATAATATACTGGAACAACAGATACATAGATATCGTAATCAGATTCACTGAAATGTTCAAGAAATTGCTTTAATTGAACTATTCATTAGCACTTTATTAGATTATGAGCACATCCTCTTATAATAAGGTATTATAGTTTAAACTGGTAGTCAGACTCGAGTCTACTATCTGTATTATCATAGATGTTTAACATCAAACACGGTTGTCCAATTGTGTTGCGCCTATGTGATTCTGCGATTTCATGTGATTTGCGGTCACAGAGCACAGCAGATAGGATTCATGTTGGGCACGATGAACTAAATGCACGTTGTTTTCCTATTTCTGTGTTTCAATAGAAATCCTCTTTGTAAAGTACATACAGTTACCATGTTTAGGTTATTTGTGCAAGACTGAAAATGTGATAATTTGCCTCTTTTATCTTTTTTGAGACATGGCCATCTGTATTTATACATTGCAGCTGTCCCAGGTTTTCCAAGATATATGGATAAGCTCCTATGAGCTAGATTTGAAAACCAATAGACAAGTTGAACACAAGTACACACAGTCCCTAGTAAAGTAATTAGACTTAAACAATGGGGAGGACGTGAGATCATATGTTTTTTTATATGTTTTATGTCCGATTAAGATTGAGATATATAGGTGGACTTACCTATTTTTGCACATGCCACTTTACCTTAATTATGTATTACATAATATGCCCTATTGGTCAGCAGTTTTTATATATATATATATAAATATATATGGATCACAAATAACTATATTTATGATGTTAGAGGTTTTCTATGGGCCAATGGCTTGTTTAATTAGAAAGCACATGCAATATTTGATATTTTATCAACTTTGTGACACTACAAGAATGCGGTCGTTTAAGCACATAGGCGGTCATTCCGACCCTGGCGGTCATGGACCGCCAGGGCCGGGGACCGCGGGAGCACCGCCAACAGGCTGGTGGTGCTCCCAAGGGCATTCTGACCGCGGCGGTACAGCCGCGGTCAGAAACGGAAAACCGGCGGTACCACTGCCCAGGGGAATCCTCCATGGCGGCGCAGCTTGCTGCGCCGCCATGGGGATTCCGACTCCCATACCGCCATCCTGTTCCTGGCGGCTTTGGCCGCCAGGAACAGGATGGCGGTATGGGGTGTCGTGGGGCCCCTGGTGGCCCCTGCAGTGCCCATGCCAGTGGCATGGGCACTGCAGGGCCCCCCTAACAGGGCCCCACTGAGAATTTCAGTGTCTGCATAGCAGACACTGAAATTCGGACCCTTTCCACTCCGCCGGCTCCATTCGGAGCCGGCATCCTCGTGGAAAGGGGTTTCCGCCCAGCGGGAAACACAGAATAACCGCGGCGGTCTTCTGACCGCGCAGCGGTATTCTGGCGGCTCCTGCCGGCACCGCGGTTACCGCGGCCGGCGGGAGTCAGAATGACCCCCATAATGTTCAACTAAGACAATAGATATAAGACTTGTATATTATAAGAGGTAACTATGTTCATGGAGGGAGTCTCCAGTAGAAGGCGTCAGCCAAAACGTGTTGACATTCCAGTCTGATTGGGAACGGAATGCTATTCATAATAAATTATATCACTTTGATTCATCAAATGGCTGTTGTGTTTAGTGCAATATTGAAGCTATGGATGCGCATTGTGGTGCAGCTGTTCGACAAGTGATTTCTAACTATGTTACAAATAATAGGAAGGCGCAGCGCAGAAACTCAAATGTATTCACGAGACATTTTAAACATGGTCAGCTGCAATGCAAATGAAAGGAAAGTATATTCAAAGTAAAAGAGGAAGATTTTTATTGCTAAAAGCACTCAAAAAACGGATATAAACATTGTGTATGAAAATACAGTGATGATTTAGAGAAGCTAACATTAGAAGCAATATTTTGAGTATAATATTGTGTATTAGTGTTCTTTGACCTACGTAATTAATTAATGCACTGCAGCTGTGAAACTTTGAAAAGCGTGAAGAGAGACTCTGTGGCTTTAAAGCCATGATTTAAATGGAAGGCTAAACATGTGGTTGTTTTTTCATATCAGGAGAGACCAATGATTAAGGCTGACATCAGCAGCCGAAATGCGTCAGGAAAATGGGAGATATTTTGAAAGAAAATGAAATAATTTGCTTCTGAGGAATGAAATAACTCTTGCCTCTGTGATGGAAAATGAAAAATAAAGTGCCTCTTTTCCCTGTGAGCCTGAGTACGGCGCTTCACTTTGTGTGGAGATATTGTTGGAATATATATATATATATATATATATATATATATATATATATATATATATATATATATATATATATATATATATATATATGTATATATATATATATATATATATATGTATATAGCATGTAAGTTATGCATTCCTTAATTGGATCTCTTGTTTTGTTTTGTTTCTTTCTTTTTTCTCTTTTTTTTGTCCTCACACACCTCACGAAAACTCCTATATCAGCCCCATAGTTAATCTTGGCACCCTTTCCAGAGAGAAGCTGATCATGCCAAGGAGCCTCCATTTCCTCTCATAGACATCGAGCGGTAGATGGTATACCCACACCAACCAGTCTAACGAAAGAGGGGGAGGAGGAGAAATAATCATTGGATGTTAATATACAAGGCCTCACTTTATACCCTCCCTATTGCAATATGGGCATACTTAACTTCCTTGCCACTTGAGCAGAGGGGCCCACATTTCCTCTTTCCTCTTACTTGAGCCTCCCACCGCCAAATCCATTCTTGCAGAGTAGAAGAGGGCTTGCAGCCAAACCTCGAGCAGAGGATGGGTATTCACTGTCCATTTTCAACATATTTCCCTCCTGGCCACCAAAATGGAATAAAAAATTAAGTTCTTATGAGCTTTATGTCCTAGGAAATTTAGAGGGAATTCGGCTATCGTACCCTTCAAGTGTAATGGATGGGTGAAAAAGATGGCCCTGTATGCTGACAACCTCTTAGTATATACGGCAGACTTGTTATCCACCTTGCCCATGCTGTTGACCTTAGCTGAAGACTTTGGTAAAGTTTTGGGGTTTCGGGTGAATACGGAGAAAACAGAGGCTATGGCTTGGAATCATATGTCGGTGGGGCAAATACAACTGAAGAGAGAAATGAAATATTTAGGGATTTCATTCACTCAAGACATTGATCAGCTTGCAATGACAAATCTAAAACCAGTGGTAGAGGAAGGGTGTAGATCTCTTCAGAGATGGATGTATCTCCCCTGACATTGGTAGGGAGGGTTAATTTGGTAAAAATTATGATTCTGCCTAAACTTAATTTTTTGTATACCTCTATACCTTTACTAATGCATAAGGAGTATTTGTTAAAGCTTCAACAGACTATTACTTCCTTTATTTGGGCATCAGAAGGCTGTAGTATCTCATGGGAAAAAAATTGAGGAGAAAGAGAGAAAAAGGGGGGTTGGCGCTTCCGGATTTAACCTATTATGCTTGGGCATTCCAGTTGAACCCCGTAAAAATGCTGTTTTCCATTCCTGACTCCTCGGCTATTGGCGTAATGTTTAAAGCTATGTTGGGCACTGTCAAGGGAGCCTCTAAGGGATATCTTTACAAGTTTGGAGATCCAAAATTCTTCAACAAAAAAAAATTGAAAATCCTCCACGATCTTGCAACAAGTTGGTATCATTTGAGGGTGGCAGCGGGAGCCAGCTATTAAAGCATATATGCTCTGATTTGGGACTCCCCTGGTACTGGTGAATGCTTAAAGGGCATCTTAGCACTGCCACTGAAGAACGCAGGTACAGTGTCCTGGGGGAATCTATTCAGTGAAGGAGTGGTAATCTCTCTGAAAGATCTTGAGGTTAAGATGGGGGGTGCTTTCTCTAGACTGAAGTATGCTCAAATAAAAGACTGGTTACGGGAATCCTGAGTATAATGTGGGGCTGACGGATTTTTGGAGGAGTGTATGTTAGCAGTGTCCCCCAGGCTCAAGAGTGTTTCAAATTGGTATTGGGAGATATCAGAAGTATTGGATGGGAAATTTACACAGCCCGTCTCCCTCTGGGGGAAGGTTATGCCGCAAAGAAAAGATGTGCAGTGGTGGGAACCTTCTATGTTAACTCTGTTTAGGATAGTAAAGCCGGCATCTTTGAGGAGGAATCATTTGATTACGATACATAGAGCATACCTATCCCCCGGAAGGTCTCTAAAATAGGCAGTAACAAGGCAAGTAAGTGTCCTAAATGTGACTTACAGCTTGCTTCTGATGTTCATGTGTTTTAGGAGTGTCTAGTGGTGGAGCTCTTCTGGAAAGATCTATGTAAATATCTATCTTGCATGCTAGGATGGGACGTTTCGGTAACTCTCCCTCTGATTATCTTTGGGCAGACAAAAGGGGTAGGTGGTGAAAGTCACAACGGACATAAAGATCTTTTGTTTTGTTGTCATACTACACAATCATATGCTTTACTTGGGAGCCCATACTGCAAGTACAGGCTGCAGGTTGTGTGTTTCATTTTCAATTGCATTTCTCCTCCTTCACTCAATTGCATTTCTCCTCCTTCAATGTTGGCCACCTCTAACAGCTCATTCGTGGTGGAAGCACAGGTGCCAAATGGCCTGTTTCTAATGTGAGGCTTTCAGCCAGCCCTGGCATTTTATCAAGCAGCATTTCCATGAGTTGCTTTCTAAGACTATATTATGAAATTACAGGATCCTGGATACAGTGTGATGCAGCATGAATGCAAAACATCGGTTGAATGAAGACTGCAGTAAAGACATGGGCCCAGATTCTCAAAGGTTTAGCGTCGGTTTAACATTGCTTTTTTAACGCTAACATTTTTGGGGCATTTACAAACCAACGCAAATAGGTATTTGCGTTGGTTTGTGTGGCAAAGTAAAGCAAAGCAGCACACAACGCTGCTTTACGTTACTTTGCGTCAAGGGGGCATTACATGGGTGGTACATGGGCATACCTGTGTTACCACCCATGCTTTTTGATGCTAAACCTGATTCTGAAACATCAGAAGAAAGGGTTTAGCGGCAAAAATTAACGCCTTGGAATAGCAAGTGGAAAACAGAGAAATTATTTTATTTCTCCCTGCTTTTCCAACTTTACATTTGTGCTGCACTGTACAGCAAACATAAGTAGTGGGAAAAGCATTTGCTTTTGTCTAGCCATAATATTTTGTACAGAAAGGATGCACTTCCTGTACAAAACCTATGCTAGACTCACGCACATACCCTAGCACTATGGCGCTAAGGTGTGCATGGTGCACGGCAGCTGAAATCAGCACTGGCACTAGGGAGAGGGGAGGAGAGTGCCATTTCTATGAGAATATGGTGCTCTCCTGCTCTCTTCTTGTCATGCAACGCAGCGCAGCAACTGTGAGTGCTGCGCTGCGTGTCCCGTTACCTACCAGAATCTGGGCCATGACGTTATTTGGAATCAGTATTTGACCATTGGCAGGTGATTGATTGGCCAGCCACCTAAGGCCATTTTGTGCCTTTCCAACTGAACAAGATGAACTGAAGCTAGTATAGACAAACACACAAAATCATTGTATTGAATACATTTAAATCATGTGAATAAAGCATTTAAAGAGAAATTACATACATAGAGAAAAAGAGGACAAACATCTGGATCACAAGTGAGGGGGCAGTGGACGGGAGGGGCATTGTTTGCTGTCAGAGCAGGGGTTTAGGACGGTCTGTTGTCGGTCTGTTAGTGATGGCAACAAGGTGCACCTAGTTGAGGACTGGTGGCATTGAGGGTGGCTGCAGAGGGAAGCCATTGCAATGTTTTAAAAACCAAGATTTGCTGTTGTTTTTAGAATTATTGATATGCTTATGTTGGGTAATGTTTGGGAAACTTGAATCTTTCAAAATAGACCCAGTGAGCTATTGATTTGGTGTATGGGGGGGGGCAAATGATGGTAGTTGGGATGCTGGTGCAAGTATATCTGTTTAGTGCACACAAGTAAGTATACCCTTTGAAGACAAATAGAGGCTGGGTAGCTCTGTGTCTGGTGAGCTGAGGTTCCATATGAAATTGTGGGTAAACACAGTAGGAGTGTGTTGCCAGTGTAAAGCATGTTAGCTACGTATTTGCTGTGCATACAAGCACCTGAGTGAGGGCACTGCTACAGTATACAGTTAGAACAGAAAGAGGTGTAGGAAGGTAGCCTCTTTCTAGCCTTGTTACCCCGACTTTTGGCCTGTTTGTGAGTGTATGTCAGGGTGTTTTTACTGTCTCACTTGGATACTGCTAGCCAGGGCCCAGTGCTCATAGTGAAAACCCTATGTTGTCAGTGTGTTTGATATGTGTCACTGGGATCCTGCTAGCCAGGACCGCAGTGCTCATACGTTTGTGGCCTATATGTGTTCCCTGTGTGGTGCCTAACTGTATCACTGAGGCTCTGCTAACCAGAACCTCAGTGTTTATGTTCTCTCTGCTTTCTAAATTTGTCACTGTAGGCTAGTGACTACATTTACCAATTCTCATTGGCACACTGGTACACCCATATAATTCCCTTGTATATGGAACCTAGGTACCCAGGCTATTGGGGTTCCAGGAGATCCCTATGGGCTGCAGCATTTCTTTTACCACCCATAGGGAGCTCAGGCAATTCTTACACAGACCTGCCACTGCAGCCTGAGTGAAATAACGTCCACGTTATTTCACAGCCATTTTTCACTGCACATAAGTAACTTATAAGTCACCTATATGTCTAACGCTCACTTGGTGAAGGTTGGGTGCCAAGTTACTTAGTGTGTGGGCACCCTGGCACTAGCCAAGGTGCCCCCACATCGTTCAGGGCAAATTCCCCAAACTTTGTGAGTGCGGGGACACCATTACTCTTGTGCACTGCACATAGGTCACTACCTATGTGTAACGTCTCCATGGTAACTCTGAACATGGCCATGTGACATGTCTAAGATCATGGAATTGTCCCCCCAATACCATTCTGGTATTGGGGGGACAATTCCATGATCCCCCGGGTCTCTAGCACAGAACCCGGGTACTGCCAAACTGCCTTTCCGGGGTTTCCACTGCAGCTGCTGCTGCTGCCAACCCCTCAGACAGGTTTCTGCCCTCCTGTGGTCTGGCAGCCCCAGCCCAGGAAGGCAGAACAAAGGATTTCCTCTGAGAAAGGGTGTTACACCCTCTCCCTTTGGAAATAGGTGTGAAGGGCTGGGGAGGAGTAGCCTCCCCCAGCCTCTGGAAATGCTTTGATGGGCACAGATGGTGCCCATCTCCACATAAGCCAGTCTACACCGGTTCAGGGATCCCCCAGCCCTGCTCTGATGCGAAACTGGACAAAGGAAAGGGGAGTGACCACTCCCCTGACCAGTACCTCCCAGGGGAGGTGCCCAGAGCTCCTCCAGTGTGTCCCAGATCTCTGTCATCTTGGATTCAGAGGTGTTGGGGGCACACTGGACTGCTCTGAGTGGCCAGTGCCAGCAGGTGACGTCAGAGACCCCTTCTGATAGGTTCTTACCTCTCTTGGTAGCCAAACCTCCTTTCATGGTAGCCAAACCTACTTTTCTGGCTATTTAGGGTCTCTCTTCTGGGGTATTCTTCAGATAACGAATGCAAGAGCTCACCAGAGTTCCTCTGCACTTCCCTCTTTGACTTCTGCCAAGGATCGACCGCTTACTGCTCCAGGACGCCTGCAAAACTGCAACAAAGTAGCCAGACGACTACCAGCAACATTGTAGCGCCTCATCCTTCTGGCTTTCTCAACTGTTTCCTGGTGGTGCATGCTCTGGGGGCTGTCTGCCTTCACCCTGCACTGGAAGCCAAGAAGAAATCTCCTGTGGGTCGACGGAATCTTCCCCCTGTTAATGCATGCACCAAATGACTGCATCACCGGTCCTCTGGGTCCCCTCTCATCCTGACGAGTGTGCTCCCTGGAACACAGGAACTCTATCCAAGTGACTCCCACAGTCCAGTGATCCTTCAGTCCAAGTTTGGTGGAGGTAAGTCCTTGCCTCCACATGCTAGACTGCAAACCTGTGTACTGCGTGATTTGCAGCTGCTCCGGCTTCTGTGCACTTCTCCAAGGATTCCTTCCTGCACAGCCTAGCCTGGGTCCCCAGCACTCTGTCATGCAGTGCTCAACCCTCTGAGTTGGACTCCGACGTCGTGGGACCCTCCTTTGTGACTCTGAGCCAGCTCTGGTTCACAAATCTTTTAAGTGCCTGCTCTGGTACTTCTGCGGGTGCTGCCTGCTTCTCTGGGGGCTCTCTGAGTTGCTGAGTGCCCCCTCTGTCTCCTCCTCCAAGCGGCGACATCCTAGTCCTTCCTGGTCCCCAGCAACACCCAAAAACCTCTGCCACGACCCTTGCAGCTAGCAAGGCTTGTTTGTGGTATTTCTGCGTGGAAACACTTCTGCAACCTTCAGCACGATGTGGGACATGTTCCATCCAAAGGAGAAGTTCCTAGCTCTCTTCGTTGTGGCAGAATCCTAAGCTTCTTCCATCCAGAGGCAGCCTTCTTGCACCTTCATCCAGGGTTTCCTGGGCTCCTGCCCCCCTGGACACTATTGCGACTCTTGGACTTGATCCCCTTGCCTTGCAGGTCCTCAGGACCAGGAATCCGTCTTCAGTCCTTTGCTGGTGTTTGTGGTTCTTGCAGAATCCTCCTATCACGACTATTGTGTTCTATTGGGGTAGTAGGTGTACTTTACTCCTACTTTTCAGGGTCTTGCGGTGGGGTATCTTAAACACCCTGGCTGTTTTCTTACAGTCCCAGCGACCCTCTAGAAGCACCCATAGGTCTGGGGTCCATTTGTGATTCGCAATTTACTCTTGGAGTATATGGTGTGTGTTGCCCTTAGACTTATGTTCACCTATTGCATCCTATTGTAATCCTACACTGTTTGCATTACTTTTCTTACTATTACTTACCTGTTTTGGGTTTGTGTGCATATAACTTGTGTATATAACTTACCTTCTAAGTGAGGGTATTCTCTGAGATACTTTTGGCATTTTGTCATAAAAAAAAAGTACCTTTATTTTTAGTAACTCTGAGTATTGTGTTTTCTTATGATATTGTGCTATATGATATAAGTGGTATACTAGGAGCTTTGAATGTCTCCTAGTTCAGCCTAAGCTGCTTTGCCATAGCTACCTTCTATCAGCCTAAGCTGCTAGAAACACCTCTTTACACTAATAAGGGATAACTGGACCTGGCACAAGGTGTAAGTACCTCTGGTACCCACTACAAGCCAGGCCAGCCTCCTACAGCAGGTGGCCTCCTCCCCCAGCAAAAACAGGTAGTTTTGTATTTGATAATTTTGATGTGTCCAGATAGTGTTTTAGGGCATTTCCTGTCACCAGCACTAGGTCTACCCACACAAGTGAGGTACCATTTTTATGAAGAGACTTGGGGGAACGCTGGGTGGAAGAAAATTTGTGGCTCCTCTCAGATTCCAGAACCTTCTGTCACCGAAATGTGAGGAAAAAGTGCTTTTTGGCCAAACTTTGAGGTTTGCAAAGGATTCTGGGTAACAGAACCTGGTGAGAGGTCAACAAGTCACCCCATCTCGGATTCCCCTAGGTGTCTAGTTTTTAAAGATGCACAGGTTTGGTAGGTTCCCCTAGGTGCTGGCTGAGCTAGAGGCCAAAATTCACAGCTAGGCACTTTGCAAAAAACAGCTCTGTTTTCTTTGGGAAAATGTGATGTGTCCAAGTTGTGTTTTGGGGCATTTCCTGTTGTGGGTGCTAGCGCTACCCACACAAGTGAGGTAACATTTTTATCGAGAGGCATGGGGGAATGATGGGTGGAAGGAAATTTGTGGCTCCTCTCAAATTCCAGAACTTTCTGTCACCGAAATGAAAGGAAAAAGTGTTTTTTTTGGCCACATTTTGAGGTTTGTAAAGGATTCTGGGTGACAGAACCTGGTGAGAGCCCCACAAGTCACCCCATCTTGGATTCCCCTAGGCATCTAGTTTTCACAAATGTGCAGGTTTGGTAGGTTTCCCTAGGTGCCGGCTGAGTTAGAGGCCAAAACCTACAGGTAGGCACTTTGCAAAAAACATGTCAGATTTCAATGTAAAAATGTGATGTGTCCATGTTGCGTTTCCTGTCTCGGGCATTAGGCCTACCCACGCAAGTGAGGTACCATTTTTATTGGGAAACTTTGGGGAACACAGAATAGCAAAACAAGTGTTAATGTCCCTTGTCTTTCTCTACCTTTTTTCCTTCCAAATGTAAGACAAAGACGTCTATTTGAGAATTCATATGCTAGTATGGGCACCCTGGAATTCAGAGATGTGCAAATAACCACTGCTTCTCAACACCTTATCTTGTGCCCATTTTGGAAATACAAAGGTTTTCTTGATACCTATTTTTCACTCTTTAGATTTCAGCAAATGAATTGCTGTGTACCCGGTATAGAATGAAAACACACTGCAAGGTGCAGCACATTTATTGGCTCTGGGTACCTAGGGTTCTTGATGAACCTACAAGCCCTATATATCCCCCCAACCAGAAGAGTCCAGCAGACGTAACGGTATATTGCTTTTAAAAATCTGATATCGCATCGCAGGAAAACGTTGGAGAAAAAAGGCAGTTTCAATTTCCATTTACCTCAATTTCAATATTTTTTCTTTTCAGCTGTTATTTTCTGTAGGAAACCCTTGTAGGATCTACAAAAACTACCCCTTGCTGAATTCAGAATTGTGTCTACTTTCCAGAAATGTTTAGCTCTCCGGGATCGAGCATTGGTTTGACAGCCATTTCTGTCACTAACTGGAAGGAGGCTGAAAGCACAAAAAATATTAAAAATAGTTTATGACTCGGTAAAATGCCAAAATTGTGTTGAAGAATTTGGTTTTTACTGTTCCTGAAAGCTGGGATGATGGTGATTTTAGCACTGCAAGCCCTTTGTTGATGCCATTTTTAGGGAAAAAACCACAAGCCTTCTTCTGCAGCCCTTTTTCCAATTTTTTTGAAAAAACTGAAATTTCTGCTGTATTTTGGCTAATTTTTTGGTCTCCTTCAGGGGAACCCACAAAGTCTGGGTACCTCTAGAATCCCTAGGATGTTGGAAAAAAGGACACAAATTTGGTATCGGTAGCTTCTGTGGACAAAAAGTTATGAGGGCCTAAGCGCGAACTGCCCTAAACAGCCAGAAAAAGCTTGCCACCTGATGGGGAAAAGACCTGGCAGCGAAGGGGTTAAAGACACAAACAGAGATGTGCTACATTGTCGACTTTTTTAACCTGTATGGACAGTTTCCAAAACTGGCCATGTAAATTAGGTGCATGCAGTGGGTGTGCAGTGGCTATAATTAGGCCAAGGGCACTATTTTAGCAAAAATTTCAACAGTTAATACATGGATCTTACTTTACTGTAGATTAATTGATCCCCCTTATGATGCAAACTTCGTACCACATCAATCATCTTAATCAAGGAAGCGGTCTATCATACCCAATAAAACCAACGTAGATACAAATTTACCATACACCCCTCATAAGCATGAAACCCACACACACTAAAATATGAATGCAACCTGAAATGCATCACACCAAGATTCCATTAACTAATATGTTCTTACATGCCTAATGCAATGTACACATCACTCTATAGTGCTGCCTTGGAGGGTGGGGGGGTGGACCAGTAAGGAATGAAGGGCTGGAAAATTGAATGAACTCCACATGCTACACCAAGTTTTTATTGCTTGGCAATTTTACCATTCGTTTTGTTCTGGGAGAAAGGTGCTTTTGGTTGGTTCAACTTTACAGCTCAAGATTTCTGGGTAAATGCGGAAGGCGGGTTAGCAATACGTGGTAATGTAAATGCTGTACATTAATCTGCACTATGTCAAGTATTTAAACTCCTTTTATTGAGTTGCAGTATTTATTTAATATTTATATTTCTGGGGCTTAAATGAAACGTAAAACTATTTTCATTTCCAACGTGAGCACTCTTTATACACTAGGGTAGGATGCACACCTCAGTGTACAGTGTACACGATTCAAGATATTATGGTTCTCAGGACAGAGAAAGTAATTTAGTTACTTCGTTTTTAACATGTTTACTTGACATCAGTGATTAACACAAGCAAACCTCGTTACGAATATCCTTTAACTGGTCTATTCTTGAAGTGTTAACCTTTTTGGTGCGGGCGTCAGCCACTGGCCGACGCCCACACACCCTCCCTGGTGCGGGTCACGACCAGTGGCCGACACCAGGAAGGGTATTAATAAATCCTCGGGTGCGTCGCACCCCAGGATGTATTTTTTTTTTTTACCTTTACCCGGGAGACACGGAAGCTTCCGTGTCTCCCCCCCACCCCCCACCCACCCCTTTGTGACATCAGCGCTCCGCAAGGCGCGCTGACGTTTCAAAGGTGTTTTCCCCATCAAAGCAGGAAGCAGCCTTGCGGCCGCTTCCTGCTTCGATGGGGAAAACGGCCTTCCCCACGTTCGGGAAGGCCTCGTAAGAAAGGGGAGAGTCTCCCCTTTCTTACGAGGCCTTCCTGAAAGTGTTTCCTGGCCCCCGGTCGCAGCTGTGCTGCGATCAGGGGCCAGGAAACAGTTTCAGGTTTCCTGGCCCCCCGATCGCAGCAGGAAAACTTTCAAAAGGCCTCGTAAGAAAGGGGAGACTCTCCCCTTTCTTACGAGGCCTTCTGAAACTGTTTCCTGGCCCCCTGCGATCGCCCCCCCCACCCCCGGGGGAAATTGTATTTTAAAAAATAAATAAAAATGAATAAAATAAAAAGACAGGGGGTCGCCCGTGGGCAGGGTGACCCCCTGTGGGGGCAATCTTTTTTTTTTAGATGTTGTAGGGTTTCCCTGGGGGCCATTTTGGCCCCCAAGGAACCATACAACAACAAAAAAATTTTTTTAAATATATGTAGATCTATATATATTTATATAGATATATCTATGTAGATATATCTATGTACATGGATATATCTATAGATATATCTATGTAGATATATATATAGATAGATCTATATATATCAATCAAAGAGATTTATAAAGCGCGTTACTCACCCGTGAGGGTCTCAAGGCGCTTTGGGGGAGGGGGGGGGGAAGGAAAGGGCCTGAGAGGTTCACTGTTCGAAAAGCCAGGTTTTGAGGCCCTTCCTGAAAAGAAGTAGGTTTTGGGTCTTGCGAAGGTGGGTTGGGAGGGCGTTCCAGGTTTTGGGTGCAAGGTAGGAGAAGGATCTGCCCCCGGTGGTGGTGTGTTTGATGCGGGGGACAGAGGCGAGAGAGAGGTCAGCTGAGCGGAGGTTTCGTGTAGGGGTGTGGAAGGTGACTCTGGTTGAGGTAGGCAGGGCCTGTGTTGTGGAGTGATTTGTGTGCGAGGATGAGGATCTTGAAGGTGATCCTTTTGTCAATGGGGAGCCAGTGGAGGGATGTGAGGTGTGGAGAGATGTGTCCGGGGAGGTCGAGGATGAGTCGTGCTGCTGAGTTCTGGATGCGTGTAGTTTGCGCTTGAGTTTTAAAGTGGTGCCGGCGTAGAGGGCGTTTCCGTAATCAAGTCTGCTGCTGATGAGTGCATGAGTGACAGTTTTTCTGGTCTCTGTGGGGATCCATTTGAATGTTTTTTTCAGTATACGGAGTGTGTTGAAGCATGAGGAGGTGAGAGCGTTGATTTGTTGGGTCATCGAGAGGGAGGAGTCTAGGATGATGCCGAGGTTGCGTGCGTGGTTGGCGGGGGTGGGTGCAGGGCCTAGCGTGGTGGACCATCATGAGGGGTACCAGGTGTTTTTGTGTGGGCCAAAGAGGATTATTTCGGTTTTGCTTGAGTTGAGTTTCAGGTGGTTGGCTGTCATATATATATCACTTTTGTCAATATGGGGGTCATTCTGACCCTGGCGGTCCATGACCGCCATGGCGGAGGGCGGCGGAAGCACCGCCAACAGGCTGGCGGTGCTTCCTGGGTGATTCTGACTGCCGCGGTCAGAAAAGGGGAGCCGGCGGTTTCCCGCCGGTTTCCCGCTGGCCCAGGGAATCCGCCATGGCGGTGCTGCTTGCAGCACCGCCATGGGGATTCCGACCGCCTTCCCGCCAGCCTGTTGCTGGCGGTGTCCACCGCCAGAACCAGGATGGCGGGAACGGGTGCCGTGGGGCCCCTGGGGGCCCCTGCACTGCCCATGCCACTGGCATGGGCAGTGCAGGGGCCCCCTAACAGGGCCCCACAAAGATTTTCACTGTCTGCTGTGCAGACAGTGAAAATCGCGATGGGTGCCACTGCACCCGTCGCACCCCTGCAACTCCGCCGGCTCCATTCCGAGCAGGCTTCATTGTTGAAGGGGCTTTCCCGCTGGGCCGGCTATGTGTGTGGTTTCCCTGGGGGGAAAAGGGTCAGACTTGTCTAGTGGCAGTTTTAGTGCCATAAAGAAGCGCAGAAGTTTTATATGCCTACTGCAAAGAGCAAATCTGTATTTTATGTAAATAGCTGAGTACATTAGTAAAGTCAGCCATTACCTGCGCTATAATACCAATGAAATGTATGTGCAGGGTGGAGGGCGGCTATGGAGAGATGAAGGGCACTTTTGCTGGGTGGTAATAAGGGAATCCTAGGAGGAGGGAGTGTGAGCACCCATAATGATTGTTGGACTGGGCGCAGGAGGTGCTAAAGACTGTGATGAATGGTATGTGACAAGGTGTTTTTTGAGTGTCTTGAAAGAACGTGCTGATTGAGGGAAGAAGCGCAGGTAAGGTGGCCTCTACTGTTGCACGTATCTCACACACACCACCGATTTTGTGAATGTCTACGTAGGCTAGTATTTTAGAGCAACAGTTTAGCCAATAGCAGAGATGGCATCTTGATGGATGACTGCTGCCTGCACTCGGGTTATAGAGGACCGCTCTGACATAGGATCAGAGACTGAGATATCAGATACTGAGACAGCATCTGAGGGATAGGACAATGGCGCAGACTCTGGGAGTGATTTTTCAGTCGGAGGAGTCCCATTCGATAACTCCTCTTCCAGTACATTATGAGGAAGGTGATGAGGACAGTCCTGCTGTCCCTTCGCAAGCTGTTTGTGCAACTGGGTAATAGTGGGTTAGCCCAACCCAGAGAGCAGGTGAATGCGGCGGCAAGCAGAGAGAGAGAGAGAGTGCTCTCTTGGGAGCTCCCCAATTTAGTTCAGCCCCAAATTCCACCGCCCAAATCGTATTGTGGAGACATCAAAATTATCTATCGCAAAACAAACTGGTTTTGTAAGGAGGCACCTGTGTTTTTGGTCCTGGATCGGCGGCCATATAGAGAAACACACTAAACCCAAACATTTCTGGAAACTAGACATTCGGGGGAGTCCACAGAGGTGTGACTTGTGTGGATTCCCCAAAGTTTTCTTACCCAGAATACCCTGCAAAGCTGAAATGTTGAAAAAAAACTCAATTTATCTCGCATTTCTGTCACACAAACTACAGGAATATGCTGGAATCCACAACATTCCTACCACCCAGTGACTCCTCACCTGTCCTGATAAAAATACTATCCCACTTGAGTGCCTACACCTAGTGCCTGTGTCAGGAATGGATCACCCCAGGGTCAACAGCTGCCTCACGTAAGGACCAACATTGACCGTTGTGTGATCTATTCCTGTGGCGGGCACCAGGCCTACCCACACAAGTGAGGTATCATTTTTATCGGGAGACTTGGGGGAACGGTGGGTGGAAAGAAATTTGTGGCTCCTCTCAGATTCCAGAACTTTCTGTCACCGAAATGTGAGGAAAACTTGTTTTTTTAGCCACTTTTTGAGGTTTGCAAAGGATTCTGGGTAACAGAACCTGGTCAGAGCCCCACGAGTCACCCCACCTTGGATTCCCCTACGTCTCTAGTTTTCAAAATTTGCACAGGTTTGGTAGGTTTCCCTATGTGCCGGCTGAGCTAGAGGCCAAAATCTACAGGTAGGCACTTTGCAAAAAACAGCTCTGTATTTTGTCAAAAAATTGGATGTGTCCACGTTGTGTTTTGGGGCATTTCCTGTCGCGAGCGCTAGGCCTACCCACACAAGTGAGGTATCATTTTTATCGGGAGACTTGCGGGAACGCTGGGTGGAAGGAAATTTGTGGCTCCTCTCAGATTCCAGAACTTTCTGTCACCGAAATGTGAGGAAAACTTGTTTTTTTAGCCACTTTTTGAGGTTTGCAAAGGATTCTGGGTAACAGAACCTGGTCAGAGCCCCACGAGTCACCCCATCTTGGATTCCCCTAAGTCTCTAGTTTTAAAAAATGCACAGGTTTGGTAGGTTTCCCTATGTGCCGGCTGAGCTAGAGGCCAAAATCTACAGGTAGGCACTTTGGAAAAAACAGCTCTGTATTTTGTCAAAAAATGGGATGTGTCCACGTTGTGTTTTGGGGCATTTCCTGTCGAGGGCGCTAGGCCTACCCACACAAGTGAGGTATCATTTTTATTGGGAGACTTGGGGGAACGCTGGGTGGAAGGAAATTTGTGGCTCTTCTCAGATTCCAGAACTTTCTGTCACAAAAATGTGAGGAAAACTTGTTTTTTTAGCCACTTTTTGAGGTTTGCAAAGGATTCTGGGTAACAGAACCTGGTCAGAGCCCCACGAGTCACCCCATCTTGGATTCCCCTAAGTCTCTAGTTTTAAAAAATGCACAGGTTTGGTAGGTTTCCCTATGTGCCGGCTGAGCTAGAGGCCAAAATCTACAGGTAGGCACTTTGGAAAAAACAGCTCTGTATTTTGTCAAAAAATGGGATGTGTCCACGTTGTGTTTTGGGGCATTTCCTGTCGAGGGCGCTAGGCCTACCCACACAAGTGAGGTATCATTTTTATCGGGAGACTTGGGGGAACATAGAATAGCAAAACAAGTGTTATTGCCCCTTATCTTTCTCTACATTTTTTCCTTCCAAATATAAGAGAGTGTGTAAACAAGACGTCTATTTGAGAAATGCCCTGCAATTCACATGCTAGTATGGGCACCTCGGAATTCAGAGATGTGCAAATAACCACTGCTCCTCAAAACCTTATCTTGATCCCATTTTGGAAATGCAAAGGTTTTCTTGATACCTCTTTTTCACTCTTCATATTTCAGCAAATGAATTGCTGTATACCCAGTATAGAATGAAAACCAACTGCAGGGTGCAGGTCATTTATTGGCTCTGGGAACCTAGGGTTCTTGATGAACCTACAAGCCCTTTATATCTCGCAACCAGAAGAGTCCAGCAGACAAAATGGTATATTGCTTTCAGAAATCTGACATCGCAGGAAAAAGTTACAGAGTAAGCCATAAAGAAAAATGGCTGTTGTTTTCAGCTCAATTTCAATATTTTTTTATTTCAACTGTTATTTTCTGTAGGAAAACCTTGTAGGTTCTACACAAATGACCCCTTGCTGAATTCAGAATTATGTCTAATTTTCGGAAATGTTTAGCTTTCCGGGATCCAGCATTGGTTTCACACCCATTCCTGTCACTAACTTGAAGGAGGTTGAAAGCACCAAAAATAGTAAAAATGGGGTATGTCCCAGTAAAATGCCAAATTTGTGTTGGAAAATGTGGTTTTCTGATTCAAGTCTGCCCATTCCTGAAAGGTGGGAAGATAGTGATTTCAGCACCAGAAACCCTTTGTTGATGGCATTTTCAGGGGAAAAAACACAAGCCTTCTTCGGCAGCCCTTTTTTCCCATTTCTTTGGAAAAAACGAAATTTTCACTGTATTTTGGCTATTTTCTTTGTCTCCTCCAGGGGAAACCACAAACTCTGGGTACCATTAGAATCCCTAGGATGTTGGAAAAAAAGGACGCAAATTTGGCGTGGATAGCTTATGTGGACAAAAAGTTATGAAGGCCTAAGCGCGAACTACCCCAAATTGCCAAAAAAGGGCTCAGCACTGGGGGGGAAACGGCCCAGCAGCTAAGGGGTTAATAAATCCAAGCACAACACAAGGACAAAGGCAAGTCTCTTTCCAAGGCGATGATGGTTCACAGACACAGCATCTCAGAGGCGCAGAGTATTCCTAAAGCCAAGCGGTCTACACATCGTAACACAAAAATTGCACTCATGCTAGGAGAGTTGTATGGAAGACGGAGTTCTTAGAATGTGGTAGTGTGTGGAGAGTGGCATCCAGTGAGGTGCGGAATGGACAGGACCAGTGCTTAATTTGTGGTTGTTGTTTCGGCACTTATTTTTGAGGGCCGGGGCTTATTCTTCTGCCTCAAGCATTTGCTGTGAGCAAAAGACACATATGGGAAAGACGGAGGAAGGGAAAAACGAAAAAGAGTCACAAAGGGAGAAAGGAAAAAGCTGCAAGAGTGAACTGAAGGGGCAGGGAGTGGCGTTAAACGGATTGAAGAGGCCCGATGCCGCCTCAGTATTCGGTGCTCGCACATTTAATTACAGCAGCCGCGTGTTTAAGAGGAGGGCTATGGGCACCAGCACCTTTTTATTTTTTATTTACAAATGAAGCACTGGACAGGACAGAGGTGAGTAGGACAGCGTGACTGTAAAGTACATTTAATTAGCAAACACCAGTAGGGGATGCACTGCTATTTTTTAATTTATTTGAACTTACTTTGCACAATAGCCAATATTCTGAAACAGCTTTTTTTTGTCACAAGGGGCTCACATACCATATGTACTGAATAATGACAAAGGTCGCCATTAATCACGAAGATTAAAAACCCTTCCCACTTACTTTCAAATAGTATACGGATGCACTTTATAGGGAAGGCTAGGATTCTCCGGGATGGGGCAGACTCACACTTTGGCGCATTGCAGTATGCAACACAAACTACCTTGCCAAAGCTGCTAATTAATAAATTAGGCAAGCAAATATTGCTTTGGCATTTCGAATCAATAGCTACATATAGAAAGATGTTTTTTTATATTACAATACATTCCATGTACTTGTCCCGAAGATTAATACCTCACAATAGGTAAGGATTACGAGCATTTTTTTCCCTAGAAACAAAGCTGCATGTAACATATTGTAACATAGTAATTTATGAAGGCTTCTATCACAGTGCGTCAGGGGGCTCAGACAGCAAAGCAGAGCCCTCGGTCACATTATGCTGATAAATGCAGCAGAAACGCCCCGTGCAGTAGGTAAATACATTGCTGCGAGCAATTACCACTGGCAGCCAGAGGAGAGAGGAATAACGTTGTGTTAATGAGGTAACTGGCAGTATATTCTGCACATTTAACCTTTAGTTGGGGCTCATCTGTGATAGTATTTCTTCACTGTGCCGTATTAGTTCTTGCACTGGGAAATGGCCACTGCCGGACATGCATTTTCACTCTGACAAGTTCACCAACCACCAAGGGCCTAGAAGAAATAGGATCACATGCAGTGCTTAATTTGTAAATGAAAAGGTGCCGGTTCCCAAAGCCCTCCTCTTAAACACGCGGCTGCTGCATTTAATTGTGGGAACACAGAATACTGAGGCGGCGTAATCCTGACGCCATCTCGGGCCTCTTTAATCCGTTTAAAACCACTCCCTGCCCCTTCAACTCACTCTTGCAGCTTTCTACTTTCTCCCTTTGTGACGCTTTTTCCTTTCTCCATCTTTCCCATATCTGTCTTTTGCTCGCAGAAAATGCTTGAGGCTGAAGAATAAGCCCCGGCCCTCAAAAATAAGTGCCGGTGCTCAGCACCGGAAACAACAAGTACAAATTAAGCACTGATCATATGACCAGTGTACAAATGGCGTTTCTTTTAATAAAACGTTATTAGTTTAACAGAAGCAGAGCTAAGAGGGTATTCCGTCCATTACGATATTACATTGTTATTCTGTATGCCAGCATCCCCACCTCCCCTTAATTTGGTATGTTCGCACCTGCCAACAGATCGCCTTCCCCCAGATCCGTCCTTCCATCCCTCCACCGAGGGTCTCAAGACAATTTGCATACCAGGCACAGAGCATAAGGGATGCCGAACGCCCGTCCCTTTCAAGGGGCTCAGCTCCAGCATCACTGAGTTATAGAAGTCAGTCCAACATCCACAGAGCGCTTTGTCAGGAAGGGTTGACTGGGAGTGGTTGTCATATTTGAGGAAGTTGTTTTACTATTCTTTAAATGAGTAATGAGTCTTTCAATTGCCACAGTGGCATTATGCAAAGTCTCAATGTTGGGGTTACATCTTTTTCAAGTGACTTGTTATAACCATTTTAGCACTGAGGAAGAGTTGAGGCTAGGGGTTGGTGTAACTCTCATAATCTCGTTTAGCGTAATTACATGGAGTTACCTGAGAATTCACCAAGATTACTCAGAATTACGCAAGAAGAGTTATGCTGCGTTTAACACTGTTGCTTAGTGCAAAAAAGCTCCCTCTTGTCCAAAATGAACAGAAGGATGCATTTTGCTCTAAGAAATTATATTAAATGCTACAAAAGATGAATGACGAATACGAGCAACCACTTGAACTCGCTAAATGTGCTCTTGGGATAGGATTTTTTCTCAATTTACTCCGAGCATTTATCATTATTTTCTTAACGCAAAAAGCACCCATGCATCCAAAATTTACACACAGAGGCATGTTGTGCTAAGAAATTGTGCTAAATGCACCAGAATGCATATAGTGAGTGACCCCTCACTAAATGTGCTCTTGCAATAGGATTTCCCCCCCAAATTATGCTTATTTACATAAACAGGAGAAATTGTGTTACTATCGGTAATTCCATGCCAAAGAGTAATGTAGAATTACAATATAAACTCTGATTATTCCAGAATAATTGAAATTCCACCCATGCATAGTTGAGGAATCAGTTTTCATTCAGATTTAGGCACCACCTCAAAATAGTCTGAACTCGTGCCCATCAAGGTAAAACCCAGGTCTGGTGAAACAGTGCAATGTATGCAATCCAGACATGGTGATGCAAAGTGGTCACAGCATTATGGACTCTCTTCAACTGGACCCATATATTTTATACAGTGTTTTAAATGCATGTCTCAAAGTGAAAATGTGGAATATAACATATCAGAGGTTTGCCTTCACCTGCTTTCTCAGATAAACATAGACTCACCCCAAAGTGGCTAAGCCACGTGCCCTCCTGGTCAATCTTGCCTTAAATTATGTATTTTCTACATGAGGATATTAAAGGCCTCTTTTAGTGCCAGGCAGGTGGGTCCCAAATCGGCGTGATGTCAGACCAGCTGTCATTGTTTTTAATTTCCAAAGAAAATCCTCAAAAGCAGGGATAAAACCGAGTCCCTGTGGTGCTGTGAATTGTCTCCCAGCACTTCGAGACTTATTTTGTTTTGACTGCCTGAGACCACCACGCTTTTCATGGGTATCACAAGCAAAAAAAAGGTTGACAGGACATTGGAAGGCCTGCCATAAATAGGGTGATCATTCTGACTGCACCCAAGCTAGCGATCCATGAGCAGAGTTGGTGTTTCCATCAAGATAGCTGTGGATTTTCATTCAGAGATACAGCACTTCACACATTGGTGCTAGAACAATTTTCAGAGTGGGGGTGGTGCAGCAAGTGAGCCAATACAGCAGGAGAGTGGTATTGGCGAGCTATGTTGCCGGGGGTGTTTTGGACCACAGCATCATACGAATATTACTAAAGCATAGTGTGATAAAGCACTGTTGGCACATTTTCCAATGTAATGGGTGCAAAATTAGAAGTAACATGCAACATTACAGAAAATACTTACCTGTACATCATCTAGCAAAGTATCCTGATTTTAATAAATCTTGTTGAAATTTTTGTGTCCATCACTCTTCAGAATTTCACAAAAATGTGTTCTGTTTGTAGTTTTCTAACGCCTGTCATATTTTTAAATATTTGGACTGTTCATTTACAGTTATTCAAATTTTGTTGTGTGTTAGAAAACAACTGACATCATACAGGCTTTCCTCTCACACTCTCTGTAACCTACCAAGATTGTCAGATAGCTCACTTGACAAAATCCTCTAACTTGCAGTAGGATAAAGAAATGTAAACAACAATCTCTATGTTAAAAGAATAAGCATTAATTTGTCAGAGGAATTAGTTCGACATTTGACCCCTGTCTTTAACACGCAGCATATGGGACATGTTAAAAACTAAGGCCCTCATTTCAACATTGGCAGTATTGACCGCCTACTGCCAAGGCAACTGCCGCCAACATACCGCCGCCACTGTCTACCGGTATCATGACCGCCAACGGTATTCCACCAGAATGCTGGTGGAACACCGCCGACGGCCATGGCGGTGGACAACGGTAAGGCAGCGCTGCTGACAGCAGCACGGCCACACCAGCAAAACACTGCCGACCGTGTCATGACCAATGATACGGCCTGGCGGTGTTTTGCTGGCGGACGCTGCTGCTGACAGCAGCGCCGCGGACCGTCTCCAGCCAGAGGACCCCCTGGAAGCAGGTAAGTAGGGTTCTCTGACCGTAGAGGGGGCTGGGGGGTGCTGTGTGTATGTGGGGGGTGTTGTGTGTATGTGGGGGTGTTGTGTGTATATATTGGTATGCGTGCATGCGGGTGTGAGTCACGTAGGATGCATGTGTGAATCAGTGATTGTTAGTGTTGTGTGTTGTGAATGCATGTGTGTGACAAGGTATGTTGGTGTGTGTTGCGGTGTGTGGGTATGTATGTGTGCATGCGTGGGTGGAGGTGGGTATGCGTGTGTGCATGTGTGTATATGGGTGTGCGTGTCGATGTGTATATGTGCGGGGGCAGGGGAGGGAGAAGGGTGAGGGAGGACTCTGGGGAGAGGGGGTGGGGAGACCCCTATCAGTGCCAGGGAAGGAATTCCCTGGCACTGGTAGTGCCTACCGCCATGGTTTTTGTGGCAGTAACTTTGGCACGAAAACCATGCCGGTAGGCTGGGTCGTGATCCCGAGGGTGGGATTGTGGCGGCCCGCGGGCTGGAGAGCGAAGTCTCCAGTCCAACGGCCGTTACCACCCTGGCGGTCTGTGTGTTAAAGTGCCGGATTTGGATGGCGGTAACCGTCATGGTCCAAATCCCAATTTGTTTACCGCCGGCCTATTGGCGGTATTACTGCCGCTTTAACACCGACCTCCAGGGTGGTAATGAGGGCCTAAATGTAAAGGTTCATGCACCTTTTGGCATGGTTAGTTTAGGGGTACTGCAGCACCCTCTGCACCTCTACTTCCAATGCCTACGACTTTACCTGCCTTGCCTGCTAAAGTCATGGACAAAATCATTAATAAACAGCTGAACAATGTGTTGAATCTAACGCACTTCTTGACTTTCCTCAGTCTAGACTCCGTGTTAATAAGAATGCAGAAAATGCTCTTATTACTACCACAGGCAATAGCTGGATGATTATGAACCAGAGCGAGCATGCCTCACTAGTCTTCCTGGATCAGCTCGGGGTATTTGGCATGATATCCCACCTATATTGTTTATTTGTAACTTTCTTTTGCTATAGCCACACCCCCTTTAGAGACAGGCTATTTAAACATGGAAGGTGCAAGTCCGCGTACGTCTTAGCTCCGATGAGGAACGCTTGGCTTCACAGCTGCTACATTGTTGCCATTGTTACCACCGTACTTTATTTCCTTGTAGCAGTCTTCTACTGTGGAACTGCCTGGCTCCATACTCCGTGGGAGCCATTTTAGAATAGGATAACCACACTGTTTTAATATTTGTATGAGTTATTTCTCACCTTTTGTTATGTTTTAACTTTCTTTTGCCAGTACTCCTTCCTGGTGGTGAAGCCTTCCCGGAGGGAAAGAAGCTCCTAGACTCCAGTATGTCTTATTTTGCCCCCCCCATTGGTTTATGAATTTTTCATGTCATAGCTATGCCTCCTTTAGAGGTTGGCTATTTAAATATGCAAGGTGCTCGTCCGCGCAGCACACGTGGAGCAGACACGCTGAAGGTGCACCTAAGGCAAGCCTGTCTGCTCCTATCAACGCCCGAACGGTGCCAGAGGCCAGGACCCCTAGCCAGTCAGAGTCAGCCCACTGGCAGTATTCCTTCATCGAGCAAATGAATGTGGTGACTTTTCTCCCCAATGCTTGTTACCTTGGGCTGGCCCTTACTCAAGCAGCGACTCCCTGTAGAATGTGTGGGTTTGCACTCGGGACTGCGTCGGTTTAGAGTGTGAAGGTAAGCAATACACCACAACTCTGCGTGCTGCCCAGTTCTTCTTCCTTAGTTGCAGATATTTGGTCAAACACAAATTTGAGATTTACAAGTCTAATATACCGCCTCCCGCACCCGTCTTCTAGTTTCACTACATCTCTAGCCGAGACATTATCTCTACTCGCTCTGCATTTTTCCAATTTTTTAGTCATCAAATATTCCAACCTGCACTTCAATGACGCCAGGAGTCCCATGGTAGCGGGCTTGGTCACTGATCTGGAGAGCCTTCAGCTTTTCCAAACTGTTTCTTCCCCCACCCACAGACTCAGGCAAATGCTTGATCTTATCTTTTCTAACATGGTATACTGACCCCACTCTTCCACTCATGTGGTCCGACCCCCTTGCTATTTCTATTTTGGTTCCCTTTGCCAACCCTCAGCCCTGCCTCCACACTGCTCAGGAACAATGGGCACGTAAACTGGCTACACACTCTGCATGCTCCGCAGAATCTACAAATGGATCCTGACAGCAACAAGAAGAACAGCGACACAGGCCCTCGTCAGCAGCAGGCCAGACTATGGCAACACACTCTACACAGGCATCCCAGCAAAAGACCTACTACGCCTCCAACGCATCCAAAACGCCTCCGCCCGACTGATCCTCAACGTACCCCGCCACAGCCACATCTCCCACCACCTGAGAAACCTTCACTGGCTCCCCGTGGACAAGAGGAGCACTTTCAAGCTTCTTACCCACGCTCACAAAGCCCTCCACGACACCGGACCAGCCTACCTAAACAACAGACTCAGCTTCTACACCCCCACCCGTCAGCTCCGCTCCTCTGGCCTCGCCGTCATCCCCCGCATCTGAAGAAAGACCTCCGGCGGCAGATCCTTCTCATACCTCGCCGCCAAAACCTGGAACACCCTCCCCACACACCTGCGACAGACTCAAGACCTACTCACCTTCAGCAGACTCCTCAAGACCTGGCTCTTCGACCAGTAACACCTGCTCCCCCCCCCCCCAGCGCCTTGAAACCCTCACGGGTACGTAGTGCGCTTTATAAATCCAATGATTGATTGATTGATTGATTGAGTTGACCCCTGCCAGCTTCACTGAGGCACTGGACTCAAGTAGTGCTACCTTTGAGAACTGTATTGATAAAGCCAACTCGCAATTGGATAGTTAGATTTCCAGTGCCTTAGATCAAATATCCCCGATTGTTAACCGGACATTCCGAAGACATAAACCATCAGCCAAGTACTTTAGTGATAAATTGCTCACACTAAAAAAGAACTGCAAGTGCTTACAGTGTTCTTGGTGGGGCGAATATGACTCTATCAGCAAAGTTAGCTATCTGAATGGCCCTCAAAGCATATCATGGTCCCTTTCTACATGCTCAACACAATTTTTGCACTAACAAACTTCTTGCTGCCAGAACTCCCCTCAAGAAATTTTTGCCATCATCAAGTCCCTCTTCTCATTGTCCCGAGTTTCAGCTTCCATCTCCCCTTCTGAGGTTGGCTGTAATGCTTTAGCCCAATTTTTCTGTGACAAGGTGGCAACTATCTACTCTTCCTTCCCAGTGAACTCCAGAGACGCCCTATGTCTCAACACATGGTTTGAATTGAACCCTCTGGTGACAGTTACATATCAACCTTTTGAACCTGATGAGTTGTCTCCTCTTATCGCACTGGTCAAGTCTGAGTCTCCATTTGACCCATCATCCCACTCCATTTTAGAGCCGGGGGTGGAAGCTCTCCAGCCTGTGCTTTGTGAGCTAATTAATAGTTCTGTACTGTCAGGCTGGGTTCCACAGCAATGGAAACATGCTTAAAAAACCTAAACTTCTGCTAGTCCCTACCAAGCCTGAAAATTATCGGCCCATCTTGTTGAGTCCTTTTTCCTCTAAGGTCATAGAAAAGTATATCAACCAGCAGCTCTCTACTTTCATTGAGGCTAATGACCTACTTTACAAGACACAGTCAGGCTTCAGCCCCTCCTATAGTATAGAGTCTGCCCTACTGCTTTCCACAGAATCTATCTGCCAAATTCTTGATAGAGGTGACACTGCAGCACTGCTTACGCAGGACCTCAGTGCGGCATTTGACACCATGTCCCACAACCTCCTGATTGTGCATTTGTGGAGTTGTGGTGTCAGCTACAAAGCAAAGCCTGCGATGGATTGCCTGCTTTTTGAAAGAATGCGCCTTCCATGTTTTTCAAAAACCTTTCCATTATCAGGTTCTCCCATTGCAGCAGGGACTGCCTCAAGGCCCCTACCTGAGCCCAACTTTGTTTAACTTATACATGCGCCCCCTGGTAGAGACCAGTGAGTGGCACAGATTTAACATCATTACGTACACTGATGACAGTTAGCTGACTATCACCCTGGCACAGAACTGTGTCAACATGACTACATCGCTGAGGTCTTTCCTCACAGAGGTCGCTTGTTTAATGGACCTCAACTGTCTCAAGTTGAATGCAGGGAAAACTGAGGTTCTCATTTTGGGCAAACAACCCTCTATCTGGTCCTCCACATAGTGGTCGGATTCTCTTGGCCCTCTACCTCTGCCCAAACCCAGGGTTAAAACCCTGGGCATGTGGTTTGACAAGAAGCTCACATTCAACTGCTAAATTACTGCTTTGGGATCTTAAAGACCCTCAGAAAAATCTTCTGCTTTCTGCCAGAATCTACAAAAAACAGTAGTCTAGGCACCTGGACTACTGTAACGTCCTGTGCTTAGGGGTGTCACAATCCAGGCTGAAGAGTCTTCACCGTGTGCAGAATGCAGTGGGCCACCTTCTGCTGAACCTTCCCAGATGGGCTCCCAGCTGCACTGGTTGCCTCTGAAGTGGAGACTTTCCTTCAAAGACTTGTGCTATTGTCACTAGGCTTGCACAAAAATCCTCTCTACTTGCATCCCTTTATCAAGTCGTACCTCCCCGCAAGGTGCCTCAGATCCTCTGTGGTCATGCTGGTTAGCATCCCCACAGTAAACATAGTGCACATTGGGGAAGTTCCTTTAGCTACTTAGCATCAAAATTGTGGAACTCTCTACATCTCCTAGTTCGGCAGGTCCCGACTGAATCACTTTTCTGTAAAAAATTAAAAACCTGGGGATTTGGTTGAGGCTGATTTTACAATATATCAGTTTTGTACAGGACCTCTGGGAGCTGGACTTTCGGCACATGGGCACTTTTTTTTTTAAGTAGCCATGGGATATACAAGTCTTATTATTATTATTATTATTATTATTATTATTATTATTATCCTTAAATACAATGGTATTTAATATTTATTTTATACCTTCAGCTGAACTGGTATGCTTGTTCAGCTGTGATGTCCATTCATATGCTGATGACATGCAAATTGTCATCTCCATTAAAAAAAACACCACAATGTAGTTTCAGAAATGCAGGACTGCCATTTGCAGCTGGATGTTTTCCAGCTGCTTGAGGCTGAACTCAGATAATACAGAGCTTATACAATGTTAATACAGTGCTACTTGGGCTAACGAAACACAGCACAGCTCCTGAAGAGACTCCAGACAATACAGAACTCAGAAGCAAGACTCGTATTCGACCTCCCCAGAATGACCCACATAACACCCCATCTCAAAAAAACTACACTGGCTCCCAATTCAGAAGAGATGCCAGCTCAAGATGCTGACCCACACCTACAAGGCCCTGCATAATAAAGGACCAGCATACATCAAGAAAAACCTGACCTTCCACCAACTGACTAGACACCTGTGATCAGTTTCCCTCTACCTCGCAGATACCCTATGAATCTGTCAAGCCAACAGAGAAGGACGTTCCTTTTTGTCAGCCAAGGCGTGGAACAAACCCTCCCTGCACCACCAGACTGCACCATCACTCCAGCAATTCAGAAGAGAACTAAAGACCTGGATGTTCAAATGATCATCCCTCCACCCAGCAGCATGCAGCTCCAGTGCCTTGAAACCCTCACAGGTGATTTGCCACTCTTTATCAATGTTTGATTGATTGATTAAATGGTGGACCACTACTCTCATCCATCCTTCAACCCTGTCTAGTCAGTCATGAACTTAGGGAATGAGTTAGACAGTGATCTATTGATGACTGTGCGGGCGAGACAAACTGCCATCATCTACTTTCACACATTAAAAATGCTCAGGAAAGTTTTTAATATACTTCCCCTTGAGATGAGAAAAGCCATAATCCATGTCCTCGTCATCTTAAAACTGGACTGCAGCCATTTTCTGTACTTCAGCATACTGCGAAAAGATCTTTCTCAAAGTGATACAGATTGTTGCAGTTAGTATAATTCTGAACCTTCCCCAGTCAGTCTGAATAATCAAATATCTCTGATTTGGCAGAGCTTACAACGGCTTCCCATTGATAAAAGAGCCATTTGTAAAAACCTTTGTCTGATTCATAAATACCCACTGGGAATGATTTCAAATACTTTCTAAGGAAAATTCACTCTTATTGCTTAGATAGGCCTCCTTTGCAGACTTTGTGGCCATTCCTCAAATTATTTTGTGCAGATGGGGAGGTCAGGGTATCTCTCATCTTGCTCCTAGGAAATGGAATGAGCTGTCATTGTTTGTTCATTAGTAATCCAACTTTCAGCCATTTAAGAAATTAAGTAGTTAGGGCCTGATTTAGATGTTGACGGTAACAGTCCTGCCGCCACGACGGTCCACAACGGTTCATCCACCATATTTAGATACTGGCGGTCCCACAGAGGAAAGACCGCATTTGAACCGTGTTAGACTTTTCATCCTTGGCGTGTTCTCCCTTAACTTTTCGCTTCTGTTCCCCAGGTTATTGATGTGTGCTGGACTCTGATTTTGCTGTTTTTATTACTCTGGGCACTTTACCACTGCTAACCAGTGCTAAAGTGCAAGTGCTCCTGTTTAAAATGTGTATGTAATTGGTTCTCCATGATTGGCATATTTGTTTTACTGTTAAGTCCCTAGTAAAGTGCACTAGAGGTGCCCAGGGCCTGTAAATCAAATGTTACTAGTGGGCCTGCAGCACTGGTTGTGCCACCCACATAAGTAACCCTGCAATCATGTCTCAGACCTGCCACTGCAGTGTCTGTGTGTGTAAATGTGCACTGTAAATTCGACTTGGCAAGTGTACCCACTTGCCAGGCCTAAACCTTCCCTTTTCTCACATGTAAGGCACCCCTAAGGTAGGCCCTGGGTAGCCCCAAGGGCAAGGTGCAGTGTATGGTTAAGGTAGGACATATAGTAATGTGTTTTATATGTCCTGACAGTGAAATATTGTTAAATTCGTTTTTCACTGTTGCAAGGCCTGTCCCTCTCATAGGTTAACATGGGGGCTACCTTTAAATCTGATTAAAGTGTAGATTCCCTTTGGGAGCGGATGGACATGTGGAGTTTGGGGTCTCTGAGCTCACAATTTAAAAATGCATCTTTTAGTAAAGTTGATTTTAAGATTGTGCGTTTGAAAATGCCACTTTTAGAAAGTGAGCATTTTCTTGCTTATACCATTTCTGTGACTCTGCCTGTTTGTGGATACCCTGTCTGGGTCAGTTTGACAGTTGGGCTGGTTGCACCTCACACTAGACAGTGACACAAAGGGAGCTGGGGTGTAGCCCGCATATCCTGATGAGCCATCTGTGCTAGGAGGGAGGGGAGGAGTGGTCACTCACACCTGAAAGGGCTGTGCCTGTCCTCACACAATGCAGTCTCCGACCCCCTGGTGAGTGTCTGGGGCCTGGCCTGGGCAAGGCAGGATTTCACATTCAAAAGAGACTTTACTTTGAAGTAGGCCTACTTCAAAGGAGAAATTGGGTATAAGAAGGGCACCCAAAACCACAGACTTTAGAAACACTTCTGGAACCAAGAGGAACCTCTGCCTGGAGAAAAGCTGAATAGCTGAGGAAGAAGTGCTGCCCTGCCTGTGACTGTGCTTTGTGGAGCTTTCCTGCAGTGCTGCTTCTGCCAGAGTAAGAGGGCAAAGACTGGACTTTGTGTGCCTTCCATCTTGTGAAGAAATCTCCAAGGGCTTGATTTAGAGCTTGCCTCCTGTTATTTGAAGTCTCAGGGACAGCAAAGACTTCTCTCCGCCAGCACCTGGAGTCTCTGGAGAGACTCCTGCTCTGACAAGTGGTGCCCTATCCAGTCCCTGAGCCCTTGAAAGGAAAGCTGGTGGAAATCCAAGGAAATCGACTTCGGACGACTTCAGACCGACGTCGCTGCTGAATACGGTGACACCGCCTGCACCCTACGTCGTGACCTTCGCTGGAATGCGATGCTCTTCGCAGGCTAACGCCGGTGCAGCCTCGCTGAAGTCCGCGACTCCATGGAAGTCGCCGCACCACGTCGTGATCGACGCCGCTCGAAGTGCGCAGATTCAACATTTCGCACAGACGCCGCGATCCCCGACTTCGCGCATCGGCTTGTTTTCACTCTTCACCAAAGGTACTGTACTTGGGGGTCTACGTGACTCCGTGTCCGGCGCCGCTGGTGTCGGCTTGTTGGGAAAGACTCCGTCACAACGCCGTATTAACACCTCATCGAAGCATTTTTTGTTTCTAAGCGCTATTTTTGAGTTTAATCTTTAAAAATTCATAACTTGACTTGTGTATGTTGGATTTTTGTCGTTTTGGTCTTGTTTTGTTTAGATAAATATTTCCTATTTTTCTAAACTGGTGTTGTGTCATTTTGTAGTGTTTTCATTAAGTTACTGTGTATGTTGGTACAAATACTTTACACCTAGCACTCTGAAGTTAAGCCTACTGCTCTGCCAAGCTACCAAGGGGATAAGCAGGGGTTAGCTGAGGGTGATTCTCTTTTACCCTGACTAGAGTCAGGGTCCTTGCTTGAACAGGGGGTAACCTGACTGTCAACCAAAAACCCCATTTCTAACAAACCGCTATCTCGATGGCCGGAAAGGGAAAAAAAGGATGCTGGCAAATTTAGATGGGCCTTGCCGCCAAGGAAAAAGTGGAGGCCCGACCGCCACTCATTACTTGATGGATTGGAGTGGGAAGGGGTTGAAAACTCGTCTTCAACTGACCATGACTGGACAAAACCTGCCCTCACTGCTGTCACCGACCCACGCGGAAAACACAACCCCCCTTGACAGACTACAAGGTAGGGACACCGCATTGCCATGGTAGGTTGGATGGGCACTGCCTGGGAGAGGGGACCACTGGAGACATATACATCAACAGATATTTTTTAATCACTGTGACATGCATATGTGGGGGGCACAAGTTGGTCGGAAACAGGTGGAGACACTCTGCACAACACATATCGCACACATACACATCTGTCATTATGGTGCCAGTATTAACTGGAAAATGAATAATGACACAATTACGGTACATGCACACCTGTCAACTGTGTCCATGTATGCACATTGGCAGGTGATCTGTACCTGTCATGCTGTGCTGCGAGTTGTGTGTGTGAGTCAGTACATGTATGCATGTATGCAGTGCGATTGGCAGGGTGAGGTGTGGGTGAGTGTGGTTGTGTAGCTAAGTGTGTAGTTGTGTTGTTTATTGTGGTTGTCTGGTGTGTGGGTGCAGTGTCAATGGTGTGTGTATGTTGTGGCATGGATGTGTGTTTCTACATGTATGGGTCGTGTTGTGTTGGACTGGCAATGGGTACATGTTTATATGTGTTGGGTAGTGTGTAGTGTGGAGGTGCACCTATGGCTAAGGGACAGTGTGAGTGTGTCACTTACTTTCCTTCTATAGCTGCTGCCATTGTATGAAGTCCATTGAGTCCTGCAGACACCTCCCGCCAACAGCAATCTGCTGCCAGTGCACCGCATGCTGGACTGTAACATCTAAATATGGCAGGCGGAACACCACTGCCTTGATGGTTTTCTCAGGGCCGCACCCGATGTGGCTTGGTGTTAACACCCCAACATTTAAAACAGGCCCTTAGCTCTTTACCCCATCCTATTCCCCTTGTTTTCCTGTGCTTGGATAAGTTCCTGTGATCGCTGTATTCTTAGCGCCAGGATGCCCTTTCCTCAGCAGCAGTGTGTTCTACAATTTCCCTCAACATACAACCATAAATGAAGCATGGAAATCATGAGCTCTTTGGAAAAGGCATTTGGCAAATTGTTACTGAAGCCCTTTACTGCCTAATTCCAAACAACTTGCTAAATCCTCCATGTAGATACTGACAGAGGAACCATAACCACCTAGGTCAAATCCCCTTCACCAACCTGCCATTTTCCCAACATGGCTGCCGGTGGTTTTACCAGACCTCAGTTTCCATGATGGCGAGTTCTTCTATTTTCCCTAGTTGGCAACATAACTAGAATTACACTGAAGATACTTCCATGTTTCAGTATATCCAATTTGTTCTAACTCACTGGTCCTTTAGCAAGGTTAATGTAATAACTACAAGTTTTGTCTACATGACAGTAGTGCGATGACCCAGCGAAACTTCTCCCGTTCATTGACTGATGATGGATGAATCCTTTCTGTTATAGAGCCATATTCAGAAGAGTCATTGATCTATCCCTTAATACTATGCTTGAGGTAGATTTGGTGACCCCACATCCTTAGACACACATTTGGGATGTGAAAGAGACATGGTCACAGGTTCTAAATCTCTTCACAAAAGAAAAATGACCAGTGTCATCAATTTACATAGGACACTTTTAGGGCTAACTTGTCCTTTTAGAAAATTTGCATGTTTTCTCTCGGCTTCTTGGTGTCATTGTGACAGCTCACAATAGAGAGTCTAAATAGTGATATAACTTCTAAAAGTTATATTGTGTTTATTAATTATTTTTTAAAATAAGGCCACTTGCTAATGCAAAAAAGTTGTGAGCACGAGGACACATTAGAACCACCCGGATGAAGGATATTGACTCTCCTGCCTGTGGATGTCATTAAGGTTCTACTGACTATCTTTCGAGAGCAGGTCTGAGCATCCATACAGGATGTTTAATGTGACTACTAACGTGCAAATGATTTTCATTTGGATTCAGTGTATGTAAAATGTTAGTATGTGGATATCCTGTAAATCCGACCTTTACCTGAACTGGACCTACTTTCGACACCTCTGTTCTACAGCATTTGGGATTGCTCCCCTAAATATGTTGTACAACAATCAGATGTCACTAATCTAAAAGTTTCATTTCCTGTTCTATGTTTAAACCTCCAGGGAAACAGCTCTTAACAGTAATCAGAAATGAAAACAAAATCAAATATGCCTGAATTAATGATAAAATGTTTTAGATTCCTCCCACAGTAGGCAACATATGATAATATTCCTTATATTATGTTATATTGTATATGTGGGGGTAACTGCTCGCACAACTCAACTGGTTTAATGTTTTATCCATCATTTACAGTAAACTAATGTGAGACTAGGGAACGGAATGCCAGTGTTACATGAAACTAGAAATCACTGCATCATCTATCGTGGGCTTTCTATCCATTTTAAATCCAGTACACATTTACTGTAGCTTGTTCGCTTGTTTGCTTGTCCTAGGGGGTCTTTCGATTACATATATCAATAGGTCTCTATTGCTCTGCCTAATTAAAGTGATTGAGTAATTGCTGCTGCAGAATGCAATGTGTGCTTTCTCAAATGCAAGGTGTGCCTTGTAATTTTCAGAGACAGATGGCCAAGCCGGGTTGATGAACTAGAAGGCCCTATGGAGTAAAACAAAGGATGCCTAGCGTTCCATTTATATTTAAAATACGCTTGTAAAACTTGCAATAATGCGCCAGAGATTCATTCCTCAAAACTAAGTTTTCGTACTTCTGCATTGACACTAGCAGACGGGCTGCTGCCACCATTGGTGATTATAGGGTGTTTGATAGCCTGTCTTCAGGATTAACTAATTGACTAGCTTTGAAATTGATCTAGTTCAACATACGGATTAACTAAAGCTGCAGGTTTTAATGAATGCATGACCTCACACTACAAAAGGGATCCGTAGGGCAGATTCAAACCACTATTTGTTCATTTCCAAATACATCGGACCTCTTGTTTTGCTTGTAGGTGGTCAGAGGTTTTTCTCAAAATTAAATTGAAAGCTGTGTTGAAAGACATACTTATGCATAAGTCATGTAGGGAGGCAGCAATATAATGAGAAAATTGTTTGACACTTGAGTAAGGGGACCCCTACCCGATGTTAAATTGAAAAATTAACCTACACACTGTGCTGATCCACATATTCACAGGCGTGTTATGTCCGGAGATACCAATTTTATGAGTTAATTGCCTGTCACTGATGTTAAATTCAACTGCAAAAACAAATTGTAAGTTCTGTAAAAAGACATACTTATGTGCAAGTGTCAGAACCCCTTTCAGAGGGTCATTGTGCACACAGTGGTTACTGAGCACAACAGAGGGGGTTAAGGCATTTTACTCATGATGTCCTGGGGCCTGATCTACCTGGGATCCTGAGCAACTTGGCCAAATACCCCTTCTGCACTTACCTCTAAGTGGTAGATATGGTCGAGCAGTTCAATGCTTCCTCAGGCTTGCTAGTTTGAATACAGGTTAGAGAACTTGACTCATAACTCCAAGAGTGCACAGCAGCATCAATAAATCAATCACCAGTCCAGAACAATAATATATTCCCCTTGGGGTCGGGGCTCTAGTGTTACACTGACAAATCCCAGTCTTACTCGCTCTTCGTAATGTGGTGTTTTTTTTTACCATTTACTGGTGGTTGCATTCAGGAAATGCTCAGTAAGAGGCCTTATCTTAAGAGTCTACTCTGACTCTTAACAAAATAGGTAAATGTATCTTGGTGCTGCAGCACCCTTAGCAGCGAGTCCCCAGGGACCAATAGAACCATAACCAGTCTTAACGGCTCTATCAGAGAGCAAGCTTGCAGTGTCTGAGCGGGTGCTCCAATAATGGGCACTCACACTGCTCCGGTCCTGGTGGAAGTGTTGGCTGCATGAAGGAGGAGCGGCGCCATCCTGCATGCAAGCTCTCTCTCCTGAGCTTACTCAGCTGTCTCGAGCTGTGATTGGAGGTGCTCTTCTTGCATGGCAAGTCTGATGAGGTGATGCACTCACAGCATCCTCCTCAGCTCACAGGGGCACTCCAGCACAATCCTCGATGCGCGGTGGTGATCCACAAGTCATGCAATTCACAGCTCCTAGTCAACCACTTGATAGCAGCAACCCTTCCTGGCATACGGGGAAGCCATACCGCTACCGGCCAAGGCACCGTAACTCATCACATTGTAGTCTCCACTACATTGGCCCCTCCTGGAGTATAGGTTAGCTGCTAGGCTCTATGCAGGCCTCAGCACTTGTACTCTGTCAGTGTTTTCACAGCACCGTCTACTGGAATATGGGGTTGTCACAACAGTCCCTGCACAAGCTTCACTTGCCCTGCATGACACTCCAGTCATGGCTATCTTCATGGCGGCCCTCTACTGGCATACAGGGGTCGCTGACTAGAATGTGCACTTGGGCAATGACCCGATCACTGCAACTGCCATCTCCTCACACCTCGCACCAGGAGCCCATATGGTTGGCCTCCCATTGGATCTCACTCCCTCCAACACTCTCCTCTCCCCCACAAAGCAAGCTAGTTTTGGCAACCAGTCAGGTGCTGGTGCTCCAGGGCAGGTGGTCTTTTTTTTCCTTGAGTGATGTCCCCTCACCTAGCAGGGAGAGTAGTAGGCCTCTGCCCCCAGTCCTGGTCGCAGGCAGAAGTTTAGCAGAGCTTCCCCTTCTCACACAGCCAGCGTGGCTTCTTCGCAGATAACACATTTTTGAGGTCTCACCCTCCCTTTCTTATAGTACCCATCACCAAATGTGATTTAGGGTCTGGGTCTTTGAAGTTTTATGTTGCCATTGTGATTCTTTTAAAGTTATTTTAAAGTTATTTTTACATACTTCTCTTCTCTCTCTTTGTATTGAAAGACTGCCCATGACAACATGAGAGACTCTGAAACTGATAGTTCCACAAAACAGGCCATAGGAGTAACTAGAGTTCACATCTGTTTGTCAGCCACTGTGATATGTGCATCATAGGGTTAATTCTGGGATACCAGCCCTACTTTTCATTATCCCTTATCAAACCCATTGTCTTCCTAAGATGTGCCCAGTCCCCTTTCTTGTGATCCCCCACTAAATCAAAGAGCATCCTTTGAATTGAACAGGGGGAGTCTCTCTCTCTCCCTTCTCCAGTGTGTCCCACTCTAGTCACAGGAATGCAGCAACACACAAATCTGTAGGGTGGGGTTCTCTGCTCCTCATGTTTTCAGCATGCAGGCCAGGGCTTCCCAAAATGGAACACAGTGTACCCATCTAATGTACCATTACAAGCACACTTGCACTCAGTGTACTTTTACCTCAATGTAGTGTCCCACCCCAGGCATATATACAGTCAGCACACACATTCACTCTCGCTCACTAAGTACTGTAGCCTTTCTGTAATGTGCCATAGTTTGCTACTTTCAAACACACACACTGCTAGCATACACATTCACCATGTGTGCACAGTACAACACTTTGACCTTCATTTAATGTACTTTTCACATGCTCACATATACCCAGTACATGCCTTCACTGCACACACACTGCACAGCACTACATCTGTCAGGTAATGTATTCCTCTTCCATAGACACTGTTTTTTTCCTGTACTGTACCCTTGCCAGGCATAAACAAGTCATGCACAGTGTCACCACTCCTGTGATGCACAGCACTTTAAATCTAACTGGTGTAGTCCAAGGGTGAGTTAAGCACACAGCAGCAGAACCTTTAAAAGTTTGAGTGAGCTGGTAGGCCTCACTCCACAGACAGGTTAAAAGGGACCTGTTCACTCCTACTTGCCATTATACTGTATACTGCCACTATGTGCTCATACTGCTTAACTCCTAGTGCAGGCTGTTCCATTTCACCACTATGAGGGTAGTGCTTTGGGAACTCCTGCCAGTACAGAAAGACAGCAATCCATGACGCAGGCCAATGTCATAGTACACATGCATGATCTACATTTGCCTATGACAAAAAAATCAACATTAGGGATCAAGACAACAATACAGTTGGGCACTTAGGGGAAGGGTACACGTCCAAACCCAAGCTGAGGACTTTTCAATCCCAACAGCAAGTTAGGTAAAGATATAGCAATATCAAGAGATTATTGCACACCACTAGTCACTTTGGACCCCTGATGGCAACTATACAAGTCATTAATGTCATTGAAGCATGCTTTGGGTGGTCTCAGACAGCAGCAGAATTAAACTAAATGTGCTGAGGAATGTGTAGGGTGCACTGGGCATAAAGGGCATGAGATGATCAGTATTTGAGATGGTCTTCGGTGCGGAATCTCTGAAATTTTAGGAGTGACAGCTTCAATGGATTTTTCATGCACTGTGGCTGCAAGATGTATTGTTTATTACAAGGGGCTTGGAGCTCACCCCTTGCTTACCATTCATTGGCTTCACTGTCACTTTTATTTTCTGCCTCTTAATTAACCAGCAATTGCCAATGCCACTTCCTGTTCTTTCCTTTGGAGCATGGATCAAGTGCTGAATGATTTTGTTTAATTAGAGTCCTTCCACTATCCATTCACTTCTCACTGTGACTCAAGTGCTATTTTCTGTAGTTCCCATCCATATTGCTTCTTCCCCTAACACCCCACACCCGTTGTCTGTGTTGCTTCTCCTGTCCAAAGCACCCTCTTTGTTCATGTTGCTTCTTCCCCTTTCACCCCACACCCTTTTTCCATGTTGCTTCTTCCCCACACAACTCCCACCCTTGTCCTTGTTGCTTCTTACCCTCTGTTAACTGAGTAGGATTCCCCAAGATTGCGGTACCTGACCAGGGTACCAACTTCATGTCTGCATAATGTAGTCCACGTAAAAAGAGTGTAGGGTAACCTATGTTTTCCATACCCTACCATCCCCAAACTAATGGGCTTGTTGACGGGTTCAACAAGACCCTGAAATGCATGATCATGGGCCTATAGGGGTCCTTGATGTAGAAATGGGACGGTCTGTTGCCATGCCTGTTGTTTGTTTATAGGGAGGTTCCACGGAAGGGGGTGGATTCAGCCCCTTTGAACTTCTATATAGGCACACTTTGGAAGGGCCTGTCAGTCTGGTGCAGGAGGGTTGGGAGGAAGCTACCAGGAAATTCTTCCAGGGTGTGATCAGCTACATACTGGCACTCAGTATCCAAATGAAGCACTTCTGGAAGAAGCCCAAGGAGATTCTAGAAGACAGCCATGAGGTCCTGAAACAGCAGTATGACCAGAAGACCACTCTGGTCAAATTTCAGCCTTGCCAAAAAAGTGCAAGTGATGGAGCCTCTGGAGCCCTGGGCCCTACAGGACTGCTGGTCTGGACACTATGAGGTGAAAGAGCATAATAATTAGGTCACTTATCTGGGGGACCTCAAGACTCCAGGAACCCTTAAAGGTTTTAACATGTCGATCACCTCAAATTCAACTTTGAGAGGTCAGAGGTTACCATGCTTCTGGACTCTGTTGAGGGAGTGGAAGAGGAGAGTGAACCTCTCCCCAACTTCCTTTCTTCCAAGAAGCAGAATTGGTCAGTGGAGGGTGTCAGCCTCTCCCCTACCCTGACCTTAGAGCAAATTGTTGGGGTAGCTTGCCTCTCTTTTCTCTCCCCAGGACTCAATGCAAGGTGCACCCATGATATTGATACTGGGGATGGTATGCCTGCATAGGGTAAAATCTATGGGCTATCTGATAAGGTGAGAGCCAGCATAAAGAGGGAAGTCTACAAAATGGTGGAGCTAGGGGTCATTGAGCCCTCAAACAGTCCTTGGTCCAGGCCAGTGGTGATGGTCCCTAAGGCTACCTCTCCAGGTACAGCCCCTGAACTTAAGTTCTGCTTTGAGGGTCTCAATGTCCAATGCAGCCTCTAAAACTGTTGTACACCCCATCCCTCAGCTGACAAGCTAATTGATCAGTTAGGAACTGCTAAGTTTCTCAGAATGTTTGACATAACATCTCGGTAGTGGCAGATTGCCCTAAAAGAGAGGGCCAAGAGCGGTCTGTGTTCTCTACCACAAAACATCACTTCCAGTCCAAGGTGATGCCCTTTGGGTTGAAGAACACCCCTGCCACCTTCCAGAGGTTGGTCAAGCAGATTCTGGCTGGACTTGAGAACTTCAGTGCAGCGTACCAACACAACATTGCTGTCTTCACTTCTAGCTGGAAGGACCACCTGTGCGACCTAAGTGAAGCGCGTCAGGCTCCACAGAAAGCAGGCCTAACTATCAAGGCTCGTAAATGCCAGAGATGCCAGGGTTCAGTGGTCTACTTGGGCCACCAAGTGGGAGGAGACAAGGTGCAGCCCCTCCAGGCTTGGGAACCAAACCTAAGACCCAGACTTCCTGGGCCTTGTCAGGTACTACAGGAGATTCATCAGAGGTTTTAGAAATGGGGTCTCTGGTTGGCACTTGGTTTGCACCCTCTCCAAGTAGGGACCCTCACTCTAGTCAGGATAAGGAGATACCCAGCTCGGATAATCCCCGCTCACCCCCTTGGTAGCTTGGTACGAGCAGTCAGGCTTATCTCAGAAGCAATGTGTAAAGCATTTGCACATAAGACACAGTAATACAGTGAAAACACTACAAAAGGACACCACACCAGTTTTAGAAAAATAACCAATATTTATCTGTGTAAAACAAGACCAAAATGAGAATAATCCAGCATACAGTAATAAAGATATGAATTTTGCAAGACTTACTTAAAAATACAGTTTTTCAAGTCAATAGCTTCATCTGGGTCTATCACAGTGTCGTGAACAACAAATCTAACAGTTCAGGCCGGCTGTGGCATTGCAGGCCAGCTACGGTGTCAGGAAGACCCGCAAACAGTACCTTGGAAATGTAGGGCGTTGTGATCCTCATGATGAGATCCCAAGTGCGGAGTCGCTGGCGTCAGCCGGCATCGGCGGGTGTCAGTTCCAGAGGTCAGTGAGGGGTCATCGGGACCTTGAAGTCACACGTGCTGCAGATTGAACTCCAGGTTGATGAAGTCAGGAGTGCTAGTGTGCATGGCATCAGGGCTGCGGTGCGAAGCGGGACGATGCAATGTGTGGTGCCCACAGGTCACGGTGCAGGCAGCGGCTCAATGACAGCGTCCTGTGGCATTGGTGAGACCAGGGCTGCAGTGTGAAGCGGGCAGTACGATGTGTAATGTCTCCAGGTCATGGTGCAGGCAGCATCGTTGCTGAAGTGCTGACATCGGTAGGCCCAAGGCGGCGGTACGACGCGGGGTGGGCTCCATGTGGCACTGACCAGCAATTCGGGCTGAACTGTTCCCGTGGGGAGTAGGGTCAAGACTGATTTTCATATGGTTATGTCCAAACTGGAATGGCATGGTGAGCAAAATAAATGATGGGTTAAACCCAGATCTGTGACTGAGGGTGAGTGTTTGATTTGTTCCACATTCCGTCCATCATCTGATCTTTTTAATTTCTAAAAGTGGCTTTTCTAAAATAGCAATGTTAAATCCAACTTCACAAGTAAGCAGGATTTCTCACTACCATTCCAATCATAACAATGCCACTCCTTTCAGATCAGACATTACCACTTAAAAGTATATAAGTGAATTTCCAATGCTGGCCTATGAAAGGAGCAGGCCTCACAATAGTGAAAAACTACTTTGGGATTTTTTCACTACCAGGAAATGTAAAACATATCCTGCCTTTTACTTGCATGGCACCCTGTCTATGGGATACCTAGGACCTATCTTAGGAGTGATATGTGTATTAAAAGGGGAGTTAAAGACTGGCAAGTAGGTTTAAATGCCAAGTGGAAGTGGCAGTGAAACTGCACACAGGCCTTGCAATGGCAGGCCTGAGAATGGCTAAGGGGCTACTTATAGGGGTGGCACAATCAGTGCTGGAGGTCCACTAGTAGCATTTGATTTGCAGGTCCTGAGCAAATACAGTGCACATTACTAGGGACTTAAAGGTAAATCAAATATGTCAATTAGGTAGGAGCCAATGTTTAGGGGAGAGAGCACAAGCACTGGTTAGCAGTGGTAAAGTACGCAGAGTCCTAAAATCAGCAAAAAACGAGATCAGAAAAATCGAGGGAGGCAGGCAAAGAGTTGAGGGAATACCAGCCTGAGGCTGTCAGGTCTAACACTTCTTTAATGATAAAGTTGGATTTTTAATCACAATTCTGAAAATGCAACTTTTAGAAAGTTGGCATTTTCTTGTCCTACCTATTTGGTGCATGCACCCAGATTCTGGGTCACATGACTAGGTATAGCTGGCAGTTGGTATTTGTGCATTGTTCCCAGACAGTGAGACAAAGGTAAGCTAGGTGGTGGCAGGATGGGACACTCTGAAATGAAGAAGCTAAGGAGGTGTCATCTACCACACTTTCACATCACAAAGGCTCTTTCTGAGCACTCTCACAAAGGGTTTGACACTGGTCTTTTGTGAAACTAGTCTCACTGGGGCCAGGACAGGGAGGAAGGGATGCCTGACACCTCAGGATGGTGGAAACCTCTAGCTGCTTCCTCCATTTCAAAGCGGGCACCTGGTATAACTATTGGACCCTTAGACCTCTTTCTTCAGTACACTTCAGGACCTGTGGAAATCTGCCAGGAAGAAAGACTGCTGTGTTATCGATAGGACTGCCACTCTGCTAGACTTCTGCCTGAAAGGACTGCTGCACTGCTGTGCTGACCTGCTGCCCTGTTGTCCTCTTGTTTGGTAAGAACAATGGGACCCGCATCTCCAGACCCAGGTCCCTAGAGTGACTACAAGGGCTATTTGGCAGAAGCCTCAGAGTCAGAACAGACTTCCAACAACCTTGAACCCAGCATATGGACTCTGCCGTCTCTAAGTCAGGCCGTTTCAAGTGGTGCCCACCCCATTCCTTGACCCTTGGAAGTGGGCTCTGCCAACCCATCTGTGAATTCAGCAGAACTGACACATCTCCTCCTTGACATGGGACAGCTCCTGCAGAACCAGTGCATCGCCTTTGTTGTTCAAAGCATCGCCCTCTGTACTGATACATTGCCTGTACTGCATGGACTTCCTTGCTGCAAGGAGTTTGCATTGCCATCCCAGCCCATCGCAGCTCCCAGGGACCACTGCTACACAATTCATATCCTCGCCCAGACCTTATCTTCTCTAGTGTGCAAACACATCCTTGCCACAGCACTCCAAACATTTGCAACCAGAATTTAAGGTACTCTTCTTCAGAAGGCCTAATGGGTCCCTGTAGCCAGTGCATGCTTTATTGGGGTAAGCATGAACTTGTGACTTTGTCCCGGTTTGGTGTGATCAGATACCCACAGTTGGGGCTTGGAGCTTTTGAGTGCTATTTTCACTAAATCTATTGCATTTCTCAGGTGCTACTGATTAGATATTTGTCATTTTAATCTTGATATATTTACATTTACTCTATTTATCTAAATTGGTATGGGATTTTTCTTGTGCTGAGTTTTCACATAATTACTGTTTGAAGTGCAGCATAAACACTTTACACATTGCCTCCAAGTTGAGCCTGACTGTTCCGTGCCAACCTACTAGAGGGTTGATCATAGGCTAATTTGGGATTTGCGCGTGACTTCACTCTGTGAAGGATTGTGTTGACTGGTGTAGTATGGTTTCACCCTCCATCAACCTGTAGCCCAATTTCTTACACCCTCATAGCCCCATCCTTCTCTGTGTTGCTTTTTAACTCCAATCCACACTCTCCCGTTGTCAGTGTTGCTTCTTCCCGCTCATCTCCCACACAAGTGTTGTATGTGTTGCCCAACTCGATCCACCATATGAAAAAAAACACTAAGACACCGCCAGCACTGACCGCGTCACAGTTCATTTTGTACCGTCCCACTGCCATTTCCCCCATCCACCTGTTGTCCGTGTTGATCCTTAGCACCCTCTCTCTCATTGTCTAAGTTGCACACTCTCACCCTCCCTCCTGTTGTCTCACACCCAGCCACCATGATAATAAAAAGTGCTATGACGTAGCCTGCGTTGGCTGCATCATAGTGACTTTTTTCTAACTTTTCTTTCAGCCATGCTGCAGAGCCGCGCTGCAATATAACATGGCTATAAGACATTAACAAAGCCAATAGCTTTCACACAGGGCAGTATTACTGGCTTTGCCAATGCTTGTTTAGCTTCCTCCTGTCAAGTCTAGGAAACAGCCGACACAGAGCTCACTTGGAAATTGAGGTGCTGCAAGGATCGATCTCATTATAGGAGTAAACTGGAAACTGTGGCGTACGGGTATGGCAAAGACTGCGGCGGTGGGTGAAATAACCCCTGATCGATGTTGCTGAAGATAAAGTCCCTGACCTCCACCATACACACTGACCTCTTTAGGAGGGACGTTTCCCAAAGCTCCAGATTGAGATTAGAAACTGTGACCTGCAGGTTACACGTACATCTTTGCGATCAGTATATTAACCCACTGAACTCTCACATCGCTTGGAACTTCTGAACTACTAACCTTGTACATAGTTCTTTGCAGTGGGTACACTGATCCCATTTGGTATCTCACTCCCATTTTAACCTGCAACATACGAGCCTAGTTTATTTTTCTGCTGAATTGCTTAATATTTTCAAACTTTTCCATTTCATTTCCTCCTCTCCGCCTCCTTAATTCTAATGCTCTGGTTCCGTCTGCAGTATTTCCTTATACCTCTTATAGCCTTAGTTTTTGTTTGCTCATCACAACAATATTTTCCTTCCAATTATTTTTAGTTCCTCTTATCTAAAACCACCCTCTTTGTTTTTAATTACATTCCTTCTTTCATCCTCCTAATTGCGTAAATTGTCTCTAGTTTTCATGTATTTTTATCTTTTGTTCTCACTTTTATTACTTTTTTACACTGCTTAATCTTTGCTTTCTTTTCGCAGCTATTTTGTTTAAATAATAAATGTGCCTGTGGTGCGTGCATATGCTTGGCCCAGGCAGAGAGAAGTAGCCTAACTGTCAGGTTGAGGCAGCTTTTGACAACCTAGTCCAGCGGTAAATCCACGAGGTTTTTGGCGCATCTTTCCCAGCTCCTCCTGTCACGCTCTGACAGTTTGATCCGGAGGCGTGCCCGCTGGGCTGTGGTGCTCCACCTGTCGGTCTATCACCCTGATGGATGAAGCAGCGAGTGGAAAGTCGGCCATGACGTCAAGAGGAGTTGCGTGCTTGGAGTAGAGCAGTATTATTGGGCCGCACGGTTACTGTGCGTATGTGGACAAGCATGTTATTTCCATCGGACATTTCCCTCTTCCGGTGACTTTTTCACTTTCCCAGCTCCCCGAGGTTATCGGCAGGGCGAGGCTTCAAGAGATTGCGACACACACGCACGCGCGCGCGAACGAGACGAGTGGGACAGCATGGATGGATGGAAAGAGAGATAGAGCAAGGAGGTGAAGGGAGCTGCTTTTGGAACTTTTGCCGTCTTAGCTGCTTTTGGTTCCCAACTCTGGATATGGCGACAACAGCATAACAAACATGCAGATGTTTAGTGAACCCCCAACATTAGCCACTACATATTCTGACACTAATGCATGGCTTCTGCTCTTTTTTGTGAATGTATTTATATGCCAGTGTAGAAATGTGAAACCCTACTTGAATCTCCACCATGAAACCTTTACCTCATTTTCACGACAAATTCCAAATATGTCAACAGAAAGCAGAAACTACCGAGATTCTGAGGTTGCTCAGTTTTCAGTGACAGGCACTGTGGTAAACGCTGGGCTTGCAGTGTGGGGGCACGTTTCCCAGGTTTTAGGGTTCTAGATTCTCCAACGCTCCCTTAACAATATCATGGTTATTTGTATGCTTTTAACTTCATACATAACCATGACTTGCCACTTGTTCTTTTTATAACCAAACTGAGGGCCATATTTACAAGATAGTGGCGCATCACTAGTGATGCGTCACTTTTCTTGCGTCCCCTAACGTCACCATGGTAGCGCCGTATTTACAATATGGCGCACCATGGCGCATGTTAGGGGCAACAACGTTATTGTAACACTATACTGGATCAGAGTAAAAAAAATGATGCTAATCCAATATAGTGTTAAGAGGCCCATTGAAATCAATGGGAGCCTCATTTTAACGTCTGCTTTAAGCAGGCGTTAAAAATGATGCTAGAAATGGCGCAATGGAATCTGGTAGATTCCATTGCACCATTTTTAGCGACCCTCTAACCAGTGAACGCCCCCTTTGCATACATTATTCATATATTATAATTGTATTTTGTAGGTTTGCGCCATTTTTGTGTCAAAAAGTATAAATATGGGCCAAAGAGTTTACAAGGTGGCACAAACCTAGGCCCATATTTATACTTTTTTAGCGCCGCATTTGCGCCACTTTTTGACGCAAAAACGGCACAAACTTGCAAAATACAAATGTATGTTGCAAGTTTGCGCCGCTTTTGCGTAAAAAATGACGCAAGTGCAGCGCTAAAAAAGTATAAATATGGGCCCTAGTTTGCACCACCTTGTAAATATGGCGCTATGTTAACGGCCTGTTAGCGTCACATTTGCGGCAACATTTTTGCCGCAAATGTGGGGCTAAGGGGCTTAAGGGCTTCGTAAATATGGCCATGAATGCAACTTCTGCTAGCAATCTGAGAAGGATGCCAGTCTAATCCCCTAATTATAATGCGAGCACAATACCGGAGCAAAACACAGAAAAATACCAATTGTGTGGTATTGAGTCAAACGAAATCAGCCCTGACAAAAAAAACCAACCCAGCCCCACAGGGCAGGATGCTACTATTGAAATGTGCCCAGGGACATGGTTGGGTCGTAGCAGCTAATTTTTCTCCCAAAGCAGCGCCCTAGCCTGCAGTCTACTAGGAAAATGCCACAGTGGAGTAGTGGCCACTCTGGCCCTAAACTGTTCCTTATTTATTGGATGTGCTATTCACAGCTGATTTAAAATGAGGGACAGCTCGCCAATAGCTCACATTTTCAGCTTTCTGAAGTGCACGAATTCGTCACCAGGATTTTACCTGATGACACTTGTACAGGAAAAAATCCCCCGGTGCACATTTTTTCACTTGGAATGCGATCCAGTTTCAAGTGTCCCAGATGACTGCCCAGATTGAGATCCGCGTCTTACCTGTGATTTGATTCCTTCTGTGTGTTATCATCTTGAAAGTTTTGTGTTGCACTACGTCTGTCCTGGTGCACACGACTGGTGCTGTGTGACAGATCCGCGTGCCTTCAGTCGCTGCTCTGGGAGCAGATCATGGGAAGGAACAACTGAGGAGCTTAAATTTTACCTCCCCCTAATAAACTATGTGCTTTATCTATTTTTGAGGAGCAGCTATTTTGAGTGGGAGTTGCAGCTTTTCGGTGTGAGATGTATCCGAGTCCACTGCGTGCCTGGTTATTATGAGACAGAACCATCTGTTTTAGCTGAAGCTTGGGAACAAAAACACCCACCGCCTGTCTTTGGTTTACCCACATGTTTCTTTGGATGATCCCTTGATCCTGCTAATAATTTTGCTATTGGTACCTTAGTCTCTTGTTCAACGCTATTATTATTTTTTCATTGTTTTTAATCCAACAAAGCTATCTGTTCTATTGGATGTAATCCAGGCGTGCAGTGAGCTTGTAGGCAGAGCATGCACAGTCCCTTTGCACGCAGACCTTTATTTTATCCTTCTCTGTTTCCTTTCCGTCTGTATCATCTTGGAAAATACTTAGTAAAATGTTTTGCAATTAAAAAAATCGCTTTCTAATTTTCATATTACAGTCTTGGCTTGACGTCATTATCAACCTGTAATAAGAAAGAGGCACAGCTGCACCGCTATAACCAGTGCTATTGGGTTTGCTCAAAAAATGGAGGACCCATTAATGCAGAATGATTGGTGAAATTATGTGGAAACAAAAGGCAAGGTATGCGACATTAAGCAGCACATTATGTGGTGTTGTTATGATACAGTTTTGACATTTGAACGCAGATTGGTAAAAAATGGATTCATACATTCTACAGCGTACAAAGATGAATTGAGAGAGAAAACTAAAGATAATCGGCAGAACCTTTGAAAATGGTGTTTACCAACAAATAGTAATGTTTTCTATGGATAAAAGCAACACGGGCTCCTTATCACTTTCAAACTTGCAGAGTGACACCCTTGCTGTAAAATTTTAAGTTGCATTCACAGAAAACATGGCATGATCTGAACACTTTTAGTAATCAAATGTGCGCATTTTTTAAGTTATCACATTTATTTTTTAAATTGGTCTTCAGTTTTGGGTTTACCCCGTGTTCACACTAGAGAGCTCCTGGAAGCAACTATTTTCATTGGAAACAGCCTTGCTCACCATTCAATGTATTTTCTAAACAGGTCTCCAGAAGGCACTGTAAGATCCAACACTGACCTTCAAAAGAAATGTTACATGTTTGGGCTTCTCCTAAACTATGAACGGGCAACGGATAAGGAAAGAAATGTATCTATAAACCTACTTATATAAACTGGGGAATCTTTTTGGTATTCACAAATATTCCATATAGCACATCTAGAAATCTGCACCAGGTGTTGATTTCCAGACACACAATGAGGATATTCTGTAACATATTTCCTGGGCTCCTCTTTCTCGCAGACTGGAGAAATGGAGTAAGATATGCAATTGGCACATATTTTTCTTTTTTTTCTATTCACCATAGAGAAATCATTTTCCCAGTGGAGAAACCACGTCCTATACATCTCCTCCAAGTTTGGAGGTGGTCCATTCTCTTTCTCATGCGGAAAGGGGTTTTAATCCAGCCCTCTGCTTGAGTTAATCTCCGGCTATTTCCAATGAGGGAAGGGTTGCATCAGAGATTGTGAATGCCCAGATTCTAACCATGTCGAGTTCCACCAATTTCCCACCCTTGCCGGGGATTTACTACTGCATATTTCACTGTATTTGAGGCAGAGACACATACCGCAGCAAACCCATTTATACCTGCTAACATTCCTTTTGTGAATGGAAATGCAGTCATTTTTGGCCATACATAAATTATGAAGATGCATGCATAATGGAAAGATCTTTCACCAGAAAGAAGAAATACTTCTTTTCTAGAGTTTTTTTTAAAGAACATTAAAATAATAAATGATCTTTAGATGCATTAAACATTAATTTTATTCAAAGGGTAGCTGGTATTATGGGTGCAAGAGGTGCTGCAGCGCCACCAGGTTATCTTAAAAGCATTCTAGAATGTGATTCTCTGACACCAAAGATGCTCGTCCTTCTTGGAACGATCAACTCTGCCGCCTATGTGGCTACAGCCAAGAATCCCGGCTGCGCGTCTTTTGCACCTGCCCGACACTGGGTTTGGAAAGAAGAAAGCTACTAAAACAGCAGTTCTTAACCCATAATATTCGCTCATGCAGACTGACTGTAATAACTTGGCTCAAGGGCAAGTCAATTTCATTCTGTTGCAGGGGGATGAAGCTCCTACAACAGTTCCATAAGAAACTGACTAAGGTCAACCAGGGATAACTGTTTCATAAATCAAACGTTGATAATTCATAAATGTCACCTAATATGCCTTATCATCTCCTCAGGAAAATAGTTTTCTAAACCAGTCCAGGTAATTACCTGCTTCCTTTTGGATTTGATCAGGAAACACTGCCAAACAAAGTATAGAGTCTTTTGGTCAAACACTCAGAGGGTCGGGATTGATTGAAAACCTATACCTGATGGGCCAGGCGCTGTCATTCTTTCAGGAATTCTGCTTTCTTATGACATTGCAGATAAATTGTTTTCTCTCTGAACATGTAGTTCCATTAATGACTATAATGAACCTGGTCAGGTTGACCTTTCAACGACCATAATTACCTTTCCCTACTGTTCTTATACTGTTTTAAGATTTTAGCTGTTGTATCTGACAATTTGGTAAAATTTAGCATAGTCCAAAATTGGCCTTTTTCTTTTTGGATCGTATTGCAATGGCTTTTATTAATCGAGCAATAAAAGTAACTAACTAACATTGAATTGAAGGATAAGCTTTCAAGACATTGAAGTGTTTTCTTCCAACAGCACTTGTAGTGTTTTCAAAGACAGTTAACTTATCTTGACAAACCGATGAGAATTATTTTAAAACAAAGGTATGGGTCAGTTAATTTTTTTATGCTAAGTGAGGGATTTTTGTAACTCTGATCTGGTGGTGTAGAAACGTTTGAAAGAAGAAGGCCTAATTATGCATTTATTTGGGGTTTTGGAAAGTGCTATAATATCGGAGAACTTTACAATGGAGTGAGGCTAGAACAAAGGCTGTCTAAAATATACAAAAAAGTGATGGATTGAATACTCAAATTAATCTCAGCCATTGGTAATTACTCAGGCCACATCACAAACCATTGTTATTTTGCACACAATGCTCAGTTTGGACCCAGCCACATGCAAATCAGTCTTGACCCTGCTCTAATGGGAACAGTCCAGATCGAATTGCAAAGCCAAGTCATCTCTGAACCGAAACAAAAGCAATCCAGGGCCAGTTTAGCCCTAGTTAGGGATCATCAGCCACGTTAACTAAACTTTCAGCGCATTTCCAACTATTGAGCAGAATGCTCAACATTAACTTGTAATTCTGAAGTATGGTGGGATGTTGGGAGGGTCAAAACAAAACAATAAATAGCAGCACCTATTCATGAAAAGTATGTGTAGAGAGTTTTTAACATTTTCAAACATTCCTAAAAACACACTTGTGGCCCTATTCACCCCTGCAGATTCTATATCACATAAAATCCTGCACAGGATAGAAATGGAGCCCCCTGTGCATACATGCACTTTTTCAGTGTGGAAAACATGTTTCCAATTCCTTTTCACTACATTGCAGTAAATGTGAGACGATCCATCCTGCTTCCCATCCTGGAAGGGACGTTACTTCACAATTTAGGGAGACTAAGGGCCTGATTACGATCTTGGCAGATGTACTACTCCATCACAAACATGATGGATATTCGGTCCAATGTATTGAGAGTTTCATAGGATATAATGGAATTGTAATTTGGCAGATGGGATATCCGTCATGTTTGTGATGGACTAAGCCAGCCCGCCAAGATCGTAATCAGCCCCTAAATCTTTGACGTATTCTAGAATGGGAAAGATCATACTGGAGTTTGACAATGCCCACAAACACATATTCTCAAGGCAAACCACACATTGGAATACTTCTTTCCCGTTTCCTGAATAGGTTTCTCTGCTTGTTGGTGTCTTTAGTATCATGTAACAGGTTCTGAGTTTATCAGTGCTTAATTTGAGCCGGTGGTTTCCGGTGATCAGCACCAGCACTTTATTGTCAGCTCTTTAACAACCTGCTATATTGTGGCGCTGTTTATCTGATTTTATGAGGAGCAAAACAACAGCAAGGGGAGTATTTAAATATGCATTAAAATAACTAATATCTTTCACCCAAAGCTATAAGAACAGCTTGGCGGCATTTGTTAGTAATTTTTAATGTATATTTAATGTCTGACTTGTCACACTTGAATGAGTGTGATGGGGAATTGTAATGGTACTGTCATTGGCAGAACTTCTGGGGGCAATGGATGTTGCAAGCTACAGTAGCTTTCTGACAAGGGCCCTGGAAGTTATTGTTATTTTTTATTTTTTACAAATTAAGTACAGACATTTATTATACTTTATCTGAAACCAGGCTATGTCTTTGATTAGGCGGGCTAGGGTGGCTGATGATGTGACCATATATTGTAGGAATTTAAATACCCCTGCCATATGTAAGAAGCTTATTGCCTCAAACACATTTGGCCTTGAGTGGCTGGCCTCTTTTTAATTGAAGTAATCCTGAGTGATTTGCAATATCCTCGTAATCCAAGGTTGGGGAAACTTTATCCTCTACATAATGAGTTTGTTTGGCCATTTCTTGAGGTATTTCTATGATCAATCAGTACGAGTTATAAACTTGAGGTGAGAAGTGTGTACAACTTTCAGGTCACACGTTTGAAGCCCAGCTGCCAAGAGTTAGCATTTCGTCTTTTTAAAATTAAGACATTAAGCAGTGGCAAAGCAATGCTTTATTGAGATCTAGTGCAAGCGATAACAATAGCCCCATTAACCCCCCTTAGGGTAACAATAGAGGGCAACAGTAAGGATGCAGTGAGCCCTTCATACCTCTTGACCCTAGTGTCGCTGTGCCTATTGCTTCCATTTTCTTACGATAATGGCATTACTCCTAGTCCTACTCCCTCGCCTTCCTTTTAACCAATGAGGCCTCCTGCCTCCCCCCTAGACCCTCCCTTCCCCTTTCAAAACCCCCCCCCACCCTTATCCCCTCCTGTACAAAAACCAAGCCCAAGCCGCAACTCGGACAGTCCGTACCGGGAGGGTGGGAGGGAACGGAAAAGGAAGGCGAGGGAGTAGGACTAGGAGTAATGCCATTATCGTAAGAAAATGGAAGCATTACCTCCCGTCCCTCCCTCGCCTTCCTTTTAACCAATGAGACATAGCAAGAAAAACACACCGGAGACGGACATCGAGTTGCAAGACCCTTAGTTAATATCCTGCACCAAGAACATCCCAAACATTATCTCATAGAGGATAAGACCCGGTGACCAAACACCGACTCCAAACCACCCAAGTCCGATAGCCTATAATGACGCACAAACGCCGAAGGAGAAGCCCAAGTGGCGGCCCTGCAAATCTCCACCACTGAAGTCCCCTGAAGCTCTGCCACCGTCGCCGCCATGCCTCTGGAAGACCTCCCCTGAATCCCTAGAGGAGGAACCACCTCTTTCAAGGAATAGGCCAACAGAATCAAAGATCGAACCCACCGACTCAAGGAAGCCGTGGAAGGTTTCTCACCTTAGCGCGCCGGACCAAAAGTAACAAACAGTGAATCCCCTGTACGAAAAGGAGCCACCACCCGCAGATACTCCAACAAAACCCTACGTACATCCAACAAATGCAAACGGACCTCCTCCCCAGATGAGGGATCCGGACAAAATGAAGGAAGGATGACCGCCTGCCTGGAATGGAACGAAGAATTGACTTTTGGAATAAAGGAAGGCACCGGAACCAGAACCACCCTATCGGGAAAAATCTTACAAAAAAGGAAAGGAACATGCCAATGCCCCCAATTCCCCCAACCGACGAGCCGAAGTAATGGCGACCAAAAAGAACGTCTTCAAAGATAGACGTCGCAAATCATAGTCCCCCAATGGGTCAAAAGGGGCCCCCGTCAACACATCCAAAACCAAGGACAGATCCCATGAGGGAAAAGAACGGACCGGGCGAGGAAATAAATTAATAAGCCCCTGAAAAAATCCAGGCATCAATCGCCCTTCAACTTGAAGATTACGCCATGGTCCCTAAATGCCTGAATAGCCGCCCACTGTACCCGAAGAGAAGCCACTGACAACCCTAAACGAGCACCGTCCTGCAGGAACTGCATCACCTCAAAGAGAGAAGCGCAGGAAGGATCCAACTCACGACTTAAGCACCAAGACGAAAACACCTTCCACTGTCTACCATAAGAAAGCAAAGTTGAACGTCTCCATGAAGCCAGCAAGGTAGAACTCAAAGCCACTGGCACCTAACAGAAACGCCCTGAATAGTTGAAACGGAGGGAACGCATATAAAAGGCCCTGCGGCCAAGGACATGACATCCCGTCCACCTCCCATGCTTGGGGACACCGAAACCGGGAGCAGAAGCACTCCACTATCGCATTCTCTACTGACGCAAACACATCCAGCACTGGAAGACCCCAAAGCCGAACCAGATGCCGAAACAGAGACCTCCGGAGAGAGAAAAGTTGAGAGGAAGGAATCACTCTGCTCAGTAGATCCGCCCGAACATTTACCACTCTCGCCGAATGACATAAGCCTCGGCCACTAAGTCGTCTGTGCGAACCAGAACCGCCAACCCCCTCAGGGAATCCTGGAAATGGACCCGAGCCAGGAATATAGCCCGCAATTCTCGCCAATTAGATGACCGACTCGCCTCCCGAGGGGACCAAAACCCCCGAATCTGAGCTGACCCCATCCATGCCCCCCAACCGGAGAGGCTGGCATCCGTCGTCACCACCACGGGTCTCAGAGGTGACAAAGACACCCCTACCCTCAGGCGGTCTGCATCCAACCACCATTGCAACTCTCTGTGAATCAATCCGGACCCTGGAACCCCGTACTTCAGAGAACCGGACCCTGGATCCCACCTACTCAAGAACCACGTCATCAAGCACAGGGGATGGAAACGTGCCCAAGAACCCAAAATATCACTGACGCCAAATGTGCAGTCGCAACCATAGAAGAGCTCGGGGAGCAGACAGTAACCATACCTTCTTTACCAAAGCCTGGAGAGCATCCAACCTCTTTTCGGACACAGTCACCAACCCTGGAATAGGCTGAAACCGAGCCCCTAGAAAAACCAGATCCTGGGACGGCACAAAGTCTGATTACACCCAATTAATCAAAAACCCGTGTTATTGCAGGACCCCCAGAACTTGGGCCACCTGCCTCTGCAAAAGGTCTCGTGAATGGGCATGAATCCAAATGTCGACTAGATAAGGGTGCAGAAACACCCCTTCTGAATGAAGCAAAGCCACTAGAGGAGCCAGCATATTCCTGAAAATTCGGGGAGAAGATTTCAGACCGAAAGGCAGAACGCAAAACTGGAAATGATCCTGCCCCACAGCAAACCTCAGGAACTTTTGAGAGGACCATGCCCCCGGTACGTGTGGGTAAGCATCCGGCAGATCCAGTGACACCAGAAAATCCCCTTGCCTGACCAATGGAAAAATAGTCCGAATGGACAGCATGCGGAAATGCACTGTCCTGATCAAGGTATTCACCTCCTTCAGATTGAGCACCGGTTGAAAATCCCCCTGAAACTTTCCGCACAAGAAACAAGACCGCATAAGTGCCCTGACCTCGGTCGTCTAGTGGAACATGGGAAATGGCCCCCATGACCAGTAAGTCCCGCACTCCGTCCAATAATGCTCCACTCCAAGACCCCTCTGAAGGCAGAGGTGTGGGATGCACCCCGGAATCTGGAGGAACCGCCACAAAATCTATGACATAACCATTGGTCACCATGTCTAGTACCCAATGATCGGTTACACTGTCCTCCCAAGCTGAAAGAAAGTGACACAGTCATCCCCCAACCGGCCCTCTGCCAGGCCCACAGCGAATGCCAGGACCCCTTCTTGAAACCACCCCGGGTCTCAGGAGTAGACTTCTTAGGTGAAAAACGCGGATGAAAACGCCGTCTCCTAAACGAAAAGGATTTAGCAACCCTAGTAGGAGAAGATCTGGAATGCTTCTTCCACCCTTTACCCGAAGAAGAAACCCCTTTATAAGGTAAGGCATGCTTCCGCTCCTTAAACGCCTTGGAAAGTATGGATGGTAATAGTTCTCCAAACAAGTTACAACCCTCAAACGGCAGTCTCAACAAGGCCGCCGTTTCCCCTGGATCAGCCTTCCATGAACGCAACCAGAGGGACCTACGAGCCCTAATCAAAGACCCAGATGCCAGAGCCGAAGTACGGACTATATCTGAAGACACATCCGCCAATAATCTGGCCAGCTGTTCCATACCAGCCAGGAGCTCCGAACACTCCGCCCCTTCCTGTACAGCCACCGCCAGTTTATCAAAGCCTTGAACCAATGATTGTGACGCAGAAGCAGAATAAATCCCTGCCTTCAGCGCCAGATTCTCCGCCGCAAAAGCCCTCTTAAGACCTGAATCCACTTTACGGTCTGTGGCATACGTAGGCACACAATCCTCCGGATTGACTGCCGTTTTGCCAATTAGAGTAGCCAGAATAGAGTCCAGGCGTATTGAAGGAGGAAAAACCCCCTCACCCTCAAGTAAGTAAAGTTTCTGAAGGAATCGTGGAACCTGAGCCTTCTCCACATCCTTCCACTCACGAAACACCATATCCTTCACAGGTCCCTGGAAAGGCATGGCAAACATAAAAGGCGTCTGATATTTGAGGAAATAAATGAGACTCTGAGTTTGTAGGTTGAAACACAGGGAAACCTAAACTGTCCCGAACATGTGTCATCACTTCCCACATTACCTCTTCTGGAAACCTATTTCCCCCCAGATGACGTTGATGGGGCCTCATCCTCACTCTCCGATGAGGATTTTCTTGCCGCTACCGATGATTGCGCACGCTTAGACTGATCAGTCCTGGCAACGCCAGCTTGCAGTGCCCTGGTGACAGCCATTTCACCCATATCCTGCACTTCCTCACTAGACATGAGGGGAGTACCCCTGCCAGGTACCTGTGGGTTCTCAGGAAGAGCAATGCTACCCTCCCCTCCCACCTCCGAGGAGGAAGAAGAGACAACCACGTCTCTTAGCTGGAGCTTTAGGCATGGTAACCAAAATAACACTGCCTTTCATTCCAAAACACTACCCTACATATAGGACCCTGGTCCTCCCTAACAGGGCTCCACCAAACCCTAAAAAGGTCACAATCCTTGTAAAAATCCAAAAAACCACGAGGAACTTCAATTTTTGGATGCTGGTCAGGTAGGACGGGCGTTCTGCCCGTCCTACCTGACCAGCATCCAAAAATTGAAGTTCCTCGGTCCTCGCGGCTCCGCGGCGCGGAAACCCGGAAACTAACGCCCCAGCCACAGAGGGCCGGCTGACCCCGTCAGCCGGCCTCCAGGACACGCCTCTCGAGCAACCATGCTGCTCGTTCAAGACGCGCCCCAGCCGTAGCACTCCTCGCGGAGCTCCGCGTCCCGAGGAGTGCCTCCATCGACGACCTCCAGGCCCCGCCGTGCAGGTAAGAAAGGGAAAGAAAACCGTCTAGCGTGGGCTAGACAAAAGAACAGGAGGGGATAAGGGTGGGGGGGGTTTTTGAAAGGGGAAGGGAGGGTCTAGGGGGGAGGCAGGAGGCCTCATTGGTTAAAAGGAAGGCAAGGGAGGGACGGGAGGTAATGCACTAATAATATGATCCCTGAGTTAAGAGCTGTTTATTAGTGTTCACATATTTTTATTACTGTAGTGTGACACACCAACAACCTGAGAACCATTGGTCCAACTTCTATATAAGATCTAGGTATTAGTTAAAATAACACGGGTCTAGTCACAAAAGCATTTACGAGTACATGAAATCAGCCCCAAAACATCCAATTCCATATTCATAAAAGTCCAAACTTGGTTTCTCTTTGTACAAATTGTATTTGACTATTCCATGAATATGCCCATTTTCGATGTTTTGGAGCTAATTTGCAAAGGCATGTAGGAGTATGTAAATGATCACTACAAGGGTACAACTTTACATATTCAAAAATACATTTGTAAATACGCTTATAATCTATTTGACTGTGCTTCGAAAATAAAATGTATACCATCCGACTGGAAGCATGATTAATATAGTATGCATCTAAATATTACACTTGTTTTTATGCTCTTCAAGTATGAAAGTTTTAATAATGTATAGACATTTCCATGTTTGCAATATTTCACTTTTGTTTTCATAACCTTGCTGCCTTTTTGAAATATCGCAGTAATCTGCATTCTTTATTTACGGCACACAATTACATACTATAAAGCAATGCGCCACATTACCAGGTCATTTTTTAAAGGATATACAACCTTAAGTAAAATATATGTTACATCTATTATATGGATTATCAAATTTTTAAAAAATAATCTGATTTATTAATCTTCATAGTTCCATTCAAATGTATGTTTAGACAATAGTTAAAACAGGCGGTCCCGAAAGAGCTGTATTCTTAGAACACTTGCATCCGCATCCGCATTTTACTCAGGGCTACACAAAACGTTCGGTGCCAGAAAAACATGTCCTGAGTGAAGCGAAGCCCCGCGAGAACACAGGCCTCAAGGTCTGCATTAAATGAAGGTTACTGACGTGGTTGTGAGCTGACAGAGCGGTTACAGGAAATAATCTCCCCCTTGAGTAACAGGCAAATAATACTGTGGGGCTCCTTCATCAGTTCCATTAAATACTGCTTTGGGGAATGCCTTGATTGATTTTTTTATTGCTTCCTATCAGGCGTGCTTTTTATTTGCTGGATGGAAACCCCCCTTTAGATTTTCACATAAAAAATGACAAACACTCCAACTTTCAACGTTATAATTACATTGGTAATCTAGCCGAGAACAGCAAAGCGAAGGTTGCAAAACGGCAATGAATTTTAAATGTAGGTATTGAGTGGACCGTATGTACACATGTAACATCTTTGCATTAAAGCTATTTAATCCCTACACATAAGTGGGCATGCTGAAGAAAAATACCATGAACTGGATCAAGTAAACTCTCTTGCATTTGTTGAAGGTATATTGTGCAGTGCTTGATGTTCACGCTATTTTGCAAAATATTTATTCATTTATAACTTCCTACGACATTCCCCCTGAATGTGGAGTCAACAATATCGATGGGACAGAATATTGAAGACACAATGCCGAAAATAAAATATTGGGAAGTAAGTCTAGATTTTCTATACCTAAATCCACAAATATCTTCAAGGAGCGTAGACGTGGAGTCCCTATATGAGAGGTGGGGAAAGGATGGGGATAGAGGGAGGCAAAGGGATAGCAAAGGTTGGCAGGAGAAATTAATAACAGAAATGACTACACCTCATTTATAGACCAGCAGAATTAACCAAACACAAGAAACCAATCACAGGTTTTGAGTTTCATTCCCAATTGAAGAAGGTTTAGGTCTCTGTTTTTATGGAACGGGCCAGGGAATTCTTGAGCATCAGTCCTTAAAAGTCCTTAACAATAAACGTCTGCTTTTGTAGTTGTTTTTCAAAAACACAAAACCTAGCTGAAAGGGGCCATAATAACATAGTGCCAGCTCAGCAAAGTGTTCTGCCTTTTCTTCATCTGCTGCCTCAGATGTCACACTGAAGTCAGCGAAGTCCACGCAAGTCATGTGGGGATCTCATAACAGGGCGGGCAGTCCTCTTCCAGGGGAGCAGAAGCAAGAATCTCTGTGAACTGGCGGGTCACCATCCAAGGTCTGAATTTCTCTTTCATTACTTACGGTTGTATTCTCAGCTTGCCACAATGTGCATGCTCTAGTCTATAATATTCAAAATGTATGCTGCTTGTGAGAAATTGGATTGTTGGTTGACTGAGGTGTGAGCCCTGGTCAAGCAGCAACCTCAATCTTTGTCAGGGTAAGGCATGAGGAAACTGTAATTTAAACTGCTCTCAGCTCCCCGGGTAGCTTCACACAGAGCAGGTAGGCTTAACTTAGAGGCAATGTGTGAAGTATTTGTGCAACACTTCAAACAGTAAAACAGTGAAAACACCTCACAAAAAGAGAAATAAAAAAATAGAAGAGACATAGAGTTGAATTTAATAAATAAAACAAAACCAAAATAACAAAAATCCAATCAGTAGAACCAGAATTATGAATTTGTAAAGAATAAAGTGTAAAATAGTGGCTAAATGCTCAAAGCACCAGCTGCAGCCATCTGGTCGTGCTAGAAAGTGTCAAAGTCAAAAGTTCAGTTCTGGTTGGGGAGCTTTCTATATTCCTGAGGTTCAGATCAGGAGGCCTGCTGAATAGCCCTTGAAGTCACTCTGATCCTGGAACTATGTACCCCATTTCTCTGGGAAGTCATAATGACTACCATGTGTCCTAGGATCAAAGAGTTCCCCGATACCAGGTCTACCCACACACTGAACTATGAAAGGGCAGTCCTCACTTCTGATCCTTTCCAGTTCATGATGTTTCTAGAAACTCCCCAGCTTCCCTTCCTTAGCTGATAAGGATATCATGCCCTGCATGTAGACCATCCTATCACAAGGCCTAAGTCATTTTCCAAATCTGGGAGCAGCTTTCTCACCATATATAGGTCAATTACCCTCAAGGACAGCTACTGGGAGTCTAATGGAAATTAGCATCCAGGTGCTTCTGAAAGGATAAAAGGTAACTTTCTAAAAGTTACTTTTCCTAAATATTAAGTACAAATCTAACATTATCATTTAATTAAACTTTTTAATAAATATTAAAAAAATTATTCTAGTTTGTCCTAAACCCGAGATAGCAAAATTAATATATCAATCTGAACTCTAGTTTTCCTTGTATTTCAGCCAGAGGCTTCCACAGTGAAAATAGCTTTAGGGGGACTGTCAACATTAAAGTTACACAGGTCCCACATTTAAATACCATGAACCCTACAGTGTGGGTTGCAAGTCCTCCATAGGGATGAGTTAATAATATTTAAAAATAAGTTTTTCCCCTTTCAAAGCGTTACTGCAACATGTTGGGCTGCACTTTAAACTGTAGGGAAGCTACGATGGTAGGCCTGAAGCCATGTTTTCCTTGTCACACTAGTGGATACAGTGAGGGCTGCAGTCCAGATTTGATATTTAATTGTCCATTCAGTGGGTGTATTTTTACACCATATACTGTAGCTTTATAGGAAAGTTAAATATGCCAATTAGGAGACAGCCAATTTTATCCGATATTATGAATCAGAGCACACACACAAGGCCTGATTAGCAGAGTCCAAGTGCACAGCAAAAAAAACAGCAGCAGATTTTAAAAGAAAATGTTGGTGACCACACCAAAAGGAGCATTTTCTCACAGCATGGCTGAACTACGCAGAGGCCAAAAAACAAATTGTTGAGGGTAAAAGAAAATCCATGGCACATAAACGGGGAATTCCCAACAAATACTTTTCAATGGTTTTTGTAAACCACTTGCTGATTTGATCAGTAACTCCTACTTACAGTTTCATACCTATGCACACATCAACCATAGATGTGTCTGGATATAATATTTCCACAGTGCACCCCACATGGTTGCATGTGCCTTCATATCTATCAATTCAATGATTCAAAACAAATGGATCTAAATTTGGAAATAATCCTGTTCACTAACAATCAGCATCTCTCTCCTTGCTTTCTTTGGGAGACATTTCTGGGTGACCTTTTAACTTTTTCTTCAAATGTATGAAACTGAAGCATTACGGATTCTACTCCCCTATCCACGCCAATCAGCAATGTTGCCTCTGTTATTAGTAAAAATTCATAGAAACATAAACTTAAAAATATTTTCTCACATCTTTCCTTTGCTCAAGTAATCAACATCTTGTAAAGCACTGTTCGTTCTGGTCTAGATTACTGCTACAACTGCTGAAGTAGTCCGTCAGCAACTACCATGATAAAAAAATTCAGCTTTTCAAATATTGATGCCTTCTGCTTAATTTTTCAAATGGTCCGCATCTTGAATATCTGCACTCTCTACCTACAGCATGATAGAAAGTCTGAATGTTTTAATACTCTGCTGCATACATAAATTCATGTGCAGACCTGACTCAGTGTGATTCAGAAGAAAAAAGCTATTTTATCATTCCAGGTATGAATTATGATCTACAGCTTGATTGTTCATTCACCAATTTACCAGACAACCTAATTCGCCAGTTATACTTCTTCTTATTGGTGTCAGGTACACCACTCCTGAAACAAATACCTATACACAGAAGAAAATGAAATTCTGAAAACCTCAAAAAACATTTTATTCAGTAGGTCCCGCCTCACCCTTTTCCTCATCCTTGAAGTTCCCTTAACTTTGTTCATGTTTGTATATTCATGCTATCATATTTACTTATTTATTTGAAGATTGGGTGTTCAAAAAATGAATGCCTGTGTGACAAAGGTCACTGCTGTTACAACATCATAGGAACCTCTAAATCTTTTTCACTAATATGGCCTCATAGTCCGCTGTAGAGGGAAGAATGTTCTAACAAATAGAACAAAGACCTCGCAGACCCTGAGGGGATTGTTCACAGCTGTTGCTGTGAGACAAACATTAGAATGCTGGCGCTCCAGGCTTTTACCAGCCATTAGAAGCCTGGAGCACTCCATTGTCTTCAACCTTCCAATATTTTAGTAAGGAAGGTTACAATTCCTATCATACCTGAGTTTGTGTTTATATTTATATTGTGTTCATATGTGAATATGATGACACAATATAAATAAAAAATTGGTGCATTCGTAACTTTAAATAGATGTGATATGGTTGAAGAATTTGAAAGGTTCTGACTGCTCTTTCACTTGAAATAGAAAATGAAAATTGACCTGATATGAATTTGTCTTTACTCTCTATTTGTAGGCATTCTAAACCTGAGTTGTAAAGTCGTTCCCTCTGCGTGATCTGTGTCACTTCTGCCCATGTGTGATCTGGCGTTGGAAGTCTTCATGGTGGGTGCATTGTTGAGGGATCAGTGTTTATAAACGTCTCACTTTCTCTAATCTTAAATTTTCCTTTGAGATCTCTGTGAAGCAGAATCTGATTAAAAGCCACAGAGCTGATGCAAAAGGCAGGAAGAGAAATTGTTTCTCTTTTTAGAGTTAGGTTAGCTAGTGAAGCACACTTCCAAGACCTTGAAATGCATATCTAGTTTCAAAGAGAATTGAATAGAAATCAGGTGTAATCCCAGTATCAGTACTTAACTGAAGACGCATGATTTTTGGCATGTCGCATAATCTCCCTATTCCTTATATTGTATCTATGTAGTTGGGACTGATGGTAGCCAAGCAAAACGACTGTGGGTAGCTGAGCATTGCCACACTTGGGGGATTGGAAAGATGATATGGATGGGTGCATGTCTGTTGAAAGAATAGCAGCCAAAAGTGGGCAAAGATCTGGGAGAAGTGGAGTACATACAGAGGCAACCTATGTACGATACTGTAGGAAAGTAGCCTCTTTCTGGCATGGTTACCCCCACTTTTAGCCTGTTTGTGAGTGTATGTCAGTGTGTTTTTACTTTGTCACTGGGATCCTGCTAGCCAGGACCCCAGTGCTCATAGATAAAAACCTATATGTCAGTGTGTTTTGCCTGTCTCACTGGGATCCTGCTAGCCAGGACCCCAGTGCTCATAGTTTGTGGCCTAATGTGTATGCCTGTGTAGTGCCTAACTGTGTCACAGAGGCTCTGATAATCAGAATCTCAGTGCTTATGCTCTCTCTCCTTTTAAATTTGTCACTGTAGGCCAGTGACTTCATTTACCAATTTCAATTGGCACACTGGACCCCCCTTATAAGTCCCTAGTATATGGTCCCTAGGTACCCAGGGCATTGGGGTTCCAGGAGATCCACATGGGCTACAGCATTTTGTTTGCCACCCATGGGGAGCTCAGACAAACTCTTACACAGGACTGCCATTGCAGCCTGCATGAAATAGTGCGCACACTATTTCACAGCCATTTTCACTGCACTTAATTAACTTATAAGTCACCTATATGTCTAACCTTCACTTGCTGAAGGTTAGGTCCAAAGTTACTAAGTGTGAGGGCACCCTTGCACTAGCAAAGGTGCCCCACATAGTTCAGGGCCATTTCCTCAGACTTTGTGAGTGCCGGGATGCCATTACACGCATGCACAACATATAGGTCAATACCTATATGTAGCTTCACAATGGTAACTCCAAATATGGCCAAGTAACATGTCTAAGATCATGGAATTGTCCCCCCCATTCCAAATCTGGTATTCGGGAGCCAATTCCATGCATCCTGGGGGCTCGGCCATGGACCCCCAGTACTGCCAAACCAACTCTCTGAGGCTTGCACTGCAACTACAGCTGTTGCCCTCTCACAGACAGGGTTATGCCCTCCTGGGGTCTGGGCAGGCCCAGTCCCAGGAAGGCAGAACAAACATTTCCTCTGAGAGCAGGGTGTTACACCCTCTCCCTTTGGGAATAGGTGTTACAGGCTGTGGAGGGGTAGCCTTCCCCAGCCTCTGGAAATGCTTTAAAGGGCACAGTTGGTGCCCTCCTTGCATAAACCAGTCTACACCAGTTCAGGGACCCTTTTTCCCCTGCTCTGGCGGGAAACTGGACAAGGGAAAGGGGAGTGACCACTCCCCTGTCCACACCACCCTAGGGGTGATGCCCAGAGCTCCTCCAGTGTGTCCCAGACTTAAGCCATCTTTCTTTGCAAGGTGTGGGGGCACTCTGGAGGGCTCTGAGTGTCCAGTGCCAGCAGGTGACATCAGAGACTCCCCTGATAGGTCCATACCTGATAAGGTAGCCAATGCCCCTCTCAGGGCTATTTAGGGTCTCTCCAGTGAGTTCTCTTCAGATTCTGCTTGCAAGTTTCCTTCAGGAATCCTCTGCAACAACTTCAGCATCCTCTGACCTCGGATCAACCGCAGCCTGCTCCAAGAAACGCTGTAACTGCAACAAAGTGTGTACAAGAGACACTTTTCTTCAGCAACCTCAGCTCCAAGTCAGCAACTACAACAGTTTCCACAGTGTGCATGCTCTGGGGACTCCCTGTCTTCATCTTGCACCAGAAGAACCAAAGAAATCTCCAGTGGAGTGACGGAATCACTCCCCTGCTTCAAGCAGGCCCTTTCCAAGGTGACAACCGGTACCCTGGGACTCCTCTCACGGTGACGAGCGTGCTCCTAAGGGCACATAGGGTGGATATCATTTACATAGACTGTCCTGAGGTCCTGCTGATGCAATTTGGAGGAGGTAAGACCTTGCCTTACCCGAGAACGATGGTACCCCTGTGTTTTGTGTCTTCTTCGCCTCCTGAGGCGTCTGCACTCTTTGGAAAATTCCTTCATGCACAGCCTGGCCCAGGTCCCCAGCACTCCACCCTGTGACACTAAACTCGCTGAGTTGTTCTCCGGTGGCATGGGACCTTCTTTTGTTGTGCTGCATCAACTGTGTTTTGCACCTCCTTTGAACCCAGATCCTGCAGCTTCTGGGGGTGCTGGCTGGCATCCTGAGGGCTCTCTAAAGTGCTGAGAGCCCCCTCTACAGAGTTGAGGCCCCCAGGTCCCTCCTGGGTCCACCCAGCGCCATTTATATGAAAAACGCACTTTTGCCATAGCCAAAGCTTGTTGGTGCCTTCCAACACGAAATCTCGTCTGCAACGATCTTCACGCCGTTGGACATCTTTTGCATCATGCAGGAACCCGCTGGCATCTTCCTAGGGTGCATTTCTGCAGTCTTCTAATAACCAAGGACTCTTCTTTTGCACCCTCTTCTGGGTTGGCAGGGGCTCCTGTCCTTCCTGGAACTTATTTCGACTTCTGGACTTGGCCCCCTTCCTTTGCAGGTCTTCAGGTCCAATAATCCAGCAGTTATTCTTTGCAGATTTGGTTGGCTGCTGCAAAAAACAAAAAACAAGGTGTAGTGTGTCCTAAGGAAACTTGTAGTACTTTACTCCTGCTTTTCTGGGATCTGGGGTGGGGTAATTTACTTACCTTTACTGTATTCTTACTCTCCCAGCGATTCTGCACACACTACACTTGTCTAGGGTGGAATTCGTGATTCACTTTCAACTTTTTTAGTATATGGCTTGTGTTGCCCCCTAGACCTATTTTCTCCCATTGCATTCTATAGGATTTCCTACTGTTTGCATTGTTCTATGACTATTTACTTGTCTAATTTTGGTGTCTAGTGTATATATTGTGTATAATACTTACCTCCAGAAGGAGTATTGTCTCTAAGATATTTTTGGTACTGTGTCACCCAAATAAATACCTTTATTTTTGGTAACACTCAGTATTGTCTTTATTTGTGTATAAGTACTGTGGAACTATAAGTGGTATTGCATGAGCTTTGCATGTCTCCTAGTTCAGCCTAAGCTGTTCTGCTATAGCTACCACTATCAGCCTAAGCTGCTAGAACAGTACTACATTCACTAACAAGGGATAACTGGACCTAGTGGAAGGTGGAAGTACCCAAGGTACCCACTACAAACCAGCCCAGCCTCCTTCAGAATCCAACTAGACCTGGGGTGGATTTTTCAATGATTGAACAACACGCTGCACTGGGAAATGTGGAGGAGGTGAGAGAAGAAATTGGAGAGATGCTATGAACGTTTGGGGGAAGGTAGATCAATATCGCTGTGTTTTTACCTTATTGTAGTCTTTTGGTGTTTTCTTCATCACATTGTCTTAATGTTGAAAACAATAAACAGAATGTTTTCAATGTTTCAAAAAAATGATAAACATGTGAGAGGTAATACAATGCAGTTTAATATGTTGTAAAATATTGCCCTTTCTTTAATGTACAGTTAACGTTTGCTTCACAGTTGTGTTTGCACCGCATAAATATCGAGTGATACATATGAAGATGACCACATTGTACCACGTCTATTGGAAATACAAGTTGGCCTCTGTAGATATCTAATAATGCTGCTGCAGGTTCATATTTGGTGTCACAACTTAGGCTATTAATTTAGGAGGAAGGATGCTTTTATTAAACACAATCTGATTAGGTCACAATAAAGTTCCAAAATAATCTCCACTTAATTCTTGATAGCTGTTGCACAATTTAACACTGAAATGTTTATTAAGTTTTAAGCAGTACCAGGCAACACTAAGCAAAAGTTAAGAACGCAATACAGTAAAATGCCCAGACTAATTTAGAAAAAGCAAGACAAATGTAATAATCAACATGCACAAAAAATGATATAATTAAATAAGGAGAACTAGAAATATGAATGGTTACATTTTTAAGGTAAAGATGGAAAAAATACCCATAGAAACAGAGTCTTTTTTATAAAAGTCCCTTTATCCCCATTACCCAAAATCATCCATTAGAGAATGCTTTCAAATCAGAAACAAAAACAACTAAAAGTTCCCAGAAAATTGCTCTGCCTTTCTGTGATTGGCAGGTCAGGGTAAGCATCAGTTGTCTGTTATGCCAGTTCACTCTAATGCCTTTATCCTTCCTTCCTTCTATGATCAAGAGTCAGGTCCTCAGGTCAGGCTTCCAGCCACCAGTACCTTTCCAGTCAGTGCTCTCTCAAGGTACATTTTCAAGTAGTCAGCTGGGACATCTGCAGAAGAGGGAGCACTTCTACCTTTTATGTCCCTGTAAAAGTGAGAGTAGGGCAACCATTCGAGCCTTGGAGAGCAGACCCCATCTCAGTGTCGGGAGTCATGCAGGTTTCTTTCCCAAGCAGTCAGACAAAGCCCCAACTTATGACATTGGCGGTCTTTTTGAAAGACTGCCGTGCTGGTGGCCACCAAAAGACCGCCAGTGTCGGTAGTCTCATGACTGCTGTATTACGAGTCAGAGACCAAAGACATCCAGATTACAGCCACAAACCCAACACCGCCAGGCCACCCAAGGGTGGGTGAGAGGCATTTCCACCGCCAGCACCGCCACCCCAAAAGGGCTCAGCATGCCGTATTATGAGATGTAATACGGCATGGTTGGCACGGTGGTGTGGCGCTGGCAGTGGAAATGACGACACCCATTCCCTCTTGGATGACCACTTTGTCCAGACAGGTAAGTGGATTGTCCGAAAGGGGGGGAGGAGAGGGTGTTGTGTTCATGTATGTGCATGTATGTGTATGTGTTGCAGTATGGGTGTGTGTGAGTGCATGTGTATGTGTGTGTGGAGGGTGTGTGTGTGTCTAAATGCAAGCGGAGGGGTGTATCGGGGTGCGAGTGAGTAGGTGTGTGTATGTATTAGGATGCATGTGAGTAGGGGTGTGTATGGGTGCATGTGAGAGAGTGGGGGTGTATGTCAAACAGTGTGTTGATAAGTGGGGGTGCATGTATGAAGGTGTGAAGATAAGTGGGGTGCATGTATAAAGGTGTGTGGATGAGTGGGGGTGTGTGTATGGCAGTGTGAGAGCGAGTGAGGGTGCAAGTTTGTATGTATGCGTGCATGTGGATGGGGGTGTTTGTATGTATGCGTGCCGTCGGGTGGGGGTGTTTGAATGTATGCATGCAGTCGGTTGGGGCTGTTTGTATGTATGTGTGCGGTCGGTGAAGAGTGTCTGCTAGTGTGTGGAATGGTGGGGGTGTTTGCAAGTGTGTTTACAGATGGGGGTGTTTGCAAGTGTTTGGACGGGTGGTGGTGTTTGCATGTGTGTGGACGGGTGGGGTGCATGTGCTGGCAACAGAAATGGGGATTCTTGTCACCAGGTGCATAACAGCCAGGATTTTTGTGGCAGGGTGACTGCAGCGAAAAGCATGGTGGTTTGCTGCCTCCTAATATGGCCAGCGGTCCTAGGCATGCCGCCGGACCGGAGGAGCTCATCGCTGGTCACGGCAGTCCGACCGGACCAGCGGTATCGGCAGCGTTATGGCGGTTTGGTTTCAGGTAAACCACCATACTCTTAATGCTTCTGTCTTTACCACCAGGCTCATGGTGGTAAGACCACCATTGCGAGTGTGGCGGTCTGAAGACTGCCACACTCGTAATGAGGGCCAAAGTCTTCTTTTCTTCCAGATGTTTTTCAAGGTTCAAGAATTTTACGAGGAAGTAGTGGTGAAGTGCCAGCCTTATATTGTGAACTAGCCAGTGACTGGAGATGTACTTCCTCCTAATCCTGGCAATGTTCTTGACAAAACCCAATCTACTTTTACAACATTTTCTTTCCTAATTTACTGCAAACCTTCCTAGAATGCTTCATCCATAATTACCTCCAGTTGCAGAGCCTTGCCCCTCCACCCAGACCACAAGGACTTCAAACCTTTTTTGTACCAAGCTCCCATTGAAGAAAATGTTTTCAACTCACACCCCATCCAACCTTTATGGTCAGAAAGAGTGGTCAAGGTGTGAAACATGAAAGGCTGGGCCTTATTAAATCATTTTAGAGGTAGCATTCAGCCCAGAAGCAGATCTTAGGGCAGCGTTTCAATATTAAGGTATAGCTGCTGGAGAACACAGGCCACATGTCCTAGCTTCTGACTTTTCACACAACCAGGCACGCACATGGAAAGTTTAGCTTCACCTACAGACATGGTACTATGTAGCATTTCCCACTTTCTTAAATGAAGTGTCCAGCCTTTGTGTGCTTATAATCTTATTGTGCTACAAGAGCAACCCTTATACCCACAAGACCCAGGTATCAATTGTATCAATTGATTACTAAACAACAATGGCTCCCATCTGTATTATTTATAAACATATAGCTTCAAGAGGCAAAATGGCCTCCCACATTTAATGCTCTACTTTGAAAATCTGCTTCAGTCAAAAACATGCAAGTCAGCCCCTCTTATTCAAAATACATATAAAGATATTTTACTTACACTATTACAACAATACAACAGAATCAATTATAAATTAGAAAAAATTATACAACTTCAAGCCTGTGCATAGTGCCCCCAGTGAGAGGAAACCACAACAAAATATAAACAGTTACAACAAATATGGAGTACAAAAAGTGCTTAAATGTTTTAGAACAAACAACTATTAGCGATGATCTTCATTAGTCCATTGGCTATAGTTGGTCCCCCATTGTTACTTTGTTTGCTATCAATGTTGATTACGTTTTGACCCTATGTGAGCTTCTCTCTGTAAGAAAGTGGGTTATTGGTTGAGGGAAGTTGGAGCCCCACTCAGGCATCAAGCACATTCCTTATAGGCTGACCCCAAAAATCACTAAATTAATCTATGCATAACCCTCTAGTAGCTTGACACAAAAGAAGTCAGGCTTAACTGTGTAACAGAAACACACAAACAGAAATAAAGTGAAAACACAAGAAAAATCTCAAACCAATTTAGAGAAATATAGTACACAAGTAGAGTAATTATTAAAATGATACTATAATGACAAAAATCCGAACAGTAGAATTTACTGTTATAATTTATAGTGAAAATAGAGCCTAAAAGCACAAAGCACCACTCATGCTCATCTGGTCTTGCTAGACTGGGGGAAAGCCACACATTGAGGTTGACCACAATGAGGACCAAGCTGTATACAGTGACCAAGTTAATCCTGCTGAAGAGTTACCTTCTCAAATCCGAGACGAAGAGTTCATTCTCCTAGACGAGGAGGGTCTCAGAGTGAAGAACAGGTCTAGGGTCTCAGATGGTCTTTGCTATAATGTGAGGATCCAGTGCCATGGAGCTTCACACTGGCAGTCATCGCTGGCTGTCATTGCTGTAGCGTGACTTATTCATGTTGCCAGTCATCGAGAATGGCTGCTGTTGGTGAGAAGAGCAGGTCTCGCTGGAGCTTCGTATTGGCGATCATCATGGGCGGCAAAGCTTTGGGGTGAGTGATCCTGCTCACAGTCGTTAGAAACCCAAGCTTCTGAATGTTTACCTTTTCTTTGTGGAGGAGCTTCTACTTATGTCAGCCAAGTAAGAAAACCAAAGTAGAGCGTGTCTACCCACTGGGTTAAAGAAGAATAAATTTGTTGTTGTCTTGTTAGGATTTTATTCGTCTATATATCCTTGGAGATAATATATTTCATTGCATGCTTTGTATCATACAGTTTTTCAGGAAAGTCCCATTCCATTATATATTTCACATTGTTGGTATATCACAATGCGGATATATCACAAACAGGTGACACGTGTTTCACCTCCTGTGTGGCTGTATTGCCTGGGGTTTTTCAAAGGCTCATGAGATTTTAATGAAATCCTACAAGGACTTGTATATTACGAAGTAAGTATTCTTGTCAAAATTCTCCGTCATGGCTTGAATCCCTCTAGTCAAAATGCCATTCATGTGGTCTCACGTTGCTGGTCATCACGGATGGTTGCTGTTGATGAGAAGAGCAGGTCTCACAGGAGCTCCACATTGTCAGTAGTCATGGGTGGCAGAGTTATGGTATCAATGGGTCCATTCACACTTGCGAGGAGCCCAAACTTCAGAATTTTAACATTTTCATTGTGGAGGAGGTTCCACTTATGCCAGCCAAAGGTCCAGGGTCTGGAGGGGGCATCTCTTGGGGTTCAGGACTCACTCCAGCTGAGGTCAGCAGCTGGGTTCAGGCAGGTGCAGATCTAAGTAGGTCCACTTTTAGAATGTTAACTGGGCAGATGCAGGAAGGCCTCTGAAGCTTGTGGTGTCCCTCCATCTCACACAAGAGGTCCTTGGAGTCACTCTGAGTAGCCTTGTCTGGGATGAAAGCAAGCAGGTGCAATTTTCCTTCTCAGACAGCACGGCAGTCCTTCTAGCAGCAAAGCAGTCCCCTGGCAGCAGGACAGTCCTTCTTCTGAATCTTCCAAAGGTCCAGGAGTGTTCTGAAGAGTGGCTCGAGACATCCAAAATGCATACCTGTCACCAGACTTTATGTGGGCTAGGCTTTCTGTCTTACCCCCTTCAATGTTTCTGGAAAGTTCCCTCCCTCCCCCCTGTCAAAGCTCCAAACTGTCTGGGGTCACAAAAGGCAGGGCAGACCTGTGTCAGGTTCCTTTGTGTGTGTTGTAGGCAAGGCCCTGTAAAGTGCAAGTGAGTCCCATCCTGTTCACACCTAAGTTCTCTTTGTGCCAATGTCGGGGAGGAATACACGAACCTCAACTGCAGAGCCATTCACAACATGTGAACCAGAACACTGGTGCAAAGGCACAGTTGGTTGGAACAAAACAATGCTAACTTTTTAAAACTGACATTTTCAAAATTGTAACTTAAAATCTGACGTCACCATTAGAGAGGATTTTTTATTACAATTCATTCAAGTGTAAACAGTTTATTTCTATCTGCTCCCAAACCAAGGTTAGCACTTATTAAATATAAGAATGCAACCAGTGTTAGTCAATGTGTGAAGTAGGCCTTACAACAATGAATAAACGACTTTAGGAGTTTTTACACTTTTAGAACATATACAATTTAGGTCTACTTTTTAAATACAATGCACCCTGCCCCATGAGCCTTCACGGCCTACTTTATGGGTGAGTTCTAAGAATTAAAAAAGAAAGCTTTAGGCCTGGCAGAAAGTTTATTTTACCAGTTGGAAATAGCAGTTTAAACCTGCATTACATGCTGCATTGGCGGGCCTGAGACATGTTATAATGTGCTACTTTATTTGGTGGCACAATAAGTGCTACAGGCTCGCTAGTAGCATTTAATTTACAGGCCTTTTGCCCTTTTACTAGGGTCTTACAAGTAAATTAACTGTGCCAACTAGGTGTACTCCAATTTCACAGTGTTTCAAAGAGAAAGCAGAAGCAGAACTGTGAGCACATTCTACTTACATGTTTGTAATCTTTTTTTCAATAGTAGGATGTGGATGCATAGTGTAAAATGCACATTTTACAATGATTTCTATCCACATATCCATGAATATAAACAACCACCCAGCCTTAGTTATTGTAGAGACTATTTTAAAAATACAGTGAGCTATGCAATTAGGTTTAGGTTTCAATGTTCATTAGACATATACCTATTGAAAATAATTCTGTATTGCATGTATAGCCATTCTATAAATTAAACCTATAGGAGATCTGATTCATCGATGCTAAATTGATCAAACCTTGACTCCAGGATTTTATTTGCAGGTGCTGATACCTCTTACATTTTGGTAAAAGAATGTTTTAGCAAAAGGTTGCTGAAACATGTATCCACAGTTTCATTTATTTTTTTCACGTTTCACCAGTGTGAAATACAATTTCACAACTGACTATGATTTGCTACAGTGCGCATGCATTCAGAAGTCATCATTTCCAGAAATCCCCTATCTTTTCATCTTCAAAATAGTCCATTAAGTTAGTGTTCTGCAGCCTATTGTTACTTGCATATTACCTCTGTTTTGATATACCTCCACCATGTCTAGTCTTCATTTTTCCCAGTCTTATCTATCCTATTGTAAACAAGTCTAATGTTCTTCTATGTGAATCTGCGCAGACTGGAGGAATGTTTTTTTTCCCTGTTGTAATAATAGCACCGATGGATCTGAGCACACGCTGATTCCTAGAGTGACCTCTCCTAATCTTCTCTTCAGGTGGTAATATATTTTAAACTCTGCATAAAACATAGTGCATGAAAGTGAATATTATACAGAGCAACTTTTAATATCGCCATCCACTTGGGGTAAACATATTCGCTTAAAAGTACCATTGTTTAATGTGGGTTAATTAAAGAGGCATGGAGTAAATCATGTTTTTGTTCATCGGTTAAGTAGCACAATCTGATCATTCCTACTGTTCATTTTCTTTGAAACTTTTGAGAATACCATCAGGACCTGCTTCGGTCAGTGTAAACAAAGCGTTCTACCCTTCTGAAAAGTGTTTGGAGGAAAGGCATGGGTAATAAACCTGCATATCATTAGTAAAGAGCAGTCTATTCCGTATTTCCAATTTTAATGCACAGGTCAAACGACTACAAACTATAGCAAGTTGTTAGAGTTCTAAAGTTGATAAAAGACAGAAAGACATTTTGAAAACCTGCTTAATCAGTTCCTGGTAATCCTGTTATAATCATTCACCTCTACACTTATTTTACTGAAAAATATTGTGACCTGATTATTAGGGGATATTGGAATCTAAAGCAAACGATCTTAAGAGTTTTATCTCGTTTAAGCAACTGAAAAACCTATGATGATTTCCGGAAAATAGCAACTGAGCCAGTATCTATTGCCTAATTGCAAAGCTTGACAAGAAATGCTGCTAAAAGTGCTTTATAGCTGTTTTATAACATTCAGAGTTAAAATTATGAATTACAGGTGCGATCACAGGCTTTAATGATGTAATTTATTTAATGGCTTACACCAAAGAAATGTTATTTTCCATTAGATGGTTAAAGATGGCTAGCTCATTCTAAATAGACTGAAATTAATCTGGGCTTTCCTACATAGTCTAGTTTTAAGTCTTGAAACCCCACACACTGCTTTCGGAACAATACATTAGTGAAAGGTGGAAAACCTGTTCGAGGCCACCTGCCTATATCTGGACCTGGCCAAGCCTCTGTATCAAAGTGGGGCAGAGATCCCCCAATAGGGAGGTGCAGTGAGCGGCTGAACCCACCAGCAGTGTGATACCTGGCTGCCTATGGGGACAGGTGCCACCCTTAAAATGGCTGCCCTTGGAGACGCAGGGACTGTCCACCTTTTTTTTGTGTACAGGCAGTGCAGTTGCTGGTGGCCTCTTTGCCTCAGTTCACCTTTTTAATATAGCACAGACGCAAAGGTAAAGGATTCCCTCATTCGCATGGTGCAATGCCCCCATGCAATTGTGGAATCACTCCAAAGCTAAATGTGTGCTCTATATTAGAGAAGTTCAAAGTGTCTCCAGCCCTTATGTATATGCATAGTGCCCACTAGGCACAAAAATGGGCACAAATGTGCATCACCCTCAGAGCAACATACATCTCTTGGTGCTCAAATGGCCATTGGGTGTTGAGGTCAGACTGCCTGAATAACTTCCTGCACATCAAAGGAAGCAGTAAGTCCCTCTTACCTCAAAGTTCAGTACTGTGACAACATACCAGGTTGGGGGGCGTTGCTCTTGGTTGTACAGTGGCACTAAAGTCAAAAGGTAGAGGAAGCCAAGCCTTCTCCAAAAAGGCTGCAGTTAGTTGGCAGACAGCCAGCTGAGAATTGTACTTGGTGCACCTGCCTGAGGGCGAGTAGGGCAGATCTTTGCTGTTCGTGCCCAGCGAATAGGTGGAGGTATAGGTCATGGTCATGAAAAGTGCAACAGGATCTCAGCAGGCAGTAGTACATTTACAAGGAAGTGACTGAATGCACGAGACTGGCTACCTGGAAGCTCCTCGTCATGGCCTGGGTGCTGCTTTGCATTTTGATGAGTGCAGGAGCAGACATCCAATGACAATATAAACAAGGAATCCTACTGAGTAATTGAATACACTTTCAACGCATGAATGTGTAGCTAGTGGAATAACGCATCCACTATAGAAAACTCAACAAACTCAAAGCCAGCAAGATATTTCGAAATTCAAATCGTATTAATATATACATGATAATCATAAATATAAGAAAAGGTGTGACAAATATCAGATAGGTTAATTGGAATACAGGTGTCCCATATTACTTCATGACACCCAGTTACGAAGCAGCACAATTCAAACCTGTACGGGTGTGGGAGCACTGAGGTGCACTACCACCTGGTTCTGCAGGCGAGACTTCTTGGAGGTGGTTGGCCGGCTCTACCCTTGTAGATATGCAGCAGGTATAACAGTGACAAATCTTAAGACAGCGTGTCCTCATTTGTTTGTCACACTGTCAAGACTTTCAAGGTAAGCGTTAACTATGGAAACAGAGAAATTAAATGTCTCAGTACAGGTCTGGACTAATGCAGTAAATAACAGGGCCATCGAAGTCTCACACAAACTCCCCCCATACCTGTACCACAGTTCTGACATCTCATATTGTCGGCCGCTTCTGCCAGTTCAGTCACCACACTAGTTGTGTGTCACCACCTTACCATTTTAAATTGCATTTATTTAATCCTTACTACCCGTTTTGAGCTTGTCCGAGTCTTTCTGGAATCCAATTGCTAATAGGAAGCACTACTTCTACTCACTGGTGTGTGATGCCAAGACACTAAGGGCCTCATTACAACCCTGGCGGTCAACAGGCTGGCGATCCGAATTGCCGGGACCGGCGGTTTACCACCATGGATGTCCCGACGGTCAGAATCCGCCAGGGCAGCGCTGCTTGCGCTTGGGCGCTGGCCAGGGGAATTTGACTCCCCTTACCATCAGCCTGTCCATTGCGGTAGACACCGCCATGGAAAGGCTGGCGGTAAGGGGAGTCGTGGGGCCCCTGGGGGTCCCTGCACTACCCATGCACTTGACATGGGCAGTGTAGGGGCCCCCAGGCACAGCCCTGTCGCGATATTCACTGTCTGCCTGGCAGACAGTGAAAAGCACGCCAAGTGCTGCTGCACACGCCGCACCGCCACGTTGCCGCCGGCTCCATTAGGATCCAGCTGCAATGTTACGGCCGACATCCCCGGTGGGGCGGCGGACGGAAACTCTATTTCCGCCTGCCGGCCCAGGGAGGAGGTCCAAATGCGGCCAGCGGGTTTCCGGCCGCATTGGGCGGCTACTGGTGGTTCAGCCTTGGCGGTCGGCCTCGTCCAACCGCCAAGGTTGAAATGAGGGCCTAAGAGCCATATTTAGAGGAAAGAGACACATCACTAGTGATGCGCCACTTTTCTTGTGCGATTTAGATTTCGGTGCACAGGATATCTGTCACTGTTGTGACGGAGTAACTCGTCTGCCAATTTCTAAATAAGGCCATAAGTCACTTAAGGTATAAAATAACTGTTCATCCTAGATCTGTCTCTGATCGCCTGAAAATCGTGGGAAGTTGCAGGTGCACTGCAGCTGCTGACAGCAGTAATGCAGTTAAACTATCTTTGCCACCCATTTCATCCAATACTTCACAAAGTAAGTTTATTAAAACTATCAGTAGCACTGCAGAGTTTTAAAGGGGACAATGTTAAGAAATCAAATATCTCCTGATTTTCGCTTGATAAAAGCATGAGCAGCAGCAATTGTCTTGTCAGGGGCCACTAAAGATGTAGAAGGAACAGAGTGCACGCCACCTTTATACTTCATTTGCATGTACAGTAAATAAGAAAACAAAGGTTTTGAGAGATGGCCAAAGATGTACCGGTCCCTGGCCATAAAAGTAACATAAACAGTTTTCGGTTAGAAATTTTAGTGCATATGATTGAGGCACATTGTGGAGGTTAAAGATAAGTGTGGACTATACTATCTCCCAAGGTGTGGTCTAGGGATTGGTTTTGTGGGGCACACTGTAGTTCCTGGTGATTTTAACAAAAGCAATCTAAAAATTGGGGTGGGCAGGTTTGAGCAAAAGTGTCAGTGTTTTCTAAGACTGTCCTTGATTATTCCTCAAACAGGTGCCTAATGGACACTGCCACACAAACATTTGAATGCTATTTGAAGGGACAGTTTGTCACTGTGCATAAAAATCATTATTGCAGCAGGTGCAGCTGCACCTGGGCCCGGGGAGTCATGGGCTTACTATAGCTGAATTATGGCTGTCCAGTCACAGAACACTACTGCATACTTGTAGATTTGATTTTCTGAGGCATTGAGCTCCTTCTGCGTGAACACATCTACACATCTGATTTCATGAATCAGAATCTGGATTTACAAATGAAGAAGGCCTTTAATGTGCACTTTATATACTCCAAAAATGCAAGAGGATGCATCCCTTACCTTCACCATGAACATCAAGGTAGCCACTGTCTATGAATATAATAGATAAATTAATTTTAAGACATTGTAGAAAACATAGGTCTGATTTTGTGCATATGGTAAAAAAATCCTATGTGCGTTGAGCACAGTGCTATGTATTCAAATATGTTTGTGTAAATTGAAGTCGCTTTTAGAACTAGGAGCACGTGTCATAAGACTCAGCCCGAAGACAGAAAATGTTAATTAACAGTCTCACTATATTCAGAGTAAGAGAAAAAAATGGCATGGGAGGTAGAAGAGCCCTTGATTTTGAACAGGCAGAGAAATGGGAAGGCTAGTGGGTCTGGTGCCCCTCACTTGACATCAATGTCTATTTAGCAAAAGATTGCATTATATACAGTTCCTTCCCTCTGCTAGATGGTTTCATGGGCTATAAATAGACTATCACGGACACAAGGTTGTCTGCGCTCAGGTCATTCATTACTTTCTCCTTCAAACGCTGCATCCTTAACAATGCAATCTTCTCTGGTCGTAGAACAACCAACATGCCAATATAGAGTGACATATCTCATCAACAGCAAAATGCAGATCTACGTGTAAGAGTAACCATTCCCTTTAATGTCATGTTTAAGAAACAGAGTTAGTTTTTGAAGTCTGGCTATGAATTCTGCATACAGCTGAATCATTTAATGCTTTAACTGATTTGGAAATTGCCCGCCATAAAATAAAATCTGATGGATTAAATATGCCAAAAATGGTTCATTGATAGTTAGAAATGTTGCTATTTATGGTGTAAGATTTACATATTAGTGGGAAAATAAAACGATTAATCCACCACGGCTGAGGTCAATGTTTTCGACATGGAGTCTGCAGTAACGATGGGTGCGGATTGATAAAGGAAAACTCACATCTCGCAGTGGACCTGAGGGATTTAATTGCTTTGGTCTGATTAGGAAGTTGAAAATATGCAGTCAAGAGCATCCAGCAAATCATGCAGATGGCATAAAGTTAAAAAACTAGCCTCCATTTATAGATCACCAATAGAAAGATCTTTGCCAACTATAAATGACGAGCTAAAAAAAACACTTCCAGCAATTACAGTTGCATAATGACACACCCACATGGATGATTGAAGAGTATGGCACTCGACCACACATCATCTGTAGCCATTGGTGCAAACCCAAGGCACAAATGAAGAGAAAGAGTTACTTATATCAAACACGGGGGCAGCTCCTTCATAGGGCGGAGGATCATCGCCACCCCCGCAAGCAGCTGCAAACCTTTTCCCAAAAAACAATCATAAACTGTGTTTATCATAGTTTTTTGGGAAAAGGGGAGGGGCCACGGAGTGACGTGCACTGATGGGGAGTGCACAGCACTCCTCCCTCAGAGTGCATGTGTGTTTGACTGGCGGTCTAGGGCCGGCCAAACACACATGTGCTGTGGGCTCTCTCTAGCCCAGTAATGCAATTGCTGGGCTGGAGAGAGCCTACACAGGCTTCCAGTCTGCCTGGGAGCACCCTGGCTGGGCGCTCCCAGCCAATCCAGCCGCTGCTATGAGCAGCGCCAGGATTGGCGCAGGGCAGGCTGGGAGCCTATGCCTGCATGCAGCGCAACGGGGTGAGGCAGAGGAGCAACGTGGGAGCGCATGTAATTGTTTCATTTTTTATTTTTTTAAAATTTAATTTAATTCTTCCCACTACCCCTGCGCGCTGCCCCACCCCTTTGAATTTGCGCGAGCCGTGACTGATCAAACTACAAAGGATAAAACACAATCCTGAGGTTCATACCTAAAAATAGACTATGGGGCTGATTACGAGTCTGGTGGTCACTTGCAGTGGCAGTCGGACCACTGCAACTGTGGCGGTCCGACTGCCACATTATGAGGATGCCAGGCAGACCCGCCAACCTACTGCTGTCCCCGCCAGAATCCAAGATCCTGGTGGGCTGACAGCAGGCCTGGTTGTAATCAGCCAGGGAAGCACTGAACTCAGCACCGCCCTGCTGATCACAAACTTGTTCTTCGCTAGCCTTTTCATGATGGTTTCACCACTATGAAAAGGCTGGCGGAGAACAAGTGCAGAGGGCAGCAGGGGGGACCCTGCACTGCCCATGCCTATATCTTAGATACGGCGCACATGTGGTGATGTTAGGGGGGAGCTAGTGGCTCAAGAAAAGTGGCGCTGCCCTAGGTGCAGCACCACTTTTCTTAAATCAGGCCCTTAAATTCTTAAAAATAGTGTTATCCTAACAGACATACCTTGGGAGTTTAACACAGCATAAAAAGTATTGTCCTTCTGCACATAATCTAAAAAGTGACATTGTATGTAATTGTTCTTTCACAGTTTTTGTGGGTGTATGCAGATGTAAAAGGGGTTACACATATCCGAAAGTGTGCTTTAAATAAACATAATATTACATCTAACACTCCAGCAGCGTAACCAAACGGAAAAAAAAAATACTGCTATAGGTTTACAATTGTATTTTGTTTATTTTACATTGGCTAATACTAGTGAGTCAATTAATCAATCAATCCATTAAATTTCTAAAGCGCGCTACTCACCCGGTAGGGTCTCAAGGCGCTGTGGGTGGGGGGAGTTATTGCTCGAAGAGCCAAGTTTTGAGGTGCTTTCTGAAAGTCAGGAGGTCCTGGGTCTTGCGTAGGTTGGTGGGGAAGGAGTTCCATGTTTTGGCGGTGAGGTAGGAGAAGGATCTACCGCCGGATGTGGTGTGTTGGATGCAGGGGACTGTTGCGAGGGCGGTGGAGCGGAGCTGGCATGTTGGGATGTAGAAGTTGATTCATTCGTTGAGGTAGGCCGGTCCAGTGTCGTGGAGGGCTTTGTGTGCGTGGATTAGGATTTCGAAGGTGATCCTTTTGTTGATGGGCAGCCAGTGTAAGAATCTGAGGTGGGTGGAGATGTGCTTGTGACGAGGGAGGTTGAGGATGAGACGTGCAGCAGTGTTCTGGATGAGCTGGAGTTTCTCTGAAGCGTGGCAGTGGTCCCTGCATAGAGGGCCTTGCAGTAGTCAAGTCTGCTGCTGATGATGACATGGGTGACCATTCTTCTGGTTTCTATTTGAATCCATTTGAAGGTCTTACATAGCATGCTGAGGATCTTGAAGCACGAGGATGATATGGAGTTGATTTGGTGAGTCATAGAGAGAGACGAGTCGAGTATGATGCTGAGATTGCGTGCGTGGTGGGGGTCGTAGGGAAGTAGGCCACCAAGAGTCATTCCATGCTGTCTTGTTGGGTCCAAGTTTAGCTTGAGGTGGCTTGCCGTCATCCAAATAGCGATGGCGAGGAGTCCAGCATGTAGGTTGTTCTTGGCGGTAGATGGATTTCTCGTGAGGGAGAGGATGAGCTGGGTGTCGTTGACGTAAGAAATGATGTTGAGGCCGTGGGGGTGGACGATGCTGGTGAGCGGAGCCATGTAGACATTGAAGAGTATGGGGCTGTGTGAGGATCCTTGGGGGACCCCACAGATGGTCTTGGCTGCTTTGGAACGGAATGGGGGGAGGCAAACTCTTTGGGTTCTTTCGGAGAGGAAGGAGGTGAACCAGTCCATGGCTTTGTGGATAATTCTGGCATTGAAAAGGCGTGTACGAAGGGTTTGGTGGCATACGGTGTTGAATGCTGCAGAGAGGTCTAGAAGGATGACGGTGACGGTTTCACCCTTGTCCAGTCTGGTCCTGATGTCGTCTGTGCAGGCGATCAGGGTGGTCTTGGTGCTGTGGTTTTTGCGGAATCCACACTGGGAGACGTCGAGTATATTGTTGTCCTCCAGGATGTGCATCACCACATATTGTAGGGTACTATATATCTGACAGGTTACACAGGAGATTTAGGGCCTGATTTAGATATTGGTGGACGAGTTTCTCCGTCACAATGGTGATGGATATCCTGTCCAGCAAAATCTAAATCTGATAGGATATAATGGGATTTAGTTTTTAGCGGACAGGATATCCGTTACTGTTGTAACAAAGTAACTCGCCCAACATATCTAAATCAGGCCCTTAGTTTTCACCTGTGCAATACTAAAGCCTTTTATGATTTATACCCCAGGTCTCAGTGTATGTGAGCAGCAGACTGTACCATTCTACCTTCTTTTTCTGCAAAGTAAAATCCACATTCGTTGCACACAATATTTGCTCCTTGGATTTCACCAATTCCTACATTAAATCAGAAGGGAAAAGATATTCTTTTAAAAGTACCCTAGAACAATCTGTAGGTGCCGGCCCTCTCAAGGTTAGAACACAATAACTAACTAGCTAAGCAATAAATAGGTTATATTGCGTTCCACCTCAGTTAAAACAGGTACAGGGATTTCAACACCTAGTTATTCCAAAGTGGGCAATACCACTGTCATTCAACCACTTTTTCCGCAGCAAAAAGAGTCTATAATGTGCCCAAATAAAGAAGTAATTCCATTTTCTGAAAACGAAAATGCTGCATAGTCACTGGATGTTGTGAGAAGGCGTAACAAAGATGCTTATGTAGCATCACTTGTTAAATTACTGCTTACAAAATGTGTGTGTGCGCGCACATGCGTGTATGTGAGTGCGTGTGTAGGTGTATGTGTGTGTGTAATGTTAGAGTTAACATGTCCTCAACAAATGATTTACAAAAGTGGTGTTACTTATGCACATCTCTGGGTGCACAAATGTACATGTGTGAATGAATTTATTTAGTTATGGGTGTTGCCAAAGTATCAGTGCATTATGTTTCAACACTTCACGTCTCGTCCAGCTATCTGACTTTTGCGAAGACATCAGCCACCTAGCTTTTCACAGCTTTGATAATCATGATGACCTGTGTTCTGCCTTTGTGCCAAGAAGCACATTAGCGTTCATATAGACATATGCAGACCTGTTCCTGGGCCTACATTGTCGCGGTTATCCAGGTACAGAGAAACCTAAGTAGAAAAATACTTCTACAGAGAAACATATGTAAATACACGTTTATACAGGAAAATACCTAATTAGAAAAAACATTAAAGTGAAAAACAAAACATATATTTTGTGGTTATTTAAAAAAACATGAAGGCCATTGGCAAATATTTGCTTAGAAATTATTATTTTACTTTAAGCTAAGGGTTTCCAAAACGAATATCAGCAATGTTTAGGATAAGTGTATGGGTTTTTAGTTTGGGGCTTAAAGTAATGCTACCAGGTTATGTTTAAATTTAGGATTATGGTTAGGGTTATCAATTAGGGCTAGGCTCAAGGTCATGGTTAGAAATTAGGTTTAAGGTTATGTCCAAGATAGGGTTATGATTAAGGTTAATGTAAGGGTTGGAGTTACTTAAGGGTAATGGTTACTTTTAGAGCTTAGTTCAATTGTGGAAAGGGGCAAGGTGGAATTAGGAGAAGGGGAATGAAATACATTTCCATTGTATAGATATTTCATGCAGCAGCTTTGTGTCAGGACTCCTTTTAATGTTAATTTACAAAATGCTATTGAGGTTTCTCTATAGTAGGTTATATACTCAACTATTTTTCGGCCACGGTATATCTTATTATGACATATATCCATGTAGATGCACATTATCAGTTCACAATAAGCTATGAAACACAGCACAGTTTGTGAGTAAGTGGTGCTCTCTGTGCACCAGTCCAGTGGTATGGCGAGTTGAACATATGCATGCTTTGACAGATGGCAGAGTTTTCTTTGTTTCTGACACTGTTATGAATACAGGTGGCCCCCAACTCAAACATTTTACCACTGTTTTGTGTTGTACCTTTTGTGGATCAATATGTGCATAAGTGTTTTATTCTGCATGTCTGTTTTATCAGACTCCCCCCTCAGGTAAATGTACCTACACACATATATGGAAGCTCCTAATCAACACACACAATTAAGGGATGTAAACACATCTTGTAGATCTCTCCACCACTCACAAGAAGCCAGAAGAAGCCAGACACATAAAACTACATCAAGCGCAGTTGAGCTACTGTGTTACTTTTATTTCATTTTGTTTTCTGGTGGCCATGTTCTTGAAAATAGTAGAGATATGTGAAACCGATACAAACATTAACTCAGCTATTGTAGAAGGGTTGTGACCCTCCATTTGACAGTATTGTGATAACAAATGGCATGTCTGCGAAGGCTGCTCCAACCATTCCAAGGTTCTAGTACCTGTGTTGTTACTGTGCTGTGTTTTAATTTTCAGGTGTGTTCCAAATGTTTGCAATAGCTTATTTTCCCCTCTTCCATTTCTCTCTCAATTGAATCCTATTTTCCTTACACATTCCTTGCTAATTTATATTTCAATTTCTTAACTAATTTGACTTGTTTTACTTCATGCATCACTGTGCTTCTCTTAAGAAGGCTACTGTTGTTCCATCTCCATTTAAAATTTCTTCTTCCACCTCTTATTTCTTCTCTCACTTATATAGTCCTTTGTCTTTCTAAATCCACAATCTGAAATTTATATAGCATATTTTAGCAGTCACCTAGACATTTCATATTCTATTACAAAATATTTGGAGGTTTCATTGAAAGTGGAAGTGGGAAGTTGATTATTATATGACAAGTGGGAAGTGGTTTATTAGTGGTCTGGATGTGTGACCTCACCATGTAATATTATCCCTAATCCATCTTGGGCCCAGTCGGGCTTGTTTGTAAAACCTAAATTAAACCCTGAGGAGCTGTGGTTTTAAACAGCTAGGCTTTATCGGGTCAAAAAGTGGAAAGTATTCAGAAGTGAGAGAACAATTAAATAAGAAAGAATCACGATACAAAGGAAACTCAAGACCAATTTATAAACAAGCATCTTATTTTTATGAATTTGTAGACACCAAACTGAACAAAATCCACTCGAGGGTTCCAGAGAAATAAATTATTAAGCAAACTGTAAATCACTAGTTTACACTTCAATAGCAAGCAAGCATAGGCAACCTCCCCAGTTCCAGTTAACGGTTACTTTGAAGACTATTAAACACATTTACAAAGTTGTGTTCAGGTACTCTGACCAACCCCAGCAGGTAGAAAGTCACAGGGGTCAACAAGGCATAGCAAGACAGGTACCTTTCAGCCTATTTAGCCTATTTTGACCCAAGGGTAGGTCGCTCCCCCTGCCGCTGCAGCTCCTCCTGCTCCTCCAGGTTCCTGAGACCCACCTCGCAGTAAGTACCCCCCACCTCCCAGCCCCTCGCCCTGCCCCGCGCTACTCACCCGCTCTCCTGCTCCTGCTTCTTTTCTTCCTCTCTGTTCTTCCTCCTCGCCCCTCTTCTGTAATCTTCTTCTGTACTCTTCTATTCCCCGTCTTCTCTCTTCTTCTGTGTGCTTCTCAACCTCTCCTGTCGCCTCTCTTCTTCTTCATCTTCTTCTGTGGTCTTCTGCCTTCTGTTCTTCGTCTTCTGTATCTTCTTCTGTGATCCTGTGTCTTCTGCCCCTTCGTCTTCTGTTCTTCTGTCTTCTGCTCTTCTGCTTTCTCCTTCCTCCGTCTTCTGTTTCTTCCCGCGCCTGCCCTCCTGCTCCTGCCTCATACCCCTCCCTCACTCGCCTCCCCCTCTCTATCACCCCTATCTACCCCGTTCGCTATCTGCCCCCTCACTCCTCCTATCTACCAATCTACCTATCTCTCTATCACACTATCTAACTCCCTCACTCACCACCTCCTCCTATCTACCTATTTTTCTATCTCTCCACCTATTTCTCCATCTATCTATTTCTCTATCTCTCTCCCCCTTCCCGCCACCCCCTCTGTTACCTATCTTCCTATCCTCTCACTCTACCTCTCACCCTCACCCACCTCTACAACCCCCCTCCCCTATCTTCCCAACCCTACTCCTATCTCTCTCCCTAAATCTCCTAAACCTCCTAACACTCACCCCCCTCCACCCTTAAAGCCCCCTTCCCTGGCTCTTCTCACTCTACCTGTCCCCCCCTCCCTCGCGCTTTCCCGCCGCTACCTCCTGCACGCCCCCGCCCCCCAGCTCCCATTCGCCCCCAGCTGACCCCTCCCCCCCCCTTCCTCTTATGGTGGCCGCTGCGCGACAGTGGTAGCGACCCTTGACCCAAGGGTAGGTCGCTCCCCCTGCCGCTGCAGCTCCTCCAGCTCCTCCAGGTTCCTGAGACCCACCTCGCAGTAAGTACCCCCCACCTCCCAGCCCCTCGCCCTGCCCCGCGCTACTCACCCGCTCTCCTGCTCCTGCTTCTTTTCTTCCTCTCTGTTCTTCCTCCTCGCTCCTCTTCTGTAATCTTCTTCTGTACTCTTCTATTCCCCGTCTTCTCTCTTTTTCTGTGTGCTTCTCAGCCTCTCCTGTCGCCTCTCTTCTTCTTCATCTTGTTCTGTGGTCTTCTGCCTTCTGTTCTTCGTCTTCTGTATCTTCTTCTGTGATCCTCTGTCTTCTGCCCCTTCGTCTTATGTTCTTCTGTTCTTCTGTCTTCTGCTCTTCTGTCTTCTGTCTTCTGCTCTTCTGCTTTCTCCTTCCTCCGTCTTCTGTTTCTTCCCGCGCCTGCCCTCCTGCTCCTGCCTCATCCCCCTCCCTCACTCGCCTCCCCCTCTCTATCACCCCTATCTACCCCGTTCGCTATCTGCCTCCCTCACTCCTCCTATCTACCTATCTCTCTATCTCACTATCTAACTCCCTCACTCACCACCTCCTCCTATCTACCTATTTTTCTATCTCTCCACCTATTTCTCCATCTATCTATTTCTCTATCTCTCCCCCACTTCCCGCCACCCCCTCTGTTACCTATCTTCCTATCCTCTCACTCTACCTCTCACCCTCACCCACCTCTACAACCCCCCCTCCCCTATCTTCCCAACCCTACTCCTATCTCTCTCCCTAAATCTCCTAAACCTCCTAACACTCACCCCCCTCCACCCTTAAAGCCCCCTTCCCTGGCTCTTCTCACTCTACCTGTCCCCCCCTCCCTCGCGCTTTCCCGCCGCTACCTCCTGCACGCCCCCGCCCCCCAGCTCCCATTCGCCCCCAGCTGACCCCTCCCCCCCTCCTCCCTCTTATGGAGGCCGCTGGCGCGCCGGAAGCGTGCCAGAGGCAAGCCCGTCTGTGCCCGTCTGCGCCTGGCCCGCGCCCAGCGCCACGACCCCTGGTCCTCAGCTCTCCCAAGCCCCGCTGATCCACTACGACCCCACCACCCTCCACGCCCTCAACCCAGGGCGCTCCAACACCTGCTTCCAAGCTCACCCCAAACGCACCCATGGACCCTTTGCCTGCAACTCCTGCAAACGCATCTTCCACCACGCAACACCACGACCACCAGCCCACGCGCCATCAACCACCTCAAGTGCATCCTGGTCAACGCTCGTTCTGTCCACAAGCACGCCGTTGAACTCTGGGACCTCCTGGACTCCACAGCACCGGACGTCGCCTTCATCACGGAGACCTGGATGAACGCCTCTTCGGCCCCGGACATCGCCACTGCCATCCCCGAAGGCTACAAGATCTCCAGAAAAGACTGCACCAACCAAGTAGGAGGAGGTATCACCATCGTCTTCAAAGACTCCATCAGCGTCACCACCTCCACCGAAGACACCCCTCTCGCCGCTGAACATCTGCATTTTCAGATTCGCACCGACCCCAGGACCACCCTCAGAGGATCCCTCGTCTACCATCCCCCCGGACCGCGCGCCCCTTTCAGCGACTCCATCGCCGACTTCATCTCCCCGCACGCCGTTGCCTCGCCGGACTACATCCTCCTAGGCGACCTCAACTTCCATCTGGAACAAAACAACGACCCCAACACCACCGCCCTGCTCGACAACCTCGCCAACCTCGGCCTCAAGCAACTGGTGAACACCGCCACCCACATCGCCGGACACACGCTTGACCCTATCTTCTCCGCCAGCAAACACGTCTTCTTTAGCCACACCTCCGCTCTACACTGGACCGACCACAGCTGTGTCCATTTCACATTCCGACTCGAGACTCGCCACCTCCGCACCCAACCCATCCCTCGTCGACAGTGGAACAAAATCCCCGAAGAGCAACTCTTCTCCGCACTTGCCGTCAACCAACCCACCCTCACCACCGACCCCAACGACGCAGCCCTCAGCCTCTCGAACTGGCTCTCCAACTGCGCAGACAACCTTGCTCCCCTCAGACGCACGCATCAACAGGCCATCACCAAAAAACCTCTCTGGTTCTCTGACACCCTCAAAGAATCGAAGAAAACTTGTCGCGCCCTCGAGAAGGCCTGGCGCAAGGACCACACCGCCGACAACATGACCGCCCTCAAAAACGCAACCCGTGAACACCACCACCTGATCCGCGCTGCCAAAAGGAACTTTTTCACCGACAGACTGGACAAAAACACCCACAACAGCAGAGAACTTTTTAGCATCGTCAAAGAGTTCTCCAACCCCAATGCCAACGCCAACGCCGTCACGCCCTCACAAGACTTGTGCAACTCCCTCGCCACCTTCTTCCATCGCAAGATCTGCGACCTCCACGACAGCTTCGGACACCAGACCCAACCAAGCATCACCGAACCCACACCACCGACCATCAACCTCAACGACTGGACCCACATCAACACCGAAGAAACCAAAACCACCATGAACTCTATCCACTCCGGCACCCCATCGGACCCCTGCCCTCACTTCATCTTCAATAAAGCCGACGACATCATCAGCCCGCACCTCCAGGCCGTCATCAACTCTTCGTTTTCTTCTGCTACCTTCCCCGAATGCTGGAAACACGCCGAAGTCAACACCCTACTAAAGAAACCTACGGCTGACCCGAGCGACCTGAAAAACTTCCGCCCCATCTCGCTCCTCCCCTTCCCCGCCAAGGTAATAGAGAAGACCGTCAACAAACAGCTGGCCACCTTCCTGGAAGACAACAACCTGCTCGACCCTTCACAAACCGGATTCCGAACCAACCACAGCACTGAAACCGCCCTCATCTCAGTCACAGACGACATCAGAATCCTGATGGACAATGGTGAAACAGTCGCCCTCATCCTCCTCGACCTCTCGGCTGCCTTCGACACCGTCTGTCACCGCACCCTAATTACCCGCCTCCCCTCCACCGAGATCCAAGGTCAGGCCCTGGACTGGATCGTCTCCTTCCTCTCAAACCGATCTCAAAGAGTTTACCTCCCACCGTTTCGCTCAGACCCCACCGAGATCATCTGCGGCGTACCTCAAGGCTCATCGCTCAGCCTGACACTCTTCAATGTCTACATGAGCCCCCTCGCCGACATCGTATGCAAGCACGACATCATCATCACCTCCTACGCCGACGACACCCAACTTATACTCTCCCTCACCAAGGACCCCGCCAGCACCAAGACCAACCTACAAGAGGGCATGAAGGACGTCGCAGATTGGATGAGGCTCAGCCGCCTAAAGCTGAACTCTGACAAAACGGAAGTCCTCATCCTCGGCAACACCCCGTCCGCTTGGGACGACTCCTGGTGGGCGACGGCCCTCGGCACCGCACCGACCCCCACAGACCACGCCCGCAACCTCGGCTTCATCTTGGACCCTCTTCTCACCATGACCAAGCAAGTCAACGCCGTGTCCTCCGCCTGCTTCCTCACCCTCCGCATGCTCCGCAAGATCTTCCGCTGGATCCCCGCCGACACTAGAAAAACCGTGACCCACGCCCTCGTCACGAGCTGCCTGTACTACGGCAACACCCTCTATGCTGGGACCACCGCCAAACTCCAAAAACGCCTGAAACGTATTCAAAACGCCTCAGCCCGCCTCATCCTCGACGTACCCCGCAACAGCCACATCTCCGCACACCTGAGACACCTGCATTGGCTCCCAGTCAGCAAAAGGATCACCTTCCGACTTCTCACCCACGCACACAAAGCCGTCCACAACAAGGGACCGGAATAACTCAACCGTCGCCTCAGCTTCTACGCCCCCACCCGTCTCCTCCGTTCCTCTGGCCTCGCGCTCGCTGCCGTCCCTCGCATCCGCCGCTCCACGGCGGGTGGGAGGTCCTTCTCCTTCCGGGCAGCCAAGACCTGGAACACCCTCCCCGCCAGCCTCAGGACCACCCAGGACCACTCCGCATTCCAGAGACTCCTCAAAACCTGGCTTTTCAACCAGCAGTACCCCCCCTCCCCTTCCCCCTAGCGCCTTGAGACCCGCACAGGTGAGTAGCGCGCTTTATAAATGTTCATGATTTGATTCAGCCTATTTAAGGCTCTATGGGCAAATGACCATAGACATCAATAAAGTGGTCCTGATGCAAGGGATACCGGATGCTAAAGATGCTGAATGCTGCTGTGGATGTGGATTCCCCTGGGGCTACCCCTTGGTCCACAAACATGGTGGGGTGATTTCAGTTACAGAGGTTGAAGTCTCTCAAAGTCTGGGTTAAGTTCAGCCAAACACCAGTTGACACTGGTCTACTGGTCTCCAGTCACAGCGAAACCAGCAGTTCACATTAAGAGAGGCTAGTGTCCGTTTTGGGCGACAAAACTGTGCTCAGAAGACTATTTTGGGTCCAACAGATTCTGGTGCAACTTTTGAGTAATGGGACTTGGTCTCCCAGGCTGCGTTTCATCAGTCAGTGGTGATCAGGTGATTGGGTGATTGCTGCTATCAGCTCACCAGGGCAGGCTTCTACAGCTTTTATGGCCCTGGAGATGTACCTGGAAGTCAGCCAACTGACTCTTGGAGTTCAACTTTTCTGACCGTGGCTTGGGATGACTTTCCTCAAACAGGGCACCACAGGACAGTCCTCTCCTTACTAACCCAAGAATCAGCAGGTGGAGTCCAGTTGTCATTGGGGTCTCTCTATGCCCAGTCCAGGGAACAGCAGGGCAGTCCTTCAGTCCTCACTCCAGTGCCAATGCTTCTACAGTAAAAATTACAATTTGGGTTTTTTACTATTAAGAAATAAAAATACATGTTCTACTTTTTAATATACAGCTCCCCGCATTAGTGGTTGACAGGCCTACCTTAGGGGTGACTTATAGATATTATAACCGAAGCTCTGGACTTTGGTATTAGTGTAAATGGCAAAGTCGAGTTAGCAGTCTAAAACAGCTGGGAGACGTTTTACTTTGTCACCCTCCAGGTGGCAAAATAGGTGCTGCAGTCCAAGAATAACACATTGAAAGGCCTTGGGTGCCCTTGGTCGCATATACTAGAGACTTGTAAGTAAGATAGTGTATGCCAATTGGGTATAATCTATTTCTCGGCAAAGAACTAATCTATGTTGCTTTTAATTAATATTCTACTCAGATCTCACTTTGACTGCATCAACTCTACTTGATAATCATTGTTTAATATTCTAGTTTCATTTTTAGTGTTTTGTATTAAACTACATTCATTATTTTTCTACCCTTATATTTACCTTTTTAACCCTGTTTCCTCTTTTTCTTTCACTTTGTATTCAATGTTTTATATTAAAAGAAAAATAATCAGATATACACAAAAAATAAACAACAAACAAACATTGAGCATGTCCTGTCTAGTCTCTTTCTTTCTGAGAAAAATACTTCCCTGCAGTAAAAATTGGGCTGCAACTAGGTTACCTGAGTTACCTCGTTGCAATAGCACAACTTGCTGTCAGCGATGCAGGCCAGGAATACGTGGCAAGATTAGGAAGGTGTGTTTGGGATCTTCATCCAGGTTGAAGGGAAGGTTCCTGAATACAACCATTCTCTTCTGAAATTCGAGGTGGATGTCAGTCACAGTTGCAGGAGGAAGCAGTGTACATTTAAAGGAAAACGCCCCTGTTTATTAATGTGTGGACTGCTGGCAGCGCTTTGAAATCGAAGCCAAAATTGTTAGGTCTGTATGGCCACTGAGTCTTATTACCTGATAGCTACATTTTCGTAGTTCTGTATGATGATGGCATTTTTTATAATTATTATTAACCCCTTCTGTGCCGCGGACGTAATGGTTACGTCCTGTGGCACAGTGCTGCTGTGCCCAGGACGTAACCATTACGTCCTGGGCACACAGCCCAGAGGGAGCGCTAGCGCTCCCTCTGTGGGGTTCCCCCCCACGCCCCCCCAAGTCAGGGATGGAAGGGGAAGCCCTTCCCCTTCCACCCCTAACCCCCTCCACCCCCCCTGTGACATCAGCGTGCAAGCGCGCGCTGATTGTCATAGAGCCTCCCCCATCACGCTGGAAGCTCAGCTTCCAGCGCAGCATTTCTCTTCCGATCACGTGGGGGAGGCCGAGAGAGGCTTCAAAGGGAAGGAAATTTATTTCCTTCCCTTTGAAGTCTCTCTCTGCGTTTTGGCAGCCGGATTGAAAGCAATCCGGCTGTCAAAACGCCCACTAGACACCAGGGATGTGTTTTTTAAAAAGGAAATCGGCATAAGGGAGCGACCCCTTGGGCAAGGGTCGCTCCCAGGGGGGCCCATTTTTTTTAAAGGCATTTTCTGCCCCCAGGGGGGGCAGCAACCTCTAGGCACCAGGGATAATTTTTTTGTTTTTGTTTAGTTTTTTTGTTTTAGGTGTGGGGAGCGACCCCTTAGGCAAGGGTCGCTCCCATAGGGGGCAAATTATATTTAGGCCATGGGGGGGCACATATATTTTAGGCCATTTCTGCCCCCCCTGGGGGCAGATCGGCGTATTGTTATTAGGCCGATCTGCCCCCAGGGGGGCAGAAACCTCTAGGCGCCAGGGCAAAAACATTTTTTTTGTTTTTTTTTGTTTTTTTAGAGATGGGGTGCGACCCCTTAGGCAAGGGTCGCTCCCCTGGAGGGGCAAATTGTATTTAGGCCATTTCTGCCCGTTTTGGGGGCAGATTGGCCGATTTTAGGTCAATCTGCCCCCAAGTGGGGCAGAAACCACTAGGCACCAGGGATCTTTTTTTTTGCGCCGTCACGCATGGGGAGCGACCTTGTAGGCAAGGGTCGCTCCCCGGGGGGAGCAAATTTATTTTAGGCCATTTCTGCCCCCCCCTGGGGGCAGATCGGCCTATTGGTATGAAGCCGATCTGCCCCCAGGGGGGCAGAAAACGCTAGGCGCCAGGGCAAAAAAAAAAAAATGTTTTTTGTTGTTGTTTTTTTAGTTTTTTTAGAGATGGGTTGCGACCCCTTAGGCAAGGGTCGCTCCCCTGGAGGGGCAAATTGTATTTAGGCCATTTCTGCCCGCTTTGGGGGCAGATCGGCCGATTTTAGGTCAATCTGCCCCCAAGTGGGGCAGAAACCACTAGGCACTAGGGATCTTTTTTTTTACGCCGTCACGCAAGGGGAGCGACCCCGTAGGCAAGTGTCGCTCCCCAGGGGGTTGGGAGAAGCTAATTTATTTTAGGCCATTTCTGCCCCCCGGGGGCAGATCAGCCTATTATCATTAGGCGATCTGCCCCCGTGGGGGGGGGGCAGAAACCTCTAGGCGCCACGGCTAATTTTTTTTGGTGTTTTTTTGTTTGTTTGTTTGTTTTTTTAGAGATGGGGAGCGACCCCTTAGGCAAGGGTCGCTCCCCTGGAGGGGCAAATTGTATTTAGACCATTTCTGCCCCACTTGGGGGCAAATCGGCAGATTTTAGGCACTGGGGATCTTTTTTTTTGCGCCTTCCCGCAAGGGGAGCGACCCCATAGGCAAGGGTCGCTCCCGGGGGGGGGCAAATTTATTTTAGCCCATTTCTGCCCCCCCTGGGGCCGGCTGAGCTAGAGGCCAAAATCTACAGGTAGGCACTTTGCAAAAAACACCTCTGTTTTCTGCCAAAAAATGGGATGTGTCCACGTTGTGTTTTGGGCCATTTCCTTTCGTGGGTGCTAGACCAACCCACACAAGTGAGGTACCATTTTTATCGGGAGACTTGGGGGAACATAGAATAGCAAAACAAGTGTTATTGCCCCTTGTCTTTCCTTCCAAATATAAGAGAGTGTGTAAAAAAGACGTCTATTTGAGAAATGCCCTGTAATTCACATGCTAGTATGGGCACCCCGGAATTCAGAGATGTACAAATAACCACTGCTCCTCAATACTTTATCTTGTGCCCATTTTGGAAATACAAAGGTTTTCTTGATAGCTATTTTTTACTCTTTATATTTCAGCAAATGAATTGCTGTATACCCGGTATAGAATGAAAACCCAAAGCAGGGTGCAGGTCATTTATTGGCTCTGGGTACCTAGAGTTCTTGATGAACCTACAAGCCCTATATATCCCCGCAACCAAAAGAGTCCAGCAGACGTAACGGTATATTGCTTTAAAAAATCTGACATTGCGGGAAAAAGTTACGGAGTAAAACGTAGAGAAAAATTGCAGATTTTTTCACCTCAATTTCAATTTTCTTTTTTTTCAGTTGTTATTTTCTGTAGGAAACCCTTGTAGGATCTACACAAATTACCCCTTGCTGAATTTAGAATTTTGTCTACTTTTCAGAAATGTTTTGGTTTCTGGGATCCAGCATTGGTTTCATGCCCATTTCTGTCACTGACTGGAAGGAGGCTGAAAGCACAAAAAATCGTAAAAATGGGGTATGTCCCAGTAAAATGCCAAAATTGTGTTCAAAAATTGGGTTTTCTGATTCAAGTCTGCCTGTTCCTGAACGCTGGGAAGCTCATGATTTTAGCACCACAAACCCTTTGTTGATGCCATTTTCAGGGAAAAAACCACAAGCCTTCTTCTGCAGCCCCTTTTTCCCATTTTTAAAAAAAAAACGAAATTGTCACTGTATTTTGGCTAATTTCTTGGCCTCCTTCTGGGGAACCCACAAAGTCTGGGTACCTCTAGAATCCCTAGGATGTTTGAAAAAAAGGACGCAAATTTGCCGTGGGTAGCTTATGTGAACAAAAAGTTATGAGTGCCTAAGTGCGAACTGCCCCAAATAGCCAAAAAAAGGTTCAGCACAGGAGGGGGAAAAGGCCTGGCAGCGAAGGGGTTAAGGCGTGTGGGTGGGGGGGTTGGGGGGGTGGTGGTGGTTCTGGTGAATGGCGGGCCTGCCTCCTTTGTGATCACATTTTCACCCTTGATGTAATTACTATGTTGAACTTTCAGTTTATCCAGAAGTTTTAAAAAGTAAGCTTCCAAGGGAAAGAATCATTGCTTCTAGCTAATATGAAAGAAAAAAGTGCTTCATCTTCTAAATGGTCCAAAGTAAATATCCATCTGCGCAGCACTATAGGTCTTTCCCGCTCTCATACTCTGCAATGCAAGAAACGCGTGTAAATTGTTAGGTTATTATTTGGGGATATTGCACATTGTAAATCATCTCAGAAGTCATTTCTATCCAGTTGTGCAGTACTCTGCAATAACTCAATTCCTGTGCAGAGCCAAGTATGGCATACATTTAATTATAGGAAGGGGCTCATATGAAATTGTAATTTTATTTGGTACACTGGGACGAATACAGTACTGTAGCTTGCATTCTAGATCCAATATATCACTGTCCACCCTGTTCTTGTGTGTGAAATGCAGGTTACTGCAGGCACTAAAGAATGTTGTTTGAATGTGGCTTGTGTTGAATTATAAAATGAAAACCTTTGAGCTCTATTGACTCACATTTGTTACTATGTTTCCTTTGTCAATGAAAGGCATTACTCAAAGAATGAAACAGTACCCTAGGGCGTTTTCCAGTTCTGAATGAAAACCTATGTGTCTCTATGTGATATGTTATCTGTGCTCTCATATAGCGTTAACATGTGGAATCTTTCGAGCAGCTATACATATATAATTGAAGAGTGCCACATCTCAACAATTCTCATCTGAATTATGGGCCATAGGGCCAGATGTAGCAAAGGGTTTTCCCCATTCTGTGTCAATGGGAAAATGTGTTCGTACAAATGGCCCATAGTGTGGTGCACATTTTATATACTACACATAAATTAATTGATAATTCGCTTTTCCACCCCTTTCCCGATTCATGTGTTTTGTAAAACGTGTTCTTTTAATCAATTGGGGTTTGCAGTACTGCGACTGACTTTGAGGACTTGCCTTTGTATATCCACTACTGTGGCCTCAATACCGTGTGGTTCGATAATTCCGATGGTTCTGGTCGAGTTACTGTGTCAATCGGAGTTTGTTGTTTTGTGAATCTTCATGTGGCAGTCTGACAAAAAACATGGGGGATTCAGCAGGGGAGCATCAATTCCTGCATGCTGTTCCCCAAAATCTTGAAACCCAGTTTATTTGCCTGCGCCTGTAATTACCAGGTTTCCCAGTATTGGTAATTTTCAGTGGTCTAAGACTTTCGACACTTGCCTGGTTGAGATAAAGGGTCTGATTTACAAAGGAAAACTTACAAACGTACACATTTATGTAATTTTACTATTTTCTTGCTAGCCACAAATTTCAATTTAATAGTACATTTACAGCTCTGGAGTCTAAAGTAGTTGGAATGGAGAACTCCACACATAAAAATATGTCTGTCCTAAGTGTAGCCAGGGACTGTAAGTTAAATGACACAAGTGAACTGCAGCACCCATTGTGCCACCCACTTCAGTGACATTGCAGACTTGACTAAAGGCCTTATAATCCATGAGACCAGGTGCATTATATTTAAAAGAAGGAGATGTAAATAAATAATGTTAAACATGTCCTTACACTGAAAAGGGCCCAACAGCCCTTTTCACGGTAGCAAGACTAACTGTGCCAAAAGAAAGCACTGGGATACAATATTCAATCCAATAATGTTATCTCTGGCTAGGTAACAGCTATAAAAGTAATTCTTTGACTTAAAAAATATATTATTAGAGCCCAACTTCACTAGTAAAGTTAGATTTGTAATAACTATTTTGGAAAAGATCTTTTAAGAGGTTAACTGGTTCCTTCCTAAAGCCTCTACAAGCCCATTTACAAGGGTTTCAACTGACACCAAGGAACTGAATAACCCCCTTGATGAGGAATGAACTGGCTCCTAGAGCTGACATACACACTTTGGGTGTGGGAAGGTGCTCAGTTCTTCTGGCAGGAAGACCATCTGAGCTGTGCCAAAGAACTTAATTAACTTCAATGAGGCCTACCTTGTCACAGAAAATGTTAGCTGATACCTGGGCAGGTACCAATCCCTAAGGGACAGGATCTGCCCCAGTACTAGTTTGAAGTGACCAGAGGGGAGGGGTTGCTCATTTCCCTTCACACACCTCTGGGGTTGGAACAGGAACTAAGCACTATGAGAGAAAGGTTCTGCCATCTTGGTTTAGGTAAAGTTAGGCACTGTTGGATTGTTCGCAGTAGAGTACACAGGAACTGCTGCAAAAGTGAGTAGGGTTACCTCTATGTAACTTTTCCCTGTTGGTTAGGGTGGGGTCAGGAGTCACTGCCACCCACAGGCTAGTGCTAGGCATAAATATGGCACTACTGGGCACCCTCCTCAGAACGGTACAGGACTTGTGGAAGACAGAAGAAAGACTGTGCTTACTGTTGATATTTGTGAGGAGATCTGAAAAGCTGTACCTACTCCCACTTGTTCCCAGAACAAAGAAGTGGACTCCAAATGTCAGTGGCCTAGCTTCTGTTATGTTACAGGGACACAACAAGCTACAAGATGCCTGTTTTCCTGAAGAACCCGGTAGACCAGTTCCAACTGGACCTGCCCTGGACCATACAGGTGGCTTCTTCTAAGTCTTGACCCACAAGTGCTGTTTCTGGTAGTAGTGGGCAGCGGATTCTCCTCCGCCGACAGAGTTTGGGAAGTTTGGCCACTCTGTGCTTTGCTTGGAGCTTGGAGTTCGGCAAAAACTCTGCATCCTGCCCCGTAGCAGAGTTTACTGGTGCAGGATTTCTGGCAGTGTTGTTTTTTCACTGACAAGTCAGCTGCAAATGGCTGGAGAGATCCAAGATGCTGCAAGGGCATTGACAAATGAGCTCATGTGGTGCCAGTTTGAAATGGCCAATGGTAGAGTAGCAAAGAGGCAGGATGCTTGGGATACTGTTATAGAGTGGGTGATACAGTACACAGTTCCTGTTACAGCTTAACAGAGCCACTTCTATTCTAATTGGATGCATTCAGGGTCATATTTATACTCCGTGCTGAATTAGCGTCATTTTTTAAAATGATAATTCAGCTCAAACTTAACTGCATATTTATATTTTGGCGCTAGACATGTCTAGCGTCAAAATATTGGAGTCAAAGTCATTTTCTGCCTGCAGAAAACTACTTTGCGTCAATGAGATGCAAGGTAGGTGTTCCTAGGCAAAAAATGACTCTAAGACCTTATTTATCCTCCTGTGCAAAAATGGTGCACAGGAGGGAGGCAGGCCTAAATAATGGCATTAAGCTTGCTTAGCGCCATTATTTAACGCCTGGATCAGGGCAGGTTTTAGGAGACCTGTAGGCCTATTTCCATGATGGAACACCATGGAATAAGCCCATAGGTGCCCTCCCCAGACTCCAGGGACATCCCCACCCACACCAGGGGGACAGTGGAGGTTGGGGGTCCCCATCCCAGGTAAGTATAGGTAAGTATACGTAAGTATTTCTTTATTTTCTTAAAAGTGCCATTGGGGGCTCTGAAATGGGCCCCCATACTTGGCACTGGGTGCAATGGCCATGCCCAGGAGACCCTTGTCCTCTGTGCTAGCCATTGGGGTGGTGGGCATGACTCCTGTCTTTTACAATACAGGAGCCATGTGGTATGGTAGGTTTGGCGTCAATAAATTATGATAGGCTGGTTAGAGTCAACTTTTTTACTCTAACTAGCCTAACGTCATTTTTTAACGCTAATCCTACTACCCCTATACCGCCACCCCCACCCAGCTAACTTCATTCTCCATGACGTTAGCCCACCCTTTGCGCAGGATTGCGCCATTCCATAAATAAGACGCCGGCCGGCGTTTTGGAATGGTGTTAGCCAGCGGTATACTTTTTGACACCAAACTGCGTTAGCGCAGTTTATCGTCAAAAAGTGTAAATCAGGGCCTCAGTGCCTTTGTCCAGTATCAGCTCTTACGGCTTCACTGCATGCATCTGCACCAACGTCATAACGACAAGCTGACTTCCACCTCCACATTATCCGTTGTGGATCCCAGCAGCAGGAGTAGTGGCTGGGTGCATGTGTGGTGTGCATGGCATGGAGTGGCCTAGCAGGAATTCTGGGTGAGTTGGTTTATTTTAAACACAGGGATTACAGTATCACAATAAAGCAACTGACCCAGCAGTGCACAAATATGGGGCGTTCAAATATGTATGTACAAATATGAGGTGTATGTACAAACATTTGAGCCACAGTAAGCCTAGCAGAAGACATGGGTATGCACGCTTCCAGAATTAACCAAGTTAATTACTGCATTCTCCTATACAGCCATTTGAGTGCAAGGATGAGGTATACAAACATAGTAGAATAAAGCAACCTGCCGCTGGGTTAACTAAAATTATGTGTCCACTAAGATATCACCAAAAAGCAACCCGCCTTGGAGTGTACAAAAGATGCTACAAATAGCCCCAAGAATGGGGTGCGCAATCATACAACCTGCCCTGGGGTGTACAACAAATGTAGAACCAAGCAGCAGACCTTGTGTACAAAAACAGAATTATACAGCCTCAAAAACAAGTGGCGCACAGATGAAACTTGGCACTGCAAAACAGCACACATGAGACATACAGTACAAACAAAGCATTATAAAGCAGCGGAACACCGGGGGCAAAACCCTGGCACTAACATGCTTTTGAAATAAATGTGGGTCACTTGCAGAATGACACTGCAGGTCCATGCACTGGTGCTAAACAGAGCAACGTGTTCACTATTTGACACCAGATGTCTGCTACTTACATTGAGGAAATTAAACATCCCCTTGTGCTTCTATAAAACATTAGCTGCCAAGAGGTATTGTTACCAGGACATGTCCATTCGTAGCTACCATCCACAGACATTTTTCATGCTGGAATGAACTCAATAGTTTATTGGCACAATACAAGTCCCAGAATACAAGGTGATGTTGGCATAATCCAGGCCTGACTGAACGTGTCATACATGACAATAGAATCACTTGGCAGCAGTGATGAATCTATAATTTAGCAGGTGTGTTTTGCTTTTTATGAATTGTACATACGTCATTGTTAGCAGGCTGTGGTCTGCAGCCTCTGTTTATTATGAAGTAAGGCCCAGCCTGGTGGTTCATGTCCGTCCTTGTGAGGGGAGCTGCGGGAGTGAGAACAGGTACAGTATTGAGAGGCCTTGATTTGTCTCAGCTGTGAGAAGGGAGCGTCTTTTCTTAGTCCAGGACCTAGAGGCGGCTGGTGCGCAGGTTCACCCGAGGAGACGTCTTCCAGGCGCTGCTGGAAGACTGTGTTCTATGGTCTTCTGCGGCATATGCAATTTTCTTGGACTTGGTTCTTTGTAATGCTTGCGTTTGTGTCCTGTTTGCTTGTTGTCCCCTCCTGCCTAGCAATTGTGTATATTCTCTGTGAGCTGGAAACTAATCGAGGCAACAGTGGCACCACGCCACAGGCTTTCAGGCAGTGGTAAAGAACTGTTGGTACACCAGAATAATGAATGACAGACCAAATAAAATGCTTCAATATCTCTTTCATGTCAAGGGTAAGTAACAACCAATGTGCGGTTCTCTGTTTCACTGATATGAATAATTGCTGTCAGCGGAGTCGCAAACAATATTGCCACAATTTGTCTCTGAGCCCAAGGCATTTCCGCAATGAAATATGACCTGCAGACAAAAACAAATCTAGTAATAACATGGTATATTTAGGAAATGCGCTGCATGTAAATGTGAATGTAATAGTGTTTCAAATATAGGAACTCATTTGCAAAATTTGGAGAGAAACGCTTAAGTGTTCAACGCTCCAGATACCAGCAGTAATGCAAATGTGCCTAAAGCATCCAGCCTGCAAGGGACCTTCCTTGGGCATAAAGCTTTCTCACTGAAAGTAAACGGCTTCACTCGGATGTCATTCAATGGCTACCTGGACTTGTGGAGCTCTTCTCAGCCACAGCCTGCTGCCTTGCACCACTGACGATTTATGACTTCCATTTCAGAGACTAGGCCAGTAGGTAAAATGTCTGACCAGGCTAAATCTAGTTTCTGTATCTGAACTGCGCTCCAACGCGGTCAACCTTAAATCTACGGGTGGGCAGAGTTTGATTCTGCAGAATTCTGTGGAATTACATTAAAATTCAGTGAGGTTCCATGGAATTCCACAACAGGGTGTAGTGGGCATTTCACGCTATTTTCTTACTGCAAAATGCATACTTGCTTCTAAAATGGATGCAAGGAGGCATTTTGCACTAAGAAATAGCACAGCCAAGTAGCAAATACACTGCAGTGCAGACCTCTAGGTACCCTTACACCCTTAAACCTTAAGTGATTACCACAGAATATGTATGGGCGATTAGGGGTACGCACTGCTGGGCAGTAGTTCTTAAACAGGGCCAGAAGAGGGAGCAGTCCCTCTATGTTTAAACACCACTGCTGATAAAAATTTAATCTGTAGTGGGTTTAAAACATAGAGGGACAGCTCCCTCCTCTAGCCTTTATTTAGAAACCAACCACTGAAAATAATTCTACCAGCAGAGCACCAGGCGTTAACATTAGTTCAACATTACAAAGGTAATGCAGAATTACTAAATTCCTCTGATTCTGCTGGCAGGATTAAAAAATACGCCCAAACCCACTTAAATCAGACACAAACAAATAACTGCGGTTGGCGCTTAACCCTTGTTGGCGCTATTTTTATTTGAAACATTTCAAATACATATCTCCAGTATCCTGTATTGATTTTTTGTTGTTCGGTGTCATATTTTTCATTAAATTATTGTCTATTTTAATACATTGGAGAGAGATTTTATCTCCGGTCTCCCCTGTTGAATTTCTGTTGTTAAGTGTCATTTAGGGTCAGATGTATGATTGTGGCCCATTGCGATTCGGTAATTGCGATTTTTAAGAAATCGCAATTACCGACTCGCAAAGGGCCATGTATCGCATTTGCGATTCGGTAATTGCGATTTCTTAAAAATAGCAAATGCAATTACCGAATCGCAAATTGAGATACTGGCCCCATTCGCAGCTATGGGCCTGCTGGCCCATAGCTGCGAATTTTTAGCATTTCCTAAATTGCGATTTCTGAACCAGAAATCACAATTTGGGAGATGCAAAAGGCCAGGGTGCTGGGGGCCTAAAAAAAAATTTTTTTTTACCATATAAAGTACACACATGCCAAAAGGGCATGTGTGCTTTACAGATTAAATTTAAAAATGCAGTTTTACTGCATTTTAAAATTTTGCACCAGGTTAACACCTGGTTGCAGACAATGGTATTTTGCATGTGCAAAATACCATTCTGCGAAAAATCGCAATTTGCGATTTTTTGCAGAATTGCCTTGCGACCTGGATTTTGCGAATCGCAAATTGCGATTCGCAAAATCCAGGTTGCAACGCAGAAAATCACAATTTTTGCGATTTTCATTTTGTGGTCTGCGAATGCCTTTGATGCATTGCAGACCACGATTTTGCACTCGCAAACGGCCGATTTCGCCGTTTGCGAGTGCAAAATATTTTGATACATCTGGCCCTTTGTTCTCTTTTAGTTAATTGGAGTGGGATTCTTATTGTGTGTGTGGCTTCAACTTTCTAACTATTTTATTACTTCTAAATACTTTACACATTTTTGTAAACCTATCTGATCTGTGCTATAGCTACCAGAGGATGTGTTCAGGTTAAAATCACTAAAGCCTTTACTGTACTTAAGAATAGTGACATTTTACTTGTGGTGGACTATTGTTTACCCCAACTAATAATCCACTTTCTCACAGTGACCAGTAAATGTGTTTATACATCTGACCCTAGATTCCTAATGTACATGTCACCAGGTGTATGCCTCACCAATCAACTTTGTCTACATTTTGCACAAAATAATTCCCTAACACCCTACAGACACTTGCATACAGTCAGGCATTGTGTTGTCAAGGACCTGAATTCACCCGCAAGGAGAGAGTTGAGATCAGATCAACATAAGACTTTACTCCTGTGTCACCACATTGTCCGAGTTACCAAAGCGAAGGTGCTGGCCGCAAGAAATGTATAGACTGGGTTGGCTTCTAGCACCAAATATTGCACAGTACAGAAAAACAAATTCAATAATGATCTGGATTTTAATTTTGTATTTTTACCGCAAGACGTTATTCCTGGAAGTATTATTACAAAGTCTGTTGGGTTCCGAGGTACGCAATGTCACAGAACAGTAAATAAGACAACATCATGCATTGAGTGTGTATATCAGGATGAGACAGGCTTATGTAGAAGACTGAGGCACTATTAGCATACTGGACAACAGAACACAACGTGGAAGAGAGCTGAAACAGTTTCTGAATTGGATAGCATTGGGAATGGCATTTGAACACAGTCTTGTACAGTATAGGTTTAGGGAACCAGAGGTTTAACAAAGTCTGACAGGACCAGGCGAGAAATGAGTCAGAACCTAGTGTCTCACTAATAGGTATAGTAGAAATCTGTTCATCTAAGATAAAAGGGCAATGAAAGGAAAGTGGATAGCATTCCTGTTGGACCTGGCCCATCTTGCAGGGTCTCCCCTGGTTTTTTCCTATTTGTTGCTGAACCCATTTTTGTTGGCATTAGTAGTCTGTGCACTTTACCACTGCTAACCAGTGCTAAAGCGCTTGTGCTCTCTCTCTAAAAACATGCTACAATTGGCATATACCTTATTGATACATGTATTTGACTTTTAGGTCCCTAGCAAATGGTACTACATGTGCCCATGGCCTGCACATTTAATGCTTCGAGTGGACCTTCAGCACTCATTGTGCCACCCACTAAAGTAGCCCTTTAAAACATCTCAGACCTGCCACAGAAGCCAGTAGTGCAGTTCTAACCTGCATTTTGACCTTTTACTAGGCCTAAACCTTCCTTTTTAATACTTACAAGTCACCCCTAAGGTAGGCCCTAAAGGTTGATAGTGCAGGGTGCATTGTATTTAAAAGGTAGGACATGTGTACATTAGTTTCACATGTCCTGACACCAAAAAACTCCATAAGTCATGTTTTACTTTTGCAAGGCCTGTATCACCCACTCACTAACACTAGATTACCTTATTACATTTAATAAGTGATAACTTTTGATTGAATGCAGGTAGAGGTTTGGTGTTTGTTTTCAAATGGATTGTAGTTTAAAATCCTCTTTAATGTTAATGTCTGACTTTAATTCATCATTTTCAAAATGCCACGTAAGGATCAGCTCCCCTCAACCTTTCCTGCCCAGGAAGGCTCATCAGAATGCAGATGAATGTAGATGAGTCTTTTGTCGCACCCACCTGTCCTGTGTTTGTGGCTATCTAGAGAAAATGCATAACGTGTAGCTGTCACCTAGCCCAGACAGGTATTAGAGGCAGGCTGCAAGGCACACAGAGCAGTTACAGCAGAGAAATGCCCACTTTCTAAAAGTGGCATTTCTAACATAGTGATGGTAAATCTGACTTTTCCAGTAAAGAGGATGTATCATTACCATTGCAATGATTTGAAACATGACAACTGATGAAGAATTACAGCTTAAAAATATATTAAATATTTTCTAATGCTGGCCTATGAGAGGAGTAGGCCTCAAAGTAGTGAAAAATGACTTTGGGATTTTTTCACTACCAGGACATGTAAAACTGAAAAGTACATGTCTTGTCTTTTACTTACATAGCCCTTTGCCCCATGGGCTACCTACGGGCTACCCTGGGGGGTGAATTATATGTAATAAAAGGGTAGTTTAAGGCTTGGCAAGAGATTTAAATGCAAACTTGAAGTGGCAGTGAAACTGTACACACAAGCTTTGCAATGGCAGGCCTGATAAAGGTCTGAAAGGCTACTTTTGTGGGTGGCACAATCAGTGCTGCAGGTCCATTAGTAGCATGTAATTTACAGTCCCTGGGTATATCGTACACCACTTTACAAGGGACCTTCAAGTAAATTAAATATGCCAATTGTTGATACACTACTGCTGCCATCCTTTAGGTGAGGAGCACATGCACTTTAGCACTGGTCAGCAGTGGTAAAGTGCTCAGTGTCCTGAGGCCAACAAAAAGATACAGCAGAAATGTGAAGCAAACAGGCAAAAATATTTGAGGAAGACCACCTGAAGGCTGTCAAGTCTAACACCTAATGATGTCAATGATGGATCTGTTGGCGACCAGATCTTCTATTATCCCACAGTTCGGTGTGGAATACAAAATCAAAGGCGCTGGATAGATTCATGAACCCAATAACAGGGAACCTCATTTAGCAACTGTGTACTTCTCCAGCAAGTAGGAGAGGTTCCCCAGCCCTCTCCTGAACCTATACTGGATATCTGAAAAGGTGCCAGTCTCCTCAGCCCCCACCTCAAGGTGGGAGAGTAAGACACAGCCCAAGACTTTTACTGTAGAGTCCAAGAGAGAAATTGGGCGGTAACAGCTAGGATCCTCTAGAATTCCCTTTCTTAAAGATTGGGACAATTAACGAGTCCGACCATGAAGGAATGTTAGCAGAGAGACTTACCGCCCTAAAGCCGTTAGTTAACAAAGAGGCCCATAAATCAAGATTACACTTTAATAGACATAAGAGAACCCCCTCGGTGATAGGGGCTTTCCCACTAGGGGTAGATTTTATAGCCTCCATCCCTTCTTCCAGGGACGGGCAGTACTTGGGGAAGAATTGTTCCATTGCTGAACAAAATAACTCCCTTACACCGCCCTACCCATCAGTGATAGAATAGACACCCCCAGAAAGGAGGCCCACTCATGACTGGCTATGGCTATTTCAATCAGAGGTTCTTCAGGGTCTTTAAAAATGATTGGTTTATAACGCTCCAATAAGCTTTCTGTTCATTCTTGAGGCTGGCTTCATGTAGCTCTTGCCAAGCCATCAATTTAAGTGCATTTTTCTTGTCCACAATAACCTTCTTATAGGGTTCCGACAATGTGCTACTTCAGGGACTGTCGTAGGTTTTTGTGGAGAGAGGTCATTAGTTCTTTCTGAGATCTGGAGCATATTGTATCAAACCCTTCTCTTCTCTGAACACCAATTAGTTGACCTACATAGTGATCCTTAAACATTAAAAATTTGGAAAAACAATTGGAAGTACTGCTGATGTTATTAGCATAGCCAAACAATGGATCAGTTCATCATGCTAGTTGGTTTAATACATCACTGTTCTTTAATTAGACAGGCCTTATGTCAGATTATGAGAGATGTCCTGGACATGCTGACGGGATATAAAACAGACATGCTGCTCTTAGTTCCTTATACCAAATCTAAAGTTTTGCACGAAGTTGGAAAAAGTCCAGATGACATACTTGTGCTTTCACCTGGTTTACAGCAAGAGGTGGGGTTGTGCTCATGGAGGCCTGCTTGATGTTTCTCAGGGGAACTTCATGCACACATAGTTGATTGAATAATTCTCATCCATGATCCTTCTCTGTAAGCCTTCTGTATTTGAGAGATTTCCTCTAAGCCTCTGTGTGCACACTGATAACTTTCAAGTGTGCATGTTGATGCCTTTAAAAATTGAAACCAATGGCGCCTCTCAAGATCCCAACACCTGGAACATTAAGGTTGATAGTGCCTGGTGACAATGGACTGGGGTAATGAGGTGGGAGCACTTAAAATAGCTCAATGTCCATGAGAGGAATTTGTCCTTGAAATGCCAAAGAAGGTTGGCTATTTCTGAGGAACAACAGGTGATTTTAGCATGATCTATTTCTCTCAGATTTAGATTTGCCTTAAATTCTATTACCTTGAGATGTTTTGTATTAATATGTCTGGAGCTTTCCAGTGTCCCTAGCTGTTTTAGTGTTGTGTTCCTATTTAAGGCACCATACTTGCCTTTGGATGCATAATGCCGAATAAACTCTAACTTTTTGGTTGGGAAAACAAAACTAGATGTAGACACATGTTTTACCACATCAACTCCCCCAATATTATTTTCCTGATTTCTTGCTGGATTTGTCATACTCCTAACAAGGGAAGGGTAGGTCAATGATGAATTAGGCAACTGACGATCGTTATGCAGGTTTGATGACACAAGGTCAACAGTGGGTTGATTTAATTGGAGGACGATATCTGACATTGCTGCTGGAACCATTGACAGCTGCATTGGTAGTTGATTATGGTTGGTATTGGCTTTTCATTCAAAGTGGTGAGCAAGGTGGGTCTTGACGGAGCAATAATAGGGTTCTTGAGGTGTACTTTAACAGTGTGCCTCTTCATAGTTAGTGAAGCAGTAGCAGGTAGTGATGACAGAACACTGATAGTGGGCTGATCATTCTGTAGCTCTGTTTTACAACTACTTTCTCTGTCAGCATTTTGTTCTGGCTGTGATGCTGAATTACATTGAAAGATCAAGTACATTTTTGTTTCAGCAGTACTCTTCAAGCCCTATTTGCTGGTTGATGGAGTCAAGTCTGCATTGTATATGATTGCTGGATCAGGCTGGACTCTTGCAATTAGATTATTCAAGGCCAAAAGCTTAGCATCTATTCCCACTATTTGGGCAGCCAAGGAGTTTAAAATATCCACCTGCATATCAGGTTTATCAGAATGGTACATCAGCGATGCAGGTACTTCCTCCAGGTTATTAAGCAGGGCACTCCATAGATTGACACTCACATTTTGTTAGGACTTTTCTCCAGGCCGACTGCTAGAAGAATTGTTTGGTGAATTACATTCTTCTTATGAAGACATGAGCTAAGAATGTCCCACAGAGCTGATATCATGAGTGCCCCGGTTCCCACCTATGAGAATGTTGCTGGTCACGTTCCTGGATGGAATAATAATTTTTATAAAATTTAAGTGAGTTGGTCAACAAATTTAGCTTACTTGGACTTAATAGGGTAGAATGGGCTAATTGACAAGCAGAATATCCTGTACTGTGAATTATTAAATAAGTTCATTGGTTTTAGTTGGAGGGATAGGTAATATTGTCAACCAATAGCTGACCATACAGCTTGGTAGATTGCTCCTGTTGAAATGTCCCTCACCTAAACCCACAATTACAAACTCTGCTTCCAATGAGGGAGAAAGAGAATAGCCAAAAGCAGCCTCCAGAAGTGATATGCTGCCGTGCGAGTGGTCAGTAGTTAATGAATGGGTCTGGAAAAAGTTGGTTAAGCTTGTACAATACACACCATAGGAAATAATACTCTGCTCTCTACTTGGTACTTCAGTACTTTTACTGCCTAAGATCCAATCTGGTCATTGACATAGGGGCGACATCCCCCTTATTTCCATTTTACTTGCTTGACTTTAAAAAGCCTCTGATCTTGGAGTGGTTTGATGGTGAGGGGGTCAAGAGGGAAATAGAGGTGGAGGCAGGAATTATGTAACCGTGTACTTTTCATTACTTTTCATCTCAATGTCTAATAACTCTAACATGTTCCTGTTTCCTCAATTATAAAGGGTGTATACTACTCCCCACATGTACTTTCCCACAAGCAGAACCCAGAATGTACATGGTATGTGTGGTTTTGCAATTAATAAAGGAGGTAATCACATAGGCCTTCATCATGACATTGGTGGTAAATCCCACTTACCGCCACGCTGACGGCCACCAACATACCGACGTGGTGGCGGATAACTGTTTTCCATATTACGACACACACACACCAAACTGACAGAATACAGCCACATACACAAATCCGCCAGTCCAAAGGTCAGTGCTAAAGTGGCAGTCCACACCGATACCATTACGCTAACAGAACAACACCCACAACATCATGACCCACAAATCACCACGGCGGACATTCAACAGTGGTAAACCATTGGCGGTACAAACCGCTGCACTCAGAATGGACACCTCAAAACTAAACTACATAACATTGACCAATTCAGACAACACCCACCTGACACCCATACACACATCGCACCCACCCACACACACCACTATAAAACACACACCCACATTACCCACAACCCTTTACGTATACACATCTATGCCACCAGCCAGACATCAAGACCACTGCGACAAATACACACACACCCATACATCCCTCACGCACTCCACTACACACACCCAATCACACCACCCAACACCCACACACTCACACATCACACTACACCCATGGCCCCACAAAGGCACCCCCGTTTCACAGATGAGGAGTAGAGGGTCATGGTGGAGGAAATAGTTAGGGTAGAGCCACAGCTGTTTGGAGCAAAGGTCCATCAGATATCCATTGCAAGGAAGATGGAGCTATGGCGGAGAATCATGGACAGGGTGAAAGCCATGGACAGCATCCAAGAACAAAGAACGACATCAGGAAGAGGTGGAACGACCTAAGGGGGAATGCACGTTCCTTGGCAGCGAGGCACCAGCTCGCCATAGAGAGAACTGGCGGTGGACTCCCACCATCTCCCCCACAGCTCACAGCATGGGAGGAGCAAGTCTTGGCATTACTGCATCCTGAGGGACTCCCTGGAGTAGCCGGAGGACTGGACACTGGTAAGTCAACATTTACCACTTACAACATAACCCCAATGCCAAGCCCTGCATGCCATACCAACACATGGACAGCCTCCCAGCCCTGCAAGGACACCCATCAAAAGCATACACAGCATAAGGGAACTAACAATCCCACAATACATCACCATACACAATCAAAGGTGGCAGGGCAAAAGCAACCATAAAGAGGAAGATAGGGATGTACAACATGTCATAGGCATGAAGCATAATACATCTCTTACATACCCACAGGTGCCCCAACCAATCTCAGTGGAGAGGAGGTGCCACAACTATCCAGTCCCCCAACAGAAGATACCCCCAGTGACGACAGTAACTCTGGACTCCGGGATCTGGATCAACAAACTGGCCCATCAGGGACCACTGGACAGTCGGTCACCCCAGCCCACTCACAGTCCACCACATAGCCTCCCCCATCAGTCACCAACACCACAGCACCCACCTAGCATCCCCACACCTCTGTCCCCAGGACAGGTCAATCAGCAGTGTGCCTACCTGTACAGGGACCCCAGTCCACGCCTCATACCCAGGACAATCAGGGACCTGGGGTCAGTGGCAGTGGGCCACCGTTCAGCAGACAGGGGCACAGGGCAACAGGGACACTGGGAGGACCATTGTATGCCGTAAATCAATGTTCTGGGTGCCTACCAACAATCCCAAGACACAATGGGCCAAATCCTGAACAACATGCAGGAGAACAAGCGAAGGCAGGAGGAACACCATCAGGAGATCAGGGAGGACTTGCAGGCACTCAACACCACCATGATCCCCATAGCAGGGGTGCTGGCAGACATGGCCAACATCATGGGGGAACAGACAGCACAGCAGCGGGCCCCTACCACTAGCCAGTCTATTGACCAGCCCTCCACATCTGCTGCAGCTAGTGGACAGGAGACCCTGCCACAGGACCCACAGGCCACCAGCACCCTTCCCCTGCAAAAGGTGAACCACTACGCAAACGTTCCCTGCGAGCCACACAGAAGCCAGAGACACTTGCCAAGACCAAGACCACTGCCAGGAAATGAGACTCTCCTGATTATCCCCCTTGTGTCCCACCCAGTCACCTTGTCCACTCTGAACTGACATTGCTCCCCTTCCTATGGCCCCTTGGACACTGGACCTGACTGGAACAATACCCTGGATTTTCCTCCACCATCACTGCATTCCATTGTACTTTACCCTCAATTATATAGCACTACAATAAACACCCTTGAACACGATTTGAGTAACACTGTTTTATGTGTCTTTAATGTGCATTTGTGGGAACAGTCACATCGAGTGCAAATAATCTGAACATGTGATAGCTAACAATTAATGACCTGGAACAGTCTGTAGTGATCACATCAGGACAATGTTGTCATATCACCCACATCTGGGAGATGAGAAGCCATAGGTGACAGTAAATTGAGATACAAAGGAAGGGAAATGCCATCATGCCACAGGCACACAGATAAATCAGTAGTCAGAGTAATGGTCACTTCCACTGTCTCACCTGTTTGTCATTGGAAGTATTGTCGTATAACTGATGTTCTGGTGTCTTCATCCTCATCCACTGCCTTGTCATCCTCACTGTCCTCAGAGTCCACTGCTGCCACAGGGTGATCTCCAGTCCCCTCCTCGTGCAGAAAAGGCACATGTTGTCTGAGGGCCAGGTTGTGCAACATGCAGCATGCCACTATTATCTGGCAGACCTTTCTGTGTGAGTAGCACAGGGATCCACCTGTCAGATGGATGCACCTGAACCTGGCCTACAGGAGGCCAAAGGTCCTTTCAATAATTCTCCTGGTTCACCCCTGTGCCTCATTATAAAGTTCCTCAGCCATTGTCCTGGAATTCCTCACAGGGGTCAGCTGCCAAGATAGGTTTGGATAGCCAGAGTCACCTGCAAGTATTAAGAGACAACATTTAGCCTTACACAATCCTATGGGGAGAACACCTGAAGGCATACATTGACATATATTGGGTGGGGATCTGGCTCACCTATTAGCCACACCCTGTGCCTCTGTAGTTGGGCCACATTTGGGATGCTGCAATTCCTCAGGACGAAGGTGTCATGCACCAACCCAGGATACTTGGCAGTGACTTGGGAGATGTACTGGTCTGCCAGGCAAACCATTTGCATATTCAGTGAGTGGAAACTCGTCCTATTTCTGAACACCTATTCATTATGGCGGGGCGGGGACTAACGCAATATGTGTACCGTCAATCGCCTCAATTATATTGGGGATATGGCCCATTGCAAAGAATCCTGCCTTTACAGTGGCCAAATCTTCCACCTTGGGGAAAGCAATGTAGATGCACATGTGTTTCACCAGGGCAGACAAGACCCTTGCCAGCACAATAGAAAACATTGGCTGTGACATTCCAGCTGCTAATCCTGCTGTCACTTGGAAAGAAGCAGTTGTCAGGAAATGGAGCACTGATAGCACTTGCACAAGAGGGGGGATCCCAGTGGGATGATGGATAGCTGATATCAGGCCAGGCTCCAATTGGGCACACAGCTCTGTGATTGTGGCCCTGTCCAGTCAATAGGTGAGTATAATGTGCCTGTCCTCCAGTGTAGCCAAGTCCACCAGGGGTCTGTACACGGGGGTTCGTCTTCTCCTCCGATTCATCCGCAGCCGTAGGTATCTAAGGGTAACAAGAGTGAGTAGGCTGTCATAATTTGAACAATGGAACCACAACCTCACTGTACATGTTGCATTTATTTGATGGAACAGTGGTAATGACAGGCATGTGCAAATCTAGGCAGTCAAGGATAATCTGATGGTTGTCCATCTCCATGACATGGCGTCCTCCTGTCCTGTATGTAGGGACAGGTGGAAGTGAGGTAACTCCACCGACGTTGGGTATCGTGGCAGAAGGCAGCCTTGCACCGCTGTGCAATTCCTCATTGGATAATATGGGACTCTATGGAGTACAGTGGCCAATGGGGAACAGCGCCGGCATGACCACCATTTTCTATCTGATTCCTCAATTGTTTACTGACCTTCAACAGGAGAACACCTACACTGTGTGTGCTGCTGTGACCTGTGTCTGGAACCTATCATGGCCCGTGTGACTAGGGAAAGGGCCCCTGCCTTCACTTCGAGGAGTTGGAGCCATTGGTGGATAAGGTCCTACCCCAGTACGCACTGCTGCATGGGCCTCCAGACCAACAGGTGAGTACACCTTGGGCACAATACATGTGGGAAGGATGCAGGGGGATGTGTGTGCAATCATTGAGTATTGGGGGGGATGTAATGTGGCGGAGGTACATGGTATGCGCCGGCCGATGTGTGTGCCAATGGTGACGGAATAGGGATTAGTGGGCCATATGTGTGACAGGCTGGATTGTATGTGTAATTGTGTCCTCCCGTCTGCATCGCCTCTGCAGTTCAGCGCCCACCAAAAGAAGGGATTATGGCGTGCCATCACCAATGACATGCGGACCGTGGGGGGTCTATGGCAGGCGGAGCACCCACTGCCAGAAACAGTGGGAGGACCTGAGACGCTGGGCATGGAAGACTGCGGAGGCCCAGCTGGGGATGGCCTCCCAATGAGGAAGGGGTGCCCATCAGAACCTGACCCCCCTGATGGCCAGTATACTGGCGGTGGCCTACCCAGAGCTGGATGGGTGCTTGAGGGCATCACCGAAGCCACAAGGGGGTGAGTACAGTGGGCATTACTACAATAATTGGTAAGTGGCATGGGATCAGGGTGTTGAGTGTCAGTTAGTGGGTGCTCATTAATGCCAGGCCATGCATTGCAGCTCAAGGGTAATGGTTGAAAGGGAAAATAAGGTAACCTAGCCAGGTTGCATTCCATGTCAGACAGGGCTTAGTGGGTCCCAGGAGGTGTGCAGTTGGTGGTGTTTTGCCCTCATGTTGCTGTGGCATCTAGCCAAATCAATGGCAGTGCAATGTATAGGGCTCAATCCTTATCCCTGTGTGTGACGGTGCTGTGTATGCCAACAGTGGTTTTGATGCAGTAATTAACCCTGTGTTCTCTTTCTCTCTCCCCCCTTTATCTTCTGTCATCCTGTCCATGTGTGTGTTAGCATCATCTGGCAGAGGAGCAGGGGCACCGGCGACAAAGAGAGCTGCATCCCACAGGCAGAGTCCACCAACGCAGAGAGAACTGGTGGGACAGAGGGCTAGGGGATCACCACGGCGGAGACAGGAGGTGACAACACAGACTCAGATACCTCCTCCGATGGAAGCTCTCTGGTGGTGGCAGACACCTCTGTGACCACCCCAGGTTCAGGTACAGACGCCACCCTCGTACCAGCACTGCCCTCCCAGTAGCCCCTCAGCGAGTTGCCCGTGCCCACTCATCCAGGAGGGTGGCCATCTCCTTCACCCCAAGCACCTCAGGCCCTGCTCCAGTGAGCCCTGCTGCCCTGAGTGAGGAGGCTATTGACATCCTGAGATCCATCTCTGTAGGGCAGTCAACCATTGTGAGTGCCATCCAGGGGGTGGCATCTCAGATGCAGCAATGCAATGCATTCCTGGAGGGCATCCACGGTGGAATGGCGGCCCAACAGAGATTGATTGAGGCTCTGGCCTTCTCTCTGATGGCAGCCATTGTCCCTGTCCCTACCGTTCCCCTCCAACTACCACTTCCCAATCCCAGTCTCCTCAACCTCACCCCATCCCATACACACATACAAATGAACATGCACACAAGACAACACACAAGAGTAGCAGTCAAACACAGGCACCAAACTTCCACACACAAGCACTCACGCAAACACCAGACATTTGCAGACACAACCACATCCACTGCGTCCACTGTCTCCCCGTCCTCCTCCTCCTCTGCCTCCCTCACAGTCATGTCCACATTCACACTTGCATGCAGTGCTTCAACAACCACTACCAGCATAACCACACCAAGCAGCACACACACCTAACTAGCAGACACTTCCACAACATCCATGCACGCGTCCCCTGTGTCCTCTCCAACCCTGTCTGTCCCCCCTTCTAAAGCACACAAACGCAAGCATTCAGACACCCAACAGCCATCCACCTCACATCAGCACACTCCCCATGCACCTGCACCCGAGTCCAGCAGACCTACTCCTCCAACAACCATTCCCTCAACCTTACTCCCATCCCTCCTCCCTCTTCCCACCCCACCGTCCCTAAAAAGATTTTCCTTGTCCAACTTGACCTCTCCCCTCCCACTCATCCCCGGTCCTGCCCGTAGGAGCAGGGTCCTAATGACCCAGCCCAGCACCTCAGCCAAACAGTCCACACGGACAGTAGAGGTGCCTCCTAGTCGTGGAGGCAAGACAGTGATGGTTCCCACACCACCAGCCAGGAAGGGTAAGGATCCCACCGCCACTGACATGAAGGGGAAAAAGCCCTCGACTCCTGCCATGAAGGGGAAGGAGGCTGCACCTCCTGCCATGAAGGGGAAGGAGGCTGCAACTCCTGCCATGAAGGGGAAGAAGCCCTCGACTCCTGCCATGAAGGGAAAGAAGCCCGGACCTCCTGCCATGATGGTGAAGAAGCCCTTGACTTCTGCCATGAAGGGGAAGAAGCCCTCAACTCCAGCAGAATCTGGCAGGGTGACACCACCACCACCAGTGGTCATGGAGCCCTCACCTTCAGCTGAGGTAGAGCAGCCCACTCCTCCTGCAGAGGCTACACCTTCACCCGCTGAGACAGTGCAGCCCTCACCTCCAGCAGAGGGTGCCCAGGAGGCACCTTCACCTGATGACACAGTGCAGCCGTCACCTACAGCAGAGGCTGGCAGGATGACACCACCACCACCACCATTGGTCATGGAGCCCTCACCTACAGCTATGGCAGTGCAGCCCACTCCTCCTGCAGAGGCTGCACCTTCACCCGCTGAGACAGTGCATCCCACACCTCCAGAAGAGACAGTGCAGCCCTCACCTCCAGCAGAGGCTGCCCAGGAGGCACCTTCACCTGCTGACACAGTGCAGCACTCGCCTCCAGGTGAGACAGTGCAGCCCTCACCTCCAGCTGAGGCCCTGTAGGCTACCCTCCTGTGACTGCTGTACAATGAGCCCCCTCCAGAACCAGGGGGAAAGTCACCCACCTGAGAGACTGTGGCCTTGCACTCCCTAGCACAGAGAAATGGGCATGGAGCCCCCTCCAGAATTAGTGGGAAAGTCACACACTCCAGAGACTGTGGCCTTGCAGTCCCCAGCACAGAGAAATGGGCATGGAGCCCCATCCAGAACCAGTGGGCAAGTGCACCAACTCAGCTGAGGTGCCCCTCTTCCCCCTGAGGTGCCTGCCCACTTCCAACATGATGCCCCTGCAGAGTTCTGTGCAGTTGATGTCAAGAGACAAGTTGGGCCTTGATCTGTGCCCTGTGGCTATGTGGGCCCTTTGGACTGGGCATTGGACCTTTGTAGACAATTGTACATATCATGTTCATTTGGTGGCTTTTCCCTTGCTAATACATTTTCTGTATTTATGAAATCTGGTTTATTGTGGCGTATGTGCGATTGGTTTACGTCTGCAGCTGGTTGTGTGTATGGTGTGTGTCTGGTGTGTGTTGTGCGTGTGTGTGTGTCACTCTCATTTTTCTCCCTCCCTCCCTTGTGTGCTAGTCAGCTGTACTCACGGTCGTCGTCTTCGTCCGCGTTGGTGTTCTAGGTGGAGCATGGCATATAAGAGCTTTGGGAAGACTTGCAGTTCCGGTTCCATAGCTGCGGCAGAGTCCTCTGTGTACTTGTTGGTGAGTCTTTCATTTTCTGTGTTTGGTTTCCGACAGGCTTTTGATGGCGTTGGCACCGCCCGGAAATCGTGGCGGTGTGCTATGTCATAATATGGTGGGCGGTACTTTGTCTTCCGTCTGGCTGTTGATGGCTACTGCAGTGGTGCGTGGTTGTCTATGGGAGTTCTCACCTCCATGGTCATAATTTGGTGGTAATTACCGCCGGTCTGTTGGCGGTATTTCTGCCCCTTTATCACTCACCCCCAATGTCATAATGAGGGCCATAATCTTTTCCTGTGATGTACCTGAATCTTGCAGTTCTATCGCACCTAAAGTGGCAAACATTACACACGTCACATGTAAAAACCATTCTGTTTGTTAGGGATCCATGTGGTAGCAGGTCCTACTCCCCCAAAGTTTTGTACATAACTGGGACACAAAGATGTCTTTAGTGCCACTAGATATCAAGACGAAAAGTACCCGGTTGTACAACAAATACATGAAGCCCAAACTAGGAATGTTGACACTTGGTGTCATGCACTGGAACATAGGGGGGGACAACAGAGCAATTTCTTTGAGGCTCGCTGAATCAAGATGGATTTTTAAATTCACATTGAACATAAATAATGAATTTCATACTTTTTTGTAAAATGAGTTGGGGACTATTGATCATGTGGACAATAGCCAATTCAACCATATGTGTCACTCTCCACAAAAAGGGTTGGAAACGAGTTTTCTGGATTAAGATCAAATACATGGACAACCTTATACATTGAGTGGGTCACTATTATTATAATGATTTGTCAGAAAAGAGAAGTACATGGTTTGTTGGAGGGCAACCTTTTGATCATCTGTCCAACTGATTTTTGGTTAAGGCATTGCTGAGGACATTGAGTTGTAAATTAACTTTTACCCATGAATTATGACTAACCGCATATTGAGCAAGTATTTACTGTCAGAGGAATATCAGAACCATGACAGTCAAAGATGGATATTGTACTGTAAAGATGGTGGTCATAACATTTTTGCCGCAATAATTAACTGAATTGAAGAGATATTGTAGTTTTGGTTAGGGTGGGGTGATTTATATCCACAAGTGTGCTATGTCCTAGCGTAGATTTAGTATTAGAGATTCAATGTACATTAATTTGTTTCCCATTAATTGTGTGGGATGGGTAGCTTTTGCCCTTTCGTGAATTGTATCGGATATTCTAAGATGGCAACCAAGATTGGTCACATGAGTTATGTATGTATTAAGATTGGTGGAATAGATGTACTCCAGTAGTAGGCACCTCGAGAAAGTGTCCTGGTTGTTGGCTGAATTGGTTGGTCTAACTTGGGATAAAAAATTATATTTGTTTTGTACTGTGCTATGGATGGTTGCAAGTAATTATTCCCGGTGAGATTGTGAATCAATCACATATAATGAGTCATGTTATAATGTAATTTGGACATTTAAAGATGGTGGCCACGGACGACTTGTCATGTGATTTGCACACACAATGGGGAATAAGGTGTAGTCGATTAGTGGCAACTTTGAAAGATGCTGCGGAAGTATACTTCAATTCTTTGCCGAAGTGATACTACAGTCGAGTGAAGTTGGGGCGATTTGTACCCACAGGTGAGGGGGTGGCTACAATCTGGTGAAAATATTTGGGTTTCAGTATGCAGTTATTTGTTTATGTGTGGGGAGGGAACTTGTAAAGCCAAGTGAAGTTGTGCCGATTTGTACTCACAGGTGAGGAGTGCCTACGGTTTGGGGGGAATACTTGGGTTTCAGTATGCGGCTTGTTGCTTAAAATGATATATCTTCTCCCACATGAGTGGGGTGGAAAGTTGTGCCTACTTGTGGATTAAAACATTTGAAATGGGCCTTGATGTATCAGAGACAAAATTAGATTTAAAGATTATTTGGACATTTTGAAGTCTAGGTTCTGTCCCAGATGGAGATGAAAGAATATCCGTGAGAGGAACTAGAAAGCTCTGCCTGACAGGTGGGGGGTACGCATAGAAGATGAATATCAAAGATCCAGGTAACAAAGGTGGTTTTATGGTGCCCTGACCAATCCAAGTGATCTTTGGAATGTTGTTTTGGTATTTTAGGGCTGTGCGTTGGTCTGAGTGGGTCTATGATGATGTGCAAATAGACCTGGGCTTGAGGAAAAAAAGACGAAAGGACAAAGCATGACAACTTTTGACACAGATTGGAGATTGCAGAATCGAGTACTACATACATCAGGCACATATTGTGATTATTAATGTGCATCACCTCATGGGTTACATGGGACATTGTTTTTGTCATCTAATTTGGGGTTGTGTTTGACTTTCCTGACTGATATATGCCATAGCAAGTTTGCAACGATGCGCTGAAAGATCTGTGCGTTAAGGAAACAGAGGTAAAAAAGAATGTGGAAATATTCTGTGTGTATTCATGGGCTTCAACATCCATATGGTGGAATATTGTAAGCCTTGCCAATATTAATATCTGTGGCCCTACGCTACTTATGGACATTGAATGCGTGGTGAAACATTTTCAGCCACCATATGTTGCAATAATCTGTGTTTATTGGATAGGCACTTTTACAGTTATTTGTGGATAAATAGAGAGATACTGTGAAAGCTGAATTACTTACTAATACAATTTGTTTTCATTAATGGTTAAGAATTTACATGACTTAGGATAACATAGAAAATAATGTGCGTCTTGGAAAATTTTCCCACTTGAGTGGCCACTATCACGCGTATGAAAATTAATAATGAATTCACACTTATAGTTAGATTTTGTACACACATAAAATAAAATGTATTACTGGGCAATACTAATATATTATTGTTATGTATTTGCTTAAATAATATTGAGCTTTGATTAACTTCGGGGTTTGGGCCTAGTCGACAAAGCCTCATTTCAAGTTCCATGGTCTAATAAATGTTTGTAAATGACTTGTGAAAGCAGAGGATTAATACTGTTCATTGTCACACTGTGCTGACCAAGCGATTTGTAATTCTCTTAAACTTTCTCATGAGAACTGCTGGTGGAGGTGGTCTGTACTAGAAGTTGCTACTTTGTAAACGTGATGTGTGAGAAGGAGACATTCCCAGGAGCTAACAATGGAGCACTGACTGCAGTTAGGATTGCAACTAAAAAGTTACCGGACGAAGCTGACGATGGGAACGGAAGAAGAGGAGCCAATCCTCGACGTGTGAAAGACTGTTTAGTTTTATTTTAGATTTAGAATTCAGAGACTATTGGTCCTACTGTAAACGTGTGATTTTCTGACCAATGAGGACATGAGAAAATGCTTAATGGATATTGATATATCGAGACTACACTTTGCAGAAGGGGCACAGATGCTTTTCTATTTTAGCCCTTTTAGAACCTATTCCCTGTCCTTTGTCTAACAGTTCAGTAGTTCTATCCCATTCTCTACTCCTTAGTAATGCTGTTCGTGGAGCTGAGCAGTTCCTGATTATTTCCTTCCTAACTTTAGCTTCATTGATTAATCTGTTAATGGTAGATGCTGATTCCTTAGTTTAACATTTTCTGAGTTGGTTCAGTTAACTTAGAGCCAATCCTTTCACTGTCCCATTACTGATGCTGACCAGATAGATGTCCAACTGACGAAGAGAAATCACAGCTTGCTGATTCATTAAGGAGAGGTATAACAAAATGCTATTGTTTCTGTTGTAGATTTTTGTTCTTTCTTTTAGGTACCAACCACTGTTTTGATAAAGCCCTAGTTAGATGTTTTCCAAATTAACTTTTGACAACATCATTTTGCATGAAGCCCAAACATGATATTCTAATTGGAGGGTTAGTTAGTATGCCCAAATGTTGACAAATGTTATCAACACAGAGTTGATTTTGTTCACCTGTTCAATCTAGATGTATGCTATCTTTGTTGTTCAATTATTAGTTTTTCTACATTGCACTGTAACTTTTGAATGCTTAATTATAAATGTGTTCATTAAATTGAGATTCTTTCAACGCTTTTGTCAGCTGGTGTTGTTTGTATATGCATATCATTTGGTACTGAAACTAATTTACGTGATATTAGCATTATTAATTTAGGGAAATAAACTTTCTAAATTTTACTCATAGGGGTGGTTATTCATTGCCACATAGGTCATGGTGTGTAAAGATTACTGACTCAAAGTTCTGATAATTAATTTGTTGATTATGTTATGTTGTTGTTTGTCAGATAATGAGTAAAGATTGTGTAGATGGTGGTATCACTCTAAGTGTAGTGAAAATTCCATTGAACCTCTAATGTGTCCCCTTATAAATACATTATAAAAGACCAAATAAGGCCAGATGCGCTCACAATACCAATGTGTTCTATATGATTGTGGGAGACTTAATGTGGGGAGAACTATTCTTACCTGTCAACATATGGATATGCACTCGGATGATCTGGAATGATTACTTGTCATGAAATACTGTACGTGTGAACCTCTGATTAGGCAACTGGGATGGTGGGCAGCAATTAACACACAATGTACAGATATGTAACTAGATACCATGATTGGTGTAATTTAAAACAAAATGAGGAGAATGACTCTGTAATTTGATGATAGGGAGAGCTGAAGATATCACTTGCCATTTATGCCCATACAGAATCTAAAAATGTCAGCATGTGGTATGGTGTGTAAATAAAGATTTGAGAAATATATATAGTCCAAGCCATATGAAAAAAACATATGACATCTGTGTAATATAGGATATGATTTTGTTGCAGTGTTTGGTAGATTACGTTTTTCTATTTTTGTACTGAATGGTGATCTTTAAGGGGTGGGTGTTTTTATAAATTTGTATATATCATGTTCTGTAGCTCTGAAGAAAAAAAATATGTCCTCCTAATACAGATTATATGGAGAATATGGAAGAGGTGCTGGTACAATTTTTGTTTAGAAGTGTAAAGGTAGTTGAAAAGGAGAGAAGGAATGTAGCTTTGTACTCCCCAGGACCAAGCAGTGGGCAAACCACCCACTGGAGAGACTTGAGAGACTGTGGCTTACCACTCCCCAGGACCAAGCAGTGGGCAAACCACCCACTGGAGAGACTTGAGAGACTGTGGCTTTGCACTCCCCAGGACATCGCTGTGGGCATGTTGCCCCCTCCAGGAGCAGTGGCGTAGTACCACCTTCCGGCTGAGGCGCCCCCCCGTCCCCTTCCCCCTGAGGTGACTGTGTGTTTACAACCTGATGCCCCTGCAGTGTTCTCTCCGTTTTGTGGTAGGAGTCAAGTGTGGGCTTTGCCCATGATTTTTTGGCCCAGTGGGCCATGGACATTTGCAAGGGACAGGGTACAGCCTTCTGTACATATTGTAAATATTTGTATATACTGTTTTTCAAATCGTTAACTATATCTGCACATTTCAAAATATCACTGTTTGAACTCAATTCCTTTTGTCCTTGCATTCTTCCAGGGGATTTTGGGGTGTAAATGTAATGTTGATGCATGTTTTTGTGTGTATGGTGTTGTGGGTGAGGGTGGGGGCGGGGGTGTTGCATGCTGAGTGTGTGTGTCACTCTCTTTTTCCTCCCCCTTCCCCTGTGTGCTAGGTGCAGTACTCACCATAGTTGTTGCCGCCGCCTTTGATATCTGTCGTGTATGAGGAGGTAGACCAGCATCGGCAGGACTTGCAGCTCAGGCTCCATGGTGTCCTGGTTCTTCCTTGGTTGTCGAGAGGTGAGTGGTTTCCCTTCCAAGTTCTGTTTCTGCCGTGCTTTTGATGTCGTTGGTACCGCCCCAGAAAAGCTGGCGGATTGGCGGGTTTTGATAGGGTGGGCGGTACATTGTGTTCCGCCTGTCTGTTGGGGGTGACCACTGCGGTGTTTGTTGCTACTGCCATGGCAGCCAGTGTGTTAAAGTGGCTATATATGTTGGCGGTCTCCGGCGTGGTCGCGATCCCATTTTTTTTACCGCCGGCCTGTTGGCGGTATTACCACCGCTTTATCACCGACCGCCAGGGTTGTAATGAGGGCCTTTGTGTTTTCTGAACTTACTGAATCCTGGTGCCCTGCTGACTGACTGATGTCCTAAGGACGAAGACTGACTCTGCTTGCTGATCCACATTGAGGATAGGTATTATGAATTAGACTGTTGGTTACTATGTGTATTTCTTTTTCTTTTCTAGGTACCAACTGCACTATTTTGATAGAGCCATAGTTAGATGTTTTTCCAAATTTGTGTTACTAAAATAGTTTTGCATGAAGCCATGCTGATGCTAATCTGATGTTAGTTAGGGATCCTCACTAATGAAATTATGCTAATAGGGAATCATGTTTGATGAATTTCTCCGCTGAACTTAAATGTATGTAATCACTTTGACGCAGTTGATTTTGTTATTAATTTGCACTGTAACCTTAGAATCTGTTGAAGTTCAAGCTGATTAGGTTTACGTTTCTTCTGCCGCTTTGGACAGCCATTATTGTTTCTCTACGTGTTTCATTTGATTTTGAGATTAATCTACATGACCTTAGCATTGTTAATATAGGGTAAGAAATATTCCAACTTTTACCGAGATGTGTGGTTATTCTTGACCAAAAGGTCATGGTGTGTGATAATTACTGACTCCATTGATTATTACTGTTATTGATTTGTTGATGATTAATAATATTGTGCATGGGTTATTGATTATGTACTGGAGCTATGGTAAGAACATCTTAATTGCGAGTCAAAAGGTTCATCAACCTATGCGCGTCCCCTCGTAAGCTTACTTATTAAGGTCAGTCGCGCTAACAGAGATGGTAGCAGAGGTAATGGTTAGTCTTCTTAAGAGCTTATCATAGACGCCCAGTACAGGGTAACAGGTGTTAACAGTACTGGTAAAGAGAGGTGAAGGTTTGACTCCTTAAGAGCCCATTATAGATGTCCAGAGCTAGTAACAGAGGTGAAGGTTCATTATTATTGAGATTTGGATTTTGTTTTTCAATGATGCTAATTGGAGAGAAAATGATGTTCCCTTTAGTCCGAAAATGACTTTCCCAGAATCTTGGATCATGCTAATGGTTGTTTCCGGGTGTTCTCGTAGTTCTAGTGACAGTGTGAATAAGGTAGGTTGAGCTTGCACAGCTTATGCAAATCACAGGTGAATTGTGGGGTTTGTGAGGTTTTAAGGAGTTTGTGTACTCCAAATGAAGTTGTAGAAGGAGTGTGTTTACACTCCAGTGTGAGAGTAGGGAAGTTGTCGAACTTTATATGTGAGTGGTGCTTTGTGTTAAAAAATTGTCCACATGGTTGTTGATGTATGGACCCTGCATGGTCTAAGACTCTGGAGTATATTGAAAAGTGTATGAGACACTTGGTTTTATGTTGTAATCTGTCTGGTTTAGTAGGTTGATCTGGCATGATCAACAAGTCAGAGTGTGAGTCAAAGTGAGTGAAAGAAAATTTTGAATGAGATGTGGCGAGTCCTTTGTTCACCAGGACAGACCCATTGATCAGTTGAGAGTAAAATTTGCGGGTCGAATTTTGCTTGAGAATATGGGCGACAGAGAAAGAAGGAGTAGCTCTAAGTGCGGGAAGAGCCGTCAGTGAAAAATCTGTAGGGTTTCTGATGCAATTGTGTTACCTTTCCTGTAGTAAAGCAGCAGTTTGTTTTTTGTTTTTTGATTAGTGCTCTAAATTTTTGCATTAATTTGTGTGAATTGTAGTTTGGGAGGACAAGCCACAATACTTTGTCAGCCGCACTACGTGTGAGTGTGACATCATTGGAGCCATGCTGGGATAGGCCGGTTAGTGAGAAGGGTCATGCACGGATTGGCCACCGTCCGTGAGAGGCAATTGGTTGAGAAAGTAGGTGAAAGGAATCTTGGGATTAAAAGTCACTTCCTGATTTGATTTTGAATAACCAAAAGGTCGAAAAAATTACATTTTTCACAGCTTTAAAGAGTGCTTTAAGGGGAGATATGTACATTAGAACGTGTGTAGGTGAGGCTACACCACCAGAAGGTACACTAGCTTGCATTGTAATGGAAGAGAAGGGTGTTATGCCATGTCTTTGGCTAAAGCAGTGGTGCAAATTGAGGGTTTGGAACATTAAAGGATGGTGCTATCTGAACCGAAGCCCCTTCCGAGACAGCACAGTTTGAAGCATTAGCCATTTGGGAGTTAGTAGCCAGACAGCAACAGCAAACAGAAAATGCTAGCCTGACACAGAATGCGATGCAGAGTGGTCTTAATGTGCCTACTACTTATGTAGTGCAAAAGCAGATGCAATCGCCCCAGGTTCAGAGACTGTATCCTAATGTGCCCATTATGAAAACAACTTTGAACTTAATGGTGCCTACGGAACAGGTTTACCCGAGACCGATGCTAGTTCAAATGGAACCAACTCTAATTTTACTGCCCCAAGTGCAGCCGCAGGTAATGCCAAGCTTTACTCCAGTAACAGGGATGCAGTCAGATATGACTCCAATGATCAATCTCCCACAGAGCGTAAGTGCCAGACCAAACCCAATGCTATATCGCTACCTATTACAGTTGGTCCAGCCGTACCCTTATTTGCACAAAAAAAAACTACTGTAGGTGAACAGGGAGTCAAGTCACAGAGTATAATGATGGGAGGACATAATGAAAGTGCTCGAATAGTCTCTCCTGAGGGACAGACTTTTGACGGATCAAGATCATTGCTAGACCTTAGTCCATTTTTAGCACTTCCAGATACTATGGCAGGGTCAAATGTTAGCCAGAGTTTGAAATTATTGACGCCACAGACCCCGAATGCAATTGCACAGCAGGTGCCACCAGTCCAAGCAAGTAACATTTCGCTACAAGGATTGACAGCTCAGCAGGTGACTGAATCATTTGACAAACTGAATACCCCACAGAGTGCTCCTAAGGGAGAGGAGTATTTGAATTATGCTAGGCTAAGCATAGAAGCAGGTGAACTCATTGAGGGAACTATGGGGGTGAACAGGTTAGAATCCTACACAGAGGCCGAATTGAGATATTTGTGCCTGAAGATTACGAGGGAAGTGAGCAATGTGCATCAGAAATTAGCAGACTTGGCCGAGAAGTACGACATAGAAATAGAGAAAAAAAAGCATTTGAAAAGGAGTTACTGATTAGATTTTGAGGCTAAAAAACTTGAACACATGAGATCTGCCAGAATGAAGGCACATCTTAAGGAATTGCTTCACAGTGCCCAGACCTGGAGACCGGGTAGACAAATGGGAAGGCAGATGGGTAAAGAAGAGAGACAAAAGAAAAAGGGATTCTGTGGAGCTGACTACAAATGTGCAGCAGGACAAAGATCCAATGAAAATCTTACCAATGAGAGAGATTCCAGGGGGACATTTTGTTCATGTCCCTTGAAGCAGAAGTGACATTCTATCATTTACAAATGATTATTCAAAATTGAGAGAAAAGCCAGTAGAGTGGTATCAGCAAACAGACAGGTTTGTGAAACTTGCGAAGTGTCTGTGGGAAGATCTGAACACATTGCTAGAGATAGTGGTTCCAGCTGATCTATGGATCGAGTGTAAGAGGAGTGTAGATTGGCCAACAAGGGAACCGGAGAGAGACAAGAATACAGTTGCACCATCTCTGAGGTAATGAAATTACTATAAGGTGATTGAGTTCTTGAAAACAAGAATTTCCCCCAAGAATATTGATTGGCATAGGATTGACACGACAGCTTAGGAAGCAAAGGAAGGACATGGTGATGCAGATTAAAGCAGCTCAGACAGGAGTGCAAGGGAATTTTCCACAACAGTTACCACAGCAGCAGCAGCAGGGAAAAAGTGATGTTTCAGCCCCAGATGATAGGTAGAGGTCTTGGAGGAAATCTGAATCGTAGTGCGGACTTAGGTACTGTAGGGGTTCAGAATGATGTGCAGGGAATGAAGAGGTTATTGCCATGTCACGTTTGCTGAGCTGTTGGGCATTGGAAACGGGAGTGTCCGATGATAGTGCAGGAAGGTGTTGTTCAGCAGAGTAATGACATCAACTTATTCCAGAACAGGAGAGGGCCGAGAGTAAGAGGTCCTAATCCAAATTTTCAGAATAATGTGAATCACATGCCGAATTTGCAGCCCATGCGGCAGGTGCAAATGCCACGTGTACAAATGACACCGTTGCAGTCAATGCAACAGCAGGTTCCCATGGTACCTAGACAGCAAATTCAAATACCTCAAGCCCCAATGGAACAGCAACAGATGATGCTTTCTCAACAGGTCACCAGTCAAAGGGTTAACCAAAGTAACAACACAGTGCACCAATTCCCCGTACACAGTGAGAATGGAATAAATGATGATTGGACGAATGACAGTTCAGATCAGGAGCCGTGTGTGCATTCAAACTCCTTAGAAGTAAATCAAAGAGGTCCCTATGTGAAGGGAAGGCTTATGGGTCACAAAGTTTTATTCTTGGTTGACACTGGAACTACACACTCTACAGTGAGAAGTACAGAAGTTTCAAACCTGCCCCTTTCAGATAGAACATTTCAAGTTGAGGGAGTAGTGAACCAGTATTTGCCAAACCCAATTACAGATCCAGTTCAAGTTGAGATTGGCAACTTTCAGGGGCTGTATAAATTCACAGTCTGCGATTCAAGTCTGGTATCCCTACTGGGGGGAATTGAGGTTCAGACGAATAGTGATGATGAAGATGACCAAGCCCCAGAGATAGAAGGTGAAACTACAAATGAGAAATACCCTCTGATTGAATTTTTCCCGATGTTCACAGTGAAAGAGCTTCATCCTGATTTGCAGGGAACGGTTAAAGAGAAAGTGTGGGATTTGACAGGAAAAGAAGAAGGTCTGATAAAGGGAGTTGAGCCAGTTAAAGTCACTGTGAAGCTGAATGCAGTTTTTCCTCAACTTCCACAGTAGGACATGCCACAAGATGTCCTTATGAAGGTTTCCCAGAAAATTGCAGACTTTGTAAAGGTGGGGTTTTGAAGGAAGTATTGAGCAATCCATGTAATTCACCGATTATGGGTTTGCAACAGCCCTGTGGGAAAGTTCGAATTGTCCAGGATTTGAGGAACATAAACAAGATTGTGGTCAAATGTTGTCCTGTGGTGCCAAATCCAGTTGTGATAATGTTTCAGACTCCATGTGATGCTGAGTGGTTCACTGTCATTGATTTGTCACAAGCCTTCTTTTCTGTGCCGCTTCATGAGGATAGCCAATTTCTCCTTTGTTTCAAATTTCTGGATCGAGTTTATTGCTGGCGCAGAATTCCTCAAGGGTATTCAGAGTCACCTTCCGTATTCAATCAGATCTTGAAAAACTATTTGGAGTGGTTGGAATTGCCTTTCCAATCGACCTTGGTGCAGTACTTTGATGACTTGCTGATTGCATCCAAAACAAGGGACGAGTGCAAGTATGATACAATTGCCCTGCTGAACCAAACGGGAAAGAATTGTCACAAAGTGTCTCCACTTAAATTGCAATATTGTCGAAAAGTAGTGAAATATTTGGGTCACCAGATTGAGAAGGGATCAAGAAAGATATTCAGAGAAAGGATTACAACCACATTGCAGATAAATCCCCCGACCACACAGAGAGATGTCAGGATGTTTTTAGGGATGGTAGGCTATTGTCGCCAATGGATTCCACATTTTTCAGTAATTTCGAGACCATTGCAGAAGCTGACTCATAAGGAAGTCACTGATCCTATAGTGTTAGACCAGGCTGGAATGGAAGCGTTCACTGAATTGAGAGAGAGACTGCAAGTCTCCAGCGTTGGAAATGCCTGATTACACGAAACCTTTCACATTGTTTTGTCATGAGAGTGATGCATGTTCTTTGTCTGTCTTGACACAGGTCCATGGAGGTGTAACCCACCCACTAGCATATTTTTCTGCTACTTTTCACCCAGCTGCATCAGCCTTACCAGGTTGTTTGTGCGCAGTTCCAGCAGTTGGTCACAGCCTTACACAGTGTGAAGGCATTGTGATGGGACATCCCCTGACTGTAATGGTCCCTCACCCTACTTAGATTCTACTTAACAGGATGAAAAAACTAATATTTGACGGGTGCGAGGTTGACCAGATATGAAACGAGTATTCCAGGGTTACCAAATGTGTTATTGTAAAGATGTACAGTGGTGAACCCGGGAACCTTACTTCCAAATGAAAATGTCGAAATTGAGGGGATGAAAAATGTTGAGCATTATTGTCTTGAAGTAACTGACTTGTGCACAAAACTGAGACCTGACATTAGAGACACCCGATTGGAAGAAAATGACCAAATTATCTTGGTTGATGGTTCTTGTCTGAGAGACAATGCAGGGAGACTGAGAGCAGAATATGCTGTGTGCACAATTACTGGTATTTTAGAAGCTTCTTGGCTTCGAGGAGTGTATTCTGCTCAAGTAGCGGAACTGGTAGCCCTTACTAAAGCGTGCCATGTTTCTGCTGCGCTGACAGTTACAATCTATACGGATAGCCAGTATGGATTTGGAAGAGTCCATGATTTTGGACAGTTGTGGTCACAGAGAGGTTTCATGACCTCTTCTGGTTCACCAGTGAAAAATGGTGAGAGGATTAAAGAATTGCTACATGCTATTCAAATGCCAGAAAAGATTGTTGTGGTGAAATGCAGAGCACAACTGAAGTTTCAAGACTCTGTGTCATTGGGAAATGGATATGTAGATCAAGTAGCAAGGTTTTGCACACTGAACTGTATATCATTGAAAGGCAAGTGGGAACTGTTATCTGAAGAAGATGAAACATGTACAAGCTATGCATTGAAAGTAATTGACATCTTGGAGGAATTGAAAATGTTGCAAAATAATGCTGACAGGGAGGAAAAACGTTCATGGAGCAAAATGAAATGTGTGTAAAGACAAGATGAATTGTGGGTTTCAGAAGAGAGTCAATTGGTTTAGTCAAATAGTCTGTTGTCTCAAATGGTGATGTACTATCATGGTCAAGCACATATTGGGAGGGATGCAATGATTCAATTGTTCAAACATGATTGGTTTAACCCAAAGTTTAGACAGGTTGCTAAAGCAGTTTGCCATTGTTGTGTCATTTGCCAACAGTTGAACGTGGGGAAAGGGACAGTGGTTAATTTGAGCCACATTGGAAGAGCGGAAGGTCCATTCAGCATAATGCAGATGGATTTTATTGAGATGCCTGTGTGTGGAGGATTGAGATATGAGTTGGTGATTGCTTGCATCTTTATTTACCGGATTGAAGCGTACCCTACATAAAGAAATGATAGTCTCACAGTAGCGAAACTACTGCTTAGGGAACTGATACCGCGTTTTGGGTTCCAATCTCTTTAGAATCAGATAGGGGAAGTCACTTCAACAATAAAGTAATTAAATTACTGAGTGCAGCATTGAACATTGAGCAGTAGTTGCATTGTAGTTACCGCCCTGAAGCATCAGGACTAGTGGAACAGATGAATGGTACCTTGAAGTCAAGAGCTGCAAAGATGTGTGCGTCCATGAATTTGAAATGGCCTGACACATTGCCTTTAGTGTTGATGTCAATGAGAAACACACCCGACAGGAAGACAAGATTGTTGCCACACAAAATCCTTATGGGCCGAGCCATGAGGTTGCCAGCGGTGCCTGCAAAATGCACTTGTAAACATTACAGATGATATGGTGTTGGACTACTGCAAATGTCTGGCTGATGTGGTTCGCTCTTTCTCTCAGCAGGTGAAAGCCACCACACTGCCACATATCCACAATCTGAGAGCTAGAGACTGGGTTGTGGTCTGGAAACACATGAGGAAAACATGTTTGGAGCCTTGTTGGAAGGGACCATATCAGGTAGTTCTGACAACTACAACAGCTGTGAAGTGTGCCATCAATTCCGAACTGGATTCATGCGAGTCATACAAAGAAAGTGGCATGTCCACGGGGTCATGAGGATGAAGAGTTGTTGAGAGTACCAACAACAACGAAACAGGTCTCAGGGACGGAAAAAGAACAAAGGGGAAATGAGACCGGATCTGAACCTGTTGAGGACGGTTCAGTCACTCCTGTGAGAGACGAAGGAGAAGACCTCCAGGAGGATGATGGAGAGCCTAGCTCAATTGAGGCAGCAGGGGAGTCTAGTCAGAGGAGGGCTTTCCCAGAAGTAGATGATCTCGAGAGACCAACAGAGCAATTGACAGACCCAGAGGGGAAAGGAGTTGAGGTGGATCAAACCCATTTTAATCGAACTCCTCCTGAAACGATTGCAGGTTTATCGAGAGAAAACACCACAGAACAAGAAGAAGGTTTGAGTTAGACTCTGAAGAGAACACTGACAAAAGGTCCACTGAAAGGAGATAAGTGGCCAGAGTCGCAAGTCGAAAGACGAAAAAAGTGGTGGTTGAGACAACAATTGAGGAAGAAGTAGATACAACAAAGAAAGAAGATCTAAGTGAAGGAGAATTAAATGGTGATCGAAAGTTGAAAAGAACGAGAATAGCAAGTCGGAGATGCGCAGGTTCTGAATGGGTGTATGCATCTACAAGTGAATGGCAGCAAGAGTTTTTGTCTTTTTGTTTTGATAGAGACATTCCGGGTCAGTATGTTGTCACTTGAAGGAAGCTGATGAACTGAACTGTTGAAACAATCTGGGAGAGCATTTTTGGGAAAAAGAGACTGATGAAGGAGACATTGATAACCTGATTTGACTTTTGAAACCTGATTTTGACAAGCTGCTTACCGATTTTGACAAGGGATCCTGGAACTGAGACTGAAAGCTGTAAATAATCACTGAAAGAAGAGTTGTCTATTTTTTTTTATTTTTACTGCAGTTTTTTCCGACATTTTCTTATGCTTTCTGATTATTTACAGATCATGAGTAACATTAATCAGCAAGGTAGGAATACTAGGTGCTGTAATATATATGATCATTGGTTTGGCGATTATGTGTGGGATATTGTTTGTGGTGCTGATTGTAGATATGTCTATTCTTAGCAAGAGTGAAGCCAACCATACTTCTGCTTTTGAGACAATTACTACACTAACAACAATAGAGAAGTTTAGGTGAGAAGTATTTGCATGGGGATACTAATGCACAAGGAGAACCTTTTTCTAATGTTTTCTATCACTTATTGAGTGAGTATGTTGAGACGATGGATGCAAAGAATTGTTATGTGTGTCCACAGATTCCTTCATCAGCTGAGGAAGGAGTTACATATCATGGCTTGCCCTTAACATATGGAATCAGTTGTAGTCTGCTACTAACTAGATTTTTTAACCAGGATTATATACAGTACTTTTACTCAAATTATGATATGGTGTTCTCGTTTGTTCCTATAATTAGGTATCGGAGTAGAGTAGCCAAGGATAATGACATAGTAATAGTTAGAGGTTTCTTTGAGCCTACATTGACGTTTGGCACAGCTTATGCACATAGAAATAACCTGACATGCTTGCTTACACCTTTAGAGAAAAGATTTTTAGATCACACAGATGACAGGAGAAAGGCATTGAAAGAGAAGTTAGAAAAAGGCTTAGAGAAAAGGGAGTAGAGAAATGATAATGCTTATAGTGAAATTAAAACGCAAGGGAAATTAGCATGAATGCGCAACACATAGAGAAACTTTGTATATACAGGCCTAAATAACGCACTGACACTTTGTTTGTGGGAACGAGTGAATGCAGGCATGTGTTTTTGTTTCAGAGTAAATGGACGTTTATGTTGAATGGACAGGACCCAGCGATTCCCAGCATATTTTTACATCTGTGGTCTTAATGCTTATTACTGTCTTCCAAGAGGATGGTATGGGACATGTTATTTGGATGATTTGAAGAAGTTTCCGAAAGTGACTGAATTACAACATATGAGACAGAGGAGGGAGTCCTCTTCTGGAATAGTGGGAGAGATATATTTGGAGCAGTGATTCCTTCAGTGGGAGTCACTCTGAATTCGATAAAGATTAGAAAGTTGTCTACTGTAGGAAAATGCCACTGTTGGCATGGTTACCCCCTAACTTTTTGCCTTTTGTTGATGCTAGTTATGATTGAAAGTGTGCTAGGACCCTGCTAACCAGGCCCCACCACCAGTGTTCTTTCCCTAAAACTGTACCTTTGTCTCCACAGTTGGCACAGACCTGGCACCCTTGTAAATGGTACCCTTGGTACCAAGGGCCCGGTGGCCAGGGAAGGTCTCTAAGGGCTGCAGCATGTATTATGCCACCCTGGGGACCGCTCACTCAGCACATGCACACTGCCTCACATCTTGTGTGTGCTGGTGGGGAGAAAAAGACTAAGTCGACATGGCACTCCCCTCAGGGTGCCATGCCCACAACCCACTGCCTGTGGCATAGGTAAGTCACTCCTCTAGCAGGCCTTACAGCCCAAGGGCAGGGTGCACTATACCACAGATGAGGGCATAGCTGCATGAGCACTATGACCCTATAGTGTCTAAGCCAATTCTTAGACATTGTTAGTGCAGAGTAGCCATAAAGAGTATGATCTGGGAGTCTGTCAGACACAAACTCCATAGTTCCATAATGGCTACACTGAATACTGGGAAGTTTGGTATCAAACTTCTCAGCATAATAAATCCACACGGATGCCAGTGTGGGATTTATTGAGAAATGCACACAGAGGGCATCTTAGAGATGCCCCTTGCATGCCAGCCCAACTACTAGTGCTAGGCTGACCAGTTTCTGCCAGCCTGCCACATCCAGACGGGTTTCTGGCCACATGGGGTGAGTGCCTTTGTGCACTCTGTGACCAGGAACAAGGCCTGTCCTGGGTGGAGGTGCTTCACACCTCTCCCTGCAGGAACTGTAACACCTAGTGGTGAGCCCCAAAGGCTCAAGCCTGGTGTTACAGTGCCCCAGGGCACAGCAGCTAGTGGAGATGCCCGCCCCCGGACACAGCCCCCACTTTTGGCGGCAAGTCCGCGGGAAATAATGAGAAAAACAAGGAGGAGTCACCCTCCAGCCAGGACAGCCCCTAAGGTGTCCTGAGCTGAGGTGAGTCCTTCCTTAGAAAATCCTCCATCTTGCTTTCAAGGATTTCCCCCAATAGGATTAGGGATGTGCCCACCTCCCCAAAGGGAGGAGGCACAATGAGGGTGTAGCCACCCTCAGGGACAGTAGCCATTGACTACTGCCCTCCAGCCCTAAACACACCCCTACATTTAGTATTTAGGGGCAACCCTTAACCCAGGAAAACAGATTTCCTGACCACCTGAACAAGAAGAAGGACTGCTGCCCTGAAAGCCCCGCAGAGACGATGGAGACAACAACTGACTTGGCCCCAGCCCTACAAGCCTGTCTCCAGACTCAAAGAATCTGCAACAGCAACGCATCCAGCGGGACCTGAGACCTCTGAGGACTCCAAGGACTGCCCTGCACCCCAAAGAACCAAGAAACTCCAGTGGACAGCGGCACTGTCTAAACTACCAAGAAGAAACCATTTTTAAAGGGACTCCAGCCTCACTCCGGAAGCGTGAGTCCCCAACACTCTGCACCCGACGCCCCTGACTCGTGTCCAGAGAAAACAACACTGCAGCAAGGACCCCCAGGCGACTCCCACGATGTGGACACCCTGAGATGACCTCCCTGCACCCCCACGGCGATGCCTGCAGAGAGAATCCAGAGGCTCCCCTGACCCCAACTGCCCAGTACCAAAGAACCCGATGCCTGGAAGAAGCACTGCACCCTCAGCCCCAAGGCCCGAGAGGAACCAACTACCGGTGCAGAAGTGACCAGCACGTAGCCCTCATCATTGGCCAGTTGGTGGCTGGCCAGAGAAGCCCCCCTGTGCTCTGCCTGCATCGCCAGAGTGACCCCGGGTCCCTCCATTGATTTCTATTCAAAACCCGATACCTACTTTGCACACTGCACCTGGCCACCCCTGTGCCGCTGTGGGTGTTTTATGTAGGCCTGTTTGTGACCACCCCAGTGCGCTAGAAAACCCCCCTGGTCTGCTCCCCAAAGACGCAGGTACTTACCTGCTAGCAGACTAGAACAGGAGCACCCCTACTCTCTATGGGTGCCTATGTTATGACCTCTGCACCTGACCAGCCCTGTATTGCTGGTGCTGGGTATTTGGGGTTAATTTGAACCCTCAATGGTGGGCAGCCTATGCCCTGGAGACTGATCTTGTAAGTGCTTTATTTACCTACTAAACTAACTTGTACTTACCTCCCCCAGGAACTGTCGATTTTTGCAGTGTCCACTGTTAAAATAGCTTACTGAAATTTTTGCCAAAACTGTGTACCTTACTATTTTACTTCAAAGCTCCATACTTACCTATGCCATGTACCTTACAATTCATGTATTTACTTGAATTCTGAATCCTGTGGTTCTAAAATAAATTTAGAAAATAATATTTTTCTATTGAAAACCTATTGGCCTGGAGTTAAGTCTTTGAGTGTGTGTTCTCATTTATTGCTTGTGTGTGTACAACAAATGCTTAACACTACCCTCTCATAAGCCTACTGCTCGACCACACTACCACAAAATAGAGCATTAGTATTATCTAATATTGCCACTATCAACCTCTAAGGGGAACCCTTGGACTCTTTTCACACTATCTCTTACTTTGAGATAGTACATACAGAGCCAACTTCCTACATCTACTATTGTGGATAACAGGCTGACAAATTTTTCAGGAGCCATACTCCTGATAGATACTGAGTTAGCTGCTGATAGAGCTATGACTCTCTAGAATTGTCTTGCTTTAGACATTCTTTTAGGGAAGGATGGTGGAGTCTGTAGGATGATAGATTCTGGGCATTGTTGTTCGTATATTGCTGATAACAGTAAGCAAATTAGAGACTTAATTACTAATCTGACTAGTGAAAGTACTGATGTGAAAGAATTGAAAGAACCAGGTGTTGGGGAAAAGGTTGGCAAAGGTTTTGCTTCAGTGGGAAATTGGCTCAGCAACATTTGGAATGGGATACTACTGAAATTCTTGAAGGGGATATTAATTATTGTGGTTTGTCTAATTGGAATATGGGGATTGGGTAAATTATGCAAAAGAATTAAATTGAAAAGGCCAAAGAATAATCAGAGGAGGGAAGAAAAGAAAAGGGAAAAATTGTATTGGGAAAATTCAAAAGGGGAAACAAAGGATGAAGGGACTGAATTGACAGAATTTTAGCGGATGCAAAAATTTGTGGGTAGTAGTTAGTGTGATGACACATTTAGTCATCAGAGGAGGGATTGCTAGCACAGGTGTATTAACAAAAATTATTAATGAGTGTTCATGTATTCTGAATAAGTGATTTGTGTAGAAAATCTAATAACATAGAAAATAATGCACGCATTTGAAAATGTGATTAAGAAGAGTGGCCGTCAATGTTCACAAAGTGTACTAACTAGAGAATTAATATTGTGAAATGTTAAATATATGTTTGACTAATGTAGTAATATGTCATATTAAAGGGTATGCATTATGCTCTATCTTTATTAATTGTAGGCCTTAACTTAGCGAAGGTCTTGGCCTACTTGCCAGGCCTCATGATAAAGCTGTATTTCTAAATGTTTAATAAATGGCTGTCCTAGAGAGTTAAACTGTGATTTCCGTTTTGCATTCTTTAAATGTGCTCACAAAGGAAGGTTCTCATGAGAACCAACTGCTAGAAGATGCTGTTCTTGCTAATGTAACATTTTGTGTGTAATGTGTGTGAGACTGACTTTCTCAGGACAAGAACAATGGAGATTGTGACGGGAGTAGAAGCTGCAACAATATTGTTACCGGACAAGCCGATGATGAGAATATTGCAGGACAAACCAATGAACGACATGGGAATGGAGTAATGGTAGAATTCATAGATTTGGACTTTTAGCTTTATTGGACAAAGTGTGAACATGCGATTGACTGACCAATAGGGGTTTTCAAAATAGTTTTAGTAGTTGTAATTTAACAGAACTGCACGGAGAGAGTGATAGCTCATTCTTACCCATTTTGCGTCCTAAAAAGAGACTTGCTTAACTTTACTGCTTAAAGACTTTGGGGGTCATTCTGACCCTGGCGGCCACCGACCACGGGAGCACCGCCAACAGGCTGGCCGTGCTCCAACAAGCATTCTGACCGCGGCGGTTCAGCCGCGGTCAGAAGCGGAAAGTCAGCGGTCTCCCGCCGACTTTCCGCTGCTCGTTGGAATCCTCCATGGCTGCGGAGCGCGCTCCGCAGCCATGAGGATTCTGACCCCCCCTACCGCCATCCTGTTCATGGCGGGAAAGCCGCCATGAACAGGATGGCGGTAGGGGGGGGTCGCGGGGCCCCTGGGGGCCCCTGCCGTGCCCATGCCAATGGCATGGGCACGGCAGGGGCCCCCGTAAGAGGGCCCCGCAAGGTATTTCAGTGTCTGCCTTGCAGACACTGAAATACGCGACGGGTGCTACTGCATCCGTCGCACCTTCCCACTCCGCCGGCTCGATTACGAGCCGGCATCCTCGTGGGAAGGGAGTTTTTCCCTGGGCTGGCGGGCGGTCTTTTGGAGACCGCCCGCCAGCCCAGGGAAAAACTCATAATACCATCCGCGGTCTTCTGACCGCGGAGCGGTATTATGGGGGCGGAATTCTGGCGGGCGGCCTCCGCCGCCCGCCAGAATTAGAATCACCCCCTTTGTGTTTTCTGAACTTTGATGCTGAATCCTGATGCCTTGCTGACCGCCGGATGTCCTGAGGATGAAGACTGACTCTTCTTGCTGATCCACATTGAGGATAGGTATTATGAATTAGACTGTTGATTATTATGTGTATTTCCTTTACTTTTCTAGGTACCAACTGCACTGTTTTGATAGAACCATAGTTAGATTTTTTTCCAAATTTGTTACTAAAATTGTTTTGCATGAAGCCCAACATGCTGATGCTAATCTGATGTTAGTTAGGGATCCTCACTAATGAAATTATGCTAATAGGGAATCATGATTGATGAATTTCCCTGCTAAACTTAAATGTATGTAATCACTTTGACAGAGTTGATTTTGTTATTAATTTGTACTGTAACCTTAGAATGTGCTGTAGTTCAAGCTTTGATTAGATTGCGTTTCTTCTGCGCTTTGGACAGCCAGTATTCTTTCTGTACGTGTTTCATTTGATATTTAGATTAATCTACATGACCTTAGCATTGCTAATATAGGGTAATAAATATTCTAACTTTTACTAAGAGGTGAGGTTTTTCATGACCAAAAGGTCATGGTGTGTGATAATTACTGACTCCATTGATTATTATTGTTATTGATTTGTTGTTGATTATTGAAATTGTGCATGGGTTATTGAGTATGCACTGGACCTATGGTAAGTATATCTTAATTGCAAGTCAAAAGGTTCATCGACCTATTTGGGTCCCCTTGTATGTTTACTTATTAAGGTCAGATTCGCTAACAAGTGTCTTCTCTGGGGTGTGATGGGGAGATTGAACTGCATGTTTCGATTGAATGCTGCCCTCATTGCACTATTGTCTGTGGTGACGTCCTACTCCGTACACGAATAGCCTTTGCAGTCCTGTTCTCAGGACCAGCCTCGGCGACCACACAGTTTCTTTCTCCCTTAGGTTTTTGGGGTCAGAAACGTGTCAAGTGGACAGCTAACAACAAAGTATTGGGGAGTAGCTGGGGAAAGCTGGAATCACTTATTGTGGATAGTTACACATTACTTAACAAAATGCATATGTGCTGCCAACATTCTGATCCCAGTGGTTATGAACACATAAGCACATCAATTAATGTGTAAATCAATATTTGCGAAAAGTTCAAATTGTAGCTTGTAGTTTGTTCCTTGACAGATCTATTTTATATTGTTTGCAGCTGCTCCTTCTGGTGATGCATTGAAGTGAGGTCAGGCGCCTGCCTTGCAGAAACTAACAGGTATGTCCACAAGAAGTTGCTAAATTGCAATGAATGGCCTGAAAAAAGACCTTGTGATGTGGGACAAGGAGTGCCGAAATACAAAACATAAAGTTTGCCTCGGGCTCTGGAGTTGTAACCGCAATACATTTCACATATGGTGTTTATATCATTATAGATACATAATAATTCCTAAAAACTTGGTTACCACTACTAAACACTTATTTAAGAAATATATATATGGAGCATTTTATTTATGAAGGATAGCTCAGGGTCTGTGTGTTTCTGGCATGTACTTCTCCCAATTTTGCTCTCCTTTTACACTCCCCTGTTTTTTCTGAAAATAGAGAATAAAATGTGCTCGACTTCATCGATTTTCTCTAAATACCCTTCCGCATGATGTTGCTGTTGTAACTTCGCTAGTTTCAGAGAGACTGCTTAGTGCAACAAATCTTTCTGTGTAGTTTTCAATTTAAATTCTTTGATCATTTGTGCTACGTAAAATTCTCAAATTGCCTATACTTCAAAAACAACACGTTTGACAGTAAATGTGAATGTTTTACATAAGGCAGACTTCAAGGCTATTGCTGACTGGCAATATGGAGGCACCCAGGGATTACCTAAAGGAAATAGTAGATGTTGCAAGGTAAATGTATTTTTAAGCATTTTTGGAATATCAGGGTTAACCTCCTGTATCCATGGAACACAGTGCAACTTAGTTTTCTAATTATATATTTCAATAGCTGCTACTCCGTGTTTTGGAGCAGCACTGTTCTGTTCCTTGTAAAGGGAATGGTTAAGCTGGGTCAATTCAATACATTTTGTGTTGCAACCCTCATTCAAAGTATTAACTGATGTTACACGTAAGAAAGCTGAATTCCTATGATTTTGTGTGTATAAAATCTGAACCTAACTATAACGGCCCTGTAACCTTTGTTTTTTTAGTGAATTTCTAAGGTTTTTTTCATTCTATTTCCTAACTATAACTTCCCTGTAACCTGTGTTTTTTCAGTGAATTTCTTAGTTTTTTTAATGTTAATTAAGATGCCCACTGCAATTTACATGGGGGCAGGATTCAAAATGCAGCGCCTGGCCTGGCACTGTGCTCCCCTTACCCAAGCTTGCTGCTCCTGCTCCCACTCCTCCTTACCATCCATTGTCCAAGTTCATGCCCCTGTTCCCTCATTACAGCCCTGTGTGGCTGTTGTTCTGCCACTGCCCTTCCCACCTGCTATGAATAGTTTTCTTGCTGCCCCATCCACTTCCTCCCTATCCTCTGTTGTCCGAGTCCAAGCACCAGCCCCCTCCCTCCTGCCCTGTCTGGTCCGATGTGCTGCTACTGCCATCCATTTAGTTTGGTGTCTCCGCCCACTCCTCCTTTGTTGCCCAATTCTATTCCCCATCATTGCCCTCCTGCTTAGCGTCTGTGCTTTGCTTAGTGCCCCTACCGTCCTTCCCCTGCCTTCTGATGCCTGTGTGCATGTCCCTGCACTCTACTTTTTGCCCACCATGTTCCACAGACCTGCCACAGCTCTCCTATTTATTCTGAGTGTTCTATTGAACTGCCACTGCCTCTCCCACTTGCCTAGCCTGGTCAGATGGTTGCTGACTCTCCCTGTCACCTCTATCCTGTCTGCCCAAGTTCCATGCCCCTAGCACTTCCCTCCTGTCCTCCATGATCCTATTGCTGCCACTCCCTTCTGCCCTCCATGCTCTGTCATACTGCAACTGCCCCTCCTGCCAGCCATGCGTGGTCTGTTGTGAAGCCCCTACCTATGTCCTCTCTCCTGTCTGTGCCTAGCTCTTAGCCCCTCCCTTCTGTCCTCCATGGTCGTTGTGCTGACACTACCCCTCCCACTTGCCATGCATGGTCTTCTGTGCTGCCACAGCCCCTTCCACCTGCCCTGTGTGGTTAGCTTACTGCCTCTCCAACCTTCCCTGCATTGTCTGTGTGTATGCCATTATAGTCTCACAGTTGCCATCCAAGGTGTGTTGTGCTTCCAGTGCCCATCCTGCCTGCCATCGATGGTCAGCTGACAGCTCCTACCTCCTTTCCCCTTGCCCTCCATTTTCCATGTGCAGGCCCCTATCCCCTCTGTTAGAAATGGGGTCTCTAGTTGGCAGAGGGCAGAGGTATTCACCTTTGTCCAAATAGGGACCACAATCCTAGTCAGGGTAAGTCACACACAATCCAAATTCTTCTGTGCTCACCTTCTGGTAGCTTGGCACTGAGCAGTCAGGCTTAACTTAGAAGGCAAAGTGTAAAGTATTTGTGCAATAAATCATACTGTAACACAGTGAAAACAGTACAAAAATGCACCACACAGGATTAGAAAAATGTATGATATTTATCTGGTTGAATTAAGGTCAAAACGATAAACATTCAATAAGCCCCAACTGAAATATCACTTTTGCAAGTTTAAAAAGAATCTTAAATCTTAGAAATTAACAGTTGTCTTTTGGTTTCACAAAAAACCCAGTTTGCGTCAAAATGTACACACATGGAGACCGCAGAGTAAGAGATGCGTTGAAAAATAGGGTGTGCGTCGGAATTTCCGGCGCAGCACAGACAATGCGTCATTTCTTTTCATGTTGCAAGGGGCTTTGCGTTGATTTCCGGCATGCAGTCTTGGTTCCTCACTGTGATGCAGATTTCTCTTTAAAACCCAGGGACGATACGTGAAAATCCAGGGCGTGCGGGACAAAGTCACAGGCATTGTATCAATCCGGTATGGGGATGCTTCAAATTTTCTGTACCATGGCAGGCGCTGCTTGATTCTTCTCTCAGGAAGTCGGGCTACATTGTTCTGGCTCTGCTGTGCATGGATCTAGTAGGGCTATGCATCGAATTTCCAGTCGCAACGCAGGCGCTGTGTCAATCTCCGCTTGGGAAGTGGGGCTGCGTCGTTCCAGTTTGGCTGTGTGGTGATTTTCTCATAGCAGGGCAGACTGTGCGTCATTTCCGGCAGGCTATGCGTTGATTTTCAGTGCACAAGGAGTTTCCTTGAAGAGATTAAGGCGGTCATTCCTACTTTGGCGGGCGGCTGTCCGCGGCGGTCATTCTGACTTTCCCGCTGGGCTGGCGGGCGACCGCCAAAAGGCCGCCCGCCGCCCAGCGGGAAAGCACCAGCATCGAGGAAGCCGGCTCCGAATGGAGCCGGCGGAGTTGCTGGTGTGCGACGGGTGCAGTTGCACCCGTCGCGATTTTCAGTGTCTGCCAAGCAGACACTGAAAATCAATGTGGGGCCCTGTTAGGGGGCCCCTGCAGAGCCCATGCCAGTGGCATGGGCCCCCAGGGGCCCCACGAAACCCGTTCCCGCCAGCCAGGTTCTGGCGGTGAAAACCGCCAGAAACAGGCTTGCTGGAAGGGGGTCGGAATCCCCGTGGAGGATTCACAGGGGCAGCGGGAACCCGGCGGGAAGCCGGCGGGAAACCGCCTGCTTCCCTTTTCTGACCGCAGCTTTACCGCCGCGGTCAGAATAGCCCCAGAAGCACCGCCAGCCTGTTGGCGGTGCTTCCTCCGTCCCCTACCCTGGCGGTCTCGGACCGCCAGGGTAGGAATGACCCCCTAAGTCTTTTTGGCCCTGAGACTTCAGAAACAGGAGACAAGCTCAATCCAAGCCCTTGGAGAACGCTTCTCACCAAAGTTAGAGGGCAGCAAGTCAGCAAGTTAACAGCAGGGCAGCAGTCCTTCACAGCAAAGCAGTCCAGATGAGTCCTTTGGGCAGCAACGCAGTTCCTCTTGACAGTTTGCAGGTTCAGGTCCAGAAGTGACTGATTTGGAGGGGTCAGAGACCCAGTTTACATACCAAAAAATGCCTTTGAAGCGAGGGAGTCTTCAAAAAGTGGTTTTGAAGTGTACAAGGTCCCCTTTCAGTACAGGTCTGCCTACCAGGGTCCCAGTAGGGACTTTGGCAGTTCATTGTGTGAGGGCAGGCCACTATCCTTTGAAATGTAAGTGTCAGGCACTCCACCCTCCCAGCCCAGGAAGACCCATTCAGTATGCAGATGAGCACAGGAGTGACTGAGTATCCTGTGTTTGTGGTTGTCTGGGTGAAATGCATAAGGGAGCTGTCAACCAGCCTAGCCCAGACGTGGTTTGGAGACAGGCTAAAAGGCACAGATGGATTTTAATTGCAGAGGAATGCTCACTTTCTAAAAGTGGCATTTCTAAAATAGTAATATAAAATCCAACCTCACCAATAAGCAAGATTATGCGTGACCATTCTGGCCATACTAAATATGACCTGTTACCCCTTTGTGATCAGAATCTACAACTTAAACAGTATATGAGGGTAGCACTAATGTTATCCAAAGAAAGGACCAGGCCTCACAGTAGTGGAAAACTAATTTAGGAGTTCTCCACTACCAGGACATATAAAACACACATGTACATGTCCTGTCTTTTACCTACATAGCACCCTGCCCTATTGGTTACCTAGGGCCTACCTTAGGGGTGACGTATACGTAGAAAAAGGTGAGTTTAAGGCTTGGTAAATACTTTTAAATGCCACGTCGAAGTGGCAGTGAAACTGCACACACAGGCCTTGCAATAGTAGGACTGAGATATGGTTAAAGGGCTACTTATGTGGGTGGCACAACCAGTGCTGCAGGCCCACTAGTAGCATTCAATCTACAGGCTCTGGGCACATGTAGTGCTCTTTACTAGGTAATTACAAGTAGAAAAAAAATGCCAATTGGGTATGAACCAACGTTACCATTTTTAAGGGAGAGAGCATATGCACTTTAGCACTGGTTAGCAGTGGTAAAGTACACAGAGTCCTAAAACCAGCAAAAACAGTGTCAGAAAAGTGGAGGGAGGCAGGCAAAAAGTTGGGGGATGACCACCCTAAAGCTGTCAGGTCTAACACCCTCATTCCTGCCTTGTCTGGTCTGTTATTGTGCTCCTGCCTCCTGCCCTTCATGGTCCGTTATGCTGCAACTGTCCCTCCTCTCTGGTGCACTTGCCTCTTGCCTCTTTCCCCTCTGCTCTCTGATTTCCACGTGCATGGCCCTGTTCCCTCCCTATTACTTTCCGTGGTCTGTTGTGCTGTCCGGCTTGCCATTTTATGTGCTGCTCCAACCCCTATCACCCTCCCTGTAAGGCTAGTTGGATGCCACTGCCCATCTCCCTCCTGGCCTGTTATTCAAGTCCATGTCCCTACCTCATTTCTCCTGCCCTGTGTGATCCAATGCATCATACTTTCCAACATTTTGAACTTGGTAAGAGGGAGATTTTGGAAAGGAAAACAGGGGAATTGATTTTCCCCATTGACTTACAATGAAAAAGAGGACATTTTAGCCAGGAGGCAGATAAAATAAGCCCCGTGGGCTAAACAACATTGGGAGTCTCTTACCTGAATCAGGTCGATTGGCATCTATGACGGTATGCCACTTCCTTCTGCCTTCAATGGTATTTTATATTGCCACAATCTCTCTTGTCTATCCTACATGGTTGGTTTATTGCTTCTGCCCCTTTTCCCCTGCCCTCTATGGTCAGTTGTAGTGCACTTCCCCTCCAGCCCTACCATCATGGTCAACTTGTTGCCACTGCACCTTCCTCCCTGCCCTCAGTAATCCGAGTCTGTGCCCCTGACCTCTGCCTCCCCACAGTGTTCTAAAAAACAACTAGATTGCAAACATTCTATATTTATTACAAGAGTGACACGCCTGAAGTCATCTTGATGTAATCAAAACTGTAATACCTAAAGCATTATATTTAGAAATTATGAAAAATGAGAGGGCCTTACTTCTATAGAAATTATGGTTACTGCTCTAAAAAAATAAAATGGGGGACATACTGTCTGAGATCCCAAATAGTGACAAAGCGCTATTACATTCTTTGCTATCTATGTTTTTCTATATAGTTTATCACTTGATTATGTTTCACTTAGGGGAGAGGATGTGGCGTTATGGCCTCAACTACAGACTTTGCAACTGGGGAACCAGTTTTGAGTTTCAGCATCAGCTTAACATCCTGTGATTCGGAGCAAATCACTTAATCTCCAGATGCCTGAAACCAAAATGAATGTGTCCTTGTGTAATGTAACTGATGCTCATGTAAAACATTGCAGTACCTTTGGGTCATCTGTTCTATATACAACTACAAAAAAACAAAGTAATAAGTGTTTTGCACACTTCTGTCATTGGAATGGACTTGGGCAGCATTTGGGTGGTTTTTGTGCTACATTTGAGCTCTTTTTTCTCTCTAGTGGACATCTTGGGACACTTATTTGTTAGGAAGCTCCATAATTTACTGCAGTATGCTTAGTAGAAAATGATTCCATCAAGATGGCATTCAGATGTGTCACCCTTGGGATAAATTCAGAATTTTAGCACTGTAGTTGTTCATTAGAATATTGTTGTAAAGCTGCTGATCACCAGGGAGTTAACTGTCAGTTTGCTGCTGGGCTTCAAAGTGCATATTTCAGTATGCATGTCAGAATATTTTAATAAAATAAAAGAGGCAGATATTTGAGAACGCACCTAAAACATGTCCTATTTTTTTTTTTACAGCACTAACCATGATTTCTATGACAAAATCACCCCCCTCATTTTGTTCCTTTCTAAATTAAATGTTTTAACGTTTACCAGTTTGATTCAATCAAGAAGGCTTTAGGTGTGTCACAATTTTATCATTAGTAAGACTGTTACTTAGAACACCCTGGGAGGCTGCGGTAGGACACAAGAGATTCAACTGACAGATTGTTCCTTTTTGAAGTTCATGTTTTACTGAAAATGTCAGACTCATGTGGCTCAGAAAGATAGTGTAAATTTACAGAAAATATGCTCTCATTTTAGCTTCTGGAGCACCTTCTATAACCTCTATGGGAAACTCATGAGAAAGCATTTTTCTCTCAAGCATGATTTCTGAAATCCCAGCAGGGTAAAATCACCTTAGAACATACCACTATTCCTACAATTATTATGGTACCGCAAACAAATTATTTATATTGTAACTAAAATTTGTTATCACCCTTTATGCTTTCTCCTTTTTGTGATCCTCAAAACCTGCCATTCACTACAATGCATTTTAATGGTGTACTATCATGTATATTGGTCCCAAGATGGCTGCCATCACTTGCTTTTTGAAGTGCTGACAGACAATCAGATCTCACCATGAGATCTGTGCTTAGACTCCACACAGATATACAAATTTGGATTTCCTTTAATAGATCCAGCTACTGAACAGATTTACACCAAATACCAAAAAGCGTGAACTTTGAACCACAAGCTACCTTTCTGCCAAATTTGGTGTAATTCCACCCAGCAGTTCAGGCTGAGGGAATTAACATGGGAAACACACTTTGTTTGACCACCCCTTTTTTCTCAGCCCCTGCTTGACGGATCATCCCAAAACTTCTCATGCACAACAAGACTCTAAATGGCACTTTTCTTGGAAAATTTTGTGAAGATTTGTCAAATGATGCTGAAGATATAGGCAACTCAAAAAACACTTTTGCTATGGAAATTAGGACCTAACCATAATTACCTACTGGTGAGCACATGAGAATTAACATGGGAAACACACTTTGTTTGACCACCCCTTTTTTCTCAGCCCCTGCTTGACGGATCATCCCAAAACTTCTCATGCACAACAAGACTCTAAATGGCACTTTTTTTGGAAAATGTTGTGAAGATTTGTCAAATGATGCTGAAGATATAGGCAACTCAAAAAACACTTTTGCTATGGAAATTAGGACCTAACCATAATTACCTACTGGTGAGCACATGTGTATATATATATATATATATACATATATTTATATATGTATATATATATATATATACAGGTATTTCAACAGTCCTCCTCTCTACAATAACGAACACCAATGGCAGCACTCCTGATGGTGGCAAAATATTGAGTTTATTGTACACAACTGTCGGAAAGCGCCAACGTGTTTCAGCCCCAGAAGGCCTTGTTCATGTGGAAACGCATTGGGTGATGCTCCTCCAATTGTTTTGCTGTATATATCTTTGAGATGATTCCTTTTTTAATAAATTTACATTTTGAACGCCTCTTGAGTGCAGGCTACTCTTTTCACTGGGGGCCATGATTCTGTGACCTATGAGTGTTGATTTTGTTGGGAAGCCTTGCCAGAACCTGCATCACCACCATTAGGACAGAAGGGAGACGAGGCATGGGAGCTGGATGTAGGATATATATGTATATTTATATATATATATATATATATATATATATATATATATATATATATATATATATATATATATATGAAAGAAAAGATGTCCTGATCTGCGTGTTACGGCGCACTTAATTCTCCGGTGGTGCTGGTTTGAGGCAGGACAACCATATTTTCAAAAAACAAGATTCTCTTTCTGTTTTAGCAAGAGAAAACCGCACTCTGTCGTTGTGCCAAAAATACCTTAACTTTTAATACATTAGTGAGATCATAAACAAACAAACAGGAATCCCCTGACGCGTTTCGGTCTCACCAGACCTTGTTCACCTGTGCCTAACTCTATTTAATTCAGCTGTGTAACACATAACTTCTGCCGGTACAAAAGCTTTACATGCCCCCCAAACTGAACAAGTCTATTGCAAATCTGCTAGTGGCAAGTCAGTGGCTTGAAGACAGTTTTCAGAGATTCTACGAAGAAAGCAAACACATGAGGCACTTTTTAGCCTGCTCAATTAAAAAGAAAGATAATCAGGGAGCCATGACAGACATGGACCAGAAAACAGGGTGTTTTTAGATCATTATACTGATCTTTAAACTTCTAGGAACAAACCTCTTCCTAGTGCAATTGAAACCTTTTCAAACTCAGTTAAACTCCCCCATTTGGAGGAGGAATTGCGTAAAGGGATAGAAGTTCCCATCACACGGACTGAAATTACTGCGGCAATTGAACTATTTCCAAACGTCAAAGCATCCGTTAATCACAGCTAACTGTCAGAGTTTTATAAAATATTTTCTGCACTGCTGGTGGATTTTCTAGTGGTACTATTTAATGAATTTCTGGATGGGGTGAAATTACAAAGGAATTTACGGAGGCAGCAATTATCACTTTTCTTAAAAAAGATAAACCTCTGGACCAGCCTGGTTCGTACCGTCCTATAAGCCTCTTGAATTCAGATTACAAATTCTTCGCTAAAATCATTATGCCAGGGCTGGCCCCTGCTGCATTGTCAGAGGTGCGTGGCTTTCTATCAGAAAGATCGATGGCAGTAAATACAAACTTCATGGTACAGGCGATAGACTATTATTAAGTTAACAATATAGCAGCATCTATAATTATGCTAGACGCCGAGAAGGCTTTTGATCGCGTACAGTGGGAAGTTTTATTTGCGATCCTTAAGTGCTTTGGATTTCCGTCTAAATTCATAGAGCTGCAGAGTAATCTATGTGCCAGGGCAGCGGCAAAAATTGTCATCAATTCTCTGACGGTAGGTACCATTCCTATATCTAGAGGCGCGTGGCGGGGCTATCCAATGCCTGCTTCTGTTTGCTTTCTCTTAGACAAGCCCTTGGCGGCAGCACTTAGGCAGGATCTGGAGATCCAGACACCACTCTCTGATGCCTCAAACTTATACTTTTTGCTGATGTTTTGATTCTTTATCTAGCAGGTACTACTGACAACTATCATAACACCTTCTGTAAAATACAATCTTTCTCGAATATTGGAGGCTGCAAGATCAATCATGAAAAATCCGAGGTGCTCTTGTATCACTGCCCACCATTGATTCTTCCTGTAGAAATGCAACTGAACTTTTCAATAACTTGCCCCATCAGGTATTTGGAGATTGTTGTCTTGCACGATTTTCTAGACCTATTTAAACTAAATTATGCTGTTATTGTTAAAAATGCACTCCCTATGTTAACTAGCTGGCATAACTAGCCATTATCCATTATTGAGTGGTTAGCGATAGTCAAAATGTCAATCCTTCCCCTATTCGTCTTTGTCTTTTCGAATATGGGATCTCAGTTAGGCAATCATTCTTTACAGAGATCGATCGAATGCTCCGTTATTGTATATGGCAAGGGCAGGAACCCCACACTACACTCTCTAGGCTTCAGTTATCAGTTGAGGATGGTGGGCTGGCTCTACCTAGCCTGCAGAAATACTATCAAGCCACGTTTTTTGATTGGCTGAATCATGTTTTTGCAAGTAGGTCCTCCAAAAGTTGCTTCTATCTACAGGAGATGCTGGCCGAAGATGTCACTCAGTTACCAACTTTTCTCAAAATCCCGAAGCTGTCCAAATGATCTTGATATAAGTTCCGGCAGCTATTAGTACAAAAATATGAGACTTCAAGGAGAGTACCAGTTCCCCTCGATGCACCTTTCGATGCCCTTAAAAGAAAGTGAACTATTAGCACTGACACTGTATAATAACACTAGGAAGAAATGGGAGAAGGCGAGGTATTCTACTTTCGCCAAATGTCTTCTCGCAGGGTAGATAAAAACTTGGGAGCAGATAAGGGCATATAATGTGCATATTTCATCGGAACATTTTTTTTCTTATCTTCAAATCCGAAATCATCTTCGGGTTTATATTTCAATGTCCAGTCCAGCCCACGAGCATATTAGTAAAGTGCATTTTGTGGATAAGTCGACTGCACAGGAAAACTGGTATCGTATTTTATATTTGTACTCACACAAGCCAATTGCCCGTAAGATGTTTGTCTCAATTTCACAATATATTAAGGGAAGAATCATCTTCGCTAACTGGGGAAAATACAATTGTAAGGCTCATCAGACCGTACGTGGTGCAAACTTTAAACATATGGATTTTTATTAGAAAGAGACTTTTTATTGTACCCCACATTGTCTGCAGCAGATGTTTTCCACTTTGTCTGCTTAATGCTTTGGATGTGTGCATCGGTGTGGAGATTGGGCACATGTGGGGTTTCGTTTTCACAAACTATTGAAGTTCTGGAACAAAATCATGGCCTCACTGGGCGGAAAACTGCAAGTCCAAATTGAACCCGATTTGCAGGGAGCACTATATGGGATTCCGCCTGCCAACTGTTACCTGAGACTGCAACGGTATTTCTGTATTGGGTCTTTAGCTGTAAAGTCGCTCATTCTCCAAAGGTGGAAATCTTACTTTCCTCCCACATTTGAGAGTTGGACACCGAAAATGGATCACGTGTGGAAATTTGACAAGCTTTACGCTCTGAGGGTAGGAGCTTTAATGAAAGCCAAGGGAATTGGGGTCTCGTCCTGCGAGGAAGTAATTGATGAATGAGGATTGTTAGACTTTTCATCCTTGGCGTGGTCTCCCTTAACTTTTTGCCTCTGTTCCCCAGGTTGTTGATGTGTGCTGGACTCTGATTTTATTGTTTTTGTTACTCTGGGCACTTTACCACTGCTAACCAGTGCTAAAATGCAAGTGCTCCTGTTTAAAATGTGTACGTAATTGGTTCTCCATGATTGGCATATTTGTTTTACTGTTAAGTCCCTAGTAAAGTGCACTAGAGGTGCCCAGGGCCTGTAAATCAAATGTTACTAGTGGGCCTGCAGCACTGGTTGTGCCACCCACACAAGTAACCCTGCAATCATGTCTCAGACCTGCCACTGCAGTGTCTGTGTGTGTAAATGTGCACTGTAAATTCGACTTGGCAAGTGTACCCACTTGCCAGGCCTAAACCTTCCCTTTTCTTACATGTAAGGCACCCCTAAGGTAGGCCCTAGGTAGCCCCAAGGGAAGGGTGCAGTGTATGGATAAGGTAGGACATATAGTAATGTGGTTTATATGTCCTGACAGTGAAATACTGCCAATTTCGTTTTTCACTGTTGCAAAGCCTGTCTCTCTCATAGGATAATATGGGGGCTACCTTTAAATATGATTAAAGTGTAGATTCCCCTAGAGAGTAGATGGACATGTGGAGTTTGGGGTCCCTGAACTCACAATTTAAAAATACATCTTTTAGTAAAGTTGATTTTAAGATTGTGCGTTTGAAAATGCCACTTTTAGAAAGTGAGCATTTTCTTGCTTAAACCATTCTGTGACTCTGCCTTGTTTGTGGATTCCCTGTCTGGGTCAGTTTGACAGTTGGTTGTTTTTCACCTCACACCAGACAGTGACACAAAGGGAGCTGGGGTGTAACCTGCATTTCCTGATTAGCCATCTCTGCTAGGAGGGAGGGGTGGAGTGGTCACTCTCATCTGAAAGGACTGTGCCTGCCTCTAACAATGCCGGCTCCAACCCCCTGGTGTGTGTCTGAGGCCTTGCCTGGGCAAGGCAGGATTTCACAAGTAGGTGTGAGTCCCCTTTGAAGAAAGGTGACTTCAAAGACTAAAATGGGTATAAGAAGGGCACCCAAATCTACAGACTTTAGAAACACTTCTGGAACCAAGAGGAACCTCTGCCTGGAGAAGAGCTGATAGCTGAGGAAGAAGTGCTGCCCTGCCTGTGACTGTGCTTTGTGGAGCTTTCCTGCAGTGCTGCTTCTGCCAGAGTAAGAGGGCAAAGACTGGACTTTGTGTGCCTTCCATCTTGAGAAGAAATCTCCAAGGGCTTGATTTAGAGCTTGCCTCCTGTTGTTTGAAGTCTCAGGGACAGCAAAGACTTCTCTCTACCAGCACCTGGAGTCTCTGGAGAGACTCCTGCTCTGACAAGTGGTGCCCTATCCAGTCCCTGGGCCCTTGAAAGGAAAGCTGGTGGAAATCCAAGGAAATCGACTTCGGACGACTCCGGACTGACGCCGCTGCTGAATCCGGTAACGCCGCCTGCACCTGACGCCGTGACCTTCGCTGGAACGCGACACTCTTCGCAGGCCCGTCGCCGCAGCAGCCCCACTGAAGTCCGCGACTCCGTGGAAGTCGCCGCACCACGTCGTGACCGACGCCGCTTGAAGTGCACAGATTCAACGTTTCGCACAGACGCCGCGATTCCTGACTTCGCGCCTCTGCTTGTTTTCACTCTTCACCAAAGGTACTGTACTTGGGGGTCTACACGACTCCGTGTCCGGCACCGCTGGTGTCGGCTTGTTGGGAACGACTCCGTCACAACGCCGTGTTAACATCTCATTGAAGCATTTTTGTTTCTAAGCGCTATTTTTGAGTTTAATCTTTAAAAATGTATAACTTGACTTGTGTATGTCGGATTTTTGTCGTTTTGGTCTTGTTTTGTTTAGATAAATATTTCCTATTTTTCTAAACCGGTGTTGTGTCATTTTGTAGTGTTTTCATTGAGTTACTGTGTGTGTTGGTACAAATACTTTACACCTAGCACTCTGAGGTTAAGCCTACTGCTCTGCCAAGCTACCAAGGGGATAAGCAGGGGTTAGCTTAGGGTGATTCCCTTTTACCCTGACTAGAGTGAGGGTCCTTGCTTGAACAGGGGGTAACCTGACTGTCAACCAAAGACCCAATTTCTAACATTGGTGATCAGCGGTTAGGATTTGGACTTGTATTTGTACTTGACATACAGTGATTAAGTGTACACTACTGTTTTGAGTTCAGACCACTACGTGACCACATACTACTAGTCTTGTGATTTTTGTTTTTCTCTATTTGGACTGTTTTTGCTCTGCATTCAGTTTCCTTTTTCGCTGATCCGGTGATTGACTTTTCTGGAACTTCATTTGAGAACTTGCTTTTCTGCATTTGGAACTTTGCACTCTTTTAACCTTTTATCATGTCTCTACTTGGAGATGCACCAGTTGAAGCCGTTTTTGACCTGAAGCAATTGGATAGTTATAACAAGGCTCAGCTAAAGCAGTTTTGTAAAAATTTTGGTTGTCCCATTAAGAGCTCTTCCAAGAAGGATGAGGTGAAAAAGGCGCTGAGGGCCTGGGTGACAACCAGAAGCACTGGAGGGCACACTGAGGATGAGGAGGAGGATGAGGATGAGGAGGGAGAGCAATCAGTACATAATGGTATAGTGGGGGGGCCTGTTATTCCCAGGGAAAGAGTCTCTAGGGCAAGTAGCAGTGTATCCTCCAAGGGTCTGACACCTGAAAAGTTACAGGACAGACAGGCAGAAAGGGAGTACCAATTGGAGCAGAGGAGGCTAGCCCTTGAGGAGAGGAAGTTAGCAATGGCTCATGAGCTTAGCTTGAAAGAGATGGATCATAGAAGCCAGTCCAGTAGAGATGGTGGCAGCAATCCTACAGTGCAGCCTGAGAGAAGGGTACACATCCCAAAAGACCTTGTGAGGTATTATAAGAGGGAGGATGATATCTACTTGTGGTTCAAGGGTTATGAGTCAGCTCTCCACATGAACCTGGTCCCTGAAGCTCATTGGGGGGCAGCCCTGTGGAAGCATTTTGAGGCAGAGGGGAGGGACACACTGACGGCCTTAGGGGATGCTCAGAGTCTCACCTACCCTGTCATGAAGGAGGCCTTACTCACCAGGTATGGTCTCACCCCTGAGCAGTACAAGGAGAAGTTTAGATCCTACAAGAGAAAGGAATCCCAAACATGGTTGGAATGTGTTGATTCTTTTTGCAGGTCACTGGATGGTTGGGTGAAGGGCAGTAAAGTAAACACGTATGAGGGGCTTTACAATTTAATTGCTTGGGAGCACTTGTACAGTTTATGTTTTCCAGAGCTGCGCCAGCACCTCATTGACAGCAAGCTGACTGACCCCAGGAAGCTTGCGCAGGAAGCGGACCGCTGGGAGAGCACCAGGGTCCAAAAGAGGTATGGGGGAGACCACGCCAAGGGTGGGCAGGGTCCCTCTCAGAAGAAAGGGGGGGGTAAGGGCAAACAGGGGGAGTTCTCTAAAGGGCCCCAAACTGATTCCCAGGGTAAGGATTCCCAACCCCCCAGTGAAAAGAAGCCATGGTTGTCCAAAGGGAAGCCAGTGGCAGGTGGTCCCCCACGTAAGTGCTATGCATGTGACCAGGTGGGTCATGTGAGGGGGGACCCCAAATGCCCCAAAAGTACACCGGCACCCACTGGTGCACCGTCCCAGGGTTTGGCCAGTGTAGCGCTTGGGGAGGAGTTGGTTTCAGGTGGGTGGGAACCAGCAGAAATGACCCTTGTCTCACTAGGGGACAGTGAGATGGTCCAGAGAAACCTAGTGCCTGATAACACTAAGAAGTACAGGCAATGGGTGACCATCAATGGACAGAGGGTGGAGGCTCTGAGAGACACAGGAGCCAGTGTGACTACAGTGAGGAGTCACCTGGTGTCTGAAGAGCAGATTGATCCCCGGGTACTTCACCAAGTAGTTGCGGTAGACAACTCTGAGCTCCTCTGCAGAGTGGCGCAGGTTCCCTTTGAATGGGGGGGGGGGGTCTCAGGTTCCTGGAAAGTAGCTGTGAGTCCAACCATGCCTGTTGATTGTTTGCTAGGTAACGACCTGGAGGATTCCCCTTGGAAGGAGGTGGAACACAGGTCTCACTTGGAGATGTTGGGTCTGCCTGGGTGGGTATACGTATCCACCCGGTCTAGGGCAGCCAATCAGGGTAGTCAAGAGCCCCTGAAGCCTGAAACAGTGGCCCAGGGGACCGCCAAGAAGAGGAAGGGCAGGGGGCACAGGAAACCAGCCCCAGAAGTTCCCACGGTCCGGGAGGAGGCAGAGCCTGAGGGTGATGCCCCGGAGCCTACAGGGATACAGGTGGCTGAACTGGGGGAGATCCCTGAGCTGTCGCAGTGGCAGCAGGAAGGGGGACCCACCAGGGAAGCATTCTGCACAGCGCAGAAGGAGTGCCCTACTCTTGAGGGGCTGCAGCAGCAGGCTGCAGCCCAGACAGCTGGTGAGGCGCCAGGTACTCACCTGATTTATTGGGAGGATGGCCTCCTGTACAGTGAGCCTAAGGTTCCTGAGCCTGGGTCAGCTCGTATGCTGGTGGTACCCCAGTGCTTCAGGGCCTTCCTACTGGGTTTGGCTCATGATGTGCCTTTGGCAGGACATCTAGGGCAGGACAAGACCTATAAGAGGCTTGTCTCCCACTTTTACTGGCCCTTGATGCACAAGCAGTCAGCTGCTTATTGTAGGTCTTGTCAGACTTGTCAGGCAAGTGGCAAGAGTGGGGGGAAATGCAAAGCTCCCCTCCAACCGTTACCTGTAGTCAGCACTCCCTTTGAAAGGGTAGGAATTGACATTGTGGGGCCTCTGGATCCCAAGACAGCCATGGGCAACAGGTTCATCCTGGTCTTGGTGGACCATGCCACACGGTACCCAGAAGCCATTCCTCTAAGGACGGTCACTGCCCCCGTGGTGGGACGTGCCTTGATGGGGGTTTTTACCCGCATGGAGTTCCCCAAGGACGTGGTATCTGATAGAGGTACAAACTTCATATCCACTTATATGAAGTCTCTGTGGAAGGTGTGTGGGGTAACCTACAAGTTCACCACCCCTTACCACCCCCAAAGTAATGGTCTGGTTGAGAGATTCAACCGCACCTTGAAAGGCATGATTCAGGGCCTGTCAGAGCCCTTGAGGCGTAAGTGGGATGTTCTCTTGCCATGCCTTCTGTTCGCTTACAGGGAGGTGCCTCAAAAGGGACTTGGCTTTAGCCCCTTTGAGCTCATCTATGGCCACCCTGTGAGGGGACCGCTCAGTCTGGTGAAGGAGGCTTTGGAGAAAGCTCCTAGTAAACCACCCCAGGATGTATTTAGCTACATGCTGGCACTAAGAAACCAGACTGCCCGCTTCAGGAGTCTCGCTCAGGAGAACCTGGAAGCAAGCCAGGAGGATATGAAACGGTGGTACGACCAGAATGCCACTCTGGTTGAGTTTCAGCCTGGACAAAAAGTGTGGGTCATGGCACCAGTGGAGCCTAGGGCTCTCCAAGATAAGTGGACTGGGCCTTTTGAGGTGGTGGAAAGAAAGAGCGAGATCACCTATCTGGTAGACTTGCAGTCCCCCAGAAACCCTTTGAGGGTCCTACATGTCAACCGCCTCAAACCACACTTTGAGCGAACTGAGCTATCCATGCTCCTAGCGACAGATGACGGGGTGGAGGAAGAGAGTGAGCATCTTCTTGACCTCCTGTCTGCAGGAGAGAAAGATGGGTCTGTGGAGGGAGTGATCCTCTCCCCCTCCCTGACTGAGGAACAGCAGAGGGGACAGTTCGCCTCGCTGTTTTGCCTGATCCCAGGAGTCACACACCTGTGCACACATGATGTGGACACTGGGGACAGTACACCTGTTAAACATAAGGTTTACAGGGTGACTGACAGGGTCAGGGCTTGCATTAAGGAGGAAGTCTCCAAAATGTTAACCCTAGGGGTTATTGAGCACTCCAGCAGTCCTTGGGCCAGCCCAGTGGTCTTGGTCCCAAAGGCTGCTGCTTCTGGTGCCACTCCAGAACTTAGGTTCTGTGTGGACTACCGGGGTCTCAATGCGGTCAGCAAGACTGACGCACACCCCATCCCCTGAGCTGATGAGCTCATTGATCGGTTAGGAGCTGCCAAGTACCTCAGTACGTTTGATTTAACATCTGGGTACTGGCAGATTGCCTTAACTGAGGGGGCAAAGGAGAGGTCAGCATTCTCTACCCCAGATGGGCACTTCCACTTCAATGTGATGCCCTTTGGGATGAAGAATGCCCCTGCCACCTTTCAGAGGTTGGTCAACCAGGTGTTGGCAGGACTGGATGAGTTCAGCGCCACCTACCTGGATGACATTGCTGTGTTTAGTTCCACATGGGAGGAACACCTGCAACACCTCTGGAGAGTGTTAGAGGCCCTGCAGAAGGCAGGCCTCACTATTAAGGCGAGCACGTGCCAAATAGGGCAGGGTTCTGTGGTGTACTTAGGACACCAGGTGGGGAGTGGCCAGGTGGCACCCCTACAGCCTAAGATTGACACGATTATGGCTTGGGAGCCTCCCAAGAGCCAGACTGAAGTGAGAGCCTTTTTAGGTCTCACAGGATATTACAGGAGGTTTGTTAAGGGATATGGTACCATTGTTACCCCCTTAACAGAGTTGACTTCTAAGAAGCAACCCAAGAAAGTGATCTGGACGTAGGCTTGCCAGAACGCTTTTGATGCCCTGAAGGCTGCCATGTGCACAGCACCTGTGCTGCAGGCACCTGACTACTCCAAGGAGTTTGTTGTGCAAACAGACGCCTCAGAGCATGGTATTGGAGCAGTACTCTCACAGCTTAATGAAGAGGGCCTAGATCAACCCGTAGCCTTCATTAGCAGGAGGTTACTACCCAGGGAACGTAGGTGGAGTGCCATAGAACGCGAAGCGTTTGCTGTGGTCCGGGCACTGAAGAAGCTAAGACCCTACTTGTTTGGGGCTCACTTCCGAGTTCAGACCGACCACAGGCCCCTCAGATGGTTAATGCAGATGAGGGGTGAGAATCCAAAACTGTTGAGGTGGTCCATTTCCCTACAGGGGATGGACTTTACGGTGGAACATCGTCCTGGTACAGAGCACACCAATGCTGATGGTCTGTCCAGGTTCTTCCGCCTTAGTGATGAGAACTCCCATGAGGTTGGGTAGTTGCTCCCCACTTTTAGCTGGGGGGGACACGTGTTAGACTTTTCATCCTTGGCGTGGTCTCCCTTAACTTTTTGCCTCTGTTCCCCAGGTTGTTGATGGGTGCTGGACTCTGATTTTATTGTTTTTGTTACTCTGGGCACTTTACCACTGCTAACCAGTGCTAAAGTGCAAGTGCTACTGTTTAAAATGTGTACGTAATTGGTTCTCCATGATCGGCATATTTGTTTTACTGTTAAGTCCCTAGTAAAGTGCACTAGAGGTGCCCAGGGCCTGTAAATCAAATGTTACTAGTGGGCCTGCAGCACTGGTTGTGCCACCCACACAAGTAACCCTGTAATCATGTCTCACACCTGCCACTGCAGTGTCTGTGTGTGTATTTTTACTCTGTAAATTCGACTTGGCAAGTGTACCCACTTGCCAGGCCTAAACCTTCCCTTTTCTTACATGTAAGGCACCCCTAAGGTAGGCCCTAGGTAGCCCCAAGGGAAGGGTGCAGTGTATGGATAAGGTGGGACATATAGTAATGTGGTTTATATGTCCTGACAGTGAAATACTGCCAATTTCGTTTTTCACTGTTGCAAAGCCTGTCTCTCTCATAGGATAATATGGGGGCTACCTTTAAATATGATTAAAGTGTAGATTCCCCTAGAGAGTAGATGGGCATGTGGAGTTTGGGGTCCCTGAACTCACAATTTAAAAATACATCTTTTAGTAAAGTTGATTTTAAGATTGTGCGTTTGAAAATGCCACTTTTAGAAAGTGAGCATTTTCTTGCTTAAACCATTCTGTGACTCTGCCTTGTTTGTGGATTCCCTGTCTGGGTCAGTTTGACAGTTGGTTGTTTTTCACCTCACACCAGACAGTGACACAAAGGGAGCTGGGGTGTAACCTGCATTTCCTGATTAGCCATCTCTGCTAGGAGGGAGGGGTGGAGTGGTCACTCTCATCTGAAAGGACTGTGCCTGCCTCTAACAATGCCGGCTCCAACCCCCTGGTGTGTGTCTGAGGCCTTGCCTGGGCAAGGCAGGATTTCACAAGTAGGTGTGAGTCCCCTTTGAAGAAAGGTGACTTCAAAGACTAAAATGGGTATAAGAAGGGCACCCAAATCTACAGACTTTAGAAACACTTCTGGAACCAAGAGGAACCTCTGCCTGGAGAAGAGCTGATAGCTGAGGAAGAAGTGCTGCCCTGCCTGTGACTGTGCTTTGTGGAGCTTTCCTGCAGTGCTGCTTCTGCCAGAGTAAGAGGGCAAAGACTGGACTTTGTGTGCCTTCCATCTTGAGAAGAAATCTCCAAGGGCTTGATTTAGAGCTTGCCTCCTGTTGTTTGAAGTCTCAGGGACAGCAAAGACTTCTCTCTGCCAGCACCTGGAGTCTCTGGAGAGACTCCTGCTCTGACAAGTGGTGCCCTATCCAGTCCCTGGGCCCTTGAAAGGAAAGCTGGTGGAAATCCAAGGAAATCGTCTTCGGACGACTCCGGACCGACGCCGCTGCTGAATCCGGTAACGCCGCCTGCACCTGACGCCGTGACCTTCGCTGGAACGCGACACTCTTCGCAGGCCCGTCGCCGCAGCAGCCCCACTGAAGTCTGCGACTCCGTGGAAGTCGCTGCACCACGTCGTGACCGACGCCGCTTGAAGTGCACGGATTCAACTTTTCGCACAGACGCCGCGATTCCTGACTTCGCGCCTCGGCTTGTTTTCACTCTTCACCAAAGGTACTGTACTTGGGGGTCTACACGACTCCGTGTCCGGCATCGCTGGTGTCGGCTTGTTGGGAACGACTCCGTCACAACGCCGTGTTAACATCTCATTGAAGCATTTTTGTTTCTAAGCGCTATTTTTGAGTTTAATCTTTAAAAATTCATAACTTGACTTGTGTATGTCGGATTTTTGTCGTTTTGGTCTTGTTTTGTTTAGATAAATATTTCCTATTTTTCTAAACCAGTGTTGTGTCATTTTGTAGTGTTTTCATTGAGTTACTGTGTGTGTTGGTACAAATACTTTACACCTAGCACTCTGAGGTTAAGCCTACTGCTCTGCCAAGCTACCAAGGGGATAAGCAGGGGTTAGCTGAGGGTGATTCTCTTTTACCCTGACTAGAGTGAGGGTCCTTGCTTGAACAGGGGGTAACCTGACTGTCAACAAAGACCCAATTTCTAACAAGGATGCATAGCATTTTTGTGGAATTGTGATGTATGAAGAGAAATCATGGTTTTGCTTGAGATATGTAGACGACACTCGTGTTTGTATTTGTCCGGCATTCTGTCTGATGTGATATGTTTAAGAATTATGAATTAAGGTGTGTACTTGATTATCAATAAGAAAAATAAAAAAAGACTACATTGATTATTTCAATGAAGAAATCTCAATTAACATAATTGATGGCATCACTGATGACCAGTGAGTATACATACATATATAAATCTATCTATCTATCTATCTATCTATCTATCTATCTATCTATCTATCTATCTATCTATCTATCTGGCACCTACCCGGGGAGAAGGTTACATTATTTCAGGGGGACGAGCGTCCCCTCCACAACCCCGGAGACCAGCACCTCCCTGGGGTAATTCATTTCACATTAACAGGGGCCCCCGTAGGTCTGGGGATGCCACCTCCCCAGGTCTGAAAAAAGATAAGGAAGGGGGTCCACTGCGGACCCCTGGGGACCACCACCTACCTGGGGCAAATTTCAAATGTTGGAGGAGGGCCCTGGCAACCACCAAAGCACTGGGCTGGCTCCAGCTATGTGCCGGGGTGCTCACCCTAAAGACATAGCTGTTTGCTCTGACTTGGCGGGAGCATTGTCAGCTTCCGCCAAATCAGAGCAAACACTCTGGTCCCAGCAAGCAAGAGCCGAGATGTCAAACAGCTTTTGCTTGCTAGGAGTGGAGGTTTCCTCTGTTTCCCTGCTCACTGAGATGCGGGCAGTGAAACACAGGAAAGGATTGCTTTTGCAGATAGGGAGCTGCTTGTTTAGCAGCTCTCTGTCTCAAAAAGCAATGCCGGCTACCGCAGGAGGCAGGGAGCCGGCTGGAACGACAGGGGTCTTCAGGCTTCCTCTGCGGTCTAATTGCACACTGGGTGCCCTCTGGGGTACCCAGGACAGATGGCCTGGCCCTGGGGGATGGGTCCCTGGTGACAAGATTGGCCAGGGGAGCGTGGCCATGCAGTCCCCTCCTCCATTTATTGAAGCCGGGTGATGGGGTCCCCGGGGTTGAGATTGGCCCAGGGAAGGGGGGGTAGCGTGGCCCCCCCAGGGCCAAAATCGGCTGGCGGATTTACCCAACGAGGTAGCACTAACTAAATAGCCTGTAGAAATTACTCCAGTTGGATAGACATTTTGTGCAAAACTACAGACTCTTGTTGGATAAACTCGGAGGTGAGCTTCTGTTCTGGGCATGAAGCTCATTTCACAGAAATTAAACACTTACAACTATAAACATAGCAGGTGCCCGAGTTGAAGCTCCACTTCTGGAAAGAACAAATGGTCTACTTTTGTGCTTGGTGAAGGCAAAACAAGTGTTTTTAAGCTGTGATTTCATATTGAAAAACAATCTGAAATCTTTCATGGAGGTGAACGCATCTTTCATCTAATGGAGCACATTCAGACACTCTCACAGCCACTCTCACACCAGAGACACCTTCTCATACCTATTCTCACACCCAAAGAGACACGCCCTGCGGCCAGCTTCCGCTGTGCTTAGCCAAAGGCCGTGCACAGAGTGCGATTGAGTGGTTTGGGGGGTTGGCGGCAGGGACTGGCCATAGGCTAGGCCCTGCAGACAACTCCTGCCGTAAACAGTTGGGTGGTTAAAGGGGGGTGACTGCAGGACCTGGCCACAGGCCAGGCCTGCAGCCAACCCCCGCCATGCATGGCCCAAGGCCATGCATTGCAGTGGTTGGATTAACGTATAGTAATGAAAATTACTTTTTGTTAAAAAAAAACATATAAATTCCCTTAAAAAGACGTTATAGCTAGGTTCTGAATGTACTCACACAAAACCCGAGAAATTCAACAGTTAGAGTTGTTTCAAACAACTCGTGGCCTACGGTAACTATAACGTGCCCTCACCATGCACTGCTAATTACCCCAGATATTACAGCACTCATGACTACTTTTGTAGTGTCAATATAAATAAGAATGAAACATTAGATGTCAAATGATTGAAGAAAAAACTATGCATGGCAGGGGCACGAGTTAAAGTTACCTTAGGCCTGGAGCTATAGTGACTTGAAATAACTCTAACTATAACAGCTGAATTTTTGTGCAAGTAAATTCAGAACCTAACTATAACATCGTTGTAACCTTTGTTTTTTTAAGTGTGTATATTTGTATATGTAAAACATAACAGGCATTTGTAGAGTGAACTTTGACTTCTGAGGGATCTCTTGGTGCTATTGACTGATAACCAATGTTTACTGTTATCAAACTCAATTACATTCATTTTATTAATCTTGGAAAAAAGAGTGGAGTGGACCCCAAGGGGTTTAAGCTTGTAACTAGAAGGTCAAACAAGGATCCCTGGAGAAAATGCATTCATCTATTGAGCCAGCACACATGGTTAAAAAAGTTACCCTCTAAGAATGGCCACCAAATTATGTTGTTCCTACATAATCAGCTATTGAAAGAATGCCAGTTTTTGTATTCTGTGTGTTTTACCACTGCTAAACAGTAGTAAATTGCCTGTCCCTGGAACATATGATGGACATTGAAACTCTTTCTTTGGCCCATATAAGTTGAAGAAAGCAGAGGAGAAGGGCCCCGTAGAATAATATGAGCATCCCCTTGTGAGAAAGTAGCCTCTTTCTAGCCTTGTTACCCCCACTTTTGGCCTGTTTGTGAGTATATGTCAGGGTGTTTTCACTGTCTCACTGGGATCCTGCTAGCCAGGGCCCAGTGCTCATAGTGAAAACCCTATGTTGTCAGTATGTTTGTTATGTGTCACTAGGACCCTGCTAGCCAGGACCCCAGTGCTCATAAGTTTGTGGCCTATATGTGTTTCTTGTGTGATGCCTAACTGTCTCACTGAGGCTCTGCTAACCAGAACCTCAGTGGTTATGTTCTCTCTTTACTTTAAAATTTGTCACTCACAGGCTAGGACTAAATTTACCAATTCACATTGGCATACTGGTACACCCACATAATTCCCTAGTATATGGTACTGAGGTACCCAGGGTATTGGGGTTCCAGGAGATCCCTATGGGCTGCAGCATTTCTTTTGCCACCCATAGGGAGCTCTGACAATTCTTACACAGGCCTGCCAGTGCAGCCTGCGTGAAATAACGTCCACGTTATTTCACAGCCATTTACCACTGCACTTAAGTAACTTATAAATCACCTATATGTCTAACCTTCACCTGGTGAAGGTTGGGTGCAAAGTTACTTAGTGTGTGGGCACCCTGGCACTAGCACACGCGTGCACTATACATATGTCACTACCTATGTATAGCGTCACAATGGTAACTCCGAACATGGCCATGTAACAGACCAAGACCATGGAATTGTCCCCCAATGCCATTCTGGCATTGGGGGGACAATTCCATGATCCCCTGGGTCTCTAGCACAGAACCAGGGGTACTGCCAAACTGCCTTTTCAGGGTCTGCACTGCAGCTGCTGCTGCTGCCAACCCCTCGGACAGGTTTCTGCCCCCCTGGGGTCCAGGCAGCCCTGGCCCAGGAAGGCAGAACAAAGTATTTCCTCTGAGAGAGGGTGTACCACCCTCTCCCTTTGGAAATAGGTGTGATGGGCTCGGGAGGAGTAGCCTCCCCCAGCCTCTAGAAATGCTTTGATGGGCACAGATGGACATTGAATGGTGCCCATCTCTGCATAAGCCAGTCTACACCGGTTCAGGGATCCCCCAGCCCTGCTCTGGTGTGAAACTGGACAAAGGAAAGGGAAGTGACCACTCCCCTGACCTGCACCTCCCAGGGGAGGTGCCCAGAGCTCCTCCAGTGTGTCCCAGACCTCTGCCATCTTGGAAACAGAGGTGTCTGTGGCACACTGGACTGCTCTGAGTGGCCAGTGCCAGCAGGTGACGTCAGGGGCTCCTTCTGATAGGCTCTTACATCTCTTGGTAGCCAATCCTCCTTCCTAGGTAGCCAAAACTCCTTTTCTGGCTATTTAGGGTCTCTGCTTTGGGGATCTCACCAGATAACGAATGCAACAGCTCATCAGAGTTCCTCTGCATCTCCCTCTTCACCTTCTGCCAAAGGATCGACCGCTGACTGCTCAGGACGCCTGCAAAACCGCAACAAAGTAGCGGGACTACTACTAGCAACCTTATATCGCTTCATCTTGCTGGCTTTCTCGACTGTTTCCAGGTGGTGCATGCTCTGGGGGTAGCCTGCCTCCTCTCTGCACCAGGAGCTCTGAAGAAATCTCCCGTGGGTCGACGGAATCTTCCCCCTGCAACCGCAGGCACCAAAAGACTGCATCACTGGTCCTCTGGGTCCCCTCTCAGCACGACAAGCGTGGTCCCTGGAACTCAGCAACTCTGTCCAAGTGACTCCCACAGTCCAGTGACTCTTCAGTCCAAGTTTGGTGGAGGTAAGTCCTTGCCTCCCCACGCTAGACTGCATTGCTGGGTACCGCATGATTTGCAGCTGCTCCAGCTCCTGTGCACTCTTCCAGGATTTCCTTTGTGCACAGCCAAGCCTGGGTCCCAGACACTCTAACCTGCAGTGCACAACCTTCTGAGTTGTCCTCCGGCATTGTGGGACTCCCTTTTGTGACTTTGTGTAGACTCTGGTTCACTCTTCTTCCACGTGCCTGTTCAGGTGCTTCTGCGGGTGCTGCCTGCTTCTGTGAGGGCTCCCTGGCTTGCTGGGCACCCCCTCTGTCTCCTCCTCCAAGTGGCGACATCCTGGTCCCTCCTAGGCCACAGCAGCACCCAAAAACCTCTACCGCGACCCTTGCAGCTACAAGGTTTGTTCGCGGTCTTTCTGCGTGGGAACACCTCTGCAAGCTTCATCGCGACGTGGGACATCCGTCTTCCAAAGGAGAAGTCCCTAGCTCTCTTCTTTCTTGCAGAACTCCAAGCTTCTTCCAACAGGTGGCAGCTTCCTTGCACCCTCAGCTGGCATTTCCTGGGCTCCTGCCCACTCGCGACACTGTCGCAACTATTGGACTTGGTCCCCTTGTCTTACAGGTACTCGGGTCTGGAAATCCACTGTTGTTGCATTACTGGTGTTTGTTCTTCCTGCAGAATCCCCCTATCACGACTTCTGTGCTCTCTGGGGGTAGTAGGTGCACTTTACACCTATCTTTCAGGGTCTTGGGGTGGGCTATTTTTCTAACCCTCACTGTTTTCTTACAGTCCTAGCGACCCTCTACAAGCTCACATAGGTTTGGGGTCCATTCGTGGTTCGCATTCTACTTTTGGAGTATATGGTTTGTGTTGCCCCTATACCTATGTGCTCCTATTGCAATCTATTGTAATTCTACACTGCTTGCATTAATTTTCTTGCTATTACCTGCATAATTTTGGTTTGTGTACATATATCTTGTGTATATATCTTATCCTCATACTGAGATACTTTTGGCATATTGTCATAAAAATAAAGTACCTTTATTTTTAGTACTTCTGTGTATTGTGTTTTCTTATGATATTGTGCATATGACACCAGTGGTATAGTAGGAGCTTTACATGTCTCCTAGTTCAACCTAAGCTGCTTTGCCATAGCTACCTTCTATCAGCCTAAGCTGCTAGAAACACCTCTTCTACACTAATAAGGGATAACTGGAGCTGGCACAAGGTGTAAGTACCTCTGGTATCCACTACAAGCCAGGCCAGCCTCCTACACCCTGGTATCATTTGTTTTTTTATGTTTACAAAGTGTCCAATATGTCTGGATCCCCCTTTAACACCTTTTGTGCCAGCACCTCCACCTCCTCATTGATGGACCTAATTTTCCTTTTCGGCTCTTTGCTAGAAGTACCTGTCATTATTCATCAGGCAACAACTCTATTATATTTTCTGTCACAGGTATTCCTGCCATTTTATATGTTAGATCGGAATAGTGATTTCTTAATTTCAACTCCTGCATGGATGCTGATTTATTCTTCTGCAATCAGTGAATGTGTTTGCATCTATGGTATAGGTGCTGAATGAAGTAGGGATGCCGAGGGTGCTGCAGCACCCCTAACAAGTAACCATGCAGTAGTTCAGCAGGCGAGTGAGCCGTAAAGATGTCTGTACATTTTGCCTCATTACATTTACTTTGCATTCAAGGACAGAGGTCAAATGTCAGGCTATGACAAATTACTGCTGAATTCTTTAACATGGAGATTGAGGGTTACTTTTGATTCTCCAACTACAAACTGACAGCATTTTGTAAATTGAAATATGTGACAATCTTGCCGGAGTACAAGAAGAATGAATGGAAAGGCTGAAGGATGTAATTGTTTCTAACACAATAAAATGTAAATACCTCTAAATAGACTGTACAAATATTCCAAAATAAGCCAGCAAAAAAGAGCACAAAGGAAAGCACTTTTTTAAATTCTGAAGTGTGAAGGGAACAAACATTTTTATTAGGATAAAAAAAGAAACACTTTACTTAGTGATGCGCAAATAAAAATTATTGGCTGAAACTCAATTTCCACACATTGTCATTTGTGCACTACAGACTTTTATCAGTAAACTGCAAAATGAGTGAGTAGTCATTTCAATGGAGATTGGGCTGTCTGTAGGTGATAGAGCACTAACACATCATGCTTTAATAATATGTTTCGGATGCTAAGCTATAAAATGCACCACCAGGTACACACCATACCCTTGCCACTATCCTGCTGAATGGACATGGCTCATTTGTGACACTTGCTCTTTCTGTGATCCTTAAATTTTTCACAATCCCTGTGACTTCAGTGATGTAACATTGATGGTGGCACCCCCGCTTTGAGAATTGTTGCAGAACCACTGATCTTTCGTGTAGCACTAACACACTAATCTCCAACCTGAGTCCTTTCCGATTCCTGTGCAGACCGCAGTTTATATAGGGATTAAAATTCCAAAGAATGTCCTAATTATTATTTTAAGAAAGTAGATTCTATTTTATCCAATTTTCTCTAGAAAGGCAAGTCTCCTCATATAGCCTTGTCCTTCCTAAAAAAAGATAAATCAAACAGAGGCCTCAAATTCCCTGATTTAAAAAAATACCACTACGCTTTCTCTTTAAAGCAATCAGCCAGATGGCTTTCTTCAGATCTACACATACATCCTCATTTATGGCTAAAGTTGGGAAAACCCCTTATCATTGCTTTTGAATTTACGGGAATCCTTGCTTTCACAACTTCTATCTCTCAATTACGTTCTCCAATCAAATCCCATTCCAGCAAAATACTGAGACCCCTTCTTTTATTCACATCCCCCTCGATTAATACTTATCAGCAACAACCTATTTGGTATAATAAGCCTTTGAGAATCCAGAATCGTTCTTTAAACTGGAAAACTTGGCAAGCTGAAGGTTTGTGCTGGATATCGCACCTTTTCACAAATGGCCAATTTATATCCTTTACTTACCTCCAAACACAATTCTCTTTACCATTTACATGCCAAACACAATATCACCTCGTATGCGCCTCTATTAATCAATATATTTCTACATTGCCATCTGCATCTCTCCTCCCCGCTATATCCACTATACTTTTTCCATTAATACACAGTAAACCATCAGCATCTACTATTTATAAATTTCTACAAACAGCCCAAGCAGAGATTACATTAATACACAGTAAACCATCATCATCTACTATTTATACATTTCTACAAACAGACCCGAGCAGAGATAAGTCGAAAACCGAATTAGCTTGGGAAAAAGATTTAGTAGAATGTTGACATACTGATTTCTGAGACACAATATGGCCTAAACGTCATAAAATAAGATGAGCTGCAAATACTATCCAAACTCTCTACTTTATTGTTGACTTTTATTCACCCCAGTGACACTAAAATAATTTTCTCCTAATGCAGACTCTTCTTGCTGGTCTTGTGCTTATCCACTTATGAATTTAAAACATATAATATTTGAATGCCCTCCTATTAACTCATTTTGGAAAAAGATCTGGTGGCCAATTAATAGGATTTTCAAAGCTACTATCCCCTTTTCCATATATAATATCGTTTTGGGTAGTTTAGCACCTAATTAGTCTCATACAACTCAAAATCATAAGTTGATAGATTTACTTTTGGCTGTTGCCTTTCACTTAATCACATCAAACTGGAAACAAGATCAGAATACAACTTTTACAGACACCGATTTTGTCTCTCTTATATCTTTAGATATAAGCAAACATCTTTTATGGCCTCCACTAACAACATACTTATCTCACTCTACGACCCCTGTTAATAAAATGATTAAAGATCAGATGAAGTAACAAAACCACCATGAAGTCACCCTACTGCTTTTATTTTATTATCAGAGATTGTTTACCATTCATATGCTTTTTATATGATGTTTTTTGCATTTTCTTTATTTTTATAACATGCACACTTTCCTGACGTTATAATTTTCCCGACATTTATAAAATATGACTCCCTTCTATTTGCATTCCCCCCTATAATCCCTAGGTATTTATACAGTTTTGACAGCATGGTTTCTATATTCCTCTATGCTTATATATAATTATAGTAATATTATCTCAATTATGTATCTTAGCATATTGCTTTGTTTTAGCTCATTCATATGACTTATATTAATTCATGTTTGTTTTTTAAATTGTTATTCCCAATAAACTCAAACTTTAATAAAAAAATAATTCCAAAGACTGCACCCCCACAGTTGATAAGAGTTTTCATATATGCTGCTTGCTAACAACTTGTATACACTTCATAGTTAGTGCAAAGCCAACAACTAAACTATACTTGTAATTGTATGGAGACTTCAATGGAAGTGAACTTGTGTAGTTTGGAATAATTGCAATAACCATTTAGTCACTTAGCTAATGTTTATTCAAAGTGAACACTACTTAAGGAAGTGCTATGGAACAGCTTGGAAAGCAAGCAGGTACCAGTAAAACAGTGATGAAGAGTAGCCTAACATGCCATGTTGGTAGTATTATGCTGACAAAAGTAAATTTTCCAATTAGAAGTGTTTTATAATGGATTGAGCTATTGAAGATGGAGTGATGATTGTTTGTGAAAGTTTGTGAAAGTTGTGGCACGACCTGTTGGACAGACAGATTAAAGATTCTTCAGGCTATAGATTCATTTAATCACACTTTTTATTTTCTCATTGGCACATCTGAGGTTAAACTCATGAGTAAAACACTGTCAAAATGGTTTGATATCCTGCAGGTAAACCACATTGCAAAGCTACTCCTAATCAGTAACTTGAATACTGATCCTCCTTTTCTGGCCTCTTTTTACAGATATACTATTACAATGGTAGCAGTGGTACAGAGCTGCACATCCCAGGTGGAAACACATGGCTAAACAGGAGACTCCCTGTTACCTTGTAGTATAATGCAATGGGGGTAACAATAACAATAACAAATCCACACTGTGTTATGGACACTGATTAATTAAAATGTTCTACAATATTATTGTTTGGGCTCCTATATACTTATGCTTTTTTCTCTTTTTACAGGTAACCTTAGGTTACTCTTCCTTTGGAGAAGACTTTTTCATAATTTAACTTTCGTCTAGATTAGCTCGTAATAACTGTAACCAAAGTAAACACACATGGATGTTTGAAAGATGCATACATTTCCTGTTTCCAATATTTCTGTATAGTTCGAGAACCATAGCAAACTCAGCCAAAAATATTCTTCTGTTAGTAGGCTGGACTTACTATTGCCTTACTCTTAAATTCCTAGGAGCAAGTGTCATCTGCTGAGGAAAAAAGGCTTTGCACATTGGGCCCCTGGGGTTTATTACTTTGCTTTACACATTGAGGGGCATATTTATAACTTGGGTTGCGTTGCTCTTGCACCATGCAACGTGATGCATACGTGACACAAGCCCAAAATGTGATTTATGTAGCCACGTAAGGCCACTTGCGTGGTCCTGAGTGGCTTCTTAAATCTGGTGCAAATTGCTGCATTGCGTTTCTCTGCCCCAGGGAGGCATTCCCAGATTTAACAGAAGTGGTAGACCTGGGAATGCACAAAAATGCTATGCTTTCCCAGTTTATTTCTCCTTGTTTTTTCTCCTTTCTATGATAGAAAAAGGAAAATACCTTAGGGGATTATTTTGCGGAGGAAGGTTCCAGCATGAGAACAATCCTCCTTACAATGCATGCACCCTTGCACTATTGTGCAAGGGTGTCTGTGTTCGTGCTAGGCAGCCAAAACGATGCCAGTACCAGCGCAGAGACAAAGACAGGAATGCATCACTTTTTTATAAATATGCCTCTATATTTTTAACATCTGGTGAAAGCACCAAACAACTATGAGATGAAAAAATGACTTGCAATAGTTGGTCACTGATTAAAGGACAATGATCAATGAACACTGGCATTTTCCTCTGATTAATTAGTATTTTTACTATGAAAATTGGCCAGGAAGATAGATTTTGTGCTACTAATTTAACAATATTATGAAATTGTTCCCCTCTGCAGAGTTATGTGGCACAATTCAATTAAAACGAACAAGGTAAAGACATCATTAGCTCTAGTCCAATTGGCATGTGTCCCTCCCTAGTCTTTTAACGGTGGCCCTGGTGACTTAAAGTGCTTGCAGCTGTAGGGCTGCTGGCTTCTTCTGTTCTTCGTGGATCAACTTGATATTAGAAAGCGCAGTTAAAACAAAATATTTGTGTCATTCATGTCTAAAGAGTTTATGTAGATAAGCAGCTTGCTTACAATTTACTGGTGTAGTTAATGGTAGGTAATGCTGTGCCTGAGCATCGTTCATTAAGGCGGGTACACACTTTATAAATGGTCCAGAATTATAACCAATGATATGTTATGTAGTATAATCAGTTTCTAAAAGTACATTTTGCATAACATTAGTGCAGTCTACATTTTATACCCCGCTCCTTTCCTCTACCATACACTATCTCGCTCCCTCTGACTCACACCCTCTCTGACCTCCATCCAGTCTCCCACGTAGCTCGCTCCTTACTTTACCACCTTATCATCTTTGTCCTGCACTTTATCATCACTCATTCCTTCAGGTATTATCTCACTCCCTTCCTTCACTTCTTTTTTCTCTCAACTTGTATCTTTCCTAACTTTTCTCCTCCCTTACTCATCAACTCCCTTACCTTCATCTTTCATTCTCTCTCCTTTTTTCCTACCCTCCATCATCTCAATGCTTTCATCTTTCCCTCCTTTTACTCCACCATTTACTTCCCTCTAGCAGTCCATGCGTTCTTCCTCTTTTATGACTTCCCGTCTTCCTTCTTTTCCCCTTGTCTTCTTTCCCATCCTGTCATCCAACACCCTCCTTTCCATTCTTCCTCCACCCCAATAATACTCTCTTCCCATCTTCTCTTTATCCCTCATTTATACGCTTCTCCCTAATCATTGGTATTAACTTTTACTGTTGTCATTATTACATTTTGGAGCATGGATCAATATGTCTGTGTATTGAAAACTGTATTAAATTCTGCAAACATCCACAGGTTGGATCCAGATCTCTGTGTTCAAGCCAATCAATTTCACCTGAAGGAAATCCCCACATTTCCTTAAGAGTACAATCCTTTACACAACCTCGATCATAATTTATAAAAACATGTCATTAAGTGCAGACTTCTATTAGGGAGATAAAAAATTACCCATGGCAAAGAAAGGGATTCCCAGCAGGGTGGAGTTGTATTTCCCATCCGTGACGAAGAAGATCCCTGCTGCGGTGACAGTGGAGATGCAGATTGTAAGAACTCCCAGAAGTCCTAGGAAGGGCTTGCTTCGGAGACAGTCTTTCATCGAGCTGGACAGGGTAGCACTCATCAGCACCAGCATCAAACTCACCAGGATCTTGGTGTGTGCCAGGCTAATGGTCTTCTGAAAGTCCCTCATCAGGCTGAAGGATGTAAGTGAGAACAACTGGATGTCAGTGTGGTTCTTCTGTAGCTTTTGCATAAGGTTGCAGAAACCATTCTCCCATATCTCGCTAATTGTGTCCTGAGTGGCAGAGCCATAGGTTTGGAGGTAGTAAGTGAGTTGAACGGCCCTGGCTGATTTCACACGCTGGTCCTTGCTGTTGGGTACTTCTGAAACTCCTCCTAGTTGATGACCAATAAAACTCTGCCGACCATCCTTAAAAAAGAGAGAAATCATAAGTTATTCGGAGTTAAAAAAAAGTACCTTAATATTTTAAATTTGTAGCAGTGCCTTGATTTCCTAGTTGTCCTATTTTACTACTTTTGGATACAACATTGTTTCAAAATTTATGATTCAGTTTGTCAGATCTGAACAATGCGTATATGGTTCACAACTGGAGGCTTTATTAACAAGTAGCACTATGTCTTCGCTACTGCCTTCCATTGCCTGTGGCTTGTGCTTTACGGTATCTTCACCCTATTCTTCCCACCATGCTAGGCATCAAAGGTTACATTGTTACAGCATAATGGCAATTTCAAGCAAGGAATGTGGACTATAGTGCTCTCTTTCTGTCAGAATGAGGACTATGGTGCTTTCTTTCTTGTCACAATATGGACACTGGCGCTTTCTTTATCGTCAGAATACAGTAAATGGGTTTTTCTTTCATGTTGGAATATGGATAATAATGCTTTCTTTCTTATCTGACTATGGACTATGGAGCTTACTTTCTTGTCAGCATTCACACTTCCGTAAGGAGAGCCATAGGTCGGAAACTGTGGTTGTGCCACAATTGAAGCTTTATCTGGTCAATTGCTAGTGTACTTGTGTATTTGAGTCTGTTTCTGGGCCTAGGACAGTTGTGTCAGGGTATTTGGAATTGTGTGTGAACAGTTGAAGCTGTGTACTGCATGCTCACATTTGGGGGTACAATTAAGCATTTGAGATCAAACCTGAGTTTCTGATCACATTACTGATGTATGTGATTGCAGACCCCCTGGCATATAGCAGTACCAAGTTACTGGGCAATAATTGATCACTGACAGACTATTGATGGCAGATACATTGTGTGGACAGAAATTGAATATCTAGTCAAAACATCAAGGATCAAAATATCAAGAAAGCAAATACAAAAAGGTAAATATCGATTTGCTATTCTTAACTCCACGTCTATGTGCCTTGAAGATATATACATATCTTCAAGGTACATAGATGTGAATGTAAGTATAGTAAAACTTGGTATATCTATAGAAACGTACTTTCACAATATTTTTGTCTTCTACATCCTTGACATGATATTTGGGCTCAACAATTTGTCCAAACATTATAATAGCAAAGGTAGAGTTCTATAGTCTTGCATTGACTGTTTTTTAATTATTGTTTTATTTATTAATCATCTTGCACTTATTTTAGTTTTTTTTACTTCAATAATGACACTTCCTGTGGTACCATCATGATCAAAGGTCATGGGATATCAGATACCATGATGTTATCAGACTGTAAATATCATGTGAGAGCACTTCCTCAGATGTAATCACAGGTATGTACAGGTCACATGATATCACCTTCCACACAAGGGTATTTTCTGTAGAATCGATCCGTATGCAATCTTTAATCCAATTTTGAATTAAACTTTAATGTCACTAACATCTGTCGCAAGCTTAGACCGAAGCTATCTCAGAGATCCAGATGCACAATCTGTGCTCATCTTCACTGTCCATTGGTCTTCCAACCCAGATCCACATAATTTCAGAGGACCTTATCCCCTCAGCTGCAAGCCCTGCATTCTGACACAGCATCACAACAAAATCACTTGACTGTTCAATTGAAAAAAATGTCAAAAAATAATTTCCTCCGATGCACTTAAAGATTCCTGAGGCAATTCATGTTCACTGTTTTGCATGCTAGCAAGCATTAACATATATGCATGATGAAAAAAGGAATTTAATTGGGGCGGATCCTGCCAGTGCCCACCACCGGCAGCAGTTAATATCTTTACGAGTGCTTGTATTCATATCTGTAACTTTACGATCAAAAGCACTGATTTCTTTCTCAACAATGTGTGCAAGAACCCTTAAGATGATCCATTTCGGTGATGCACTCCCTGCTACATTTCATGTTTTACATCATGTTGAATGGCATATAAGCCCCTATTTCCTATGAGTATTTTCTTTGGTAAGTTGTGTTTCTATAGTTTTGTTCTTCCTGCAACATGAGTTTTTTATAATGCACACTGCACACTGGGTCACATCTGTGAGTCTGGGTGAGTTCAAGAAGTGAATGAGTGTTCATGACTGGCCAGAACTGAGAGCTTTGAAAGCAGTGTGAGTTTCTGAAAGTGCAAATTATAAATTGTCCTGGTATAGGGCCTGATTTAGATCTTGGTGGAGGTGAATACTCCATCACAAACATGGCGGTTATCCCATCCGCCGTATTACCATCCCATTATATCCTGTGTAGATCGTAATACAGCACGCAGGATATCCGTCACATTTGTGACGGAGTATTCACCCCGCCAGGATCTAAAGCAGGCCCTAAATGTTTATCCAATCCATTGGCTCTCCGCAGAGTGCTGAGAGCAAAGGTTATATATGTGCCCATTGTAATTGTGATTCTTTGGTCAGGTGTAAAAAAGAAGGTAAACTTCTGCCGAATTTAAACTGAGTCAAGTGACAAGAAACAATAATGTACATGTGTATGTGTTTGTGTGAGGGGACGATGAAGCAGAGGAAAGCAAAAGAAGTATATGCAGAATGAGAGAATGAAAGTGCAGCAAGGCAGAGGAGGGAGGTGGAGTGTGAGTAGGGCCGGCATGAAGGCAGCATGAGCGGCGCAGAGACGCCAGGCGCTGACTTTGGTGGGGCCCTGCATTTAGAAATAACTTATGGGTTTACAAGCACCTGCTGCACAGTTTCCTAGGTGTCCAGCAAATTTAAGGCAACAATAAAAATGGCAATATAACTCTGGTGATTAATGTTCCTGCTGGAGAGAGATTGAAGTTTTGTCAAGTGGCAGTTTGACTCATCATAAAGTAGCAGAGATAGAACATGTACTACACACATCACAGAGCTGTATTTTATATGGATAGATCAGTGGGTTACTGCTTTTGTCACAGGGATTCAATTGTTACTTGGAGTTCATAAGTTACAATATCAATAAAGCACAGTGACTTATGAGCTGTCACCAAAGAGCTGCATGCAAACTGCATAATGTAGGTTAGGACATTTTCTTTTCCCCCAGTATTTCATTATCTATTCCTACAGCTGAGAGGGTTTGTTTGGGCAGACATACTTTATTAGTAGTAAAAACCAACCCCAACTAGCGCTTTAAAACAAATCAAATGTATGTGAGAGAGGCTATGGAGAGATGAGGGGCATTGTTGGAGGGTGGTAGTGATGGAATGCTTGGAGAAGGTGGTCATGGGGGATGCCAAAACACAAGGGCCACCAGCGCTAAAGTTGGCCCCGAGTGTGAGATATGGATGAAAAGTGATGTGAAATGAAGAAAAGCAATTTTTTCTCATGTACCTGACACTGCATAAAAATTGGTGCCACCCAATGTGGAGCCATTAAACCTGACTGTTTATAGGTGTATGTGTTAATTGGTATGTGATGTATTTATATTTGGCTGTACTAACAAAAACACAGATATTGGTACCAAATACTAGTCAGGTTGCACGGTGTGTCAAGCAGAGGATTTTAGTTCATGCCTTAAGCCATGCCCATAACTACATAAGTGCCACACCTTGTGAAAGATTCCTGTAACACTTCTTTTTTCACGACCATCTTAGAGACCCCCCACTTTTTGCATTTGAATTAAAGCACAGGATAACATATATAGTAGCGTAGGAACAACTCACGTGAGGATCTAAGATTTGCATTTCTTCTGTGTAGTTATAGATAAACAAAAAATGGCAAACTCAAGAGAAATACTGTTTAGCATAGTGTAATAAGACTTGGTCATAAACAATCCATAAAATCCCTTCACATTTTAGCTCATTGTCCAATAATGCACCCAAAGGGTATAGATAGAATGGGGTGAAATGTGTTTTCATAGGGAAGATATGTATAGTCCTAAGGGAATTAATTCTTATTTTATATGAAAGAAGACAAACACAGTTAATGTATTCACTTTCTGCTCAATAAACAGTGGAGCCTGAGAGCCAGGTATTGTGCACCTATTCATAAATTTCAGAATGTGCACTTTAGCCCTGCTACATTTGGAAATAAAGCCCACTTAAAAATTCAAAAAATGAATTATTCTATATATCAGGATAGTTTCAGGGCCCACTTTTTGTAACAACATTTAATGTATTACTTCTATTCTGCTCATTCAAGCCCTTGTGATGCTAAACAGTACTGAGTTATATGTCAAACCTTCTGAAAAGACTCTGATGCAGCCACAAACTCAAGCTGCCATGTGTTCACCAGCTAAATAGTACCAAAAGACAACTAGAAAAAGCCTTGATAAAGCCATTTCTTTTTTCTAAGTATTCTAAATATTTTGACTTGCACCGTTTGATGTGAAGCTCAGTGCCTAAGCAGTTCGTTACTCCAACCTTGAAAACACATGCTAAGGGTGACTCAGTGGATGTTTGGTGGACTAGTGCATAATTTTAAAGTGAGACTGTAAGATATTGGGTTATTAGGTGAGAGAGGTGAGAGCCTTACTCAAGTACTAAACACAACCCTTGCGGGGTGAATGACAAAAGTCAGTAAATAAACATGTGCTTAACTTCCTGGTAGCTTGGCACAAAAGCAGCTAGACCTAACTTAGAGGCAATGTGTAGCATATTTATGCAGCATTGACACCATATTAAAGTGAAAACACAACACAATAAATATCCCAAAACAACTTTGACAAATATAGAAAAATTTAATAAATAGAATGACACCAAAATGACAAAAATCTAATAAGTAGAACCAGGGTTATGAGTTTTAAAAGTTTTAGATTGAAGAAATGCCTAAAAGCATAACCTACAACTCATGATCATCTGGTTGAACTAGACTGGGGAAAAGGCACAACTTCAGGCTGACAGTGATGGAGCCTGGGTCCAATACAGGGATCAGGTTCAGTCTACTGAAGAGTTTACCTTCTCACGTCCAAGTGACAAGCTGCAAGTGGAGTTTTGTGTTGTCTGTGCCACATAGAGATCATTGTTGGCCCGAGGACCAGGTCAAGCATTGTGGATGGTCACTGTTCTGGTGCGAAGAGTAGGTCATTGCTGAAGCTTTGTGTTGGCAGTCGGTGGTACTGCCGCTGCTGGCAGATGCAAAGAGCACATATCGCTGGAGATGTGTTAGTGGTCATCACTGATGAATGTTGTTGCTGTGAGGAGTCCATTTACAGTCACTAAGAGCCAAAAACGTCTGTATTTTCACCTGGAGTCAGGAAGAGTACACTCTGATTCGAGCAAAGGGTCTACGACGTGAGGGGCACGTCTTAGGGAGCAGGATTCCCTCCAACAGAGGCCAGCAACGGGGCTGAGGCAGGTCCACTTGGTGCTGTTCAGCTGGGCAGTTGCAGGGAGGCCTCTGGAAGCTTGTTAGGTCCCTGTAAGTTAAATAGAAGGTCCTGTGGATGCACTTCTGCGGAACCCGGTTTCAAGGCAAGAAGGCCCAATCTTCTTTCTTCATACAGCAGAGCAGTTCCTCGTCTGAATCTTCCACATGTAGAGGAGTGTTCTGAAGGTGCTTTTCTTATACTCAGGACCAGCCTGTGGGTGGGAGACACCCTCTTTGTCAAACATTTGGATTTGACTCCAAACGATGTAGGTTAACAAAAGGGCACACAGTCCTAGGAGTGAGCTGCATTTGTCAGTGGCCGGGCAGACAGCCCTTATTGTTCAGGAATATGGTGGGCCCAGGTGGGGCTGAGGTCAACTCCCCAGACCACCTGCACAGGAGAGGATCACCGTACCCCACACCCAAGACCCTTTTTCCTTTTATCTAGAATAAATACACAACACACCACAGAAGAGCCATTCACAGTAATGTGAACCTTGACACTGGCAGAATGGCACATTTGGTATAGGCAGAAAAATGCCTAATTTTTAAAAGTGTCATTTTCAGAAGAGTAACTTAAAATCTGACTTTGCCATTAAAGAGGATTTTGAATACAATTAAAATGATTGGATGGCTCATTTTAGGGGTAATAAGGTATCCCAGAGAGATAGCCTTATCCATTGAAAAACAACTTTAGGAGTTTTTCACTATCAGAAAATGTAAAACCAAAACACAGGTATCCACCTTTTTTAAATACCATGCACCCTGCCCGTTGAGCCTTTACAGCATACTACAGCAGTGATTTCTAAGTATTCAAAAGGCCTGGCAAAAGGTTTGTTTTGCCTGGTCAAAATGGCAATTTGGAAACTTCACTACAGGCTGCAGTGGCAGGCCTGAGATATGTTTTACAGTGCTGCTTTAGTGGGTGGTACAATGAGTGTTGCAGACCACTAGTTGCATTATATTTGGAGGCTTTGGGCATGTGTAGTACCATTTACTAGGGACTTATAAGTAGATTAAATGTCTCAATTAGGGCTAAGCCACTTTTAGGATGTTTAAAGGAGAAAGAACAAGCACTTTACCATTGGTTAGCAGTGCAGAGTCCCAATTCCAAAACAACTAGTTTAGCAAACAAATAGGGGGGGAGGCAAAAATTCTGGAGGAATATCGTACCAAGGACATTAGGTCTAGCAGACATATACACATATCACTACAAATTCTAGTTTTAGTTGCTAGATATTTGTATGCATAAATATGTTCCCCTTCATCACTGGTGTTCTTGCTACATACAGTGCAGCATACAGTAAAAATCAAAGTGCTGCCATGAGAATATTCACCATTCCATTGTTTGAAATCTCACTTGCCTTATCCCTCTTTGCCTCTTTATATGTGTGCACATCTCTGGCTAGACATTTACATGTGACCCTGCAGAGAAAGATAAATTGAACAGGACAATGTACTGGAGAAGAACAGAGACGGAAAGAGGAGAGCATAACAAGAGAAGTAGTAGAGGGAGAAGGCTAAAGAGGCAGAGATGACATAGAAAGTTAGGAGAGGGTAAATGGTGGAAGGTGAAATTAAGTATGGAGCAAAAATAGGAAGTGGAGAGATATATGAAAGAGAAGTGAGGTTAATACAGAGGTAGAGTTGTGAGAAAGAAGAGACAGTGAGTGTTAGACCTGTAAGCCTTAGATTGATTTTCTCCCAAACATTTTGCCTTCGCCATATTTTACTGATCTCATTTTTGTTGGCATTAGGATTCTGTACACATTACCATTGATAAACCGTGCTAAAATGTGTGTGCTCACTCCTTAAAACATTGCAATATTGGTTTGACTAGTTTATTTGTAATTCCCCAGCATTATATATGCCCTATGCCTGTGAATTCAATTCTACTAGTGGGCCTGCAGCACAGATTATGCCTCTCACTTATGCAGCTCTTTTAAACACGTCTCCAGCCTGCCATTGCAGCCTATGTGTGCAGTTGTAAACTGCCATTTTGACCTGACAAAATAAGCCCAGGCCTAAACCTTCCTTTTTAATACATATAAGTCACCTCACCCCTATGGTAGGCCCTAAACGGCCCACAGGGCATGGTGCAATGTATTTAAAAAGTAGGACATGAAGTATCTTTAAGTTAATTCTAAAATTTATTTTTCACTATTGCAAGGCTTACCTCTCACATAGGATGACATTGGAGAGACTTTAGTACATTTAATAAGCTGTAATTTCCAAATAGGAGCAGAACAATGTTCATGTTTGGTGTCTTCAGAATTATAATGAAAACTCCTCTTATGTAGTGAATTACAATTTTAAATTACAATTTTGAAAATGGTGCTTTCAGAAATCTGGCATTTTCCTGCCTTAGCCATTTAGTGCCTGTAGCCTGTCTCTTGGTCACATGGCTGGCTGTAGTTGGCAGTTGGGCTTTGTGTATTCCTCCTAGACAGCCACATACAAAAGGAAGCTTAGGTGGGCCTGGATGGGCCATCACTGGTAGGATGGGAAGACAGAGCTGAGCACAGGCTTACTTAAACTTGAATAGGCCATGCCTGTCTTCACACCAAGGATTGCATACCCCCTTTAAGTAACATGGAGCCAGGGGAGGTGACGCAGGAAACCTCTAGAACCCTTTCTCACTGCAAATGAGGCTCCAGATGTAAATATTGGACCTCAGACACCAACTCTTCAGTACACTTCTAGACTTGTGGAAGACCCTGAAGGAATTCTGCCTGCTGTGCTGACCTGCTGCCCTTTTGCCTTGTTTAGAAGGACTGGGTCTGTAACCTTAATCCAGGACCACCAGAGTGACTCCAAGGGCTAGTCTCTTGCAACCAGCACCTGGACTCTAACTGTGAGTCCTACCCTGTCAGGTGATGCCACCTCAGTCCTTGACCCTTGGAAGTGGGCCTGAAGATGCTCTGTGCATCCAGGAGAACCAATGCATCACCTCTACTGCACGGTGCAACCCTGAGCAGAATTGCTGAGCAGAATTGGAGTTGCCTCTGCTGCAAGGATTCCGCATCAGCATTGTATCCCACATCAGAACCACCACTGCATGATGCATTATCTACGCAGGCCCTCACATCACAAATCTCTCATGGCAGACAGCCTCAATGACAACACAATACTTTGCATTGCAGTTTCTTTGCAACCAGCTGGTGTGCTACGCATCCTGGACTCAGGACTCTTCATCGCAAGCTTCCCATGTGGACTGTCTCTTTGATGCTAATGCAGGACCCCACATCACAGCCTTCCAGCTGCCTGGAACCAATGCATCGCCTCAGCTGCATGATGCATCCTCAACTGGAGGAACTTGGAACACTAGGCAACCAGGTTTCAAGGTACTCTTGTTCAGCTGGCCGAACTTGGTCCTTGTAGCCAGCCCGTGGTCCATCGCGGTTCGCCTGAACTTTTGACTTTGTCAAGATTCGGCACTACCAGATACACACAGTTGGTGCTTTGTGTGTTTCGGTGCTGTTTTCACTTAAATCCTAAAAAGTGTATCTCCCTGGATTTTTTTTGTTTTGGTCTTGTTTCATTTATTAAAATGTACTCAATTTTTCTAATTGATGTAGGATTCCATTTGTGGTGTGTTGTCACTTTATTACTGTGTGATGTGTTGCACAAATACTTAACACATCGCCTCTGAGTTAAGCCTGACTGCTCTGTGACAAGCTGCCTGAGGACTGAGCACAGGTTAATTTAGGGATTGCTTGCCTGACAAGGATTGTGGTTCCTGTTTGAGTAGAGTTTCACCCCCTCAATCAGTAATCCAATTTCTTACAGTGAGATAGAGACCTCAATAAACACGACGGTATAGAAAGATATTTTGGTGGTTGTATGATGGATTTATGCATTCCTGCACCATGCCTGCCTTAAGAACGCAGTCACAACAGCAACCACGTCTTTACCAAGCATGCCTTTACAGCAAATGTCATTGTAAAATCATGTTTGGTAAAGGAACATGTATTAAATTGTCCCCCACCCTGCCCCCTTATGCCTGATAATATAGAATTCAGGGTAATAACCCATAACCCAGGTACCCAGGTATAAACAGTATCAGACTCAAATGGTCCCAAAGGAGAAGTGTAGCCTTTGACTTCCACAGCCACTATTTTATTTTAGAACCCCTTTAACAAGGAAATTCTTCAGACATTAAATGCAGTTTAAGTTTTGTATTCCAAAAAACAATTTCAAAACCAAAATATAATAATATCAAATATTCTCCTATACAGTCACAGCGCAGTGCAAGGTGATGAGGTGAAAAAAGTGCACTGGTGGTATATATACATACATATACATGAGGCTGAAAGAGATGGTGTGATATTGTATGGGATGTCTGTACATCAGATATCCCTATCCACATTAAAAATTAAAAAACAGTCCACATTTATGAGTTCTCTTGATGTTTTGACCCCAATAACAGATTATATTGTTACTCGTCTCTTTCCAATGGGGCTTTAACCTTGATCTGTGGCTGAGCATGGTTGTTTTGGTACCCGACTCGTTTAAATTCAACTTCACAGTCTTTGATTTGTACTAGATAGTTTGATGTATTCATGAGAAGCCTTTATAACCGAGATAATCCATGGAGAGAAGAGGAGTGCAACAATATACCCTTTGGTGTCTCCTCAATAAAAATAAAATAGCTGCCCTTACACCTGATACCATACTCTGCAATCCACCCCGCCCCAGCCCTTAAAACTGCCCCTTCCACCATCTGCCCTGAGGCCTACATTATCCAGCCCATAGCAACAAAGTAAACCTGCCCTGCTCTTAAATCTACCCAACCCCGCCCTAAAACCCTATAATCTACCCTGCCCTGTCGTAACAACTACCCAAACCCCTTGGCCCCACCCTGAATCCTAAAACCTACCCATTCTGGCCTAAAAACTACACTGAACCCTTCGCCCAGAACCCTAAAACCTACCCCACCCAGTTCTGAAAATTATCCCAAACTCCCACCCCCGCACTGAACACTAAAACCTACCCCGCCCTGCCCTAAAAGTGACCCCAACCCCTGCCCTAAATCCTAAAACCTACCCAGTCCAGTCCTAAAAATTACCCCGACTCCTCACCCCCACCCAAAACCCTAAAAATTACCCTGCCCTGTGCTGAAGACTACCCCGAACACCCACCCACCCGGCCCTAAAAACTATCCCCCCGTCCTAAAAACTACCATGACCCCCCCACCCTGAACCCTAAAATCGACCCCACCATGTCCTAAAAACTACCCGTCCCCACCAGCCCTGGCATGTACCCTAAAACCCATCCCGCCCTGTCCTAAAAACTACCTTGACTCCCCACCCTCAACCCTAAAACCTACCCTGCCCTGTCCTAAAAACTACCCTGAACCCTAAAACCTACCCTGCCTTGTCCTAAAAACTACCTGGACCCCCACACCCTTTCCCTGAACCTTAAAACCTACCTCACCCTGAGCTAAAAACTACCCCGACCCCCTACCCTGAACCCTAAAACCTACCCCACCCTGTCCTAAAAACTACCCCAACCCCCCGCCCACTCCCTGAACCCTGAAACCTACCCCGCCCTGTCCTAAAAACTACCCCGCCCCCCACCCCTGCCCCAAACACTAAGACCTACCCCACCCTGTCCTAAAAACTACCCAGACCCCCTGACCTGCCCTGAACCCTAAACCCTACCCTGCTCTAAAAACTACCCTGACTCCACCACCCTGAACCCTAAAACCTATCCTGCCCTGTCCTAAAAAGTACCTGATTCCCTCGCCCTCAACCCTAAAACCTATCTCGGGTTGTCCTAAAACCCCTCCACCAACCCCAGTCCCACTTACCCAGCCTCCACATTCCTCTCCCAGCTGTTCCCACTGTGTACGTACACCACGCATATGCATGGTGCCTTAACCAGCCATTTGACTGGTTCAGGCACATGCGTGGTTCAGGCAAGCGTGGAAATGCTTGCATGGTTATGGCCTGCGTGGTTACGTCTGCATAGTAGGCCATTTCCCTATTTAGGTGGAAGGGGTGAGTTAAAATGTAGCAGGAAGTCTAGAGAGAGAGACGTGTTTCTCTGTGTGTGTGAAAGAGACAGCAAGAGAAAGAGAGTGAGAGAGAAAAAGAGGGAGGAGGGTTGATAGAGATAGCAAAAAATGAATAAGACATTTAAGGAGGTGATGAATAGGAATAGCGGTAGAATGAGAGAAGGTGCAGAGATGAGGTAGTGAACTAATGGTGATGTAAATTAAGAGGTTTTGTGGACAGAGAGAGTTATTGTGTAGAGGAAGATTATTTGTAACAGATGTAAGGTACAGAGAGGAATGAAGTGGGCGAGAGGGAGCACTGCGGTAGAGGAAGGGCTGAGAGAGAGCTATAGAGAGGTGTGGTAGTAGATACATGTAGAGAGAGATAAAGAGGTGAGGCAAATATACCACTATGGGTGTATGAGAAGTGAGGTAGATGGAGGACAGATATAGGAAGCTCATATGGAAAAATAGCAGTGACGAACAAAGGGAGGGTTGAGGTATGAGAGTTGAGGAATAGAGGAGGGATTAAGAGTGTTAGAATCATGAAAAAGCAGTAGAGAAAGAGAAAGCTGAGTGAGGTGTAATCGGTACATTAAGAGAGAGGTGAGATAGACAAAAGAGTTCTGAGATTGAGAGAGAGAGAAAATGTAGGAAAATAAAGCTGTAGAGAAAGGGAGAGAGAGTGGCTAAGAGAGATGGGTGAGGGTAAATCAGAAGAGGTGAGGGGAAGCATGACACAGAAATGACACAGAACAATTGTTTCCCAATGTAATTGTCACCAACTGCCTGCGAGTTTGAGGTTAATACTGGGCAGCCTATGCTTGCACACAAAGGGTCAAGTTTATCAAGATTTTGAGACAGTGTAAAGTCACCACAAACTGACATAAAGATGTGCAAAGTGTTAATTTTGGATTTTGTGTCCTGGAAGATGCCTAAAAGTAATGCACATTAACTCTATGCACTGCTATTCATTACTTTGCATTAAGGGGGTTTCCCATGGGTGTACTTGGGCGCTTCCATGCTAATTCACATTTTTTGGAAGAAAAATAAAAAATATGCTTCCTTGAGGGCTCCTTGAGGCATGTGTAAAGTATGAGAATTTTATTATCACCCAATATACTGTGTCTGTGCTTCACGCTATAGCACACAAACAAAGTGGAAGTGTTTTATAGTGTTTTATTCTGGAAGGCTAATGTTCCACAAAAAGACTCTGCTATTCTCATTCACACTCACCTTCGCACTATACTGCAGAGGTGTGTATGTGGCACAAGGCAAGGCAGTGTGCTTTAGCGCCTGGGAAGAGAAGCAGTGCCATATCTTAGTGGGTACAGTGCTGTTCTGCTCTCTCTCCCTTTCACACAACATACAGCAACAACTTTATAAATAATAAATGGCCCAATACGCAGGATGTTATGTGAAATTCCCTAAAATTACACTTTTAGGCCAGGTAGTGCAATTATCCATCATTCAAGGCAAAATGTTGGTGTGAGGGCACATGAACAGCATAAACAACCAATGTGAAAGGCTGCTCTTTATGGCATTTGAGGTTTATGCAGATTGTTTATTGCTTGAAATGCTTCAAGTTCAATAAGTGCAAGGATGCAATTGGCACCATAGCATAGCGTGAAATACTGGTTTTGTATTTCCACAATTGCGTGTAATTTTTCTGATTTGTCTAATTATGCAAATGCAACTTACACTATTGTTACACACCTGTGGTGTAAACACTACTATTCCCTAACAGTTAATAGAGCGGGGACCCACAAGTTTGGCGGGACAGGGGAGCCACTGATATACGACGGTGCTCCTGTCTGCTAAACTTTAAAGACCCAGATATATGTAGTGAATAACATTGCAGACTCCATCTTAGAGTTGAATGTAAATTTATTGATAGCAGTCTACTTCAGCGTGATTCCCTTTAGCCATCCAGGAAACAACTGACTTGGTATGGTATCTTCACACCAGGGATAAATAACAGAACACTTCAAAGTGAGGAAAATCAACTTATTGCCTTAAAGGCATAACATATCTCCCTTATTTCTTTACAAAGCATGAATAAAGACCTTAAAAGTGGAATTCAAATAAAAAATATAGCAAAATAACAGAAAATGCAACACTAGATTGAGCAAATGCAAAAGTAAAATCTGAGGAGGAGTATCAATCATAGACATAATCCTCTAAATACACAGGAGGTCTGTAATGTCTCAGTGTTGGGTTCATCCCTACCGCTTACTCTCCTGTTAGATGTTCCCTTCTGTAGTGAATCCTATCTTGTTTTAATGGGAAACAGGAGTTAGCTTAGCCTTCTGGCTTGCAGGCCTGTGACCCCGTCACCCAGTGGCTTTTACCCTACTTAGCTTGCTCTGTTTTAGCACAATTATTTAATTATATCCTTCCAAGATGGCTGCATTGTTTTTAGTTTCCCGCTATCAGTGCCACTCTGCTAAGGCGTCACTATCAGCATCAGAGATAGATAAGATATAGGTTTTCACAATAGGTCCTTTCCCCCTTTTTGCTTTGAGGAATTGATTATGTAATTGCCGCCCCAAGCATGTCCTGTTATCTATTGTTTGGGAACAGATCTATGTCAAGGGTCCGAGCAGATCTGTATAAATGCACCTTACATAGACAGATAGTCAGAGGGGTTCCAACCAGATGCCATCGCTGCTATCGATGCTGCACGTCGTCTTCACGCTGACCCAGTCTTCATGTCCTCACGGTGTCTGAGCTTGAGACCTCATTCCAAGGTAACAAGGGTTGGGGGTTCTTCTCATGGACATGGCATTGGCAGATTAGGTTTATCACACCTAGCTCTCTTTAGGCTAGGGGTTAGGTTCATCATTTTAGGTTATTAGGACATATATCACATCTCATGTCATTTTATGTTATTGCAAGATGATGGGGGTCATTGTACTAATGACTCTCATTTTCACAACTCTGTTTCTTGCACTGTTTATTATCCTAATCATTGCAGCCCTTGCAATTTCTTGTTAATAAAACCTATTAAAAACGTCACTGGATCTCTATCATTGCCTGTGTTTGACTGAGATATATTGTTCGTGTGAGAAAGGGGTAATATCAGTGTAATCACGACACTCCCTGACATGTCGCACTCTTGAGTCCATGCGTAAAGGCTGCCACAAATCACCTTTTACTGTTTGGTTTTTTTTTTGTGAGGTGCTGCTTGTGAGCCGGAAGAGCTGGGACAACAGTTGCACTGTGTTGTAGGAATGGCATAGTCGCCTGCAAACATAAGTACTGTCATGCTTCAATTCTTGCCTTGGTCAAGCTTCAATTCTTCCTCTTCTGCCACATTTGTTCTTTCTAATACTACCTTTACATTCACCACCATTATGGTAAAGGGCCAACCTTGCTTCTGCATCTTTATCAACACAACACCAGTCTACAGGCAAAAGGCATGCCAACCGGGAATATAGTGAGTATTGTATTGAAATTCTCTGACAAAGACTTACATTTACACAAGGAAACCTGCATTCAATAGTCTGTCTAAAATCTGTTTAGAGCTTGATTGTGTTCCTGCACTGTTTCATCAAAATATGTATTGCATCCTGAAAATAAATTATGCTGAATAGCCCTCGAAAACCTCAGACATTATGCACAGGTAAACACGTGCCATGGTTGGCAACCCAAACAGCATCGTTATAAATGTAAATGTTCCTTCTATAATGGGGAATTCCATCAGATCTTTAAGGTCTTCATGTAAACAAATATGATAGTATGGATTCTTCAAATTTAGTTTTGGCAAGGATTTTTGCCCAGACAGCAGCAAAACCAGTTCATTAATGTTGAGTAAGTGGAAATTGTCAGTGACAATATTTTGATTTACATTCCTTATGTCTACACAAAATCTTAAGTGACTATCTGCCTTTTAAGTTATTACTACAGGCTACACCCACCTCAAGACTTCTACTGATTGGATTTTCCTTTCCTGACTATTTCATCCAGCGTCTTTTTGGTTTCTTCCCTGGCTGCTACTGGAACTGTTGCATTCTGTGCTTCATTGAGACAGCTCCAGGCTTAACAACTATTTTATGCACATATCCTTGACCTAGTCTTCCCTGAACGCACTCATCGCTCCTCTGAGTATATCATCAGTGCTCATCTCATTTCATCCACCACTATTTCTTGGTGGGAAGCTCTCAAATTGATGACAATATGAATTCATATTGAAGCATCAAACCAAAATACTGGTAGCCCTTCCGTTGCAATATAAACTTTGCCCTCAAATACTTTAGTAATGAACTTTATAGTGGGAAGGAAGTACTGTAATATCTCATTTTCTTTTCCCCTGATTTCCACTGGAGAGCTGTGCTTTGGAGATAATAACACATCAGGCCTTTCTCTCACAGTCAAACTTGAGGGGACAGTGGTGTACATTGACCAGAATCACAATATAAGCTCAATATTGTCCCCTTGAACCTGAAAGGTTGCTTTTGGTCTAAACTTCGTCCCCTTGTGCCCTTCATCCTGACCAAAACTTAAAATGCAATCAGATGCTTTACCGTTATCCAACTCCGCCATGACAGCTACTCTCAATCTGTTATTTTCTCTGCACAAACATGAGAAATGGACTCTTGTACTCCTTGTTAATTGTGCTGGTGCTGGTATCTCAACAATTCTATCTCCGGGGCCAACAGCTCATCAGTTTCTTAACAAGAAATCCCTGCTTAGATCGGGATGATGAATCTTTTTTTGTCATTGACGGACATAAGAAAGGAGATATTTATTCAAATATGGTCATTTCAGATAATTATTATGTCTATTTTAGTCAATGATGTGATTGGAGGTTGTCAGGAATCCGCAGAGTGCCTCCTGCATAATCTGTCAGCATTCTCAAGGGTCAGAGTTTAATCATGTCCTTATTTAGGTTTCCCCTGCGTTTGCCAAGCATTGACTTTTATGCCATATTTACTGTATGTTTACTCTTGCATTTGCCAATGCTTGTTTGTGTTGGAAGCAATGCTTATTTGTTTTTTCCTGGAGTTAGCTTGCTGTGTAAGCCACATATTTATGAAGGTGCACAGTTTTGTTGTGTGGCTCGTTGCTAGGAAACCTTCCAGGTTGCTCCTTCAACCCGTGGTCTTTTAGATGTTCTCCTGATTAGCTATAAATAGCCAAGCTGAGCGTATCTCTGCGCTTGGCTTTTTTCCCAGTTCCAGCTCCAGAGTCGGATCATCTCCAGCATTGGCAGCCTGTCTGATCTTCAATGACCTTGCAAACTCTTTACACCTGACACCATCTGCGTTTGAACTTTAAAGCTAAGTGAAGCATTTTTACTCAGGGGCATTTTGCTTTTAAACGCTCTACTCTTTGATTTTCTACTAGCAAAGCACGCTTTCTCTGGGGCTTTTCAAAGTGGTTGTGTATATTCAACTTTGAATGATTCAGAACATGTATGGAACTTGCTACTGAACGGACTTAGTGAATCATTGTAATTTTGATTTAGGTATCTTGGATCTTCACTGAGGTGCAACGAGACCTCCAAACCATCTGTTTCTTTTCTGTTATAGTTATACTTATTATTTCTGATGTATGTTGGAATGTGTAGTGAATCTAAATCAGTGCACTCTGCAATAGTTGGGCAGTTCTTTTAATATTGGTATGATAATATTTGATGAAGAGTACAGGCAGCACAACAGACTATATTGGTGCTTTTAGTAAAGAACACTGAAAGTGCAAGAACTGCCCTGACAACATAAGAATCAGAAGCAGAAAATGGATTTTCATTGGCAACATAGAAACCTAGAGCCACTTCCAGTCATAGATACAGGGAAGAGAGAGCAATTCTTCAGTGAGTTTAAAGGTGAATGTGCATGTATTTATTTATCTGGTTGTATGTTACTAAATTTGATGTCATCAATTGATTGTTCATGTCACTCCTACACATTTTCTTCCACCTCTCACTCAGAACTTACTCCCACGGTGACACTGACATGAACGACCTGCACTCCCAATGATATTGGGCACCCGGCTGGACCTGGCGGCATGTCAAAGCAGTGTTTGTCTCTTTCTCTTCCAATCACCCTTGCCTTTTGTGACACCTGCCAGGACTCCTGTGTCACCAGTAATGCTGAGAGGTGTACTAGGAGGTCGGGGCATCTCATCACCCCTGCAGACATCCTGCTTTTCAGGTGAGTGGCCGCACCTTGACAGAGGTGAATTAAAGGATTTTATTTTTAAATCTCATTAGTCATTGATCTGTATTTGTCATCAGATATCAATCATTTAGGCTTAAAACATCAATGATATTTTAATTCATTAAAAGGTAAATATTAATTTCAATAAAAAATGCAGTCAATAACACCATGCAACAAGCATGTTCCATAAAGAGACTCCTTATTATATATTATAAATTAATATGCATTAGGGAAAAATAAAAAGGTTCCAGTTCAGATTCTCATTAAAAGTTTCCGATGAGAGAAATCAAAGCATAAGCATGAAGCTTTTGCACAAGAAGCTGGAAAGTATTCTCAGCTACATTAACAACAAATCATTCGAGAACATGCCTCTCGTGAAGAAAAGCATAAACACTCAAATAATGAACCTCCAATTGGGGGAAGGAGTCCTAGGATCTGTCTCTGTGTACGCTTTCACGAACAAATTAAAAATATATTGCCCTTCCTACCCTTGTGTGCTTGATAGCACAGTTTTTTCTTTTAAAAAGCAAAAGCTATTAAGTAGTTGTCAAACATTTTGTAAGAAATGTGATTATTTGTTGCAGGAGGTAAGAACCCACTTCAAAGAACAATCACAATTCTTGTCAGAAGTCAGTCACTAAATAAAACTTGTAGTCCGGCACAAAGCAGTCAGGCTTACCTTGGAGGCAATATGTAAAGCATTTATGCAGTACTCAAATAGTAATTATGTGAAAACACAACACTGGAAGAATCCCAAACCAAATTTGAAAAATAAAGTAATTGTTAAAATCTAAAATGATACCAAAATGACCAACATTCAGTCATTAAAAGAGTTATGTTTTTAACGTTTTAGGTAACAATAGTGCCAAGCGAGAAGCACCTACTGCGGGTATCTGGTCTCAATGGACAAGAACAAAGTCACAAGTTCAGGCTAATTGTGATGGTGCGCAGGCTAGGTACCAGACCAGATTTGAACTGGGAGTTGTACATTCTGCCCTTGGAGTGGGGGCTGCACAGAGCTGCAATGCAGGACTGTGGTTTGGGTCCATGAAGCTGCTGCTCAGGAGGTGCATAGTGCTGTGATGCAGGGCACTGTGTTGGGTCAGTTGAATCCGCCTATCAAGAGCTGTGCAGTGTTGCGATGTGAGGTTCATTGTGCCTCTGCTTTGGGTCTGTTGAAGCTGTCAATCAGGAACAGGGAGGTGCTGCAGGGCTCTGCTCTACATTGTGTTGCATCGTATATGGTGATAGCTTCAGTTAGGCATGGAGAACTGCACTTTGACTTCAGCCAAGGATCTAGGACTTTGAGGACAGCACTTGGAGGGGGTGGGTAGGACTCCCACAGAGGCCAGCAAAGTGGACTAGGTCAGGTCTAGTTGGGACTGGTCAGCTGCAAAGTAGGAAAGGGATCTGGAAGTTTGTTGTGTCCCCGTAGCTCAAATAAGAGGTCAGCCAACTGACCCTTGCAGTCCTTTTTGGGTTCCTTGGATCAAGACAAGCAAATCCAATCTTTCTTCTACAGGTAGCAGGCCAGTCCTTCTTCTGATTCTTCTCAGTTTCAGGAGAGTTCTGTAGTCAGATTCTGAAGGTGCTACTTTTATACTCAGTGCCAGTCAGTGAGTTGTGGTCATCTCTTTGTCTAACCCTAACACTGGTTCTGGTCAGTTCTTCTCTTTTTTTTGGATGTGTTGCCAGTCTGTCTAGTGAAACAGAAGGTAGGCAGGCCCAGGTGTGAAGTGCATTTGCCAGTGACAGGGTAGGCGTTCTCTGAAGTCAGGAAGGTGGTTGAGTACAGTCCTTAGGCTATTCTTTGAAGTTCAGAAACAGGTGGGTACAGCCCCCCAGATCAGTTCACTCAGGAGAGGAACACTACACCTAGGTCCTTTGTCCACTGCCTGTAAGGAATAAACATCACACCACAGAAGAACCATTAATAGTCATGTGACCCTTGACACTTATAGAAAGGCAAATTTACTTTAGACAATAAAATGCTAACTTTCTGATAGTTGCAATTCCAAAATATTAATCTGAAATCCCACTTTACCATAAAACAGGATTTTCAATTATGCTTAAAATGATTAGACAAAGTATCTCTCTAACTGGTCCCAAACTAAACTTATCACTTATAAATTGTAATAAGGTAATAATTTAAAGTAGTATTAGTCTAAGGACAGCTAGCCTTACTGCTGTGAAAAACAGCTTTGGGGGGGGTTTCACTGTCAGGAAATGAAAAACATGAAATATACATCTTAGTTTTAAAATGCAGCCACCCTGCTTTATGTTCTGTTAGGGCCTACTTTAGGAGTGACTTATAAGTATTAAAAAGGATGGTTTAGGCCTGGCAAATGTTTATTTTACCAGGTCAAAATGGCAGTTTAACACTCCATACAAAGGCTGCAGGGCTAGGCCTAAGACATGTTTTGCAGGGCTACTATAGTGGGTGGCAAAATGAGTGTTACAGCCCACTTGTAACATTTGGGGTCATATGTACAAGCCCTGTGCACCGCCATAGCGCTGCCATAGTGCAATTTTTCTGATGCTTAGGCAGCGATTAGGTGGCCTTTCCACTGCACCAGAGTTACAAAGTGGCACAATGCATGCATTGTGCCACTTTGCAATTCCTTGCGCCACATTATGCCTGAGCCAGCCATAATGTATGCAAGGGGGGCATTCTGATGCAGGGAGGCCCGAACAAATGCCACAGTGAAGTTTACTAGACTTCACTGCACCATTTTTTCTGGCATTTTTACTGCCTGCTCAAGGCAGGTGTTAAAATGACGCACCCACTAAAATCAACGGGCCTCCCTGTGCTTTGCTGCACTAGCGTCAAAATTTGTGACGCTAGTGCAGCAAAACGCCACAACGGCATCAAAAATTCTGACACTGTTGTTGTAGCAACCGCCATGGTGCTCAGTATTATAAATACGACGTAACCATGGTGTTGTTAGGTGGGGCAAGGGCGATGCAAGAGATATGCCCCTTAATTAGCATGCTCTGAGTACATTTAATACCATATACTGGGGACTTATCAGTAAATTAAATACTTGTATCAGGTGTATACCAATTTTACCATGTTTGTAAGCGAGAGCACAAGCACTTTACTACTGATTAGCAGGACTAAAGAGTGTAGAGCGCTAAAGCCAACAAAAATGGGTTCAGCAAAAATAGAGTTGTAAAGGAAAGAATCTGGGGAAATACTATGCAAAGGATGGACATTTCTAACATATCAATCCAGTCCTCCCATTGAATGGGTGGAGGATCTTGCTGTGCCAGGGATGGAGGAAGAGCAATAACAGAAGAGTATTACCTAGTGGCAGTATTCACTGTTAGTATTGTAGAACCATCTAATACAAAGTTAAATACAGTATGCATTGTAGAGAATTACCTCTTTTTTGTAAACCAAAGCCCTTTATTGTTTATGCTTTATGGTGCCTTCCTCTAACATTTTAGGTGATTTCATTGGGTGGGTCTCGTAACAGGAGACTCTAGGGGCAATAAAGCATGGAGAGAGGAAAGACATCCTTGTTTCAGAGAATTGTTTACTATTTGTTTATGTGAGTACACTGCATCTGTATTAATTGAGCATCAAGAGAAACAGTGAAAGTTGTTGTTTAAGGGTCTGCTGTAGCTGCCTGTGGTCCCCGGCACTGGGCCTCAAGAGCGCGTCTCACTTTAATCCGCACTGCACTGTAAAGTGGAAGAGTGTACTTCCGCCAGTCTCTGGAGCACATCTTACTTCTAACAGAGTTCGCAGGAACACAGTGTACTCTCCCTCAGAGCATCAGAGACACTTGGAACACAGCAGGGGAGGCTTGAGTACACAATAACGATAATTTGGCAGCTGAGACAGTAAATTTTAATCCTGTCTCAGCAGCAGTCATCAGACAAAGTACACTCCTAATCCTTAATGAAGTAAGGACTAATGTGTGTGGAGGTCACACACAAAGAGACAATGATGTAAACAAATTATCATTGGCTTCCATTAGTTTAACCCAACCGAAGTAACCTCTAGGTCAGAGGAACTAATTATCCTGGTAAAATAAATATGGTCTATGGCGTTGAAACAAAGATTTTACTGAATAGTCACTTATCTAAGAATGGTGTGATGATGTGATGAGATGTCCACTAGAGAGCAGAAAACCAATAGAGTAAATGTAGCCAAGAAGGTTCATGAATCACTTCGCAGGCTGCATGGCTGGCAGCTCATCCCCATATTGCAGTGAATAATGCTGCAGACTCCAGGGAAATGTGGAATGTAGATTTATCTGTAGCAACCTGCTTGAGTGTGATTCTCTTCAGCCACCCAGGAAACAATTGACTTGGCATGGAACCTTCACCTCAGGAATAAACATCAGAACACTGTTGAGTGAGGCAATTCAACTTCATTCCATGGAGGCATAACAACTTACTAATGCTTTGTATCAAGTTTGCGTTACCTTTGTAACACAAATATGATGCAAAGTGTTGTGGTGGAATTTACAATCCAATGCAAATCGCAATGTGGAGTGTAAACCTGCACAATATATTGATATGGCGTCAATGGGCTGGTCCATAGATGGTGCACAAACATTCCCTTGAAGCTACCCATGTGTTTTGAAGCAAAGCCCTATCTACAAAAAACTGTAGACAGGAATTTGCATCAAAATCCGGTGCCTCCTCCCTGAGGCAGGCATAACAAGCAGAAAAGTGTTAATTTCTCTTTGTTTTTTTTCTCACTTTGCATGTGTGCTGTATTGTGCAGCACACGTACAAAGGGGACAACAAGATAAAGCATAGTTTTTGTACTGGAAGGGACCCCTTCAAGCACCAAAACTATGCTTCCTGCAATGCAGACGCCCTTGCTCTATGGTGCAAAAGTGTCTGTGAGGATGCATGGTAACCAAAAGTACGCCAGCATAGGGATAGAGCAAAACAGTATCATGTCTTAGTTTACTATGACGCTGATCTACTCTCTCCCATTTGCGCAATGCAACACAGCAACTTTAGTTGCTGCTCTGTGTTGCTTGATTTCTGTGTAATTGTGGACCTAAATGAGATTATAAGTCATAATATAGGGTTGTTAGCAAACCATGAGTCTACCTAGCCCAGATCCTTGTCAAGAAGTCTAACTGCTAAAGACTACAGGGTGGGGTCACCAGTGCTGGACCTCACCAACTTCACGGCACAACATGCGTTTTCATTGAGATGCATCATGTATTCAAAATTAGGGACTTTAGGGAACAGGGTCCTATAAGCGGTGCCAAGAGGAAAAACTGTAAAGGAACCTCAGATTAAAAAGCAAGAATGGAGGAGAGCATGTGCTGGAGAGCAACAAGACAGCCCCTGCTATTTGAGCCCCAGTCATTCCTGGAGCTGCCGGACAGTTTTCCGCCGCTTCACCCCCTCATTGCAACAAGTATGTGGCAGACTCTGAGCAGCAGGGGCGTGGTGTGGTAAGTTTCCAGACCTTTTCATGGTCTCATTCAACATTGACCCACGCCATTTTATGCAGATTATTCCAGCTGCCTTGGGAGCGTGCTGTGGCATACTTCCTACACCATCTGTCGGAGGGAAAATAGACTTCTTTATATTTTCACAATGTATTGACCTTCACTCCAGAACGGTTTTACACATTTAGCAGTGCAATATTTGAGGCATTTATTTATATATGCTCGCATTCATTTCTGGATTATTTCTCATTGTCATTCCTCACTGGAAATGTATTTGCAGCACATGTATTCATTTTCCTCGCTTGTTCTTATTGGTGCTCTTTATTTTTCTCATCTGAATAACACGATCAAATATTATCCTGCATTTTGCCTTCACCATTCATCATGGACCCTCCGGTACCATCCACATCTAAGCATTTTAATTGCCTATCCCCTTCTCTGCTCCTAGGAAAGAACTATTTGGAAATATCAACATGAAGGCACAAAATGACCCACTTTTTCCCTCTAAGACTCCTTTGCCTCTCACTTTAGGTGACCTTATGGATGAAATCAGGAACGTGAAACTTTTTGTCATGGAAACAGATGTTACTCTTCAGAGGCTAGAGGAGACGTGGTCCAATCTGGACTGTAGAGTATCTGATATTGAACAACTGATTAGTGATACTCAAGATGATATGGCATGTGTGGATCTCATGTCTAAGGACATTTTCTAACTTAATAAACATTCAGTAGACTTGGAAAATCACAATTGGTGCAACAACCTCAGAACCTACGACTTACCTAGAGACCTTGAGGGATTGGATATGATTACCTTCTCTTAATATACTATTCCAAAACGTGTGGATCTAAAGGATTGCTCTACCCTCAGCATTCAAAGAGAACACCTCATTGGCTCACCATCCAAATGCATGGCTGTCTGCCTACAAGGTGTAGTTGCCTTTTTTCTGCAATACTCAGATCTAATCAGAGTGCTCTCAGCCTCTAAACTATACAAACAATGTGGTCTGGCCTCAGGGTTTTCATCATCCAGGAAGTAGCTCCCTCAATGGCTCTCAGACAGAAGGAACTCCTGGATCTGCGCCCAGCCCTGTTATCTTTGAATGCATGCTATGGTCTTATACATTCTTGCCTCTTTAAAGTTACATACAAGAGCAATCCCATATTTTTGAAGACCCAGAAGACTTGAAAAAATGCATTCATTTGAATAAAGGAGAGGAAATGAATCTTGGCACCAATTTCCCTCTCTGCAAGTCCTCGCACTAGCTCCCCTCGCTGCAGTTAAACAGGTCTCCTGACCCTCCTCTGTGTGCCATTGCTGTATCCTCTGTTGTTGTGCAGCAAGCCAGCACACTGTGCCGCTCGCTTCTTGACATTTTTCTCATTGCTACCACTTCCTGTCACCCAACTCTGCTCCCTCCTACCAGAACCAACTTAATGGAAGCCGCAGTACAACCCCATTGAGCAGGTCCTTGCACCAGCTCCCCTTGCTTCAGTCCAGCAGGTCCCCCGGGCCCCTCTTTGTATGACATTACTGCTCATTTCACTTTCCACCACTTGCTGCACCTGCCCCTTCTGCACCCTTCACTGCTTTTTTGCACTATTGTTCTGTGTGTGTTCTGCTCAGCATAGCCTTTGTTCTTGTTAAACATAGTGTCTATGTCAGCCCACTGTTCCTGTCAAGCTGAGCCCTTAACATTGTATTCTGCTTTGTTGTTTCTTTTGCCATTTACAAGTTTAATTTGACTTGTATTTGAGTTGTTTTGATTACTGTATCCTCATTTGCTGTGCCGTTAGCCTGCTTGCTTCCCTCTATTTTTCTCACTGCTCCCGCTTCCTGCCACCCAGCACCCCGCCCTCCTTCCAGGACCTAGTTAATGGAGGCGGTTGTGTGCAGCAGCCAAAGGTATGCCAAAGGCAAGCCACTCTGTACCCTTCCATGCCTGGATCAAATCCAGCACCAGGAACCCTGGCCCTCTAGTCACCCAGAGATACACCACTGCAGTTTTCTGAGAGCTGAATGCCAGATGCAGCTCCAATAACTGCTGCATCGCATCTCCTCTATCAACAGTAGGACCTTTCACCTGCCTCTGCTGTTTCTTTGCCTGCAACTCAGGACCTCCCGCCACCACAAAAAGCTGCATCACATCCACCTCGCTGACCTCAACCACCCCAGAACTACTGCAAAGCCTCTTGCTCAATGTCTGATCCCTCTGCAAACACAACACCATCACCACCCTCTCCCCGACATGATTTTTATCACAGAGACTTATCTCACCCCCTCTTCCACCACTACATCACCATTACAACACCCAATGGCTACAAGATGACACACTGGGATCACACCAACAAACATGGAGGAGGCATCGCCATCATACACAAAGAAATAATCCGCTGCACCATCACCGGAGATGACATCACATCAATCCTGGAACTTCCCAACTTCCAATTCCACACCGATGGCAGAACGACCATCAGAGGCACCCTCGACTACAGACCCCTCAGGACCATTCTGTGGCTTCTGCAATGCCATCCCCCAACTTCATTGCCCCACTAGCTATTGATTTCAAGCACTACATCTTCCTCTGTGGCCTCAACTTCTATCTAAATAATCTCAAAGACACTAAGGGGCATATTTATACTTTTGGATACAAAACTGCACTAACAAAGTTTTGCATCGAAAATCTTAGCACCGGCTTGCGCCATTCCTGAGTGCCAGCCGGGTGCCATATTTATGGAATGGTGCAAGCCGGTGCAAAGGGTGAGCTAGGGTAAAAAAAAATGACGGTAGCCGGGTGGGGCTGGCGGTATGGGAGAAGGGGGTTTTGCACCAACAAATTACTTTAGGCTGGTTAGAGACAAAGAAAATGCCTCTAAAGAGCCTAGCATCATTTTCTGACGCAAAACCATCCATAACACATGCCCACCACTCCAATGGCCAGCACGGGGAACAGTGTCCCCTGGGCATGGGCATTTCACCCTCAGCCATGCAGGGGGCCCCAAGTTGGGCCCCAATGGCACTTAATTTTTTTTTTTAATGACTTACCTATACTTACCCTACTTACCTGGGTTGGGGTCCCCCATCCTCTGGTGTCCCTCTGGTGTAGGTTGGGGTGTCCCTGGGGCTTGAGGGGGGCACCTGTGGACCCATTCCATGGTGTTTAACCATGGAATGGGTCCACAGGTCTCTTAACAGCTGGTCTGACCCATGCGCTAAATATTGGAGTAAAACAAGCTATGCACCATTATTTAGCCCCTCCTCCCACCCTTGCGTCATTTTAGCATGGAGGGGAAAGTATAGGGATATGGGGTTAGCACCAATTTTAGATGGGAACACCTACCTTGCAACTCATTGACACTTCGGTCTCCAACCCGGCGGCCGTCACTAGACCACCGGCGGTATCAGGACCCTGCATACCGCCATGGATTTTGTGGGGTTTTGTACTGCAACAAAATCCATGGCGGTAGGCACTATCAGTGCCAGGGAATTCGTTCCCTGGCACTGATTGGGGTCTCCCCCTCCCCTGAGTCCTCCCCCAACACCCACAACCCCCCACCACCCTCCAAAGGTGGTAGGGGTAGGACCCCCTCCCTACCCTCCCACACCCACAGAAACCCCCACACACACACCCCATACGCATGCTCACACCACTCACACACATACACGCACACATACATGCACACATACATACACGTCACAATTCCCATACACACATTACACCCCCTGCATGCATACACGCACTCACACAACCCCTCTACACACTCACACGCACAACCCCATGCACGCACACGCCACCCCCCACCCCTCCACCCCCCACCCCTAACGGACAATCACCTTACCTGTTCTGGTGATCCTCCGGGAGGGAACGGGATCCATGGGAGCTGCTCCGCCTCCAGCACCCCGTCACCAGAACACACCCACGCTGAATACTGGGTCATATTACGATGGGCGGTGTTCTAATGACGTGGCTGTGACGGTGGAGCAGCCTCCACTTCAGAGCGAGGGCGGAGGGCTGCCAGCAATCATGTTATGGTTGGCGGAAGACCGCCACCGCTGGCGGTCTTCGGCCCGGCGGAATCTCAGTGGTCTTGGAAAAAGACCACCAAGGTTGAAATGAGGGTCATAGTAATGTGTTCTATATGTTCTGACAGTGAAATATTGCTAAATTCGGTTTTCACTGTTGCAAGGCCTGTCCCTCTCATAGGTTAACATGGGGGCTACCTTTAAATATGATTAAAGTGTGGATTCCCTTTGGGAGCGGATGGACATGTGGAGTTTGGGGTCTCTGAGCTCACAATTTAAAAATACATCTTTTAGTAAAGTTGATTTTAAGATTGTGTGTTTGTAAATGCCACTTTCAGAAACTGGGCATTTTCTTGCTTTAACCATTCTGTGACTCTGCCTGTTTGTGGATTCCCAGTCTGGGTCAGACTGACAGTTGGGCTGTTGTGAATTACCCCTAGAGAGTGACACAAAGGGAGCTGGGGTGTATCCTGCATATCCAGATGAGCCATCTGTGCTAGAGTGGAGGGAGGAGTGGTCACTTATACCTGAATCGGCTGTGCCTGCCCTCTCACAATGCAGTCTCCAACCCCCTGGTGTGTGCCTGGGGCCTGGTCTGGGCAAGGCAGGATCTTATGAACAACAGAGAATTTCCTTTGAAGTTTGCCTACTTCAAAGGCAGAATGGGGTATAAGTAGTGGACCCAAAACCCCAGACTTTTAGATCACTTCTGTAACCAAGAGGAACCTCTGCCAAGGAGAAGAGCTGAGGAAAAGTGCTGCCCCTGCTTGTTACTGTGCTTTGTTGGGCTATCCCACGGTTGCTGCTTCTACCTGTGAAAGGATACAAAGACTGGACTTTGTTGTGCATTCCTGCTTCAGAAGAATCTCCAGGGGCTTGAACTGAGCTTGTCTCCTGCTTTGAAGTCTCAGGGCCTTCAAAGACTTCCTCTGCCAGCACCTGGACTCTCTGCTGAGACTCCTGCCCTGCCACGTGGTGTTCTATCCAGACCCTGGGCCCTTAAAGGTGAAGTTGGCAGAACAAGAACTGAAATCTACACACAGAAGTCCGTGCTGGGAAATTTTTGATGCACCATCTGCAACGTGACTGATAAAAAATCCGCTGCAGTCTTCGAGGCTAAAATCAACGCTCCACCTGCATCACATCAGGGAGATCGACGCATCATGGCTGGAGAAACGACGCACAACACTCACTCGAGGCTGCTGATAACGATGCAACGTAGCTGGAAGATCGAGGCATTGTGGCTGGAGAAACAACGCACATCAATTCCTTGCGGCTGCTAACGATGCAAACCCTCACGCAGCACGGTTTTCTAACACCGTGCGACCAGATTTCTCATGCATTGCCCATGGGTGTCAAAGTCATCCTGACTCTGCGCGGATCCGAAGTGCCTCGTCTGCAAATCGACGCATCGCTCTCTTGCAAGGGAGAAAAACAACACATCGCCGACCCAACCGGAGATGAAAGGACGCACAGCCTCCCTTCTGAGGAAGGAATCAATGTATTGCTGACTTTTCCAACGCACGCTCACCCGTGTGGCTTTATTTTGATGTAAACCAAGTACTTTGTGCAAAATCATCGTTTCCATTGTTTTCTATGGAGTAAGGCTCTTATTCATTTGAAAATTCATATTTTAACTTGCGTATGTTGGATTTTTGTCAATTTGGTCTTGTTTGATTTAGATAAATGTTGCCTATTTTTCTAAACTGGTGTGCTGTCCATTTTGTAGTGTTTGCACTGTGTGTGTTGGTACAGATACTTTCACGTTGCTTCTGAGTTCAGCTTGCCTGCTTATGCCAAGCTACTAAAGGGGTGAGTGGGGGTTAACCAGATGTGTTTCTCCTTTGCCCTGACTACAGTGATGGTCCTTGCTTGGACAGTGGGTAACCTGACTGCCAACCAAAGACCCCATTTCTAACACTCAACCTCGACCAAATGCTTAAGTATTAGATACTTCTCTTCTTTGCAAGAAACTGTACTGTATAATATGTCAACAATTAAGCAAAAAATGTTCTCCCAGTGGTCACTATTATTTTTATCATGATGAGGTCAATTAGGTACTTTTGAGATGGTATTGTTGCCTATAGTTACTTTGTACCTGTCCATGTTACCGGTTTTTCAATCCTTAAATAGTTCTTTGAGGACATTTTTGTGCCAAGGTAAGAAAGCATACATTTCCTTGCAAAAAAACATCAACTACCTAATTTCTCCAACTTTGACAAATATTATTCTGCTTACACTCTGATGTAAATTTGGACCACTTTACATGAGGATCCTGAATCCCTCCCTACCATTTGGCACTGGCTTGAATGTTCTATTTACTCCCCTTTCTCTTTTCATCATTTGGTCCACATTTCACAGCCTCTCAAATTTTTTTCTTCGCTATAGAATTATATTTTGGAGAGACACAGTGAGCCAAGTCTTGTCTCTTTCCGGTTTCCTCTCCTTTTCTACATTTCAGGCTTAATTTGGGTTAGCCACCTTCTCCCTTCCAAATTATAAATGCTTTAAAGCCTCCTGTTTACAATTACCTTCATTAATTTCATTCTCAATAAAAATTTCAGGCACTAATTCTCCTCAATTCACTTTCACTGGTCATATTAAAGCTTCTTGTTTTCACAAAAATGTTAATAACTGCCTTAATCACCTTAATAACCCATTAGACAGACCACAAAGCAATCTCGAAACCCACTAGGAAACTGATCTACAATACTCTATCTCAGTACAGTCTCGTCACAGACTTTGGGCTTAGTAACATACCACCTCTTGTTCTGCCAGCACAACATAGACATAATTTTTCTTTTCTAACAGGCTTTGCCTCACTCCCTCCTTCTTAAACGAGTACAAACTATAACTAACAGGTCTTACGTACCTACCTCCTTCTTATACCAGTACAAACCATCTATTCATAATCACTGTTGGACCTGTAAAGAGAATAGGGATATTATTCATATGGTTTTTTTGATTGCCCCCTATTGCCCACTTTTGGACACAAGTATGGGCCATCCTCAAAGACATTTATTCAATTTCCTTTCTTTTTGATAAATAACATATTTTTCTTGGTGGTTCCGCCACTTTATGGCATAACGCTGTTATGACGGGGAAGTCTGTTGGCATGTCAATTGTCATTGCTTTACAGGTCATCACTGCCAGCTGGAAGAGCATGCTCTGTTATCCTCACAGATCAGACTGTGCTAAAGTCACTTCAACACAACACACCAACTAATTAAATCAAATGAGATATTCTATGGATGCCTCTTTCGTCTTTTCTCTCTAAACAACCACTTACTTTCCATGCTGTTAATCATCAGTTTGAACCCACATAATCTATTTTGACTTCTTTCATGGTTACTGATTTTCAATATGATACAGTTGTACCTCATGTGACTTCTACATACCTACACCTATATAGCTTTATTCCTTTCCCTTTCATTTGATTTATTTTTTCCCTCCATCCCTTCCCTCTGCCTTCCTCCAACCCGTTAGAAACATTAGAGAATGCTTGGTTAGGTTACTTATTGTTCTCTAAAATATCCACTTACTGGATTCGCATATAGGTACCTCTGGTATCAACCATTGTTTCTGGTTGAGATATAATGACAGTTTTAATTTACTTTATTCATCTTATTTCATTTATGTTGTACTTATACTGATGTAAACTTCACAATTGTCAATAAAGTAGTTTTGAATATAAAAAAAAGGAAGAATGGCACTGCCAGCACCACTGCTTTTCTGATGTGCTGGATTTTTTCCCCTACAAGAACAAGGCTGCAACAGTTCCATGCCTGAGTGTGGAGCTTTGTTAGGGCTGGCGTTAGCCACGACCTTTTGATTTTACTAAAATAAGTATAATATACCTACATTTAGGGGCTTTCAGCCACCTCTCTTCCTCTGTATGTCTGTTGTTGTGCATTTCACATTTTGTTTCAGCCCACTATAGCATAGAGCATGGGGGCGGTGAGTCAGCCTATCGAAGCCACTAGTTAACTACACTTTGAGTGACTGCATTTTGCTCCATCATGAGGAGCACAACCACACATAAGCTAGTTCCCTTCAGTGACAGTGTTTCTATTTTTCTCTATAATTACTTTCGTGTTGCCTTTGTGTTTAGAGCCTAATGTGATAGCAGGGTGTTTCTGATGCACACTCCATTTTTCTTAGATGCCATTTCCTGCCAGTGCTGTTGTAAATTACTTTTAGAGTGTTTTGCTTTTCTGACTGCTGCTATTTCAAAGCATACCAGATCAGATTGTATACATTTGAAACTGTTCTGTATTGTTATCCTCTTTTTACTTTTTTCTCTCCTTCCTTCTTTCCATTTTCTTTCCTAACTTCTTTCTTTCTTTCTTCCTCTTTCATTATTTCTCTCTTTCCTTTGTTCTCTCTTTCTTCCTCTTTCCTTCTCTCTCTTTCCGTCTTTCTTTCACTTTTTCCCTTCCACCCGCTTTTTTTCTTTCTCCTTTTTTGCTTTCTTTCTCACCTGCCTTCTTTCTTCCCTTGTTTCTTTCCTTGTTGCTTTCTTTCTTTCTTTCCTTCCTTCTTTCTTTATTTCTTTCTATCCTCCTTTTTTTTTTCTTTCTTTCAGGCAAGGGGCTTGTAGCCAATGCCAGGCTAATTGACATTTTTAGGTATGTGTTAGCCAAGGTCTTTTGATTATACTGAAATGATGTGTATAATGTACTTATTTATAGGGGTTTCAGCCAGAGTTCATCCATTGGTCTGTGGCTGATGTCATTTACATTTTCTTCCACCCACTCCAGCATTCCTTAAGGGGTAATGTATCATCAGTCCACTTCGGCCACTGGCTGACTACACTACGAGTTAGATCATGTCACCCTTTCACATGGAACACATCCACACACAAAGCAGATTGCTTCAGTGCTAGGGAGTCTAATGTGTGATTTTTAGATTGAGTTTGGGGCCGGCATATTACAAAACAATGAAATTGAGCAAAAACATGACAAAACTAAATAATTGCCAGGAGCCTGGAGGCTAATGCAAAGCCTTTTGGCTTTGTCAATGCTTGTGGAGAAGTGTGGCTCAATGGTTAGAGCGGCAGACCCTGATGCAGAAATCTGACCGGGGACCAGGGTTCAATTCCCGCCTTGGCGGGTCTTGGGCTCAATTTCCTCTGACCTGATAATTCTCGCATTGGTGCCTAATCTAATTCATGGGTCCCACTCTGTAACTCTGGGCAATAGCTTGCTTAATCTCCACAACGGCCCCCAACAGTGCTGGGATGCCTGGCTTCACCTTGGAGGTTGCCCAGGAGTGGGCACCTCACAGGGAAAAGCCAGGAGGGGTTCCAGAGCGGTATGTGTACAGCGCCTTGAGACCCTAACGGGTGAGTAGTGTGCTATACAAGTACGAAGTTTACAGTTGATACTTGCAAACTTCTCACCCACAAGCTCCATCAGGCTGCAAATGAGGCAGAAGAGACTTGACTGTGCTGAGCCACCATTATAGCCCCTGGAGAGATAGCTTAGTATAAGCCACCAGCCGCCCTGGAGATCTGACATTCTTGTGTCGGCCATCCAGGGATGTCTACAACTCAATAGGTATAAATCTTGGCTTGAGTCTGAAACACAATGAAGCTTTAAGGAGAATTTGGTTTGAACCTGAAGGGTCCCACTGTCTCCGTTTTTGTGGATTGTCATCCTTTGCACATAAACCTATTGGGCTTTTCTCCCAACTATGGGTCTCCTTAGAGGCGCCCAAAAAATTGTTTGGAAACCTGCGGAGCAGAGTAACAAGGAGAAGACAAGCTGGGCTCTGAGAATCCACCTGTAAATTACAAATGAGAAATTACCAGCGGTACTGGTAATTTTGAACCTGCTTAATACAGTGGAGACCCTGGCTGAAATGTCTGGGTCCACGAGGTCACCACGGGACTTGTAATACCGATGGTTTAATGTGAATTAAAACATGACTCGTATTTGAGCTCTGAGACCGCCAGAGAATTTGCTACACTAATTAAAACAATAGTTGTTACAAAAGGGGTCTTTGGTTGGCAGTCAGGTTACCCCCTGTCAAACAAGGACCCTCACTCTAGTCAGGGTAAAAGAGAATCACTATCAGCTAACCCCTGCTTACCCCCTTGGTAGATTGGCACGAGCAGGCAGGCTTAACTTCAGAGTGTTAGGTGTAAATTATTTGAACCAACACACACAGTAACTCAATGACAACCCTACAAAATGACACAACACATGTAAGACACCTAGGGCCAACCTTAGGGGTGTCTTACATGTAAGAAAAGGGAAGGTTTAGGCCTGGCTCGAATTGGCAGTTTAAAACTGCACACACAGATACTGCAGTGGCAGGTCTGAGCCATGTTTACAGAGCTACTATTGTGGGTGGCACAACCAGTGCTGTAGTCCCACTAGTAGCATTTAATTGATTTACAGGCCCTGTGCACCTCTAGTGCACTGTACTAGGGACTTACTAGTAAATCAAATATGCCAATCATGGATAAATCAATTATAAATACAATTTACACAGAGAGCATATGCACTTTAGCACTGGTTAGCAGTGGTAAAGTGCTTAGAGTTCAAAGGCCAACAACAACAGGTCAGAAAAAATAGGAGGCAGGAGGCAAAAGGTTTGGGGATGACCCTGCATAAGGGAAAAAGTCCAACAATAATTTCGAGACTGTTTTCATTTGCAGTGAGTAAATTAGGTAGGATCATTTATTCCGACCATCTCTGTTTTAGTAGGAAATCTTTGCTATTTGCACCTGTGACTATGTTCATTTTTGAGCATTTTTAATCATGCACTTTATTTTCAGACCAACAGCTGTGACTTATTCAATATGGATCTTTAGGGGCATATTTAAGAGCAAGAGTGGCTTCTTTGGTGCATGGCTGTAAATTTAGTGCTGGTGCAGGGGGAAACACAGGGGTGCGGTGTATTATTGTCAATACGGCGCATCCCTGCGTTGTGAAAATGACAGTGCACAACGCTGCCAAATTTGGTGCAGCGCCGTGCACCATCATTTTCCATTAAATCTGGCCCTTAGTGTGCAGGTAAACGTACTAGTGGGAAATTAAAGGGATGTTTAACTAAAAATCTAAATCAGTGTTTTTCTTCTCTCAGTCACTAGTAAGAACATTCGTGACCCTCCGGCCCTTATTTCTAGTTTGTTTAGCGTTTTAAAAATAAAAGTTTTGAGATCTCGAACGTAGAAGAGTACAGTGATACCAATGTTTCAGTTGTGTAAAGTAGTTAGGTCCTTTATATTTATAACTAGCTGTAGGCATAATTTGCTATACAGTGAATACTGCTATTTAAGTAATATGTTAGTAAGATCTAATGTCACTAGATATAATATAAAGACTGTGGTCGTGCATCAGTGCTGTACTGATGTGAGGAATGTATATTAAGCGTGACAGCTGGCCAGTGATTGAAAAAGTAGTCTGAATAAAGCAGAGATTTGTTTCACAGTGAAGAAAACTTTTGGCATTGTTAGTAAGAAGGTTGTGATATGCAAACGTTTCACTGGTTCTCTGCTGGGGATGCTAAACATGCAAGTCCCTTCAATTCACAAGAAGACTTGCAGGTCAAAGGAAGGCGTGACTGTTAGCCTTCCATCAATAACTAATGTAGTTAATGGAGCAATGCATTACTCATTGGCTCCCATCACTCACATGGCAGAATGACCTCTTGCCCTCCACACACATTTGATGTGAGCACATGTCCAGTGGTATTTTAAAGTGGTCATCCTTTAAAATACGTAAAAATGTATGGCTTTGAGTACAAACTGCATATGCCTTGTTATAAAGACAACTTTACTAAGATGATAGGGATCCAAAATGGCTTATTGTGTTGTAGGTGATGGCTCAGCTAACCAGAATCCACTTTGAAGAATGAGGTGGATTATTCCTCACCAGACCTTGACCTGGAGTGAGGGTGGGGGTGCACAAAGATATTAAAAAGGAGGAAGAGAAAGGTATAAACACAGAGAAATATGTCGTAAGAAATGAGGAAAAAGAACCCATAGGAGTAAAATAAAGAGACATGATTTTGAGGGTGGTCCAAAAAAAAAGGCATCAAATTCAGACGTGTATGTTAGCCTTAATATTAGTCAGCGTCGGATAGCCAGCTCCTAACACAAACTTTGGCACCCTGTACTTGGTTGTGTTATTTGTTTCGTTTTTTAATTTCATTTAATGTATTTATTCATTTACTTATGTATTTATTGCCAAAGTAAGCACCTTGCACATACCCCTAAACAGAGCAAGCACAAGGAATTTGGGCAAATGGGAATGAACTTCTGAACTCATCCTTGACTGAATAAAAGGTGCACTGGCAATAACTTAACTATCAACCCCTTCCCGCACAAAACATAAAGCCTTACTCTTAGGGCACATGCATTAACCCTGCAGAATCTGTATACATTCAAGTTTCTAAGATACTTGCACTTTTTCACTTTTGCAAAGAACATACTAATCAAAATCTTATGCGACTCGGAGGCTCAGAGTTATACTGGGAAAACGTACTAGTGGGAAATTAAAGGGATGTTTAACTAAAAATCTAAATCAGTGTTTTTCTTCTCTCAGTCACTAGTAAGAACATTCGTGACCCACCGGCCCTTATTTCTAGTTTGTTTAGCGTTTTAAAAATAAAAGTTTTGAGATCTCGAACGTAGAAGAGTACAGTGATACCAATGTTTCAGTTGTGTAAAGTAGTTAGGTCCTTTATATTTATAACTAGCTGTAGGCATAATTTGCTATACAGTGAATACTGCTATTTAAGTAATATGTTAGTAAGATCTAATGTCACTAGATATAATATAAAGACTGTGGTCGTGCATCAGTGCTGTACTGATGTGAGGAATGTATATTAAGCGTGACAGCTGGCCAGTGATTGAAAAAGTAGTCTGAATAAAGCAGAGATTTGTTTCACAGTGAAGAAAACTTTTGGCATTGTTAGTAAGAAGGTTGTGATATGCAAACGTTTCACTGGTTCTCTGCTGGGGATGCTAAACATGCAAGTCCCTTCAATTCACAAGAAGACTTGCAGGTCAAAGGAAGGCGTGACTGTTAGCCTTCCATCAATAACTAATGTAGTTAATGGAGCAATGCATTACTCATTGGCTCCCATCACTCACATGGCAGAATGACCTCTTGCCCTCCACACACATTTGATGTGAGCACATGTCCAGTGGTATTTTAAAGTGGTCATCCTTTAAAATACGTAAAAATGTATGGCTTTGAGTACAAACTGCATATGCCTTGTTATAAAGACAACTTTACTAAGATGATAGGGATCCAAAATGGCTTATTGTGTTGTAGGTGATGGCTCAGCTAACCAGAATCCACTTTGAAGAATGAGGTGGATTATTCCTCACCAGACCTTGACCTGGAGTGAGGGTGGGGGTGCACAAAGATATTAAGAAGGAGGAAGAGAAAGGTATAAACACAGAGAAATATGTCGTAAGAAATGAGGAAAAAGAACCCATAGGAGTAAAATAAAGAGACATGATTTTGAGGGTGGTCCAAAAAAAAAGGCATCAAATTCAGACGTGTATGTTAGCCTTAATATTAGTCAGCGTCGGATAGCCAGCTCCTAACACAAACTTTGGCACCCTGTACTTGGTTGTGTTATTTGTTTCGTTTTTTAATTTCATTTAATGTATTTATTCATTTACTTATGTATTTATTGCCAAAGTAAGCACCTTGCACATACCCCTAAACAGAGCAAGCACAAGGAATTTGGGCAAATGGGAATGAACTTCTGAACTCATCCTTGACTGAATAAAAGGTGCACTGGCAATAACTTAACTATCAACCCCTTCCCGCACAAAACATAAAGCCTTACTCTTAGGGCACATGCATTAACCCTGCAGAATCTGTATACATTCAAGTGTTCTAAGATACTTGCACTTTTTCACTTTTGCAAAGAACATACTAATCAAAATCTTATGCGACTCGGAGGCTCAGAGTTATACTGGGAAAACAATGCAGTCTTTTAACATTGCCATGGAGGTTTTTGTTCCTGCGGTAATTGAATTGGAAGCTATGAAAAGTCACATAAATTGAGCATCATATTTGAACTGACACAATAAAATTCATGAGCCATCGAGACTTTGAGATGCTTGCAGTGATACCACACAAAAGTGACATGCACCATACTAAGGAATAAACTGCTGGGCTTGAGATGAGTAACATTTCTCTCGGCACTTATCTTCCCACATACTCTCTAAAAAATCACTCTTTCCATAAATATTAAATCAGGAGGTGTATTGCTTTGCAGGGCGGACAGACAAGGGGTTTTAGCTGTAACAGCATGCCGTGAGCGCAGGGCTGCAGCTCCTAAAGTCATGTTTTCTGCAGTAGAATCAGGGCCGGACTGGCCGTAGCGGGCATCGGGCGTTTTCCCGGTGGGCTGGAAGGGTGGGGCCGGTTTTAAAGCGGCGGGGGCGGTTCTGTGACTGGGGGTCGGTTTTGCAGCTCTAGTGTCGTTCTGACAAGTTTGGACAAGCAGCAGATAACACTGCAGTGCTGTAAAACCAGAGACAAAAACATTAGCATAAAGTGCTATGTCGGCTGTGACAATGTCCCTCATTGCTCATTTGGGCAGACAGATTTTAAACCCCAAAAAATAACTCCACAAGCACAGAAGGCAGGACAAATGTTTTGCATCGATCAAGGGGTGCAGAGTAACTTTTATTGCCAGAGCTCACAAACATGAAACCACAGACAATCAGGCTCTAATGTTAATTAATGCAATTTTTACACGTAGTATCAGCTGTGTTTAATTACATTGGTTTCTGATAAGAGAGGCAAACTAATCCTGCCCTGGCGCACACAAAATCTTGCCTCAGTCATCCCTGTAAGAAAATTGGGAAATGTGTTAAATTTAGTTTCATTCCATTTTGCTGTACCTAACAGGTGATTTTTGAAATGTAGAACATCGTTCACTTATGTGGCTGTTTGAGTTGGTCTAGCCACACACACCAGTCGAAACTCACACGCAGAATAATGTCTATTTATGTGTCTGTTTGTATTTTGCGATAGTTTTTAGAGGCTTCACACAATAACATATTTACCTACTTCATTTGTAGGACAGATGGTGAAAAGACTGGACTGTTGCAACAAAACCGCGCACCTGACCACCCTCCCTCACGCGCATTTACATGGAGAGTGGAAGGAGGGCCTGCAATGGGGAAAAGGATCTGTGTCAGGGGCAGATCTCAGCCAGTGCTTGAAATGGAAAAAATAAAGTGCAGGTACTCTGTGCCAGAGTACCTGCTTGTTTCCGAGAAGTGCCGGTACTCTCCAATTAAAAGTATTACGTTTTTCTTGAGATGTGCCGGTACTCTCCCTCTCAAAATAAAAAAGTGCCGGTACTCAGTACCGTACAGTACCGGCCCATTTAAAGCACTGATCTCAGCACATCCTTCTGTGAATGGGAGATGTGCCCTGACACGTGCCTGTCACCGTCCCTGGGACGCCGCTGAGAGCAGATTTTGCACCGCATGCGCAGTTGTGTGCTCAGTATGCAGGTCTCTCATACACTGTCAGTTTGTACCTGAGCAAGTTCTCCTCATAAGCTGACTCATGTGAAAGTTATACTGTTCCCCGATGTAAACTGGGGTGGATCTGGATAACATGTTCCTAAATCTGCCCTCAGGGCCAGGCTTGTCGACACACCGAAATCAAGTCAGTGTTCGGAATTGCCAACAAATCGTTCGGTAAACACAACTGAAATTCATTATATGTAAATTAGCATCACACATATTCATAGTCTATACCATGAAAATCGGACTCGATTTTACTATTCAGTGGCCCGAGAAGCCTATCACTAATGATTATTACGATTATTGCAGAAAACAATAGATATAATGGAGAATTTAACATACTTACGCACTTTGAACTAAAAAGAAAAAATATATTTTCTCCCTTGTAACAGGTCATGGCATACAGATGTCTCCGAAATTGTTCTCTTATATGCAGTGTGTCCGCTAAATATTTGCAAAAAATATATTAAAAAGGCTATTACCTTCCCGGTGTATATGTAGGGTTGAATAGCAATCCGTGTTTCTCCAAATGGCAAAGAGGTCCCCTACGGAAGCCTTTAGGCTTACTTTAATAGACACCAAACTTAAAGCAGGACGGATCATCCAAGGAGAGTCTGGCTGCTGGCAGGGGGCGCTCTGAAATCTCCATGAACTATGCAGTCCAACAAATTACGCTGCTGATTCAATTGACAGCTCATGTCCACAGATGACAGTTCCTGACGCTAAACTACCCAGATGAAGATAGATGTGCACTATTTAAGCTAATTGCACAAGACTCTAATGAATCTACCCAGCGAGGGCAGCCTTGGTCCCACATGACAACCAGGATTAATAAAGTCCCCAGAAGACTTTCCTGCAGATCTTTTTCAAAGGGAGACGGGCATTAAGGAGCCAAGAATTGCTCCCGAGTCTCATTTCAGCCATTTGACAAATTGTCAACATTGATTGAAAAGCCTTTGTGTAATGACTTTGTGATTGAAATTACATGTGTTCGCTCTAACCGGTTTCAATCAACCACACAGGACCCTTGGGAAAGGCCGCTGCTGACATGACGTTGGAGAACGCTTCATCTCAATCTTTGAAATATGCCTGCATGGATGTGGCCACTGTTTGTGTTTACTGTCTTGGGTAACCGGGTTTTACCCAACCAGTGATGACTGAGTTGTAGGACCTCTACTCCTCTAGACTAATGGCTTGATTTGTAGTTGCGTGACAAGGAGACAAGTGAGATATCCATTTATCACCCCGTTTTAAATCAAGTGTTGAGGTGTATACATTAAGCATTTTAGGCCTTCTAAACTAGAAAGCCTCCCATCAGGTTTTTGCATTAAGGTGGTTCCGGAAGAAGAGTTTAAATAGATGACATTATTTATAAGCATGCTAGGCTTCACGCAGTGCATGCTGTCTAATTCCAGTATTACAGTATCTTCAACATGTGCCATAAACCTCACCCGTAACAGGTCTGAGCAGTGGTAGGGCTCACTTAGTGTTTCATCCTCCTGAAGAAAATAAAATCAGTGAAATTAAGTTGAATCTTAACGCTAGTAGACATCTTTATTTGTGAGAGTTATATAAGCCATTTTTCTATGATGAAATTTAAAGCTTGCTAAGTGAAAGCACATTTTTTCAATGTTACTGTAATTTATTGAGTGAAAGAGGCAACAGACAATTATCCAAGGGATATTTTGTTATTTTTAGATGAAGTGGTGAAGTTTGAAAAAACAGTGTCCTACATGACCCAAACGCAGAATGAGCAGACCCCAGTGCTGAACTTGCGACCGAATAAACACGTCAAGCAGCAATCATGAGACCTCTGGTAATTCTTTAATATGACCTTAAATAATCTACAAACTGCCTCTAATGTCGTTATGAAATACAGTGGTATTGTTGCTGCTACGCATTCTAGAAGCTCTTGGGCAGAATGTGTTTGCTAAGGTTTGGAAAAGAGAGCTGGATGTAACTATGCCAAGAATATCAGGACTGTCTGTACCTCCTACACTGACTGTTCTCTGACACGCTGACAGGGAATGACTAAGAGAAAACCGCTAATCAGAAGAACAGACAGACAGGAGTTGCTGAAGGAATTATTTACCGACTTGCAAAACCACATCTCACCATCAACAAGGACCTCAGCGCCACAGGTCCCAAGGCTTCCACCAGAAGAGACTTCCTGTGAGAAATTGGGTTATTGGTTGACGGAGGTGTGAGCCCTGGTCAAGCAACAGCCACAATCCCTTGCAGGGTGAACCACGAAAAGGCATTCATTTAACCTGTGCTTAACCTTGGCCAGCTTGGCACAAAAAACAGCCAGGCTTAACTTAGATGCAATGTGTAAAGTATTTATGCAACACACTAACAGTAATACATTGAAAACAGAACACAATAAGAATCCCAAACAAATTTAGAAAAACAGAATGCATTTTAATAAATTATTTGACACCAACATGACATAAGTTTAATCAGTAGAACCGGAGTTAGGAATTTTCAAAGTTTAAGGTTCAAAATAGCACCTAAAAGCAAAAAAATGCCAACCCTGGACATCATGTTGTCCCAGACCAGGGCAAAGTCAAAAGTTAAGGCTGGCTGGGATGGAGCGCGGTTCGCATACAAGAAGTGGATTGGCCTCGGTCAGCATTTACCTTCGGACTTCGAAAGTTTTTGAAGAAAAAGTCTCTGGGAAGATAGAAATTCAGCAGGGAAAGACTGCAGGAGTGTCCAAGGAGGGGGCGTTGTTGTCAGATAGCCATCGAGAGAGCCATGATGAAGTATTTTACTTTCGGACTTAGTTCTCAAGATGGAAGTCGAAAAGTTCCAATGGGAAGAAGCTGAAGGATGTAGCAGAAGATAGTTCCATGAGGTCAGATACCGCTTGATGAAGGATGCTGAAATGGATTTGCTGCTGCGGAGAGGAACGTAGTGGGAGAATCCGCAAGCTAAATCTGACAGTGGATGCACCTCGGGCAGATAGGTAATGAGGTTGGTCCCTTTCTCTTCGTGTTTCTCAAAGCACTTTTTGGCCAAATTTTGGCCAACATAGACAAGCAGCCGCCATTTTGAACTGGGAAACTTTAGGTGCTTTACAAGTGCTGCGTGCATATGGGATTGACAGCAGCAATACTGGACAATGTGTCAGTACATTCTGTGTATGTGCAACCAATATTTTCTTGGCTATTCAAACCGGAACCACAAATCAGTCTGTGAGCGGACAAAGGAAATAGGAGCTCCTACAAAAGTGTTCTTTGTAACAATTATTTTGGCCATAGTGAAATGTTGACTTATATAAATAAACTTCTTGTAAGCAACATGTGTGCATCACAAACCTTTTCTTTAACACCTCCTCAAGCATTTCTACCCACACCAGGCGAACCGGTGATGAAATGGCCACAATAGAGAGAATACTTTGAAAATTACATCTCTACCTTAGAAGATGAAAATGAGGACGAATTCATAGCTTTAAGGAAAAAAATAACACGCTCCTTCACACTTTAGGTCCAGAAGGTTTGAGACTTTACAATCAGATGAAATTCAGACTAAGCAAGGAAACAGATGTTTACAAAAATGCATTGGAAGATTTAGACAACTACTTTTCACCCACAGTATGCATAGCTATCAATCGCTGCTATTTTATTTCAGAGAAAACAAAACAAGATTGAGCCTGTTAAAGACTATGAACCTCATTATGAGTTTAGCAGAGGGGATTACTCAGTCCTAAAAGTGACAGATATTACAAGTTCCATAGGGTATAATGAACTTGTAATAAGGCGGACGGGATATCTGTCACTTTTGGGACAGAGTAATCGCCTCCGACAAACCTGTAATGAGGCCCTATGTTCCCAATATAAGGAAGCCCGCCATAACCTGTACGTTTAGCAACCTTCATGATGACTTAGTTAGAGACCAAATCATCATGCACACAAACACACATATCCAGGAAAACCTGTGGGTGTATGGTTATTCTCCTTTTAAGGAGGTCATCACATTTGTTAAGAAAGCAGAGTTATCCAGGAGGTGCTCCCAAGTGCAAATATTAACTCTTTAGAAGTTGACCAAGTATGTGAGGTAGGAAAGAGGAAAACCCACCCACAACAAAAAGACGATACCTTTAGTGGCATAAGTGGATCTATTAAGGTGTCGAAGGGCAACAAGGTTTGCCAAACCTTAAACAAGGGAATGTTATCATTGTGGAAGTACTGAACACCTTACGTATGACAAAAGTGCCCAGCTGCAAAGCAGAGATATTCCCACTGTGGAATCATTGGTCACTTTTGCTAGAGTGTGCAAACGAAATTGTCTATAGTTAAGATCAATCATGTGCAAGATGACTTAGAGTTCGAGTTTTCTAATAATGATGGAAAGTCAAATGATTGGGTTTTATGTGTCAATACGGATGTGTTAAATGTTGATCCCCATTCCAGGAATAAGCAAGCCTGTTTGTGAAATAGATTTGGGGAGTGTGGTCCCTGTGAATATGGTAGTAGATTCAGTATATCTTTATTCCATCATCAATAAGACCTTATGGGAAGAAACATTTGTTGAACTTCAGGCACATATCTATTACCATCTGACATACGTCCTGAGAGTTTTACTGGGGAACTTATACCCATCAGAGGGTACACGCTTTTAACCTTTCAATTAAAAAACAGAAGTGCGACTGGGAAACTGTATTTTGCAGAACAAGGCCCTTCACTTTTGGGGCTGTTCTGCCAATGTGCCTTAGGCATCAAACTGGACCCTAATAGTCCAGGAGACGTATTATTGGTAAATCAAGATGAGTCATTTGTGTTTAATATTAAGACAGAAATTCCAGAAGTTTTCTCTGGTGGGCGAACTAGCAGGGTTTTCACACTGGATTGTTTTAAAAAAGAATGAATTGGCAGTTCAACATGAGGCAAGGAACATTCCTTTTGCCATCAGGGATGAAGTTGAAAAAGAACTCAACAAATTGGAAAAGGACAAAATAATACAATAAAATGAGTCTTCAGAATGGTCGGCCCCATTAGTGGTTGTGAGACATCAGAATGGGAAGATTAGGTTATGTATTGATTTGAGAGGCCTTAACAAAAACATACAAATTAATACATTCCTTTTACCACAAATAGGGGAATTGCTACCATCGACCAAAGGGGTGCAATGGTTTAGTATAATCAATTTGAAGTCTGTGTACCACCAGATCTCGCTCCATCCTGAAGTAGATCACTGACTGCTCTCATGATATTATTTGGTTTCTACCAATTTCTCAAAATGCCCTTTGGTTTGGCATCACTTGCAGCCTTATTTCAGTATCGTATGCACAAGATAATTAAGGGGTTGGAGTGCCAAGCAGGTTCTCTTTATGCTATTGATGCTGCTGGATTTGGGCAGCAGAATCACACAGATTGTGGGTACTTAGTACAATTCCACATCATATGACGTCTGCCAGACTAATTTGAAGTTTCCTGCTAACTAGCAGCACCTCATCTCTCTCCAAGAACAGGGATGATTGTGGCGACCAAGCGCATGACAAGAAACATTCCTCAGGGGAATCGTGGTCAATCAGATCTCATCCTTTTCTCCCGGTTACCCAGGGCTCACACAGGCAAAGACAAGAGGCAGAATATAGTTCAATAAGAGTTCATTGAATTAACTGCATCTTAGATAAATAGGCATGTGTTGCAATAACTAGGATTATAAAACACAATAAAAGCAAGCAGGTGACACAAAAATAGCCCAACCATCTTGACACTAAGAATAATGTTGTATGTATGTTTTCTCCCTACACTATGATTGACCACACCATAATAAGCCTAATCTGCCCTTCAGGTTTCCTCCCAAAGCAATCAGCATATAGGGGGTCATTTTGACCTCGGCGGTCTTTTGTCAAGACCGCCGAGGGACCGCCGTGCTGAAGACCGACAGTGCAGGTGGTTTTCCGCTCGACGTATTATGACTGTTGGCAGCCCTCTGTCCTTTTTCGGATGGAGAGCCGCCAACAGCCATACTGGCAGTCGGCGGGGAAGTGGAGGTTGCTCCACCTCCACCGCCATGTCAACAGAACACCGCCCACCGAATCACGTCCTGTGATTCAGCGTGGCGGTGTTCTGTTGATGGTGTCGGCGGAGCAGCCCCCATGGATCCCGTCCCCTCCCGGAGGATCAACGGACCAGGTAAGTTGATCGTCCGTTAGGGGAGGGGGGTGGGGGGGTGTTGTGTGCGTGCATGGGGGTGTGTGTATGTAGAGGGGGTGTGTGAGTGCGTGTATACTTGCGGGGGTGTTGTGTGTTTGGGAATGAGTGCGTGTATGTCTGTAGGTATGTCTGTATGGATGTGTGCGTGTATGTTTGAATGTGGATGTGCGTGTCTGACTGTGTGTGTGGCTGTTGGCATGTATGTCGGTGTGTGTGCGTGTATGTGTGTTGGTGGTGCCTGCGTGTGTGTCGGGTGTGAATGAGTGATGTGATGTTGGGGGTAGGGGTGGGGAGGGTGGTCCTGCCACCTTTGGGGGGTGTCAGGGGTGGTGGGGGGTGTAGGGGAGGGAGTCGGGGTGGGGGTGGGGGGTGGAGGAGACCCCTATCAGTGCCAGGGAAGGAATTCCCTGGCACAGATAGTGCTTACCGCCATGGATTTCATGGCGGTTCCAAACCGCATGAAATCCATGGCGGTCAGCCGGGTCTAAATACCGCCAGTGGTATAGTGACGACCGCCTGGCTGGAGACCCAGGTCTCCAGCCCAGTGGTCGTCTCCGCCCTGGTGGGCGGAACGGAGAAGAGGCGGATGACCATGGGGGTAACCGCCATAGTCATAATTGCAAAAATTTTACCGCCAGCCTGTTGGCAGTCTTACCGCCGCTTCTCCGCCGTCCGCCAGGGTCATAATGACCCCCATAGTCTTGGTCATCTGACTGGAATCTCCCTCTAACATGTTTGGGACAAAGGAGTGTTTTTATAATAAAACAGTTGACATTCTAAGAAATGGTCCCAAGTATGAGTGTGTGTTTTTCTGTAAATATTGGAGACACAGCATGTCACGTTTGTTGGCAACCCTATCTGACTGTAGCCTTGGAGAAAGCACAGAGTAGAATAAATGTCCTACTAAAAACGTAATGCTTTCCTAGATGAAAGGATAATGAGATAGAGAGAAATAAAACAGCACCGCAAGACTGCAGCTATTGCTAGAAAATAAAGCAATGCTGAATAAAATATAACTAGGTTAAAGAGCACAGCGGCAGGTCTAGTTTGCTAAAACGTGTCTAAAAAATGGCTAAAATAGCTATAGAAAAGGAGAACATTGCATTATTCCAGGATAACATCTTGCTTATGGGGAAGACTAGGAAGGAGTACGATGCTAGAGTGAAGAATGTGCTAGAATTACTTAAGAAAAGAGGGTTAATAGCAGAATTCTCAAAATGCAAAGTGGCCTAAGAGTCAGTGACCTACTTAGGATATCTGGTGTGTGCCAAAAGCATTATGTCTAAGCCAGAGCTTGTAGAGGCAATAACTAATTCACCTCCTCCAGCTAATAAATAATATATCAGGTCCTTTTTAGGTTTGGCAGAACTCTACACAAAATAAGTTCTGAAATGTGTGGAAATAACTTAGAGGGTCAGACAACTTTCAAAGAAAAATGCAAATTTTGAATGGAATAGTGGTTTATAATCAAATGTGGACACTAATAAGTCAGGCGTATGCAAAGTGATGCCACTGAGTGGGTTAGATCCCACTCTTAAAAATTGATTACTACAGGTGCAAGCAGTAAGGGATTGCATGAGGTGCTTTCCCCAAGTGGGGGATAATGGCAAAGAAGTAACAAAGTAACTCACCAATTCATAAGAGAAACTTTCTGTGATTGAAAAGGAAGTGTTAGCATGAGTATGGGGAGTAAATTACTTTAGGCAGTTTGTCCTGGGCACGAGGATCACATTAAAAACAGACTACAAGCCATTAGTAATACTCCTTACCACAAGGGGGTTGACAAAAGCCACACTGCGGATTGTAAGAATGTCATTACATCTAATGGATTACAGCTATTGTATTGAGGATTTACTGGATGTCAAAAAGCAGACTTTCTGAGTAGAGCTCCTGTAGCCTCTATTCATGAGCAAGAAGAAGAGTGGAGTGAATACTGTGTAGCAGACGTTTCTTAGCCTAATGCTATTAGTGCAGAAAAGTGAGAAAGTGCTAATAGCATGGATAATGCCTTGTGTGAAGTCAAAAACAATATAACAACATCTTGGGGAGGGAAGGAAGGAGAATCTCCAAAGTTATCTGAAGAGTTTGGGAGAAATTAGAGATGAGTTGTCCATGGATGACGTTGGCCATGTGTTGTAAGGTTATTGCTTCATTCCACCTGCCTCTTAAGGAAAATAATTCTTGACATTAACCACAGAGAACATTTAGGCATTGTAAAGAGCAAGAGAAGGTTTAAAAAAATGTTTTGGTTGCCCGGCTTGGATATGAATGTCAAGAAATGTGTGCACAAGTGTGTTGATTGTGCGAATGCAGATAAGTCACAGTTCACGCCGAGGCCTTCTCTGTGTCCTTTGAAAACATTGGAAATAACACACAAACCATGGGAGACAGTCTGCATAGACATTTTAGGTCCAGTTGAAGATTTAGAAGAGAAATACTAGTATGTAATAGTTTTGGTGGACACATGATCAAAACGGCCACAAATCAAAGTTACAACAAGGGTTAATGCCTTTTCCGTAGTGCACTTTATAGACAAAGTAGATGTCAGGGAGGGTTTGCCAAAGAAGTTGCACACAGACAACGGGCCACAGTTTATCTCCGGACATTTTTAAACAGAAATGGTATAGAGCACAATTTCGCATCAATGTACCATATAGCCAGGAACGGTTGCGTTCAGCATTTGAAGAGAGTCATTATGGGGAATGTTTGCAATTCAATCAGCAAAAGAGTTTCATGGCAATTGGAATTTGTGATGTTACTGTGGGCCTATTGAACTACACCCACTGTAACTAGATTTTCCCCGTTTAAGATCTTGAGAGGGCAAGAGCCAACCACCAAAGACAACCTTTACTGGATGTCTAAATAAAGCTTCTGGGAGTGGTCCCTGGAGGTACTTAGGTCCAATATCAGGAACGCACAGACGGTCTATAAGTGTTACTATGATCAGAAACATTGAGTAACTAAGGTGGAACTCATGGACGGGATATGTTCAAAGTCAATATTCCAAGACTAGTCTCTAAAGGTAAGAACACATTTACATGCCCTTTAAGAGTAATCAGGATCTATAACAATTTAGCCAAATTGACTGATGGGAAAGTTTGGCACTTCAGTAGGTTGTCCAAATGTAAGGTTGGAGATACTGTGCATGGAGAAGCAAGTCCTGCAAGTTGCTAGCATTGTTTTTTTTTATTATGTGAAGTATCAGAGGGTGTAAGGTCAGTTGTAAGAGCAAATAGTTTGAATGATGAAGTTGGTGGCTCAGATGTTAGATGAGCAGGTGACAAGGTAGCTATTGATGAGAGGAAGGCAAGGAGTAGGCTTTCTGTAATATGGCCCAACAAATTTAAGGATTTCCATTGTTGAATTTCTGAATATTGACAGAATGTTATTTATGTTAATAAAATGATTTTTATTTGGTTCATCTGAGTTTAAGATGCACTTTATACGGCTGAAAATTTCTGCATTAGTTTAGTAAATTATTGTATTATTCTTCCAATTATAGTTATTTAAGGACAACATAGTTCTTATACCATTTTGAGTGTTACATTTTTTTCTCTTTCTTTCTTTGTTTTTTGTTTACAATTTTTTAAAATGGGAAAAATGTGTTTTGTTCCTTTCCTAGAATGTCTATTATGTAAGCTTAGAGTGTGAGCACCGGAGCATTACTGGTGACATTGGAGGTGGAATGTTTTGGGCAACGGTGTTCAAACTGGGATGGTTAGTGGCTTTAGGGGCAGATGGAGGCATGGTTGTGTTGCTGCTATTACAAATAAAGTATTTGACTTACCTGTGGCTGCAGTCGTACTTTACAGTGCACAGTAGAGCAGACGGGGCTTCATTCCCTACTTTCGGTATGATCACTGCTTTCAGGACATAGCAATATAGACATAGTACATACAGTCGGTGACTTCAATCCTCCAAGGAGGCCATCAGCCAACAAGCAACTTTACACCATCAAGAGGATGAAAGATGAAATAAATAATGGTAACTTCTCCAATTTTGTAGACTCTAATGATTGAGACGCTAGCATTAACAGCGAGGGCAAGACACTAACCCTTTCCATCACAATATAAATTGTCCATTCGCATCCTGTCTCACCTTTGTGTTCCCAACAATAATTCTTGTTGACTGCAGAGAGGTCAAACAAGGAGATGTGATACGCCACCCAAACCAGCTACTAGGGAGAGAAGAGAGGGGACACACTTGGACGGAAATAGGGCAAGGCAACCCCCACAGAAAACCCGTATTAACCAGAACCCCACCCAGCAAAAGAAGGAGGCATGTGACCCTGAGCCTAATTGTCAGAACAGGTGTAAAGTAAGCGACATCATCAGGTTCCCTAAGGCCTTCTGTGCGCCTGAAGAAAAAGACTGGACCAGAAGAAGCACTGACTTCCTCCTTCTTCCTTGCATACAAGTGGAATAAGGAAACCTATGAGCCGTATAGAGAGCAATCCTTGTATGGGGGAGGGGAATGAGACAGCACCAGCACGAGAAGCACTGACGTCATCCTTCTTTGCAGGCTCCCACGCGCAAGTCAGAACTCTGAAGAGGTAATAGCCCACACCCAGCAGAACAGGATTATTCATACAGAAAGGCAGTAACAGGAGCCGAACATCAACTCTTGAAGCATATTAGTATAGAAAAACGAAACTTCATTATTTTTTTCTGCGTCGTTTCTTACACACATTATATTACTGTTTTACACCGAACTCAAAAACAATATCTGAAGCAGCACACTGAGATGGTAAAATGAAATGGACATTTTGCACCAGAATTTGCCTCTGCAATTTTTTTTACTGCATAGATCAAAACTTCTTCGATGCCACCTGCCGCGAGACTGCAAAAAAGAGTACATCATTAAAGAAAACAACATGTTTGCTTTTAGTCTATGTACTCAAGCACTTTCTAGAAGTTTGTAAATGGGACCCTTTGGGGACATAATTCTGCTCATAAAGATATACTAGTGGAATGTAAATTAGAGTCCATGCCTCGAAAGTGGTTGTTAGTAACTGAAAGCGTTTTGCACCTGGCATTACAGACATTAGCAATGCTCACACGCAGCAGAAATTGGTTCCTGTAGTAGTTAAAACCAGTGTCGTAGGTTCGGGAGGGGGAGGGGGGGGTGCTTGGAGTGTCACTCAGTAAGTGTATATCCTAGTAAATAGTTGAGTGCAGGTGCTTTCAGTTGGGTATGGTGTGGTGTCTGTCAGACTTCACCTAGGATTATTACATGCCCATACAGACAAACGCGCACACACACACACACAGACACTCTCTCTCTCTCTCTTTTCAAGTTCTTAAAAAAGGCTGGTTATTGTACAAAGTGTTTTTTTAAAAACACTGCTCTCCTTCTCCACTGCCCCTTAAGCCCTACTTCTCATGCACATATTTTACCTTGATATGTCAGTGTTATTGTTCCGAAAGTCTGAAATACCCCCGCCTCCCTATTTTAATGAGCAACTTATTCCCCTGGTAAAAACGTCACGGATAGCTCCACTTCAAAAACAAACCTTCTTAGCTACAATCGACTGGACCAACTGTAAATCTTTAGCCAAAGTCTCTTTGGTGGCAAAATATGCAAAATGTTGCTACAGTGCAACTTGGAACTTAGGGCTTGATTTAGAGTTTAGCGGATGGGTTACTCCTTCACAAATGTGATGGATATCCCGTCTGCTTTATTACAAGTGCGTTTTATCTAATGGCCCTTATGATAAGACAGACAGGATATCCGTCGGTGTATCCCATTTGCCAGACTCTAAATCAAGCCCTTAGTTACAGAATAGAGATGTGCTGAGTGACAGACTTTTATTCGGGGAGAGACATGGAACCTCCAATCCTGTCATCTGGCATGGGCAGTGTTTGAGCAACACCTGTTGTAAAGCTAGAGCTGTCTGAAGCCTATCACACCACAGAACAGGAGGGTCTCCTCACTAGATGTGGAGTGCTGAACAAAGTCTCAAAAGAAACAATCTCTTACATCTTAAGGGAATGAGATTCTGGTGTCTATATCGGCCATTTTGTAGCTCATATGGTTAAACTGTGAGTCCTGACCAGCATCCATGGTGGCTCCATCATGTACTGCTGAAGTGGCAAGGTCTCATTTACTACGACTGTACTCCATTTGGATAACCACATAACTTTGTTTGTACACTTAGCTCAAACAGAGGTTGCTCGGGAGAACAGTCAAGGCTTGCTCCAGCTAGCAGTGGTAGTATTAAAACTCAGACATAGTATGACTCCATAACCTCGCACAATAATCTCAACAGCCATTGCTTTCTTTTTCTTTTAGAGAGAGTAGACTTTAGTTAAACATAGGTCATATTGAGCAGTTAAACTGTTGAGGAACAAAATAAACCAAAATAATCTAGCATTTTTGGGGACAGAGATACATATTTTCTTGGAAACCAAAAAATTGATACATCTTTCTAAATATTTGGATTGAGGAAGCCCCATGTATATACACCCTAGGGGGCGAAACACGTGTCGGCTGTCGCTTTTTAAATGTGTTATAATAAATATTCACTGGATTGATTGACTTGACTCAGCGCATTAATGAAAAACATTTTGATAATGTGAAGATTTGAACGTACATATTGGGTTTATGGTTTGCCTACCAATCTCTTTCTTTCAGTCTAAAGGATCTTAGTTGTCATCAGATTAATAGTACTGAATGTAGAGTATTAAACACAGACTCTTGGCAGCTGGGGAACACTAACAGGACAAGACGGGTTCAATGACTTCAGGGATGGGACATGAAGAGCCAGAGAGGCACATGCATTGCCTCTGGGTCTCTATAAAAAGGGACAGAACCAGTGAGTAGATGTGTGGCAATTTCTGTTTAGTGCATTGTTCCTGCTCGTGAGCAGTTCATCTCCATTCATCTTTGCATGCTTCATATGCACTTTTTTCCCTTCTCCCTAATACCTTTCTACTCCCTTGTTCCCTTCTTCCCCATTTGGCTCTTGGTGTTGTTCACTGTTGTTCTTCCCTTCTCTCTGACTTTGAACATTTGGTTGTGGAATTTATGCTGCTATGTTCCCCAAACAGGTTTTTTCAGAGTTTGATGAATATCCTATTGCCCTCATAGGGTCATCACAGCCCAATCATTAACAAAACTGGTTATTGCTATGCTAATTTGTTTACCTTCTATTATTTCCCTGGTTGTTAGGAATGAGTCTCTCATAATTTGTTATAATGTATATATTTTGCATTAGGAATTAGGTAAAACAGGGTACATTGTTAAGAAGGCATTTCTAATAACTTCCAGACAGCACCTGACATGAAGACAACCATATTTTTTGTCTTTCTTATATTCACCATTATTTCCCAGGAAGGACTCTCCCATTAAGTTTATAAAAGTCACCCTTTTTGGCGCACTGAAGGATTTTTATCAGAATCCAGCTATTCTAAAACTTCCACTTTCTTTGTTTCCGACACTGGTGCCAACATGGTCAAGAAGATAAGTGGACAATATAGGTCACAATAAGGGACAGTCATTCAATGGTCCAAGCATATCTGAAACCTTCAGGTGAAGAGGATGTCTTTGGGGTTCTGTCTCTTTAATTAGCTGCAACCTTTCATTTTCCAGACTTTCCTTGAAACATCCTCCGCACAAAACCAGATTGCTATACATTTCTGTAGCATTCAGGATCAGGGTGTTTTCTATTCTACAGGGTAGTAAAACTATAATCTTCCATAATGACACCTAAAGCACAATCTCTCTTTCTAGGCTTGAGCCCAGCCTTGGAGTGAAACCAAAGAGTCATATTCCTGGTCCTATGCCTCGCCCTTCTGGTACTGCAGAAGCTCTCCAACAGGTAGCTGATGCAAGAAACTGGTCACATAGCGATAGTTCTTATCCAGTGCACTTCCATAATAGCAAGGCAATTCCAATGCTATGCCTCAACAATTTAGGGAGGGGGGATTTCCTATATAATAATACAAGGAAACAACCTAAGGTGTGACCCTCTGTTGAATCGTGACTACACATAGAGCACCTAAGACTATTTGCATAATATCTGATTCAGTGAACTTTGTATGATTAGCAGTGATGCCAATACTTCTTTGCTCTCTCTTTCTATTCTACTTTCCTATTATTATATGACGCTGAACTTTCGCCCGAGTTAAGAGGCATGCTTAATTATGGAGTCCACTACTATCCACAAACTATTTTCCATGGTATGCTTCAACTGTTTCTTGAAGGTAGTGATTGTGGAATGTGTGTTGATATCATTGCAATCAATACTGGTAAAATTGTATAATGAGAGATAAAAGACAATCTTTATTTAGTACACAAGGCATTGTAAGAAATTGTGTAACTGGTTGAGGGGGGAGGGTAAAACAGTACTCAAGCAGCAGTCACAATCTCTGTCTGGGTGAAACACAATCAACCGCCCCTCCCCCCCCAATATATAGCCCTCTGTTAGCTTTACACAAAATAATTCTGACTTAACTTAGAGGCATTGTGTAAGGTATTTATGCAGCAATTCAAACAGTAATACATTAAAACATAACACACACAAAACCCCATAACGATTTAGACAAATAGAGAAAAGTGTGATAAATTAGTTAAGACCAAAACAACAAAAATATAATCAGTAGAACTGGAGATATGCAATTTTAAATATTTAAGTGATAATAGCACCAAAAACCACAAAGCTCTAATGGTGGTTATCTAGTCATACCACAACTGTAGAAAGTCACTAGTTCAAGCCAACTGAGACGGAGCTTGGGCCAGCTACTGGGACCCAGTTAGGCCTGTTGAACAAAGACCCTTATATTCTTATTGTAGAGTTTTGCAAGATCCTGCATTGAGGATGCATCATGCAGCGGTGGTTCAGAAGAGCTGCAATGGGCGGTCCTGCATCATCATTGAGGATGTCATAGAAGAGGGGCTCGTGAAGCAAAATCCTGTGCCAAAGATGCGCTGTGCACTGGCTCATACCAGAGAAGTTGTGAGACTTGCAATTAGTTCTGCAACGTCATCAAGGATGCCGTTGGCGAGGAGCTTGCGATGAGAATAACTGAATTGGGATTGTGTCACTCAGTGGATACTAATATGCTGAGTTTTGTGAGGTGATGTGTTGTGTTGTGTCTGTCTTGCTGGGACAACACCTGGGCTGACAGAGCACCTTCAGGCCCATGTCTAAGGGGCAAGGACTGAGGGGTCACCACTTGTGGGGGGGTAGGACTCACAGCTGGCAGAGTCCTGCTGCTTGGTACAAGGTTGTTCTGTCTCTGAAGCTCTAATCTAGAGGCCAGCCAACTAGCCATTGTAGTCACTCTGGTGGTCCTGAGTTCAAGATGCAGGCCCAGGTTTTCTCACTCAAGCAGGAGGACAGCTGGGCAGCACAGCAGGGCAGCAGGGTGGTAGTCCTTCTTGCAGCTAAGCAGCACAGCAGTCCTTCTTCTGATGCTTCCACTGGTCCAGATGCGTTTTGAAGAGTGGGTCTGACAGTCCTATTTTTATACCTGGTGCCTTCTTTGAAGTAGGAGACATTCCTAGAGAATTCCTTTGAAGTGCTTGAAGTTTCTTATTTCCCCTGCCCTGGCTCCAAGTGGGCTGCATGAACAAAGCAGGGGTGGCAAGTCCTTTGTGTGAAGGCAGGGTACAGCCTAATCAGTTGCAAGTGGGACTTTACTGAGCTCCGTCCACCCATCCAGCCAGTTAATGGCCCATCCAGGCACACCTAATTCCTCTATTTGACTGTCCGAGAGGAATAAACAAATTCCATCTGAAATGTACACCCAGTCCTGTGACCCAGGAACAGCCTGCAGGCAGGAAATAGATAGGGCAGGAAAATGTAAACTTTCTAAACAAGACATTTTCAAAATTGTAACTTAACCACTTAATGTCCTAAGGCCATCAGAAACAAAGTCAGAACAAATGGAGGAGGAAGGCAAAAAGTTGGGAGGAATACTACCACCCTAAGGATGACAAATCTAACAGTACCCAACCAAAAGTTACCACTTATTAAAAACAATAAGGGAACCTGATGTTATCAAGTGGGAGAGATCGGCCTCACCACAGTGAAATATCAATGTAACAGTTTTTCAATACCAGGACATGTAAATCTTAAATGTACAGTGTCAACCTTTTAATTACAATGCTCCCTACCCTATGGGCTACCTTGGGGCTTATGTTTTGGCAAGGGAGTTATTTTACCAAGTCGAATTGGCAGTATAAATCTGCATTCAGGCTGTAATAGCAGGCCTGATACATGTTTTAAGGGGCGACTTAAGCAGGTGTCACAATAGGTGCGGCAGGCCCACTAGTAGCATTTAACTTACAGGCCCTATGTATTTGGTATACCACTTTACTAGAGACTTATGAGTAAATGAGGCATATCAATTAGGTGTAAACCAATTGTACCATGTTTAGGGAGTGAACACAAGCACTTTGGCACTGTTTGCCGTGGTTCTAATGCCAACAGAAACAAATTCAGCAAAAGTAGAAGGGGTGAAGGCAAAATGTTTGGCCGTGACTCAGCAGAGAGGACCAAGTCCAACAGGCAGGAGTGACCTAAGCATGTTATTATAAAATATTTTGTCTTTAAAATCAAGTTGACATGGGTCTGTCCTGTCCATAACATATGTGGTACTGAGACATTCATCAGGGCAAAGTGGAGCCCTACATCATCAAAGATACAGCTCTTGTGAGGCCACTGTCATTGGTGCAACATATCAGTTCAGTTATTTGCTCTGGTCAGGTGACCTATGTTGCAGACTAAACATTCACACTGTATTATAAAACAATGGATCCCTTACTGCAATAAAATTATACCATATCAGGCAATTGCTGTCTATAAGACATGGTATACCTTTTTAAATGACTACTCACACAACCCACATGTGTGGGCTCAGAAAATGCATGCATTTGTCTTGTGTCATAATTAAGTTTCTGATTCAAATACCTTAGGTGATCTATTTCTAATTCTAGGGCTGTGTCATGCTCAAAATCAATAACTAGCCACTTCTTCCCTAACATTTCCACAAATGAGGTGAGAGAGCACATATTAAATGGTCTTAAGAATAGCAGTTCAAGGAGAGGCATTTGAGAGTTCCAGAAAGTGGGCTTTGCTTTTTTCAGACATTTCCAAAAATAAAACAGAAGAATGGGCCCAGTGAATGCAGTGTTAATGACTATTAGTAAAGCCATGTTCAGACATGGCAAGCATGGATAAGTTACCTCTGGATGCCTGTGAGAAAATGAGCCTTTTTGAGTGGTTGTCCCCATTTTATGCTGAATTGAATCCTTGAGTGTAGACTGTGCACACCGGGGCACTGCCATCCAGTGCCTAGTTTATATGCTTTGACCCCTAAAACATGTAAAAAGTATTTAGAAGAAAGAACTAAAAAGGCTGTCACATTTAACTCTCCCACCAGGGAGTATATGGTGTAGAAATGACAGCCATGGCTGGGAAAGTTAAATGGCACCTGTGTGCTGCAACACTTATTTTGCAATTCATCAATGTGACAAGAAAAACACTACTACAGTCCTACTAATGTAGACTGACTGCTGCACTTTAAACCTGCAATCCTACCTGTCAAAATACCCTGGCCTTGTGGGAAGAAGGGGCTAGGGTGATTTTTGTGACACCTGTCAGCCCAGGAAGAGCAGCTGGGAGAGTTCAGAATTATAATTTACTTTAAAGGGGCAAGGGCACAGCCTGCCCATTCACAGTTACGTGTAAGGGGACACCCAAGGAAGGAAAGGCATTTTTCTTGAATCTCTCTATAGCCAGCTAGGCACCAGTCTAGTGGGAGGGGGAGTTGGTCCTAGATCCAGCTTGGTGTAGTCGAGGAGGCAGAGACTGCTCATTTAGCTAAACAATCCCTTGGCTGTCCCACAGGCTCCTTTCAGGGGCAGAAGGCCTATGTCATGTTGATTTTCCCTTAGAATGGGGCACTCTGGGATAGTTTCAAGCAAACAGTGTGTGCTGTAAAAGTGGGTCATGTTGCCCCCAGGAACCTTTTCCGCCCTTGATTAGTAAGTCTCCAGGAGGGACCCTCACTAACCAGCTACTAAACTGCCCAAAAATGGACATCATCATCTGCTCCTCAGAACACTTTCTGAACCTGTGTAAGAGCAGAAGTAGGACTGCACCTGCTATTTGAGATCTGGGAAAAGACCTGAAAGGCTGGCTCTCCTTCCACTTGCACCCAGGACATAGAAGTGGACCCAGGGAGTAATCTGCCTGAACTCCTGTATGCCTACAGAGTCTTCACAAGCTGTAGCAGAGCTTTTTTCTGCAAAGACCAGATGACCAGTTACCACTGGACCTGGCCTGGACCTTGCTGGTGGCGTCTTCTGGAAAGTCCTGACCCCTAAGCACTGTTCCTGAGGCCCTGTTTCCCTTGACTGTGTTCGGGTGGACTTCTCTAACAAACTCTGAAAAGTTGGGAGTTAGGAAATGTTTGGACTTCTAAGACCTCCAGTGCAATTTCATTGAATATTGCCTAAGCTTATGCTGCTGGAGGATTTTGAGCTCTATAAAAAAGACTAAGGCCCTGATTTAGAGTTTGGCTGAGGGGGTTACTCAGTCACAAAAATGACGGTTATCCCTTCTGCCCTATTATGATCCTATAAAAGCCTATAGAGATTGTAATACGGCAGATGGGATATCTGTCACATTTGTGACAGAGTAACCCGCCCCCAAACTCTATATCAGGCCCTAAGTCCAAAGGTAGAAATCTTGACATGGTGAAGGCATAAAAATACTTGCCTAATGTTAGTACTTTGTCAGCTACACAATTTGAATTACTCCCACTTAAAGACTTTCCCACCAAAATGGCTTCAGCAGGACCTTGTCCAGAGGCTATCCAGCTTCAAGAGAACCTTAGCAGATACAACCAGAAACCTTGCTCTGTTGGAGGGTTTTGTCTTCCATTTCAGAAACTAAGCCGGAAGGTGGAACCTTTGACTTGGGCAAACATGTTTCATGTGTCCTACACGCACTGCATCACAGCCAGCCCGAAATCACGTGTAGGTCCTGGCCAGCTGCGAGCAATGACTACTGATTATTGCTTACTTTTTCACTGCGTTTTTAGCTTACATTTTTAATAATTCATTTCTTCAGTTCACCTTACTGGATTTTTGTAATTTTTCTCCATTTTTATACATCAGAGAGGAACTTATGTTGAGTTTTTGACTTTTTAACTGTTTTGGTATTTCAAAATGGTTTACACATTTTCTGTAAGCTTGTCCGGTCTGTGCCATAGCTACCAGGGTTTGACCTCAGGTTTAAATTACTCAAACCTTTGCGTGAACCTAATAAGATAGAGGGTTTGGGCCAGATGTATCAAACATTTGTGCGATCGCAAACGGCCCGCATTTTGGTATGTATCAAGTCCAATTTGCGATTCAGTAACTTGTTACAAATTGGATTTGCGACTACATACTGATTCGGTATTAGGAAGGGGCGTGTCAAGGGTGTCCCTCCCTAATACCGAATCGCAGAGGTATGTATGATTGTTTTGTGACTGTGAATATGGTTGCAAAACAATCGCAGTTACCACCAGTTTCAAATTGGTGGTAACCCATTCGCAAAAGGGAAGGGGTCTCCAAGGGACCCCTTCCGCTTTGTCAATGCATGCGAAAACATTTATTAAGAGCAGGCAGTGGTCCCACGGACCACTGCCTACTCTTAAAAAATAAAAAGAAAACTTTTCATTTTTATTTTTTAAACTCATCCCGTTTTCCTTTAAGGAAAATGGGCTGCATTTAAAAAAAAAAGATAGCTTTATTTAAAAGCAATCACAGACATGGTGGTCTGCTGAGCCCAGCAGACCACCATCCTTGTGATTGTAACCATTCGCAATGGGTCGCAAATTGCGACCTACCTCATGAATATTAATGAGGTAGGTCCATTTGCGAGCTCTTACGAATCGCTATATGAAAATCCTGGAGTTTCATACATTCCAATAGCGATTACTTAATTGCAATTCACAAAAAATCACAATTTGGTAATCGCTATTGGAATTAATGATACATCTGGCCCTTTATTACTTGTGTGGACTAGCAAAGCTGTCTATTGGCAAGTCCTAAATAGTACATGATGGTTCAGCTGTTCACACTGTGTGGGAACATTTATCCAAATAGTACCTACATTTTTGGCTGTTTTAAGGTTCTAGTAAGCATATCTGTAATTAACTGCATTTGAAGGATTGTTTTGCTTATTGTTTAGTTATAAACACATTGAAATGTGTATGGATTTATGATATTGTGTTCACTTTTGAAAACTCACTATGTGTATGTTTTACGTGTCAGGAAGCATTTTTCTTGGTGGAGAGTTTGATTATCCCTGAGAGATTAGAACATTTTTTTAAATGTGTCAAAAGCAGTGGATGGATAATTTTCTTGAAAAATGGTTCATTCAATGAAAACGTTAAAAAATCGATTACAATAAAACTTGTGTGAGGAACCAGGGCGATGAGTGTTGGGGCAATTGACCCCACAAGAACTTTATAATCAAATCAAATCCCTGACGTGAGTTGGTTGATATTATAACAATATGTAAGTTTCTAATTATGTAAATTTAATGTAGATGTTTGTTTGCACAAATAATGTTCAGCTGCAGAAGTGTTGTAGGATTCCCTCATGTCACCTAATGTATTTAAATTGGTTTAGCAGATTCTGTATAGGCGTCTGATCTGTTAGCTCTGTAATAAAACCTTTTTCAGATCAACAAAAGTAATAAAAGGTTCCAGGTTAGGGAAATCCCCTGGTATAGATGACTTTCCTACAGAGTTGTAGTAGAGGTTTCAGCATATATAATATCTAACTTCTGTGAAATTTACAACTGGGTCCTAAAAGCAATTCAGCTCCAAAGCAGTGCAATCAGCTGCCACGACACCTACTTTAAACCTGATAACTAAAAAATGTTATATACGAGCTACAGATCAATCTCATAACTTATTACGTTTTCCCATTTTCACGGATGTGCATCGGTTATGAGACCTGGATCGTTGTTTTGAGTTCTGAGCGTCAGGGTATTTTTCGCTTGTTGGTTTTCTCTGTTCATGCATTTATTTGCACTTGTATTCCATATTTTTGGGGATTTGCGCTAATTTGATTTGAGGTGTGTTAACTGTTGTATGGACTAGCTGTGAAAGCTTTGCTTTCATTTGTTTGACTATTTTCATATCTTTTTAGTCAATTCGGGTTTTATAAACATTTTCCCATTTACCATGAAGGAATTGGAAGTCTCCCCCGGGTGGGGGGGTCTGGGGGGGGGTTACAACATGTTTTTTTGGGGTTCACAGATTCCTGGATTTATCCATAGATGACAACGATTTGGTTTCACATGTGTGTAAGAAGCCTACATTTACTGACTGGTGTTTCCCTCTCTAGGAGGTAGTGTAGTTAATGGCTTTGCATGCACAATAATTCCCTGCCGCTTCGTTTTTATTTACCATTTTGAGGGTTCAGCAAGTAGTGTGCATCAGGCTATGTTGCAGATTGTTAGATATGGTTTATAAGAGATTCCGGTATGAAAATGTGATTTAAATACATTAATGAAACAAAAACAAGTACTGGTTTTAAATTAATTATACATAGCTTAAATAGATCAAAAACTACAATTGTACATACATCAAAAGTAAGCCATAATTATGAAATGATTTAGGTCGACAAAGGTCACAACAAAACTCTTTGGATAACATACAGCCCAAATCAACTGGAGACACAGCAATATGTTTCAGATCTGACTGAATTATAGTTACATTTTATAACTGGTAAAACTAAGCTTGCATATAAGTTCATAGCAAAATAACTGCGGTTGTTTTAGGTTCACCATTAAATACATATTTGTTTCAATGTACATGTTTGTTAGAAATGGGGCCTTTGGTTGACAGTCAGGTTACCCCCTGTTAAGCAAGGACACTCACTCTAGTCAGGGTAAAAGAGAATCACCCTCAGCTAACCCCTGCTTACCCCCTGGTAGCTTGGCAGAGAAGTAGGTTTAACTTCAGAGTGCTAGGTGTAAAGTATTTGTACCAATACACACAGTAACTTAATGAAAACACTACAAAAATGACACAACACAGGCTTAGAAAAATAGGAAATATTTATCTAAACAAAACAAGACAAAAATGACAAAAATCCACAATACACAAGTCAAGTTATCAATTAAAAATCAAAAAGGGTCTTTAAGTAGTTTCAAACACACACTAACACTGTTAAAGTGAAAATGTACCTTTGGTGCGTCAAAAATAACCCCGCACGGGCAAGTGCACATCAAAAAGGGCTTGCGATGCGTCGATTCCACTCACGAGCTGAACCTTGCGTTGTTTCTCCTCTCTCCAGGAGAGCGATGCGTTGGTCCGGTCAGCATTCTCGGGTCCGGCCAGGCTTTGCATTGTTTTTACACGCCCAGCGGAACTTGCGTCGTAAATCCAGCTGCATGATGATCCGAAAACCATGCAGCGCGGGTTGCGATCTCCCAGCCTCAGTCAGCGATGCTGCACGTCATTTCTCTTGCTCCGTGCGTCGTTTCTCTGGTCGCTTTTCCGGCAAGCGTCGATTTTCAGCCACAGAGCTGGTTGTGCGTCGTTTCTTCAGCCACAGATCGGAGTCGAAACAATCTTTTCCCCGCATGGCGGTCTGTGCGTGGATTTCCTCCTCTTAGGCTGCCAGTTTCTCCTTTCAGGGTCCCAGGAACTGGATGGGCACCACAGGGCAGAGTAGGAGTCTCTCCAGAGACTCCAGATGCTGGCAGAGAGAAGTCTGTGCTGTCATTGAGACTTCAAACAACAGGAGGCAAGCTCTAATTCAAGCCCTTGAGTTCTTCTCAAGATGGAAGGCACACAAAGTCCAGTCTTTGCCCTCTTACTCTGGCAGAAGCAGCAACTGCAGGATAGCTCCACAAAGCACATTCACAGTCCAGGCAGCTCTTCTTCCTCAGCTCTTCAGCTCTTCTCCAGGTAGAGGTTCCTCTTGTTTCCAGAATCCAAAGTCTGTGGTTTTGGGTGCCCTTCTTATACCCAATTTCTCCTTTGAAGTAGGCCTACTTCAAAGTAAAGTCTCTTTTGAATGTGAAATCCTGCTTTGCCCAGGCCAGGCCCCTGACACTCACCAGGGGGATGGAGACTGCATTGTGTGAGGGCAGGCACATCCCTTTCAGGTGTGAATGACCACTCCTCCCACCCCCCCCCCCAGCACAGATGGCTCATCAGGATATGCTGGCTACACCCCAGTTACCTTTGTGTCACTGTCTAGTGTGAGGTGCAACCAGCCCAACTGTCAAAATGACCCAGACAGGGAATCCACAAACAGGCAGAGTCACAGAAATGTTATAAGCAAAAAAATGCTCACTTTCTAAAAGTGGCATTTTCAAACACACAATCTTAAAATCAACTTTACTAAAATATGTATTTTTAAATTGTGAGCTCAGAGACCCCAAACTCCACATGTCCATCCGCTTCTACACTAGGGAATCTACAATTTAATCATATTTAAAGGTAGCTCCCATGTTAACCTATGAGAGGGACAGGCCTTGCAACAGTGAAAAACTAATTTAGCAACATTTCACTGCCAGGACATATAAAACACATTACTATATTCCCTACCTTAACCATACACTGCACCCTGCCCTTGGGGCTACCTAGGGCCTACCTTAGGGGTGTCTGACATGTAAGAAAAGGGAAGGTTTAGGCCTAGCAAGTGGGTACACTTGTCAAATCGAATTTACAGTTAAAACTGCACACACAGGCACTGCCGTGGCAGGTCTGAGACATGATTACAGAGCTACTTATGTAGGTGGCACAACCAGTGCTGCAGGCCCACTAGTAGCATTTGATTTACAGGCCCTGGCACCTCCAGTGCACTTTACTAGGGACTTTCTAGTAAATCAAATATGCCAATCACGGATAAGCCAATTACATACACATACACATTTTGTAAAGGAGCACTTGCAGTTTAGCACTGGTTAGCAGTGGTAAAGTGCCCAGAGTAACAAAAACAGTAAAATCAGAGTCCAGCACACATCAACAACCTGGGGAACAGCGGCAAAAAGTTAAGGGAGACCACGCCAAGGATGAAAAGTCTAACAATATTGATGTGAGATACCAACCTCAATGTCTTAAAATACCTACATTATGCCACCAACTTCTCATTCATGGTTGTTTTTTTTTTAAAGAAATGTTATTACATTTTGTAAACCTGTGACCAATGAGATGCAAACAGTCTCTCTTGCAGAAATAAACAGCAGTGGTAATCAAGACCTCACAGCATCATGACAGTACTAAAGTTACACATTGGTATATTTAAAATTTGGAGCAATTGGTAAGTAGAAAACACAACAGCTCCAAATCACACATGATATTTGTCTGTTAAATCCTGTAAGTCACACAATTCAAGCATCCCCCTCTTCCCAAACTAGACATCTTTCGCATGAACTGTCTCTCAGCTTGCCATGTGACTCAGGGTCTTAGTTTTAATATGAAGATATTGCCTAAGTGTTAGAATTCTATGGCATGGTGTGGCACTGCGTTGTCAGATAACACAGCAGTCGTTGCATCTCCTGGGGTTAAATCTTGTCACCCATTGTGGCGAGGCAACCTCAGCACTACTGGTGTGCCAGGACAGCACTGAGCCCAGGGTCTACCACCCGGCAATGGTCTAATTGTCATTATTATCAATCTCTTTGTGGGCTTTAAAGGATCTCTTCATTGCTGTCAGTCTTTTTTTCAGACCCCTGTACTGCTCTCTGTGTAGGGCTGTGCTCTCCGCCAGTCCCCACCTTTCCACCCCATCTTTCCACTGCATAATGTTAGGTGCTACCGCCTAGTCAAAAGTCACTTTGATAGTATTAGTAATACATCTGTGTATCGGACCATCACTTTTGTTTACTTGCGTCCTGGAAACAGACCCAAAATGTAAGTGTCAAAAGTATGCCTATTGCCCCTTCCGGACAGATCCGTCAGTATTTTTCGGGGTTTGCATCCAATAGGAGGATAGGGTCGGGCAGCTCCACAACATGTGCACCAAATCAGCATCAGTAGCAAACAATGGGGACACTACAAGGACACTACAGGGAACAAAGTAAAACATTTGTTGGATGTAAAGTACGCTTTTGTAATATAATGGTGTGGATAAATTTAAAACTGGAGTTGCGGGATAGTCTCTTTGGGTATCTGAGTTGAAAGGCCCATTCTTTCCCCTGACACTCCCGGCCCAGACCCTCCTCCCATCTAAAGTGTAAGTGTGCCAGTGATATCAGTATGTGTTCGATGAGACCTCTGTACAACCAACGGATCAAATGTCTGCCCTGCCCCATGGTATTCATTGCTGGTAGAAGCTCAAATGTGGGGATTTTCCTGCCCTATCGGGCCTAAAATCGCTAAAAGTATCTTACAATACTGGCATGCGTTAAGGAGGGCAATATATTCAGTACATTAGGAAAGTCTGCTTGACTCAAAAGGGTATGGTCTTTGAACAGGGCCCCAACTGTTGTAACTCCACCCTGTTCCCAAGAGCGCAATCTGGACCTTGTGAGTGCCCCCGCCTAGTTGGGAAGACCTAAAAGTGGTATATTTGAAGCGTATGGTATTGTTGATACAGTGTAGCTAATGGCCAGTTTTCAATATATATGGGCAACTCGCAGCAATATGGGAGCCATGCAAGGTGCAGGAGAACCATGCTATGGAACTCAACCCTATCCAACATAGTCTGTGTGTATCCAATCTCCTGTAGGTTCCACCCACCCAACCAGTAAGAATGCCACTGCAATAGGCTTTAAAGTCTGGAGCCCACAGTCTCCCCCTCTCTGATGATAACTGTAGTTTAGCAAGGCTCATCCTCCGTCTGCCATTACCCCACACCAGTTCTACAAGAAGTGTATTTAGGGATTGAAAAATTGGGAACCACTATTGGTAAGTTAACAAAGAAATAAAGGATGCAGGGTAGCATCACCATTATGGTAAGCGCTAAGTGGCCTGTATCGACAAAGGTAGCCTAATCTACAAGTGGATTTGGGATCTGAGGAATGCTATAGCTTTTTATATGTTACCCTCTAATAAATCCAGTGGTGACCTGTGTATCTGAAACCCCAGATAGAGTCTCTTGCCTCTTGCCTGATGCGTAGTGCCAATGGCTCTAGCGCTATTACAAATAATAAAGGGGACAATGGGCATCCCTGTTGCATACCACAGAAAATGGGATAGGGATCCGAGATGCATGCTCCAGTATGCACCTTCACTATTGAGAGAAGTGTACAACTGTCAAACCCACTGTATATATGATGGGGGAATCCCATGTTCTGAGTATTGCCAGCATGTAATCCCAGTCCAACGTGTCAAAAGCCTCACATAGGTCTAAAGATAGACAGCCAGCCCAGGAGTAATGGATGTGGACTGCATCCATTATACATTACAATCGGCGGATGTTCAGGGAGGTATTGCGATTAGGGACAAATCTGCATTGGTCCATATGAATAATTTTGGTTAATCATGGAAGGAGCCTGTGCCCCAAAATGTTGCTTAAAAATGTATATTCAGTATTTAATAAGGACAACAATCTGTCAGGTCCTAACATGGTTTCAGTATGGAAGTTACTAAGGTCTTTTCCGTAGCAGGGTGTAACATACCCTCCTCCAGGGAAGTCTTACATGACTGTTCTAGCTGTGTGACCAGCTGTGTCCTGCCTTTGGCTTAAAATTCAACTGAAAGGCAATCCATGCCTGGGGATTTATTCCGCGCTAGGTCCATAATGACCTCGCGGATCTCATCAGTTTTTAGTTGGGCGTCCAGTGGCTCCGTTTATTAGGCCTGCAATACTGGTAAGGTCAACATCTGTAGAAATGCTTGAGTCTCCTCAGGGGTGGCCAGAGGGAGGCAGTATATGCGTTTATGTTAAGGTCATGAAACACCATGTTTATTCCCGGTTGCATATTGACTTCAGTCTTTTGAAGGGTAATGATTTTAAGTATGGGTGTGGGTGGTGGCATTTCCATAATCATTTGGGCCAGGAGCGTGCCAGGTTTATTCGCTTCAGTAAGTCTATATGATGCAGACACTAATTTCTAGCTGTCTGTAGGTCTAGTGAATGGAATGTATTCCTTGCTACCTCCTTCTCCAGGTGGCCAAGACTGTCCTCAACACAAGAAATCTCACGGGTGACTGTCTGACGGGCACCCACTAATTAGACTATTATTGCTTCTCTGATCACCACTTGGAAAGCCTCCCACTCCAGTAATAGACAGGATAGGACAACATCTTCCAAAACTTGTGGCTGTAAACGCCATGTGGACACAGGTGTCGGCACTTGGCCCCAGGTCAGTGTCACTTCCAGTGGGTTGTGGTCAGATAGGGTTTTCCCTAGGTATGTTGTGTTTGTTATGGCAGTCTGAAATGGTATGGTGCACAGGATTCGGTTCAGGCGTGCATGTAGCATATGCAGGGGAGAAACAAGTATTCACAAATTCACTCATTTCTACTCCTCCACACACCTGATGTCGTCCAACCCTGCACCCAATTCTGTACTGGCTTAGCTTGTCTAACTGAGGTAGTGCCTAGGAGTAAGGGTATGAGTGGTCTAAGTCCACATCGAGAACAGCATTGAAATCCCCACCCAAGATCCAGGGATACTGCTCCCAGTCTACAAAGGTCATGGATAAATGGGCTAAGAACACATCATACTCCATATTTGGAGCATGTATGCTTCCCAATACCACCAGCACTCCATCCAAAGTGCTTTGGAGCATGGCATATCTACAATGCATATCAAGCTTGATGTCTTGGGCCATTAAGGGAACCCCAAGTTGTATCCATATCACAGCTCCCTACGCATGTGAAGAATACGTGGTATGAAACAATTGTCCCACCCATTTTTTATGCAGTTTGGGGCCTCATGTGCAGTTAAGTGGGTTTCCTGTAAACACACCACATGTGTTTGGTGATGGTACAGTTGTGCCAGTATTCTCTGTTGCTTATGGATGGAACCCATGCCACGCATATTCCAAGTAAGTATGTTATAGTGATGTACTACAGGCATTGTTATTCAATCTGTCAAGATACAGACAATCAAAAGTGCAAATTGTGAGTAACACAACACGTATTCACCATTGGTGCCGATGTAGTGTTAACATGACAAGCCCCAACAATTACCCCCTGTACAAGGTCCAGTAAGCGGAGCTCGTTTGACCAAACTTGCAATGTAAAACATGTAAACAATTGAACAGTTTGTGCAGTTGCCTATGGGGAGTTCATCCTACATAGTGTAAACATTGTCACATTAAGCAAATGAGTAAAGTGATTATGAAAGAGTGCCTAGGCCCGAGCCTGCCATCTAGATTTCACAACATATATATATATATATATATATTTTTGTGAGAGGGAAAAAAAAAGGGGGGGAGCCTCCTACTATATAATAGACAGTAATGTGTCATCATATAATGTTTGCTCTGTGGCACGGACAGGGAAAATCTCCTGCTCCAATGTCTCAGTACCTAGGGCATCATCACAATATTTCCTTGAGGAAATTCCTTCAGATCATCATTAGAGTCCCCTACGTGCCAGAGAACAATCCCAAGTCCTCGCATACCACATACCCTAGAAATCCTTCCTCCCCCTCTCCTGTTGGTGATGTCAGTGCTTACTCAGGATTTACCCCAACAGGTCATTCTCAGACTGCAGGGTAATGGAGGGGAATAACGCCACACTGTCCGAATTGGAGTCTCTGTCCTAAGCCTTGTTGTTTGTTCAGAGGAGGTCATTGCTTCTTGGGTGGCAAAGACTGGGAGGTGTCTGGTCTGCGTGAGTTAGGGAAGTGCAGCTCCAGCCGGTCCCACGCTCTTTCTGGTGTCTCAAAGAAGTTACTCCTGTTGCCATTGATCACTTTAAGTCTGGCCAGGAACAGCAATGCATAGGAAAGCCCTTCAGCTTTCAGCTGCTGTTTGACCGCATAGTAGGAGACCCATTGTCGTTGGACCAAGAGTATGTAATAAAGGAACAGGGATACATGAACATTGTCTACCATGATAGGTGGTGCTTCCTGGGCACTGTGGAAAAAGATATCATGGTCTTTATAATTCAAGTTGGGGCCACCAACAAGCCTGGCAGCGCCTCGGGGTGGTTTCTTTGTTGGGACACAGTGAGCTCTTTCAACCCGTGAAGAGATCCCAGAGACCAGTCGGCAACCAGTTTTTAATGTAGTGCATGGCTTTGTGGTCCTTGACCTCTTCCAGCATGCCAATTATCTGGGCATCATTCCTGCGTCTTCTGCTCACTCCTGCAGTGTGTTGTTGTTGGAGTCGTCTCATGGTAGAGGTGCATTCTGCCTGCCAGGTAGGGTGAGGGTTGCTAGGGCTGACTCGTTGGTTTTAAGCCTGTATGCTAGTTTTCTACAGTCATCCTTGAAAAGGCTAAAATCAGTTGTGATTTTCCCCATTCACTTTTCTATCGCCATCCTGGACTCGCGGATCTCTCTTAGGAGTACCTCCAATTTGTCCTCTGGGGGATCTATACAAATGAGAGGGATGCAGTCTTCTATATTCATCATGGGGGAGCCCTGGGTAGACTGAGACCTAATCTGATCACTATTATCCGTGTTTTTACCTCGTGTGGCCCATTGCATTTGGAAATCGAGCACTGCCAGTCCACCAATAGTTATAACAAAAGTTACCTCCCAGTCCACCAATGGCTAATTTGTTAAGGGCAGTAGATAAGGTGCAGAAGTGTGAGGCAATGCCAATATGTAGTGGAATCTGTTCCAATACAGGGGAGAATCCAAGAGAGGCAAGCACAAGAAAGGTCTCAAACTCAAACTCTGGAGGATCCAGAAAGTGTTAGTTCAGTGTATCTCCCCAGGTATAGAATTGTTCAGTGGACGGTCATTAAAGGTATCCATAAGTCTCAGTGAATTAGTTCTGAGAAGTGAAGGTTGATCTCCAGTGGGTCGCAGCTCAGTGTTACACATCAGCTATCAGTGGCAGGCTCAGAGGTCACAGGCACCATCTCAGCGCAGACACAATACATACAATGGCAGTGATAATCGTGCACTCAGTGGTACAAACAAATTTGCCAATTACAGCAGGCAGTGCTAATGTATCCTGGGGGGGGTGTGGGCTACAGCAATATTTCCTCCTTCTTATCTTGGTGACAGAAGCTGTCAAATGTTTTTAAAGGAGAAACCCCATATCCTCTGGATTATGGCTTGGTAATCTCTTCCCCTATAAGGCCTTCCATGTTTTAGTGCAGTTTATGAGTCCTCCCTCCTGTGCACATCACCTCACTCCCCTCAATCCTGCAGGCTCACCATCATGGTGCGTGTCCAGGCCGCCACAATCCCCCAGTAGTCGGCCGCTATGTAGGTGTCAGATTCTACAGTGTCGGTTTCAACAATGTTCTGCCAGTAAGTGCCCAGTCAGACTCACAGGCAAGCGAAGGCCCCAGGCTGTTCTCACAGTGCAGCTCTGGCCTCCAGATCCAGCCATTCAGATTAGAGGGGTCGTTCTCTTCCGGACCACGCCTCCACACAGGTGCCTCCACCTCAGAGATGCTGTTCATAGGCATACATGAATGACTGAAGTACACCCAGGAGCGCCTCTGGAGCCGGCATCATTCAGCAACTGCAGCAGCCTTACTGAGTCGGGCTGTAAAATGAGTCAGGGTCAGGCACAAGAAGGCTTGGTGAATTCAGAATTACCTGCTGAGAGGTAGCCAAAAGTGCCACTGGTTGATTCTTGACTCTTCAGCCTTCAGCAGTGCAAAGGGCATCTTATAATCAGTAGGGATCCCCAATCGCATTGGATAATTGGGGATGAATAGTCCCAGGAGCTCACCAACTATGAGCTTGCCATCTTAGGCAGCTGGCCACTCCCCCTTCTCTTTCTTGGTTATAATGTGCTGACACAAACACAGTATAAATTGTAGATGGAAGAAATAACATTGGGCCTCTAATTTTTAAAAAATAAGCGCACCGCTCGTCACAAAGATTCCAAAGGAATGATAGGAATCTGCGTAACAAGTCACTTGCACACATCCAGCTACTTTGAAATGGATTTCTGAATGTCAGGGATGAGAGCCAGGCCCCCAGCCTCTCAAGGCTCTCCAACCACTGTGACTGTGGAGAGTGGGGGGTGGTAGCCCAAGGCGCCTGACACCCTTTGACCACTCTCCCTTCCACCAGGTCAGAGATGACAGCCTGACCCTGGTCATGCCCTCTGGGGCTCTGTACCGTCCCTCCAGGAGCGGCACCCCCAGAGTCTAAAATTGTCAGGGTGCTTGTTGAAGCAGTCCTGCCCAATTCTCCCACCAGTGCAGGGATGTTAACCTGCAACTGGTCTTCCAACCTGGGGTCTGTACCTTCCGGTTGGTCCAGGGCCAGGAGCGAGGCTTCCCTCCCTCCTGCCCCCCCTTCTGAGGTCCTACACCCCCCAACTAGGAGTGGCCCCCCAGAAGACAACATGGTAAGGGCACTGTTAGCAGTAGCCCCTCCCTCCTGGCCCTTAGATTGAACTGGGGTCAGGGGAGAGTCTCTCCCTCCCCTGCCCCTCCTCCCAGGGTTCTGCACCCCCCATCCTGGAGAGTACCCCTAGAAATCACACCAGGGGGGTAATTGGGCAACCCGCCCCCCCCCTTTCAGGTCAGGATTTACCCCCTGCATCTGATCCTCAATTCTAGGGTCTGAACCCTCAAACTGTACCAATGCCTGGCAACCCAGGACTTCCTGGGGGGCACATCTAACCCCCATCAGGTCAGAGTTTAACTCCTGAACCTGGCCATCCAACCCAGAGTCACCACCCTGCGGTTGAACCACTGCCTGGCGCACCAGGACTTCCTTGGGAGCACACCTACTCCCCATCAGGTCAGAGTTTACCCCCTGAACCTGATCATTCGCCCAGAGTCACCACCCCACGGTTGAAGCCTTGCCTGGCACACCAGGACTTCAGAACTAGTGGGACACTGGCTACAGCCGCCCCCCCCCAAATTCTCCTGACACTGTGGGGTCTACCTCAGCAGATGGCCCTACGGTACAGGCGAGGCTCCCCTCCTGGTGTTCCCTCATGGAACCCTCCAGGACCTGGGACTGGATCTCGGGCACCCTGGGCCTCAGCCCAACCACATTCCCTCTCCTCTAAGACTGGACATGGGATCCCTCACCCATCCCACTACATTGGGACCTACCTGGGACACTGCAATCCTCCCTTAGCTCACCTGGTTGGGAAATACCTAGACCACTCCCCTCAGGTGTACCCCAAATGCCTCTTCAGACTCTCTGGCACTCACCCACAGGTCTGCATCCAGTGTAAGTTCCCTGGGGTCAGAGAACTCACACTCCACCTGGTGTTGGTGTAGCTCTGGAAAATAAGGACTAGACATATGCTATCTAGCAATTACATCACTCAGCCCCTCACATGAAATAACCAAACTACCCTTCATCCAACCATCCAGTGACATCACCCTCCTGAGACTGGTGAGACAGCATGTGACTGTCCCTGACACTCAACCTCTCTTCACACACTCCTTAACCAGGACTTCTACCTGGGGGAATCCCCTCTCCCTGTCACTCGCACCTAGAGCCAATAGAGTGTCCCTCCCATCACTAGGAATATGACTCCCCATGCCAGTTCCTCAATCCACCTCAGGGGCCCTGTGCATCACTGGAGCTACCTCATTCCCCTGAACCTCCTGGTGTGTGTCAACGCCCTCCTTCAAGTTGGGCACCAAGTCTGTGGGCATGTGCACTTCTTCATCGGCACTGGATACAAGATTTTTGCTGCCACCATCAGCCCTCATGTTCTTCCAGCTTCAGCTCTTCATAGCTCAGCTCTTGAGCTGTAACCCTTTCTTTTTCCAGGGCTAAGGCTCTCTCCACCTCATCCCTCTCAAGCTCCTCATCTAGCTCTCTTATCCACCACTTTTGAGCTTGGAGACCGTCATATCCTCTTGTTCTCCCCTCCAGGCCACTGCCCTCCTCCTCAGAGTAGCCCTCCTCCTCAGACTTGATTATTATGGTTGCTTCCCATTGTTTCATCTCATACTGAAACAGGGCATTCCCAAAAACCCACCTCGGGGACCTTCTCTTCACAGCCAGCCTCTTTTCCTTGCAGAAAACTTTTAGCTGCCTCAATGTATAGTACTGCAGGTGCCAGAAGTTGACTTCCATTCTGCAAAGGGCTCACAAACCAAAAACCAGAGTCCAAAATATCAACAATATATCCAGGAGGACACCAGAGAACAAAAAGAAAAGACTGTGGGGGTCATTCCGACCCCGGCGGGCGGCGGGCGCCGCCCGCCGGGCGGAGACCACCAGAAGACCACATCGCGGTCAAATGACCGCGGCGGTCATTCTGACTTTCCTGCTGGGCGGACGGGCGACCGCCAAAAGGCCGCCCGCCCGCCCAGCGGGAAAGCCCCAGCAACGATGAAGCCGGTTCCGAATGGAGCCGGCGGAGTTGCTGGTGTGCGACGGGTGCAGTGGCACCCGTCGCGATTTTGCAGACACTGAAAATCTGAATGGGGCCCTGTTAGGGGGCCCCTGCAGTGCCCATGCCACGACACCCGTTCCCGCCAGCCTCTTCCTGGCGGTGTAAACCGCCAGGAACAGGCTGGCGGGAAGGGGGTCGGAATCCCCATGGCGGCGCTGCTTGCAGCGCCGCCGTGGAGGATTCCCTGGGGCAGGGGAAAACCGGCGGGAAACCGCCGGTTCCCCTTTTCTGACTGCGGCTTTACCGCCGCGGTCAGAATTGCCCCTGAAGCACCGCCAGCCTGTTGGCGGTGCTTCCTCCGTCCCCGGCCCTGGCGGTCCATGACCGCCAGGGTCGGAATGACCCCCTGTATGTGGTCACGTAATGGTCTGCACTGAAAACGGTAGTGTACACTTAATCACTGTATGTAAAGTACAAATACAAGTCCAATCCCAAACGCTGATCACCAATGTTAGAAATGGGTTCTTTGGATGGCAGTCAGGTTACCCCCTGTTCAAGCAAGGACCCTCACGCTAATCAGGGTAAAGGAGAATCACCCTCACCTAACGCCTGCTTACCTCCTTGGTACCTTGGCAGAGCAGTAGGATTAACTTCAGAGTGCTAGGTGTAACGTATTTGTACCAACACACACAGTAACTTAATAAAATCACTACAAAATGACACAACACATGTTCAGAAAAATAGGAAATATTTATTTAAACAAAACAAGACCAAAACGACAAACATCCACAATGCACAAGTCAAGTTACGAATCTTTAAAGATTAAATTAAAAAATAGCGCTTAGAAACACAAAATGCTTCGATGAGGTGTTAACACGGTGTCGTGACGGAGTCGTTCTCAACAATCTGACACCAGCGGCGCCGGCCGCAGAGTCACGTGCACCCCCAGGTACATTACCTTGGTGAAGAGTGAAAACAAGCCGATGCGCAAAGTCAGGGATTGCGGTGTCCATGCGAAACGTTGAATCTGCGCACTTCGAAAGGCATCGGTCACCACGTGGTGCGGCGACTTCCACGGAGTCGCGGACTTCGGCAAGGCTGCAGCGGTGTCGGGCCTGTGAAGGTCGTCGCGTTCCGACGAAGGTCACGGAGTCGGTTGCAGGTGGCGTCACCGGATTCAGCAGCGGCATTGGTCCGGAGTCGTCTGAAGTCGATTTCCTTGAATTTTCACCAGCTTTTCCTTTCAAGGGCCCAGGGACTGGATAGGGCACCACTTGTCAGGGTAGGAGTCTCAGCACAGAGAGTCCAGGTTCTGGTAAGGGAAGTCTTTGATGGCCCTGAGACTTCAGAACAGGGGCAAGCTCAGTCCAAGCCCTTGGAGAGTCCTTTGCAAGCAGGAATATACCACAAAGTCCAGTCTTTGTCCCCTTGCACAGGCAAAAGCAGCAACTGCAGGATAGCTCCACAAAGCACAGTCACAGGCAGGACAGCACTTCTGAGCTCTTCAGCTCTTCTCCAGGTAGAGGTTCCTCTTGATTTCCAGAAGTGATCTAAAGTCTGTGGTTTTGGGTGCACTTCTTATCCCCAATTTCTTCTTTGAAGTAGGCCTACTTTAAATTAAAATCTCTTTTGAATGTGAAATCCTGCCTTGCCCAGGCCAGGCCCCAGACACTCACCGGGGGGTTGGAGACTGCATTGTGTGAGGGCAGGCACATCCCTTTCAGGTGTGAGTGACCACTCCTCCCCTCCCTCCTAGCACAGATGGCTCATCAGGATATGCAGGCTACACCCCAGTTCCCTGTGTGTTACTGTCTAGTGTGAGGTGCAACCAGCCCAACCGTCAAACTGACCAAGACAGGGAATCCACAAACAGGCAGAGTCACAGAAATGGTAAAAGTAAGAAAATGCTCACTTTCTAAAAGTGGCATTTTCAAACACACAATCTTAAAATCAACTTTACTAAAAGATATATTTTTAAATTGTGGGCTCAGAGACCCCAAACTCCACATGTCCATCTGCTCCCAAAGAGATTCTGCACTTTAATCACATTTAAAGGTAGCCCCAATGTTAACCTATGAGAGGGACAGGCCTTGCAACAGTGAAAAACGAATTTAGGAATTTTACACTATCAGGACATATAAAACACATTACTATATGTCCTACCTTAACCACACACTGCATCCTGCCCTTGGGGCTACCTAAGGCCTACCTTAGGGGTGCCTTACATGTAAGAAAAGGGAAGGTTTAGGCCTGGCAAATGGGTACACTTGTCAAGTCGAATTTACAGTTAAAACTGCACACCCAGACACTGCAGTGGCAGGTCTGAGACATGATTACAGAGCTACATATGTGAGTGGCACAACCAGTGCTGCAGGCCCACTAGTAGCATTTGATTTACAGGCCCTGGCACCTCTAGTGCACTTTACTAGGGACTTACTAGTAAATCAAATGTGCCAATCATGGATAAACCAATTACATACAATTTACACAGAGAGCATATGCACTTTAGCACTAGTTAGCAGTGGCAAAGTGCTCAGAGTTCAAAAGCCAACAGCAACAGGTCAGAAAAATAGGAGGCAGGAGGCAAAAAGATTTGGGATGACCCTGCATAAGGGAAAAAGTCCAACATTCATAAAAAATTGATCCCTCTATCAAATCCTTACAAGGTGATGTTCTTTTTAAAGACAGTGAACACGTCTTCTGGATAATTACTTTTTGAGGTATTTGATATACTACAGAATTAGGTAAGGACGGGCCACCAGAAGACACATCACCCTGGGTCACACACTGTGAGGCACTCCCCATGTTATATGTTATGTTATGTTACCTGTATTTGTAGAGCTATCACCCCGACGGGTATCCTGGTGTTGACCATGCCTGGGGAGCCAAGGAGAACTACCCGAAGAACCAGGGAGAGCCTCATACAATAATAATGGAGACAGGCTTTAGACACGTGGGGCACTTGTACAACGTGAATGAGGCTAAACAACATGCGGGCTGCCATCACTCCTGCAGGGGAGGGCGGGCACTTTGTACCCTGTTATGTCAAAGAAAAACACAGCAGGAAGCAAATACATCGCACTAATAAGCACATCAGAGAGACGGGTTATTTCTTTAACAAATGCAAATTCCATTTATATAGCACTTAATACAGAACGACTTGTTCGCAATTATTATTCGCAACTATTCTCCAATTTAAACTAATTTTAATAGCACCGCCAAGATGTTCAAAAGTTCAAATTGCGTGTCGTCTGTTCTTTAAAATCACACTTTTTCTTCATGTTTAATTTTACACGTGTCCTCCTAGCAAAACGCATACATAATGCTGCAAGGCGGGGGGGGGGGGGGGGGGGGGGCATCTGTAATACAAGAAAATATTTTAATTGCAGCAGACCCACAGCGTGGACTCACAATGTACTCGAGACTGACCTCAAGGGAGCAAGTTGTGAGTTAGTTATAGGAAGAAACTATTGAAAGTCATTTTCAGCCCTATGTACAGAAACCAAAATGTGATTTGGAGCATGCGACAGGAACGTGCAAGTGGGCTAGTACTCAACAGAAACCAATATCTTTTTGGGATTTTTACATCAGGCATACACCCCGAGGCAAAAGATCATACGGAGATTTGTCTAGAATCACACATTGGTGTTCAGGAGTAGAAGCCTCAGCCAGTTTGTATTTGTGTTATATTATTGTGAGGAGGACTGAACTGGTTACAGTCAATCCTCCCAACCCCTATGTGTTAGTGAATAGTTGAATATATGACAGACTAAACTTGGAAGGTTTGGTTTATGGCGGTCTTTACTTACTACATTCTCGCCACACTTGGACAGCTATTCATACCTATGGATTCGATTATGAGTGGTCAGAATTCCGATTTTTGTGCCTTTTACCGCAACCAGTAAATACCAGGTGTGATAAACCCCTCACTCTTTATTAAATTCCACCAGGTCAAACCCGCGAAATTTTACAAGGGAAAAAGTGGACAGTATTTACCCTCAAAGGCAGATTTTGGAGCAGCAAGAACCAAAAGTCCACGCAAGTCCAAAAAAAGTCACAACATTTGCAATGTATCGCTCGTGTTAAATTCGAAACCCAAGGAGTTGGATTTTATTTCATGCAATAAAATTGGACCCTCCCTCCTACCTACTGATAATCAGGGACATAACGACATAAATTGTATTCCTCTTTACAGCTTAGGCCACGTGCAAGACTCTGCCCCTCTGAGTGTGCAACAGCATGCAGCGAGGGCATACCTTGAGTCTGGTGCTGGGATAGCTGACTTGCAGCCTGGTTGTGGTCCTGTTGGAGAGGGCAGCCTGCCTCAGGCCCTCCATCACTGACACAATATCATCCAGGACGCACTTCCGGTCCTCGTCCCCCAACATGCACAGGTGAGAGAAAGTGTAGTTGTATCCCATGTAGTTCACCTTCATGTCCAGCACGGAGCGGTGCACCTGCAGCACCTGCTCCGCCTGCAGCAGGATGTTCCCCCCTGGCTTGGACGCGACTATTACCCTGCCATAGCGCCCGGGGGTGTGCAGGGCCGAGTAGAGCCGGGCTTTGGACTGGTCCAGCGGGAAGAGGCTGCTGGCCAGGCTCCTCTCGGTCTTGGCCAGGCTGTGGGTGGGCGCCAGCAGGGTCTCTAGGTCGGCCTCTGTCCTGAATCGGTGCAGCAGTAGCAAGCCGAAGATGAGGCTGAGCGCCGATGGCACAGTGAGGAAGAAGACGGGGTGCCTGCTGACGAACAAGCCCAGGTTGTAGAAGGACGCAGCGAGCCCTCTGTGGACTGCTTGTTGCAGCATCCTTCTCCGAATCCTGCTGGCGTACACTCCGGAGCGCCGGAAAAAGTACATTGGGCGTGCGTGGGACTGCCCCTCCTCAGTGACACCGGCTGCGCACTCACCGCCCCAGCAAGTGGCCGCACGGGGGTTCTGATAAAGGAAGCCCGGCGTCGGATCCCCTCGGCAGCGCTCAGACTAGGTGATGGATAATTCCTGCTGCAGCACCAACGCTCCCCGTGAGCACGCGCTGCCATGCCAGGGATACCCGGCAGTGCCAGCTGAATTATATACTACTCTCTAACCACGTGCCTCGCAGGTCTGGAGGAAGGGAGGAGAGGCAGGGAATGAGAGAGCGGCTGGAGTGAGAGGTACGGAGGAGGGAAAGAGATAGAAAAAAGCAGAGGTAGGGATGAGGAGAGCGAGAGAAGGAGGGCGACAGAAAGAGAGAGCGAGAATAAAACCCTGATGGGTGACTTCACGAGCCTTTCAATGGCACAGGTTTACAAGTCAATAAATCAGAGGAAGATGGATTGAAAATTAACTAATTGCTCTGAATATGCATTGCAGCAAGAGAGGAAGTTCACAAAAGGTTTTTTTTGTTCCTATTCATGGTAATGTAATGACATCGACATGCGGCAAGCTCTGAAGTAAGCTAGTCTGCGTACGTGTGCACAGCACTACCTGCCCAATGCAGCATTTTAACAATTTCAGTAATGTGTTTGTGTTTAGCATTAGTGGCAGGCTGATGCGCATCTCCCAGGACATGCATCTGCATACTGGCAGCCTGGTTAGATCTGCACTGAAATGTATACATGTGCACACTTATTGGGAGGGTAGAGTTTTCGAAATGTGCATTATGATTTAGAAACTTTTAGTAATCAAGATAAGTAAACTATGTCGAAAGAAGGACTAACTGAACGGGGGTGCGGGTACATTTCGTAGGTTGCTCATAGCCCAAGACAAGATTTCAGTAACTGTGGAAAGCTGCCCAGCTCAATTCAATAAGAATGTTGTCTTCTGTAATGGAAACACAAAAAAAGAAAATTATTGTGGAATGTAACTACAAACATATATATTATATATATATTTATATGTATATATATATATATATATATAAAATATATATGTTCACTGAAAAAGAAAGGTTATAGGGGTGTTATAGTTAGGAAATAGAATTTAAAAAAACCTTAGAAATTCACTGAAAAAACAAAGGTTACATGGACGTTATGGTTAGGTTTTGAATTTACTCGTACAAAACCGTAGAAATTCAGTAGTTATAGTTAGCTGAGCTAACTATAACTGGCACTCCCGTATTGCACTGCTTATGACCTCATATATTACATCACTCTTGACATGGTCAGTGACATTACTGATGACATCTCAGACGGCGCCCCCCGTATATCATTAAAGCCCTTGGAAGGTGTCGGTTCCCAGGGCAGCAGCGGGGCCACAGCCCCCTCGCGTCCAAAAAAATGAGCCCCGGGGAGGTGGTGGTCATACTGCTTTTTTTTTTTTTTAAAAAGCCCCCTAGAAATGCTTTTTACCCCTCCACCACCAGAGCTAAGGGTTCAGGGTGTTCGTACCCTGGCCCCTTTTGTATTTTTTTTACTTTTACTTTAGAACTCAGCTGAAGTTGAGTCCCAAGATGGCTGACAACACTTCAACAGCTTCTGTTATCAGCCAATCAGATCTCACCACGAGATTGTTAGGGGTCGCAAATCCTTCAGGTCCTTAGATATACAAATTTGATTTCCCCTTAATTTCTCCAAAAACTACTGGATGGATTTACACCAAAACAAAAGAACACTCTTTCTGGAACAGGGCCTACATTCCTGCCAAAATCAGTGTAATTCCATCCAGTAGTTTTTGTGCTATCGCTGTTCAAAATCCCTATGGAAAAATGAATGAGTAAAATGTGTTTTGGGACCCCTCTTTTTTCTCGCCCTCCTCGGACGGATCACCCCAAAACTTTCCAGGCAGTAGCTGACAGTACTGGCAAATTTTTTGGGAAAGTTTCGCGAAGATTCGTCAAGCGGTGCCAAAGATATAGGCAAGTAAAAAAACGCTTTTTTATAGAAACTTGGTCCTACCTATAACTACCTATTGGCTACTGCCACTAGGTTATATATATATATATATATATATATATACATTGTAGAAAAGCTTTTGGGAATGCACTCCATCAAGGTACCAAAATTAAATGTTTATTTACAGACTGCAAACAAACAACGCGTTTCGACCAAAAGGTATTTTTCGGAAAAAAAACGCGTTGTTTGTTTGCAGTCTTGAAATAAACATTTAATTTTGGTACCTTGATGGATTGCATTGCCAAATGTTTTTGTACAGAATTAAGTGAGGTTTCGTCTTGCCCTCGGCATATGCACCGGTAATGCGGGCGCGGCGCCACTGAAATTAGCCCCTTTGCTTTGGATAAATATATAATAATATATATATATATATATATATATATATATATATATATATACACACACACACACACACACACACACACACACATATATGTGTGTGTGTATTCTTTTTGGTGAGATTGATATTGATAAAGTGCTGCATCAGGTCAACTTCCAGTTACTCCATGGCACATACTGCCTCAAACAAAAGATTCGGCTTCTTATGCTTGTAAGTGTATCATCATTAAAGTAACACCATGGAGACCCTTTGCTGCATAGAAATCTCAAACTATTCAGCTTTCAGATTTGGGTCCACATCATTTAGTGGTTTAGAGCTCTGTACTCCCAGAGATCTGCCTGTTTCTAAGTTGTTTACACTAGCCACAGTCATGGAGTGAAGGTTCTTTGTAGGGTAATAGTAGAGACAATAATTTGGAAATGTTTGGGCCTTTCCATAAATAGCCTTTGCGGACAATGCAGAGGATACTATAGTTAATCTATGCTGCCACCTAGCACAAAAGAATCATATTCAGTGATTTTTTTATGTGGTCAAGTTTGTGAAGGTTCAGTCACCTCATGATGGTCTGCTTTGCTGTCTTTGGAGCCTGTCAATGAGCTAATGAGTTTCTCAGGGAGTCCTGAGTAGATGACTCTACAGTACTCAAGACATCCAATGATCAATGGTCTTTAAAGTGCCACACTGTGCTGGGCCTTGAGTAGAGGAAAAATGTTATGGAGGCACGATACCTAGATACTAATCCCTCTTTTTTCCGATAATGCTTTAGATGTTCCACTGATTAAATTCTTTTGTTGACCTCCCCCACACAGTAACTAACCAGAGATAGCAATTCAAGCAAAGATACTAATGACTCCTGTTGACATTCTTCTCCATCCAACAAAAATACACCCAGGAAGGGCATTCCTGATGCCTTCTTCAAAGAAAAGCAAAACTGCCACCTCCTGACCACGTTTGCAATTTTTACACAATTACATGGGTAGTGCATTGTGCTGGGTGATTTATTACAGTCTACAACACCTACTTTTATTTTAATCACAGAAAAACCAAATCCTCTGATAGCCATTGTTTATCTTAACTGCCTCCTGACAATTGTCAGGCCGTTTTTTATGTACCATAGTGGCCTAGGGACAACTGATATACATGTGCTTGCAAATTTATGTCAAGCTTTTACACAGTCAAGTTCAAGGAAGAGCTTGCACGTGAATGAGACACCACCTTCTCTCTACCCACAAGAGATTGCTGAGAAAAGATTGCATTAGTATGAAGAAAGTGAAAGGCATTGAGGCAAAATGTGCTTAATGCTGAGATGTAATATTCTCTCAAAAAGCCTGCCCAGAAGTAACCAAGCTTAAATGACAAAGGTGAAAGGTAAGTGGAAGAACAAGCAACCTTTATATTATTCCTCATTCCCAAATTATTAGTAAATTTAAACAAGGATTGGCAATGCTAGTAGGCCTGGCTTACGAATGAAAGTGCCTCGGTGTCACTAATGGGTGTAGACACTCAGTAAGTAATCCTAAATGCACTCTGTCACTCATCTTTGCACTCATGCACTCAACCCACTGACTCATCCTTCCATTCACCCTCTGACACAACCAGAATAATACACACACAATGTTCACAGGGAGGAAGGAGGATCTTCGGCACTGCACCTCCATTGTGTAGTCAGTGAAAATGTTGACTTGTGGTTTATCCCCTGTCCATGGTCCCTTAGCTCCAGTGACCTGTAGGATATTATCTCTGTCTCTGTAATTAAAGAGTGGGCCACCACTGTACGTGATATGGCTCCAGGCAGGGGTGGTCTACCCGGCAGCCTCTCGGCCCTTCCCCCAGAGAAGAATGTTGAATGCCTACCCTGCAGGATCGTTGTCAAAAACCACTCCTCCAAATATAATTCTATACTGGGGCCCTCTTCTTTTCCAGTAGGTCCACTATCCATACATTGTTACGTCTGGATCTGCCTTCCTGGTAATCACCAGGTGGTTCACTTTGTCTTGGAGGGCCTTAATTCATGCTGTAATTTCTGTAACCACCGGTCTAATGGTTGCTAGTGTAGATTCTTCATTTGCAACCCGCTCTTTTAACATTTTATGGTCCTCTCATAGTGGGCCCATATCAATTCTTAGGGCATCAATCTTCGGTCCTAATGTAGTCTTGACATCCCACACAGCCAACAGGATCTCATCAAATCTGCAAGATTGAGTGGCTAGAGTGATCTCAATGGACATTCCTGCAAAGGGAGGCACGGCTCACGCTACCACCTTGTGCTGTGTACCTGGCAGACCTACCTGGGTCCTATCTTGTTTTGTACGCACCATGGTGGAGGCAGTATGTGATTACAGATCTTGATTGGCTAAGGTGAGCCCTTAATTGTCGTCTGGGAGTTTGTTGTGCCATATCCCTGGAGACACGCTGGTGGATCAGGGTGAGGAGCTGGTTTAATGGAGTGCGTCAAAGTCCCCGGTCGTGCAGTACTAAGATGTGCCCTTGAACCTATGAGGTTGCTTGTACTCTGCCTCTCTGCTTTAACAAATATTCATGGGGATTAGGTGGGGTTGGCTTACACACCCAGGAAACAAGCTGTAGTTTAGCCCTCCTTCACACCACTCAGCTGCAGGCAAGGGCTGTGGTTGTTCATGTTAGCGGGGAGCGCTTCACTTCGCTTCCTGCAAGAGTCCTGCATCACACAAAGGTCACCAGTCCGCACGTCCCAGGGGGCAGCTAGGTCAAGGTCCCCTCTGCAACCACTGTCCAGCCACCAATAGGAAGCAGTGAATGAGGGGCAGTACAGGCTGCCTCCCTCTCCTCTAACGTGCAGCCCAACCCATGAATGAGTTCCCTAGGCCATGGTGGTGTAGCCAGGTGGGCCGATGTAGAGCTCTGCAGGTCAGTCATTAGCAAGCTGTTAGACCTGACAGCCTTAATGTGTCTCCCCCCAAACGTTTTGCCTTACTCCTCCATTTTTACTGGTTTTGCTTTGTTGGCCTTATGCTCTGCGAAAATCAGTGCTAACGAGCGTGTGCTCATGTAGTAGAACTGGCTTACACCTACTGGCACATTTAATTGACTAGTAAGTCCCTAGTAAAGTGGCATTTTTTTCAGCTGGACTAACCTGGTCCCTGTATCAGGCCCACACTCCATGACAGTCAGCCTGAACTTGTGACTTTCACTTGATCTTGCATGACCAGATAACCATGAGTAGCACTCTATGCTTTTAGGTGCTTTACCTACCTGAAATATTAAAAATTGCTTATTTATGTTTCTACTGATTGGATTTTTGTCCGTGTGAAATCAAATATTTTTTTAGATTTTACTCTATTTTTCCTAATGTTCATGGGATTTTTCTTCTGTGGTCTTTTTACTTCTTTCCTGCTTAAAGTGGTGCATACATACTTTACACATTGCCCCTAAGTTAAGCCTGACTGCTTTGTGCCAAGTTAAACACAGGTTAGTTTGGAGTCTGCTTGTGACTTCACCCTGACAGAAATAGTGGCTGCTGCTTAAGTAGGGTTTCACCCCCCTCAACCAAAAACCCAATTTACAGCACATTTCTTAACTCAACAGACCACTCTGACTCTTAGCAAACAGAAAGAAGTGTCTTGGGGCCACAGTGCTCGTAGCAGCAAGTTCACCTGGGCCCTGGGAGGACGGTACTCAGTCTTACCCACTCAGCCAGAGAGGAATCATGCAGTGTCTTGTCTTGAAGGGTGCCCTGTCCGTGGACACTTTCACTGCTCCAGTCCTGCTTGGGGAGGCTAATGCACGCAGGAGGCTTGGCAGCACTTATCAAGCACAGGCTCTCCTCTGAGCCTACACAGTCGGGGATCAGGTTGTTCCAAGCTCCTCCTGCAAGTAAACTTCTGTGTTCCACACAGTCAGCTCCAGCAGGGATCAGAGATTTTTACAAGCTCCTTCTGCAAGGTAAATTTCTGTGTTCCTCAGGGGCTGAGAGAGTGAATCTGATGCTCCTGATATTGATCCCAGTAATGAGACAATTTGTCCATGGTTTCCTCACTCAAACCACTGAGTCAACTCAGTTGCAGTCCTTGTAGCTCCTCATGACTCACAAGTCACCACAGTTCAAAGTTCTCGGGCTCAAGCCTGAATTGCAAGGCACAGTTGTTTATGACAGGCCCTCCTGACATTCTGGGTTGCCAAGCCACTGCCACCTAAGGCACCGGCCCTTCCTGCATGACAGTTTGCACTACGATGGCCCCTCTTGGCATACAAGTTCACCACTACAATCCGCAAGGCAGCATCATCCACGGTAGCTCCTACTGGCATATGGTGTGGCCGTCCACCTGCAACTTTGCAATACAGGCTTCACAGTGATCACACAGTACTCGTGTCATGGCTATCTTCATGGAGGCTCTCTCCCAGCATACAACGCTAATCTGCACAGAGGGGACAATGTGAGTGGGGCAGCAGCCATCTCCTCGCACCAGGAGTCTACTAGACAGGGTTGCTTACTGGACCTCTCACCCTCCAAAGCTCTTCTCTTCCTTACAGGGTACACTGGTCTTGGCCAGCAGACAGGCACTGATGCTTCAGGCTCTAGAGCAGGTGGTCTGGGTTCCCTTGAGTGATATCCCCTCACCCAGCAGGCAGACTAGCAGGCCTCAGATCCTAGTCCTGGTCACAGGCAAAAGTCTTTCAGCCCACACACAGCCCATTTGGTTGCTCAGCAGAGGACAATTTTTGGGGTCTCATCCTCCCTTTCTTATAGTCCATTTCCAGCACCAACTGTGATTTAGGGTCAGGGTCTTTCAAGTTTTATGTTGGAGTTCTTCTTCTTTTGAAGCACACACTTCTCCTCTCCCTCTTCCTCTTGCAAGGCTGTCTGTCACAGCAGAAGGGACTCCAAATCAGATAGTCCCACAACACATGCCATGGGTGTGTCTAAAGTTCACACCTGGATGTAAGCCACAGAAATATGTGAAAGTTTAATCCTAGGCTTCCAGCCCTACTCTTTATTATTCCTGTATCAGCCCCATCTCCTTCCTACGATATGTCAAGGCCCCTCCCTTGTGAGCTCTCACAGAACCAAAGATCACCCTTTGAAGTGTACTGGGGTTCTTTTTCTCTCCCTTCCCCTGGGTGTCCCTCCAAGGTCACAGGAATGTAGCAATACACAAATCTGTCTGGGGATTCCTCTGAGTCCTCATGTCTTCACCAGGTAGGCCTGGGCTTCCCAAAATGGAACACAGAGTCCTTCATGTAATGTAGCATTAAAGACACACTTGCACTCAGTGTATGTACACAGCACACACGCTGTCCAGCACTCTTACCTCCATGTATTTTGCCACCCCAGGCACACATACATTCAGCACATGCATTCACTCTGTGTGCACTGCTCAGTACTGTAACTTTTCTTTATTTTGCCACTTGCAGGCATGCATACAACCAGTACTCACATTAACCATGCACATGCTGCACAACACTATGCCCTTCATGTACAGTACTTCTCACAGGTGCACATACACCCAGTACATGCACCCACCATGCACGTGCTGCATAACACTACGTCTCTAATGTACTGCCCTCTTCACAATTACACATACATCCTGCTGCAATATACTGCTCTAACCCTGCAGGGTACCTTTCCCAGGCACACATACAGCCCATGCATGCACTACGCAGCAGTTCACATCTAACCGTTGTAGGCCAAGGAGCGCGTTAAGCATACAGCAGCGGAACTTTAAAAAGTGAGTGATCCTTCAGGTCTTTCTCCAGTGACAGGATCTGTTCACTCCCACTGATCACTACACAGTATGCTGCTACCACCTCGCTCGTGCTGCTTAACTTCTGGTGAAATCAGTAGCCTTCCGCCACTATGAAGGTAGTGCTTTCAGTGCTCACTCAGACAGTCCTATGTCATGGCACACATGCATTATCCGTGTTTGTTTATGACAACAAAACTCATCATTAGGTATCCAGACAACAGTGCAGTTAGGCATTCATGGGAAGGGTACAAATCCATTGCCACATCAAGACAAGGGCACAACTCCCTTCCTTTTAGGAGAACCAGAATGATGAGTCAGAATGTACTGAGTCATTGATGTACTGTTTTCAGGAAATAAATCTTTAACCTCTATCAAGGCACGTCAATGAGGTATTTTTGCTCTGGGAATGAAATCAATATGACAATCTTGTTTGTTATGGGGTGGCAATGAGTCACCGGCTTTTTTATTGAAGATATGAGCTCATTCTGTGTAAATTTGCTCAGGACTGCTGAAGGTAGGTATGGCATGTGACAGGACGAAGATATGTTGAGGTTAAATCTAGCCAATCCATAAGTGAGTAAAGGCATACCTAGAATAATGTCAATGTTGGGAGCATTCATCAGGTCAAAAATTACGTCTTTGGTATACCCCCTTAAAGCATCCATAAATACAAGTGGGTCTTGGTGTGAGTAGTGAGTGATAAATAGCATGTGCAGTTTAAGGCATCGCTTTATGGAGAAAGGGAGTGCGAACTTCAAAATCCTACTGCAGCAAACAATTCGTGAAACACTGCAAAAGAAAAAAACAAATTTACTTTTTTGTGAATTGCTCAAATTGTGATCATCTGTTTACACGTTAGCAACGATATTGTGATCCCATTTGACAGCAGGCATTAAAAAGTCAATTATTTAAAACCGTTGACTCACCCACCCCTCACCTTTCCCACCGTGGCTGGTTGACCCTTCAGATCCAGGCCCTCTTCACCTTGCCATTCTTGCCTTCCCCGCAGTGTCCCTTTTTATACCCTCTGTACCTCTTGCGCCCTCCTGATCCCGCCTGTTACCCACTCCTAACGCTGGATAATCCTTACATGCATTTACACTGACTGTCTTGTATTGCTTGTGAAATGAGCAGTTTGCATTACTTTGTTCTCTACTTCCACGTGTTTTCAAACTTCGTCTTTCTTTGGCTGTGTTTTAGGCTTGTGTTACCAGTACTATTGTGATGTCTTGGGGGTGAAAGTATGCCGTTTTCACTCCAGTTGCTTCGCAAGCACAACTTCACATAACCCTGTCCATGATGTTATACACCCACAGGCTCTATGGGGATTTTCGGAAATGCCACCCTGCTCCTAAAGAACAGAGGCAATTCATTTTATCTGGGTAATTTGACAGCAATTTTTTTGATGGCAGCCCTTTTAATGGTGCATCATTAGGGCACCTCGTCGATGCGAGTCACTGCGATGCCCAAGAAAAGAAATTTGCCTTTGGGCTGTGTGGGTCTTATTCATAAAGGTAGACTTATACTTTTGTTGTAAGTTTAGTATTTTGTGCTATTCACAAAATCTGACTTTTATGTGTAGTATCTCAGAGACTGTATTACACTTTTATGTGCAGAGCTCTCTGCAGTTGTAAAGATACTACATGCAGTCACGGCTGGTGACAGGGCAAAGTGGCGGGCGGGAGGAACAAAATAAAATATATATATAAATACATACATAAAAAAACTTATCTTGAGCGCACTGCTGCACCGCTGCACCACCGCTCTCCGCTGCCCTGCAGGCATAGGCTCCCAGCCTGCCCCGCAGCCAATCCTGACGCTGGTCAGAGGAGCGTTACGATTGGCTGGAGCGCTCTGAGGCACAGTGGAAGCCTCTGCCTGCTTTCTCTACCTAGCAATACAGTGCCTGGTTGGAGAGAGCCCTGTGCACATGTGTGTTTGGCCGGCCCGAGACGGACAGACAAATATACGTGTGCACTGAGGTGGCTGTCATATGCCTATGGCCCCACCCCTTTAAAAATAAAAAGATAATACACATTGTTTATTATCATTTTATTTTCTAAAGGTTTGCAGTTGCTGCTAGCTGGGGAGGGGGGGTGCCCCTGACTACACGTAAAACTACACTCGGAGTTTGTGAATAGCAAAAAAAAAAAGTTGAAAACTCTCAGCAAAAGTGTAAGTTTAGCTTTGTGAATAAGGACCCATGGGTCCTTATTCACAAACAACGCACTTGACGCCTCCCAGTCTGGATTTCGCAAGAACCACCTGCACCGACGACATCAGAACCAGAGTCGACAAGGGCGAGACCGTCGCTCTCATCCTCCTGGACCTCTCCACAGCCTTTGACACTGTCGGCCACCAAATCCTCCGCGCACGCCTTTCCGACGCAGGAATCCGGCACAAGGCCCTAGACTGGTTCACCTCCTTCCTCACCGAAAGAACCCAGAAAGTCCGCCTCCCACACTTCCAGTCCCCAGCAACCAAGATCATCTGCGGGGTCCCCCAAGGGTCCTCCCTCAGCCCTACCCTCTTCAACATTTACATGGCCCCGCTCGCCAAAATCCTCTGCCCCCACAGAATCACCATCATCTCGTATGCAGACGACACCCAGCTCGTCATCTCCCTTCCACCGCCAAAACAAACCTCCACGCCAGACTCCTCGACACCGCCAAATGGATGACAGCAAGCCACCTCAAACTCAACTCCAACAAAAGCGAGCTCATCATCTTCAGCCCCAACAAGACGGTATGGGACGACTCCTGGTGGCCCACCGCCCTCGGATTACCCCCAACACCCTCCACCCACGCACGCAACCTCGGCATCATCCTAGACTAATCTCTCTCCATGGCCCAGCAAATCAACACAATATCATCCGCCTGTTTCAACACCCTTCGCATGGGTTCCTCCGCTCTAGAGGGCATGACTGGGTTCATGTGGGTATAGCTGAAAACATGAGGATAAAACTGTCACCATGGGACGACTCCTGGTGGCCCACCGCCCTCGGATTACCCCAACACCCTCCACCCACGCACGCAACCTTGGCATCATCCTAGACTAATCTCTCTCCATGGCCCAGCAAATCAACACAATATCATCCGCCTGTTTCAACACCCTTCGCATGCTACAGAAGACCTTCAAATGGATTCCCATAGAAACCAGAAAAAATGTCACGCAGGCACTCATCAGCAGCAGATTAGACTACGGAAACGCCCTCTATGCTGGTACCACAGCCAAGCTTCAGCAGAAACTCCAGTGTATCCAGAATGCAGCCGCACATCTCATCCTCACCCTCCCACGCCACGAACACATCTCCGCTCACCTCAGATCCCTTCACTGGCTGTCCATCAGAAAAAAGATTGTCTTCAAAGTCCTCATCGACGCTCACAAATCCCTCCACAACACTGGACCAGCCTACCTCAACGAACGAGTGAACTTCCACACACCCACTCGTCTCCTCCGCTCTGCTGACCTCGCCCTTGCCACAGTCCCACGCATCCAACGTACCACCTCCGGAGGCAGATCCTTCTCCTACCTTGCCTCCAAGACATGGAACTCCCTCCCCACAACCTACGCGAGACCCAGGACATCCTGACTTTCAGAAAGCTCCTAAAAACATGGCTTTTTGAGCAGTAATATGGCATCCCCCTCAACTCCCCCCACAGCGCCTTGAGACCCTTCCTGGTGAGTAGCGCGCTTAATAAATTTTTTGATTGATTGATTGATGGGTCTACTTCCAGTACCAGTCACTGTAAAGGCACCCATTAACTGTGAGAACTGTGGTTAGTCAGCAACCATGCAGTTCAATTATTCCAGTAAAACACATAGTGCTATGCATCACCCCACTGTCTATTGAAAGTGATGCCTTATTCCATCTTCTGTGGAATTCCCTGCATTATCAGTTATAGTTATCAGACTGGGCTCCACACTTTCGCCACGTGAGAACCCACACTATGAAAGTTCTACTAATCATAGGCTTCATGTTATAATGTACCAAGCCATATTCTATACCCTTGGTATGGAAGCGCAACCCAACTGAATATTTGAATATCTGAATATGTTGCCTATTTCCTTATTACATGTAGAGAAAGTTCTGTTCATGTTGAGTAGTATATAGGTGGAATACAATAACCCACGTACTGACTTAAAAAAAATAATTGGATTTATCACTGTGAAATTGTATAATTACATATTCTATGTCTCTAAATTTAATTTCACTGTATTCAAAATTAAATGAGATGTAGGGCAGGATCACATTAAAATATAGCGCACAAAAGGTAAAGAAGTTTAAGAAAACCATGCTGCCCAAGATGAAACCCTTCAGAATTTTGTTTTTTGATACTTTGTTGTTTGACAAGTGATGGCCTGGTAACCAATCTTCACTTGAAAACATATTTTCTCCAGAGAGAGAAAATGTTTGTTCCATGAAGTAGGTTCTTCTATTACACCCTACTACACCCTACTGCCAACTTGGGCACATATTTACTCTTGGCATTGACAGAAGTAAATCTCTGGGCATTTCCAGCATCAAAACATGCCTTGTTAATATCAATAAACTTGCTAGTTTGTGGGCATTACCAAGATGTTAAGTGCACTTGAAAACCTATTCCCTGGCTCAGCGAGAATAACTCACAACAGACAGGAGTCTTCCCCATGCTTCACCTGAGCCCTCAAACGACTGGCTGAAGCCCTCAGATGTTAGACAGCAGATGTCGTACAGGGGCCCGCAAGAGATTGATGAAAAGCCCTTGGAAGGCACTCTCATTGCATGAGTTAGGTTGCTTCAAGAAGCTAGACGAGAGTCCCCAAAAGACAACTCCCTGGACAGGGGCCCTAATCAGAAAAGGAAGGAGCCCTCAATCCAAATTTTAGAATTTTGTATTTTAGTATGCTTAGAGTGCATTATACCCACAGGTGTCAAAGCACTAGCACAGGACATGAGCAACCGCATGGAAGAAAGAGCAGAATGAAACAACATCCTCCCATGAAAGTGTTGTAATAAGGGAGCATAAGATTACACCATAACCCTGTTGGCAAAGAACAGAATTGACATGTTAGAGACAAGTGGCAGCACAATGACCATGAGAATGGGAGGCAGCACCAGGATCCGGGGTGGGCAGTATGGCGGTCATCGAGCTAGAAGAAATTGCATGGTGAGTTTGTGTGAGCAGCTCTGGGTTCAGGACAGCAGTGAGATCATGGGGGCAGCAATGGGTTCCTCCGCTCTAGAGGGCATGACTGGGTTCATGTGGGTATAGCTGAAAACATGAGGATAAAACTGTCACCATGGGTCTAGAGGACAGGACTGGGTGCATTCAACTGCAATAAGATCATGAGAGGCGATGAGAGGACTGAGTATATACAAGTGCTCTAAGACCATGTCTGCAGAGGACAGTAATAAGAATATGGATCTGGAGGAGACAGCATCCCAGTGGTGAGCAGTGGGGGGTGGGTTGGATTACAAAACTTTCCTAATAATCTGCCTCTGAGGACTTGCAGGGAAGATGTTTCCTTAGCAGGTCCGGTGTTCCTCTGCAACCCTGTTCCCTTGGGCCTCACCTGCCCCCTTGTTTACGCAGGTTGTTGTGTAAGACAAACTCCCCACCTCCTACGGGCTCAAGGTAGGCATAGCGGCAAGAGCGAGGCGTGGGCAAGGCTTGCTGGTTTCTCAGTTTGTAAGCACCAGTCCTTCTCCCTGTCCCACAGACACACAACCACCCCTGGGGTGCAGATGGTACTGCTACATCTCAGTGTTTCCAATAATAGGCCAATGTAAAGCTCTGGGTGTCAGGGTTTAAAGTCCAGTCAGTCCCGTCCTGGTCTCTACGCTGTTGCTGGAGCTACAGTCTCGCTGAACCTGTGTGTATTCCGGGCAGCGTGCGCTTCCAATGGTGCAGCAAGTGTAGTGGCACCAGCACACAGAGGCCTGAGGGGCCCCTTGAACCAGGATTATTTCTGTATTCCACATTTCCACGGCGATCAGCTAGCCCCGTTGTCTTCTTTGCACTAGTTCCTGTGACACACTGCATGTGCCACTTAGGCCCTGATTTATACTTTTTGCCGCAAACCTGTGTTAGCACAGGTTTGCAGCAAAAAGTATAGCACCATTCCTAGACGCCGGCTGGGCGTCATATTTAAGGAGTGGCGCTAGCGGGTGCAAAGGGTGGGCTAGCATAAAAAATGTTGACGCTAGCCGGGTGGGGGTGGCGGTATGAGAGATGGGGGTTTAGCACCAAAAAATGACACAAGGCAGGTTAGAGTAAAAAAAATGACTCTAACCAGATTAGCGTCATTTTATGGCGCTAAACCTACCATGCCACATGACTCCGGCGTTAGAAAAGGCAGGCGTCATGCCCGCCACCCTAATGGCCAGCACAGGGGACAAGGGTCCCCTGGGCATGGCCATTGCACCCTATGCCATGTATGGGGACTCATTTCGGGGCCCCTATGGCACTTAAAAAAATAAAATGGAATACCTACCTGTACTTACCCGGGACGGGGTCCCCCATCCTCCGCAATCCCTCTGGTGTAGGTGGGGGTGTCCCTGGGGCCTGGGGAGGGCACCTGTGGGCTTATTCCATGGTGTTCCACCCTGGAAATAGGCCCACAGATCCCCTAATGCCTGCCCTGACCCAGGAGTTAAAAATGGTGCAAAGCAAGCTTTGCACCATTTTTGACCCCTCGTCCCTCCCGTGCACCATTTTTGCACTGGAGTATAAATATGGTGTTAAGGCCATAGAGTCATTTTTTGCACAGGAACACCTACCTTGCATCTCATTAAGGCAAGATAGGTTTCCACGTCCAAAAATGGCTTTAACTCCATAAATTTGGTGCTAGACGGGTCTTGCGCCAAAATATAAATGTGGACTTAGTTTTGCACTGAATAAGAGTAAAAGAAATTATGCTAATTCGGTGCAAACAGAGTATAAATATGCCCATTAGTGTGACTGCGTCCCTTGGAGGTAAGCATAGTATGACCCTTAAGGGATTGGACAGAAGCTGTCATCAGTTTCGGTGGACAATATGAGCTCCTAGAACTTGGGCTGGTAAAATATCTCAGCGCACATGAAGCTGCAGTGTTTTGTGAACCATTTTTTTTAGTTTATGACATAATTTATTTTTTTCATGGAAAGGTAACCAGTAGTCATACTAGGGAGCAAATGTAAATATTTGCGAACATATAAATTCACCAGCCTATAAGCTTTATTCTTCACCTTAAGCGCATGTAGCTATCATAAGACAGTAAAATAGCTCAGTGCCCTGAAGCCTGACCTAAAAAACTCATACCGCTTGTCTTTCACCCTTTTGACTTTGCTGAAATGAATACCATCTAGTTGGGAGTTGGTGAATCTTATTTTTTCAGCTTCCAATTGAGGTCAGATTGTCACTTGCTCTATTTAAATAGCCATTATTGTTACAACTTTAAGACTAGTGTTTTCCAGGGCATGTCTGGGTGTGTGATGTGTGGGCTGCATAGGTTTGTACAGCCCTGTCAGTACACATACTACTCGATGTTTTGTGTGGCTACTGCTCACACACAGCCTAAACTGATTGTTATCTGTGCAATAGTTTGAGAGTCTGTTTACCTCTAAATGCTTTAAATATCGAGAATGGTCGTTTCAAATTTATGTAGCAACTAATGAAATTAAATGTTATGCATTTAATTTGAGTACTATGTGATGGATTGCATACATGAAGTAATATCTTGCCAATTATGCTGAATGAAATTAGTTCTTTCACAGTACTTAATTACGCCTTACTTCACCTTGGAGCACAGTAGATGTTTACATCATAATTTCCTAACATACCATAACTCATAATGTTTACTTTCAATTGTAAAACAGCATGCCCTATGACCACTTTGTCTCCGAGCATTTTATTTGCGTCGCACATTACTTCAGTTATGGCTCAAGCATTCAGGTAGACAAAAATATGGTTGGTTCACAAACAATTTAAGAATGTCACTCAGAGATCTAATCAGGAGCAATGTGTATGCAAATGGAATGCAATATTTTATGAACTGTAGAGTATTACATATGGACACAAGAAAGTAACGACGGACAACGGTCAGGGCCTAGCTAAAACGTGTAAGGTAGACTACAAAACATTATCAGGCAGTTCCAATATGAAGGAAAGTGAAGAAGGGCTTTACCGCACCATGCCAGGCGCAGATGACGTCACTATGCAACTTTGAAATAAAGAAACAATGATCCACTGTCTGAGTCTTCAAGTGCTTGTTGGCATTTAACTAGATAACACAAGGCACGGACTCACATTCTTTCTGCCGTGTTCAGAGAGGTCCAAATCTACCAACTAATCAAAACAAGCTAATAGGTAGAAATGTGTTGAATGTGTAAATACCTGTACATTGTTACTTTGGTGTCTCTTTACAGAACTTCATAAAGTGCTCATAAATTAGGGTTTTTCTTAAATTTCCTACCCATGAAGAGCATGTTGTGGGTATACAGTCCAGGATTAGCACAATTCATTGATGTATAAAATATGGAATTCAGATAGTTTTCAGTACAGAACATATTACTTCAGATTACGAGAAATAAAACATTGAACATAGAGCTATTAAATAACAATGGTGTATAATTAAACCTAACATTTAAAACCTTTGAATTTGAATGCAAATACATTCTGCTATAGTTAGCACTTTGTGGTGAAAACTTCACCTGTTAGCGACTTCTACATATCCAAGAAGGCTATTGTACTGATGACCTTCCTGGGACGAGCCACATGGAAGGAGTATGGTCAAGACTTTGGCAACAAACTCCTGTTTCACCTGAAGATCCCAAATAGGGACTGTTAGAAATGGGGTCTCTGGTTGACAGTCAGGTTACCCCCTGTTCAAGCAAGGACCCTCACTCTAGTTAGGATAAAAGAGAATCACCCTCAGCTAACCCCTGCTTACCCCCTTGGTAGCTTGGCAGAGCAGTAGGCTTAACCTCAGAGTGCTGGGCGTAAAGTATTTGTACCAACACACACAGTAACTTAATGAAAACACTACAAAATGACACAACACCAGTTTAGAAAAATAGGAAATATTTATCTAGACAAAACAAGACCAAAACGACAAAAATCCAACATACACAAGTCAAGTTATGATTTTTAAAAGGTTTAAAATAAAAAGAGTCTTTAGGTAGTTGTAACAACACACTAGCGCTGCTAGCGTGTAAATGTACCTGGTTTGCGTCAAAAATAACCCCGCACGGGCGGTGTGCGTCGAAAATAACCCTGCACGGTTATATGCGTCGAAAACAACTGGGCACGGCGATGCGCGTCGAAAAAGCCAGCCACGCGACGGTCCGAAAGTCCCGCGGCGCAGGTTGCGATCTCTCAGCCTTCGTCAGCGATGCTGCGCGTCGTTTCTCCTGCTCCGGGCGTCGATTCTCCGGTCGCGTTTCCTGCGGCGTCGTTTCTCAGCTGCGGAGCCGGCGTCGCGTCGTTTTCTCAGCCGCGATCGGATTCGCGTCGATCTTTTCTCCGCACGGCGCTCGGTGCGTGTATTTTTGTCCTTAGGCTGCCAGCCTCTCCTTTCAGGGTCCCAGGAACTGGAAGGGCACCACAGAGCAGAGTAGGGGTCTCTCCAGAGACTCCAGGTGCTGGCAGGAAGAAGTCTTTGCTATCCCTGAGACTTCAACAACAGGAGGCAAGCTCTACATCAAGCCCTTGGAGATTTCTTCTTCAAGATGGAAGGCACACAAAGTCCAGTCTTTGCCCTCTTACTCTGGCAGAAGCAGCACTGCAGGAAAGCTCCACAAAGCACAGTCACAGGCAGGGCAGCACGTTTTCCTCAGCTATCAGCTCTTCTCCAGGCAGAGGTTCCTCTTGGTTCCAGAAGTGTTTCTAAAGTTTGTAAGTTTGGGTGCCCTTCTTATACCCATTTTAGTCTTTGAAGTCACCTTTCTTCAAAGGGGACTCACACCTTCTTGTGAAATCCTGCCTTGCCCAGGCAAGGCCTCAGACACACACCAGGGGGCTGGAGACAGCATTGTCAGATGCAGGCACAGTCCTTTCAGATGAGAGTGACCACTCCACCCCTCCCTCCTAGCAGAGATGGCTAATCAGGAAAGGCAGATCACACCCCAGCTCCCTTTGTGTCACTGTCTGGTGTGAGGTGAAAAACAACCCAACTGTCAAACTGACCCAGACAGGGAATCCACAAACAAGGCAGAGTCACAGAATGGTTTAAGCAAGAAAATGCTCACTTTCTAAAAGTGGCATTTCCAAACTCACAATCTCAAAATCAACTTTACTAAAAGATGTATTTTTAAATTGTGAGTTCAGGGATCCCAAACTCCACATGTCCATCTACTCTCTAGGGGAATCTACACTTTAATCATATTTAAAGGTAGCCCCCATATTATCCTATGAGAGAGAGACAGACCTTGCAACAGTGAAAACGAAATTGGCAGTATTTCACTGTCAGGACATATAAACCACATTACTATATGTCCTACCTTATCCATACACTGCACCCTGCCCTTGGGGCTACCTAGGGCCTACCTTAGGGGTGCCTTACATGTAAGGAAAGGGAAGGTTTAGGCCTGGCAAGTGGGTACACTTGCCAAGTCGAATTTACAGTGTAAAATTACACATACAGACACTGCAGTGGCAGGTCTGAGACATGATTACAGAGCTACTTATGAGGGTGGCACAACCAGTGCTGCAGGCCCACTAGTAGCATTTGATTTACAGGCCCTGGCACCTCTAGTGCACCTTACTAGGGACTTACTAGTAAATCAAATATGCCGATCATGGATAAACCACTTACATACAATTTAAACAGGAGAGCATATGCACTTTAGCACTGGTTAGCAGTGGTAAAGTGCTCAGAGTTGAAAAGCCAACAGCAACATGTCAGAAAAAAATAGGAGGCAGGAGGCAAAAAAGTCTGGGGATGACCCTGCATAAGCAAAAGTCCAACACGACCCCCTACCAGCCTAAAGCCAGGGGAGAACAATCAATACCTTGATGTACTTCCCTGATTGGGGCGATAGAACAAGGACCCAGGCCCACAACAGCAGGGGCATGTTCCAGTTCTACGCCTTCCTGACTCCAGTTGGATCCCTCTGTCCATACTCTCAGGGCCCACTAAGCTAACCCATGGGGAACCCTTCTCCACATCTACAGACACCATCTGTGCAACACCTAACTTTACTTTGCTCACAGATGTATTGCAATGGGCAGATAGTACCACCAGGGCCAACACAGTGGTGTTGCCCACTCCACCCCCGGGGTGTGACTCTCGTCCTCCCCCCCCCAGGGGCAACTCTGTCCACCAGGACAGCAAGCCACAGTGGCCCCAGACAACTGTCAGGGATGAGAGCCCGACCTCAGGCCTCTCTAACCACTGTGACTGTGGAGAGTGGGGGGTGGTAGCCCCAGGTGCCTGGCACCCTTTGACCACTCTCTCTTCCACCAGGTCAGGGATGACAACCTGACCCTGGTCCTCCCCTCTGGGGCTCTGTAACCTCCCTGCAGAAGCGGCACCCCCAGAGTCGAAAACTGTCAGGGTGCTTCTAGAAGCAGTCCTGCACAATTCTTCCACCAGTGCAGGGATGTTAACCTGCAACTGATCCTCCATCCTGGGGTCTGTACCTTCAGGTTGGACCAGGGCCAGGGGTGAGGCTTCCCTCCCCCTGCCCTCTCTTCTGGGGTCCTGAACCACCCAACTAGGAGTGGCCCCCCCAGAAGACAACATGGTAGGGGCACTGTTAGCAGTAGCCCCTTCCTCCAGGTCAGGGGGGACACCCTTAACCTGGCCTCCCAATCCAGGGTCTGTACCCACAGACTGGATCACTGCCTGGCAAACCAGGACTTCCTGGGGGGCATACCTACCCCCTACCAGGTCAGAGTTTACCCTCTGAACCTGGTCATCCAACCCAGGGTCACCACCCTGCGGTTGAACCACTGCCTGGCACACCAGGACTTCCTTGGGAGCACACTTACCCCCCATCAGGTCAGAGTTTACCCCCTGAACCTGATCATTCAACCCAGAGTCACCACCCTGCGGTTGAACCATTGCCTGGCACACCAGGACTTCCAGGGGGGCACACTTACCCCCCTCAAGGGACACACTGTCCCGAAGGGCCACACAAGAGTCTGGCTGGCGCAGGTCCCCTGACCTCTGCCCATCTGACAGAGTCTGGATTCCCCCCAACCCAGAAATGGTCTCACCAAGGTCATTCATGGGGGGCTCTGCTCTCAGAGCTGACCCCTGACCCTCCAGGTTCTCCACTGGGGTCCGCAACCCCCTCTCAACCCTCTGTCTGGACTTCTGCACCCCCTCACTAGGAGTGGTACTGCCAGACACCAGAACTGGTGGGACGCTGGCTACAGCCGCCCCCCCAAGTTCTCCTGACACTGTGGGGTCTCCCTCAACAGATGGCCCTTTGGTACAGGCTAGGCTCCCTTCCTGGTGTTCCCGCAGGGAACCCTCCTGGACCTGGGACCGGATCTCGGGCACCTTGGGCCTCAACCCATCCCCATTCCCTCTCCTCTGAGACTGGACATGGGGTCCCTCACCCATCCCACTACACTGGGACCTACCTGGGACACTACAATCCTTCCCTACCTCACCTGGTTGGGAACTACCTAGACCACTCCTCTCAGGAGCACCCCCAAATGCCTCTTCAGACTCTCTGGTACTCACCCAGAAGTCTGCCTCCATTGTAAGCTCCCTGGGGTCAGAGAACTCACACTCCACCTGGTGTTGGCATAGCTCTGGAAAATAAGGACTAGACATATGCTCTCCAGCAATTACATCACTCAGCCCCTCACATGAATTAACCAAAGTACCCTTCACCCAACCATCCAGTGACTCTGCTTTGACAAAGCACCCCACATCACCCTCCTGAGACTGGTGGGACAGTACCTGACTGTCCCTGACACTCAACCCACACTCTTCTGGGATGTCTTCACACTCCATAACCAGGACTTCTACCTGGGGGGAACCCCTCTCCCTGTCACTCTCACCTAGAGTCAGTAGAGTGTCCCTCCCACCAGTAGGAATATGACTCCCCATGCCAGTTCCCCAATCCACCTCAGGGACCCTGTGCATCACTGGAGCTACCTCATACCCCTGAACCTCCTGGCGTGTGTTAACTCCCTCCTTCAAGTAGGGCACCACCTCTCTGGGCATGTGCACTTCTGCAGCATCACTGGATATACAATTGTTGCTGCCACCATTCCAGCTGGACTCAGCCCTCATGACTTCCAGCTCTTTCAATTTAAGCTCGTAAGCATAAATCATTTTTTTAATCTCTAAGTTCCTCCTCCTTTCTTCCAACTCCCAATTGAGCTTTTTCATCTCCCATTGGAACTCCCTCTCTGCCTGTCTGTCCTGTAACTCTTCAGGAGTCAGACCCTTGGGTGACACCCTGCCATCCCTCCTGGGGACCCTCCCCCCAGGCGTAACAGGTTCCTCCACTACACCACTGTGTATCCTCTGCACTTCCCCCCCCATATTCTCCTCCTCTGTGTGCCTTCCAGCCTTCTTGATTGTCACCCAGGCCCTCTGTGCCTGTTGCAGCTCCCCCTCCCTGGGGGAGCTCTCAGTGGGACAGTCAAGATCTTTAAGGAACTGTTTCAATTGAGCAACTGAGTACTCCTTCAGTTTCTCCATTTCAAACACAGCTCCAGCTGTTGCATCTCCAGATTGAGACATGATGGTCACAAGTGCAAAGTTCCAAAAGGCAGAAAAAAATAATTTCCCAATGAAGTGAAAAGAATCAGTCAAGGGATCAGCAAAATCATGGAAGTAGAATAAAAAGAGTCCTTAAGAGAAAAATCAAAAGATCACCAAACAAGTAGTATGTGGTCACGTAGTGGTCTGAGATCAAAACAGTAGTGTACACTTAATTACTGTATGTCAAGTACAAATACAAGTCCAATCCCGACCGCTGGTCACCAATGTTAGAAATGGGGTCTCTGGTTGACAGTCAGGTTACCCCCTGTTCAAGCAAGGACCCTCACTCTAGTTAGGATAAAAGAGAATCACCCTCAGCTAACCCCTGCTTACCCCCTTGGTAGCTTGGCAGAGCAGTAGGCTTAACCTCAGAGTGCTGGGCGTAAAGTATTTGTACCAACACACACAGTAACTTAATGAAAACACTACAAAATGACACAACACCAGTTTAGAAAAATAGGAAATATTTATCTAGACAAAACAAGACCAAAACGACAAAAATCCAACATACACAAGTCAAGTTATGATTTTTAAAAGGTTTAAAATAAAAAGAGTCTTTAGGTAGTTGTAACAACACACTAGCGCTGCTAGCGTGTAAATGTACCTGGTTTGCGTCAAAAATAACCCCGCACGGGCGGTGTGCGTCGAAAATAACCCTGCACGGTTATATGCGTCGAAAACAACTGGGCACGGCGATGCACGTCGAAAAAGCCAGCCACGCGACGGTCCGAAAGTCCCGCGGCGCAGGTTGCGATCTCTCAGCCTTCGTCAGCGATGCTGCGCGTCGTTTCTCCTGCTCCGGGCGTCGATTCTCCGGTCGCGTTTCCTGCGGCGTCGTTTCTCAGCTGCGGAGCCGGCGTCGCGTCGTTTTCTCAGCCGCGATCGGATTCGCGTCGATCTTTTCTCCGCACGGCGCTCGGTGCGTGTATTTTTGTCCTTAGGCTGCCAGCCTCTCCTTTCAGGGTCCCAGGAACTGGAAGGGCACCACAGAGCAGAGTAGGGGTCTCTCCAGAGACTCCAGGTGCTGGCAGGAAGAAGTCTTTGCTATCCCTGAGACTTCAACAACAGGAGGCAAGCTCTACATCAAGCCCTTGGAGATTTCTTCTTCAAGATGGAAGGCACACAAAGTCCAGTCTTTGCCCTCTTACTCTGGCAGAAGCAGCACTGCAGGAAAGCTCCACAAAGCACAGTCACAGGCAGGGCAGCACGTTTTCCTCAGCTATCAGCTCTTCTCCAGGCAGAGGTTCCTCTTGGTTCCAGAAGTGTTTCTAAAGTTTGTAAGTTTGGGTGCCCTTCTTATACCCATTTTAGTCTTTGAAGTCACCTTTCTTCAAAGGGGACTCACACCTTCTTGTGAAATCCTGCCTTGCCCAGGCAAGGCCTCAGACACACACCAGGGGGCTGGAGACAGCATTGTCAGATGCAGGCACAGTCCTTTCAGATGAGAGTGACCACTCCACCCCTCCCTCCTAGCAGAGATGGCTAATCAGGAAAGGCAGATCACACCCCAGCTCCCTTTGTGTCACTGTCTGGTGTGAGGTGAAAAACAACCCAACTGTCAAACTGACCCAGACAGGGAATCCACAAACAAGGCAGAGTCACAGAATGGTTTAAGCAAGAAAATGCTCACTTTCTAAAAGTGGCATTTCCAAACTCACAATCTCAAAATCAACTTTACTAAAAGATGTATTTTTAAATTGTGAGTTCAGGGATCCCAAACTCCACATGTCCATCTACTCTCTAGGGGAATCTACACTTTAATCATATTTAAAGGTAGCCCCCATATTATCCTATGAGAGAGAGACAGACCTTGCAACAGTGAAAACGAAATTGGCAGTATTTCACTGTCAGGACATATAAACCACATTACTATATGTCCTACCTTATCCATACACTGCACCCTGCCCTTGGGGCTACCTAGGGCCTACCTTAGGGGTGCCTTACATGTAAGGAAAGGGAAGGTTTAGGCCTGGCAAGTGGGTACACTTGCCAAGTCGAATTTACAGTGTAAAATTACACATACAGACACTGCAGTGGCAGGTCTGAGACATGATTACAGAGCTACTTATGAGGGTGGCACAACCAGTGCTGCAGGCCCACTAGTAGCATTTGATTTACAGGCCCTGGCACCTCTAGTGCACCTTACTAGGGACTTACTAGTAAATCAAATATGCCGATCATGGATAAACCACTTACATACAATTTAAACAGGAGAGCATATGCACTTTAGCACTGGTTAGCAGTGGTAAAGTGCTCAGAGTTGAAAAGCCAACAGCAACATGTCAGAAAAAAATAGGAGGCAGGAGGCAAAAAAGTCTGGGGATGACCCTGCATAAGCAAAAGTCCAACAGGGACTCACGTAACAGAAACAGTTTTCTCCAGCAAGGTCCCGCTGATCTTCTTCCCAGCCCATCTCAAGATAGGAAGGTCCTATCAGTTGTATCTTAGCAACTGGATGCTTCTTTGCCGGATTCTAGAGTGTAGATTCCAGTGGCAGAGGCAGGCAGTTGCTGAGAAGAGAAGATGTGTTTCAGGGGTTGTTACTGCTGATCTCATTAAATTATTCTGCATCCACCTACAATGTCCAGGTGTCTTTAACTATCAGGTCAGGGTGATGGAGAGTGTTTCCTCATTCTGTCTTGTCCGGGTAAAAGATTTTGAGAACCAGAAAAGTAACAAAGTCCCATCGGTGTGACCTACTAGGCTTACCTGAGCCCCACTCATTTGGGTCTGACCTGAAATTACGTCAAGGACCAGTTTTCCATAAACATTGTCTTTGATTGGCATTTTGCTGTTTTTATGGTACTTTTTGTTGTAAAACGTTAGTAATGCACCTCTGGTTCTTCTAATATGTTTTGCACTAAATTTGTGCCATTCTTCATATCAAAGTTCTTGTTATTTTCCTAAATTGGGATCAGTATGTTATTGTGTTTTTCTTGGAAGTTTAGTACTACTTGAAATTAAGGAACATTTCTTTGGGGAATGGGCTGCTGCTTGTGCCAGACTTACAGGGTTTTCACAGAATTTCTTACTATGTTGTGGCCCAACCATATTGTGTTTACCAAACTGGTAAGGTTATCACCTTTCCAAATAAATAATCTGATCTCTAGCACACCTTCTGTGTATGATGTGCTGTTGGGTGGTCCAAGATGTGAATGACACCCAAAGATGAAACTGCTGTTTGAGAGTGACCAATGCACGGTTATGTCTATTATTATTTAGGGTTAATGGTGTATTCATTTTCATAGATCTGATGCAAAGTTTAGACTATTGGACTAGACAGATAAAGAGGTGCCTGATTAAATCTATCCAAATGTATCTGTGTTAGTTTTCTGAGGGTTGTGCCTGGAATCCATTTGTTTTTATACTTTTGCATTCATGAATTACTACCATCCATTTCTTTGTACCACATTTGCAAAAGCCTTTTGAATCTTTTATGGATGAAACAATTTCTGCTGCAATACATAGGTTGCATAGGCGGTCACCTATGGTGCTGTATCTTTGTCACATGTTGATTGCATAACTTTGCATTTGACTGGATTTGAGGATCACCTGCCTTCTGGAGTTGCAGGTTCCCAGTTGTGCAGTATTGTCACGTACACACACACACACACAAACATTCATACACACAGGAAACCTGCGGGCTCCTCTATTTTTCAACTACATTCATGCAGTAGCTCAATCGTCCCAAAGAGTGCCCTGCAATCTCGCAGGGCTGGGTGCCTAAGAAATGAAAGTAGGACACGCTAAATTCTAAAAGAAATGCATGTTACAAAGGGAAAGGTTTCCAAAAGCTGTTTATCGCTTTGCAGGTAAAGTTGCTGCTCAGTGCTGTGTGAATGTGTGGCCAATCAATGGAGTTCTTCAGTATGTCCTGCCTTGCTGCTCTCTGCTGTGGCCAACCTTAAAGGTCCATTATGAGCCTGACAGTTTTTGACGCAGGTACAGCGAATGCGAATAGCTAGAGCACTAAAAAGAAAAGAAAAAAAAACAGGATATATGAATAGCTGCATGTTAGGTGCTAATGTGTTCATTATGACCAGCTGATTTTTACATTAAAGGAGCTCATGTTTGCTGATAATTGTGCACATTAAAGACGCTTATAGTTGCAGCCGTTGGGGAAGTGATGGAAAGAGAGGGAAACCTAACAGAAGGAGATGACTTGATTTACCTGCTAATGCACCCCCCCCATTCCAGACTGAAATGGGCATCGCGAGTGTTCTACTTTTCATATTTGTTTATTGAAAGAAATTCTTCCCACTTCTGAGCTGTGCTGGGGCTACTGAGTTACTTCATTGATGGGCGTGGTTTAATTGGACTGACCTAATAACTAGGATTTATAAATGGATAGTCCACGGCTTGAAAGAATATCACGAGCAAGAACTATAACAGTAATAATAATAATACCAATAATAACGTATTATTATCATCATTATTAATTTTATTATTATCATTATTATTATCATCAAGTGCCTGTACATCTGACTACAGTATATGCTTCTCACTGTCCCCACATCAGTGTTTTGGTCACCCTGTGTCATTGTACCCCGAACTTTCCTTATTACATCGGTACCGCATGCTGCCCCACCCCCCTGAGGTGTATTCCCACTCAGTGGCGTAGCGTGGGGGGTGCAGGGGGGGCCGGCCGCACCTGGTGCAACATCTGGGGGGGGCGCGCTCGCACTCGCGAGTGCTAAAACCCACGGGTTAGGGGGCGCAAATTACTTGCCTTGCCCCGGGTGCTGACAACCCACGCTACGCCACTGTTCCCACTTATGCTATCAGTTTATTCCCTAGATCCGTACTGGTGCGTTCTCAGACCTATGCCACATAAGGTTGCTGGCATGGACAGGCACTGTATTATTCCCAAGTTATACATACATCTACTGAGTCCAGATTTCGAGAGAGCGATAATGGGCCATGAATAAACCCAGGCACGCCCTGTTTGGAGGGCAGCAGAGACTATGCAGCCAGTCAGGGGGGCAGCTTGGTCAGTAAGGTTTTGGGAGGGCGGGACATGAGCTTCAGATTTCCCAGCAATCACGCTGGCATATGATAGAGCGTTCCGTACTAATAAATTACCTGTATTTGGACGCTCTTGGGTCGATGAATCTTTTGACCAAGTGGGGCTCTCTTCACTCGAGATCAATCAATTTAATCAAATCAATAATCAATAACGAACATAAGCAATGCCTTGATCAACATAACACTTCACAATTAATCCAGAAAACATTTCGGCGAACCATGACCTTTCGGCCATGAATAACCACACCAGTTTATTCAAAGTTAATGAATTTATTTCCCTATATTAACAAAGCTAGCACAATATAAATGTGTCTCAACACCAAATGATATATGTAAATGAACATTAATAGCTGTCCATAACGGCGAAAAAGATGCAATCTATGCAGCATTTGAATAACAATGCATTCGATAATAGCAACGCAAACCACTAAAACTATAATCTGTAATGAGCTAATTGCATACATTAGTCAGCATAACAAGGTCTCAAATTGCATCGTGCAACAAATGGATCCTCATCTAACCTCAAATTAGAATCTGCATGTGGGACTTCATGCGAAAACAATTTAGCAACATTGATTTGGAAAACTCCTAACTAGGGCTCTTATCAAAAATCAGCAGTTGGTTACCTAAAAGAAACACAATGCAATTGTACAATTTCCTTTCATATTTACCAAATTCAATCAGCATTCAAGGAAGTCTTCGTCTCACAGGTACCGGTTTCCGATCAGCATGGGACGGGGGCAAAGGGGCAGGTTGGACGGGGCAATTGCCTCACAGCGGCAAGATAAAAGGAAAAAACTACTACTTCATGCAAAGGGGCAGATCAAAGTTAAAGTCTCTAGGACGAGAATTACTTAAAGTCTCTTTCTCTCGATTAGAGAAAGCATCAAAGTCTCATTCAAAATGACGTCGAACATCAATTGGCATCGTAGAAGATGGCAAAATGACGAAGTCGGCAAGATGGGCCATAATGGCTGCAATGTCCTGCAAATGGCTAATGTCCAATGTCTAATGTCCAAAAAAATGGCTAAAATGGCTGCAATGGCTAGAATGGCTAATGGCTGATGCCCAATAGGTAATCGCTGCTTTCTTCTTGTGCACCGGGTTTAAATAAACAACAGTTCAAATCCAGTAGGGTCTTCCATTGGAGGGTTCATAGGTTGGCTTCAAATTGTCCAATCAAAAACTACAATTCACAAGCTTCTACCTAGGCATACATTATCCTTGGAGTCGGGAACGTAAGTTGCAACATATTTTACCAATTAACTCACTTTCAGAGCTTCCATTGTCTGCACCTGCAGATTGACCTTGGAGCGAAGAAGAAGATGCCAGGCTGGCACGGAACCTTAAAGATAAGCATGTGAACCGATCTCACTGGAAAAGTACAGCTTCAAGCAGGAATACACGTTTTATTAACATATTAGAAAAACACGAGCATCTAAACCGTGAGACAAGGCAACTAGGCCAAAGCCTCCACTAAAGTTATGCTAAGTTAAAACATTTCAAACAAGCAAATCATGGCACACGTTTACGGTTATGTCAGATTAGTACAATTCTAATACCTCACGTTATATAAAGCACGCTTATAAATGTTGGCGAACTACTCTGAGGGCACATTTGTCCCCGTACAATCTTTATTAGTTCGGTTAAAGTCACACTTGATTATTGCAGCACTACGTTTATGCGCTAATAAATGTAAAACCTTCATTTCTGCGTCATCAATCCCTCCTCTGATGACTACTTGTCATCACACAAAACTATTCCCACAAATTTTATTCCATTAAAATTCTGTCAGTTCTCTTTGCCTTTTGGTTCCCCTTGTTCTTGCCTTGTATTCTTCTGCCATTCTTTTCATCATTTTCTCTTCCTTCCTTCTCTTAATTCTTGCCATGATCATTAGTATTCCCCTCTTTATTCCCCAAATCCCAAAGATGCAAATTAGTACTATTAGTATTCCCTGTATTATTTTTAGTAATATTCCATTCCAAATGCCACCAAGCCAATTTCCCACTGAAGCAATTCCCTTTCCAACCTTCTCCCAAACTCCTGGTTCTTTCAATTCCTTCAAGTCTGCACTCTCTTTTGTTAGATTTGCAAGCATTGTTTTAATCTTCACACTGTTGTCTGGTATATACGTGCAACAGTGACGCGCACCAAGCATTTTGCAAACGCCGCCATCCTTTGCTAAAAAAATGTCTAGGGCAAGCCTGTTTTGAAGAGTCATAGCTCTTTCTGCTGCAAGTTCAGCATCCATCAGGATTATAGCACCTGAAAACTTTGTCAACATGTTATCCACTATAGTAGACAACTTTCTTATTTTGATGGAATTCAACACAACTCCCAATGAAGGAATCATGGCTCCAAATATATCTCCTACCACAGCAGCTGCGGTCTCTCTTTTCTGGATATGATGAGATCCAGACGTCTTTGGAATCACCGATAGGTCATCCAGTTGATAAACCTTTGGGAACACTATACCCAAATAACATCTCCCCCACCATCCCTTTGGAAGACGATAATAGGCATTATGCCCACAAATGTAATATACACCAGGTATGACAGGGTCTAGTCCGTTCAGCATGAATGTCCATTTGGCCTTAAAGATAAACGTATGTTTACATTCACTCGCTCCCACGAAAATGTTATCATAATAGGATTCACCACGATATATACAAAATTTCCCTACATGCCAAGCGTCTAAAGCTATTCTCCCTTGTGTTTTTATTGCGGCAAAAGCATAATTATCTACTGAAGTCCTCTTACTTAGCTCTTTTTCTAATTTCGCATTCATTTGTGTCCTTCTATCATCTGTGCGATCTAAAAAGCTTATTTCTACTGCAGTGAGCGAGCATGTAAGGTTTTCCCTATGTGCGTGAGCTGTTTCAAAAGGTTGCATTGGCTCGAAAAATTCCCTCATTATTTTAGCATCCCAATCTTTAGCAATCTGGCTTAGTTGCGTTATTATAGGAACATATGCAAAGGTAACATCATAATTTGAATAAAAATACTGTATGTTAGTTTGACCATAAAATCTAGAAGTTACTATACTACATGTAATCCCATATGTAAGAGGCATGTGGTGATAAGTCACCCCTTCCGTTACCGATGTCGGTATCTGTGTACACACATAACAATCTTTCGCATCCATAGTCTCAACATATTCTGTTAGTAGGCGATAGAAAACATTATACGAAAGTTCCTTCTTATCATGCAAGTGTCTCTCATCTAATTCTAGTCTTTTCAATGCGGTTAGTTCAGTGACAATAACAGGAGCAGAAGTAGAAGCATCAATTTTCTCATTCTCACCCTTTCCACGTGTTGCAAGCACTATTGCCATTATTATTAGTACACATGCAGTTATCAAGCCTATACATGCATATTTACAATATTTCACTCTACTGTTTTGTGTAGCCATGATCTGTATAGAATCAGAGAGCTAGAAGCACCTATAAAGAAACGATTTAGCAATTAGTTACAAAGCTGAACGAGCACAATGTTCACACAGTTTTCTTCAGGAGCCCAGTCACTTATCGGTTAGCAGCATTTGTCTCAATTCGGCAATAACTCAGTCTTTTTTTTTTTTTTTTTTTTTCCAGTTAGCAACGTTGTCTCAAATCGGGTTTAAAAGTCAATCAGGTTATCAAAGTCTTATCAAGTTAGCAAATGTCTCATCCGGTTTAGCAATGTCTCAGCTGGTTGTATCACGTTAGATTATAGCAAGCAATGTCATTTATCACCCTTTCAATCAATAGTGTCCATAAAACTTTTCTTTTCTATTGGTATCTCTTCTTCTTCGTTCTCGAGGCTAAGAGATACAAATTCGTCAGTCCAATCGTCATTGACTACATATGCCCATTCTGGACCGGAATATCTCCTGTTTGGTATCCTTTTCCTTTTCAATTTTGCATCTCTCTTCGATTCTGCCTCACTGGTACTTTCCTCTTTGGCCAAGTCTTTTTCTTCACTTGATGTTGGTACCACGACAGACACTTCCTTTCTTTTCTCTTTCACTCTTGGCCTTTCACTGTCGTTCAATTTTTCTCTAGTTCTTAGTTTTACTGGTGATACACTTGGTCTCCTCTTTGCACTGTGTCCACTTGATGGACCTGCGAGCTCTTCTGAGGAAGTTTGAACAGCTTTGTTCTGTTCTGCCTTGTCCCCTCCTTCTGGGGAGTCAATCAGGTTTTTCTTTTCTTTTTCTGTACCGTCTGCTTCTGGGAAAGCCCTCCTCTGATCAGGCTCTCCTGCTTCTTCACCTCTTTCGAGCCCTTTGTCACCGTTACTTTCTTCAGGCTCTTTGTTACCTTCAGCTGCTTCAGGCTCTTTGTTACCTTCAGCTGCTTCAGGCTCTTTGCTACCCTCAGCTGCTTCAGGCTCTTTGTCACCCTCAGCTGCTTCAGGCTCTTTGTCACCCTCAGCTGCTTCGTCGCTGTCTGAGGTTTCTCCTTGGTCTTCCCCAAGTGAATCGGTTGTTTCGTCCTCAGAGAATATTTCTCTCTCTTCTATTTCTGCCTGTTCGCTTCTAGTTCTGTTTTGCTCTGTCTCAGTGCTCGGCACTTTGTTATCAGGTACTGGCAGTTTCAGCGCTTCAACTTCCTCATCTGTGGGACACAACACCTTCTTTGTGTGACTGGCGTGAATCCAGTTGGGAACTCCCGCACACTTCACAGCGGTAGTGGTCGTCAGGATCACTTGGAAAGGGCCTTTCCAACGGGGTTCCAGACACGACTTCCTCACGTGCTTCTTTATCACGACCCAGTCACCTGCTTTCAGTGTGTGTCCTGGCCCTTGGATCGGTGGCAAGGTGGTTGCTTCCACCTGGTGAGAGAAAGAGCGAACCACGTCAGCCAGACCTTTGCAGTAGTCTAACACCATATCATCTGTAATATTCAAAAGCGCGTTTGCGGGAACTGCAGGAAGTCTCATGGCCCTGCCCATGAGAATTTCGTGCGGGGACAGTCCAGTCTTTCTGTCAGGGGTGTTTCTCATTGACATTAACACCAAAGGCAATGCGTCAGGCCATTTCAAATTTGTCGATGCACATATTTTCGCCATTCTTGATTTCAGTGTACCATTCATCTGTTCCACCAGTCCTGAGGCCTCTGGGCGATAGCTACAATGCAGTTTTTGCTCAATGTTCAGCGCTGCGCAAAGTAACTTTATCACCTCGTTATTGAAGTGACTTCCCCTATCTGATTCTAAAGAGATCGGGAATCCGAAACGTGGTATCAACTCCCTCAACAATAGTTTTGCAACTGTAAGGCTGTCATTTCTACGTGTGGGGTATGCTTCAATCCAGTGACTAAAAATGCACACAATCACCAACACATACTTCAGACCTCCATGCACAGGCATCTCAATAAAGTCCATCTGCATTCTGCTGAACGGGCCTCCACCAATGTGGCTCACGTTCACAACCGTTCCCTTTCCTGGGTTCATCTGCTGACAAATGACACATCGATGGCAAACTGCTTCTGCAACTTGACGGAATCTGGGGTTAAACCAATCAGTTTTGAACAATCTTATCATGGCATCTCTCCCTAGGTGAGCCTGCCCATGATAGAACCGCGCTAGCTGCGATAAGAGACTATTTGGTAAAACAAATTTTCCCTCATTTGAAACCCATAACTCATCTGGTCTCTTTGTACATTGTGACTTAATCCAGGAAACTCTTTCATCCTCCCTGACGCTATTCTGTAATGCTTTTAGTTCATCCATTGTATCCACGACCTTCAAGGCAAATGCTTCAGCTGGTTCGAGTTCTGGTTCACTTATCAAATTCCATTCATCCCTGAGCAATATACAGTTCAAGGCACAAAATCTTGCGACTTGATCCGCATATGCATTTCCCAGAGAAACATAGTCCTGTCCTTTTGTATGAGCACTACACTTTACCACTGCAATTTCGGCTGGCATCTGAATGGCGTGTAACAATTCCCTTATTCTCTCCCCGTTTTTCACTGGGGACCCTGAAGAGGTCAGGAAACCTCTCTGTGACCATAGTTGCCCAAAGTCGTGCACAATTCCAAACCCGTACTGACTATCAGTGTAAATGGTAACCTTCATCAATGTAGACAGTTGGCATGCTCTTGTAAGGGCTACAAGCTCTGCTACTTGTGCGGAATAGACTCCTTGAAGCCAGGATGCTTCCAAGACACCTGTTACAGTACATACAGCATATCCTGCTTTCAAAATTCCCAATGCATCTCTTAAACATGACCCATCAACAAAAACAATTTGGTCATTTTCATCAAGCTTAGTATCCTTAATGTCAGGTCGGGGTTTTGTGCAAAATTCAGTCACCTGAAGGCAGTCGTGCTCGACGTCTTCAGCGTTCTCAATTTCAGCATTTTCACCGGGAAGCAAGGTTGCTGGATTCAACGTAGTGCACCTTTTCAGCTGCACATTCGGTGAGCCCAGAATTATTGTTTCATACCTTGTGAGTCTTGCTCCAGTCATGTGTTGCGTTCGGGAGCGGGTCAAAAGTATCTCAACTGAGTGAGGGACCATGACTGTTAATGGGTGTCCCAACACTATTCCTTCACTCTGAGTGAGGCTGATACCAACTGCTGCTACGGCGCGCAAACACCCTGGCAGTGCTGCTGCGACCGGATCCAAAGTAGCTGAAAAATACGCTACTGGTCTGTTTATGCCACCATGGGCTTGAGTCAAGACAGACAAAGAACATGCATCACGTTCATGACAAAACAATGTGAAAGGCTTTGTGTAATCAGGCATACCTAAAGCTGGAGCCCTGCACATGCATTCTTTCAATTCAATAAAAGCATCCATCTCATCTCTTTTCAGCTCAATTTGATCCAAGGCATCCTTCTGGGTCAGTTTCAGTAAAGGCTTTGCTAGAGTTGAAAAGTTGGGAATCCACTGGCGACAGTAGCTCACCATCCCCAAAAACTTCCTCACCTCCCTCCTCGTCTTTGGTGGACTCATTTGAAGCACACTTGTTATTCTTTCCTTCATTATTCTCCGTGACCCTTTCTCTATTTGATGACCCAAGTATTTTACTTTCTTCTGACAGAACTGCAACTTTGAAGGAGACACCTTGTGTCCATTCCTTCCCAAATGGTTCAGTAGGGCAATGGTGTCGGCTGTGCAGCCACTTTCTGTCTTAGATGCAATCAGTAAGTCATCGATGTACTGTACTAGAGTTGACTCGAATGGCAATTCTAACGCTTCCAAGTCTTTCTTTAGAATCTGATTGAAGATTGACGGTGACTCCGAAAACCCTTGAGGAATTCGACACCAACTGTAAACTCTGTCTAAGAATTTGAAACAAAAGAGAAATTGGCTGTCCTCATGAAGAGGCACCGAAAAGAATGCTTGTGACAAGTCAATGACTGAGAACCACTCGGCATCGCAAGGGACTTGAAACATTATCACAGCTGGATTCGGTACTACAGGGCAGCATTTAATTATGATGTCATTTATTTTCCTCAAGTCCTGCACTATTCGGACCTTTCCACTCGGCTTTATTAGTCCCATGATTGGTGAATTACATGGACTGCTTAACACTTCTTTCAGTACTCCCTGTTTTACAAACTTGTCAATGAGTTGGGCGACTTTCATGAGGGTGTCTTGTGCCATGTGGTATTGTGGGGTCTGGGGAAAGGTTACATTGGGCTTTACGGTCACTTTCACTGGTTCCACTCCTTTCATCAATCCCACCTCTTTTCCTGTCATATCCCACACTTCCTTTCCGACTGTTTCCCGTAATTCAGCTGGAATATCTTCTTCAGTTATCATCGGAAAAAGGTTAATCAGAGGATATTCTTCATCGACAGTTTCCATCTCCTCCCCTTCTACACTGTCCTCTTCTTCCCCATCACTGCTCGTCTGAATTCTAATTCCATCGTTTGAACACATAATCGAACATCCCAATTTGCACAATAGGTCTCTCCCTAACAGTGCTATCGGGCTTGAGTCACATACCACAAATTTATGGGACCCTTGATAGTTACCAATTCTGACTGGTACTGGATCTGTGATTGGGTTCGTCAGGTGTCTGTTTGCTACTCCCACTACTTGAACTGTTCTCCCTGAGAGTGGCAAATTTGGTACTTCAATGCTCCTAACAGTTGAACGTGTGGCTCCTGTGTCAACCAAGAATGAAACACTATGACCCATAACTCTTCCCTCCACATATGGACCCTTCTGATCAACTTCCAAGGATGCTGCAAGCACACAATTTCCCTCCTCATCTGAACTTTCACTCTCCCATACATTGTTTATTCCATTCTCACTGTGTAATGGGAACTGTTGTACGGTGCCATTTGTATTCATCACCTGACCCGAGACCTGTGGAGGAACCATCACTTGCTGCTGACTCACTGGTGCCAAAGGTATTTGCATTTGCTGATTAGGTACCATGGGAAACTGCTGTTGCATTGGCTGCATTTGCGTCATCTGCATACGGGGCATCTGCATCTGCTGCGGCTGCATGGGCTGTAATCCCTGCAGCTGATTTATGGTCTGAAAATTTGGGTTTGGACCTCTCATTTTCGGTCCCCTCATTGTCTGGAATGCATTGACATCATTGTTTTGCTGACCAACACCTGCAACTTCCTGCACCACCATCGGGCACTCGCGTTTCCAATGACCGACGATTCCGCACACATGACACGGCATCACCCTTTTCATTGCCTGCACACCATTCGGAATCACAACAGTGTTCAAATCCGGACCATTACTCCCAAAACCTCCTCTGCCTCTGCCTCTCGCCTGTGGCTGAAACACCATATTTCCCTGCGGCTGCGGCTGCGGCTGCGGCTGCGGTATCTGCTGTTGGAACCCTTGCAACCCTTGCAGACCTGTCTGAGCTGCTTTAAGTTGCATCACCATCACTTTCTCCTTCAACCTTTTCTGTTTCACTTCAATTTCGTCGCTACAGTATTTCGCATAATTCAACACCTCATCAATAGGTTTCGACTGCCAACAAATCAAATGCGTCTTTATCATCTGACTTATCTCTGGTCTCACCCCTTCCACAAATCTAAACACAAAATGAAGCATGTCCTTCGCCTCTATTGTTTCCGTGCCACTGTAGTTCTTGAACGCCTTCAACAACCTCTCATAGTAACCGTGAATCGACTCTTTAGCCTCTTGGGCAGTTCGATCAATCTTCTGCCAATCCACATTTTTCGCGGCAACCTTCGTCTTCAAATGCTCAATCACCTTATAGTACAAGCTCATCACCATAGGTGATGGTGCACCCGTATCCCTGTCTCTCTCTGGTTCACTTGTCGGCCAACCTACAGCCCTTTTGCAATCTTCCCACAAATCTGCCGGAACCACAATCTCAAAGAGGGTGTTCAGGTCTTCCCAAAGACATTTTGCAAGCTTCACAAACCTATCAGTCTGTTGATACCATTCAATCGGTTTCTCTCTCAGTTTGGGAAAATCATCCGTAAAAGACTGAATGTCGCTTCTGTGCCACGGTACATGTATTCATTTTCCCCCTGCTGTCTCCCTCATTGGTAACATGGTTATTGCATCACTACTCTGCGGTCTTTTCTCGTTGTGCTCTGGGACACTGTCTTTCCTCTTTTCCTGTTTCTTTGCCCATCTGCTTTCCCATTTGTCTAAGCACCTCCACACTTGCGCACTCTGCAGCAATTCTCTAAGGTGCGTTTTCATGCCTGCTGACCTCATGTGTTCAAAGTCTGTGGTCCCAAAATCCAATCTATAGCTCCTGCTCAAGTGTTTTGTCTTGTCTATCTCAACCCCGTTTTTGTCAGCTATTTCTTGCAACCTTCTATGTACCTTGTTCACTTCTCTCGTAATCCTGGGACATAGATACCTCAGCTCTTCTTCCGAGTAGCACTCTAACCTATTCAAACCCATAGTCCCTTCCACCAATTCTTCTGCTTCCATGTTCAACCTGACCCTATTCAGATAGTCTTCTCCCTTCCCACTGGCTGAGCTTTGTGTGGAATTCAGACTGTTGACCCACTGTGTCAGCTGTTGCGCATTCAACCCCATCAGTGTAGCATTCACATCGACTGCCATTGATGGTTGCGGCAACTTTTCAGTGTTCGATGATAGCGGTATCATCAGTGGGGGACTCGACCTCACCACTGTTGACTGAGCACATATGGGACTGAACTCCATCAAGGACCCAGATCCAGTTGGCAGGGCCGCTATCGGAGTTGTCTCTGGAGTGTTTTGTATGCACCTCCTTTCCGTCCCACTCTGCACCATTGATCCTTGACCGCTCATACCTGAGTTAGGCTGAATGTACAAAGGTACCGGTGGACCTACAGTAATAGGTAGGGATATCGCATCTGGGTTCTGTCCATTCCCCATGTTCTGAGGCATGTTCATTCCCACACTATGGGTCATCATTGCTGGCATGCCCGTCTGACTCCCCGTCATCTGAGCATGTGCGGTTCCCCCCTGCGTCTGCTTTTGAGGCATCAAAAACTGGGTTGATTCAGCTTGTGCCAATGTTGGGTTGCGACCATTCTGTACTCCCATTACGGTTGGATCTAGAATCACTCCCGTACTGTTGTCACTGCTGTAGTACCTTGGGACCTGCGGCTGATAATTTTATGCTGTTTTCAATATAGGCACATCTGGATATATTCTCCTAACCTGCGGTATCTGCGGGGTGAACAGTAAACTCGGGTCCTTAGATCCCGATGGCGTTTCTGAACTAGGAGTTTCATTATTCTGTACCGGTGCCGGAGGGGCAGAACTGGTACTTGGACCTTGTCCACTCTCTGCATAAGGTGGTGGACGGTCGTTCAGCAATTGCATGATTAACTCCTCATCCTCTAACTCCTCTTCTCTCCTTAACTCTTCCTCGTCCTCTCTATCTTTGGAACACCTCCTGTTTGTCTTACAGGTAACTTTCTTGCCTGTCGCCTCTTCTTCCTTAGCAATTGCGGGAAACAATTTTATCCCCTGCAATACATCTGACCTCCACACCTTCTGTGCATTATCCCACCTAGCGTCCGCTAGTGTCTTTTCTACCTTTCTTATCCTGGTCTCGAACTTATTTTGCTGTTGCTGTCTAGCCATTAGTTCCCAAATCGCTAGAGCCTCAAACTGTGCTGGCCTTGGAGGTACCTTCATGTCGTACATCGCGAATCTCAAATTCTCTAGGATCCTTATATTGAATGTCCCATGGATCGGGAACGCTACGCTCCCATGTTTCTCTGTCAGCTTGTGCCATTGCTTTAGCCAAAGGCACGGAGCTACCCCTTTTTCCTCCATTACAATGTAAGCTGGTGTACCTTCGGGTGGCGTCTCCTCTCCTACGCTCGCTTTAATGTAAGACTCCCCCTTCATCGCACTCTTTAATGCTTTGAAAAATTTCATTTTCTCGTCTTTTATTTCACAAAGTTTGTAATCAATAAGTGACTTTAATTCCCGGAATACTCTTCGCTTGCCTTTCCCCTTCCAATCGAGCCCCACGGACTGCGTCCAATCCGTGCACGACCCTTCTCTGCAACCAACCTATCCCAGCGCGGCTCCTAGTGACGTCACACTCACACACACTGCGGCTGACAAAGCCTTGCGGCTAGTCCTCCTTCACTCAGCATCTCTCGTAACAACTTCTGGCATGTATCGCGAGCAACCAAATAATAATAAAACAGATCTGTCGGTTTACTACAGGAAGGGTAACACAATCGCTTCAGGACCTTAGGGATTTTTCACTAGCCTCGGCAGTTATTCCATCTTTCTCGGTCCCCACTTTCGCAAGCAAATCCTGACCCGCAGACTCTGCTCTCAACTTGTCAATGATCTATTCTAGTGCACTTAGAATTTGTCAAAGCCCGAAGTCGAAGTTTTCTTTCACTCCCTTAACACACGTACCGACTCGTTGACCACGCCCGGTCAACCTACTAAACCGACCAGACCACAACATAAAACAAGTGTCTCATACACTTTTCAACATACTCCGGAGTCTCTTGACCTCGCAGGGCCCGTCTCAACAACAACAACCACGTGGACCTTTTTCTGCACAAAGCGCCACATGCACATGAAGTTCGACGACTTCCCTACTCTCACACTCGGAGTCGCACCTCCGCTATTCTCTAAAAATCCTCGCAACCTTTTCAAACAATCTGCGGCAATAAGCTGTGCAAGCACAAAACCCTGACTTCACTCATACCGTCACTAGTACCGCCAACGCCGATTTCACACCTCCATTCTCTCCATTCGCAAGCTCCGAGATCCCGGGAAAGTCGCGGGGGACTTAGGGCATCATCATTCTCTCAATCTGTTTTACCCAAGAAAAATCTAATTCAACACCATATACCTTTCGAGTGGGGTCCCAAAGTCGAAACCGTCCTCTGCTACCATCTACTGATAGAGCGTTCCGTACTAATAAATTACCTGTATTTGGACGCTCTTGGGTCGATGAATCTTTTGACCAAGTGGGGCTCTCTTCACTCGAGATCAATCAATTTAATCAAATCAATAATCAATAACGAACATAAGCAATGCCTTGATCAACATAACACTTCACAATTAATCCAGAAAACATTTCGGCGAACCATGACCTTTCGGCCATGAATAACCACACCAGTTTATTCAAAGTTAATGAATTTATTTCCCTATATTAACAAAGCTAGCACAATATAAATGTGTCTCAACACCAAATGATATATGTAAATGAACATTAATAGCTGTCCATAACGGCGAAAAAGATGCAATCTATGCAGCATTTGAATAACAATGCATTCGATAATAGCAACGCAAACCACTAAAACTATAATCTGTAATGAGCTAATTGCATATATTAGTCAGCATAACAAGGTCTCAAATTGCATCGTGCAACAAATGGATCCTCATCTAACCTCAAATTAGAATCTGCATGTGGGACTTCATGCGAAAACAATTTAGCAACATTGATTTGGAAAACTCCTAACTAGGGCTCTTATCAAAAATCAGCAGTTGGTTACCTAAAAGAAACACAATGCAATTGTACAATTTCCTTTCATATTTACCAAATTCAATCAGCATTCAAGGAAGTCTTCGTCTCACAGGTACCGGTTTCCGATCAGCATGGGACGGGGGCAAAGGGGCAGGGTGGACGGGGCAATTGCCTCACAGCGGCAAGATAAAAGGAAAAAACTACTACTTCATGCAAAGGGGCAGATCAAAGTTAAAGTCTCTAGGACGAGAATTACTTAAAGTCTCTTTCTCTCGATTAGAGAAAGCATCAAAGTCTCATTCAAAATGACGTCGAACATCAATTGGCATCGTAGAAGATGGCAAAATGACGAAGTCGGCAAGATGGGCCATAATGGCTGCAATGTCCTGCAAATGGCTAATGTCCAATGTCTAATGTCAAAAAAAATGGCTAAAATGGCTGCAATGGCTAGAATGGCTAATGGCTGATGCCCAATAGGTAATCGCGTTTAAATAAACAACAGTTCAAATCCAGTAGGGTCTTCCATTGGAGGGTTCATAGGTTGGCTTCAAATTGTCCAATCAAAAACTACAATTCACAAGCTTCTACCTAGGCATACATTATCCTTGGAGTCGGGAATGTAAGTTGCAACATATTTTACCAATTAACTCACTTTCAGAGCTTCCATTGTCTGCACCTGCAGATTGACCTTGGAGCGAAGAAGAAGATGCCAGGCTGGCACGGAACCTTAAAGATAAGCATGTGAACCGATCTCACTGGAAAAGTACAGCTTCAAGCAGGAATACACGTTTTATTAACATATTAGAAAAACACGAGCATCTAAACCGTGAGACAAGGCAACTAGGCCAAAGCCTCCACTAAAGTTATGCTAAGTTAAAACATTTCAAACAAGCAAATCATGGCACACGTTTACGGTTATGTCAGATTAGTACAATTCTAATACCTCACGTTATATAAAGCACGCTTATAAATGTTGGCGAACTACTCTGAGGGCACATTTGTCCCCGTACAATCTTTATTAGTTCGGTTAAAGTCACACTTGATTATTGCAGCACTACGTTTATGCGCTAATAAATGTAAAACCTTCATTTCTGCGTCATCACATATCATGGTAAAATAAATTATCAGAGAAGCGGACATGAGGAGGGCTTAAGGGGCAGTGGAAAGGAAGAACAGTGTAGATTTGTAGCGGTACTTAAAACAAAATATTTTCTAAAATACCCAACAGTTTCTAAGAACTTCAAAACAGAGGTATGTGTGTGTGTGTGTGTGTGTGTGTGTCTGTATTTTAGGCTTTGTATGAATGCAAAACCTTGGGTGAAATCTGACACACACTTCGGCATAACCGACTGAAAGCACCTGTATCCAACTATTTACCACAGCCAAATTTATTAAGGAGGTGTAACACTGCAAACACCCCCTTGAAGCTACGTCCCTGCAGCCAGCGTTCTAGAGCAAACATTTTGCTGCTGAGGAGTCTGCCCCACTAGGCTCCCAGTAATGTTTATAATTGATCAGACTTGTGGGCTGTATTGAAAGCATGCTACAGACAGACTGCTGTCACAGTTATCTTTAAACTTCAGAGCAAGCGGCCTGCGGCAGTCACAGCATCACCTAGGAGGAGGAGCCACACTTGTAAACGAAAAGAAATCTGTGCAGAGTGTATGCTCTTTTTGTGGCAGTACAGGCTGTGTTTCCACTCTTCAACTGTAGCCCAGGATTGCCCTCTCCACCTCCCCCAATAAGTAGAATACAGAAGTAACTCTTCTCAACAGAAAATTCACAGGATCAGATTTGAACTGCCATATAGGGCAATCTGGCAATGTCTGAAGGTCAGATCTGACAGGTCTGTCTGTGGGCCAGTTTTTTGGCTGTTTCTGGCCTGTTTTATTATCTGGTAAGCCGTTTATTTTACTGTTGGTTTTCAAGATGTTACCACAAACATTTCCCGTAGGAAGCATACATGCACAGTCTCTCATACCTAGCAAAACAGCTATGGAGCCTGTCTTTGCAAGTACATAATTGCCCCCATTTGTGGAAAGTGGGACATATTTTTATCTACCTGATTCCCAAGGGTGGGGGGGGCACTTTTAATTTGGTGCCTCGACCTATTGTCTGTCACTGCCCACCTGCACGGAATCAAGACGTCTTCCCCAGAAACAAAGGAACTGGGCGAAGGAGTCCAGTAGTATGCATATTTCCTATCGTCCGACATGGTGCAGCTGCCCAAACATCCCTCCAGGTGATTTAAACTACACTTGCACACAGATACATGAAACGAATTTCCAGCACATGAGCAACGTTATCCTATGAGAGACAATCCCTAGCATTTATTGTGATCACATAGAAAACACACACCAGAGTTCCTCCATTGCCTAACAATGCCTTCACTCCTCCTGTGTCTAAGGCCCCTCCGCTTTTCCAATGTCCTCTTCTCTAGCCATCTGACTCACAATGACAGCAGCTTAAAACTCTTTGCTATATATGGGTTTGTATTTCCATGAGGTGGAGACATTTGTTAAGTGTGAGAGCTATGTGAACTGTGGTTTTGTCACATAAGTTTACAAGAAATGACAGGCACAGCAAAAAGTGGCAAAAAATAGCTTTCCTCTATTTAAATGTAATCTTTTACAAACCAAGCACTGAAAACTTGTTGGAAATGGCTCTTTTCTGCAGGGTCATCCCCAAACCTTTTGCCTTCCTCCTATTTTTATGACCCTATGTATGTTGGTTTTAGAACTCTGGGCACTTTACCACTGCTAAACAGTGCCAAAGTGCATGTGATCTCTCCTCTAAACACGGTAACATTGACTTAACCACAATTGGTGTATTTAGTTTACTTGCAAGTCCCTAGTAAAGTGCACTACCTGTGCCCTGTCCTTGTAAACTAAATGCTATTGGACATTTACTTTTAAGTTTAACATGTCCAGATAGTGAAAAACCGCTAAATTCATTTTTTACTATTGCACAGCCTATCTCTCCCATAGGGTAACATTGGGATTACTCTAAAACATCTAAGTGTAACTCCCAATTGGGAAAATATAGAAATGTACAGCTTGGTGTCTCTTGACTCACAACTTAAAATCACAACTTATGGTAAAGTCGGATTTTAAAATGTAAGTCTGAAAATTCCACTTTTGAAAATGCCACTTTAAGAAAGTTGGCATTTTCTTACTTTAACCATTCTGTGCCTCTGCTTGCTTGTGAATACACGTCTGGGTTGGGTGATATCTGGGCTTTGTGCATTCCCTCTAGACAGCCACTCACGGTGGAAGTTTAGGTGTGACTTGATGGGCCTTAATGGACCTTATCGGGCCATTAACTGGCTTGGTGGAGGGGCAGAGCTTAGCACTGCCTCACTTACACCTGAGTAGACTTGTCCTGTGTACCCACAATAGGGCTTAACAAACCAGGGCATCAAAGTATAAATACTGGATCCCAAACCCCACCAACTCAGAACTCTACTGGAACCACGGACGCTTTGCCAGGAAGAAGGACTGCTGTACTGCTAGGAGGGGTTGCCACTCTGCAACTGTATTATTGTGCTGGCCAACTGCTTGGCTGCTTGCTACTTGCTTTGCTGTATTGGCCTTCTGCCTGCTGGTTCCTGCTTGCAGTGAGAAGGACTAGACCTGGTCTCTACATTCTTGAACCCAAGATTCTCCAAGAGCTTGTTGGCTTGCCCCTGTTCTTCTGCAGTCTCAGGGCCATCAAAGACTGCTCTCAACTCACCTGCTACAGCACCTGGACTCTGCAGGAAGTGGGCCTAAGGTGCTCTGCCTTTTTTAACTTTCATCGGAACCATCACGAAGCCTTGCAAAGTAACACCACGCAGACCAAATACCAGGACTTGAGATTCTGTGTTCAGTGGGTTCAAGTGGGTCCCTGTTGCCAGCCCACACTCCAAGGAGGTCGACCTGAACTTGTGACTTTGTCCAGTACGACCAGACAACCCCAGTTTGTGCTTTGCACTTCTATGCACTATTTTCACCTGAATCTTTAAAAAATCATATCTCAATTTCTACTTATTGGAATTTTTGTTGTTTTGGTCTTGCTTTACTCATATAAATATTTTCACATTTTCTAACCTGGTGTGGAGTCTTTTTGTGGTGTCTTTCACTGTGTTACTGTAATTAAGTGTTGCACAATTACTTTATACATTGCCTCTTAAGATAAGTCTTACTGCTCTGTGGCAAGCTACCAGGGGGTGAGCACAAGATGATTTAGGGTGTGTATCTGACTTACCCTGACTAGGACTGTGGTCCCGTTTTGAACAGGGTGCAAATCTTTGTCAACTAGAGGCCCAATTTCTAACAGTAGTCACACAAATTCCTAACATACTCAAATGAATTAATGTTATGATTTTTAATAATCCCTGTAAAGACACAAACCTCTGCCAAGCAGGCCACATGTGGAGGTTTGCAGCAGGTGCCTAACAAACTGAAATATGCACCAGGATTTAAACTTGTGGCCAGTTCGGTACAGAAGGATCTCTGAAACAAATGCATGAACCCTACCAGCTATCTCATTAGAATTAAAATAGGTATTCTGCATATTACATGCAGTGTTGCACAAGGGATATTGGCTAATAAATTACAAGTCATTTACAAGACAATGCATTTTCACAAGAGATATAACTGTGTACCTATTTTGTTTGTGACCGAATCAGTCGTACTGTATAATTGTACTACTCAGTAGTGTATTAAAGGCACCAAGCACCCTGGTGAAAGAAAAATAATTGAGACTGATGTCCCCAGTTGGTAGTAAAAGGCAGCTATAATTAGCAGACCTACCAACTTACACTGTGCCACCATGTGCCGCACTATTTCAGATCCCTTCAAACGGTCACCTGGTGGGTAGCCAAAATCACCAGGTGGCAGAGAAAAAAAGCTGGAATCCACTGCACAAGGTGGCTTTTCAGCTCTTCTTTGAAAGCTCTGAGCAGCCGATGTCCATTAACTAGTGTGAAAACGATCCAGGGGCCTTGCAAGAGCCTGAGAGGCACTTTGTTCATAGTTTGTCTTGGAGGCTTGGTGTGAGGCACAGTGCCTCTTGTGTAGCTCTCGGCCTGAGGCCCCACCATCTCTTTGGCTTCACCCCCTACTCCTCACCTGGTGAAATAAAAGTATAAATTGGCTGGTCTGAATTAGGGTCAACGGGCCCCACAAACCTCTGGGCTTTAGTGTACTGTCACCTGCAGCACTCATGACAGGCAGGACCCTCTTTACACCACAGCCTCCTGTGCTGTAAATATTCACTGCCTGTGCATGGATGTGTGTAAAAAAAAGCTTGCCCTGCCGGCAGTTGCTGCACATATTGACACACTCTTAGAAGGAACTTGGGCGCATGCACCCCTTAATATCTTACTTATGTATCTTGGGGTTAAGCCCCAAATGTCATTTGACTTCTTATGCACTATGCTAATGTTGAAATTAAACATTTTGGCAGATTAGGGGCCAGATTTAGAGTTTGGTGGTCAGATTACTCTTTTACAAACATGAGGGATGCCATGTCTGCCGTATTACTAGATCCATAAGATATAATGAACTTGTAACACAGAGGACAGGATTTCCATTATGTTTGTGGCAGAGTAACCCTGCCCACCAAATTCTACATCAGGCCTAAATTACACCTGGGGCCCAACTACTATATTTTTTTATTCAAGGGGGTCTGGCATAAAGAAGTTTGGAGGCCTCTAGATTAGAGGATGAAGAGAGACGTCCACACTTGCAAACACGTATACACACACACACACACACACACACGCCCCTCCTCTTAGGGATAAAGAAAGTCTGAGAATGTTTTTCATGAGAAGGAAATGGAGGGGAATTAACTGGGCAGGGCTCTTGAAATAAAAATCTCTGCCATAGTTATAATAAACAGATAACTAGGATGTGCATGTGGAATAGTGTCCAGCATAACTCCGAGATGACAGAATGCAAGATCAGAATGCAAGGAGAAAATGCTATTATAACTATTTTCTCATGTCAGAATACACTTTCCAAATGTTATTAAAAATAATGTCTGGGATCCTAACTTTAATTATATAAGGAATTGTAAATGACTGATCAAAAAATTGCAACACTTTTTTGGCGTAAGGGTATTGAATAATAGCTGAAATTATATTGAAAACTGTATGTGTAATTTTCATTGACGTACAATATTAGCGATTTACATCACTTGCTCATCAACATGTGCTTTAATGGAGGTTCATTTATGAAGCAGAATCAGACAGTGAAACATTAAAAGATAGCAATATTTCACTTTGCCCCTACGAAGTATCCTCTAGTGTGTAGCTGACTCTAAAGTAGGTGAGGTTTAAAGGTTAAATTATTTTGTGATTTCATGTTCACACTTATTCCCAAATTTGCAATATGTTTCTGAGGTCTTTGCTACAGAAACCCATGACTTCATCTTGGCAGCACTTCCTGGTGCGAAAGATAATAGTATGAATTATGTTTTACCTGAATACAATAAGCAGGCTTGGCATGGCAGCCAAGTGAGAACACTGTCATGTAAGATTACTGTGGAACTTTTAGATACAATACATATGAGAGAAAATGTACAAATGTGAATGTAGCATTATCAGCATCTATATTATGTATATCTGCATACACCTTTATAAAACCCAGAAGTTTTAAATGAACAAAGTAAAATTAATGATTAGCAGCTGCTTTGCTTTGAATAAGAATCAGCTGCTTTGCTGTAGTTTTATAGATTTCTACGCAATAAAGAAATCATCCGGGAATAGATTTCCTGGTACTTATCTCACACTTTGAACGAGATGTGAACATGTGTTTATATTGGTTGTATGCCAGAACAAGGCATTCCATTGCAACGCATGCCATTAGCACATGTGTGTAATGCCTTTACCACTCATACCCTCTACCACGCATGCTTTTACAATGAATTATGTTGTAAAAGCATGAATGTTAAAGACATATGCTTGGTAAGGGTTTTTCTTGACCCCTGCCCTGAGTCCTAAACGTGGTCCCCGGTGTGACCCCCCAACTCCCAGCCCTTCTAAAAACTATCCGACCCCTGCCCTAAGGCGTAAAACCAGACCCCTGCTCCCCAGCCCTTCTAAAAAATATCCGTCCCATGCCCTGAGTCCTATAACAGTACCCACCCGCTCTGAGCTCTAAAACCGTCCCCCCACCCCAAGCCCAAAAAACGTCTCCAGCCGTCCCTACTCCCTGCCCTAAACCTGTACCCCCTAAAATAGTGCCCCCGGGCCATCCCCCCTTACCTCCCTCTCCACAACGAAGAGCCAGCCCTTCTGGGGCGTGGCGCAGGTTGTTCAGGGGAAAAGGAAGCATCTATCCATTTCCCATAACGACACTGATAGCCTTTACCACCATTACCATGCATAGGCCTTAACATGCATGCCTTTACAAGATAATGCATTGTAATGGTATGCACGGTGAAGGTTATTCATGGTAATGGTGCATGCGTTGTAATGCATGCGTGGTAAAGGTAATCCGTGGAAACACATGTGTTGCAATGGATGTTTCCCGTTTATACTCTGCTCTTTCCATCCCTGCTCTTTCACTGGTTATTTGTCTCACGTTTTCAACCAGCTATGAGGTAGGCCTTAATTGCACAAAGGGAACGGGAGATGTGCCACAGTGCTCCACATCAAAAAGGGAGGCATACACGCTGTTAGAATTTAGAGGTTATGCCCTACATGTTTCGTTAATAGTAAGGAAACTTTCACAGAAATGAAGCTTCCGCCTACTCTTGATAAAAGGGAAGTCAGACAATTAAACAATAATAAGGTATTGGGTTAGGGATGAACACAATGAAAGTCTAGCTTGAACACTATAAAAACCAACACAAAGTGAAAAGTTGTTCATTTCAAGTTGGTAATGATTGAGAAGGAGTGTCCTTGCGGGGCCTAATTCAAGGAATGTTATATTAACCTTGACCTTGAATGTCTACCTGAAAAAGATATGTGTCAAAGATTTTAGCAAACAGTCTTCTCAACAGACATCCAGAAATACAGAGGCTTGGTCTGTTGAGAAATCTGAATGCTGCATCTGAACACGGACCTGGAATAGTAGACGTCTGTGGTTCATTCGTGAAATCCTCTTTCGCTGTTGGAGTAAAGGAAACATTTCATAATATTGCTCCTCATTGTGGAGAAGGATTACAACTATCCTGAAGTGGACTGCAATCTCTTGAACCATTTGAGAAAAAAATTAAAGAAATAATATTCTTCTCATGAGACTCCCTTAATTTGAGTGTTGTCAATGTTCAGACTAATTTTGACTCTTCGGATCAAAAAACTTTGACTTTTAGCCAGAAACATCTACAGATTTCTATACCTCTGAGTTCTAAGTGACCACCTTGCATCAATTGTTGTTGTTGCTTATGTTTTAGTCATGCACTAGTAGGTGTTTGTATTGCTGCTCAGGAGAAGGTTCCAAGGGCATGCAAGAGTGCACTTAGTTTGAAATTGTCTCAGTCTTGTGCTTCCTTGTGTTTGGACAGTTATTGGGCCTCAGCAACAGTTCACACCAAGTTTATTATCTGCCTTTGCCATAGCATTTATGTTGAATGTTTTACAATGTAGGAACCGGAATGGGTTAAAAAAGGAGCTAAAGTTACCAATAAATGTTGCTACCCAAGAGAATCTTTTAGAGACAGAGGAAGAGGAGTCATAGACATCATGAACCAAGTTACAAACTAAGACTGTACTGGCTCTTATATGAAGATCTTCCTGCCTACGGGCTACGCCATAAAACGGATTATGATGTAATTTTTTAATGACTCAATAATACAAACAGCCTTATTAGTACAAAAGCTTTGAGCCTGATGATGAGCTACTGCACTCTCTTTAGGCACCACAAAGTGACAGTAAGTGAATGCATACCTCAATGACGCCCCTTAAGGGGAAGACCACTAAAATGAAGAAAAAAAAAACCTATAAATTCCATGATTTGCAGTGAGTCATAGGTGTCTAACCTCTGCTATAAACATGGCTTTGTCAGCTTTTTAAAAAAATTTCAGGTGTTGCTGAGTGAAAGACTGTGTATAAACCAAGTGTTGAGCTTTGACGAAAAAGGTCTCCAATAATGGACGTTTGGCATTGTAAGTCTGGAAGTCTCAATTCTGCTGACAACCCAGACATGACGATTCTTCTTTCCTTGACCGTAACATGGCAGTGGAGCGTGATATTATGGCCTTTGTGAAAGTCCAACAAAGTACAGTACCCCACTACCAGGGTTTAAAGACTGTAAACCATCATGCCACCACTGGACTCGCGATCATGCCCTCATCAATGTAACACAAATGAGAATATTTTCTCAACGATAAACACGTTTAAATTAATTAATCTGCTAAATTTGTCTTTTTTATGCTTATTTATATTCACGCGATTTTCAAAATAATGTTACGGTTTCTTTACAATGTGCTTTTGAGGCATTAATGCAAATGTTTTCATATATTCGTTTTCTTGTGCGTAATCCCAATATTTAAAGGGATGAACATTTTTATACTAACAAACTGTCTTTCCATGCCCTTTATGAAGTGTATAATCCGGGATTAGAACACAGCACTCAAAAATAATCTGTCTCAGCAATTTTCCTCAACATATTCCCCAACAGAAAATGAAATTCTTCACACGTGAAAACATTCGCATCTCACACATTTGTCTCAAGAATCCGAACCCCCGCGGCTGTTTGCTATCGATTGCATACGTGCTCATAAATACGTCACTCCCTGCTACCCTTAGGCACATCAAGATCATGCCAAGTAGTTTATTATGGTCAGCCTTCATCTTCCACGTCAGGGGTGTAAGTGCAACCGCACTTCATCACGCCTATCAGTTTGAAAACGGTTGAAATCGTTCTTTTCCATTTGCTGTTCTCATTTTTCCCTCTGTAACTCTGAAGTTGTAACCCCACAAGTCGCTGATGCCTGATCACCAGGTCTCATTTAAATGTGCTCTGCTTCTTTTAATACCCCTTTTTAGTCTAACTGTGCCATACATGCCAATGTGATAAATAAACTGTATGTGAGCTAAAGTTTTAATCACAGATATAGGTGTCAGAGATAAGCAAACACATTTCTACCAGCACCTACAACGTAATATGCGCTTTTAGATGTGCATGGTTTCTGGAGCGAGGCTGCAGCATCATTTTATTCGTCACCGAGTAACACAATTATTTTGTACTCACCTTTGACAGGATCAACTATCAAAATTACATTTACAGAGTAGCGGTAAACCAATATGTGAAAAACAAATGAAAAATCCGGTTTTGTTTGCTTATAACACTTTATATTTTTGTAACATAATAAACGTCGTCTACCTAATGCACAGCTTTAGTGTTTAACAAGAGGCCATCCACAATCCTGGCTGACCTCCTCTTGTTCACATACAATTTGTTTTCTGAGTGAACCTTCAATTGATATGTTGAAGAATACCTATCCAGTCAGACAAAATGACCACAAGTCACCCCAAGCCACATCTGTTTAAGAATGGCCCTTGTAAAACACATTTCTTTTGAGGTGGGAGGCCATTCTAGAGCCAGCAGAGTCATAAATCAATCATCAATCAATCAATCAATTAATCAGCCTTTGTAAAGGGAGGCTACTCACCCGTTAGGGTCTCAAGGCGCTCAGGGGGAGGAGAGGGGCCTCATCCGAAGAACCACTTCGTGAGGTTCTTCCTGAAAATGGTGAGCGATGGGCTTTGTCTGAGGTGCAGGGGGAGGTTGTTCCAGCACTTTGCTGCAATGTAGGTCAAGGATCATCCTCCGGCGATGGTTTTGCAGATGCGAGGGATGGTGGCCAGGGCCATCTGGGCAGAGCGGAGGGAAGTGGGGGTGTGGAAGGAGACTCGGTGGTTCAGGTAGGCTTGTCCTACATTGTGTTTGGCCTTGTACGTGTGAGTGAGTAGCTTGAAGATGATTAGTTTCTCGACCGGGAGCCAGTGTAGGGTCCTCAGGTGTTGGGAGATGTGTTCTCGGCATGGGAGGTCCAGGATAAGTCTGGCAGCGGCGTTCTGGATAAGTTGTAGTTTTTTTATGTTTCTAGTCGAGGTACTCGAGCTTGCTTGTGACTAAGAAATGGGTGACTATCCTGCGACAGGTGGCAGGGATCCATCTGAAGAACTCCCGAAGTTTGCAGACTGTGTGCCAGCAGGAGGAGGTGACTGAGTTTACCTGGCAGGTCATGGATAGGGAAGAGTCAAGGATGATGCTTGGGTTGTGGGCGTCCTTAGTCGGTGCGGGGGGGGGGCACAGAGGGATGTGGGCCACAAGGAGTCATCCCAAGCTGAGGTAGCGTTTCCGAAGAAGATAAGCTTGTTAGAGTTGAGCTTGAGGCAGCTTTCTCTCACCCAGGTGGCAAAGTTCCTTTTGGCCATGTCCGAGTCTTCGTTGAGGGAAATGATGAGTTGTGTGTCATCGGCATATGACACGATGTTCATACTGTGGCGTCTGACGATGGCTGCATGAGGGGCCATGTATACGATGAACAGTGTGGGACTCAGTGAGGATCCTTGGGGGACTCTGCAATTGACTCCAGTGGGTTTGGATGTGTAGGGCGGGAGTCTGACCTTCTGCATCCTCCCAGAGAGGAAGGAGTGGATCCGTTCCAGGGTTCTTTGGCAGATTCCTATGTCGTGGAGTCTGTTGCATAGCGTGCTGTGGGAGACCGTGTCAAAGGCTGCTGAAAGGTCGAGGAGTATGAGCACTGCAGTGTCAGATAGTCAGATGGGGGCTTGGTGGTAAACCTTTTATTAAACTTTGGTAGGATTATTTAGTTGCCATTAGCCATTGAGTTTGAAAAAGCAAAAAGTGAGCTAAAGTGAACAAGGGGACTATGAGATAACGTTTGTTCAAATGTGTATCGCTAAACCAGACATTGGAGCAAACTGCTGCACAAAACGGGTTTAGGGAGAATGGGCATTTTAATTTGATTGTATTAAAAGTCATCACCAAGGCTGAATGATTTTAACCTTTAAAGGGCTAGTGTTGACCCACTCTCAGGAAGGACATACCTATAATAGCTAGTGGCAAGAGCCTTTTCCGAGCCGCAATAACATATGGCCAAATTGCTTCCAGTATGGCATGTTTGTCGTGGTGGTTCTTCTCTCCTGTGGCTGAGGAAGAACTTGAAACAGACAAAGCTTTAGACTTTTTGAAATAAAACCATTACACCCATTTCAACAGGACATTTCTGCTCATGTGAAACAGAAAATGGAGTTGCTGCAGGGAAATCCCAATAACATGTTGGAACGGGACATTTTGCTGCAGACCTGAGCTAGAGTTGTAAGCAGCTCTCCTACAGCTAGGTAATGTTTGAAGACTTTGGAATCCAGAAACTAAAATTAGAGAACATTTTCTTAAATTCTTAGAACAGATTTAATCACTAGAACATCTTGGCAAGGTGCCCCACATACCTGAGGAAGCCTTGTGACAACAGCAGATTTTTCTTAGTGTTTTTTTCTTCTTTGAATTTTTGACACAAATTACAAGGCTAAATACATTATATTCATCAAAAGTATCTATCTTAATGAAGCTATTCTAAACTACAGCTTCCAAACACACCCTACTTATGTTTCTGACTTTTAGAAATAGCTCTACATTTAAAGGCAACCCATTTGATTGAGATGCACCACAGACTTTCCTCAAATGTTATCAAGCACAAATTGACCATGGAAGGTGCCTAAGATTAGGTCCATTGCACATCAAAGATAGCATTGGTTTTTCACTTTTCCGTTGTTTTTAATGGTAGAATTAATTTTGTCATAACTCGTTATCCATGTTCATGTACAACATACATTTCTCTGAATAAAGCCTTGTGTGAACTAGCCACTTCTTATAGAAGCCAGTTTGACATTTGTCAGATTTCTTGAAATGTATGACAACACATTCACAGCTCACTTTAAAACCATGGTCTGTCTCAACACAGCTTAACAATTTGATTTCCTACAAATTCCAGCTAAATTAGGAAAATAAAATGAAGTTTATTGATGTTCTTAATCCACAATATTTTCACCTGGGAAGCCCCATTATTATTTAATCTGGTCGGTTTCTCCATTTCCCTGAGTTGTTCTCTGGGCTGGTTGGTAAAACAAAGGCAAAGACAGACCTGGTGCCAGGTTCCTTTGTGTGTGCTAGAGATAGGTTCCTTTGAAGTATAGTCAGGGAGGGGTAAAACCCCTACCTAGCCTTCCTGTCAAGAAGACACACTTCTCTCTACACCCCATCCCTTTTTTCACTGTATGGCTTCAATGCACATTTCCCACTGAGAGAGTTGTCACCAGCCTAGGCCAGAGGAAACTCTCAGACAGGCCACAGAAACTTTAGGCAGGGAAATGCTGACTTTATAATGTAGCATTTCTAAAATATCAATTTAGAATCCCACCATACCACTATAAAGGATTTAAAATTATAATGTGAATGAGTAAAAGAAGTATTTCTTTAGCTGCTACCAATCTGAATCTAGAATTTAATAAACGTAACAATGTAGCCCATTCATTCTCTATAGCAGCAGTCTGCTGAAGCTGAAAATGGTCTTTGGAGATATTTCAGTATAAGGAAAGGTTCAACATCAATTTCTACATGTCTTACTTTTAAATATCTGTACCCTGCCTTGATGGGCGATAAGGCCCACATAGGGGTGACTTATAATATTTAAAAAGAAGGTCTAGGCTGGTGAAAAGGGGTATTTTGACAAATCAAACTTGCAACATAAAGCTGCCACAGGCAGGGTGCCTCTGTGCAGCTAGCAGGCTGCACACAACTATAGACCCACGTGCAAACACACAAGGGCTTACACATATGTGTACACATGTTCATATGTAACCAGCTCAGGGCCCTTTACTCTAGCTGCATCTTAGCAGCCTTATCTTAAAAGGCAGATTCTGGCAGTAACAAGAGCAATCTTATTACAATGCAATTATCCTGAGGTCTTCCACATGATGAAGGGTAGCTCCTGCTTATATCTACAAGTATAGGACGGCGTGCAGCAGTTCACAGTTGCTGAGTCAGTGCATCCTCAAGTTCAAGGGTCTAGTCAGTGAGACAGCAGCACAGTTTCCCTCACCAAAGAGTGGTTTTGAGAGGCCACCACATAAGAGTGGATGCACTGGTCACGCTGTGTGTGCAGATGACCATACAATACACATTGTCTGGGGGACAACCTTGGGTTAAACCATGTGTATCACCTCTAGGCAGCACACACCGCAAAACAAAGAACAGCAGAGGAAGAAGATGGGATGTGCATTGTAGGGAGCAGTTATGCTCCACCTACAACATTTATTCATGTAAAATCAATGTTCGCAAATAGCTACTGGTGACCCTAACGACTGGTGTATCATAGTGTTTGCAAAGCATGTTCCACGTGCACCTGCTCCATTGATCATGAACAAGTACTGCACAGATTATGTCTCCTTATGTGCCCAAACATTTTAGACACATCCTAATGAATGCAAAGGGGAAGCCAGCAGCCCTGGGCATCTAGAACTTACACTAGGAGGCCAGTGGGCAGATTCCGTGGGTGAAACTGTTCACCCTGAAAACTACAAATATGCTGCCATCGGCCAGGGCGGGGCAGAGACGGTTAAAATACTTGTTCCCAATAGAGAATAGGGAGGGAGACCAATGGGGGGTCTCTCCTTTTAAGGCTCACCAAAAAAGTGACCCTGAGGAGCACAATTTGCAATTCTACTGGCCGCTAAAAAATTTGGGGCCCCACACAACACTGTTCAAAAACAAAGAGACAGGGGACGTTTCATATTGGTTTTATAAATTAATATAAGGGAAGTCACTCAACAAAAAAAATCGTCTTGTCCTAAACAATGAGCTACGTGAACATTGCATGAGACCAAGAGCACATGGTGGACAAAAATCGGTTAGTCATAGGAGAATTAGCATGAAACAAATCTATGTTCTCTCACGGTAGTTACATCCTGGAGATACAGAGTTTTATTGGTTTATATAAATGTCAAGGTAGGCAGAAGGGGCTAGATGGGAAGGGTTACCTAGTCCAAACGGCATAACTAACACATCACAATGACAGGCACATATAACCCTTTGGGAATTTCAAAGCTATGATGACATTTATGCTTCAGGCTCAATTGTGTCAGTTTTTTTTTTGTGCTGATTTCTACAAGTATGCCGAGAGAGAAAAATATGTTTTCTTGTTTGTACATAAGAAAGTTAATGAAAATGGGGGACAAGAAAACCTGCCTGTAGTTGTCATGGAAACATTCTTCATGAGACACAATGCTGGCAACAGCAATAAATACAAAGGGTCAAATGCACAACATTTTGGGGCACCTAAATCCAACTTCTGCCCGAAAAAAGTAACGTCAGAGGGAATAAATCTTAAACTTTATTCTCTTATTAGGAGGGAATCGGCAGAAATTAAATGTCTGCAGATGGAACCTAATGCAACTGAATATCAGTCACTGTAAAAAGCATTTCCTATTACCACGCTTACAGGAAGGGTCGAGAAAATAACGTTCTCATGGGAGGGGCAGGGAGGTGATCACCGAAAAGTCATACCTTAATCAGTTCCAAAACACACCTAGATTAACATGAGAGTGACAGATGGCATTGAAACTGGGCAGGGGAGTCTATTGCACAGATGGAAATAGCCTCGTCAGACTCTGAGATGCAAATGATGTTCCGTTTGATCTGAGCGCGCTAAAAATAGCTCATGATGTCAGGTGCCGAAATCAGGTCAATGAAATCACACCTTAATAATTGAATCTGCGAGTTAGCTCCCAGAAGAAAAGTATGTCATTCTTCTGGTGCTGGAGAAAGGGTCTGCATGAGAACAGGACTGAGTAGCCAAGCACCCCTTTGTCTGTTTTGCTTCATTATTTTTGACACTTTGATCTGCCAATTAGCCTTCTAATTGAACGAATTTGCCTAATAAACACAGCCAGCAACACTAAGGGTGTGTGCATAGAAAACCTCATTACTGTGAGGTTAGGCCTTTAGATAAGAGTGCCAATGATGCTGTGCCCCTGTGTATTCACTCTACAGTTATCTGTGAAGCACTGTGGAGTGTAAAGGCAGTGATGCATGAGGCTGGCTGATATGTAACAGGGGAGTTTGCTCTTATAAAGGAAGAATACAAACTACAAGAATGGGCCCTTGTAAGGCCCTTATAAAAGGATTATGCCAAAAAAACTGTCTCTAAAACTGACTGACAAGGCTGTGGCACAGGCAGTCATGTTTCAGGCTCTGGCTGACGTGGCTGGTTGTGCTCCCAGCATAGTAGGCTTAGTGGGGTTAGGCAACACGTGACTGACTCTGTACCAGCCCTAAGATTTTATCAGGTGAATAGGGTTGTCCTGATTCGCCCCACCTTTCCTATAAGATATTCTTCCAGTGCCCGTCTGAGTCTCATTAAGCAGCCCTGAGCCAGGGCAAGTGTTCATGCATGTGGCGCCACCCCTCCCTGCCCAGGAGTCACCCGATGAACATGGGGCATGTTTAAGAGCCCCTAGTGCCTCCTTCGACCACAATAGCGTCATTGTTTTAACGTTACTGTGGCCCAGCGAGGCAAAAATCCCCACGCCATATTTACAAAGAGGCGCAATGCATGCATTGCACCACTTTGTAACCCTTTGCACTACATTATGCCTGCGACAGGCATAATGTATGCAAAGGGGGCATTCCCCTGTTAGGGGGGCCGAAAAAATGCGTCATTTGTTTCGGGACTTGTAACCCCTGCTCAGAGCAGGCGTTAAAAGGAGGCACAATACTGATTACAATGGGACTCAATGAGCTTTGAATGATTGGCGTCAACATTTTTGATGCTAATCCTGCAAAGCTCCGGACTACTGCAAAAAATTCAGACGCGAGTCCCCTAACTACCGCCATGGTGCGCAGTATTTTAAATACGGTGAACACATGGTGGCATTAGGGGGGGCGCTAAGGGGCTCCATGGTGCACATGGGTCACTACTGTGAGCTCGGTTTATATAATTTTATGTACATGAAGTTGTAGTTTGCGGTTGTTACATTTGCAGCTAAAAGAGAACAAACACCTCATTGACTAATGGAGGATTTACTTGTGGAAATCCACTTCTTTATTCAAAGAAAGTTGTTGGATCTCAACTCACTTTTCTGCACGAGTATGTTAGGGTTCGGGTAGGAAAATGAAAGAGGTAGTAGTTGTGAATCGGGTGGTGGCAATCAAATTGGTGTAGTTTTCTAACAAAAAAATGACTTCTACAGATGGTATGTATTCCTGAGTTTTAAGGGTGGGATGTTCTCATATTTCAAGTGTGTTGATACGTTTTCTTGAGACAGCAGTGACCCTGTTCTGAAAGATGGGCACCATGTGTTCGCCACCAGGCCTCCCAGCTCTATGTCCTTGCACTTTGGTGTCAATATGAAGGCTGTATTTGTTCAGAAAGGTTTTGTCTTGATCCTCCTCTGGCCACCCATAACTGTCTGAGCTGCTTGTGATGCAGTCTCACCCTGGTTGTACACCCAATCAATATGGATGTAGGTGGATAGGGGCAAAGGGTGCAGTTGCCGCCCCGGGAGATGTCCTATCTTTATTCAGAAAGGTTTGGGTCTTGATCGACTACTGGTTACCCATCCCGGTCTGAGCTGCTTGTGTTGCAGAGTCAACCTGGTTGGACTCCCAATCAACGTGGACGCTGGTGGATAGGGGCAAGGTGTGCAGTTGCCACTCCAAAAGATGTCCTGTCTACCTAGGACAAACAGGCAGGGTGAAGGCCTCACCTGGTCTTGCTGGGGCCATAGTAGCCCACTCTTTCTCTCAGGAAAGGGTGCTCCCCCAGACTAAACTGTCTTCCCTAGTCCTGCCAAGAAGGTGAAATTAACTTAGTGTGACTGTTCTTTATCAGGTATTTATTCTATGGAGAGATGGTGCGATGAAATGACAAACCCCTTTTAGTCCATCCACTTCCCTGTTTGTGGTGTTGCCACCTACACTTCCTGGCGACCACAGAGCAACACAGTTCAGCGCAATTTTTGCCTGACCTCCACAACTACGGTGAACTTGCTGTTGCAGTGAATTCCCAAATAATCCAAGCAAATAAGCGTTGAAAGAAATTGCTTTATTTGTAAAAGCAAGCCAGATAACAGAGCCCATCGACCAGTGTCCTTCTAGCTCTGCAATCCTTCTTTCACTGCCTAACTGACAACTGTGCCACAGGGCAGGAATGCAGACTTTGGAACACACTTGCAAGATGCACTCAATGGAACATTACAAGAACAGAAATAAATGCATGATGTTACAAAATACAGAATACCATTACAGAATACCAAACTTGCTTGCATATGTCTGATCTCCCTCACGATTGTGAAAGGGGTCATATTTCCTGTAGGGAGCCCCTAGGTACAGAGTCAGCACTCTATCAGGATTTGGATGACTGTTTGATGCTCGATGAGCTGGTGATGAGTAGAATTATGGCAGGATTTAGACCCGATTCGAACCTCAGGAATGAGCACAAGTCATCTTGGCCATTCCAGCCACACCCCAAACATGCAGTTTCAGAAAGCATGTTATATTTAACATGGCAGTGGGAAAAAATCCTTCCCTCTTATAACCCGTATCAGCATATACCACAACAAATAACAGAGCTGGGAGTGGCATGCTCCCCATCCCACTCATGAAGGGGACCAGGTCTTCAACAAAAAGAGTTGTATTTGAGTTTAGGAATGGCAACAAGTATAAAAAGGTGTGCGGGTCTAGTTATGCCCACTTTTGTCCTTAGCATGCATTTCCTCAGCAGTAAACTACCTGCAAGAAGTAGGTACCCGCTAGCAACCATACATGTTTGTGGCTGCTCACCTGCTTCTGCACGGTTGCCCTCCTTGAAACAGTGACCTGTCTCCTACCCTACGTTTACAACAGTGAGAAATCTGCAACAAAGGTGGATCATTCACTATTATCAGTGTACTTTATGACCATACAATTCAACATATACGTTTTTTAATGATAGTGAGGAGTTTACAAACTTTGTGAATTAAGCCCTGTATTATAGCTAAAAAATTATTGAAGATTGAAGCACCAATCGTCTATCATCTATTTGTTAGAATTGATCATCTATATGTCTATGATCTTTAAATGTATGATGTAAGACCCTATGATGCTTTCATGACATTCCTCCATGTCGTGTCTTGTAACACAGGCCTGGAAATATTATATACTTGCAGAAACGTTAAGGATGTATGAAGGATCAATATCAGTGCAGGTCTTGTTGCAATGATCAAGCATTTATAGGTCCACAGATATTCGTTCCTTAACTCTTTTAGTAAGAAAGCTAGAAGGACGCTGTTTACAAAGCAAAGAGATATGTGTGAGATAGCCCCATCAATATATAAACTGCCAACCCACTTGAAACCAACAGCAGTTTTAACCTCAAAGCCCATTTCTCCTAGTATAAGATGAATGTCTGTTGAACGTACTGTCAGGTGTGCATAATCACCATCAGTTAACACCCGCTCACCCCTTGGTAGCTTGGCACGAGCAGGGAGGCTTAACTTCAGAGACCAGGCGTAAAGTATTTGTGTTTAGTGCTATTTTTTGATGCAACAATGCTCCCTGGAGTCCAAAATGGGTGCAAGCATGCACTATGCGCTAAGAAATAGGGATTAATGTAAAAGAACACGACTTGCAAGCATGAACAGCCGCTCGCTAAATGTGCAATTGAGGTAGGATTTTTACACAATTTACCCCAGTATCTAAAGCTATTTTGTATCACAAAATGCCCTCCTTGAATCCAAAATGGGCGCAAGAAGGCATTTTGTGCGCAATAGTACAAAATTTTGCTAGTGGTATAGAATATTCCCACCAACTGACTTCTGGCATCTAGTGCTATTTTCTTGGCACAAAATTAACCCTTGTGTCAAAAATGGACATGAGGATGCATTTGCATTAAGAAATAGAGCAAAATTACTAGAACACAAATAGTGAGCTCAAGTGGCCACTCACGATCGCTACATGTGCTCTCATGGTAGGATTGTTTTCTCCCAAATTACTGTTAAGTATGTGAGCAGCCTAATTGCTTTGTTATTGGTAATTTTGCAACAAAGAGCAATGCAGAATTACCAAAATTACTCAGATTATGCCAGCATAATTAAAATTATGCCCAGGCCTAGAAACTACAAGGTGTGTTACTATACTACTGGTAAATAATAGCATGCAAGGTCTTTTAAAATCGATAGCAGAGTAAACATAACATAACAGCACAATACTCAACATAGGATTGCATTACATTGCATCGCATCAAATAAAGGGTTTAAGGAGTCTTAAGGGGTTTCAATATGTAACAGGAGTTAAACTCAAGTTGTGTATGATTGTACTTGGAACGCAGAGATAGGATACTATACTCTATTAACAGTTACTCTTCTCCAATTTTATTTTGGTTATGGCCTCAAAATCCACTCTCCTAAAATCAGCTGGCAGAGTTAGAGAAGTCACGGGGAGCCCTACACAGCATGACCTTGCCTCCTTCAGGCTCAGACTCCTAGCTGAACCTTATTATATACGCATACCTTGTCCATCACCCAGCTACCCTCGGCCAACACTTTCACCTTTAAAAAGAAATAAAATTAAATACCTAACACCCTCCTCCACGACCAATGATAGCGCTCTCTCCTCATCCAAATATAAAAGAAAGCACGTTGCAAGCGACCACGACCATGGCCAATGTTAGCACTCTTCGTCACCCAAATGTTACTTAAAATACCTGCTATCCTGACACTATTGCCCCACCTTGCTCTGTGCCTTCCTTTCTCCTTCCGACCCGATAGTTGTGATCTCTGCTGTGAATGCAACAGCAGAGGGGAAGCACCAAACAGAAAGACTAAGGGCCATATTTACAAGAAAGTGGCGCATCATGGATGATGAGCCACTTTTCTTGTGCCTTCACCCCCCCATTTACTGGCACCTAACAACACCATGGTTGTGCTGTATTTAAAATACAACGCACTATGGCGGCCGTTAGCACAATAGTGTCAAACTTTTTGACGTTACTGTGGCACTTTGCTCAAGTAGTGTCAAAGATATTGATGCTAGTGCAGCAAAGCACAGGGAGGCCCATTGAATATAATTGGTACATCATTTTAATGGCTGCTCTGAGCAGGAGATAAAAATGACGGAAAAAATGTCACAGTGATAGCTTGAAAATTTCACTGCACCATTTTTTCAGGTCTTCCTGTGCCAGAACACCACCTTGCATACATTATGTCTGACACAGGCATAATGAGGTGTAAGGGGTTTCAAAGTGGTGCAATGCAAGCATTGCGCCACTCTAAATATGGCACAGCAGAAAAGCCACCTTAGCGCAGCCTTTAGCATTAAAAAAATGATGCTATCGTGGCATTAAGGTGGTGCAAGTGGCTTGTAAATATGCCCCTAAGAGTGACTCTGTGTTTAGTTTAGTTTAGTTTAGTTTAATAGATTTATAAAGCTCATGGCTACCCGAAGGCCTCCCAGTACTGAAAGAGGACGAAGGCATCACAGTGAGAATTTAAGCTGGAAAGAGTAGAGTCTTCAATTTACCTCGAAAAGACAGTTCAGAATTGTCCATTCAAAGTGACGGGGGAGGGAATTCCATAGATTTGCTGCTTTGAATGTGAAGGACCTACCTCCGAATCTTGTTTTTTTAACATGGCAGGTGTTAATTAGAGCAGTAGATGAGGATCTAAGGGATCTCTGGGGGGTGTGGGGTGTGATCATGCGCTTGATAAAAGAAGGTCCCCTACCATGAAGAGCTCGATGTACGATACACAAAGCTTTGAAATTAATCATTTTCTGGATAGGAAGCCAATGGAGGGAGGCTAAGGCTGGTTTGACCGATGCAGTTCTGGGGATGGCCATGAGTAGCCGGGCTGCCGCTTTCTGCACTATCTGCAGTCTCCTTAATACACAGATGGGAGAACTTAGGAAAAGCATGTTCCCATAGTCTATGCGGGATAATATGAGGGCTTGAATAATGAGTCTTTTGGCAAGAAGGGGGAGAGATTTGAAACATTTTCTAAGCATTCTTAGAAGATTGAAGCAAGAAGCCGCTACTTTTTTTTGCACGCTGTTCCATCGATAGATGGGAGTCAAGCCATACTCCTAGGCTTTTTATGGTTTCCTATGGGGGAGGAAGTCTTATCAATTCTTCAGGAATTGAGACGGGAGATTTAAGTAGGGAAAAATTGACAACCAACATTACTTCAGTTTTTTCATCGTTTAGCTTGAGCTTACTATCTGACATCCAGTTAGCGATGTCTGTAAGGCAGGAGGACAGAGCTTCTTGATCAGAGTTTACATTGGTGCTAAAAGAATAGACCAGCTGGGTATCATCAGCATAAGATATCAGAGAGAGACCATAGGGTTTCACAATTTTAGACAAGAGAGACATATAGATGTTAAAAAGAGTGGGACTTAGAGAGGAGCCCTGAGGAACCCCACAGCTAAAGAAATGGATATCAGAAAAAAAGACCTATCCAAAACCTGAAACAACCAACCTTATAAGAAGAAAGAAAGCCAGTTAAAAATAGTACCTTCGAATCCCACTTGAGTAATTCTTTGAAGAAGGATTTTATGATCGACTGTGTCAAATGCTGCACTTAAGTCTAATAAAATAATTGCTGCATAGCCACCAGTACCTAGTCGTTGTTGAATTTCTTCTGTCACTGCCTAAAGGGCAGTTTCCGTACTATGTTGAGGTCTGAAACCCATCTGAGTGGGATGTAGGAGCTTATGTTCTTCTAAGAAGCCAGAACTGTGTTTGTTAACATCCTTTTCTGCTATTTTGGATGCTATAGGAAGAAGAGCAATAGGTCTATAATTGCTTCGTAGAGATGCATTCAGCTTAGGTTTTTTCAGTAGAGGTTTATTAATAGTGTCTTTCCAAATTTGGGGTAACCTCCCAACTATAAAAGAATAGTTGAAAATATTAGTTAAAATCAGCGCTATAACATCCAAACCTTGAACTAAAATGGCTGGAGGAGAAGGATCCAAAGGAGATCCCGATGTTATTCTTAACAAATAATTTCCAAGTAGATCTCCTGTCATTGGTTGGATGACTGAGAGAGAGGGTCTGGAGTGATGGTGTTCAGTCTGAGATAACTTTTTAGGCTCTTTAGAGGAGTCATTAGAAAAGGTTGACTGGATCTCAGAAATTTTATTACGAAAAAAGAAAGCTAAATTATTGCTCGGGTCTTTGGAAGCTTCCATAAGACTGGAGGCAACAGGTTCCTGAGTCATTTCCTTAAATATAGAGAAGGTCTCCTTAGGAGAATTAGAGGAGTGTTCTATTCTAGAAGCATAATAAACTGCCTGCACAGATTTGATTTCCATATGATATAATCTGACCGATTGTCTGTATTCCAATTTGATTTGGAAACATCATTGTAGGTTTTCCTCCATTTCCTTTCAAGTCTTTTACACTCCTTTTTTAAAAGGCACAATTGAGGGGAGAACCAAAGTGGCTTTCTGTAGTCCCCGTTTTTAACCATCGTCTTGGTCTGCAAAATGATGTCTAAGGAACTAGAAATCCATTCATTAAATCTTTCTGCTGAACATGATTCTATTGGAAAAGTGCGGGAATATTTTAGGGTGTCTGATAAATCCCTACAGTTAAGTTTAGACCACTGCGGCAAAGACAGCTTCCTAAAAGGGTGGTATGTTGGTGTACAGTTTGTGAGTGTAATATTAAAGAGAAATAAGAAATGACCAGACCAGACCAAAGGAAGGGGGGGATGTACAAATAGCGTTTGGAGGTTGCTTAAAATTAAATCAATGGTGTGACCTCTGGCATGAGTGGGGGCAGTGATCAACTGTCCAAGGTCTAACGATGCCATATCCATCAAAAGAGTTATGCTAGCTGTATTGTGCATCTTATCCATATGAATGTTAAAATCACCTAGGATAGTAAAGTTGGAGTGTTTGCAGGCCAAATCTGCAACCAATTCTGGAAGAGCCTGTAGAAACCTCCCATATGGACCAGTGGGATGGTATTATAGAATTCCAGAGAATGTACACGTAGTGCTGATTGCCAAAGAGAAGAATAAACTCTCACTATCAGGTAAAGCAATAGGCTGGGAAGTGCAATTGCTAGAATTTTTATAAATGATTGCGACTCCTCCACCTTTAAGGAGGGGTCTATTCAGGCGATGTATTAGATAATCTTGGGGTAGAGCCACTGTGAATATGGACAACAGACATCGATGGGCACAATATCAAGAACAAAATATCAAAAATAGAATATAAAGAGGTAAGTCTATTCTATATTTTCTATGCCTAACTCCACATATATGTACCTTGGCGAAATATATATCTTTAAGGTATTTAAATGTGGAGTTGGGAAAAGTAAATCCTTACTTCCCTATGTACACTTACCTGTTGATATTTTGTCCCTCGACATTCTTGTTCCATGATATTCTGGGGGTTGATATTCAGTAGCACAGCCTTCTGTGTCAGCCCTTAGTATACGTAGGCATGCGGCTCACAGGGAAGACAGCAAGAGAGTGCAGCCCACATTCCCTCACCACAATCAGGTCTATAAGGATCAGAGAGGAGCAGGTAATGCAGGGAAGGATAAAATGACACACGCTATTCTACTGCTTCACTTAGCTTGCTGAGCCACTAAGGTAGGCAAGGAAAACCAAGAAAAGAAAGCAAGTGCTTCCCCAGGCGATGTCATATCGCTAAAAGTATCTGATTTTCACTTTTTGATGTAAAAGCAGTGAATAATTGGAATTTAAATTGGCTATCTAGCTAATGGTTAACAACGGTAGCCATACCCAGCATAACTAATTCTTCACATCTAATGAAATATTATCAGATTGTTGTGGCCTATGCAGAATATTTGGCTTGTGTGAATAGTACTTTCTCGTTGAGATAATTCAATGAAATTAATTTAGTGTGTAAAAAATAAATTGCAGAGCATATGTAATGTTCTCATGCAATGAACATATTGTGATTATTTGCAGAATAAATTACCTTGTTTTGCTTTCTGCATTGATTTAAAATACTTTGCTATTAACATAATCATAAACAATACAGCAATAACTCACACATGGCAGAGGCTCCACTATTTCTTCCTTATTTCTGGTTTATCACTAGTTGATAGCTTGCTCCAGTCAATAGAAAAAAACTCAGATCTGTGGTTCTTGATGAAACGCAATAATGAAAGTAAGTAATTGAGAGCATTGGGAAAGGCTTGGTGACAAAGGCCTTTGCTCTCGAGGATGATCACCCTAAAATTAGGCAGAAAGGGCTATAAACAAATATATCCTAAAAGTAAAACCATTTTTTGTAGACACTCTTGACCAAAGCTTACCAAAAATAAATTTGACCAATAAAGTCTGAATACCTTCTTCTCCCAAATTCGCCTAGATAGTTCGGAATTGATATGTGAGAATTTGAATATGTCTTCTACAGCGAAACACAAGCATCCAGAAATGAAATCCCTACCTCATCAGGAAGTGTTTAAGGGAAATTCAACTGTACATGGGGAATTTGATGTTACCTTTGAGAGTGCTATGAGTACTTTAAGACACTTTTGAATGGTAATAATGGCTATGTATTATGAACATCATTCTGAGGAAACAGGAACTGTCTGAGACTGATGAGAGGCTTTACAAGTCAGGTCCTTATTAAAAAGTAATTTGGTGATTTCTACAAAATCAACAAATTCAGACTTTTTACAGTTCTTCCACTCCCAGTCAAAGCCTGGGTATCACAGTGAATGCCCACATAAAAAATCACTAAAATGACACTCTGTACACCAACTATTGTGGTCACAAAATTTGTCATTAGTGGAGGATGGTTAATTCTCAACATTATACAGCTATGTAATTACAAAAAATCAATCTGATTTCTGAAGAGGATATTGCAGCACAAATGTATACATTTGCAAATTTTTCAATGAACGCGTACGGTGGCCACATTTAAGTAGTAGCATGCTTCCAATAAATATATATAAAACTAACCATTGCAGCAGCATGCCAAAGCCCGACAACTTATTTTTTTTTATAAAACAAAACAATTAACAACAAAGGCTAGCATTGGCTAGGTCCTTACAGCGATTGATATGTTGAATGCTGTAGCGTCTTCTCCAGCCTGGGAACCCACCAATGAGTAAGCCACACACTGAGCTGTAAATCACACTTCTTTATTTCTTTGCCTGTACCTGTGAACTCTAACATTCTAAACAAAGCTTTCATTAAATTCCATTGGAGCGACCACTTCACACTGACACAGAGTCTGCTGGGAGACAGTAAAGTTGTGCTTTAAATCATGCAAGACACTACATCCCCCTCTGTTAAATGAAAAATTACACATTTTTAGAAAGTTATTAGTCATACATATATATTTAATAAAAACATATACAATTATATCTTTTCCATCAATCTTTTTGGTGCTTTGATCAGTCCAAACCGATCTGGTTACTGGAAGCTGTAGATTGTCATCTTCAGAGTCAGAAAATATTAAAGATGGTAACGATTCAGCAACAGTCGCTGAGCTTTCAGATTCAGTCTTTCTTTCACCATCTTGAGTTGAATACTGATGAAACACAGGCCTGAAGTAAGAAGAGTCTCTGGTAATCGACTTCCCAGGGCCCTGGGCAGTCACCATGTGCAGGGCTCCAAAAATCTACTCAACCACTGTTTTTTTTAATGAGGTCGACCTATTTTTAGATTGCACTCCACCAACCCACCCTTCTGGCAAGTGGACAAAGAATAGGTGTTCTGTTCAGTCAGAAACTGAATTAGCAATTAAGATGCCTTTAAATTGTATTCTTGGCACATTTGCTCTGTGTTCAGAGATAGAGGTCAAAAGTCAGTTTGTCTTCTTGTATTGCAAATTATTTTCCTTGTGACTGCAGAGTTCCAACATTTTGTAAGGTGAACTGTCTGACCTATGTGAAATGAAAGGCTTTTGGTATCAGGTTTTTCCTAACACACATTTATATAACTAAGTCAACTTTACAAACATTTAAAAATATATTTCAGTAACTGTGAAAGACCATTTTTTGTACTTCTGTGTGATGAAAATAATATTTTAATAGGATGAAAAAAAGTGAGAACACTTTATTTGGTGATGTGAAAATGATAAATGTTTTCTGAAACCCAATTTTCACAGATTATTGTTAATACTCTCTATAGTTTTGTCAGTAAAGCTGCATGTTAGTGGGAATGTTTTTGGACATTTCGTTGAAATGTACTGTCTGTAAATGACAATGCACTACCGCATCATGTTTTCGTAATATATTTATTTAAAGTGAGTGTTTAAACATAAACTGAGAAACACTCCTGCCCTGATGGCAAAGCTATTAGTAAACTGAGAGGCAAGTCATGCATGGATCATGTGTAACTTATTTGTGGACTAGATTTATTATATATGGAGCAAACGTTTAGTGTACTTAATCAAACAAAAGAGGATTTTTTTTTACAGCAGAAATGCTGAGCTCTCATATTTGAAGGTGCACTCATATGTGAGAATGAAGAAAAAGGCGACTGTAAACTGCAATATTAGCATCGGGATCACACAATTTGAGACCCGTTTCTGGGTCAAGTACATTACAGTTAGGTCGTGTAGATTATCCAAGCTACTCGACCTGCAGGTCTAGTAAAATTTTTATGATTTTTTGAGGCCTGATGTGTCCTTTGGTAGATACCACTTGAAAAGGTTCAGCATCATAAGAAGCATCAGATTTTCTTTTGCATATCTGTTGAGCGATCACCACATCTCCTTTTCTGAACTAGACGTCACTTGCATGTCGGCTCTTGTCTCCATAAACTTTCATTTTCTTTTTTATAACCAAGTCCCTTTTACGAAGCATGTTTTCATTTTTATCTCTTACGATGGCTCATTGGGGTAACTTGGTTGTCATTGCTCTCACAAACATGCAAGGTCGCAGAACTTTCAGCTGTGGTCAAGTAAGGTGTCGAGCGATAAGCTCATAGAGTAGACTTCAATACTGTTTTCAAATTGAGCTTCTCAAGAGTTGCACACTCCACTTTCATTAGTGTGCTCATAAAACGCTCAACAAGTCCATTGGACTATGGCCATAAAGGTGTGCTCTTTTGATGCTTTGTGTTTAGATACTCCAACGATTCTTTAAATTCTTTATTGTTGAAGGGAGGACCATTGTCAGACTTCACAATGGTTGGTATGCCCCATGTTGTGGAGATGCCACCAAGCTTTTCTATTACTCATTCATGAGTCGTGGATGAGAGATCTTCAACCAAAGGGAATCTTGAGTATTCATCTACAATCACCATTAAATGATATCCATTTCAATGGGCCAAAGAAATTGATAATTACTCTCTCCCAAGCATGTTTAGGGTGTTCAGACATGTTTAGAGTATGTTGAGTAACTTTGGTTGACAGATAATTGCATATGTAAGAGGCCTTGAGCTCCTTTTCAACTCTTCATCTAGGTATGGAAACCAAACTCAGTCTTTGAGAGCTATCTTTGCTGCAACAATAACCCGATGTCAGGATCCTCGCAATATAACTCCTTCCTGAGTTATGGACAATTAATCTTTGAAATTTTTGTATTTTAATTTTCACCATTATCAGTGAGAGATCGAATGTGTTTGTTCCATGACTGGTATGTAATAATGTCTTTTAACTTCAGCAGGTCACTATCATGACTCGTAGCAATGACAATCTGGGATAACAATATAGCAGCTGGTGTACTTGACAATGAAATTGATGTAGGCCTCAGCCGTCTTGGATGAAGTATCATGACCTTGAGTGGGTACTCTCGAAAAGTAGTCAGCAGGATTCTGATCCTTTCCTGGACGATGCACAGTTGTATAATCGTACTCTTGCAATCCTAATCCCCATTGTTCAATTTTAGGAGGCATCTTGGCTTTTGCATTGCCAAAGGTGGTCAGCAAAGTTTGATGATCAGTCACCATCGTAAATGGTTTTCCATACAGGAACACATGGAAATGTTCACAAGCCAACACCACAAACAAACTTTCTTTCTCATGCTGTGAGTAAGCAGTAACTGGTCATTCCAAGAAACATACCATTGAAGTATCTTGTGGGATTCAGCATTTGTCAAAGCTTGTAATTTTGCAGGAACAGGCATCATGCCTCATCAGAAAAGATAAGGCCAAAGAATTTCAGTTTTGTTTTGTTGAACTCACACATCTCCGCATTCAAAGTCAAACCGGTATCACTGAGTAATTGACATACTTGTGTGAGAGCTTTATCATGCTCCTTCTGTGTAGCTCTGAGAACAAATATGTCATCACTATAGTTGAATGCATTCACAACGGGTTGTATGACATGTCAAATGACATCTTGGAAAAGTTCTGCATCTGATGACACACCAAAACTATGGCCCTCATTCTGACCTTGGCGGTCTTTTCGCAAGACCGCCGAGTTACCGCCGCGGTGAAGACCGCCGACCGCGGCGGTATGCCGCTGTGCGCATTCTGACCGCTGGGAGCGTTCCGCCGGAAAACCGCCAGCAGCCACACTGGCGGTCGGCGGGAAAGTGGAGACTGGTCAACCTCCACCGCCACGCCAGCAGAACACCGCCCACAGAATTACGACCCACATTTCTGTGTGGCGGTCTTCTGTTGGCGGTCTTCTGTTGGCGGTCACCTCCCCATGGCTCCTGTCACCTCCCGGAGGACCAACGCACAAGGTAAGTTGATCGTCCGTGAGGGGAGGGAGTGGGGGGGTGTTGTGTGATGTGTGCGTGCATGGGGGTGTGCGTGGGAGTGTGTAGAGGGGGTGTGTGAGTGCGTGCATGCGGGCGGGGAGTGCTGCTGTGCCTATGGGCAATGTGTGTAGTTCGGCGGGTGCGCATGTCGGCATGTATGTGTGCGGGTATGTGTCCCCGTTGTGTATGTGTGTGTGTAGGGGGTGTGTATATGTGCATGTAGGGGGTGTGTGCATGTCGGGGTGCGTGTATGTGCATGTCGGGGTGGGGGTGGGGAGGGGGTTCGTACCACCTCTGGGGGGTGGCAGGGGGGTGGAGGGTGTGGGGGGAGGACTCGGGGGGGCAGTGGGGGGTGGGGGAGACCCCTATCAGTGCCAGGGAAGGAATTCCCTGGCCCCGATAGTGCCTACCGCCATGGTTCGCATGGCGGTTCCCGACCGCCAGAAACCGCGGCGGTAAGCAGGGTCATGATACCGTTGGCGGTCTTGGGTCGACCGCCGGACCGGAGTGCGCAGACTCCAGCCCGTCGGTCATGACCGCCGTGGCTGTCGGAGTGGGGAAGTGGCGGTCGGTCGCGGCGGTGACCGCCGCGGTCAGAATGCCATTTTTAATACCGCCGGTCTGTTCGCGGTCCGACCGCCGTCTCTCCGCCGACCGCCAAGGTCAGAATGAGGGCCTATGTCTCTTCTATCTAAACAAATCAACATCTGTCGAAAAGGTTGTAATATACCTGCAATTTTCTTCAACTTTCTATTGATGATAACCTTTATTCAAATCAAGTCAAGAGAAGACATTGGCGCCATTCGATTTCGTTATCATGTCAGGAATATGCGGACCTGGATGTTGTTCTTGTTAAGTTGCTATTTTTGTTTGCGCATGTCAATGCATATGCACACTGCTCCTTCACAATCTTTATTGGACACTACTACTATGGAGAAAACCATGGCATTCGACCAGTGGAACATTCAATATTATCATTCTCAAGTTCAAGTTCTTTTTCAACAGCTTCTTGTAACTGAAAAGCAACTCATCTATGCCTCTGAGCAATAGAACAGACTTTCTCACTAATATGAGCCTTAACTTTCTAAAAGCACAAATTAATGAAGGGAATGGACTTACTATTTTGTTATGAGCATTCACTCACATAAATCTGTCCCATGTCAGCAGACGTGTTGAAGATGAGTAAGCAGACTCTTGCTGTTGTACCTTGAAGCACATGGATCGGTGCTTGTACTTTTGTTTTCTTATGTTTCAATGTCACTACAAATGAACATACACTCTTCATGGGTGTCGATGCAGCCCACGTTTACACCTGGGTCTGTGACGGCATAAGCCACGGTAACTGAGACAGTTCATTCTACTTCTCTTCAGGCATTATATTTATCGATAATGAAAGGTATTGAACATCCATTTATTTTGAATGTAATTTTTAGACTGTGTTTGTATGATTTTGTTGCTTTGACATGTTGACTTTTCTTTGACTGACGTTTTTCTTCACATGCAAACAATCCATCATTTCCATGTTTTCCTATGGTAAACATTGACATGGCACAATAATTTTCTTTACTTTCACTTATTATTGAGGAGGAAAAACTGTTTGACGATCATTTAGATGATGAGCAACTTCATTTAGTATCTATTGGCCTCATCTGATGTCTCCACTTGGCCTTGCGGGCATGCGTAGACCATTGCTTCTGGAACGTTCTGGTGGCCATTTTGTCTTCTTGCTGTGACACACTTACTTTTCCCTTCGCTTTAAACAACATCACAAAATGGTTCTCTTTACCACAGCCATTGCATATCTGTCTAATGGTGGGACACTTTCCTTTATGTGGAAATGAAAATCCAAATCTGAAACACAACTTCGTTTTACGTATAGACGTCACTTTGTCTTCTTTCAAATTACTTTTCACACTCATAACTGACTCGCTCTGGGCACCCTCGGCTTCCATGTCAGCAGCTTGTTTCTTGGCAAGTTCCTCAGCTTTGGCAGCCATCAACACTCTCTCCAGACTAAGAGCATTCATAGTCTGAATGAATCGGACAAGTATCCACCCATTGTATGTCTTACTACCAGACGTGCAACAAGGAGAAATATTTGTATTCCTCCTCATTGTTTCCTCTTTCTAAGTGTGCGTTCTGCAGCACACTTAGAAAGGAGAACGCACATCTAAGGATTGTTTTTGTGTAGGAAGGTATCCCTTCCTGCACAAAAGAATCCTCCCTGTAACGTGGGCACCCTTGTTCAATGGCTTAAGGGTGCCTGCATTGGCATTAGTCTGCTGCTTGTGCCCCAGAGCAGGTAGAGGACAAGAATGTGCAATATCCCCCACTCCCTTTTTTGGAGCTCAGCACAAAATACAAATATATATATATTTTTGTGAAAGATTCACAGCCAGAGATATGCAAATGAATTACCCCCTAAATATCTCCTAAACTACTGAACGGATTTACAACAAAAAACAAAAAGCACAATCTGCGTACAGTCAGCTAGGTTTCTGCCACATTTGGTGTAATTTCATCCAGTGGCTCGGGCTGTAAATGTGTTGATCGGTCTTATGAGAATTACCATGGGAAACGCAGTGTTTTTTTAGCCCCTTTTTCCTTGGCCCGTGGTTGACGGATCACCTTGAAACTTCCTGTGCGCAACAAGAACTACCGGCCCATTTTCTGGGGAAAATCTTGTAAAGATTCATCAAATGTTGCCATGGATATAGGCAAGTCAAAAAATGCTTTTTTTATGGCAACATGGTTCTGACTATAACTACGTACTGGCGACCACCAGTAGGTAATAAATATATATATATAATAACATAAAGGCGGTCGCCAATAGGTAGTTCTAGTTAGGACCGATCGTTATTTGCTTCGCTAATTACTTTGGCGCCGTTTGATGAATCGCCATGAAATTTTCCAAGAAACTACAACTTCAGCTGCTGTTTAGAAAGTTTTGGGGTGACCTGTTAAGTGGGTCCAAGAAAAAGGGGGGTCTCAAAACACGTTTTCTCCATAGGGATTTTGAACAGTGATAGCGCCAAAATCACTTGATGAAATTACACCAAATTTGGCAGAAAGGGATCCCCTTTTGTTATTTGGTGTAAATCTGTTCAGTAGTTTTTGAGAAATTAAAGGAAATCCAAGTTTGCATATATAGGGATGCAAAGAATTTGCGACCCCTCCCGATCTCATACTGAGATCTGATTGGCTGCCATGTTGGCAGCCATGTTGGGACTTCGCTTCAGTTGAGTTCCACAAAAAAAGAATAAAAAAAAACAAAAGGGGCCAGGCTACGGACACCTTGACCCCTTAGCTCTGGTGCTGGGGTCCCAATGGGAGCCCCTCCAGGCTAAAATGCATGATGGTGCTTGGAGTAACGTATAGTAATGAAAATTACTTAACATTAAAAAAACATTGAAATTTACTGAAAAAAGCAAGGTAAGGTCACGCCCCAAGGTTACTATAACTTGCAACCTCGCCATGCACTGCTAATTACGCCAGATATTACAGCAGTCATGACAACAGCTATACCATCCTTAAAACTATAAATGAAACATTAGGAGTAAAGTTTTTGAAGAAAAAGCTGTGCATGGTGAGGGCATGAGTTATAGTTACCTTAGGGGGTGAGTTATAGTTACTTGAAAGAACTCTGCTGAATTTCTATGGTTTTGTACTAGTAAATTCAGAATCTAACTATAACATCCCTATAACCTTTGATTTTTTTTATTTAATTGCTAAGGTTTTTGTAATTCTATTTCCTAACTATAATGTCCCTGTAACATTTGTTTTTTTCAATGAATATATGTTTTCCATTCAACAATGACACAAAGATTGACACCCAGCCACTTGAGTCGGGGCTTGTAAAGCAGATCGTCACCACTTACATATTCCAAAAGGAAAATATGCAATACTTCAAGAACCTGAAACAATCCCTCCATCCGTTCACAATTCGCAAGTTTTTATTGGTGAAGAGTCCATTTCCATAACACGTTTCAACCCCTCTCAGGTCTTAATCATATGGCAATGCAGAACAGGTGAGTTACTTTGCATTTTTAAAGTTAACATGTATAAAAAGTGAAGAGAGACTGAAGGTGAGGTGACTTCAACACCAAATCATCATTGGCAATCTAGTGACATTGTTATATAGAGAATCATTGAATATACACACTGTTTAGAGGTAATAATCTCAATAAAACTAATCATAACTCTGTTGATTTTATTCACAGTTCACAAAAACAATTAAATCTATGTTTTCACTGATAGTTTGCTTCTCCATTCTCCCATACTTTTTTGGACCACAGTGTCCATAATGCAATGCCGCGGAGCATATTTCTCCCATTAAACTATTTGCTTAAACTCTCCAGCCTGTGAATTTTTTTTAATTTTAACTACATAGATCCTAGGCTTGTGCTCAGAAACATTTTGTAAAACGCATTGAATAACTGAATGGACATCATTAAAAGCACCTTCTACATTAAAGGTACTATTGTTTTATCTTTTTTTCTGTGTGACTTCCTCTGGCTGTTCCCCTCAATCGTCGAGCCGTATAGGTATGGAAATGGAACCGGCCCCTCTCTAGCTACCCTTGTTCCTTGTCAAGCAAATCTGGCTCAAGCTTGGGAAAACTGGTGTAATGTATCTGGAACAAGAGGTAAGTGGAGATGCAAACTAATTTCCAGCTTTCTTATCAGTCAATAGGGAGGTCAACACAACTCTCCCCCAAGGCCAACATCGGCTCATAGAGTTCTCATTAAAAAAAGTTGCTAATTTGTCTCATTTCATTTTGGAGCCGAGTTGGCGGAGGAAAAGGAACAAGCACTTGCACACTCTCCATCCAAAAAAATGTGAAAAACTGAATCGAAAATGGTGACCTAAAACAAAACCATGATTTCTAAACACGTAAAACCAATGTTATGTTTCCATAGCAATGTTCTTCAGTGCTCCACTCCATATACTGTATAATGAACTACATCCCTATCAGCATGCAGGATAGCACATTTCTTACTCAACAGAGTGTACATCACACTTCATAATTCATTTCTGTTACAAAAAAGGCAGCCAACAGCCTCGGTTCTGGTGGATCATGAGGAAACCCTTAATGATCTTAGCATTCTCTTTTTTGTGATCTCTGAGGCTAGTGGAAGAAATGGTAGTCCCAGACAGCTAAATAGCAAATCAGGATAGCAGGTGACATCCATGTCCAACTGTAGTGAAAACTGTAGGCAGTCAACCCAAGCAACACAACTTGAGCATAAGCCCAGTGGAGTCCATCCAGTCGTCATGCACTTCGCAGATGCTACAAATGACTAGCCAAACACATACTTACACTCTGGTTTATGAGAATATTGTGAGGCACAATATCACCTATACATTGTAAATATACCAAAAGATTTGTTTGTCGAACACACTCTTTGAGATCTCGGGCACTGCAATTCTATCTGTAAATATAACAGGGAGTGTAAAATACGGTGCATAGTGTCTTTTGAAGTCGAGTCTGCCAAACAGTATGGTATATCTGTGTATCAGAGGAGACATCTGCCAATCATTTTAATTTAATTGGTCTTCCCCATCCTCCTTCTTCACAGACCTATAGGATTCCCAATCATGTTTTATATACATTTTAAATTCGCCAAATGCAATCTTCTCAAGCAGAACTTGATCAAATGGAAATTTTTCTCTTCGATACAAAAAAATGGCTGTCTGTAATTGCACTAAATTTGGCAAACATCAGAACTTTTCTCAGACAGCATGTTTTCTGTGATGTTATATAAACTGTGCCGCAATTTTTGTGAAATTATCATTTAAAGAGGTACTAGGATTGGGTTCGAAGGTGTTAAAAATATAGGTGTATCTGGAAAGTTGTCCAGCAGGAGTCGCGTGGTAACCAAAATGATAAATATAGTGCAGATGCTTAAGCCATTCGCACGGGGGTTGGGTGGGTTACCCACTTTGATGGGTTGGGTGCCTGCGGCTGAGGTGGACGCAGGGTTCATAGACCTTTTGAAGGCCCATATTTTGAAAAATATTGCGATGTGATAAGGTGGGGGAGCTTTTTCTCCAGTTGCCTATTTCATGACTGTAGCTCTCTGATTCGCTGGTCGCAACTTAAAGAAAAATGTTGTGACTGACAATACTAAACACAGAGACTCGGTCCCCACATCCTAAAAGATAAAAATGATGGAGCCATGAGGGGGTAACAGGAGCATACTCTAACCCCATGGCAAGGATGGGGTGCCAACAACAGGACCCGAGTTGAAAAATAAAAACAATGCTGATTTTGACACCGGGTTCAATGTTTATAACCTCACAATATTTATACCAGCAAGTAATAGCACCACAAATATATCACTAAACAACTCATACTCAAACCTATAAATACTAGATTCAATGTTTCACTTTTCCTGGTGTGAAGAATGTCATGATATGTGATCTAATTTGAAAGATTATTCATGACATTTGTAATTGCATCTTTTCACATCGTGGGTGCGGTCATGAACAGGTAGTGTTCAAAGATGGAGATTTCAAGCAGCTAAAGACACAGTAAAATATCAGCTGATTTCACTCCACATATAGCTGTGATTCAGGACCACCTCCTAGCTATTTAGATGACAAATCGCGTCACTTGCACACTTATCTTGCTGGACTCTGCTTTCAGTGTTACCATATTGACTTAGACCACATGAGCTTAAACAGATTCAGAAATTCAAAGATGAAACCAATAAAGGCCAAACAGTTTGGAAGAATGGAGGCTGTCCTTAGGGATAGGCTTCCTTTGGCCATTCACAAAATACAATAGCCCAAAAAAGTGACAAAGTTCAAGCTAAACATAACTGTGTAAGTGATCTAGCAGGAAAGTCAGCTGGATGGTTGTTGCTGTTGCATGTTCTCAAACTACGACTGATGAAGATATCATGGTAGTGATACAAGCAATAGTTAAAGATGCTAAACGTCTTGAAGGGTTCCCTGTTAAAAACTCATACTTTTTGACAGAGGATAATATTCCTATGTTGTTTATATCTGGAATACAAGATACACATCTTTCCAATTAATCAGGTCATTTACCAACAAATGAAATATTCTACTCCTACATCTTTGATGATGTTTAATAGACCTTCTCGTATCACCTTCCTCAAGGACACCTTAAGCATTTTGGCATATTGGACCATTGTCAATTGTCAACCAGAACAAATATATTTTGTTTGCTGAATTCCTTACTAGGGATATAATAAGGAAGTGCTACAGAATAATATCTAAATAGGTCTTTCTTTCTCGCCTACCAGTTTATCAGCTCTAAAGCTAATTACAGAAAGCATAAACATTTTGTCAGGTCAAAGTTTAGATGTGGTATTACTCAGGTTTACTGGGATCTGCAAATGCTTAAATCACATAGGGTGCATTGATCCCTTCTTAATGGAGCTGCACTCTTTGTACCATACAATGTTACATTCTGTCAGTGATACTTCGCCTAAAAGAGGCCCACGCTACATTCTTCTTTTTGTCCAACAGATAGACTGGCTGCCTTTTAATCCTGCAGATGATTCTAACCTAATGTGATTGACATACCAAACTATTTCTTTGCCCATCACTGCTTCTTACCATTATGGCTGTACACACAAACTTCAATGGGCCGGGACTTAGTTTTTTGCATCAAGCATTTACTGCAAGCAAAAGACATATATGGGAAAGATGGAGCAAAGAAAGATGGAAAAGATTCACAAAGGGAGCAGGCAGAAAGCTACAAGAGTGAGCTGAAGGGGTGGGGAGTGGCTGGAAATGGATTAAAGAGGCCCGAGATGGCCTTATGATTACGCTGCCTCAGAATTCAGTGCTCTTACATTTAATTGCAGTAGCCATGTGTTTCAAAGGAGAGCTTTGGGCACCTGCACATTTTTATTTTCAAATTAAGCACTGGTATGAGCTTATGCACAATGAATAGTCCGTTCAACTCCATTTATAACACGATGAAACTTCTGTCCACAATGTACCTTATGTGTTAAGTCTTTAGGACATTCATTGCTGTGTGACACTATCACAACACATGATTTCAGATAATTCTCAGGAGCCCAACATTGCCAGCACATTACTTGTTGCCCCACCTCTGTTATTGCTTCATACCAGCAATTGTAGATATGTTTTCAGAGTCATAGTCCCATGCCGTGAAATGATTCAAGGTTATGTTTATCTACTTACTGTGCAAAGTAATAGAAAATGTTGAGGGGTTACATTGTACCCTCCTCAAGTGAGGGTTTCTGCAGTTACACTTTGATAAAATAAATAAGCTTTTAGCAATAATATCATGCATATAATTTCTTTTAACTTCAGCAGCACTGACTTTTGACTTTCACACAGCAGATTTTCGAGAGGAGCTACAATGCCTTTCAAGCATTCTAACACAGTTCGCCAACGCGTTTGGTGCCTTGTTTCCTACTTCTAACATAACCGGCATTGCAACTGTTTTCAAGAGAGTGGGCTGTAGACTATTAACTGGTTTCAAAGTACCCTTGGAGGTAGACCTTCCTGTTTGGGCACATAGTTTTGCATATATGTAGCAGATATATAACAGTTTTGTTTCTTGTAGGTGCAGTCAGCCTAATCATCCTGCTAAGAAGATGAATTTGCAGTATCCTTCTGCTTCATGCAATGGCTTCCTATTTGAAAGTGGAGCTACTCTCAATTTTGGAGGAGCACTGACCTCTGTCCTTACATATCCATCTTCTAGAGGCTGAAAGACTTCTCTTCCAATGCCTCAACTGCTTTCATACAATTGTTCTAACCATTACATGAGAACATCTGGCTGTGCATCCTGATCTGCTGGAGCTGATCATTCTTAATTTACTGTGTATAGCTGTGTTACTTATCATCATCACATCTGCTTCCTGCAGTGCATCTTTGCTTCTGACTTATGTAGCACCAACATATGGTATGGCTTGGACATCTCAATTGTACTCATTGGTTACTGGTGCTCCTGTTGTTTCAGTAGCACCAACAACATCTGCAACCAATCAGATGCCTTGTTAACCTGCAGCATTTTTAATTGCAAGCTTCAGACATTGCTTGCTGATTGCACAGTCTACTGTAGCACCAGCTTCTTTCATGGTTCTCTCTATCGCCTCCCGTCATTTGACACTTTGGGTTTGGAGCTTCTAGAACTCTTCATAGCATACAGCCATGTAAAAAGGAAAAGGATGTTTAGGGATTGCTGTTGTTCTCTGTTGCTTCCAGCTTCTCACCTGATTTTTGTAAACAATTGCCCCTTGCTGTATGGTCAAAGCTTGCCCAATCTTTTATCAATGGGTATGTTAGGTTGGTGATATATAATTAGCTTACAATGTGGTGAAATATGATTCATATATTCCCTACAAATCTTACTAGCATTCCAGGGCTTTCACATATTTGGTCTTATGTGTGTCTTGGGGCCTATCCTATGTTATATTTTTGCCTAGTTTCTCACTGAGACCCAAGCCCATAGAAGTTGATTTTCATTGACAATAACAATAATGTGCATTCCGTTTTGTGTGATTAGATAATATGCTTCTAATTTATATATCTTTTTGATTATCTAGTGCTTAGAAAAATACATAGGGGTCCAAGGCTTTAACATGAGTGTGCAAGAAAATTCTCACATCATTTCTCTCACTTGACATCATTATCACAATGTTTGCATTTCTGAAAATACATGTTTCGAATGGTATAAATGAGTTGTTCATAGTCTGTGTGAAAGCGAGGACGACTTCAAAGACATTTCAGACAGCAGAGCAGTGTGGCTCCCAGTGGAGCTACACCACTGTAATCTGTGCCATTTGTCTCATAACATTTTCCTGCAGAGATATAACTTGGCCTTGTCTGCAGAGGTGCCCATAGAATAGAAAAACATGGCATTCAGGTATAAATGTGTGCCGACTGTCGAAATACTGAACTCTCAGATGGGCCCACACACTGGAAAAAAACATATGACATTTAGCTATGAATGTGCATGGACTGTCGACATACTGAGCACTCGTTATGGCAAACCCTTGATGCTCATACATTAGCCTGCATGGAGCTTTGAAATGCATCGTGTAATTTCTGCTTTCATAATATGTGCCTTCAACTTATCTATAATAATATTGATTTCTGAAATTATTATGTTACATTTATCCGGCAGAACATTGCTTGAAAAAAAACAGTGTAGTTTTCTTGTGTATATGTACTTGTGGGTAAAGGATGTAGACCATACAACAACAATGATATCAATATGCCTGGCAGTTTCTTGAAGATTGTTACTAGGGGTGGAATTGGCAGAATTTGGTGACCTGCGTTACTCTTGGAATGCGAAGTTCTGGCCAAATACTGCTAGTCATGTCATGGCAGGATCTTTTTCAGCAAAGCTTTAGAAATGCAAGCGCGAATGAGATTTGGAGTCCACTAGTTCCATTTTCTTACACAAGGAGTTGCTGATGGTCTCGATCAGAGGGCTGCTTCTTGAGTAGATTTGCCTTAGCTCAAGTAGATTTTCTACTCAAGCAGCAGCTAAATCAACTCACATTGCCGCATGCTCTTGCACACAACATGATGCAGTTCACACTGATTTTTTAGCGCTGCTTGCACAACTGGTGCTAAAAAGCAGCAACAGCAATGCAAAGTGTATAGTTTCCTCCATTGGCGGAACTCGATGGACTCTCCCACACAGTTTTTATGTAACTCTGTAAAATTCAGCAGAGTGAAACTTTGTGATGTCCACCGACGCCTAGTTGTTACATGTCCCATGTGCACTAATTTGAGGGATACGGCTTGCTCAAAATGCATCTGTTCCTTCAGTTCAAGACCTAAATTTCAGGTTTGTCCCACTGAAAAGCTCCAGAGCTCCAGACTTCCAGGATTTGACCGGGGGCTCGCAGAAAGACAATACGATGACGTCACATCGAAATCGGCTTGCTGAGAAGGACCACACGACATCAAGGAAGAAAAGCTTGAGAATAGTTTATAAGTGTGAAGGTAAAACTTTGACTGAGGATTCCCGCTGCATGTATTTGGGCTCCTTCACGGTCAGCCTCAACTTTTGACTTTGTCCTGGACGAATGTGACCAGATGTCCCCGGTTGGTGCTTTTGGTTTTTAGGCGCTAGAAGGCATTTCTTTCATGTAATCCTTTAAAATTCATATCTCTGGTTGCCTACATTGGACCTTTGTAATTTGGTGTCATTTTAAAGATAAAAATATTTCCTTTTTTTAATAAATTGGTGTTGGATTTTTATTGTGTGTTGTATTTTACTTATTTACTGTTTTGTAGATTTTAAATCCATTACATACCTGTCTCCTAAGTTAAGAATAACTGCTTGTGGGCCAAGCTACCAAAGGTTGAGCAAGGATTAATTTACTGAGACCTTTACTGGACCTAGCGGGGTTTGTGGCCTATTGCTAAATGTTGGTACGTACCTGCCCTTACCAATAACCCACTTTCCAACAGCCGGGTATTAACAGATATGGGTCCCAGACTCACTGAGCCACTGGATTCAACCTAGCCTGGCTGATGAGGGGTGATACCCCGAAACCAATCCCCACTGATTAGATTACAAGAGGGGCTGGAGTGGGTGTGTTAAGGGAGACGACCACACCAGTGGTTAGACTCAGCCAGATCAAACCTTCAAGGGTGAATTTTTGCCATTTTGGATTTTTAGTGAATGTTGCTTTCTGGGATTGTTTTTTGCCACACTTTACAGGAAGTAGTCACCCCATAGGGTGTCGCACTGCACCCCATTAGATAGGAGCACCCCCTGCTTCCCAACCCAGAAGCATGGATAACTATGACAGAGCTGCCCCACAATTCAGATCACTGCTGGAAGAAGATACTGGAGAAGAAGGACTTCCCTGCTGGATCCCAGGCCTGCACCTGGAGACTGCACTTACAAGGACTGCACCAGCTTCACACTTTGGGCTTCACCACAAAAATGATGTTGTCTTGCTTTTGTGACTCCAGGAGTGGACTCTCTATAAGTTACAGGTACACATGAGCTGACCAGAGTCCCCTGCAGCAAGTCCTGCAAGAAGAGCCCAGCTGCCCAGCATCCAGTGGCCATTTGAGGATTTTGACCAGGTGCATTCTGGAAACTGTAGTCCAAACTTCCAAGGAGCAACTCAGAGTTTCTGGAACTTTGGATCAAGTTTGTAGACACCTCAAGGACCCAAACAGAGTCCTTCTCAGCAAAGTCAGAGGCCTGCAGGGCAGCAGGGCAGCAGTCCTTCTCAGCAAAGCAGTCCAGATGAGTCCTTTGGGCAGCCAGGCAGGTCCTCTTGACAGGGTGCAGAAGTGTTTGAGCTGGTGGGGCAGAGACCCAGTTTATATCCTCAAAAATGCCTTGAAGTGTGGGAGACTTCAAAGAGTGGTTTTGAAGTGCACAGGTTCCCCTTTCAGTGCAGTCCTGTCTCCCAGGGATCCAGTAGGGGGTTTGGCAGTCCATTGTGTGAGGGCAGGCCTCTAGCCTTTGAAATGCAAGTGTCAGTCCCTCCACCCTTCCAGCCCAGGAAGACCCATTCAATTTGCAGATGAGTGCAGGTATGACTGAGTGTGCTGTGTTTGTGGTTGTCTGGGTGAAACACACAAGAGAGCTCTCAACCAGCCCAGCCCAGCCCAGCCGTTGATTGGAGACAGACTGTAAGGAACAGATGTTTGTTAAGTGCAGAGAAATGCTCACTTTCATAAAGTCGCATTTCTAAAATAGTAATATAACCCAGTAGCTGGTAGCAGTCCCCTCTTTGGTCCAGGGTCAGGGAGTTAGTGGGATTGACACCCTCCTCCACACCCTCATCTGTCACCAGAAGCATGTTGACTTCAGTCGTCTCAAAATGAGGCTTTAATCGGTTCACATGGAGCACTCTTAGAGGGTTCCTAGGGGACTGGCGGTCCACTAAGTAGGTGGCCTCCCCTTGCGCTCCTTTATCTCAAATGGAGCAGTCCAGTAGTCCTGGAGAGCTGTAGGCTCTACTGGCTCTATCACTCAAACCTTGTATCCAGGCTGAAATTCCACCAAGGTGGTTTTCTGGTCACACCAGCATTTCATAATTTCTTGACTGGCCTCGAGGTTGCTTTTGGCCTTTTTCCAGAAGCATTGCATCTGGTTGCGGAGGGCCCACATGTAGCTGACCACATCCTGGGGAGGTTCTTGGGAGCTTTCTCCCACCCCTCTTTGACAATGCTTAGGGGTCCCCTTACAGGGTACCCAAAGAGAAGCTCAAAGGGACTGAACTCTATAAGCAAAGAGAAGGCCTGGCAAGAGGAAGTTCCACTTACATCTCATGGTCTCAGGGAGGCCTCTGACTATGCCCTTCAAGGTCTTGTTGAATCTCTCCACAAGACCATTGGATTGAGGATGATGGGGTGTGGTGAACTTGTAGGTCACCCCACATGCATCCCACATGGACTTCATGTATGCAGGCATGTAGTTTGTACCTCTGTCAGACACAATCTCCTTTGGGGATTCCACACAGGTAAAGAGCCCCATCAGAGCTCTGGTCACCACCGGTGCAGTCACCGTCCTAAGAGGGATTGCCTTTGGGTAGTGGGTGGCATGGTCCACCACAACCAGGATAAACCTGTTGCCTAGTGCAGTTTTGGGGTCCAAAGGACCAATGACGTCGATGCCCACCCTCTCAAAGGGGTGCCAATGATGGGCAGTGGGATCAGGGGGGCCTTGAGCCTTTTCTCTGTCTTCCCACTGGCATTGCAGGTAGGACAGGACCTACAAAATGCATCTGAGGCCATCCACATTCGGGGACAATAGAAGTGGGTGCAAGCCTGGCAAAGGTCTTGTCTTGCTCTAAATGTCCTGCCAGAGGAATGTCATGAGCCAGGACCAGTAGGAAGGCCTGGAAATACTGGGGGACCACCAGCACATGTGCTGCCCAGCCTCCGGTACCTTAGGCTCACTATAAAGGAGATCATTCTCCCAATAGATAAGTTGATCACCAGAGGCTTCACTAGATGCTTGGGATGAGGCCTGTTGCCTCAAGCTCTCAACAGTGGGACACTCTTTCTGCCCCTTGCAGAATTCTTCCCTGGTTGGCCCACCCTCAACTTGCCAGCCAGCAAGCTCAGGTAAGTCACTGAGGGCAGGAATGTCCTCCTCAATTGGCTCAGGGGCTTGCTCCTCAGAGAATCCGTAAACCACTGAGGGAACCTCTGAAACCGGTTTCCTGCACCTCTTGCCCCTCTCCTTGGCAGAAACATGGGCAATTCTTCCAGGCTCCAGATGCCCTTCACGTCCCTCCCGGGCAGCCATGGAACTTGTGGTCACGCAGACCCACTCAGGCAAAGCCAACATCTCCAAGTAAGACCTTAGCTCTACCTCCCTCCAGGCAGTGTGCTCCAGATCACTTCCTAACAGACAATCTACAGGCATGGAAGGACTCACAGCTACTTTCAGAGTACCAGAGACCCCCCACTTAAAGGGAACCAGAGCTACTGGTAGGTGGCTCTCACAATTGTCAGCAACTGTGACTTGGTGGAATGTGTTTTGTAGGACCTGCTATGCTGACACCAACAATAGTGATGCTGGCTCCTGTGTCACGCAGAGCGCCCACCCATTACCCATTAATAGTAACCCACTGCCTATACCTGGAAGCATTAGCAGGCATGTGGGCTTTTGACACCATTTCTGCTTCCCACAGGGACACTAGGGTTACCTCTATCTGTTCCCTAAAACTTACTGAGACTACCTCCTTCCCAAGCGCTACACTAGCCAACCCAGGTGTCTGCCCTCCAGTGGAGGCTGTGCTCTCTTTGGACATTTGGAGTCACTCTTAGAGTGACCATACTTAGTGCACTCTATGCATTGCGGTACAAACCTCCCTGTCCCATTGTCAAAGAACCCTTTCTTTTTAGACTCAGAATGGGACTGGTTACCACTATTCCCTTGAGAATTTTTTGGGGAGCCTTTATTTAAAGTTTTTCTCCCCCCTCTTTCTTCTGAGGACCCTAGCCACCTTCGTGGGTGTCCCCCCGAGAAACCTTTTTGGACACTCTAGTGCTAGCCTAGAGGTCCACCTCCTCAGCAAGCTTCCTGGGATCAGTCTGCTTACTGTCTACTAGGTGCTGGCACAACTCTGTAAAGCAAATACTGAGCATATGCTCTCTCAGGATCAAATTGTACAACCCCATGTGATCATTTACTTTACTGCCCCGTACCCAGCCATTCAGCGCCTTAATGTAAAATTCAATAATGTCTACCCAGGTTTGGTTGGGGAGTTCGCTACTGTCCCTGAATCTATGGCGATACTTTTCAGGGGTCAGTCCAAATTTGGGAAGTAAGATGGCCTTCATTGGTATACTTGGTCTGGTCCCCAACCTCTAATGTGAGAAGTGTGTCCCTCCCAAGTGTTGGCTTGTGTTCCCACAAGCCCACCCCCCATTGCTCTTCAGGAACCCCCTGAGCCTTTAGTGCAACTGCATATGCTGAAAACCACTTATCAATGTCATCTCCCACCACATAACTTGGCACCAAATCCTTGCGCATACAAATCTTTTTGTCTCCAACAGGTCCTGTCTGTATGCTGACACAATCACTGCTGGACTGAGACTGCCTAGACTTGAGCTCCAGCTCTTTCAAACTCAGTTCATGAGCTAGCAATAGTTTCTTCTCTGCCAAGGCCCTCTCAGCCTTCCTTTGCTCTGCCTCCATTTGCAATCTGGCCAGCTGTAGCCTGAATTCTCTCTCCTCTCTCCTTTCCTCTGAAGTCAGGCTGTGACTTGAGACACTGCTCCCTGCTTTCTCAGGGGGCAGAAATTCAAAGGTGTCACCCCCCACTACTGTTGGTAAATCGTCGGGAGAGCCATCCACTGGCTCTCCCAACTCAACATTTTCCTGTGAACGGGCTTCTGCCCAGGCCCTCAGCACCTTTTGGTACTCCTCCTTCTTGGAGACTCCTTGGGCAGATACTCCCATCCTCTTGCAGAACCTTTTCAGCTGGCTGACAGTGTATGCCTTCAGCTTGGCTAAGTCAAACTGTCCAGCTCCACTTGTGGACCCAGCCAGAGATATGTTGTATAGGACTGATTAGAATGACAAGCAGGGAAATTGAAACAAAAATAAAAACAAATCAAATTGGCCTTTAACTGTGGGTAGGTAGTGTACACGTAGTTATTGTATGGTACTGCACATACACAAGTCCTATCCTCACCGCTGATCACCAATGTTAGAAATGGGGTCTCTAGTTGGCAGAGGTATACACTCTTGTCCAAGTAGGGTCCACAATCCTAGTCAGGGTAAGTCACACACATTCCAAATTATCCTGTGCCAACCCTCTGGTAGCTAAGCACTGAGCAGTCAGGCTTAACTTAGAAGGCAATGTGTAAAGTATTTGTCCAATAAATCATACAGTAACACAATGAAAACACCACAAAAATACACCACACAGGTTCAGAAAAATAGATAAGATTTATCTAAATAAAATAACATCAGAACAGCAAAGATCCACGAGTTGAAATATCACTTTTATAATGTTTAATAGAGTCTTAATCCTTGGAAATAAACAGGTGTCTCTTTGTTACACACAGTACCTGGTATGCGTAAACAAATAATGACGCACGGAGACCGCAGACGAGTAGATGCGTGGAAAAATACGGTGGCGCGTCGATTTCTCCAACGCCGCACAGATGATGCATTCTTTCTTTCCACGCTGCAAGAGGTTTGCTTCATTTTTCAGCGCGCAGTCTTGGTTCTTCAATGCGATGAGGGTTTTTTAATGCCTTGGGATGAAGCGGAGAAAGATCCTTGACGTGCTGGAAGAAGGCATGACTCTGCGTTGATCCGGGAGGCGATGCATCAAATTGTATGTTGCAAGGCAGGCGCTGTGTAGAATTTCCACTCGGGAAGTAATGCTGCGTTGTTCCATTTGGCTGTGCAAAGATTTCTTGGTCGCAATGTAGGCTTCGCACTGATTCTGGCAAGTGGTGTGTTGATTTTCGACGCACAAGGAGTTTCCTGAAGAGATTAAGGGCAGTGTTCCGCCAGCTATTATTTCCGTGGCGCAAAAGCCACAGCCATAACGCAGGCCCCTCCACTATACCGCCAGGCTTCCGCCTGGGGATTATGAGTCTCCGACCGCCAGCCTGGCCATGGCGGTAAAACACTGCCATGGAAAGGCTGGCGGTAAGGGGGACTTGGCGTGCCCCTGTGGGTCCCTGCACTGTTCATGCACTTGGTATTTTACTGACCGAATTTTGGGCAGTGAAATGGGCGACGGGTGCTACTGCACCCGCTGCACATCAGCAGTGCCGCTGGCTCTATTACGTGCCGGTAGCAATGTTGATGTGACTTTTCTGCTGGGCCAGCGGACGGTAACACTGTTACCGTCCGCTGGCCCAGCGGAAATGTCAAAATAGGGAGCCAGATATACCGCCAGCACTGGCAGTATTCTGGAGCCCGCAGCCTCGTTGGTCTTCTGTGAAGACCGCTGAGGTTGTAATGAGGGGCATAGTCTTTTTGGCCCTGAGACAATTGGGGAAGGCAGAGTCCTTCTCAGCAAAGTCAAAGGCCACCAGGGCAGAAGGGCAACAGCAGGGCAGCAGTCCTTCTCAGCAAAGCAGTCCAGATGAGTACTTTGGGAAGCCAGGCAGTTCCTCTTGACAGGGTGCAGGTGTAGGTCCAGAAGTGTCTGAGTTGGTGGGGTCAGAGAACCAGTTTATATACCCAAAATGCCTTTGAAGTGGGGAAGACTTCAAAGAGTGGTTTTGAAGTGCACAAGTTCCCCTTTCAGTGCAGTCCTGCATGCTAGGATCCCAGTAGGGGGTTTGGCTGTCCATTGTGTGAGGGCAAGCCACTAGCCTTTGAAATGTAAGTTTCAGGCCCTCAACCATTCCAGCCCAGGAAAACCCATTCAATATGCAGATGAGTGCAGGTGTGACTGAGTGTCCTGTGTTTGTGGTTGTCTAGGTGAAATGCACCAGGGAGCTGTCAACCAGCCCATCCCAGACGTTGACTGGAGACAGGCTGTAAGGCACAGATGGTTTTTAAGTGCAGAGAAAAGCTCACTGCCTAAAAGTGGCATTTCTAAAATAGTAATATAAAATCCAACCTCACCAATAAGCAGGATTTTCCATTACCATTCTGGCCATACTAATTATGACCTGGTTACCCCTTTCAGATCAGAATATACCACTCAAAAAATAGATGAGGGCAGTCCTAATGCTAGTCTAAGAAAGGAACAGGCGAAACAGTAGTGGAAAACAAATTTAGGAGTTTTTCACTACCAGGACGTACAAAACACATATGTACATGTCCTGCCCTTTACTTACACTGCACCCTACCCTATGGGTTACCAGGGCCTACCTTAGGGGTGAAAAAGGGGGGTTTAAGGCTTGGCAAGTACTTTTAAATGCCAAGTCGAAGTGGCAGTGAAACCGCACACACAGGCCTTGCAATGGCAGGCCTGAGACATGGTTAAGGGGCTACTTATGTGGGTGGCACAATCAGTGCTGCATGCCCACTAGCAGGATTTAATTTGCAGAGTCCTAAAACCAGCAAAATCAGTGTCAGAAAAGTGGAGGGAGGCAGGCAAAAAGTTGGGGGATGACAACCCTAAGGCTGTCAGGTCTAACAAGTACAATTTGAGAGATAGAATATTGGCCAATGTTCTATCTAGGATAAACCAGAATTGTCATCATAATTGAAGAGGTGTGCAAGCCCCTGAAAGCTCAAGCCAGGCTTGAGCCAGAACTCTGGCATAGCCTGTGGTCCTCTTCGAACCTCAAGCCCAAACAAGCTGAGCTTTCATCGGAGAAGGCGTGGCTTAGTAGCTACACCTTCTGACAATGCAACATGGGGAACCAGGTTCGAATCCGTGCCTCAGCTCAGCATTCTGTCATCTTTGTACAGAAAAAAGAGATGTAACTAGCCTGAGCCACATGTGTAGTGCTCTTATGGGCATGAGCAATGTTTGAGTTATGTAAAACTTCCAAAAACAAAATTTTGATTCTGCCTGTCACACACTCTAGTCGCACTTTCTAAGAATTAAGAGAAAGCATTAACCTTTGTTATCAGGATGAGATACCCATTTAGTAGCTAAATTGTGTAGTGGAAAATCTGGGAACGATTCCTAATTGAATAAGTTGTATGATCGCAAGCAAATACTTTATTTCACTGAGTCTCATTTTAGTTCTTTCTCACATATGAGAGAACCTCCAAATATGAGCGCTCAGGATGTGTGCTTTGCAAAAACCTCACTTATATAATAGCCTATAATGTTGATCCATCTATAACAAGTACTGAGGCCACATACAAGTTCCACTTGACAACTGACTTGCCTCTTAGTTCCCTAATAGATAGTTGTCAGGGCAAGGGCTTGAATATTTCTCCATTCATTTTTAAATACTCTCACTTCCAATAAACACTTTATCTCAATGCACAGACATAATCAGATGTACGGGGAGAAACACTTCTGAATGTAAAAGAATTACCCTTTTTTGAATTTTAAAGACACCTTATCAAATGTTATCATGATGTTTGTTGCATGATTTACATGCCAAATATTTTCAAGGATTAGCTCGTGCTCCAAGAGCCAAATCCGACCCTTAGCTCGGCTCTAGCTCATCTCTCACTGGTAATATGTTGGCTAGCCCACTTCTACTCCAGATATTTGGGTCTCGAATTGTATGGTCCTGCAATTGAAAGTTACTCATAAAATAACCATAAAAATTACTCACAAAATCAATCCAAAGAACCACTGTTCACTGTTGGATCAATTTGTTTGTTTAAGGTTATGAGGGATATACGAGGGCCCCTGCTTGTCACATTCACATTTTGAGTTTGGGCACTATAATACTGTTTTTTAGTCTCCCAGTGTGTGCTGTATGATTCTTAAACATGAAGCACATGTGACTAAACCCAGGTTATTAGCCTTTAAAGTATGGTCATAGTAAAGCGTACTGGAAATGTGCATGTAGTATGAAAGTTAAATGTCACATGTAGACTGCAGTGTGCACTAGTGCCACCTACGAGGGTAAGTGAAAAATAAGGCAAATGTGCAGCCTGAAAGCCTCAGTCTAATGGATTGCAGTAGAACATGAAAAAAGAAACTGGGTTTGCATTGAGGGCAACCTACAATCATACATTAGTTAAGTCACCCCAAGCATTCCCTGTAACCCACAAGGTTAGACGCTTCATGAATACAAGTGGGTTATGCCAAAATATTATAATAATTATGTCACTATAGTGGCTACCTACACATTTCTTTTTAATATTTACCAAAAATCAAGTACAGTTTTGAATATAAGTAAAGTGACCTTTGTAAAAACCTACTTTACCTTACTAATCCCTAGCAGTAATTCACAGAGTTATGCTGGGCTCCCCTGCTGACGGTATTTAGGACTGCATTGACCTTGACAATTGGGATACTCTGCCACAAACGTGACGGATATCCCGTCCACCGTATTACAAGGTCCATTATATCCTAAGGAGCTTGTAAATGACTGACCGGATATCTGCCACGTTTGTTACAGAGTATCCCATCCACAAAGATCGTAATGAGGCCCAAGGTGTGAAATTTGTCATTGTAAGCTGCTTCCGGGAGCAGCCAGTGAGGGAGTTATCACTCACCAGTTATTCTGGAATGTAGAAGTTGTGAGTTGTCAAGAATACAGATGGCATCCTAAACGACTAATCTGGCCAGGTCCTGCTACATGTTTACACTAAAAAGGGCTTGGTGTGAATAAGGCCTTTGAACTGAGATCCCTCCCAGACAACACCTTGTCTGTCCTCCCACTGAGAGAAAATCTGTTCCCAGAGCCATAAAAAAGGGTTTGTCAGGGGCAAAAGGACTAAAGAAGGTCATATTCTTTAGGGGAAAACATGCCCTGATAGGAGTGGATTGCACCAGACCCTGTGAGTCGTCTCTATGAAGAGATTAAGAGCAGGTTTTACAACAGCTACATCATATTGAGATTTGCGATTTGTGGACCTTTGGAGAACCAGGGCAGTCCTCTTCTGATTCTTACACAGATCCAGGAGTATTCTGAAGAGGGTAAAGGGCTTGCCACATTTATGCCTGACACTAGCCCCAGATAATTTCTGCCAAAATACAGGATAGTGAAACCCTTCTTTCCCTGTCTAGAAGCTATGTGTCCACCCCAGAGGTGTGTCCAGGGAAGTGAGCAACTTCTCCCTTTGTGGTCACTTCATGCCAGTTCTGGGGACAGCTATCTCCCCACTATGATTGGAGCCTAGCTGACTGGGGGAACAGAAAAGGAGCATGGACAGGTGTTATCTGACATCTGCCTATGATGCAGGAAGCCCCTGTGAAGGTATTTAATTTCCTGGGCACTACGCTAATGGTCTTCCTGCCAGAGGAATAGAAACAACTCCTGATACCCAAGCCTTTGTTTCCTGCTCAGGGAGCAGTTTTCAGATCTCATTCAGGGTTAAATACTCTCATTCTGATGCCCTATACCACTTTTTAATTTATTTTATTTTTCAGCCCCGGGGACCATGCCCCGCGGCCTAAAACGGTGGCTGCAACTTTCTGGTCAGGTTGCAGCCAGCCAATCACAGCATTCCTGTTAGCAAATTTGCCACAATAATTGTGAAAGCGTGACTGATCCGCGGCCCTAGATTTACACATTTAATTCCCCTTTAATATCTTGAAAACTATGGAATGGATTTGCACAAAATATCAAAAAGTACAATATATAAAATATAGCTTTCTGCCTAATTTAATTCTGTCCATCGGTTCGGTCTGTAATTGTGTTCAAAACACCTACGGCAATTGACACTGGAAACACACTTTTGACACTTGACGGATCACCCCAAAACTTTTCATGTGAAACAAGAATCACCAGCATACTTTTATTGAACATTTTGTGAACATCTGTCAAAGTGAGCCAAAGATTTTGTGGCAGCTGGACTCTCACTCCTAAGCGAGACTGATGGTTTAGGGATGACAGCACTTTTGTTTATGGGTGACTAAGTCACTCCTAGAAGTCAAAACTGTCGACCCAACGCTTCAGGCTCACAAGCAGTACCTCACCAAACTAAAAAAAAAGGTGATTTCTGGCAGCCTTACGCATGGATTCTAGATAACACCTCTCAGGGAAGTCCTGGGGGAACGGAAGTTACCCTTTTCTCACGTTAGCAACAAGTCTCAGTCACACAAAGGCAATGAAGAAGATGCAGGAGAGTTTTCAATATATTTATTGAAAAGACTAATATATGATAAAAATGCATGTGCTGCAATGATTAGGATAATGAACAGTAAACAAAGCAGAATGAGATGTAAAATTCCTAGCAAAAAGAACCTAATCTCTAACCTAAAGAGAGTAACTCTGATAAACCTAATCTGCCAGTACCATGTACACGAGAAGCACCACCCAACACTTGTTACGTGGAATGAGGTCTCTAGGTCAGACTCTGTGGTGACAAAAAGGCTGAGTTCTGCAGCAAGGTGGCGTGCAGTGTAGATGCCATCTGGAAGGAACCTCTCTAATGACCTTGTCCACGTGAGATGTATTTATACAGATCATGTAGGATCCCTGACGCAGGTATGTTCCTAAACAACTGATAAGGAGGCAGACTTGTGGCTGTAATTATATAAACAATCCCCAACAAGTGTACATTATGTTCCTGTCACACGTAAATGAGAAAGAGACATGATAACAATGCCTAACAACATCACTATCATGACGCTGATAATGACACCTTCTCAGAGTGGCACTGATAATGCCAATCAAAACATCTTTATAAACTATAAACAATGGCAGCCACCTTTGAAGAAATAATAAAATAAATGAATTAAAACAGAGCAAGCTAAGTAGGTTAAAAGTCACAAGGTAATGGGGCAGAGGTCCGCAAGCTAAAGGCTAAGCTAAACTCCTGAGTCCCAATAAAATGAATTCATCACAATATAAGTAAAAAAAATGCTTTTCCTATGGAATATATATATATATATATATATATATATATATATTAATTTTAATTAAATCCAAGTGCTCGAAAAATAGAACACAATCGGCCCGAGAGGGGTGGTGCGAGAACCGGCACGAGCAAGCCGGTAATTCATAAACACAAAAATAAAAAGTATTCGCACACTCAGGATTCAAGGAAAAGCAAAATTCATTTTAATACAAACACATAATTTATATTTATTTATGTATATATTTAGACATATATGTGCCACACCATGACTTGGGATCATGCATAAACTAGGACTGATGTGTACTTGTTTATAACAAAATTTAAATTTAAGAAATTGCATGAGCTTTCAAAAAATATTATGACCCAGAGAAGTCCTAGGGTCACCCTTTCTGAATTATCAATAGCAGTTGTGAAGGGCTTGATGGCATTGAAATCTTTACAAAGAGAAGCCAATAGGTAGGAGAGCGATGGAGAGATCTTGAATATGCAGGAAACTTTGGGTGTGGACATGAGTGTGCCGAGTGGGTGTGGGTTTAAACTCAGATCTAGACTGATCCCTTCTCTCCCGCATGATAGCATAGAAGTATTTCATGGCATTCTGGTTAAAGAGTAAGTCACATTACGGAACATATCACGAAATCGCCAGGATAATCTAACAGTCCCTCAGAGGGAACCCTCAAGACCTTGCAATCAGATTCAGGTATTGCAATCAAGCCCTCAGATGAGGGGGGTAATGTGGTTGTGATGGATGTACAGATGTATGAGAGGAAGGTTTTGAGGCAATTAAACCAAATAGAATGTTATGATTTTGTGTCCTATGATAGATACAGGCAGGGAATATCTACTTATCATGAGTTACTTGCAGATTGGAGGAATCAGGGTATGTTGGAGGATGATGAATATGCCTTTCTTAGGAAAGACCACCCTAGGTTGCCAGCATTTTATGTCCTACTCAAGGTTCATATAAGTGTATCAGACCCCCCTGGGTGCCCCATTGTTTCCTCTAATGAAAGCCTCATGGAGAATACAGCTATGTATATTGACCAGTTTTTGTCCCCTGTGTTAAAGCACTACCCTCGTATTGTCAAGATAGTGGTCATTTCTTAACCAAAATGTATGATATTAATTGGAAGGATACATTCCTGATGGTCACCATGGATGTGGTGTCACTATACACTTGTATAGACCAAGAATTTGGGATACGTGTCTGTGGCCATTTTTTACGCATGAGATCTATGATGGTTTTTTTTAACATAATTGGGCACTTGTAGAGATGTTAAGAATCTGTCTCAAGGAAAATATTTTTGTATATAATGGTACCTTGCATTGCCAGAAGATTGGTACTGCAATGGGAACCCATGATAGGCTGGTGGGAGGAGCAGGTGGCATGGGCAGAGGTGAACTATAAATATATACAACATGTCCTAATATGGACAATATATATTGATGACTTGTTTATATTATGGAATGGTCCTAGCAAAAAGCTGAGTCCTTTGTACGAAAATTGAATGGTAATCCCTATAATTTGAAGTTTACCACCACAATTAGTGATAGTGAAATTAACTTCTTAGATGTGAGATTGTGGGTAAATAGGGGAAAATTACAGACAACTATTTATCGCAAAACCACAGCTGGGGATATTATTTTGCATTATAGGAATCATCATTCCAGAGTCCTCAAAGGCAATATTCATTATGGGGAAATATTACACTTTAAGAAAGTATGTAGTATGGATGAGGAATTTGGGAACCAGTTGACACAATGAAAAAGAGATTGTGTTGTAGGGGGTACAGACCAAAATGTTTTAATAGGGCTCAAAAGAAAGCGAGTTCTGTGATGAGTGAACAATTGTTACATCCTAATAGACGCTCCCAGAAGAAGGTGATGGGTATTCGATTTATCACAACATTCAGTGTTGTCTCGGATAAAATCAAGAAAATATTGTCCAAGTATTGGGCTATTCTCAAAACAGATTCGGTCATTGGTTCGGATCTAATTAACTATCCAGCTATTACATATAGAAAGGGTAAGACGTTTGGAGACTATTTAACACACAGCTACCATGGGGCACAAAGTGTTACTGCACGGTTGACTAAAAGGAATGGATTTTTTCTTTGTGCCCATTGTAAGGCATGCAAGTATATTGGTAACACAACTGATTTTCATACCTTTGAAGGACATAAGTGTAAAATATCTAAGAGTCTAACTTAATTTGATTTTTGTGTATATGTGCTCCACTGTACGTGCCACCTCCTATATGTGGGAAGCACTATTTTTCCATTGCGTAAGTGTATATTGGAGCACTAATGGGCTATACATAATTTGGATTTTCACTTATCCAGTGGCAAGTCCTTTTTCCCTAAGTCATCACAAAGATGTTTTATTTGGGGATTTTTTGCCTTAGACCGGATGGAGAAAAATGTACGGGATGGTGATAGAGTCAGGTAATTGAGAACAATTGAGAAAACTGGAGTCCACATATATTCTTAATCTGCATACTAAATTTCCATTTGGATTAAATAAGGATTGGGAGATGGAGGTACACGTGGGGTAGTTGATAACTCCTATGATATTGATCTTATTTTAGGTATGCTGTATTTTCTTTAGGGATTTGTTTTTCCTAGGGATTTGTGTTTAAGGGATGTTTGTTAATGGTGAAAACATTTACCTCTTTTGTTAATGCGGATCTGTTAGTCTCAGTGAAGTTTCAGATCAAGGTTTTGTATGACATTGTTCCTATTTTTGATAATGTCATCTGAATTAATGAATTCATGGCTATAATTAGACATTGTGATAAGGCTCTCCACAAACAATGAGGGGTGGAAATGAACTATTCTGAGTTAGTGGAACTTATCATTAAGTTCTGATTTGGGCACTGGCCCTGTATTTATCTCGTAAGATTTATAGTGATTAAGGATGTATGTATTTTTTCATATATTTATATTTTTGTATAATAATTATGCTGATGTTGATATTCTTTTTTTGATTAATTTAGAATTAGTTAAAACCTCCAAATTGTGATTAAATTTAGTTGGGGTAGAGACAATTTTGAACTTGCTAATATGTTAATGTTATAATTTGAAATAATTGTGACAATGGTAACAGTCTTTCTTCCATGGTGGTGAAACACTGGGTTTATTTTCAATGGGAAGTTGACGTTGTTTGCCGTGAGAAAGGCTTGTTACAGCCGAAACGTGTCGGAGTGATTGGGTCCGCATTTGGTGAAACAAAGATATTTATTCTATATCTCTAGGAGTGCCCGTATTTCCCACTGGGATGTTGTGAGTGGGTGAGGATAATTTTGTGATCGGAGGCCGTACTGGTAATGGAGCACCCGTACGCAGGTGGAAGTGACTGCTTCTATGGCATTTTGAGAATATATATATATATGCATACATAAATATATATATATATATATATATATATATATATATACATATATATATATATATATATATACACATATATATACATATATATATATACGGTATATATCCTTGAAAACAATGTTACAGGGACGTTATAGTTAGGATCAGAATTTACACGCACAAAACCATAGAGCCATAGATATTCAGCTGTTATAGTTATAATTATTTCAAGTAAATATTACTTGTTCCCCATGGTCACTATAACTCGTGCCCTCTCCATTCACAGTTTTCAGATCAATAATTTTACTGTAAAAGTTGTAATGATATTATCCATGATGTCATAGAAGCTGCAGTTACTGATCTAATATGTGGGGTAATTAGCAGTGCATGGTGAGGGCACAAGTTATATTTACCTTATGGCACAAGTTATAGTTACTTGAGATAACTCTAACTATAACAGACACATTTCCATGGTTTTGTGCATGTAAATTCTGATCCTAACTATAACGTCCCTGTAACCTTTAGTTTTTTTTGTGAATTTCTACGGTTTTTGAAACCTAATGTCTGACTATAACTTCCCTGTAACCTTTATATTTTTGTGTGAATTTCTATGGGATTTTTTAATGCAGCTGGCTATTGGCAGCAGTGCCTGACACCACCCCCCATGTCCATCCACCACCAGCCAGCCATGGCCTTTTGCCGTGCATTGTAGGGGTTTGGCCGCAGGGCCTCTCCACAGCAACCAACCCCCTTGCATGCATTCAACTCCACACCACCAGGGAAAAGCAAGGAGAAGGCACTCAAAAAAATGGGAGGAAAGCAAGGAGAAAGCAGGGAGAATGAGGGACAAGCAAGGAGAAGGCATACAAAAACAGGGGAATAAAGCCAGGAGAAAGTAGTGAGAATCTATATATATATATATGTATACGTAATTAATACAAATATTTATTTAATCGTGTATATTAATTGTATTTTAATTTTGAAATGTAATATGACAATATGATGACTATATATACACATTTAAAGTATTTAAAAACTAAAATTAGACTTCGTAATGTAATGTAAAATACATATTTATATTTATTATGTTACACTATATATATAAATATATGTATGTGCATGTGTGTTATAGCACTACAAACACTATTATATGTGTATGTTACATAAATGTATAATTATGTACTCTATATTTTAGTGGAATATATTTAATTTATATTATATTCCATTTATATAATAACATTTACTTCTTTTAACTCTACATTTATATTAAATAATATTTTTGTCTATTTTTTGACAATAGTGTCAACGATATTTTTCGGATATTGTTGTACTTACCATTACAAGAATAGGAGTACAATATTTTTGACACAATATTTTTGTCAATTATATTGTTTTCCATAATATTGTGTCAGTGATTCAAAGTGAAGTGGTAGGGTACTGAAGGCAGGTTTGGGGAGGGAGAGAGAGAAAGGGGATGGGTTGGGCAGGGGTGGGCATCTAGATAGTATCTAGGGGGTAATGATTGATATCATTATGAAATCTAGGTTCAGGAGGTGGTGTGTGCAATGAGTATGTAAGAGCTAAGTGGCAACTGGTGGAGGAAGTTAGCTTTGAGGGGGGATAGGTTCAGATACATATTTGTCTAATCTTTCCCAAATTTTCAATTTTTTCCGTGGGGTATTTTTCATAAAAGTGTTAAAGAAGTTGTCAGCACCTCTAATGAATTGTGGCCACAACCACCATGACTCAACTGGTAATTTGGAAAGGTCTTCCACTCTGACAAAATGGATTTAAGGCAAATTAAGAGTAGCATACCTAACAATAGGAGTTTCTCTCTACTTAAAACAAGGGTTTACTTTGTATGAGAGAGCACCTAAAGTTATAGAGGCATTTTGGCAGACCAATTAGTGTGTGAGATGTTTTGCTGACTTCAGTACAGAAATTGTTAGAAACTTACAGTGCAGTAACATTTGCCATGGACCCCTGATATATTTTCTACAACTCCAACAGCAGTCTGAGTCTGCAAGGCCTAGTTTAAAGAGTTTGGATATGCTCCAGTATGAAATGTTCGCAGTTTGCAGTCTGCCTTGTGCAAGGGAAGGGGCAATTTTATTAGTTGTCATGTTCGTCCAAACGGAGGGCCAGTCTAAGGTAGTGCGGAAGGGATTAGAGATAGTGTAAATAACAGAATCCAATTTCTCCCGGATTGTTTTAATAAAGTTAAATGATTTGGGTGAGAGTATGGAGTGAAGTTTAGAGGCTGAGGGGGTCATTTTGAGTTTGGTGAATGGAAAACTCCGTCTGCCAAACTCGCAACAGGGTGGCCGCTGCATCCACGACAACCTCCTCGCCGGAATTATTATGAGTTTCCCACTAGTTTGGCAGGCAGAAACCCAGTTTTCCACCCGCTGGCCTAGCGGGAAACAAGCTACAGTGTTTGTCTCTGGCTAGTAATCGAGCCGACGGCAATGTTATAGCCAGCAGGATGCACCAGCAGCCTTGCAATGTCCATTGTCTGCAAAGCAGACAGTAAACATTGCCATGGTGCTCAGCAGGGAGGCCCCTGCACTTCCCATGCCAAGTGCATGGGCATTGCAGGGGGTCCCCCTGCGCCCCCCTGCACCTGTTCTCAGCAGTCTTTTCATGGCAGTGTTACTGCCATGAAAAGGCTGGTGGAGAATGAGATCGCAATCCTCAGGGAAGCTCTGCTTGCAGCGCTGCCCTGGCAGATTAGGATCTCTGCCACTGCTGGAATACAAGATACTAGCGGAGCTGGCAGTCCGACCGCCAGGGTTGTTATGTGGAGGTCGGACAGCCATATAGGCAATAGTACAGACTGCCACCATGAGCGTGGCAGTCGTAAGACTTCCACACTCGTAATCAGGCCAATTAAATGTTGTGCGGCAGTCATAAGACTGCCACACTCGTAATCAGGCCCATTATATGTCCACCGACAGCCAGTTTGTAGCTTAAAGAAGGGAGGTCAGGGGATGTTGAGGGTTTGTGTTTGGAAAGAATGACTGATTTCCAGAAATTTATAGAGGTCAATAGTCAAATGGTTGAATTTGCATTTAATATGCAGAAGGCAAGAGGGTATGAGTTAGTGCCTAAATATTGATATCTCTCCTTGTCCAGTCTTCACAATAAATAAACGCTCTGTACACTTTGATATTTATGTATCATACTGAGGCCAGTGTGAAGTATTTCATAATACTTAACGGTTTGTTGTCTACTTTCAGAAGGGTTTGGGATGCACCAGAGAGGACTATAGAGGAGGGTTCAGTGATTTTGTTTTTGGTTGTGATTATGGAGGTAAGAGAGAGAGAATGGACAAATCTTTGTTATGTTAAATAAGTAGTGTCTAGAGTGGTGGGCATGGTGAGGATTAACACTAGGATAATGGCATTCAACTTTTCTGAATTGAGGTTCATTATGTATGGGAGATAGGAGTAAATGGTAGTGATAAGAGACTGGCCGCAAGAAATAAGGATGTGATAGTGTGAAGGAAATGGGAAGACACTCCAATGAAGAGCTTATTTTTAGAAATGGAGTCTTTAGTTGGCAGGGGTATGCACCAAGTCCAAGTAGGGACCACCACTCCAGATAGAGTAAATCGGATACACACTAAAAAAAGATAACCTGTACTCACCCTCTGGCAGCTGGGCACAAAGCAGTCAGGCTTATTTAAAGAGGCAATATGTACAGTATTTCTGAAGCTCACACACACAATAACACAATAAAAACACCACAAAAAGACTCCACACATGCTTAGAGAAATAGACAATATTTGTATACATAAATCAAGATAAACCAAAATGACAAAAAATCAAATAAGTAGAAGCCAATTTCTGAATTTATAATGAATAAAAAGAACTATAATGCTTAGAAGCAAATAGCGCTTTAATGGTTACTTGAGGTCGCACTAGACAGGACGACGTTAGGAGTTCAAGCTGCCGGCGATAGAATGCGCTAGAATGCGATAGACGGGAGGCTGGCTGCAGGATCCACATGGAGCCCAGTGAGCAAAGTATCTTAATCCTGTTCACAGTCACAAGACGCGTTGATTTCCTCACACAGTGCTGGCGATGCAGTGGTTCCTAAGGAGAAGCGGTGATGCTGCAATGCAGTTCCGAAGCCAATGAGATGGGTTTCTTCACGCAGTGAAGGGATGCATCAATCTTCCTTCAGGAGTGGCGGCAATGCAATGGTTTCGATGCAATGTAAATGCACTGGTTCCCAAGCGGATCCGCCGGGTTTTCTCCATGCAGTGAAGAGTTGCAGTTGTTCCAATGCAGCGATGATGCGATGGCGAAGCACTGGTTCAGAGTGCTATGCACCAGTTCTACTCCTGCAACAGAGTTGATGCACTGGTTGCTGCTTGCAGCAGGCAGGGGGTGTGTTGATTTCGCTGGTGCAAGTATTTGGGTCCACTTCCAGAGAACCAGGCACAGGAGCAGGGGTAGAGATTTTGATATGCCTGAGTCTCTGGCAACATGAGGCATGCCAACAAGCCCTTGGAGATCACTATGGGATGCAAGCATCCAGCTCTCCCTCAGCAAGGTCAGAGAGCATCAGGCAGCAGGGCAGCACAGCAGAAAAGCAGTCCTTCCAGTTCAGCAGTCCAGCAGATTGACAGTCCTTGATGCAGCACACCAGTTATTCTGACAGAGTCCAGCTGTAGGTCCAGAAGTGCCTGATTTGGTGGGGTCATAGACCCAGTACTTATACCCAAATGGTCCTTTGAAGTGTGGTAACTTCAAAGAAGGGACTTTGAACTGCACAACTATCCTTTCTTCCTCAGCCCTGGCTGAGGGGTGATCAATCCTTTGTGCGGGGACAGCCGTTGCCTATTCTTGTGTGCCATCCCCTCTCCGCCTTCCTGCCCAGGAAGAGCCATCAGAATGCAGATGACTAAAGACGAGCAATCAGAAATACCTAATCTTACTGTTTGTGGCTGACTAGAAGAATTGCACTAAGTGTAGCTGTGACGTGTATTGGAGACAGACTGCAGGCACACAGAGATATTAAAGCAGAGAAATGCCCACTTCCTAAATGTGGCTTTTTTTTAAATAGTAATGTTAAATACGACCTTACCAATAAAGAGGATTTATCATTACCATTCCAGAGTTCTGAAACATGACAGAGCTACTCCTTTTAATCAGGAATTCCAAATGTTAACCTATGAGAGAAGTAGGCCTCACAGTAGTAAGTGGGCTACCTAGGGCCTGCCTTAGGAGTGACCTATGTAATAAAAGATGAGCTTCAGGCTTGGTGAGGGGTTTTAAATGGCAAGTCTATGGCAGTCTAACTGCACACACAGGCTCTGCAGGCGGCATGCCTGAGACATGTTTAAAGGGCTACGTCAGTGGGTGTCACAATCAGTGCTGCAGGCCCACTAGTGGCATTTAATTTATAGGCCCTGGGTATATCGTCTACCACTTTACAATGATCTTACACCTAAATTAAATATGCCAATTGTGGATACACCAATATTACCATGTGTAGGGGGGAAGCACATGTACTTTGGAACTGATCCGCAGTGGTAAAGTGCTCACAGCACTAAGGCCAAAAAAATGAATCAACAAAAATATGAGGCAAGCAGGCAAAAAGTTTTGGAGAAAACCATTATAAGGATGGCATGTCTAACAGTTATGTTTGCATTGTTAATGCCAGATACAAAAGCACAGAAAGTGTAGTAATAAGTCTAGTGAGAGGTATGTATACTGCTATAACTCAACTCCATGTGTTCAGTAGGAGATGTAATAAGTAGTTTAGTATTAGAAGGCTAGCATATTAGGAGCCTTCCACACAATTGGGTAGGTAGCTGGGGCACCAACACTGGAAATAAGCAGGCTATACTTCTGGAGGAAGATACATCGTATGATTTTAGTTTAAAGAGTCAGTTTGAGAAGACCGATAGGTGACAGTAGATAATGTCTCCAGGTTACAGCAGTAGAAGTATTAGGGAAAAAGCTATTTGTGGGAGTAAAGTAGTATTTGTTGAGTTGTGTTAGGTTGAATTTAGTTATGCTTACCACATGGTGACTGGTAGAGCATATGTGAAGTAAGAATATCAGATATGTCATTTCTGAGGTTATTGACGAGGAATCACTACAGACCTCAGGCCACAGGAACTAAAGCATTTTTGCAGTCAGTAATGGCTTGATCTTCAGAACTGGGCTGTTTCCAACAGCAAAAATGCTTTTACATATGTACAGAGCAACAATTGTATTTTGGTAACATAAACCGAATCGCAATTTGTGTTTAGCAATTTGATATTTGGCATGGGGAGTGTTTAGGGCGTCCCTTCCTAATACCTAAATGCAGTGGTATGCAAGAATGTTTTGCAACCAAATTACAGTTGCTATACATTCATTTTTTACAGACACCTCAAGGGAGGTGGTAACCATTTGCAAATGGGAAAGGGTCGCCACAGAACACCTTCCCCTTTGTGATTGTTGAACCAAATATTGTTTAAGAGCAGGCAGTGGCTCAAGGGATATTGGCTACTCTTAAAAAATGAAACTTCAAAGCTTCATTTTTTTCAATTCTTTAAGGAAAACTAGCCGCATTAAAAAAAGTATGCTTTATTAAAAAGGTGGTCTGCTGACCCAACCAGGCCACCATCCCTGTGATGGCTGCGATTCCTAATGGATCACAAGTTGTGACCTACCTCATTAATATTCAGAAATTAGGTCAATTGAAACCCTATTAGCAATTGCTAAATGAAACCTAATGGGTTTCATGCATCAGGAATTGCAATTCGCAAAGAATCACAATTAGGAAATTGCACTCCCCAACATTTGTAAATAGGTCCCCTTCTCTATTAGTAGTTAGTAAGGATTGTGTGACTAGTATCTTACCAAATTAGGATATTAGGCTCATGTACTGACAGCAGATATCAAATATCAGGTAGTCTAGTACTTCAGATATGATGGGTCCAGATCTTTAGGTTCATCAAAGATTGTTTGCTTGACACTGAAAATGATTTTTAGACAAGCAGGACCAATGAAGGAGAATTGTACAGCCATGTCTCTGAGGAGTTTTCTCTTTGTGAGGAATGCTTTCCTTCTTCTTATTGTGTCTATGAATTATTCTTGAGTAATTTCTATTGAAGCACCCTGCCAGATGATTTTCTGAGCTTTTTATATATGAGAGATAATCTGTTTCATGTGTGAGTAGTAGAGAGGTCTGAAAATAAGGGCTCTAGGGTATGAGAGGTTCAAAAATGTAAATGTTCAAACCCTGTGAGCACAAGTTATCTCAAAGTCTTGTTCAAAATGAGTTCCCAGATTTTGGGGATCCATTTTTCCACAAAGGAAGAGCAGAATACGGCTCGATCTTCAGAGCCTTCAGGAAGCCCAAATATGCAGAGAGTCCCCCTTCTGTGTTGATCTTCCAGTTCTGTGATGTTTCTTTCCAGTTGTGCAATTATATGAGTGACAATAGTTTGGTTTTTGGATGATTTTTGTCTGTGACCCTCGGGAATGCTTATGTGTGATTTAGATTTGACATTCTTCCTCTCAGTGAAGGTCTTGTTTAATGCATTCAAGGTCGCACTACATTACGTCTTTGCTTGATTTTGTGGATTGTGCCAGAACTTGGAGTGCTTCAAGTTTTTCCATTATGAGATCCAGAGAGGGACTATTGTGCAGCTTAGATTCAATTTATGGAGGTGAGATTGGGGGCTTCTGTTTAGACCTCTTTTTTCCCTGGTTGAATCCTTGTGAACCCGCCTTGATGTCTTTAAACTCATGAGGTCTTTTATCACCCATTGTGGAATAAAGTGCTGGTAAAAAAGCAGTATTCTCAGCAGGCAGTATTAGTGACAGTGATAGCGTCCTTAACAGTCACAACATACTCTAGGTTACCGTATCATGTAATATAGGGGAAATGAGATATAGAAAAATTGCAGGTGCTTCTAAAATTGGAGATGCGTGATGATTAAGGCACTCATGGAGAAGGCGACGAGTGCATATTAGGCTGAACACTGCGGTAGCAGAGTAGAACAGCAACTAGTCTAGTACAAGGAAAGATTACTTTTTGTAAGACAAGGCAGGTTTACAATTATAAAATGATGAACGGTGTGGTGATTTGTTATCCAAAACTCCAGCTAACTTTTCGTAAAGACTGCCATTGGAACGCCAAGTATTTAAAAGTAGTTGACTGCCACGTGTTACTACTCCATGCCTCAGAGCAGACTGACAATAACACATTGCAGGAACAAATGGGAGGAATAGGCTGCCCACCCTTGAGTTCAGAGTAAGCTGGTGAGGTGTACGCATTGGTCTCGTCATTTCAGCCAAGGGGCACCATCGTTTGGCTTGTATTAAGAAGTATTGCAATGTCCTTGTGTCTGGCATTTTGTAATCAGAGAGGTGCGGTCACCCCAAGTGGTCCACCTTCTTCTGGGGTTAGCAGCTGGTGAGTGTTGAGGAAAAGGAGTATAAGGTAGCAGCATAGCAGAGCTTGCAGGTGAGGCAGCAATATTCTTGGGCACGCCTCCCCAGATGTAATTATTATTTTTAGCTATATTGAGACATTTTGCTAATTAAGATAAATAAAAATACTTGGTAAACATCTGTTTGTATTATAAATTACACAAGGTCGTTTTCTAGAAGAGCTGTTAGACTACTGTCTTTCTCATCTCTTTTTTAAAAGCAATTTACCAGCTGCAGCTCCTACTTGGGCGCTTCACTAGTCTGTTTTATGTTGACTTAATCACACTTCCCAACAGGACCAAAAGAGGGGAGAGGAGTAAATGGCCAACATAATTGTGTCTCTCCTAGGACAACTACCTTCCTAAGGTCAGTCCCTCTTTGTGAATTGATAAGTATTAGTTATCTGCAGGTCTCACTGATGAAAGGCTAAGGGCCTCATTACGAGTCTGGTGATCTTCAGACCACCAGAATCGCGGAGGCAGTCGGACCGCCGTGGGTTTGACGGTCAGACCACCAAATTATGACTTTGGGGGTCGGAGCACCAAATGACTGTCAACCCCCCCACCCCCCATTCGGCCCTAGGACCATGGTTCCCGATGGCATAATTTAGGATTTTTTTATTTTAATAATGAAATGTATTTAACGTTAACAAAATTGATTTGGATTTGTTTTTGTATTTATTTAGAGTACTTTATATTACAGAAGGTGTATGTTCACTAAGAGAAATTCTTGCTGTTTCTGACAAGCTATTAATGGTGAGCGTAGAATTCCTTACATAAACTAGTGATTATTTCTACGTACTTGACTGGTGCAACTGTGTTGGAGCTCATTCACAGTTTGCATCAAGACTGAAGCCTCTCTCCTCTATAGTTTCACAACCTGGTTTCCTAATGGTATTCAACCAAAATCAGAGCACATGGGCTTAAATCTATGCTGTGAGAAACAAGGTATTTACCTCAGTACATTAATTGCAACGTGTTATCTGCAAGGTACCAATCAGTAAATCTGGCCCTTTGCACTGTGGTAGTAAAGGTGGGAATTCATGTTTATTATTACAGCTATTCCAACTAACTAGTAAATGGACCACATAATTGCATTCATTTTAGTACCATAACAAATATGTCATCAAATTTGGCAATCATGCAGCATAGTCAGTTAAGGTCTGGCATGCCATATTTGTGGACTTCTGTGCAGAAGAAAACCAGTTAAGGTGACTGGTGAATAAAGTTGTGTTTTCACATTTTAGCTGTCAAAGGAAAGTTTGCTTGTGCCTACAGCAAAAACAACTGAACAGATTTATGCTAAACTTTACATGAGAGGACCTTGGCTCCCTGCGGATAGTTGGGTGCAAGCCCAAGGGCCACCACCAGATGTGCACAAATGAAATGCAAGACAGAGCCACAGTCAAATTACTTTGGATATAATCTCTGATGATAGATCAAATAAATTTGATTAGCAGCCACCTGAGTGCCACAGAGTCTCCTTGGCTGGAGAATTGTGTGGTTAGCTTAGCTCATAACCTAGTAATATTTGTTTTTCAAAAACATCAAACTTTATAAGAAAAGAAATGATGGAAAATGATGTTATGGCTCTAGTGCAAAACCTAAAAGCTAGTGTTGTTGGAAATTTGCATAATTTGCTCTTCTGTAACTACATAGAATTTCAGAAAATGTATGCATAACTAAGCAATGTGCAACACTGGCATTTGGCACTGTATTTTATGGATGTGCTAAGAAGAGCAGAAAAATAAAAGCACGCGAACAACAGTCGCTCATACTCTATCGTTCATGTTATCATGTTATTCATTTTCATTGGCGGTACATTTTGACTACAAAGAAAGTGTAATTATGTGATGTGGTGTAACAGCATAATCTCTGGAATTACACCACTTATATAAAGTTATGGAAAACCAGATTTTCTCTTCCAATATGCAGGGCGCATGATCTCACGTGACATCACTGATGACATACCAAAGTACAATATAAGGTATATGTGCAGGGGTTCAGTGCTTAATGTTATTCACTAGCACTGAGAGTGTTGAGGAGCCCTGGCACACAATGGCATAAACGTGCATGTCAGTCAAGATATACTTGTGCTGTCCTACGGTAACAAGATCAGTGAGGAAAACAGAGGGAGAGCTTGCGCAAAGCTGCAGAGGGCTAATTGAACAGATGGGTGTTTAGTATAATTTGTTTTCTAAGTTTGTAACCTCCTTTTGAAAAAGTTGAATAATGTTTAAACAAGCAGGTTCCAAAGAATTCCAATTAACAGTAATAGGCAGTTGAAAAGCACTGGTTCTGAGTAATGTCTGGAGTATCTGGAGAGCACTGATAATGGCATGTGTCTGCAGATTAAGAGAACAGAGCTGGATAAACGAGTCCCCCTCCTAGATTCTGTTTCTTTTCAATTTCCACCCTGCTGGGAAGGATTAAGAAAAAAGATCACATTTTGAAAGATATTTCAGCACAGTACTCTGTAAGGCCTGAAGCAAATGGAGTTTTGGAGCACCAATTAGCCAAGGTAAACATCTTACTTGGAAACTGTCATTCTGAGAGCATTGCTTTCTAGAATATGGACAAGGATGTTTCTTTGAATATTTCTCTAACTGAGTTACATATAAATTAAAAAAATGCAATTGTTATAACTCTGCCAGAAAGGACATTGTTACATTTTTCTTAAATTTAAGTAAAGATCATGCACCATTATTTCAGCAACACTGACAAAAAATATTCAAAATTACGTTGTCCTGATTTATGTTGGATGTTGCATATCTGTACCATCACTATAAAACTTCTCTGTCAGATTCATTTTTGAATACATTTCAGCAAATCTTGTATTGTCACACTCAAAGAGGCAGTTTTTTACTCATTGTTCATCCTTTGGCATGCAAGTGCTTCATTGATGAGTTCTCCACCCTCGCTCCCCAGCAACAATTTTTAACCCCTCGGGTGCAGTGGATGTAACGGTTACGTCCTGGGCAGCACTGCTCAGGTGCCCAGGATGTAACCGTTACGTCCAGACAGGGGCCCACGGGGGAAGCGCTAGTGCTCCCCCCGGGGGAATGGCACTCCCCTCCCCTGGGCAGGGGTGGAAAGGGGAATCGCTTACCCTTCCACTCCCACCCCCCTGGCCCCCTGTGGTATCTGATGACGTCAGCGCACGATCGCGCGCTGACCTCATCAGAGGCTGCCCACATCATGCTGGAAGCTCAGATCACAGGATAAATGCAAAAGCATTTCTCTTCCGATCATGTGGAGGGGACGAGAGAGGCATGAAAGGAGAGGAAAGGCCTTTCCTCTCCCTTCATGTCTTTCTCAGCATTTCTGCTGCCCGATCACGATGCGATCGGGCAACAAAAATGCCACTAGACACCAGGGATGTTTTTTGTTTTTTTGTTTATGGCATAAGGGGAGCGGCCCCTTGGGCAAGGGCCACTCCCCAGGGGGGCAATTTCTTTTTAGGCCATTTCTGCCCCCCCCCGGGGCAGATCCGCCTATTATAATTAGGCCGATCTGCCCCCAGGGGGGCAGAAACCGCTAGACATCAGGGATCATTTTTTTTTTTGGTTTTATGCATGTGGAGAGCGACCCCTTAAGCAAGGGTCACTCCCCGGGGGGGGGCAAATTGTTTTTCGGCCATTTCTGCACCCTTTGGGGGCAGATCGGCCTATTTTTGTTAGGCCAGTCTGCCCTCAAGGGGGGCAGAAACCACTAGACACCAGGGATTTTTATTCTTTTGCGTCAATTTCACCAAAGGGGGGTGACCGCTTAGGCAAGGGTTGTTCCCTAGGAGGCTAATTTATTTTAGACCCTTTTCTGCCCCATCCGCTTATTTTTATTAGGTCGATCTGCCCCCAAGGGTGGCAGAAACCACTAGGCACCAATTTTATGTTAGGGGAGCGACCCCTTAGGCAAGGGTTGTTCCCCTGGGGGGGGGGGATTTATTTTAGGCCATTTCTGCTCCCCTTGGGAGCAGATCAGCCTATTTCTATTAGGCCGATCTGCCCTCAAGGGGGGAAGAAACCACTAGACACCAGGGAGTTTTGTTTTTTATTTATGTTTATACATAAGGGGAGTGGCCCCTTGGGCAAGGGCCGCTCCCCATGGGAGTCAAAATATTTTTATGCCTTTTCTGCCCCCTCGAGGGGGGGCAGAAACCCCTAGACACCAGGGATATATATTTTTTTATGTTTACTTTTTTTTTATATATGGGGAGCGACCCCTTAGGCAAGGGTGGCTCCCCTGGGGGGCAAATTGTCTTCAGTCCATTTCTACCCCCCTTGGGGGCAGATCGGCCTATTTTTGTTAGACCAATCTGCCCCCCAGGGGGGCAGAAACCACTAGACACCAGGGATTTTTATTTGTTTGCATCAATTTCACACAAGGGGCGGCCCCTTAGGCAAGGGTTGTTCCCCTGGGGACAAATTTATTTTAGGCCATTTCTGCCCCCTTGGGGGCAGATCAGCCTATTTCTATTAGGCCGATCTACCCCCGGGGGGCAGAAACCACTTAGGCACCAGGGATTGGTGTGTATGTATGTGTGTGTTTTGTTTGGTGGGGCAAGGGTCACTCCCCATGGGGGGGCACATTACTGTTGGCCATATCTGCCCCCACCGGGGGCAGATTGGCCTATTTTTGGAAGGCCCATCTGGGGGGCAGAAAGCCCACCAGAGACCAGGGAAGATTTTATTTCAAAATAAAAGGGTGGGGTATGGCCATACCCCCATCCCAAATAAATGGGGCCAAAGTTGTTCTGCCCACCGGTGGGCAGATGGGGCAATTACCCTGGATCCACTCCCCGGGGGGCAGAAAGCATACCAGATGCCAGGGAATAAAGAAATATATATAAAATAGTGGGGTGGTGGCTACCAACCAGTATGGGCCTGGTTATGCCCCCACCCCAACTGAATGGGGTAACAGTCTTTCAGCTCTCCCTCCACACACTAAAACATCTTATCCCGCAGTAAGCAAGAGGACATTTGATTATCTGGGGTTTTGGTTTTACATTTGGGCAATGAGAGATTGGCTAACTCTCAAAATTGTTAGACTTGGAATGGTGAGGACTGCACTTTTTGGACTTTGGGACGCTGCCATGTAGAATAATCCACAAGACCTAGACACATATGAAAACTAAACATCTGGGTCATTCCTGGATGGAATGCTTCACATGCACCCAGCACCATGTCCTTAACCACAATGCTCTGCAAACCTCCAACTTTGCTGGAATCACACATTTTTCCCACATTTTTGTGGAATCCACAAAATTCCTACCACCCAGCATTGTCTCATCTATACCGGTAAAAATTCTGCTGCACTTGTCAGCCTAAAAATGTTTTTTTACAAACTGCCCTTTTGGACCCACTTTGGTTCCCCCCTCAATTTCAACATTTTTTTGGCTCTTTCCTGTCACAGGCACTTGCCCACCTGCACAAGTGAGGTATCCTTTTTACCGGGAGACTGAGGGGAATGTTGGGTGGTAGGAAATTGGTCCTGGTGCAGTGAACCCACACAGAAATGTAGGAAAAATTTGATTTTTTTAGCTGAATTTGAGTTTTGCTGAGGATTCTGGGTAAGAAAACATTGGGGAATCCACGCAAGTCACACCTCCCTGGACTCCCTCGGGTGTTTTAGTTTTCAGAAATGTCTGGGTTTGGTAGGTTTCCCTAGATGGCTACTGATCCAAGGACCAAAAACGCAGGTGACCCGCCCCGCAAAAACAGATAGATTTGTATTTGATAATTTTGATGTGTCCAGATAGTGTTTCCTTTCACAGGTCCTAGGCCTACCCACACAAGTGAGGTACCATTTTTATCGGGAGACTTGAGGGAATCCTCGGTGGAAGGAAATTTGTGGCTCCTTTCAGATTCTAGAACTTTGAGACACCAAAATGTGAGGAAAAAGTGTTTTTTAGCCACATTTTGAGGTTTGCAAAGGATTCTGGGTAACAGAACCTAGTCAGAGCCCCACAAGTCACCCCATCTTGGATTCCGCTAGGTGTCTAGTTTTCAGAAATGTTCAGGTTTGGTAGGTTTCCTTAGGTGTCGGCTAAGCTAGAGGCCAAAATCCACAGCTAGGCACTTTCCAAAAAATAGCTCTGTTTTCTTTGGGAAAATGTGATGGGTCCATGTTGTGTTTTGGGGCATTTCGTGTCGCAGGCGCTAGGCCTACCCACACAAGTGAGGTACCATTTTTATCGGGAGACTTGGGGGAATGCTGGGTGGAAGGAAATGTGTGGCTCCTCTCAGATTCCAGAATTTTCTGTCACCAAAATGTGAAGAAATGAAGAAAAAGTGTTGTTTGGGCCATCTTTTGAGGTTTGCAAAGGATTCTGGGTAACAGAACCTGGTGAGAGCCCCACAAGTCAGCCCATCTTGGATTCCCCTATGTGTCTAAAGTTCAAATATGCACAGGTTTGGTAGGTTTCCTCAGGTGCTGGCTGAGCTAGAGACCAAAACCCACAGCTAGGCACTTTCCAAAAAACAGCTCTGTTTTCTTTGGGAAAATATGATGTGTCCATGTGGTGTTTTGGGGCATTTCCTGTCATGGGCACTAGGCCTACCTTCACAAATGAGGTGCCATTTTTATCGGGAGACCTTGGGGAACGCTGGGTGGAAGGAAATTTGTGGCTCCTCTCAGATCACCAAAATGTGAGGAAAAAGTGTTTGTTTTTTTGCCAACTTTTGAGGTTTGCACAGGATTCTGGGTAACAGAACCTGGTGAGAGCCCCACAAGTCACCCCATCTTACATTCACCTAGGTGTCTAGTTTTAAAAAATGTGCAGGTTTGGTGGGTTTGCCTAGGTGCCGGCTGAGCTAGAGGCCAAAATCTACAGGTAGGCACTTTGCATAAATGTGATGTGTCCATGTTGTGTTTCCTGTTGCCAGCATTAGGACTACCCACGAACGTGAGGTACCATTTTTATCGGGAGACTTGGGGGAACACAGAATAGCAAAACAAATGTTATTGCCCCTTGTCTTTCTCTACATTTTTCCCTTCCAAATGTAAGACATTGTGTAAAAAAGAAGTCTGTTTGAGAAATGCCCTGTAATTCACATGCTAGTATGGGCACACCGGAATTCAGAGATGTGCAAATAACCACTGCTCCTCAACACCTTATCTTGTGCCCATTTTGGAAAAACAAAAGTTTTCTTGATACCTATTTTTCACTCTTTATATTTCAGTAAATGAATTGCTGTTTAACCGGTATAGAATGAAAACCCATTGCAAGGTGCAGCTCATTTATTAGCTCTGGGTACCTAAGGTTCTTGATGAACCTACAAGCCCTATATACCCCTGCAACCAGAAGAGTCCAGCAGACATAACCGTATATTGCTTTAAAGAATCTGACATTGCAGGAAAAAGTTACAGAGTAAAATGTGGAGAGAAATGGTTGTTTTTTTCACCTCAATTTCAATATGTTTTTAATTCAGCTGTTATTTTCTGTAGGAAAACCTTGTAGGATCTACCCAAATGGGCCGGTTAGATAGACGTTGGAGTAATCTCAGTTTCCACCTAATTGCAGCCTGCTTAACATGCAACAAAAACAATCCCCTAAACCCATGAGAACCAGGGAAATCCGTATTTTATCTGCAACAGCAGGTGTCATTGGTATAATTCCAACAAACCATAAATGATAAGAGGTTAGATAACCTCATGCAATGAATGCTTATATAAGAGGCAACCACCATATAAATATAGTTATTATAACAGTTGAGTTTATGTAAGCCACGAGTTTATACATGACACAAAATAGCAAGTATTTACAGAAAACCAAAACCAAATTACCAAAAAAGTACAACATGGGTCTCTTATATAAGCATTAATTGCATGAGGTTAATTGACCTCTTATAATTTATGGTTTCTTGGAATGATACCAATGAGAACTGGTTGCATTCTTGGCTAACCAAAGCAACTGGGGGATTGATGTCTGCAGCTCTCAATAATGCGCAACTCGCTCCTACAACAAGAAATGAGTCACCAAATCGACGACTATTTTGAAATTAACAAGGGCGGAGAGGTATAGATTATTGGAGTTTGGAATACCTTCAAGGAGTTGGTAGACAGAACACTGAATCCTTCTTGCTAAACCAAAGCCAAGCTCATTGCAGCAAGACGACAACTCAGTATGCATTACACCCCCTTCTCGACATTACAAAACGCTTACACATTCCTGGGCTTAAGGGGGGAACTCAACTTGCCAAAAAACTCAGAAGCAAAATAGATAAATAATACCTAAAATAAATGTCTAATAGCAGTGGCAAAAAACGTACTAATGACTCAGATAAATCTGATGATCACTTTTACCCTGCCCTCTACACTGGTGAACCAGTCTCCACATTAGGACAGGAGAGCTTCTTGCAAAATACCAGACTCCCCCAAATCACAAAAATACAGAGGAAAACTTTGAAGCAACCAATCCAATTAGAGGATGGTAAACAGGCTATAAAATCTTTGAAAGATAGAAAGGGTACAGGATCAGATGGGCTGTTTGTCTATTATTTATAAGACATTTGCATCTAAACTGTCCTCTAAATTGGTTTCTCTGGTGTTGGCTCTCTCACATCTACCATGAAGGAAGCCATCATTGTAGGTCTCTGGAAGGCTGGCAAAGACCCCAAGGTTTGTGCGTCCTATCACCCAATTGCATTGCTTAACAAAGATTCAAAATGATATACCAAAACGTTAGCCACTCACCCAATGAAATGCTCCCATCCCTTCTCCACTAAAACCAAAGTGAATTTGTCAGGGGACCCCAGATTCATGATAATATCCGTACTGCTAGTCACCTGGTTGAAATGGCTTACTCAAAAGGAAATTGCGGCGAAGTAGATTGGACATTTCTGCACCTTACACTACAAATAATGGGAATAGGCCCTGTTTTCAATTCAATGATTTCCTCCAATTATGCAGGACTGACAGTGAAAGTTACCCTGAATGGACAGATTTTTGCACCCTTCACTTTCTGAAAGGGTACTAGTCAGAGATGCCCCCTCTGTCCACTCCTCTTTCCCCTTTTTGTTGAACACTTGGCCTGCTTGGTTTATGAGACCGAGTCAGTGGCTGGAGTACCGTTCTGGGCATAAAAATATAAAATGTTACTTTATGCGAATGATGTGCTCTTGTAACTGGACTCCCCTGGCACATCCCTGCCAATCATATTAGCCCTCTTGCATTCTTTTGAGGTGGTATCTGGGTATAAAATAAACTAAGAAATATCTGAGGCATTGTATTTAACCCTGACTGATGCTCAGAGCTTTACTCCCCCTTAAGTGGGCCAAAAAGTCCATTAAAGACCATGGAGTCAGAATTTCGAAGTTCCCCCGGTGAATTGTTTCCCATTAATTTCCTCCCAGTGATGGTAAGTACAAAGAAGGACCTGGAATCATGCGGTAAACTCATCCTGGACAAGCAGGAATAGTGACATAAAAATGTCCACTCTACTGCATTTACTATATATGGTCCAAGTTCTCCTGATCTGGTTAGATAGGGTGCACTTAAAACAAATCCAACAGCAATTGCTATGCTTTATCTGAAGGAATAGAGCACCTAGGATTCCTCAAAGGCTACTGATCCAACCCAGTGGCCTAGTGGGTGGAATAACATCATTCAGTATACCTCACGACTATGCTGCCACCCACCTGTGAATCGAAACAGAATGGTCTACGTTCAAATTTGAGAAGCATTGGTGCCAGATGCACCAAGCCGTAAACTGCTGACCTCTCTGGGATCTAGTCTAGGTGGTTAAACAACATAGGCTCATCAATGTCTACCTCAGCACCCCATGAGCATCACCTTCAAAACCTGGGATAACTGTGTCACGTCCCAAGGGATGGTAACACCCCCTTCGCCATGTACACAATCATTGCATTCTCCCCACTCTGGAGGGCCAGACCTTTTGACACTAGAGGGAGGGGGTGCCACATGATCCCAGTCATGTTTGACAACATGACCCCCAAGATTTTTTTCCAATGCAAGACAGAGACAGAACACATACACTACGTCCAGATTAGACACTGGATCATCAACCGAGGCAGGGAGGGTTCGTTCTGCAGCCACTAGGAATAACCCCCCATTCAAGGCACTATTTTCCAAACTTGTGGGCACTAGTGGCATGATTTAAGGGCCTTGCATCCATTGAATCTATTTTAGTCCAAGTATGGTTTGTAATGAGCACTTGTCGACAGAGTTATGTTGTTCACCTCAGCGCTTATTTCTGCTGCTGTCTCTGGGTTGAACTCCTGACTACGTGTCTGTCTCTGAGTGCATGACCAAGACTCTCTGGGGTTATTTTCCTCTTTTGAAAGAGTACAATTGTGACTGCCACCTATGAAGCTGATAAAAAGAGTTCATTGTAAAGATATCAGTGCCAGGGCCTAAGCTATTGCTTAGGACGCCACTGCAGCTTGCAGAACCCACTGCCCCTGCTAGTGCTACTAAAGACCAATACAGTGGCCTAGATACGCTACTATTTTTATGTTTTGTTGTATAATAATTTGCTAAATTAATGTATTCTGCTGAAAAAACGGAAGACAGCTCTAATGGACTGTCTTAAAAAAGTGACAGTGTTATGAATTAAATGCCAGTACTGAACATCGGCAAACATTGGCAAAAATTAAGCACTGCTATAAAGAGCCCTAGTCCTAAAATTATAAATGCTGGTGGAGGTCACTGGCCACCACCTGCACAAATTAAGCACTTCCTCCTATCCCTTAAGTCCTTTCATTCCTTTATTGACCAATGACAACACTCCACAGCCCCTGGTCTCTGGATATGTGTTTACTCACCAGTGTTACTTACCAGTGTTGGTGGGAGGGTTATTATGCTATGTTATAGACTATGAAGAATTTTCACTCCACCGTCTTCACATCCTATATCACAATTTAAATGCTTTTCAAGGTCAGACCGCATAATGTGTATGCAGACACGACCAGAAGACTGCAACAAATCACACATGAACAGAACCTCAGGACCTTTGTTGTTCTAGAAAACATTTGAAAGGGGAAAGTTGTGAATGACGATTGATATCGAGGCTGCCAAAAGATTTGTTGTTCTGATAGGTGAATAATGTTATAGCCATGTGGGTGGGGCATAAGATGAAGGGTCCATCTTCGATATGATAGAAAATGATTTGGCGCATATCTGATGTGTGAGGGAAAGAGGCAAGGGTTGCCAAGCAGGAATGTTCTGTTCTGCTGGAGTGACCGTGGCATTGTTGGATTTTCAGTGCTCAGTGAAATGTCTTTAGTTGGGACGCAGTGACTCTTTCCTACATCCTGTTCCAACGCTAACAGTACAAACAAGTAGTAGTACAATTAGAAAGATCCATAACTTCCTTGGCACTTTGCAGGAACCAGAGGTTGCAACACCCTTGGACGTGGCACTTTGCAGGAAGCAGAGGTTGCAACACCCTAGGATGTTCATAGAAGGGATTTATGTCCCAATTTACACTCTATGTGACTGACACTGTGTGCCAGGAGTAAGGTGGTCTTGCAGGATGCCCCGGAGAGTATGGTTACAGGCAATATGTATGCCCAGTATGGCAAGGTGTTTGCCATGCTCTTGCCTCACCTGCGTCAGAAAGGCATACATTCTTGTCAAATTCCTTTTTTTATAATTTTTCACGAAGGACCGTAAGGCTGTGTACCTAGGTTACAAAATGCTAAGTGTGCAGAGTGTGGACAAATGACATAAATTAATGAGAGCTCACAGTTCAAGAAGGAGAGTTTGTTTAAACCCGTGAGAATTTCTTCCTTTATATATAGTTGGTTACTGTGCTCCCGACATTTGTGAGCACTGTAACTAACAAATGTTACTGTTAACTAATTCATGATGCTAAAATGACAGACATTCATTCAGGAAGAGGAGGGAATGAATGTTCTTGCCGGGATTCCTCACCTCCAGGCTACCATATTTTGTCAATGGTGAGCATTAATTAGCTGGTTAAAATGGAAAAGTAAGCGTTTAAGGATATGCAGCATGCCTCTGTACTGCTTTCTATAAAATACGGATCTGACTGACCTGGGCATGCTAACTTTCCTGTAGATACTTTGTGAGGATGATCTTAGTCAACAACTTAAAATGGATGCGCAGGAAATCTTCTTCTTTGAAAAAATCAACAAACCAGCAACAACATTCAATGGAAAGGCAAAACCACTTTAGGACCAATCCATGAAACCGATCATGAGAAGATAAATTACTTCATCCCACCTTCTTCCTCACATCAATTTGCGGTAGAAGCCTTGGCGAGTGTGTATTTTTCACTGTTCTAAAGTCCACAATCGGTGTTATGTGTCCCAAGATTTGCACGAGATTTTATCAGGCAAAAAGTGTGCTTTTAAAAGTCTGTCTGGTGTACAATTTGCACACGACTCATAATGCGGACTTAGATAAACACTGACATTTACAGCTGGCTAGAAATGAATGCCCGAGTTACAATAGGGACCTTATTCTCTTATGTAAAGTCATCTTTGATTAGTCCTTCTGACCTCTTAGTGCACTGACACAAGACTGAACCTTAGGACCCGCAGCAGTGCCAAGCTACCCCAATGCCTTCCTCTGGTGCTACTTTAAGAAGCTGAGTACCTTGACGGTGTTTTTATTTTAGACTTCCAAAAGAAAGATGTTGGTGTTCTATAGTAAACAAGCATTGGTTTCGCAAACGCAAGATCTATTGGTTTTGTCAATGTGTTTCAGACATGTTGTACAGTAGACTGAGCTGCTGTCCAATATGGCTTCAAGTAAAATGGTGAGAGGATGTGGCACTACAGTCAGAGTCTCGGCATCTGCTTATCATATTGTGATTTGGGGCAAATCACTTAATCTCCCCAACAAAACAAAAGAAACTCAAAATGAGTGTACCTGTGGAATGGAAGTGGTGCTTGAATACCTTTGAGTCAAGGTTGTGCAACATACAAGTGCCCAAATAATTAATTAAATAAAAAGCCCTGAATTGAGGTAAAAGGGTCATGAGGAAGGAGGGTAGTGGACACATGGGAGCAGGGTGGTGGACATGAGGGAGGTCATAAGAGGTGGCTGAAGCAGGAGGGTTCAGAACAACGGTGGCAGGCAGGGGTGGGGTGGTGGGTTAACATGCCATGAAGAAGAGAAGAGGGCTGCAGATGCACTTTTATAGAGTGCTCACTAAGGGTTCCTCATTTAGAGCACTTCAATCCCTTTGGGTTGGTTATGGTACATAAATGTGCCTAAAAATAAATACATATAAATAAAGGCCCTGATAAAAAGTTAAAAGGCAATGTGGTGAAGGAAGACAACAGAGTACAAACACATACGCTAATATGTAGTGGCCAGCCACTGGCCTTCATTCAGAAACTGTACTTGATCCAAGCTCCAGGGAACAGCTGAGGAAAGAGGAAGTGAAACCTAACAATGTGACCATGATGCTGCTGACCAGTGAGAAGCAAAACAAGCATTTGCCATGCAATTGGTCTTGCATATTTCGAACAATTGTAATTTTTTGAGAAGAGCTCCCACGAGCAAAAACAAAAGAAAACATGAGTGGAAAATGAGAAAAGACGACTTAACAAAATGAAAGAAAGTTCATTTAAAAAAACTAAAACTTTGCAATTTTGTATGTCCTGCTGGGCACGTTTTTGCCAATCACAAGCATTCTGTTTGCGGGGCACTGAATGTTAAAAAGAACAAAATAGTACCTTGATCAAGTAAGGAGCAGCGGACGGGAACTAATTAAGTTGAAATTAATTAGTGCTTGATCCCTGCTCCACACAGAGGAACGGATATGATGCCAGGTGTGCTTTGGTCAATTACGAGGCTGTATAGCAGAGTGCCACCCAAACCAACAAATGGTGAGCCACAGGCGGGCTCAAAGCCCTTTACTGAGCAAGTGTGACGTACGTGCTAGTGCATGCACTTGCAGGCTCGACACTAAAAATGAGAGGGACCGCAAAGCCTACTAGAGGCAACTGATGGATGGGCTGTAAGTCCCTTTTTAATTACAAGTGATTTCTCAAGCACAGCACAATCACTGTGCTGGCAAAACTTAAACAAAATGTTTCAATTATTTTCAAGGAACATATTTTATAGTTGCAGCTTCGAGTTACATGTGGCAGCTCACCCTGTCTGCACAGCAGTAGACAGTATAAGTGAGAGGTTCCTACTATAAGACTGAAGCTTACAGAAGCAACCTTGAACCTAATGATTCCTTTAAATGTGCTAGCGCAGGTGCTTTAATAAAAAATTATTAACAATTGTTCATGTATTCCGAATAAATGATCTGTGTAGCAAATGTAATAGCGTAGAAAAATAATGTACGCATTTGAAAATGTGATTACGATGAGTGGCCGTCAATGTTCACAAAGTGTACTTACTAGTTAAATAATATTGTGAAATGTTGAATATATGTTTGACTAATGTATTAGTATGTCATATTGAGGGTTATGCATTATGCTCTAGCTTTATTAACTGTAGGCCTTAACTTAGCAAATGTCTTGGCCTAGTTTGCCAGGCTTATGTCAAAGATGTATTTCTTGACGTTTAATAAATGGCTGGCCAAGAGAGTTAAACTGTGATTTTCCATTTTGCATTATGTGCTCGTAGATGAGAGACCTTTCTCATGAGAAACGACTGCTAGAAGATGCTGTTCTTTTCAATGTAACATTTTGGATGTAATGCATGTGAGACTGATTTTCTCCGGAGGAGAACAATGGAAATACTGACTGGAGTGGAAGCTGCAACAATATTGTTACCTGTCAAGCCAGATAATGAGGACATTGCAGGGCAAAGCAATCAACGACATGTGAACGGAGTAATAGTAGAATTCATAGATTTTGAGTTTTAGTTTTATTGGACAAAGTATGAACATGCGATTAAATGACCAATAGGGATTTGGGAAGTAGTTTTAGGAGTTTAATTTAATGACACCGCACAGGGGAAAGATTCACCATTTTCTCTATTCTTCTGGAGGGTTTACCTCCATTCTTTCGAGTTGCCTAAAGACTTTTTGCATGCGTTTTTTGAACTTTGATGCTGAATCCTGATGCCTTGCTAATCGACTGATGTCCTGAGGACGAAGACTGACTCTGCTTGCTTATCCACATTGAGGATAGGTATAATAAAGTAGACTGTAGATTATTATGCATATTTGCTTTTTCTTTTTAGGTACCATCCGCATTGTTTTGATAGAGCCATAGTTAGATGTTTTTCCAAATTTGTGTTACTAAATTGTTTTGCATGAAGCCCAACATGCTGATGCTAATGTGGTGTTAGTTAAGGATCATCACTAATGAAATTGTGCTAACAGAGAATTAATGCTTGATGAATTTCTCTGCTAAACTTAATCCATGTGATTACTTTGACGCAGTTGACTTTGTTAATAATTTGCACCGTAACTTTAGAATGTGTTGTAGTTCAAGCTTTGATTAGATTACATGGGTTTCATATAAATGTATTAGGAAAGTCCAGATTCTTGTTTTTTGCTTTTGGAATAATGAATATTTAGATCACGCCTAGAAACTTTATGGATGGACTACCTACTTATTAGGAAAACTTGCAAAAACTTGTTGGAAAACCTGAAAAGGTCTCATGTTGAAGAGGCAAGCTCGTTGAGCACTGTCAAATGTGAATTTCCTTCTAGGCTGCATTTTCTGTGTTTACCATTAGTTCTCTACTACAAATAGATTGCTTTCCCCTAGAACATTTTAGAGCGCAATTTTTAGATTCCTGAATATTTTGTAGTAAACATGTGCAAATTCACCAGAAACTCTAGCTATATCTATTTGCAGAACTGAAATTAAGAAAGACACCAAGTGCAGTCCCATTGTAGAATTAATTCTGATTAGTGCTTCCAGTGGCATAGGGCAAAATGATGGGCCCCCTTGCAAAATGTGATGAGTGCCGCCCCTCCACCACCGAATCATATGTCATAGATATTCAGTGGCATTGGGCTAAATAGGGTCTCCTGAAGAGCTGGGCCCCCTGCGCCGCTGCAGGGACCTCCATTACGCCACTGAGTGCAACGGGTTATTTTTTTGCTTTTGCACTATATTCACTCTAGGGCACTTCTGATTCAAGAGGAGTGAAGAGTAGTTTATCTTTGCTACGCTACAGAAACATAGAAGCTAGCCTGGTTCACATGGCAGAATTAGATTTAGTGCGTGCTGAAACTGAGGGAGATCTAAGTAACTATTATTTCTCATGTCAACCAATACAAATGTGATGCAAACAGGTGTTGCAGATTGCCACACATCATCAACTGTGCAATTCAAGGGAGAAGTCGTCTGGGTTATTAAAATGTTTTTGGTGAGTTTTGTCTGAGCCCTAAAAAGAAGCAATGTCACTATCAACATTTTCTGCATTCCTGGTAAAATGGCTGGTTACCTCGCAATTTAGCCTGAATCCTTCTGATTTGTGGAAGAAGAAATGTAAATTTCACTGTAGTGGCGTGACACAAAATTATGGACTTTCCCTGCAGAATGAGGAGGGGGCGGTAGAATCTCCAACAACCTACAGCTATTTGTTGGTCTTGGGCTGAATGGGATCCTTTGAATGGTTGACGGCCACCTGGAGAGTTGGGGAGCCCCTAGTGGCAAAGGGGCTGCAGGTCCTGCGGTACACCGCTGGTTCAATACTCTTGGATTACAAAACATTTTGACTAGCTCTTATTGCATAGTGGCAACTTAAGGCAGTGCAATATATAACTTTTTGACAAGACAAGAACATTTGTGCATATTTGGTATGTGGCATTCTGTTGTGGTGATGGTGTGTTCTATTTTTTGTACTGCTTCAATTCTATGCTGCATTCTTAAAATGTAATATTGTAGTTTATTGTAAATGTTGTGATGCATTCTATTTTGTTTGAATTGTTGTGTTGTGCCCTGTTATGTTTAAGTGAAGTGTTATATTGCTTTTTGTATGCTATCTTGCTATGTTCTGCTGTTTATTTTAAATATGTCAACAGATGCTGGTGCATTTAAAGCCAAATGCCCCACCTTGAAAGTTACAAGCACTGGCTAAAATAGCATAATGTCCACTTCATAATATTTTGCCTATAGACTCTCCATTATGGTAGGCAGTTTGTTTCAGTGAGTTAAACAATCACTGCTAAAATGTAACTTGATGTGTAAAATACAATATTTAATCCAGGATGCCAGTAGGTTAAGTGCCAGTAATCTTTTTGTTTTTTCTGCATCATCACCCTATATTCTGTATCTTTTTCTGGACATTGTGCTGGATGTAGACCTCTGTGCACTGTTACTGCTGCTAAACAGGAGTAAAGTGCCTGTGCTTGGTTTTTAAACATGTTTAAATTGGTGTATTCCAAACTGACCAATTAACCTGTCTATAGGCCCCTAGTATATGGTATAGAAAGTGTACTTTTTTTTCTGCAAGTTAAATGCCACCTGTGGACTGCAGCACCTATTGTGCCATCCAGAGTGAGGGGAGTAAAAACATGGCTTCAGGCCTACACTGTGCAGCCTGACAGCAGCTGTTTGAAACCCTGCTGCAAACATCTGTCGAAATCACCCTATAGGCAGGTTGAAAAACCTTAAATTCAATTTTAAATGTCACCCCAAAGTGCACCTTGCTACCTACAAGGTATGCTGCATATTATTTTAGAGTAGAACATATGTGATATTAGAGATTGATTGTGCCACAAGGGACTAGGCCCAAAATAACATTGCCACAGCTCAGGCTGTAACTAGTACATACAAAAGTCAACTAAAAATAATATATATTTTAATCTATACCTTTGACATGTATCAACTACAAACTACATTCAAATATTTTTTTATTTATAATAAATCCAATATAATGATGAACTTGAATATTTAATAAATATATCAGAAATGTAACCTTTAGAAAGTTATCCCTACTCTGCCTAAAACTCCTGAAGGATAATTTGCATTAGATCCCCATCATCTGCCCAGTCTGTAGTTTGCCTGAATGAGGTGTGACAACTGCTCCCAGAACAGAGACAAAAACCTGGATGTGGGGACATATTTTCTTCACCTTGAAACAAGATCAGATAGGGGGACCTAGGGACTCCCTTAACTTGCCCCGTTACTAGCAATTTATAGTTAGCCCAACCTTGGTCTTTGTAGTCAGGCTGCTACCAAACCTAATGGGAGGAAAGAAATACCCAGACCAATTTTAAGGTACCACAGAGAAGGTGACTGGGCTTTATCCTGGCAATACCTCCAGTAAGCACACAGGCTAGGTACAAGGGAGAAATGTTTTCTTTGTCTTGAATTTTGAAAGTGAGGGGCATTGTGTGATTTTCTGCAGTGCAGTAAATAGGAACTACTGAAAAAGTGGGTAGCATTGCCCCATGGGAATTTTCACTCTATTTGTTAGGGATTTACCAGGAGCCACCTGCACCCACTAGCTGATGCCAGACGTTAAAGTTGCATTGCACTTACATTGCCTGCAGAAGATCAGAGAGGACTGGACCTGAAAGGAGCCCGTCTTATGCCAAGGACAAACAAGTAGATGCTAAGAGTCAGTTGGTTGACTACTGTGTGGCTACAGGGACAGAACAAGCTGCAAAAGGCCTTTTCCCTGAAGGGCCAAGCTGACCTGTGATAATTGGACATTGACTGGACCTTGCTGTTGGCTTCTGCTTGACACCCTGAGAGTTTCTGAGGGACCCACAGGAAAGAGTGCCTGTACAGGGAGCCAATGGAGTTCCCTGAGGTAGAAGGGGATGTGGGTTAGTCTAGGGAGTTCCAGGGTGAGTCTGGCTGCAGAATTCTGTATGGTCTGAAGAGGATGTGAGCTGCGATTCCTGCGCTGGAGCACATTGGCTGGAGATGTTGCCTGGGTGATGCCGTGTCTGGAGCTTTGGGGTAGCCATTTCAATATCTTTAGAAGCATGTGGATAATGAAGATCCAGGAGAAGAAGATGGAGTAGACCTCAGTCGACGTGGTTAGCTTGTTATCCAGAATGATGCTAAAAATATCATCAACAGTAACATAGGGGGTTATTACAACTTTGGAGGAGGTGTTAATCTGTCCCAAAAGTGACGGTAAAGTGACGGATATACCACCAGCCGTATTACGAGTCCATTTTATCCTATGGAACTCGTAATACGGCTGGTGGTATATCCGTCACATTTGGGACAGAGTAACACCTCCTCCAAAGTTGTAATAACCCCCATAGTGCCATTTCCAATTAATTACAAGTGAAAACCTCTCACAGCCTTACATCAGAAATAAAACCAGATTGCTGCTATGTGAAAAATTACTGTTGGTGGTAATTGCATTGCCACAGCGATTTCCATTAAATGAAATATGACTATCCAAAAATTGATGTACTTACTATGAGAAATAAGATCAACTCTAAATATGGATTAAATGTCAAAAGCAGAAGCAGCTTTCACTGCCTGAACTGATCACCTGGGTAAAGGTCTCTAGTGAGTGCTAAGAAAATCAGTATGATAGATGGTGAAAAGAACAAAATAATGCGACCAACCAATTGCATTTTTGCTGCAGCAATAATACAGCTGATAATACCACATAATGAAGTTGCAATGTCGGTGACTGCACTCCTTGTAGAGTAAAACAAGTTATTAGGCTTTTTAATGTTGCCTGTCTTTTATAAAGTGCTTCACTACCAATAGATACCCATTGCTGATGGATACAAACACAAAATATGACATACCTATGAGGACTGGTCATTAACTGTGATGGAGTGTGTATTTACTGTTCTAACTTCACACATGCATTGGGATAGGTTACAAAGCAAAACAAAGCAAATATGCCTGCTTTAGTTTTGGGATGCACTCACTCGAATGTACCTATCCATCATCTTCACTGCTCCACAAAACGCAATGGCCCTCACAGAGTTGATGATTGTCTAGCTTTGTCATGGTTTACCAGCACTGTGAGGACTGCACACAGAAGGGCATAGGTAGAAAACCTAGTTTCACTAGACCACAGGACATCTTGGGCTAGTGTTAGCACGAAGTGCCCAGCAAAGATTGGGGTTGTGCTTGCTAGGGCAGTTTGTTCCTGCAGTGTATATGTTATATCCTAGAGTTGCAGATACCCCAGCATAGAAACACAAAATGGTGATTCACCTGCTGTTCTGTTTTTATATGCAGTTGCTCCACTAAACCTTGTGGGCTGACAGACCTCACCTACCCTTGTTGGGGCTTTCATTGTCTTCATCTTGAGGAAGGGGCACTGGAAGTCACTACAATAGAACCACTGTAATTCCACATGTAGTGCCAAGGGCCCCTCATTGCTCAACTGGGGGAAGGATCTATGAGTTTTGGGGGTCTTTGGATCAGAACCAGGCTGTAACTCTCTTCCAAGAAGTGTTTGACTATATATACATCTGGCCACAGAACTTATAACTGTATCTTAAGAAGTCTTCAATTACATTTGGTCAAAATATTATATGACTGGTTCTGTCTACAAACAATCTTCATTATAAATGCATCTATACCACCTATAGACTCTCAACCTATTTAAAAACAGTTTATTGAGGACTTGTGTATGCCTCTGTATGCTTAATAAGTTACTAATACCACCACCTCTGATTCTAATCAGAATCTGGGCCATCTTATCATCTTTGCTATGGTATCCTGTATGAATCTCCACATTAGAGGAGAATCCTCTATTGCGGTGTGTGGACATCCAGGCAATGTTTGGTTTGGTGGATCACTATAGTGCATGGAATGGGCTTTAATCATTTGGTATCTCTGAAAATATGATTAATTAGTCAAGGTTGCTGGGTGTCCACCACATGTAATAAAGTTGCTATCTTCTTAAGTCCAATCAAAGGTGTCAGTAATTAATTCCAGTAATTGAAACTTGAGCTCAACCACGGGTAGCTGTGGCACAGAGTAGACAGGCTTCATGTACAGAAAATGTGTAAAGCGTTTTCTGTAGGTTAATGTAAAGCATTTAGAAGTACCAAACAGTTACAATTTTGAAATCGCAACAAATTAAAAATATCACTCCAGTTTATAAAATGTAGAGTAACATATAATGAACAAAATGACAAAAAGCAAATAAGGGGAACCAAATATATGACTTTAAAACATTTGAGTAAAAAAAACTTCTAAAAGTGCCAATTGCAGTCAGTGGCCTTGGAAGATGGGAACCAAGTGGTGATTTGACGCCTAATGTTATGTACTGCAGGAGAGAGACACAATGCAGATTGGCCAAGCTAGGGTCTGGAAGTAGAGAAGTTTTGAAATGTTTCTAGGTCCCCCTCTGAAAAGGAACAACCAGTTGGCTAGTTTTGAGGTCAGCTTCCATGAAGCTCTGAAGTTTTGAAAAAGTTCCAAAACTTCTTTTGATGCCAGCACAATCATAGTAGTAGATTTCCAAGGCCCTCAGGGGGAGTACCTACAGACTCTCAGGGTGTCAGGCAGAGGGCAACAGCAAATCCCAGTCCTGGTCCAGTTGCCATTGGTCAGGTGGGAGTCTTCACAAGAATGTTCTCTTCAGCTTTTTTATGTTTCTGGAGCCACGCATGGGATCAAATTACGATCCATGGAGATCTTTCTGTCCTAGGATTTCAATTAGAAGGGGGTCCAACCTCCTGAGGTCCTCCTAACAGGTCACAGAAGCCAAGTACAGCAGGTCCAGTCCACCTGGTATCTTTCACATGTCCAGCAGTGTACTGATAAAGGTGCCTTGGGGCGCTACATTTATGCATGACACCAGCTAGTCAGCTAGTGGGCAAGTGGGACTCCTGAGTACTCCCTAATGATTGGGGTAAACGTTCCTGGGGGAGGGGTACCGTACCCATTTTGAAGTAGTTCCCATTTGCTTGGAAACAGGCCCAAAATACCATTTAATGGGGAATTTTCAAGAACGTCCTTGTCTACACAAAACATGGACTTGGAGGGCTGAGGGTGCATGTTGGAGTGTCACATATAAAACCACCAGTGTCCTCCCACAACTAACATTAATATCCAGAGTGAAGCAAGCACTGTGCTGACAACAAACCCAGAAGCAGGCATATAGTACGAAACAAGCAGGGTCCGTCAGCAACGAGGCACGGAAAGCACAAGAAGTATCTTGACATTTTGTTCTCTCTCTTTCCACTGCATCCCAAGTGTTAGGGTGGCTGGATAGAACCGTCAAGCTGGATTTGACTGTGTGGTGTTAGAGGATGCTCACAGCCCCCGCTCTGAATATTCTGTTGCCCTCAGATGAGTCATTCCTGCCCATTCAGGTCAACCTACTGTTGCTCCTGGTATGCCTTTCACATCTCTTCCATAATTATTCCCAGACTTGGGCACAAGCTGGCAGAAGGCCTATGCTAAATAGCCTGCTGACAGTTCAGGCCTGTAAAGAGTAACTTTCTAAAACTTATTTTCCTCAATATTTCATAAATATCTGACAACCATTGAACTGGATTTTTAATAACTATTCAAAATAGTGGTTTAATTTTTTTTTCAGCTTGCCCCACTTCTAAAATAGCAGCCTTGCCAGCCTGGCCACTGTAGAGACAAGGTAACATACATTTTCTACATGTCCCACTTTTAAATACCATGAATCTTACCTTGTCGGCTACAAAGTTTACATTGAGGTGACTTACTAATATTTAAAAGGGAGGTTTATACCTACCTGTTAAAAATGGTTATTTTAACAGGCTTACTGCAGGTTTTATACTGCAGCAGTAAGATTACTATGTTATGCCTGAAGCCTTTCCTTAGTAACATTAGTGGATGGACCAAAAAGCGCTGCAGTCCACATGTGACATTTACATTTTCCAGCTGTGGGTGTCTTTTTGTGCTACATACTATGGCCTAATAGAAACATTAAAAGCCAATTAGAGATTAACTAATTTGTACGTGTTTTAGGGATCAGCAATGCCAAGGGAACAAAACCTAAAATCAGCAATAAAATTCAGCAAAAAAATGGAAGTGACCATGCAGAAGGCCCTTTTCTCACAGTATTTATTTCCCCTTACTGATTCTGGTTAAACTGTTTACTTTGAGAAACTAGACAAGGATTTAGTTATGGGATGAATGATAGCTTTCTAGTACAAATAGTATGTCAAAAGTACGTGAAAGAAACCTTCATCCTTCCCTTCTTTTTTGTTATGCTTAACTAATGTACCCACCGCTCTCTGCGGAGCAAGATTTCCCACCAGGAGTGAATGTACAGCATATTATTATGTCAATGATGTATTAATCTTAGATCAAACCCTGACAGAATTCCATTCTTAGCTGAGTGGTGTAGAATCATAATGCAGTAGAAGCAAAACTCACCATAAACAGCTCAAAAATTCAAAATGTAATTTTTTGAAAAAGCTATAGCAGCTTTTAATAAAGACTGGCTAATAATATAGGCCCTCATTCTGACCTTGGCGGTCTTTTCGCAAGACCGCTGAGTTACCGCCGCGGTGAAGACCGCCGACCGCGGCGGTGTGCCGCTGTGCGCATTCTGACCGCTGGGAGCGTTCCGCCGGAAAACCGCCAGCAGCCACACTGGCGGTCGGCGGGAAAGTGGAGACTGGTCAACCTCCACCGCCACGCCAGCAGAACACCGCCCACAGAATTACGACCCACATTTCTGTGTGGCGGTCTTCTGTTGGCGGTCTTCTGTTGGCGGTCACGTCCCTATGGCTCCCGTCGCCTCCCGGAGGACCAACGCACAAGGTAAGTTGATCGTCCGTGAGGGGAGGGGGTGGGGGGGTGTTGTGTGATGTGGGCGTGCATGGGGGTGTGCGTGTGAGTGTGTAGAGGGGGTGTGTGAGTGCGTGTATGCGGGCGGGGGGTGCTGCTGTGTCTATGGGTAATGTGTGCTGTTCGGCAGGTGCGCATGTCGGCATGTATGTGTGCGGGTATGTGTCCCCGTTGTGTATGTGTGTGTAGGGGGTGTGTATATGTGCATGTTGGGGGTGTGTGCATGTCGGGGTACATGTATGTGCATGTCGGGGTGGGGGTGGGGAGGGGGTTCGTACCACCTCTGGGGGGTGGCAGGGGGGTGGAGGGTGTGGGGGGAGGACTCGGGTGGGTAGTGGGGGGTGGGGGAGACCCCTATCAGTGCCAGGGAAGGAATTCCCTGGCCCCGATAGTGCTTACCGCCATGGTTCGCACGGCGGTTCCCGCCCGCAAGAAACCGCGGCGGTAGGCAGGGTCATAATACCCTTGGCGGTCTTGGGACGACCGCCGGGCCGGAGTGCGCAAACTCCAGCCCCGCGGTCATGACCGCCGCGGCGGTCGGAGTGGAGAAGTAGCGGTCGGTCGCGGCGGGGACCGCCGCGGTCAGAATGCCATTTTTAATACCGCCGGTCTGTTCGCGGTCCGACCGCCGTCTCTCCGCCGACCGCCAGGGTCAGAATGAGGGCCATAATTGCCAGAGTTGGGTAATATAATGTTTGAGGTGCTATTTCTAAGGGGTCCCTAAGATGGTCAGATGTTAAGGAAGATACATTGCTATAGGCATAGTCGTGAAAAGTTGCTCCACCTAACTGACCCTTGGTGTGTTTATTTCTGCTTCCAGCTACCTGTTCACTTTCTGATCCTCTCCCTCAACCCCTTTTCTGCTTGCTTTATTTTTCGTTTATTTATATATTTTTTCTTCAAGTTCCTTGTAGCGATACTCTGTTCCAGGGTAATTCACCTGTGGCTATGTGGGTGGTACCCCACCTTTGCTTTATACTTTACTCTTTGACAATGGTAGTCAGCCATCAATAGTAAATTAACAGTAAAGTATACCAAAAATACTTCAAGATGGCCTCAAGATCCAGGGCTTCAGCAAAGTGGCAAAAAAGGCTAGGGGAAGGGGAGAAAGGGTCACTGGAAAGTATCTAAGGAACAATGAAGCTAAAAAGGAAATGTGGAGAAGCAGAAAAGGTAGCAAAGCAGGGAGTGACTAGAGGAGGGCCTGGTAGATCTTGAACACAATAGTAGGAGCAAAACAAGGGTCAGAACTTATAGTGGTGGAAAAGGGGGTCTGGGCACAAATCCGGAGGTCAAAACTAATGAGCTAACAAAGGGATTGGCTAAAGCCAGAAGATGCACCTTTCGTTATTCCTTTCTTTTCAGAAAAATGAATGTTCAGGATGCATGCATAACTCAATAGCCCTCATTCGGACAAAAGCTAAGCCACACCTGCTAAGGTATAAACTTGTGAGCTGCAGCCTCTGAGCACCACTTGGCCCCCTGAGCTATCTGATATACTGCATTCTTTTTTGCGCATGGCATGGTTGTTTTACCGCCGTGGGATGGCATTGACCTTTATCAGGTCCGTTTTCCTGAGAAAAAATGGAAATGAAGCTTGATGAATTTCACTTTGGCAGTAATACTGACCTTGTGTAATGAGATCTGAAACCTTAGCTTTTCTGTGCAGTAACCTTGAAAAAGGCAGGAAGATGTACTCTCTGCCAGTGCACTGCTCTTGTATGGAATATGGGGCCACATTTCAGGGTTTGTGGCAGGAGCTCGACATATTAGTTAATGCTACAGCTGTCAAAAACCTACACAATACACATAATAAATTACCAAACCGAAGGACACATTCTAAAATACATGAAAACAGAATACATAATTACCAATTCCCAAAAGAACACTACTCGAATGTATGTTACCATTTTCGGGGAAATAAATAATCGAGAACAATTCAACTTTGATACCCAATGAACATTATCACTTACATTAACCATAATTCATTAAGCCTCCCCTCCAGCAATCGCAATTAATTGCTGTACAGGCATTGTGCTGTGGCCATTAAAAAAAAGCTCAAAATAATTATGTAGGTCATAATAATCATTATTCTTCGAATCCATTTCCAGGATCATGACATCGCCCCTTTTCGTTCGAATATTGTTCTTCAGGTCTTTCATTATTAGGTCGTTAATTTACACACGCCTTCGAGCCAGGGATGTGCAGGGAAGATGTTTGTTGGTGCTAGGGCTCTTCTGCGTCACATCTGCACAGTCTGCATAGGGCATTCCTCGCCAAAAAGCCACATAAGGATCTACAACACCTGTGCAAAAATGGCTTTATGCACCTTCGTTCAAATTGATTTACTGTAATTGATGCACACCATCACCGACTTGCGTACACGCCCTCTGAGATTGTTGTCAGGTAATGCACACTTTGGGAAGGTTTGCATGCCTTAGAGTACAATAAAGCCTTTTGCCATAATCTCAGTTAGGACACATTTCCTAAACTGTGCAGCAGCTAATTAAAACAAGCATTTGCAATACAGTTGGTCTCTTATTTGCTCGACTTAGAGCTATTAGAGTTGTAAAGTCCTACCCGGACTTTTATTGCCACATAAAATAAAAATGAAAAGTAATACAGTTTTACATAAGGAAACCGAATTAAAGCGCCACGCCATGAGCGTGAAGGAGCACACAAAATGAAACAGAAGTTCACTGCAGTCAAACGTAGCAGCAAATGTGCAGCAAGATCGTGCTGCGTAGGAAATAAAAAGAAAAAATAGTCCAGAAACCATGCTGAAAACATGGAGCCTCGTATGTTTTCAGTAGTTGGCCAGTGCACTCGAGGAGGGCTAAACACCAGGAAAAGGCATGACGTATGCATGCTTTTCACAAATAAAATCAAGCGATTTTTAAAAGGCAAGTCCACGAACCAACAAAACTGATGGGCGTACAGTGGGCATGGTTAAAAGCCCACATAGAGATTAAAGCAGGCTAGAGCGCTGGCACGCTCTAATCTAAAACATGTAATCTGACCATCTGCTATAATCCGAATAGAGCGCACAAGCACAAACTGATGATTAGGAGGCATACAACGAAGGCGTGTGTTCTCCCAGGGCATAGATGTGTGGTGGTGCTTATGTGATTGCACTTTCTAAAGAGCAGATGCCAGGACTGGCAATAGAGAGCATAGATGACTGAGAGTCCTGCTACAAGGAGGTACTTCTGCAACGAGAATCCTTCAATGCTGCTTGTGGCACTTCGATATTGTAATTAACTGCAGGCTAATTAGTGGCAGCAGAAGAGCTGAACAAATGTATGGGATTGGCATACTCATGCCCTTGTCTAAGTGGATGAAAGTGGTGAGTACCGCAGGCACTTGGATATGTTAGAGTGGCACATCTGCCCACCTGACCAGTGCAAATATTATGCACAGATACTATAAAAAAGCTTCAAGCTGGAAGCAAAGAAAAAACAAGCCATAATCTCATACTCTCCTTAATATCGTTAATAAAAATGTATTATTGCCGCGGAGCTGAACGTAGGAACATTTCCAATAAAATAAAGGAATTCAAATAAACCCATATATTAACAATTACATCCTGCAGCATTATTATCATACCATCCATCATTGTACTAATCCAGCCTCATACAAAAGGCGCTTTATTAAACCCCCTTTAAAAGCATATTTGTCAGACCTGGCTGTCAAAGAATTTGGAAGAGCATTCTACAGGCAAGCCAAACCAACCCACAAGGTTTCACTCCCACACCCTGCACATGTATACCGATGATTCCCTCTCTGAGAATCTTCTCCTTTAGACAGTCTTGGCAGGTCTGAACCATAGGAGGAGTGGCTGTGATGAGAACTGAAGATGAGGATACCTTGTACCTAGTTGGAACCAACAGTAGAAAGGGCAGACAGTGGGAGGTGTGATAGTGGTAGGGTAAGGCACTTCCCATTTTATTTCCGGTACCCCAAATGTGATACCACTGAGAATGTAATGTGATGTTTGCTTCTTGGACACTTCCCTGGGATATAGTGTTATTTCTTTACCCATACCTTCACCAAAATGGGAAAACAGTTGGAACTTCAGGTGTCATGCAGAGTTCGTACCCTTTTTGGTATGATACCATACATGAGTGTAACAGCAATTTAAAAATGCTTTAGAGTTAAATCCATCACTCGGCTCTAGACATCTTCCACGCCACTGTAGTGGATGCATAGTTTTCACAACACGCAACAGTCAATACCAGTGACATTTAGGGTGTCATCTTAGCAGAAAGTAATGGTTGGTCATCTGGAATGCTTTCAGCTGAAATGTGGCACCTTTCTATGCTTAACTGTTGATGGACTTTACAGTCATTTGCTACTTGAGGGACATTTTCATGTAACTCCGTCCTATGGATGAATCAGTGCAGAAACTCCAGTTATTTCTCTGCGATGTCCTGAGCATGGGTTTCTTGGGCAGTGTGTGTGTGTCAGTGTCCAAATGTTCCATTGGCCGCTAGAGGAAGAGACCAACTAGTGCCAAGCACAACACATTTAAGATCTCCCAAAAGTATGTTTTTTAGAATTTCTTTTGTGTCTGCATTACCACCACTTACCTTACTTCTATAGTTTGCTTATACTCTAACCAGGACACTGAAGACATTGAGCAGATTTGTAAGTACTATTTCACCACAAACAGACTCCAGTTTGTTCTAACATTCATGCTTGCTTTTGCATGGGTGTTGATTGCGAAAGGTGAACATTTACATCAATTACCAACCAGAGATTTCAAAGAAGGCCTTGATCAAATAGAAACCCAAGTACAAAAGCTTGTCTGCATTAACTGAGTGAGTGCACCCATGGCAATACACTGACATAAACTGAATTCTCACCAAGTCAATGTCCTCTTGTGCAGCTATCCAAACTCAAAAAGCCGCCACAGACATGGACAGCTAAACGTCAAATCCCACTCATGGCCATCGAGTAAAAGCCAAGATAACATTTACGTAACACACATAGAGCCTAATTTACAGCTCCATGGATAGAGAATGATCTGTGGGCATGGCCGAGTACTTTACTGCTGCCATGCTCAGGGTACTTTTCCCACTGAATTTAGAGATGTCTATCCCAGCAGACATCTTTTGTAGTGGCTGGAAATGCTGTCACGGCTGTCACGGCAGTTCCTGTCAATAATTTGAAAGTCTGACGGTTCTGCAACATGACGATAAACATTTAATATTATATTATATCAAAGCTGGATTTTGTTTTCGAAATAAAAGAAACAATGGCCCCAAAGAATGGGGATCATTTACACTGCCCCATACGCCATATTTGCCTCGAACAGGCAGTAAAATGGCCAAACGTTTAATGGCCCTTACTCTGTCAGGTCATGGGAGGAGTATGTCAGTGGCAGACATGGAGTAGTCTGCCCCAATGACATAATTCAGTTCAGCCCAATTCTAAATGAGGGAGGCAAAACTTCAGTTTTGCTGACAGGGTACTCTGTTGCCTTTGAAATCATAATGTGGTACCTAGCTATATTATTAAAATATTTGACTTCATCTTGTCAGAGTACTGAGGACAATCCTGGTGGGAACAATCTAAAGATTCACCTTACATGTAATATAAGTGAACAATAAACAACACAGAAGTCCCTTCGGCCTTCATACGTCTTTGCATTCACAGCAGAAAGAGCACAGACTTTGTAATGTAATTGAAAAGTAGGATGAAGAAAAGTGGACAGAATGGATGTTATCAGAGTAGTGTACATGACAAGGGAGCCACCAGTACAAACGTGAGATATATATACCACAAGGCTGCAGACAAAGCAAGCAGAGCAAAATCTGAAACCACCAACAACTTATGACACAGGACTAGACTTTGGTGACTTGTACTCTACTGTCTCTATCCAGCCATTGCCTCTACTTGCCCCACAGGATTGTGCCACATATCACAGACTCCATTCAGATGTTAGGAGGACCTATCTGTCCCTCATAATGTCCACTTCATAAGTTAGCATGTCTGTTGTGCAGTGATTCTACTATCCCCTCTGTAGTTTTAAAAGTAGAAGTTTATTGTAATAATAAAATGTATGAATAATATATTCAATACTATAAGAACATATGACAACGTATTGCAAAACAATCAGCATAAGTACATTAGATAAAAAAAAGGGTGAAAAGGGGGGTGAAGAAAGGGGACTTACATGGTTTATATAAGTTACAGTCTGACAGAGTTACAGAAAGAATATATTAGTGTATACAATGGTAAAACATAATACAAAACAATACATAATACAAAAAAAGCTAATGATAAACTTAAACACAGGAAGTTAAGGAGGTTGAAGAATTTCCTGTATAACAGGTGGAGTGACCTATGTTCTGATGGATTTGCCAAGTAACAATGTGACTGTTAAGTGTTTTCGTTTGAAGAAATAAAGGATGCATATAAGCTGTATCCAGTCTGTGATTATGCAAACTGCATCAGCATGCTTTAAATAATAATTGGTTAGTATTTTTTCCAATATGTTGTGATCTGTTGGAAAGCCACTGCCAGTAACAAGTCCATTATCTTAACGTTCAATGAAACATCTATCCAATCGCCTGATACACTTCATAGAAATACATTAGATATGGTGAAAGGCACACTTGAATAAAAAATGGAATTAATTTGTTTCCAAACTTGCATCCAAAAAGTAGACAAAGGAGGGCACATGAAAAGTAAGGGGGTCATTACGACCCTGGCGGAAGGCGGAGAAACGGCGGTAAGACCGCCAACAGGCTGGCAGTCTTTTTTTTTTAATTATGACCATGGCGGTTACCGCCATGGTTATCCGCCGCTTCTCCGTTCCGCCCACCAGAGCGGAGACGACCGCTGGGCTGGAGACCGGGGTCTCCAGCCCGGCGGTTGTCACTATACCGCTGGCGGTATTTTGACCCGGCTGACTGCCATGGATTTCATGCGGTTTGAACCGCCATGAAATCCATGGAGGTAAGCACTATCAGTGCGAGGGAATTCCTTCCCTGGCACTGATAGGGGTCTCCCCCACCCCGACCTCCTCCCCTACACCCCCCACCACCCCTGCCACCCCCCAAAGGTGGCAGGACCCCCCTCCCCACCCCAACCCCCAACATCACATCACTCATACACACACGACACGCACGCAGGCACTACCAACACACATAAACGCACACACACCGACATACATGCCAACATCCACACACACAGTCAGACACGCACACCCACATTCAAACATACATGCACACAACCATATAGACATACCTACAGTCATAAACGCACTCATTCCCAACCTCACAATACCACCGCAAGCATACACGCACTCACACACCCCCACTACATACACACACGCACACCCCCATGCACCCACACAACGCCCCCCCACCCCCCTCCCCTAACGAACGATCGACTTACCTGGTCCGTCGATCCTCCGGGAGGGGACGGGATCCATCGGGGCTGCTCTGCCGACACCACACTGTCAACAGAACACCGCCACGCCGAATCACAGGACGTGATTCGGTGGGCGGTGTTCTGTTGATGTGGCGGTGGAGCAACCTCCACTTCCCCGCCGCCCGCCAGTATGGCTGTTGGCGGCTTTCCGTCCGAAAAAGGACGGAGAGCTGCCAACGGTCATAATACGCTGAGCGGCAAACCGCCACCACTGGCGGTCTACCGCACGGCAGTCCCTCGGCGGTCTTGGCAAAGACCGCCGAGGTCAAAATGACCCCCTAAGTGTTTTAAGTCCACGTGTTGTGTTGAACATGTTTAGCAAGTGTCTGAATAATCTGAGTTAATTTTGCATTGGGATGTTGGAGTAAGAAGCAACCTATTATAAATGCAAAATAATGTCTGTGTGGTGTTTGCTGGTTGGGATGGTTTCCTAATTTTAATCCAAATCTGTCTCCTAACGGGAATGGACCATGAAAGATCTAAGTCATGTTCCCATGATAAATTAGTGTTTGTTTTGGCTCTATTAGTAGAATTATATTGCAATTATGACTATAGGGTGGAAGCTTTGGGATTTGTATGTAGAAGAGAACCAAGAGGATGTTTCGGAAACAATGCAGTAATTGGGGTTGATTTAAAAGTTTTTTAGGCTTTCCAGATACAATTTTGTAATAGGTGGAATTTGTATTTAAATGAAGATGAAAATCTGAAAAGTGTTTGAACTTGTAGATAAGAAATAGGAGATTCCTGGCTGTTTAATTGATTAATCCATATCATCCTTTTATCCCCCCAAGATTTCCAATAAACAGGGTGATTAATTATATGAATGTGTTTATTATACTATACAATAGAATGGAGGAAAGTATGAAGGTCTTTACGAATTACGGGTAAATGATAACGTTCTCGATCAACCCACAGTGGGCAATAGTCTAATGAGGAATTGATCCAATGTGCGAATTGTTTCAATAAATATTCTTTATGATATTTTGAGAAGTCAGGGAAGGCTTCTCCTCCATCATTTTGGAATTTTTCAACTTTGTTAAAGACATATGTGGAGGTTTTCAACACCAAAGAAAAGAGGAGAGTGTGGAATACATTTTTGTGTAGCACTTAAGGGGAATTTGTAATGGAATATTAGAAATGGTATAAATAATAATGGGTACTGACAAAATTATTGTTGTATCAAGACGACCATGAGAGGTATAAAGGGTGCCATCAATTGACTAATGGGGTTATTTTGTTAACACAATTATCCATATTTAAAATTATGGATTTCCTAAGGGGTGAGGTGAATTGGGGTCCTAGATATTTAATTTGCTGAGGTTTCCACTTGAAATCCGAAGGTAAGAAGTCATGTTTGAAAAGTAAATTTATTTAAAGGTAAAATTTCACATTTGTCATTATTCAATTTATATCCAGATTCTAAAGCACAGGAACTAACTTCAGATGAAAAAGCAGGAATGGGGGACTGGGAGAATGACAGGAATAATAAAATATTGTCAGCCTATGCGGGCAATTTAATTTTCTTGGTATTATACAAAAAACGTATAAGTCTGAATTTTGTATAAATCGGGTTAAAAATGGTTCTAAAGCTAGATTAAAGAGAAAGGGTGATAGAGGGCATCCGTGATGTACACCCCCACTTAAGGTAAAGTATGAAGAAGCTGCATAAACAGCTGCTCGAGGGGAGCGATGAAGAAGTGAAATGAGATTGCTTATTTTTAGACCAAAACCAAACCATTTAAGGGTATGAAACAATAATTTCCAAAGGGCTCTTAGGTTTGTTTGTGGATTTTGAGAGGATATCAAAGAGCAGCTGGTTGTTGTCGGAAATGTACCTTCCCTTAACAAAACCTGATTGTTCCTTTCATAAAATATAAGGAAGAAAGGTTTCTAAATGCAGGGCCAATGCTTTTGAAAAACTGTTATAATCTATATTGGCAAAAGATTTCGGTCTATAGTTTTTACAAAGTTGCGTGTCTTTTCCCTTCTTTGGGAGAAGACAAATTAGAGCATCTAAAGGGAATCCTGATGATGGAGAAGAAAGAGTAAAGGGTTCAATAAGAGTAAGAAGTTTGTGGAGAAGCAATTTAGAGAAGTGTGTATAAAATGAAACTGTGAACCATTTGGTCCTGTGAGCTTTATCTGTTTTTAATGTAAGTAATGCAGAGTGAAGGTTTGATTGCGTAATATCTGATTCTAACAGAGAAAAATCTAATTGTGGAGAAATAGATTTTTGTATGGAGGATAAATAGTGTAGAATTTCTGAGTCAGAGGGAACATATTCTGGTGTATATAAGTTTCTGTGAAAATGTTTGAATTGATCTAGGGTTTCTAGGTCCTTGTGATAAGAAGTATTGCTTTCATATGTGAGGGATTAAATGTGTAACTTCTGTTAACTTTGAGATAGTTTGCTAATAGCTTCCACATTTTATTTTGGCCGCTGTTAGAAATGGGGTTTCCGGTGGGCTAGGGTATGCACCTAAGCTAGGCAGAGCCCACCCACTCTAGTCAGGGCAAGGGAGTTACACGTCCAGAATAACCCCTGCTCACCCCCTTGGTAGCTTGGCACGAGCAGTCAGGCCTAACCCGGAGGCAATGTGTAAAGCATTTGCACAATTCACACAACACATGTGACGCAATATATACATCACAAAGTAAACATAAAACTGAGCTATGTAAAACTAAACTCTATTGCACAAAACATAATTAGACCAAATATTACATGTCAGTAATACCCTGCTACCTTAGCAGTTGTCAGACTGTTAAACAGGTTACTAATACTCTGCAAGAATAAGCAGTAGTCACATTAGAACACGTAAGTACTCAGGATTCTGCAACATAAGCAGTAGTCAGAATCACATAAAAGTAATAACCGGACTCGTCATAAAATTATCATAAATGCCTGTACTAAGAGCATTATAAAACATATGGCAAGTGGAAAGCACATATTAGTACGTCATACCCGTAAAAGGAACACTGGCAAACATATATGTAACATCATAAAACAAACAGGTTAACATATCAACCCCCAATGTCCATACTAGGAGAGTAGAAGATATGTATATCCTTTTGAAAGTACCTGTTTTAGGATGGCAAGGCACTCCCAGTGCCAAGAAGAACACAATGGGGTCGCCGGCGCTCCGTGTGCTCACTTTTGGGGGCCACTCCGATGATTGGGGGGAGGAGGGCGGCGACACGCACCCCCTCCGGTTGTATAACAGACCCCTCCTGGGGCCTGCGATCTCTGGGGGGCCCTCCCGGGTGGCAACTGGCCCTCCAGAAAAGGGGGGGGAGCCAGCACAACAATGGGGGCAAAAGGAGACCTCCCTCCCGCGTTCCGCAAAGCCAAGGTGAAAGGCAAAGGGAGTGAGGCTCGGCAGCTGGGGAACCTCCGATGAGGTTTACCTCCCCAGTCGACGAGCCAGACTGGTGCTTTAGCACCTTCCGGGGGCCGCCGACTGCACAGCACTAGTGGCGGCTCCTTCTCGTGTTCCAAGCCCCGGTCCTCTCCTGCCCTTCTACTCTCCTGTAGCGGCTCAGGCGCAGGAGCACAAGGCACCAGGAATGGTTGCCTGCTTGTGCCCTGGGGGCACTTCTTACAGGGGCTCAGTCCCCTGGGGGCACCTCAACACTGGACTTGCTTCCTCCTTCTTCTCCTCGTGCCCCGGGGGCACCAGATGAAGCGTGTTTCCGACGCGTTCGGATTTGGGAAAAGCCTGGTCGCAGCGGTGAACTTCAGGAGTAAATAGGAGCGCCCGGGCCGTGGCGGTGACAAGGGGCACAGCGACGTGCTCTTCACAGTGTTAGGGCCCCTGCATAAGCCCGGGTTGCAGCAGTGATTCCGAGATCCACAAATGCACTTTACCAAGCGCCAAGGCCATCACAACAAAGAGCTTTTCAAGCACTGGTCCCAGAACGTGCTGAGTGCCCTCCAGGTGCCAAAGCAAAGGGGAAGAAGCGCTCCTCATGCGCTTCTTGGTGTTGCAGGGGTCAGGGGCCACAGCACCCTGCCCCTGGGGAACAAAAGGTGGAGCACCGGGCGGTAGGGCCCAGCAACAGGCCAGCACAAAGTGGATGCAGACAGTGGCAGTTCCTTCTGTGGGTCACAGGTCAGCACAGCAGCAGCAGTCCATGGTGATCCCTGGTGAGTCCTTCCAGTAGCAGTGAGTCCAGTTCCAGGTAAGTTCCAAAGTGTCACCAAATTGTGAGGAAAATTCCCATGTACTTATACTCAGTTTTACAGTGTGTTACAAAGGAAGGGGAGAGGATGTTCAAACCAGTTACAACTGATTCTGGGTGTGCCCCCTCTCTCCTCCAGCACAGGCTCCAAACATCAGTTGGGGGTAAACAACCCTATTGTGTGAGGCCAGGGCACAGCCTTTACAAATGCAGGGGTGCCCCGCCTCTCCCTTCTCTCAGCCCAGGAAGGCTATCCAGTATGTAGATGCACCTCTGTGACACCTCCACCCTCCCTGTGTACAGGCTGTCTGAAAAGTACGCACAAAAGCCCAACTTTCACTCTGCCCAGATGTGGATTGGAGTCAAGCTGCAAAACACCAGAGTCATAAGCACAGAGAAATGCTCACTTTCTAGAAGTGACATTTCTGTAATGATAATACAAAATCCATCTACACCAGTAAGCGGCATTACTCACTACCATTACAACCATACCAAACATGCCTACGCTACCCCTCATAAATCAGACAATACCCCCTACACTTAAGGCAGTGTATTTCCAATGCAATCCTATGAGAAGGCAATATCTGTCCCTCATAATGTCCACTTCATAAGTTAGCATGTCTGTTGTGCAGTGATTCTACTATCCCCTCTGTAGTTTTAAAAGTAGAAGTTTATTGTAATAATAAAATGTATGAATAATATATTCAATACTATAAGAACATATGACAACGTATTGCAAAACAATCAGCATAAGTACATTAGATAAAAAAAAGGGTGAAAAGGGGGTGAAGAAAGGGGACTTACATGGTTTATATAAGTTACAGTCTGACAGAGTTACAGAAAGAATATATTAGTGTATACAATGGTAAAACATAATACAAAACAATACATAATACAAAAAAAGCTAATGATAAACTTAAACACAGGAAGTTAAGGAGGTTGAAGAATTTCCTGTATAACAGGTGGAGTGACCTATGTTCTGATGGATTTGCCAAGTAACAATGTGACTGTTAAGTGTTTTCGTTTGAAGAAATAAAGGATGCATATAAGCTGTATCCAGTCTGTGATTATGCAAACTGCATCAGCATGCTTTAAATAATAATTGGTTAGTATTTTTTCCAATATGTTGTGATCTGTTGGAAAGCCACTGCCAGTAACAAGTCCATTATCTTAACGTTCAATGAAACATCTATCCAATCGCCTGATACACTTCATAGAAATACATTAGATATGGTGAAAGGCACACTTGAATAAAAAATGGAATTAATTTGTTTCCAAACTTGCATCCAAAAAGTAGACAAAGGAGGGCACATGAAAAGTAAGGGGGTCATTACGACCCTGGCGGAAGGCGGAGAAACAGCGGTAAGACCGCCAACAGGCTGGCAGTCTTTTTTTTTTAATTATGACCATGGCGGTTACCGCCATGGTTATCCGCCGCTTCTCCGTTCCGCCCACCAGAGCGGAGACGACCGCTGGGCTGGAGACCGGGGTCTCCAGCCCGGCGGTTGTCACTATACCGCTGGCGGTATTTTGACCCGGCTGACTGCCATGGATTTCATGCGGTTTGAACCGCCATGAAATCCATGGAGGTAAGCACTATCAGTGCGAGGGAATTCCTTCCCTGGCACTGATAGGGGTCTCCCCCACCCCGACCTCCTCCCCTACACCCCCCACCACCCCTGCCACCCCCCAAAGGTGGCAGGACCCCCCTCCCCACCCCAACCCCCAACATCACATCACTCATACACACACGACACGCACGCAGGCACTACCAACACACATAAACGCACACACACCGACATACATGCCAACATCCACACACACAGTCAGACACGCACACCCACATTCAAACATACACGCACACAACCATATAGACATACCTACAGTCATAAACGCACTCATTCCCAACCTCACAATACCACCGCAAGCATACACGCACTCACACACCCCCACTACATACACACACGCACACCCCCATGCACCCACACAACGCCCCCCCACCCCCCTCCCCTAACGAACGATCGACTTACCTGGTCCGTCGATCCTCCGGGAGGGGACGGGATCCATCGGGGCTGCTCTGCCGACACCACACTGTCAACAGAACACCGCCACGCCGAATCACAGGACGTGATTCGGTGGGCGGTGTTCTGTTGATGTGGCGGTGGAGCAACCTCCACTTCCCCGCCGCCCGCCAGTATGGCTGTTGGCGGCTTTCCGTCCGAAAAAGGACGGAGAGCTGCCAACGGTCATAATACGCTGAGCGGCAAACCGCCACCACTGGCGGTCTACCGCACGGCAGTCCCTCGGCGGTCTTGGCAAAGACCGCCGAGGTCAAAATGACCCCCTAAGTGTTTTAAGTCCACGTGTTGTGTTGAACATGTTTAGCAAGTGTCTGAATAATCTGAGTTAATTTTGCATTGGGATGTTGGAGTAAGAAGCAACCTATTATAAATGCAAAATAATGTCTGTGTGGTGTTTGCTGGTTGGGATGGTTTCCTAATTTTAATCCAAATCTGTCTCCTAACGGGAATGGACCATGAAAGATCTAAGTCATGTTCCCATGATAAATTAGTGTTTGTTTTGGCTCTATTAGTAGAATTATATTGCAATTATGACTATAGGGTGGAAGCTTTGGGATTTGTATGTAGAAGAGAACCAAGAGGATGTTTCGGAAACAATGCAGTAATTGGGGTTGATTTAAAAGTTTTTTAGGCTTTCCAGATACAATTTTGTAATAGGTGGAATTTGTATTTAAATGAAGATGAAAATCTGAAAAGTGTTTGAACTTGTAGATAAGAAATAGGAGATTCCTGGCTGTTTAATTGATTAATCCATATCATCCTTTTATCCCCCCAAGATTTCCAATAAACAGGGTGATTAATTATATGAATGTGTTTATTATACTATACAATAGAATGGAGGAAAGTATGAAGGTCTTTACGAATTACGGGTAAATGATAACGTTCTCGATCAACCCACAGTGGGCAATAGTCTAATGAGGAATTGATCCAATGTGCGAATTGTTTCAATAAATATTCTTTATGATATTTTGAGAAGTCAGGGAAGGCTTCTCCTCCATCATTTTGGAATTTTTCAACTTTGTTAAAGACATATGTGGAGGTTTTCAACACCAAAGAAAAGAGGAGAGTGTGGAATACATTTTTGTGTAGCACTTAAGGGGAATTTGTAATGGAATATTAGAAATGGTATAAATAATAATGGGTACTGACAAAATTATTGTTGTATCAAGACGACCATGAGAGGTATAAAGGGTGCCATCAATTGACTAATGGGGTTATTTTGTTAACACAATTATCCATATTTAAAATTATGGATTTCCTAAGGGGTGAGGTGAATTGGGGTCCTAGATATTTAATTTGCTGAGGTTTCCACTTGAAATCCGAAGGTAAGAAGTCATGTTTGAAAAGTAAATTTATTTAAAGGTAAAATTTCACATTTGTCATTATTCAATTTATATCCAGATTCTAAAGCACAGGAACTAACTTCAGATGAAAAAGCAGGAATGGGGGACTGGGAGAATGACAGGAATAATAAAATATTGTCAGCCTATGCGGGCAATTTAATTTTCTTGGTATTATACAAAAAACGTATAAGTCTGAATTTTGTATAAATCGGGTTAAAAATGGTTCTAAAGCTAGATTAAAGAGAAAGGGTGATAGAGGGCATCCGTGATGTACACCCCCACTTAAGGTAAAGTATGAAGAAGCTGCATAAACAGCTGCTCGAGGGGAGCGATGAAGAAGTGAAATGAGATTGCTTATTTTTAGACCAAAACCAAACCATTTAAGGGTATGAAACAATAATTTCCAAAGGGCTCTTAGGTTTGTTTGTGGATTTTGAGAGGATATCAAAGAGCAGCTGGTTGTTGTCGGAAATGTACCTTCCCTTAACAAAACCTGATTGTTCCTTTCATAAAATATAAGGAAGAAAGGTTTCTAAATGCAGGGCCAATGCTTTTGAAAAACTGTTATAATCTATATTGGCAAAAGATTTAGGTCTATAGTTTTTACAAAGTTGCGTGTCTTTTCCCTTCTTTGGGAGAAGACAAATTAGAGCATCTAAAGGGAATCCTGATGATGGAGGAGAAAGAGTAAAGGGTTCAATAAGAGTAAGAAGTTTGTGGAGAAGCAATTTAGAGAAGTGTGTATAAAATGAAACTGTGAACCATTTGGTCCCGTGAGCTTTATCTGTTTTTAATGTAAGTCATGCAGAGTGAAGGTTTGATTGCGTAATATCTGATTCTAACAGAGCAAAATCTAATTGTGGAGAAATAGATTTTTGTATGGAGGATAAATAGTGTAGAATTTCTGAGTCAGAGGGAACATATTCTGGTGTATATAAGTTTCTGTGAAAATGTTTGAATTGATCTAGGATTTCTAGGTCCTTGTAATAAGAAGTATTGCTTTCATATGTGAGGGATTAAATGTGTAACTTCTGTTAACTTTGAGATAGTTTGCTAATAGCTTCCACATTTTATTTTGGCCACTGTTAGAAATGGGGTTTCCGGTGGGCTAGGGTATGCACCTAAGCTAGGCAGAGCCCACCCACTCTAGTCAGGGCAAGGGAGTTACACGTCCAGAATAACCCCTGCTCACCCCCTTGGTAGCTTGGCACGAGCAGTCAGGCCTAACCCGGAGGCAATGTGTAAAGCATTTGCACAATTCACACAACACATGTGACGCAATATATACATCACAAAGTAAACACAAAACTGAGCTATGTAAAACTAAACTCTATTGCACAAAACATAATTAGACCAAATATTACATGTCAGTAATACCCTGCTACCTTAGCAGTTGTCAGACTGTTAAACAGGTTACTAATACTCTGCAAGAATAAGCAGTAGTCACATTAGAACACGTAAGTACTCAGGATTCTGCAACATAAGCAGTAGTCAGAATCACATAAAAGTAATAACCGGACTCGTCATAAAATTATCATAAATGCCTGTACTAAGAGCATTATAAAACATATGGCAAGTGGAAAGCACATATTAGTACGTCATACCCGTAAAAGGAACACTGGCAAACATATATGTAACATCATAAAACAAACAGGTTAACATATCAACCCCCAATGTCCATACTAGGAACGTAGAAGATATGTATATCCTTTTGAAAGTACCTGTTTTAGGATGGCAAGGCACTCCCAGTGCCAAGAAGAACACAATGGGGTCGCCGGCGCTCCGTGTGCTCACTTTTGGGGGCCACTCCGATGATTGGGGGGAGTAGGGCGGCGACACGCACCCCCTCCGGTTGTATAACGGACCCCTCCTGGGGCCTGCGATCTCTGGGGGGCCCTCCCGGGTGGCAACTGGCCCTCCAGAAAAGGGGGGGGAGCCAGCACAACAATGGGGGCAAAAGGAGACCTCTCTCCCGCGTTCCGCAAAGCCAAGGTGAAAGGCAAAGGGAGTGAGGCTCGGCAGCTGGGGAACCTCCGATGAGGTTTACCTCCCCAGTCGACGAGCCAGACTGGTGCTTTAGCACCTTCCGGGGGCCGCCGACTGCACAGCACTAGTGGCGGCTCCTTCTCTTGTTCCAAGCCCCGGTCCTCTCCTGCCCTTCTACTCTCCTGTAGCGGCTCAGGCGCAGGAGCACAAGGCACCAGGAATGGTTGCCTGCTTGTGCCCTGGGGGCACTTCTTACAGCGGCTCAGTCCCCTGGGGGCACCTCAACACTGGACTTGCTTCCTCCTTCTTCTCCTCGTGCCCCGGGGGCACCAGATGAAGCGTGTCTCCGACGCGTTCAGATTTGGGAAAAGCCTGGTCGCAGCGGTGAACTTCAGGAGTAAATAGGAGCGCCCGGGCCGTGGCGGTGACAAGGGGCACAGCGACGTGCTCTTCACAGTGTTAGGGCCCCTGCATAAGCCCGGGTTGCAGCAGTGATTCCGGGATCCACAAATGCGCTTTACCAAGCGCCAAGGCCATCACAACAAAGAGCTTTTCAAGCACTGGTCCCAGAACGTGCTGAGTGCCCTCCAGGTGCCAAAGCAAAGGGGAAGAAGCGCTCCTCATGCGCTTCTTGGTGTTGCAGGGGTCAGGGGCCACAGCACCCTGCCCCTGGGGAACAAAAGGTGGAGCACCGGGCGGTAGGGCCCAGCAACAGGCCAGCACAAAGTGGATGCAGACAGTGGCAGTTCCTTCTGTGGGTCACAGGTCAGCACAGCAGCAGCAGTCCATGGTGATCCCTGGTGAGTCCTTCCAGTAGCAGTGAGTCCAGTTCCAGGTAAGTTCCAAAGTGTCACCAAATTGTGAGGAAAATTCCCATGTACTTATACTCAGTTTTACAGTGTGTTACAAAGGAAGGGGAGAGGATGTTCAAACCAGTTACAACTGATTCTGGGTGTGCCCCCTCTCTCCTCCAGCACAGGCTCCAAACATCAGTTGGGGGTAAACAACCCTATTGTGTGAGGCCAGGGCACAGCCTTTACAAATGCAGGGGTGCCCCGCCTCTCCCTTCTCTCAGCCCAGGAAGGCTATCCAGTATGTAGATGCACCTCTGTGACACCTCCACCCTCCCTGTGTACAGGCTGTCTGAAAAGTACGCACAAGAGCCCAACTTTCACTCTGCCCAGATGTGGATTGGAGTCAAGCTGCAAAACACCAGAGTCATAAGCACAGAGAAATGCTCACTTTCTAGAAGTGACATTTCTGTAATGATAATACAAAATCCATCTACACCAGTAAGCGGCATTACTCACTACCATTACAACCATACCAAACATGCCTACGCTACCCCTCATAAATCAGACAATACCCCCTACACTTAAGGCAGTGTATTTCCAATGCAATCCTATGAGAAGGCAATAATCACAGCAGTGAGAAACCACATAGGTTGTTTGTCAATAACAGGACAGGCCACATTACTAGGCACATGTCCTGCCCTCTACATACATGGCACCCTGCCCAAAGGGCTAGCTAGGGCCTACCTTAGGGGTGACTTACATGTAGTAAAAGGGGAGTTCTGAGCCTGGCAAGTAAATTTAGATGCCAGGTCCCTGTGGCAGAAAACTGCGCAGGCCTGAGACAAGTTTGAAAGGATACTTCAGTGGGTGGTGCAAGCAGCACTGAAGGCCCACTAGTAATTTACGGGCCCTGGGTATAGGGATACCACTTTACAAGGCACTTATAGGTAAATTAAATATGCCAGTTAGGTATAAGCCAATCATACCAAGTTCTCAAGGTAGAGCACATGCACTTTAGTACTGATTAGCAGTGAAAAAGTGCTCATAGTCATAATGTCAGCCAACAAGGATCAGAAAAGTAAGGAGGAAAAAGGCAAAAAAATTGAGGAACGACCTTGTTAAAAGGCCAGGTCCAACAGCCACCATAAAATTTAGAACTAGATTTGAGAAGACAACAAGATGCAGCATCTGTTGATATGTCATTACAATGCAATTTGGGTTTACTAAGTTGTTGTGAGGATGGTTGAGTTCCTGAGGTGTAATATGTATGCTCTAATCATTTGATGTCATCTAAAAATTAATTTGGATTGCTTTTGGCGAGTTTCCATTTTTTGGATATAAAATGGAGGATGAAGTCATGAGCTGAACCATCCCAGATTGTATAAAAGGGTATGTCTGCAATGTTATTAAATTGAAAGTATTTGTGAAAGAAAGAGATAAAAGAAGTAAAAGAGGAGTCTAATAATAATGAATTGTTAACTCACTATCACTTTGGAGAAGTGGCTTTCGGAGGACATCTAATTGTATAAAAATCGGGGCGTGATCAGATATTAGGATAGAACCTATGTCTGCTGTGTGTAAGGTCAGAGTCAAATTATGAGAAAGAAAAAAGTAATCAATCGTTGATTGTGTATGGTGCACTGGGGAGAAATATGAATATTTACGTAGCGTGGGAATACATAACCGCCAGGCATCTGCTAGATTGCCATGTTTAATAGTGTGAATAAATCCTTTTTGTGATTTGTTAGGTATATAATGTGCAGTAGCATTTCTATGGATACAAGGATCCAGAAGTTGATTGCAGTCTCCAGCGAGTATAAAATATTCATCTGGGTGTTGTGGGAACTTTTGAGTAATGTTTGCCCAGGACTGGCAGTGTGGAGCAGTGGGACCATATACATACATTAAAGTGATTGGTACTTTGTCAATCAATTCCTTAAGAAATATCCATTGCCCATTTATGGCCATTTCTTGTGATATAAAATGAATATGAAGAAATTTGTGACAAAGCAGTACAACCTGCCCTCTTCTATAAATTTCATATATAACCTGCTTTTCTTGGCTTACATATGTCCTTTCATGCCACGTTATGAGTTAAATATAATTATTGTCTTTACCACATGATATAGTGTAACCATCTTTATTGATCAAGTAAACCCACACCTCATATTTAATGCCATGGCATCTCAGAAAGTTCTCTTTTTTCCCCATTCATAATCCCCACTTAGTCAATGCCCTAATTCAACATTATTATTGCTCCACATGCCAAATGTACTACCAGCTCCAAGAGTGGCAGAGGAAAAAAGAACACATAGAGCCATTTGACCAGAATTATGCTTCTGCTAGATCCCTCAGTGAGGGCATCAGAAAGGTATTATTAGCAGGAATCGATGAGCATTGTGTTGTGCATGGATCAGTCCCTGGCAATGGGGCTTATGAGAATGATTATTTACAGGCCATCGAGTCATAGGGAAGGGGAAGAGGGTGCTCAAGACAACTAATTATTATTTAGGATTTAATGTTCCTGGGGCAAAGGCTCACAGGTGGACTCCAGGGCAGAGCAGGACATGAATAATGGTACAGATATGTTGGTGGTACTTTAGAGGAAAGTTAGCAGGCTAGACATATATCAACTCTAATGCTGCAGATTGAAAAAATACTGAGTGCCAACCATATTATGTGGAATATGAGCAGAATCTGCCTTCATGCAAATAAGCCCAGTATCAGTTCACACATGAGGTCTTCAATAGCAGTATGGAGAGAAAGACAATATGTAGAGATGTACAAAGTGCTGGCTAGGAGTGCACTGTGAAAGTCTGATCATATTTAAAAAAATTGCAATATTATTTGGCAGGCACTAGTTAAATGCGTCTCCACAGGTACGACATTCTAGTGACTCAGGGTCTCATTATAAGGCTGGTGGTCACGAGACCGCCAGCCTCGCCGTGGCGGTCCTAAAGCCATGGAGCCGGCGGTAAGGACCGCCACATTACAAGTTGTGGGGCTTGGCAGAAGTCAAGCCTCCACAACACCGCCTGGCCTGCCAGGGCGGTTGCACCGCAGCAGCCGGCGGTGAGCACCTCCAACCCGGTGGCAGGCCTCAGCCTGCCATCAGGATTACGAGGCTGCAAACCGCCAGGCGTGCCGTGGCAGTCACCCGCCACGAAAACCCTGGCAGTCACGCACCCGGCAACAGGAATCTTCTTTCCTGTTGCCGGCACACACAAAGACACATGCCCCCCCTCGTCCACATACTCACAAACACATCCCTTTCACGCACGCATGCATTCACATACACACCCATTCAGCAGACGCATACATGCACTCAGACACCCCCACTCGCTCACATTCATCCACACAGACACACCCACTCACTCACAGACATGCAGACACCCCCATTCACGCACACATACACGCACAATAACATTCACACTCAAATACATACATGCACGCATTCACCACCCCTCCGCATTCACGCACTCATAGTACCCACCTCCTCATACTTGCACCCACGCACTCACACATGCAGACATGCACACACACAAACACCCCAACTCATCCGCAATCATTCACACCCCCACCACCTCCACGCACCATACATCGCACACTCCCCACTCTGCACACACGCACCCAAACACACAGGCACCCCCCTTTGGACGCCCACTTACCTTCTCCATTAAGGAGGACAACCGGGAAGGGATGGGTCCTGGCGGTCTTGCACTGCCAGCACCACCACGCCAGCAGAACCCTGCCAAGTCGTATTACGGCTTGTAATACGGCAGACGGAGTCCTGCTGGCTATGCACCCGCCTCTGCACTGCAGACTGCCAGCATGAGTGCTGGCGACTTTCCACCAGTAACATGGCGGACGGCTGCTAGCATTCGTGATATGGCGGTCTGCAGACCGCCAGCACTGGTGGTCTGCTGGCAATTTGGCTTCGGCAACTTGCAAAAAGGCTGGCAAAGTAAAAATGAGGGCCATAGTGTTAGGGCTTCCTCTTTTATTTGATGAATAAAGAAAGTGCAATTACAAAACGGGGGTTACAAGGACCCAACCCTGTTTTTGCCATCTTGTACACATAATTAGAGTCAAATGATTCCTTTTACATAATGCCATTTTAAGCTTCTAATATTTGCATCACAGTAAGATGTACAATGCCAAACGTCCTAAACCAGATTGAAGAGTTTGGCAAAATGTCAGTCATAAGGCTAAAAATCAACACTTTTTAAATATATGAAGGCAGCTGTGGGTTAATTTGGAGCAATATCCTATGAGGTGCGTTGAAGAAATATGGCCTTATCTGGTAATACAGATCAAACTAAATCCATCATTACAAATGTGGATGAAATAATGCTAGGTATAGTAATGGATTTAGACAGAAGGAAGGAATTAAATCTTTCCTGAAAATAGAATTTATGAATACAAATCAAACCTCAAACCAATGCATGCACACAATATTTATTCCCATCTCATTAATCTGAAAAGAGAGAAAGCTAGAGTGAGACAAGCAGCACAGCACAGACCCAGTGGGAAAACTAATACACCATTGAAAAAAGTTAAACTACACATATAAATCAAAGATTGAAACCTCAGAAGCAAAGATAAGTAAGGTTGCTATGTAGAGCTAACATACTCACTGGCATCTCTTGATGCCGATGCACCAGGCAAATGTTTCCTAACTGACACTGGTATAAGAAGTAAAACATTTAACTGTGAATTTAAATAACTAACAAAAGTGACAAAAATATATTGTTAAAAATATATGCTGAATTGTCTTGTGGTATTAGATACATTTGTTATAATGAATAATGGAAAACATATTTCAAAACAGCTGCTCTAGAGACCTGAATAACAAGTGGCTGAAGAAAATTATTTTTTAGCATTTTCTGAATGAAAATAAATAATAACACTTTATCAAGCTACCTAAACAGATGCTTGGACCTCCAGGTTGCAGGGGAACTACTTTGTGTATGTGTTCCTTGTGAAAGAACAGAATGCCATCACTCACAGTAAATTTTGAAAATGTCTGTAGTTGGCTGTGCCATTGCCCTATGCTGTATCCTGTAGTAGGTGAAAGCAAATGTGAACGACGTGACAACAGACCAAGAGAAGAAGGGGGCTGTCTCATATTAAATATATATAATTTCGTATAATCAAAAGTCTTGGCTAATACCAGACATAAAAATGTAAATTATTATCAATAGCCATGAAATAATGAGCGACAGGACATTTATTTTCCATGCCAGCATTGCATCTTCCTTTGTGGCAGGTCTTTGCCTGTTCGGGAATACCACAGTGGCACGAGAAGTGTAATAAGTGCATATTTCAGCACACCACATTAGGAATAAGAGACATGTTGAATCTGCACCTGGTATTAACAGAAGGTGTGTCTCTAGGTGACAATTTTGCCATTGGCCAGATACCTATCTAGAAGTCTAGGTTATTTTCATGAATTACCACCGGTGCAACATGAAGTTTATACTCCTAGAGCTAAAAAATTGATATAGTTAACTAGTTTAAATAAATACATTTCACGAACATATAGGAAGTACTGAAGTAGCTGCACCGACTACATTTTAAGATACATTAGAACAAACTTTCATTGTGTTCCAGTCTCCAATTTTAGCTTATACAGCAGATTTCAACAGCCCTTGAACAATGCAAAGGGTGGCATCTCATATTTATCAAAAAAGAGAAAACTAGAACACAAGCATTTTTGTGTATATCAAATTCTTTTTGACTGAACATTTATGCACCTATGTAGAGTGACTGTTTACATTTTAAACTATTCTTTTCCAACCTTATTTATAAGAGTACTGATAAAGCATATTCAAGTATGCTTTTAACAAGGTCAACAGATCTTTTCACCCAACATAAATGAGTAGAAAGGTTAGGCATCAAAACTCAAATGACAACTCAAAATGACAGTATGACCCATTTGGCCACACAAGGAAAACTCCAGTTGGGAATAAAGGTAAGGATTTTAATGAAGACTCATGCTCAAATGTATGTATATGATTCTCAAAACAAGACTATAAAGTTACAGAATCACCATGGGTTGTCCCAGGCATTGGAAAAAGTGTAATCAAACTAATACTAAAAGGACTAATCACTTGACAATAGCAATACCAAACATCAACAGAATTATCTGATGATTTGAAAACAAGCACTGTGCAGTTCTTTTAAGCATGAAGGCAAATTGAGAGTCATCTAAGTTAACTAGCTAGGACAAGAGGAGAATCCTACAGGCTGGCAAGTTTCAAGTTAGCATGTGTTGGACTAAAACACATGAGGGCAAAAAGGAAAAAGATGAATAAAAGAATTTGGAAAAATGACAACTGGGGCAAAATGTGGGCAACCAAAGTTAGCAAAAAATAGGTAAAAAGGGAAGTCATCAACATTTCAGAAGCCCGATTAAGTGTCTTCTCCTTGGGTCAGGGGAACATTTCTAAGTCTTGGCAAGGCACTGAAAATTAAGTGTAAGGGCAGAGAAGTCTGTACCACAAGAATCAGAAGGTTTAACTGTCCATCATAATCCATCCTATGACAGTCACTTGAACCATCAGGAAAGGTTCCCATTACCAACATGAAAAAGGCATCCTTCTTAGCACATCTGTATGACTTGAAACAATTGTATAGCGTTCATTTCCAAAGTTCTAAAATGTGCTGGGTTCAAGGTTACTTTCCAAGGCTCAATATGGGTACAACAATAGGGCATCTATTTCCAAGCTAACATTATATGGGAACAAAATCTGAAAGAAATGTGAGAGAGAGCAGTTTTTCTTTGCCAGCAAAACATATCTTTCCAAGTCTTAACAAATCAATATGGCTGAACTAAAGCAAATGAAATAAACATGGCACATTTATTTATTCAAGTAATGAATATATAGCATTTACAATTATAAACTCATCATTAATAAGCTTTGTCAGTATTCATATTACAGATGAAATTTAAAACTAAATGCCTGTCAATACATTTCAGTGAGTATTACACAGAACCACATTTTTCAACATTGAATAGGACATTTCAAACATTTATTTTTAGAGATTCATTATAGTTTTGGTGAAAACAATTAATTAACATCATGAAGAAACAAATGAACACAAATTAATTGATTATACATGAAGTTTTAGGGCTATAACACATCTCTTAAAATCACTATTGTTGATATCAGATTAATCAATGGGCACAACAAGACATCTTTATACATGAACAATATACATTTTTATACACAAGTGAAGTTGCATCACCCCTGTTGGATTCCCCTGCCATGAACTCTCCATCAACCCCAGCACTTAGGTATGTGGTCAGACGGGCTCTGAGACCCAGGCCTGAAGGTTAATGACTAACAAGCCACAGGTGGTGGTAACACTTAGCCGAAAGCCAAAAACACATGCTTAGTTCAGATCCCACAGATAGGCAGCAGCACTACAATGGTACCTGAGGTTTGGCCCCAATAAATCACAAATGGCCAGAGGGACGCATGCATTCCCAAAGCACCATAAAGTCAGATGCCACATGTAGTTAGGTTTACCTAGCCAATCAGGACACAGCACATGCAGTGACCACGCACCCCTCAGGCCAGACATGTGGACACATATTTGCTGTCCCACATACCGTCCATGCCAGGCAGAGCCCCACCTGCATTCCCTATCTCAAAATTGGATCTACAACACCTTGTCAACTGTTCACATATTTCACCAGGAAAAGAGTGATTTATGGGTTTATTTCTCCCAGAGAAATGTATAAAAAGTGCTTCATGAGTGACAGACCTCAGGTCCCAATGCTGTAACTGCTCTGCCAGCCGTAATGTCTAATTGAATGAACCATTTCCAGTTTTTACAGACAGCTCTTGTCTCTTGTTTATTAGGGTAAGTCCACATTCGAGAAACACTATTCTACAGTGAATGCACTTTAATATTGACTTTTCAGTGCATTGCTTTACAGTTAATCTGTTAGGACTTTAAGAAACAAGATGCAAAGATTGTCACATAAAGATGATTACTGTTACGTCAAAGACAGCAACAAAATTTCAGCTACATCAGTTAATTTCTTAAGTCTCCTCATTCAAACAGATTACTTTACATAACTTTGTTTTTGTAACTTTTAATTTGTTCTGGAAACCTTTTGTTTTCATTAAATATGAATCAGATGTGCACCAAAACTTAATAAAACATTAAATTGTCCATTCAAAGGATTGATGTTCTGAAACTACAAAACAACTATACAACCAAACAATCTTCTTTGGCAGTTGTAACTCTGATGTGGATATATAGCAAATAAAACATCAGGCAAACAAACTCTTTAAAACCATACAAAAATCCTACAACAAAAAATAACAAAAGCGCCTCTCTTACAGGTTATCTGCGACAAAATGGCAGTTTACCTAAATGAGAAAATAACTTTAATGATGTAAAACTCACTTTCCAAAAATTCTAACCATCTCTAAAATTCTAAAACAAGAAGTGGATCTTGACCGTTTCTTTTCAAATAATCAGAATCCAGTGATCACATGACAGTCAAAACGTCAGTCCAGTTGCACCTTACGTATTCAGTATAGGCCTAAACTACGCACTTACTCCACAACTCAGGATGTCAGTAAGAATCCTGACGTAAAGAAAGTTCATGAAGATCTGCTAAATAAATAAAGGGGAAGAGGAAAAGCTCTTCATCTGAAAGAATGGAAAGGAAAGAGAATGAAGTGGAAAACATTTTCAAGGAACCTGGTTCTATTACTCTAAAGAGGGACACTTTATTCAAGCTCACAGCTTCCACTGGATATCCTGTTCTGGCTACAGATCAGAACAGACCATTTGAGTAGCCAATGAAGAAATCCATGTGCTAGCACAATAGCAAAAGTGAAAATTTCAATCTGGAAAAATGTAACTGCAGCAGAAAGTTAATGGGCTGAGTCTAGTTAATGATAGTGCTAAAAAAAAAAGACCTGTTGGAAGGAGCTGGTTGTGGAACAAGAGATTATCAGCCAGATGTATGAAACATTATTTCAGTCCCTGAACACTCCAAACTGGCATTTGTGAATGCAAAACAGTTTTTGCAATTTAAGAACTGCAATCATTTGGACGAGGTCTGGCCACGAACGAAGACGGACACTTAATTGTTCTGTTCCGCGCAGCGGGGTGGCACGGATGAGCCTGATGGCAAGGATCCAGCTGTGGGGACCCTGCCAATCATTGCTTCTCTCCCCCTGGTGCAACAGAGGAGCCGGGACCGTAACAAGGACCGCCGCTCAGCCGCCTGCCGGTGGCGGCACCACACGCATGGTGGTGACCTCCAGTGCAGTCCAAGCTCAGGCCCAAACCAGTGGCCTCTAGTATCGCCGACGTCCGCCGCATCCTATTCTTCTGAAACACTGGCTCCCCTGTGCTGAGCGTCACTTGTGAGGGTGGCGCCTTGCAACTCTACCCTTCCTTGACCCATTGGCGCCGGCCCGGACTGTGGGGGCACTGCTAACCACTGCCTCTCCATCCCCTGACACTGCAGGATGGACGAGGACGCCTTGCGGGCTGCTCTCACCACGCCAGCCATGCCAACACTGTAGTGCCAGCTGCCATACACTGCGGCCCAGATCCAAACCTTTGGTCCACAGCAATCCTGCCACTCACCTCTCAGCCTGACATACTGAGACCTGACCTGCTGCCTCTCTGTCCGTGCCATGCCATAGGAGCACTGTAGGCAACGTGGGGGCAAAAAGGGGCCACGGAGGGCGCACATGCCTAGCAAGCCCCCTCACATGTGCCATCACCCAAAGTGATCACACTGCCCCCACCGGGCCGTGCATACAGATGGGGGAGCCTGAAGTGGAAGAGCCAATTCCAACCTAGAGGGGCCACCATGCATCTGGGACTCAACACTTTGCTTGTCGTTTTGCATCCCCTGCTGAGGAGCCAACCTGATGGACAAGCCCATTGCTCAGCCCCAGTGCCCAGTCCACCTGCTTTAACGCCGTCCTCCCACAGGGCCTCACCCTACCACAAGCTAATGCCCAGTGGATGGTGAAACCCTTCCAGCAGTCCTTTCTCTAGCAGCAGCCATCCATGATCCAAGCTCCTATCTGTCCGGCCCAACTCCAGACCATTGGAGAGGCCTGCTTTGCCCTGTGAAACCTGCTGACGCCTGTTTCCCGGGGAGGTTAGTCATTCCGAACACACAGCTGTGGCCCCTTGGGAAACTACGTGGAATTTCCCAGACCTCAGCAATGAAGATGCCCTCTGGCAAGCACAAGGCCGTCTCACAGTCACAGCCACGCAACATGTGCTGACCAACCACAGGCTCTAGTCCCTACTTCTGGCCAGTCCCAAGAGTCTACTATAGCCCTTATCCTACAGAAGGTCACAGCAGTCGGCAGCGGCCTGGAGGGTATGGACTTCAAAATCACAGAGCTGGTGAATGAAACCAAATCCATCAGCACAGTGATAGCGGGTTTCCAGGACAGATTGGAAGATTGGTACATCAACTGGAGACCGTGGAAGATTGCCTCAACACCATGCCAGACAGGGACTAAGTAATTGCTCTCCTAAGGAACAAACTCACTGACCTGGAAGACAGAAGTAGGAGAGATAGCGTCCATTTTTTGGCTTCCTGAGGCGAACGGAGGGGCCAGAAATAAAGAACTTCCTCAAGCTTTCCAACATCAGAAGCTCTACTTAAAGTTTGGCCTGTTTGAACCTGCAAGCATGTGGGTCACGAAAGACTGTGGGTCTAGGTATTTTATTGACACAGATGCACTACGGCTCTTCTTGGAAAATCTCACAGATCACACCATGAACCTAGCCCACCCCCGGACAACCAGCTAGTATCCCACTCAAAGACCTCCCCCTACCTCCATCTCTGGAGGCCACTGGGGCCAACAGAGTGGCAGAGGGCTGGAGCGACCACCCCACTAACAAGATGACAGAGACCTGGCCCTCCAGGCAGTGGTAGCGATCACCCATGACTAAGGTCATGATAAATCTTGCTCCCCGCTATAGGCCCACCCCCAACTGCAGACTAAGTATCATCCCAGGACACTAAAGGACTGGACCCTCCTTGGGACCCTCCTCCCCGCAACCAGCCTCATCTCAGACAACACACCACGGGCAAGGAAGCTTATGACCCATGGTTCTCCGCTGGTGAACGAATAAGTAGGAGTATGTCACTGGCACTTGTTGATTTACCTCTGAAACTGCTAATGGTGTTAAAAGTTGTTAACTGTTCCTGTTTGTTGTTCATCAACTGCAAAATATCCTTACACCTTATTGTGTATGTTCTAAACGTTACTGTTGTTGCATCACATTATCAGACACACTAACCTTAACTATCTGCCGCTAGTATGTACTGTAAGCATACCTACGTACCCAACTGTGAGAATCATCAACACTCTCCCTACACTCCCACCTCAGCATTGTCATACATGGGACCCTTCTCCCCCATCCTAACCACGCATCCACCGCCCAGCTGACCCTGAACCACCATTATCCACTCATCAATTCTTGAAGCCCTCACCTGCTGCATGCTTCCCCCATCCTATGCACATTCAGTTTTCACTGCCCCCTTTGAAGGACAGCGCAGTTGATCTGCAATGGACCTTCCATCGACAATTGTGGATGTCTTCCCCCCGCCTCTCTCCACTCTACATACTACTGCATCTCGCAACTGACAGGCATTGTTGCTAGTTTCCCCTGCCCGGATGTGACCTTAAGGAGGGAACACAGAATAACCGCTCCCCATGGGCTACCAAGTATGCCCTCTCTCCTCACTGTAGTGCACTGTAGTGTACTGTCTCCTTGCTGCAGCCTTCCCTGGCACACTGGCACAATAGGATTAGACCCACAGTCAACAGATTTAACACTTCATGGATACCACTTCTGATCTAGAACCGGAGTACACTCTGCACCACCTCCCCGGGCTTATCCGGTCTCCCCAATATCCTGATGCCACCCCCGCATGCAACCACCTCCCCCCTACGTACCATATCCTGGAACGTCAACGACCTGACGCACTACATCAAACGCAAGAAAGTGCTCTCATCTGTAATCTAAAAGAGTGGAGGTATCTCTTCTACAAGAAGCCCATCTCTCATGCTCGGAGTCCGAAAAACTGTGCTGGGACTGGGTGGGATGGGAACTCTACAGCAGCTGCCCAGTGTCATCAGAGTCTGGGACTGCCCCACCACCCCTGAAAAAAAGGAGATGCAATACTCATTTGCAAATCCCCTCCTGTAACTGTTCTCAAGTCCTGGTCAGATCCAAAGGGAAGCTACATACTCGCAAAACTAAAACTCCAAACATAATTTCTTCTTTCAACTTAACTGCCTCCTCACGGAAATCAGCGTCTCCCACCTTCTCATCTGAGGCGACTGGAACCTTGCTTGGGATGCAATACTGGACTGCACTGGACACTGGCAATAATAGAGACAGAGCCCTTCTTAATGACATAATGTCAGACTATGGCCTAGCAGACCACTGACGACTCTTCTGCCTGATGGATAAGGAACAAACCTTCCTTTTTCCAGTACACAGCACCCAATTCAGGCTAGACTACTTTATCCTCTCTCACTGCAAAGTGGCCATCACCCAAGACTCACAAATCCTAGAGGTGGCATTATCCAATCACTCCCTGGTCTTGATTATGGTAGCTCTGGGTTTAACTTCCCCAGGCTGAAAGGTGTGGCGCCTGTGCATGGCACGCTACCGCTCCCCCAGGACAAAAAACAACTCTGCTCACACGTCTCCTCATACCTCACAGACAACAAGGGTTCAGTTTTCTCGCCCTTGACCTTATAAGCATCAGCAAAGGCCACCATATGCAGCAGCCTCATGAGGCGGAAATCAAAACTCTTACATGTCTCTATACAACTAAGCCCTCCTGACGCTGACTGTAAAAGGTTTGCAGGAACCTTAATGTCCTGTTCACCACCAAAGCTGAATATGCTCTCCAGAGGTTCTAAAGCCATCATTATGAACAGGGAGGGAAGGCAGGACGCCTCTTGGCAGCACAATTGCGTCAACACTAAGCGACACTCGCTATCCCTGCCACACGATCCATGGATGTCTCCCTACTCGTCATGGATGGCGTCTGCAAAGAAATAGTTAATGAATTTTCTGTATAGTCTGGAGTCAGCAGTGGATCCTACCAGATTGGAGGCCTTCTATGACAGAATCCACCTCCCCAAGCTCACTGATTCTGGTAGAGCCTACCTAGACAGGAAAATCAGCAAAACCAAAACTACGCAAGACATTTCCAGCCTTCCCTACCACAAGGCTCCTAGAGAAGATAGATTTCGCACAGAATTTTATAAGTGGACAGGAAGGGTTGTGGTCAATCCTCTCTATTACACCTGCCGTGAGGCTAAACAACAGGGATCCCTTGGCTTCATGTCCAATAAAGCGACAATAGTAGTCCTCCCCAAACAAGGGAAGGACCCTCTCCAGTGTGGCAGATACAGGCCAATATCCCTGCTCAATAAAGACATCAAAAGTTTTGCTAGCGTTCTCGCAGCCCGCATCCACAAGGTGATCCTGACCCTAATCCATCATACATAGGTGAGCTTTGTCCCTGGACGCTCATCCAGGAACCACCTACGAACCCTTAGACACACTCTTTGGACCGCCGAGCACCTACAGGAAGATAAGCTTGCCCTCTCCTTAGATGCTGATAAGGCACTCAACCAGATCAAATGGGCATATCTCTTTGCAACCATGCAACTGTTCGTCCTAGGCGAAGGATTTATCTCCAAGGTCCACTGGTTATATGACTCTCCCAAAGGTCAGGTCATCTGAGGCTGCTTCCTGTTGGAACCATCTGTGATTGGCAGAGCTGCTCGCTATCCTCCCTACTGTTCCTATTGGGGATGGAACCCCTTGCAGCCCCTATCTGTCAACCGCCACTGCTCTTGGACATCAATATACCAGGTGGGTTCTCTAAGATCTATCTAGAAGCAGATGACATACTCCTCGCCCTCATAGACCTACCGCTGTCTCTCCCGGCTCTATAGGGCATCATAGCCCACTTTGCAGCAATTTCAAGGTAATGGGTGAACTCGGAAAAAAGTGAAGCCTTACCCCTCTCATGCACGACCACTAGCGCCGTGATAGCCGGACATCCCTTCCACTGAAAAGCATCATGACTTAAGTACTTAGGGGTCTATGTGAATAGGGTCTTGCTAAAGGACAACATTGCACCTTTGATCACTCAAATGAATCTCGGCTTTGACAAATGGTCCCACCTTGGCCTTTCTATGTGGGGTAGTGTACAGGCAGTCTGCATGGTGACCCTACCATATTCACCTATGTATTAGGCATGCTGCCCCTACTGACTCCATTGACCCTGCTGCTATCAGTGGACGCCGGCATATGCTCCTTCATCTGGGGGTCCAACTGCTCCCTTCTGGCTCAGCCTAAACTCGTTGCACACCGATAATGTGTTGGCATGGGTCTCCCCTCTGTGGAGCACATACCTTTACTCTCCACCTATCCCAATTGGCCTACATGCTGCCCAGCACGCCAGACCCTCTCTTGCCTTGCTAGTAGCATTGGAAAGATCCATAAAGGCCCAAAGGACAGGCTTACAGCTGATATACGTAAACAGGGGTTCTCAAACTCAATCAACCAACCCGATTATCTGAGCAATGGTGAAATCTGGCAGTGGGCCCACCACCTTCTTAAAGAACTCGGCCCTTTGTATAGGGTGAAGAGCTCTAGACTGGGGCAGCTGACATAAAGCTGGTATCTCCGGCCTCCAACCACTCCTGGAAGGAGGAACCATCAAACCTTTTGAAACACTCCAGGAGGAATTTGGATTGCCTACCACCAGGAGTGGAAACACCTCCAACTCAGGCACTGCCTGTGGCAATGCCTGGGCCCACAGCCTTGGTACCTCTCATCCTCTCTGATGGTGTCCTTGGGCCTTTTTAGGGGACTCATGCCAGGCTTCTATGGTTTCATACGTAAACATCTCTTTTCACACCCCTTTCTTCCAATCCCCATGCCAAAATGTCAGACCGGTCTACAATCAGAATATGAGGAGGAGGACTGGGCTGACCTCCTGAAGGCGATTGACGAGGGGCAAGGGAGGCTGACCTGGAGTTCTGCCGCTTCAAAACACTGCATGGCTGGCAATGGAGCCTTCGGAGACTACACACGGCAGGCTTACTGCCCGGAGGCCCACTGTGACCTACTGCATATACTCTGTGACTGCCCCTCGATTCAGCCTTTCTGGATAGCGGTGGGGTCCACACTGCGTGAAACCCTGCCACGCAGTATGCCCCTACCCCGTGCCATGATTTTTCTACATGATACAGTGGATGCCTCTGATCTCTCCCATCCTCAACGCCGCCTCCTGCACACATCCCTTGCTGCTCTGCATCCTCTGTCACTGGCGCTCCCAAACCCTCCCCATCCATGAGGAATGGCTGATGGCTATGGATCAGGCACTCTCCCATGAGTGCATCATCTATATTCTACAAGATAGGATGCAGACCTTTCTTCAGCAATGGTTTCCCTTCCTACACCAAGCGCCAGTCTCCTCTGGTACTCATCATGCCCCGGACTGAGCACAAGATAACTGTCCCCCTATTTTGAAAGCTGCAATGGCAGAGCCACACACATGTATCCTGACAAACCCTGGATCCAGGATGGCTGACCCCTTACCCAGTTCCACTTCTCCATCCTCTCAAATCTGCCCACTGCACCCCCTTAACAGCACATAGACCCCCACAATCGCAAAAGCATTTGTTAGAAATAGGATCTTTGGTTGGCAGACAGGTTACCCCCTGTACAAGCAAGGACCCTCACTCTAGTCTGGGTAAGTCACACACAATCCAAATTATCCTGTGCCCACCCTCTAGTAGCTTGGCACTGAGCAGTCAGGCTTAACTTAGAAGGCAATGTGTAAAGTATTTGTGCAATAAATCATACAATAAAACCATATAGCACACAAAAATACACCACAGTGTTTAGAAAAATATATAATATTTATCTGATAAATGCAGGTCAAAACTATTAAAATGCAATAAGTAGATGTTGAGATATCACTGTAAAAGTGATATAAAGTGTCTTAATTCTTTGCAAAACAAATAAATGTCTCTTAAAAACAATAAAGGTCTCTTGCAAGCACAAAGTACCTGGTTCGCGTTCAAAATCTCCGCTAGGGACAGACGGAGGAAGCAATGCGTGGAAAACTGGGAGGTGTGCGTCAGTTTCGCCCCTTCGCACACCGACTTGTGTCGTTATTTTCCACGCAGGGGAAGGCTTTGCGTCGATTTCCAGCACGCGGATTTGGTTCCTCTTCAGGTTGAGGAGTTTTCTGGCACCCTGGGGACTGTGCGTGGAATCCTGGGCTTGTAGTGAGAAATTCACAAGCGCTGCGTCGATCCTGCATCCGTTGCGTGGAAATATCTCACGCACGGCAGGTGCTGCGGCGATTCGTCTCTGGAAGTTGGGCTGCGTTGTCCCAGGTCAGCTGTGCATCGATCCAGTGGGCCGTGCGTCAAAGTTCTGGTCGCAACGAGTCGTGCTGCGTCGTTCCGGTTCGTCGTGCAGTGAATTTCTCACTGCGGGGCAGGCTGTGCGTTGAATTTTCACCGCACAAGGAGTCCAGTTGAAGGAGTGAAGTCCTATTGATCCTGAGACTTCATGGAACAGGAGGCAAGCTCTATCTAAGCCCTTGCAGAGCACTTCTCAGCACAGCGAGGGAGCAGCAAGACAGCAGGGCAACAGCAAGGCAGCAGTCCTTGTCAGAAAAGCAGTCCCAGTGAGTCCTTCGGGCAGCCAGGCAGTTCCTCTTGGCAGGTCTGGTTCAGGGATTCTTCAGCAGGTTTCTTGTCCAGAAGTGTCTGTGAGGTAGAGTGTCTACCCCAAGAAGTGTCTAAAGTCTGTGGTTTTGGGTCCTCTTCTTATACCCATTTTGGCCTTTGAAGTAGGCTTACTTCAAAGAAAAGTCACACTTGTTTGTGAAATCCTGCCTTCCCCATGGGGCTACATAGGGCCTACCTTAGGGGTGTCTTACATGTAGGAAAAAGGTAGGGTTAGGCCTGGCAAGTGGGTACACTTGCCAGGTCGAATTTACAGTTTAAAACTGCACACACACACACACTGCATTAGCAGGTCTGAGACATGATTACAGGGCTACTTATGTAGGTGGCACAACCAGTGCTGCAGGCCCACTAGTAGCATTTGAATTACAGGCCCTGGGCACCTCTAGTGCACTTTACTAGGGACTTACCAGTAAATCAAATATGCCAATCATGGATAAACCAATCAACAGTACAATTTACACAGAGAGCATATGCACTTTAGCACTGGTTAGCAGTGGTAAAGTGCCCAGAGTTCAAAAGCCAACAAAAACAGGTCAGGAAAAATAGTAGGAAGGAGACAAAAAGTTTGGGGATGACCCTGCAAAAAGGGCCAGGTCCAACAGCATTCTAGACGAAACACTTGCACATCTATAGGTCCTAGGTACGCTCATGCAGAGCTCACTGCTGCAGCAATACCGGGACAATACAGTTCTGTGCATGATCCTGCCTCTTCCTTTTCATATTCTGTACTTATCCATGATACAGTGCTGCAGCTGAATTGATTTGACATGTACTGTTGTTCTTCCTTTAACTCTTTATGACAATAAGGAATTGTGAAACAAAAAAAGAACTGCAATCACATGTCATTGAAGTATCCGGGAGATGCATGTTGTTGGCGCCCCTTCCAAATATCGACTACCGAGTTGGGCTGGTGAGTAATTTGCCAAAGGTAAGTGACCTCTTAACTTTTAAAAAATGAATTTCTTTTTTAGACAAGGTTTTGCTTCGTATGAGGAAAATGGGCGCATTTTGAAAAGAAAAGTTGACATTATTGTAAGGTGATCACGGGACATGGTAGTCTGGTGACCCTAGCAGGTCACCATCCCAGGGTTTGGCTACTAATCATAGTGAGTTGTAATTTGTGGTTTATCTCATTAATAGTCATGTGATAGGTTGGATTATGACCCAGTCTGAATCTGAATTCAGTTAACAGACCTATTAATACAGGTCAGTTCATAAAAGTCTTTACTACTCACACAAATTCTGGTTGAACATTGTGACCAGTTTTTTGCAATCAGAAATTCATACATTTGGACCATAATGAAGGGAAAGAGAAAGAGAGTGGGTCGATATGTCACCAATATGCCAGAAGTAGCAACTGTCTCCCAAGGTAAGTTGACAACTGTTGGGGCTCGCTCTTTCCAACAGTTAAACAGGAGCAAGTATGCAAAGCCTGTCCCCCTGATATGTTGTTTTGTACTGATGATTCTTTGATTTTTTGAAGTTACAACAGTATATTAGAAAGATCTAGGGCCAGATGTATCATCTGATTTTGCAGCGAAATCGGCCGTTTGTGAGTGCAAAATCAGGGTCTGCAATGCATCAAATGCATTCGCAGACCAAAAACAGAAAATCGCAAAAATTGCCATTTTCTGCGTTGCGACCTGGATTTTGCGAATCGCAATTTGCGATTTGCAAAATCCAGGTCGCAATGCAATTCTGCAAAAAATTGCAAATTGCGATTTTTCGCAGAATGGTATTTTGCAAGTGCAAAATACCATGACCTGCAACCAGGTGGTAACCTGGTGCAAAATTTAAAAATGCAGTAAAACTGCATTTTTAAATTTGATATGTAAAGCACACATGCCCTATTGGCATGTGTGTACTTTACATGTGGGAAAAAAAAATGGGGTGCAGGAGAGGGGGCCTTAGGCCCCCAGCACCCTGGCCCTTTGCTTTTCCCAAATTGCGATTTCTGTTTCAGAAATCGCAATTTGTGAAAATGCAAAAAATTTGCAGCTATGGGGCAATAGGCCCATAGCTGCGAATGGGGCCTGTATCGCAATTTGCGATTCGGTAATTGCATTTGCGATTTTTAAGAAATCGCAATTACCGAATCGCAAATGTGATACATGGCCCTTTGCGATTCGGTAATTGCGATTTCTTAAAAATCGCAATTACCGAATCGCACTGGGCCAGATTCATACATCTGGCCCCTAGTCACTAAGGGCCAGACGTACTAAGAGGCAGGTCAGAAAAATTGGTCGCACATTGCACACCAACCTTTTGTAACCTGTCTCTGATTATGTAGGAACAGATTATATTGCAAAATATCCAGTCGCAGGGGTCACAGAACAACCTTCCTAACTAATATTAATTTAGCAAGTGGCTATTTGTGACTCTCGGTGATTGCCTACAAGCACAGTGAGGGTGGCCTGCAAGAAACAGCAGACTAACAACCCTTTTTTTGCAGCCCCAAAACAGGCAACATTTTTTTTTATCAAAAAGCCCATGTTACTTTAAGGAACCAGTGCTGCTTTGAAAAGCAGTGTTCCCTTAGAACAGCAGTTACCAACTTTTTGACTTCTGTGGACCCCACTTTAGCATTACTGGAAATTGGGGACCCTCACTGAATCATTATTGGAATCTGGGGACTCCCGAACTGAGTCATTTCTGAAAAGCTGGGGACCAAATGTGTTAACATTGTTTAATTTTCTAAGCAGTTGTGGACGCACTGAGGAGGCCTTGCGGACCCCCAAGGCTCCCCGGACCACAGGTTGGGAACCACTGCCCTAGAAAATTTTCTTTTCTACCACCAACCTTGAGGCTAAACCATGCTATTCACAAACAACACTCTTTCACACTCTTTCCTCTTTGCAATTCACTTATCATCTCCTTTGAGGTACTGGTAACTGATCAATGGTTTGCAACCATAATTGTGGATGGAAGCCATTGATATATGCTGTACTGAATCACAAGTGAAGGTGACATCCCCTTTTCATGCTTCTTCTTAATAGGAGCACTAAACTGATTTTGTTGGAAAGCTTTTTCCAGCTCACAAAATGGTTATGCAGTCAAAAGCTGTGATTTTATCTATTGGAGGGTTTGTGATTGCAACATCTTTCTACATCTGGCCCTGGATTTTGGAACTGTGGACGTATTTTGTCAGTATACATTCTCCAGCTCCTGATGATTGTATGCCATTAGCAATTTCACATTTTTATGTTATATTAAACATTTTTAGAACATTGGAATGTTGAGAACTCAATTGAAGACAATGAAGTAGCTCCTCCAGTCTTATAATGGCTGGAATAAGCCCAGAGCACCAACATTACAATGCTTGTCTTCATGTTTCTCTTTTTTTATTTAGAACATTTTAGCCTCAGTGGGTGGAATGTTCTAATAGCCTTATAGTCCTACTGCCTCAGGCTACACTGGTTGTTAAAAGCCCTTTTCCTCATTATAGGCCCTTGCCTACGGCTTGGGCCTTTAACTCAGGTTCAGGGCCTTTAGCAACTAGTGCAGCCCTGGGCAACATGTTATAAGGCTATACTAGAACACTGGAATGTTAGGAGGTCCATTAAAGACAATGAAATGGCTCAGGGCTAATAATGGCTGGTGTAAGCCTTCTGCTCTGACAAGCAAATGTTTGGCTGTTTCTCCCTTTTTCATTTAGAACATTCTATCCTCAGAGAGAAGAATATTTTAATGCCATTATAGCTCTTCTGCTTCAGGCTATACCAGTTGTTATAGGCCTCTCCCTTGTTGTAGACCCTTGCCTGTGGCTATGGGCTATAATTAGGTTTCAGGGTGTTTAACAACTGGTAATAGACATTTGCAGTAGACTAAAAGGCTATATTGATAGAAACGTGCTATGTGAAGGGAGGAGTCACTGGGGAGCAGGACTATGATTCCCAGGTTGCCAAAGGCTTGGAGGCAGGCTGCCTGACACCACCCCGTCCTGTAATTTGCCTGGCGCTACAAAGCTCTTCCTGGGGTCCCGCAGAGCAGGAAGCAATGTGTAAAGAGAGGAGTCACTGGGGAGAAGAGCTACAACTGCCAGGCTGCCAAAGGCTTGAAAGCTGGCAGCCTGACACACACCTGATCATAATTAACCTCACGCAATAAAGTGCTTCTTAGGGTCCCGCAGCGCAGGACATGCTATGTGAAGAGAGGAGTCACTGGGGAGCAAGACTATGACTCCCATATTGCTGAAAGCTTGGGGGCAGGCTGCCTGTCACCACACCTGCCAGTAATTCACCTTGTGCTAATAAAGATCTTCATGGGGTCCTGCAGTGTGGGACATGATATGTGAAGAGAGGAGTCACTGGGGAGCAGGACTACAATTCCCGGGTTGCCAAAGGCTTGGGGGTGGGTTGCCTGACACCACACCTGCCCATAATTCACCTTGCCCTAAAAAGTGCTTCCTGTGGTCCTGCAGCACTGGATGCACCCAGGCAGAGCCCGGGTCAAGGGCGGGCCCATTCTGTGCCTGTCAGTGCCAGGAAAAGGCAAGGCCATCCCCCTTGGCCCCTCCATCCACTAACTGTGCTGACTCCCATGTTCCAGTGGCAATCAATACCAGACACCAGCATTATCCAGCCATATGCAAGTGTGGAAGCTGTGTCTGTTGAGGGAGTGGAACTCCCTGCACTCCATTATGGGTAGGAGGGAAAGGATGTTACAGAGTAGCTACCGTCAAATGGAGGCCCCTTTTGGGTGCTTTACACCTGGAAGTGCTGACGCCTGAGCACGCTGCCCTGTCCTATAGCGCTATTGTGCGCTCTTGCATCCCTGCAGCCCGTGATGAAGATCAGGTGATGAAGGGCCAGCCATTGCTGGAAGTGGGAAGTGGTGGGGCTGGGTTATTTCCCCCCAATTGTGCACGCTGAAGGTATTGTCTTCCCGCTACCTTTGATTAAGTTATTGCATCAAACTAGGATCTGTTCAGTAAAAATCACTTGCTTGGCTGGGCTGAGATGGGGAAAGGGAGGGCAATGGAGAGTGGGGCTAATGTGGGGCCAGGTTCCACCCTAGATCGGTTCCTTCAGAGAGCGATGGGTCTGATTAACAAGGAAATCAACCTGGTGGAATCTTTATCTTCTACCCCTTCCAGGCCTCCAGAAACAGCTTGTGGGCCCTCATTAGGTGCACCTAGCCCAAACTTGAGAACTGCGTCCTGCCTCAGTGACTGGGTCTCAATAGGACCACCAGAGTAACTAGAAGGAATTACAGTGAATGCAGTAAGCCCTGTATTGTGCTTTGGGAGCCCCGTGACATCCAAAGGAGCTGGGGCAAAAAGAAGAGGGCAGCAGTGAACCCCAAACAAAGAGACTGTGTCCTCTGACCCAGGTGGGGGCAGGCACACTCGTGGGTGGGCCTATGTCTAAGACTCATGAAAGTGCCCAGGATTTGTGTGACAAGTTTTTTCACTTTTAAGGGGGAGCCTAGAGCCCATTTACTGGCACTTGAGCATGATTGCGTCCACAATTAGGAACCTGAGGGATGCAGTAACTGTCAAGCACACAACGCTTGAACCTCACTAACTGCCATGTGCCAACAAGGATGCCTCCTCCAAGGGGTGGGGGGGAGTCCTGCCAGCAGTTGCTCCCTAGAGGGCATCTACATGCACAAGTAATGATCTCCGCCCAGTGAGCTAGGAGGAATGGTACTTTGTCCACCAGGCTTAACAGAGGGTGTAAGGAGGGCAGCAGAGGGGTGAGAAGGGCATCTTGCTCAAATAGGGTCCCAGTGCTGGAGCACAAGACTCCTATGTTAAACTTGACCCCAGATGCCTGCCTTTATGTTGCTCTACTGTCCAGTGTGCCCTGCTTAAAAGATGGAACAGTGGAATCATTTGCACAAATTAAAAATAAAAGGCTGCACTGGCTTTGTACCCATGCTGGCATCTCCTATACAGATGCATGGCACATATTGATAGTTAAGCGAGTCACCTGGATATGGCCCCTGCCCAAGTCCCACGGGGTGATTGTGTAGTTGTAAACTTCAGGTATTCATCCATTGCATGTCATCTACTAACTAGCTGTGCACGCCAAAACTAGGCAGGATATAGCATTCTCCTGCTACCATTGGTGCTTTTTGACCACCACCTGAGGAAATAGCAGTGGGCTTGTCCTGCAGCCTCTGGCAGTAGGCAGGCACAGCAGGTTTCAGGGAGCAGGGTTTGGCCAGTGGAATAACCTGGTTCCAGTAGACTCTCCCTCTCCACTAATAGAGGTCAATTGACTCCTTTTGAACCAGAAAGGCCTCACTAACAATTGGATGGTGGGCCCAGATACTGCAAGTGGAAGCTCTAATACAGACAGGTTTATGCTCCCAGATTATGAGCATGGGTTCTACAGGTTCCCTGACCAACTCCAGTTTAGACATCTTACCATCATCCCCCATTACAACAGAATGTCTCTGGAGGAATGGTTCTGAGATCTTACTGCAGCATCCCCATTTCCTTACACGCTCCTGCTAAATTGGAATATTGTTGGAAATAGTGATAAATTGCAGGATCTAGTTTGGGGCCAGGGATGTGGAATTCCTATTCGCCCGGGACATCTTGTTTGGGGTCAAGGGCAACAAGTTTTTATGTTTACTTTGTCCTTGGGACAAGTAGGCCCAACCCTCTGCAGCACAAACCCTTTGAATGCCTGTTTACAGAGAGTGCAACTCTCTGCAGTTGAGGTAATGTGTTTCCAAAAGATAACGCTGTTCGAACTTGTATTTATGGTTCATTATTTGAAAGCCTTCATTATTAGGGTGAGTTCTGTAAATAAATGTTTTAAGGTCACACTTCACTACTGACCTTGGTTCCAGTACAAAAAAAAAAAACGTGTATACACATGTTTGAAAAGTTTAGGCTATGAGGCTAAGTATAATGCTCCCAGAATGCTCTCTGATTAGATGCAAATGAAGTGTCATTTAGTCAAATGTGTTGATGCATGCTAGTATTTCCCAAAAATATTTCTAATGGAAAATCAGTGTAACCATTTTCAACACGAATATGGGAAGCATGAAAATAAACAAACACTGACAAAGCCAACTGGTCTGACATATTTTTATAAGTCTTTTAGTTTCATCAATGCGTGTCTTGTTTTGACATGGCTTTTGTAACACTTTATTGTTGTGGGAGCTACCAGGCCCTCAACATTGTAACAAACACTGGCAAAAAAAAAAAAAAAAGTTTTTGAACTCTAAAAGCACACGTTGCCACCAGTGGCATAACAAAGGCCCCGCAACCGCCCTCCAGGGGGCCCCTTCAGCACAGCACCTGCCCTGAGTGAGTCTGGAGAGGGGGCTCCTCCATGTTCTTTTCAAAGGGGCACCCTCCAGTTTCGTTACGTCACTGATTGCCACTGTAGTTCCTGACACTGAACAAAACTACTTTGTGTGCCAATATGCTCGTTGTGGAAGAGCAGAATGCGATCACTCACAGTAAAGCCAGCCGAAAGAGAGAGAAATAGAAGTTTAATAAAAACTAAATGTCTTTGTTAACACCAGACCTAATTAGGGACCAAGACCCACATGTAGGTAGCTTTTTGCATGTCGCAAACAGCGACTTTCACTGCTTGCGACGTGCAAAAAGCACATTGCGATGCACTAACCCAGTTTTGCGATTCAGTACCCTGGTTACCGAATCGCAAAACGGGTTTGCGACTCGCATTTAGAAAGGTGTGTTCCCTTCTTAATTGCGACTCGCAGTGCAATGTAGGATTGTTTTGTGACCGCGGGCGCAAACCAATCGCAGTTTGCACCCATTTCAAATGGGTGCTAACACTTTCGCAAAAGGGAAGGGGTCCCCATGGGACCCCTTCTCCATTGTGAATGTCACTGTAAAAAAAAATTCAGAGCAGGACCACTGCCTGCTCTGAAAAAATGAAACGAACACGTTTCATTTTTCGTTTTTGTAATGCATCTCGTTTTCCTTTAAGGAAGCAGCCACAGACATGGTGGTCTGCTGTCTCCAGCAGGCCACCATCCCTGTGAGGGCCGCTATTCGCAAGGGGGTCGCAAATTGCGACCCACCTCATGATTATTCACTAGGTGGGCATTTGCGAAGCGCTTGCGAATCACAGATGGTGTCAGGGACACCATCCTACATTCGGATTTGTGACTCGCAAATTGCGAGTCACTCTGACTCGCAATTTGCGGGTCGCAAATATGAACCTACCTACATGTGGCCCCAAATTCTTAAAGTCACAAAAGTGCACCCATGGTATATGTCGTACCCCTATAAAATATTTGTGAACTGTATTTTAGCATGGGTAAATACGCATGTGTAGATTTGCTCATGTGAAAATCTATTGAGCATTTGTAAGTTCATTTTCCCTCCGGCCACTTTCTTCCCAACCCTGGAAGAAGTTCTAATTCTGCAATTGTCAGGAGTAAATGTCCAACCTTTCTTATTATGGGAAAATATTAGAGAGAAGCTGGTGAAAATCTTTAAAACATGCAGGTTAGTAGGTTTGCAGACTCAAAGGCATTCTAGCCCTGGAACTATTGCTTACTGCTTCCTCCAGCCCCAGTATGCAGATCTGCAGAAAGGTGGCAAAATAAGGAAACTGCTACAGTAGGGATTGAAACTGCAAGTATTCAAGCCCTACTATGGTAGTAGCCTTGGCATAATCAGAGAGGCTATTATCAGAGCTCTTACATAATGAGATTGCTGCCATAATTTGTCGCCACACTACATGGCACCAAAGGGACAAGTAGATCTTTTTACAGGACAAGTAGATTTGAGAAGCAACCTGTCCCCTGGACAAGTAGATATTTTAATAAATTCCACACCCCTGGGGGCACTTTTGTAGATAATTACCACATGCTGCGCTGCAGGTTGTGGATCTCACTATTACGCTTGGTATTCAGGCATGTAATGGGTGGCCCCTTAGCAATTTTCTTGTCCAGACATTTAGATGAGGCACCTACCATAGCACAATTGGTTATATTCTCCTGGATGTAAGATTGTGGAGTAAGCTGGATGATATGGCTGTAGTAGAGAGAGAAGAGAGTGACCACAATGGCCTATCACTAAAGTTAATGACTCTCTCACGCCCTGCAGCTGCAGAGTACAGCCGTAGGCACCTTGTAGCCACAGGTAATAGGAGGAATGAGAGATGGGAAACAGTGGGCTCCTCACCGGATGGAGTTAGGGCCCTATATTCAATCCTGGCTACCCATATGGAAAGCATATGTGCCAACTGGGACAAAATAACCTGAACTTTGCTAAGCATTATATGGTATTTTCTAAGCTGAGGAGTGTCATAACCAAAGTGGGTGTGGGCTGCCCTAAGCCATGAAGGGGATGGCTCAATGACCAGTGGAAGAACGCAAAGATAAACCTCTTACAAGAGATAAAAAGGGGGGATAATGAAACTATAAGGGAGCATAGGGTCAATTATCAGGCTTGTATAAAGCAGCAAAAGCAGTATGGGAAGATGATATCTGGGCTTACTTACTATACACCACAGTAACTAACGACCAGAAGTGCTGGTCCTTGGTTGGCAGGAGTGAAGGGTGGCCGGGGAACCCTGCAGAAACATCTATCTTACCCTGTAACTGGATCGCCCATTTGGTGCCCCTAGTATAAAGAACCAGACCCCCAACCAGAAATCTTCTCTCTTGCAGAAACTGAATGAGCGGTAGGCTTTTTCAAGCCCGATAAAGCCCTGAGTCTAGATAAAATCCCAGCAGATGTTTTTAAATCAGACCTCGAGGTATGGGTTCCTTATAATAATGTGGTCTCATTTTCAGAAAGGGCAATAACCCCTCCTGGAAAGAGGCAGAGATTGTACCAATCTTTACAAGGGGGACCCCAGTGTGCCCTCCAACTGCCGCCATATCAGCTTACTAGACAATCTACAAAAACTCTTTTGCAAACAGGTCCTTGAGTGGTTGTTGGACTGGTTTGAGGAAAAACAGATCCTTTCAGGACTTCAGGCAGGATTCAAGAACAAGGTCAGCACGGTCGACCAGGTTTTTTGGTTTCTCCTGGTCAAACGAAAGGCATTGCATCTGGCCAAGGGCGATCTTTATGTGGCGTTCATTGATTTGTGTGCTGTATTTGACTTGGTCCCCAGAGAGAAGCTATGGGAGATGCTCCTGGGAATGAGGACCTCACCTGATCTCCTTCACCTGATTAGATTACTCCATAAGGGGAGTTTTGCTAAAGTAAGGTGTGGCATGAAAGGAGAACTAACCAATGCCTTTTCTGTAAACCAAGGCGCACACCAGGGTTGTGTCCTTGCTCCAACCCTCTCTCTTATATATTAACAACTTTATTGCCTATCGATCAAACTGTGTTAATGATTGCCCTTCCCTGGCAGAGGCAAAACTACCAACCCTCTTCTTTGTGGACAACACATTGTTTCTGTCCAAAACAAGGAAGGGTCTGCAAAATATGACTGACAGTTTCAACCAACTCTGCAGAGACTGTGGTCCTGAAATTAATACCTCCAAGACTAAATACATGATTTACACTAAGAAAGGCAGGGCGGGAGGGGTTATTAAGGCGGACCTAAAGTATTGGAAAGAGTACAGGAGTTCAATTATTTGGGCATCTGGTTAGATGAGTCTGGATCCTGGGACCTGCAGATCTCAAAGAACACCCTAATTGTGAAACACTGGGCTGGTGCCATACAAACATCTGCCAAAAAGGTGTTCTGGTCCCCTGTATGTCCAGCAGTGAAAAATGTATAAAGCCTAAGCTTGGGGGGCTGCATTGTACAGGGCGGAACTATTCACTGTAACACCAGTCCTTTGAGTATAGCAAACAATACCTTTATTAGAGGCATTTTGGGCCTAGGGTAGGGTACACCACCACTGGTTCCCTTCTGCCTGGACTTAGGGATCCACAAGCTATTGCCACTGCTAGCATTAGGACTCCGATTGCAGTGGATTAGAACTTGGAGCACTTATAAAATATTCTTGAGGAGGGCTTGCAGGATGTCATTTTCGCCAGTGGGTCAGGAAAAGTTAGATTGTTAGGGGCGCTCAAAAAGGGTTGGTGTGAATTGGGTCCAGGAAATTTCTGGAAAGAGCCACAGTCCATTTAAAGACGGAATGCACTTTACTAAAAAAGAAAATGAGTTGTAGGAATCATTCATGCTGGTTAGGGAGCTTACCAACTGCTTTTCTCCTCATCAATACTGTCTATAAGACTGAGGGATTTTTGGGACTTTATGCACCCAGCACATGCTCGGTCCCTGTATTTCCAATTCAGTTATGTGTCTCTCCCTGTATCAATCTTTTCTGTTAACTGGAGGAAGACGAACGGGGGATCTGATTACTGTTCAGTTAATGAGATGCAAGTCAGGCGTTCCTGTCCAAAAAATGACTCAAAGCCCCTAGAGCCTTAGTTATCCTCTCGTGCAAAAAAGGTGCACAGGTGGGAGGCAAGCCAAAATAATGGTGCTAAGCCTGCTTAGCGCCATTGTTTAAAGCCTGGGTCAGGGCATGCGTTAGGGGACCTGTGGACCCATTTGCATGGTCAAACACCATCGAATGGGCCCACAGGTGCCCACCCCAAGCACCAGGAACACCCTCACCCACACCAGAGGGAAACTAGAGGATGGGGACCCCAACCCAGATAAGTAGGGTAATGTTGGACCTGGCTTTTTAACAGGGTCATCCCCAAACATTTTGCCTCCTTCCTCCTATTTTTTCTGACCTGTTGTTGTTGGCTTTTGAACTCTGGGCACTTTACCACTGCTAACCAGTGCTAAAGTGCATATGCTCTCTGTGTAAATTGTACTGTTGATTGGTTTATCCAGGATTGGCTATTTTATTTACTTGTAAGACCCTAGTAGAGTGCACTATATGTGCCTAGGGCCTGTAGATTAAATGCTACTAGTGGGCCTGCAGCACTGATTGTGCCACCCACTTAAGTAGCCCCTTAACCTTGTCTCAGGCCTGCCAATGCAAGGCCTGTGTGTGCAGTTTCACTGCAACTTCGACTTGGCATTTAAAAGTACTTGCCAAGCCTAAAACCTCCCTTTTTCTACCTATAAGTCACCCCTAATGTGTGCCCTAGGTAACCCCTAGAGCAGGGTGCTATGTGGGTAAAAGGCAGGACATGTACCTGTGTAGTTTATATGTCCTGGTAGTGTAAAACTCCTAAATTCGTTTTTACACTACTGTGAGTCCTGCTCCCTTCATAGGCTAACATTGGGGCTGCCCTCATACATTGTTGAAGTGGCAGCTGCTGATCTGAAAGGAGCAGGAAGGTCATATTTAGTATTGCCAGAATGGTAATACAAAATCCTGCTGACTGGTGAAGTCGGATTTAATATTACTATTCTAGAAATGCCACTTTTAGAAAGTGAGCATTTCTTTGCACTTAAATCTTTCTGTGCCTTACAATCCACGTCTGGCTAGGTTTAGTTGGCAGCTCCTTGTGCATTCACTCAGACACACCCCAAACACAGGGTACTCAGCCTCACTTGCATACATCTGCATTTTGAATGGGTCTTCCTGGGCTGGGAGGGTGGAGGGCCTGCCCTCTCACAAAGGACTGCCACACCCCCTACTGGGACCCTGGCAGACAGGATTGAACTGAAAGGGGACCTGGTGCACTTCTTAGCCACTCTTTGAAGTCACCCCCACTTCAAAGGCACAATTTAGCATAAAACAGGGCGCTGCCCTACCACCTCAGACACTTGCTGGAGAAAAAACCTGAACCAGAACCTACATCCTGCCAAGAAGAACTGCCTGGCTGCTCAAAGGACTCACCTGTCTGCTTTCTACAAAGGACTGCTGCCTTGCTGTTGGCCTGCTGCCTTGCTGAACTCTTGTCTGGATGTAAAAGTGCTCTCCAAGGGCTTGGATAGAGCTTGCCTCCTGTTCCCTGAAGTCTCAGGACCAAAAAGACTTCTCTTTTTCATTTGGACTCTTTGTGCGCTGAAAATTTCAACGCACAGCTTGTTCTGCGGTGAAAAATTCACCACACGCCGATCCAGAAAGACACCGCTCGACGCGACGCCTGCGGTATGACCGGAACTGCGACGCACGGCCTCGCATGGACAACACTGCCCAACTTCTAAAGGGGAAATCGACGTGCGCCTGCCGTGAGATAGAAAATTCCACGCACAGCCTTCCGGAATGACGCGCAGCCGGATAACAAGCCGAGGAATCCACGCAAAGACACTGGGACATCTGGTAATCCCGCGATCCATAGAAGGAGACGGTCCGCGTGCCGGAAAACGACGCACGTCTTCCCAGAGTGAAAAATAACGACGCAAGTCCATGTGTGAAGGGGCAAAACCGACGCACACACCATTTTTCCTCTCATAGAACGACGCACGTCTCCCCGCGTGAAAAATAACGACGCAAGTCCGTGTGTGAAGGGGCGTAAACAACGCACACACCATTTTTTCCACGCATCTCCTCTTCTGCGGCCCTCTGCGGAGATTTTCCACTCCAAACCAGGTACTTTGTGCTTGAAAGAGACTTTGGGGGTGATTCTAACTTCGGCGGGCGGCGGAGGCCGCCCGCCGAAGTTCCCCCACCAAAATACCGCTCCGCGGTCGAAAGACCGCTGAGGGTATTTTGGGATTTGCCCTGGGCTGGCGGGCGGCCGCCAAAAGGCCGCCCGCCAGCCCAGGGCAAATCAACCTTCCCACTAAGATGCCGGCTCAGAATTGAGCCGGCGGAGTGGGAAGGTGCGACGGGTGCAGTTGCACCCATCGCGTATTTCAGTGTCTGCTAGGCAGACACTGAAATACTTTGTGGGGCCCTCTTACGGGGGCCCCTGCTGTGCCCATGCCATTGGCATGGGCACAGCAGGGGCCCCCAGGGGCCCCGCGGCACCCCCTACCGCCATCCTGTTCCTGGCGGGCGAACCGCCAGGAACAGGATGGCGGTAGGGGGTGTCAGAATCCCCCATGGCGGCGCAGCAAGCTGCGCCGCCATGGGGGATTCTAAGGGCAGCGGTAAACCGGCGGGAGACCGCCGGTTTACCCTTTCTGACCGCGGCCAAACCGCCGCGGTCAGAATGCCCTGCGGGGCACCGCCGGTCTGTCGGCGGTGCTCCCGCCGACCCTGGCCCCGGCGGTCTGAGACCGCCGGGGTTAGAATGAGGGCCTTTGTTTGCTTTTTAAAGACTTAAAGACACTTCATATCACTTTTCAGTGATATCTTTACAAATTCATATTGCATCTTTGATCGTTTTGACCTGCAAATACCCAGATAAATATTATATATTTTTCTAAACACTGTGTAGTGTATGTTTGTGGTGCTATATTGTGTTATTGTATGATTTATTGCACAAACGCTTTACACATTGCCTTCTAAGTTAAGCCTGACTGCTCGTGCCAAGCTACCAGAGGGTGGGCACAGGATAATTTGGATTGTGTGTGACTTACCCTGACTAGAGTGAGGGTTCTTGCTTGGACAGAGGGTAACCTGACTGCCAACCAAAAACCCCATTTCTAACAGGTAAGTATAGGTAAATGTTTTAGAAAACATTTTTAAGTGCCATTGGGGGCCCTGAAATGGGCCCCATCTGCATGGAATTGGGTACAATGACCATGCCCATGGGACCCTGGTCCCCTGTGCTTGCTATTGGGGTGATGGGAATCACTCCTGTCTTTTATAAGACAAGAGTCATGTGGCATGGATGGTTTTACGTCAGGGAATGACGCTAGGTTGGTTAACGGCATTTCTTTGCCTCTAACCAGCCTAGCATCATTTTTTTAGGCAAAACCCCATACACCCGTACTGCCACCCTCACCCCTCTAACGTCATTTCACCAGACGCTAGCCCACCCTTAGTGCCGGCGTGTGGGATTCCATAAACTTGGTGCCCTGCTGGTGCTCTGAAATGAAGAAAGGTGGCGCTATACTTTTTGACTCAAAACTGCGTTTTGGCCCAAGTGTTTACTATTAAAAAAAAGAGTCATCTGCACATAGCACTTCAAAGCTCATGTTTAATTGGCAGGTATTCGTAATTGCAAATAAATCCCTCTTCACCATTTCCATTCTTGCTGCAACAGTGAAAATCAAAGCATTGCTCTGAGGATTTCCTCGATTTTATTAGGTGAAATCTGATCATTTTATACTTCATTGTCTACCCCTGCATTATCTCTCCTCACCTCATTCTACGTGTATACTTTTAGCTAAAGAGCGACCCCTGGCTCAGTTGAGTAAGAGACGTGGAAGGGAGCCGAGGACAGGGGAGGGACAGAGAGGTAAAAAGATTAGTATATGGGGCCATAATTACTCCTTTAATACGAGCTCAGGAGATCTGCTGATGTGAGATTGAGCCGGTTGAGATTAGCCAAAATAGACTTTAAAGAAGTGCATAGGAAGAAACAGAAATACAAGCAGCCCCCAGCATCTGGAAAACCACGCCAATCATACAGCGGTCTTGTTCCATGTCTTCTACTCTTCCTAGTATGTTTCTATACATTACAAATGTTTGGAGATAATCGAAATGAGAGCTCGGGAGTGAGTTGCCTAAAAGCACTCAGTTTTTATTGAAGCCAGGATTAGAGGCAATTCGTACAGGTTTCAAATTAACAAATTATGATTTTTTATCTAAGGTCATACGCAAACAAGCAGTTTTAAATTTCCAAGGAATCAATCCATTGACCTCTTGTGCTAATGAAACTCAGGTGAAAGTATCCTTAGTACCCCCTAACAACCACCCGATCATCACCAGTATCAAAGGAAACACCTGTACAGAGGGTGCTTAACCCAGAATCCAGATCATTTCCCATGAAACGCATAAAGGTCTCTCAAAACGTAGCGTTAATTAACACATCTGTACATTTCGCCTCCAAGCCTGCAAATGATTGAGAATACAGCATATACGATCCTAAAAAGCAGCTGCCTTTCAGCAAACTAGCTTCATGGCAAAAGAAACGCTGCTTGAGGAATAACTTTCTAAATTAGAAGCAATCCGAGGTAGAATGAATTACGGTTGGCAAGCAGCTGCAGACACACAATTGTCAAGGAGGGTTTTCCCTCAGTTTGTAAGCCACGACTATAAAATAAATGGCGCACTTACTTCACAGTCTCAAGCCTTCAGAAATATGAAGGGAGCTTTGACTGCAGATGATGGCAGTTCCTCCTAGTGACCAGGCAGGTCACAGGTTAGCACAGCAGCAGCAGTCCAAGGCGGTTTCCTGGTGAGTCCATTCAGCAGCATCTTGTGTCCAGGTTCAATTTCCAAGAGTGTTCAAATTGTGGGGAAAATTCCCCTGTACTTATAGTCAGTTCTTATAGTGTTTTACAATGGTAGGTAGAGGAGGTTCCAGCCAGTTACAACTGGTTCTGGGAGTGCCCCCTCTCTCCTTTCAGCACAGGCTCCAAACATCAGTGGGGGGTTAACGACCCTATTGTGTGAGGCCAGGGCACAGTCTTTCCAAATGCAGGTGTGCCCCGCCTCTCCCTTCTCTCAGCCCAGGAAGACTATTCAGTATGCAGATGCACCTCTGTGACACCTCCACCCTCTCTGTGTACAGGCTGTCTGAAAAGTATGCACAAAGCCCCAGCTGTCACTCTGCCCCGATGTGCATTGGAGTCAAGCTGCAAAACACCAGAGTCATAAGTACAGATAAATGCGCACTTTCTAGAAGTGGCATTTCTGTGATAGTAATAAAAAATACACCCACACCAGTAAGCAGTATTTATTATCACCATCACAACCATACCAAACACGCATACGCTACCCCTCATAAATCAGACAATACCCTTTACACATAAGGCAGGGCATTTCTAATGCACTCCTATGAGAAGGTAGCACTCACAGCAGTGAGACACCAAGTTAGGCTGTTTGTCACTACCAGGACAGGCCATGCAATATGGCACATGTCCTGCCTTTCTACATACATGGCACCCTGCCCATAGGGCTAGCTACGGCGTACCTTATGGGTGACTTACATGTAGTAAAAGAGGAGTTCTGGGCCTGGCAAGTAAGTTTAGATGCCAGGTCCCTGTGGCAGAAAACTGCGCACACAGGCCCTGCACTAGCAGGCCTGAGACAGGTTTGAAAGTCTACTTCAGTTGGTGGCGCAAGCAGCGCTGGAGGCCCACTAGTAGTATTTAATTTACAGGCCCTGGGTATAGAGATACCACTGTACAAGGGACTTATAGATAAATTAAATATGCCAATTAGGTATAAGCCAATCATACCAACTTTAGATGGGAGAGCACCTGCACTTTAGCACTGGTCAGCAGTGATAAAGTGCTCAGAGTCCTAGAGCCAACAGCGAGAGGTCAGAAAAACCAGGAGGAAGGAGGCAAAAAGACTGGGGATGACCCTGCGTAAGGCAAAAAGTCCAACAATTCTGATAAATCCAGCTCCTAAAAGCCCCACACACTTTTTCAGATTCAAGAACACACATGGGGGCCAATTCACACACACACACTCTGTGAACCTCCGGAAAAGGCCAATTCATTAGTAACAGTGAAAAGAGGGCACAGTCCTTTCTGTTTGCACAACTTGTATATTTTTTTCCCGGAAATATTTTCATTTTATTCCTATTTTAGATGCTATGGGGGCTAGTCAGAAAGGCATTTAAGAGTATATGAAGCAATAGTACAGGAGAACTAGCGCAAGCGTTTGTGAATGAGAGGTTGCCCCATTCTCAATTACTGAATGAAATGACTTGCAGCCTATAGAGCGACTTCATGATAACGCTTTTATGGAACAGATCACGCACTCCTGTGGTTTTTGCTGCGGTACTTGTTAGGACCATGAGAGAAACTTAGCATATTTGACTTCAAATATCAATTCATCATAGAGCAGCGCTCATCTACCTACCAGATATTATCACTGACTACCAGCTCATAAAGGCTTCCTTCATAGGCTCAAGGGAGGAGCAGTTCATTTGGCTGATATAACCTCCCTTGGGCTATTAAACTATTTTACTGTTTGAGGGGAGAATTTCCCTATAAAAAATCACCAGCAGAGACATAAAGTGTGTGAGGAAGCCTCTGCAGTTCTCAGAGGCTCCCCCTTCCTTTTCCTCTGCTTAAGATGTCAAAGAATGGCTGTCGTTGCCTCGGCAAGTAAGACAGGTGTATCTAGCCCTGGACTCTGCATCTCTCAGTTCCTGCAAAGAGAGAAGAGTGGCTGCATATTAGGGCACTGAAATATTTATGGCAGCGTGCCTGGGCCAGTGTTTACAGCCTGCAACCATCCCATTGTTTTCACTGGTACTGTCAGCAGTTCAGTACTTGTGAGTCCAACTCACAAAGGCATTTATGAGTCGGTAAAGTAGTATTTCTGTAGTACTACATAAAGTCCTCATGAATGTCTTTGGCAGTTCTCTCGATTGTTTGTCTGTATCACTTCACTAGAGCCAACACTTCAGGTTTTCTACTGATTAGTAATACCTTTCAGATATGTGGACCACAAGGGTGTATCCCAGATGCTCACAAGGATAGATCTAACACAAACCGACAAAAGTTGCAAGGGAAGCACCCAATCTAGAAGAGATGCTTTCCACACAGACATATTAACGAATATGGTCCCAGTGGATGCGGAAATGGTGCTCCACTTAATGTATGATCAAATCATACAGCCCAACTGTTAGACCTGGCATCCTTGGTGTGGTCTCCCCTGTCTTTTTTGCTTCTGCTTCCCATGTTTTGACTGTGTGCTGGACTCTGTTTTTGCTGTTTTTGATACTCTGGGCACTTCACCACTGCTGACCAGCGCTAAAGTGCAAGTGCTCCCTATGTAAATTGCACGTGTAATTGGCTTTCCCATGATTAGCATATTTGATTTACAAATAAGTCCCTAGTAAAGTGCCCTAGAGGGCCAAGGGCCTGTAAATCAAATGCCAGTTGTGGGCCTGCAGCACTGATTGTGCCACCCACATGAGTAGCCCTGTAAACATGTTTCAGACCAGCCACTGCAGTGTCTGTGTGTGCAGTTTTAACCTGCCAATTCGACCTGGCAAGTGTACCCACTTGCCAGGCCCAAACCTTTCCTTTTTATACATGTAAGGCACCCCTAAATTAGGCCCTAGGTAGCCCCATGGGCAGGGTACAGAGTATGTTAAAGGTGGAACGTGTTCTGATGTGTTTTACATGTCCTAACAGTAAAATACAGCCAAATTCGGTTTTCACTGTTGCAAGGCCTATCATTCTCATAGGTTAACATGGGGACTGCCTTTAAATATCCTTAAAGTACAGTTTCCCTTTGAGAGCAAATAGAGAGATGGAGTTTGGGGTCTCTGAATCACAATTCAAAAATACATCTTTTGGTAAGGTTGGTTTTTAAATTGTTTGTTTGAAAATGCTACTTTTATAAAGTGGGAATTTTCTTGCTTAAACCATTCTGTGACTCTGCCTGCTTGTGTATTCCCAGTTTGAGTCAGACTGACAGTTGGGCTGTTTGTGAATCCCCTCTAGACAGTAACCCTATTGAGCCATCTGGGCAAGAGTGGAGGGAAGAGTGGTCACTTACACCTGAAGGGCTGTGCCTGCCCTCACACAACACAGTCCCCAACCCCCTGGTGTGCGTCTGCAGCCAGACCTGGGCAAGGCAGGCTCTTGTGAACAACAGAGACTTTCCTTTGAGGTTTGCCTACTTTGAAGGCAGAAGGGGGTATGTAGTGGATCCAAAACCCCAGATTTTCAGATTACTTCTGGAACCAAGAGGAACCTCTGCCAAGGAGAAGAGCTAAAGAGCTGGAGGTGTACTGCCCCTTTGACCGTGACTGTGCTTTGCTGGGTTGGCCTACTGGTGCTGCTTCTGCATGAAAGAGGACAAAGACTGGACAAAGACTGCTTGTGAAGAATCTCCAAGGGCTTGGCTTGAGCTTGCCTCCTGTTTTGAAGTCTCAGGGCCATCAAAGACTTCCTGTGCCAGCACCTGGGCGCTCTGCTGAGACTCCTGCCCTGCCAAGTGGTGCCCTGTCCAGTCCCTGTGCCCCTGAAAGGTGAAGCTGGTAGAACAAGGACTGATATCCACACACAGGAAGCCATGTGGGGAAAATTTCAACACACCACCTGCAACGCAGGTGCAAAAATGACACTCCACTAATTTCGCTGCTGAAATCGAAACACCAACTGCATCGCGGCTGGGAGATCGATGCATCGTCAGCATCAATATTAGAGAAATTATACAACACCCACTTGGGGCTGCTGCTAACGACGCAAACCCATGCAGCGCAGTTTTCCAACACCATGCGACCGGATTTTTCACTCATAGTCGCTGTGAGTCAAAATCATCGTGTACCTGCAGATGAGGTGCCCGTCCAGAAATCGGTGCTTCGCTCTCCTGCATGAGAGAAAAACAACACATTGCCTACCCGACAGGAGAAGCAACGATGCATGGCCTCACTTTCCAATGCACACTCGTCCGTGCGGCTTTATTTTTTATGCAAACCAGGTTCTTCATGTAACAACAACGTTTCCATTGTTTCCTATTGATTAAGACTCTTATTATTTTGAAAATTCATATCTGGACTTGTGTATGTTGGATTTTTATTGTTTTGGTCTTGTTTGATTTAGATAAATATTGCCTATTTTTCGAAACTGGAGTTTTGTAGTGTTTTCAATGTATTACTGTGTGTCTTGGTACACATACTTTATACATTGTCTTTTTTGAGATAAGCCTGACTGTTTGTGTCAAGCTATCAAGGGAGTGAGCAGGGGTTATCTAAAGTGTGTATCTCCATTGGCATGACAAGAGTGAGGGTCCCTGTTTGGACAGAGTGCAAACTGACTGCCAACCAGAGACCCCATTTCTAACAACCCCTGTTACGACTGAACGCCATTGAACTCGACCTGTCATAGTGTCCCTCCCCTAATTTTATTCAGCGGTTTAATTTGTAATTATTAATTTATAATTTAGTAGAGGGTGTTGGAAAATGGGTTATTGGTAAGTGCAGGTAAGTACCTAGACTTAGCAATAGGCCACCAACCTCCACTTAGGTCCAGTTAGGTCTCAGTAAATTAAACCCAGCTCAACCCTTGGTAGCTTGGCAACAAGCGACAAGGCTTAACTTAGGAGACAGAGTGTAAAGCATTCAAATATCACAAAACAGTAATTTAATAAAACACAGGAAACAGTTTAAAAATCCAAAACCAATTCATAAAAATAGATTATATTTTTATCTTTAAAATGACACAAAAACAAATTAAAGCGGATAAGGGGAACCTGAGATATGAATTGTTAAAGAATTATTGTTTTCTAGCGCCTAGTAAAGTCAAAGTTTAAGGCCGACCGCGATGGAGCCCGGCTCGGCTACAGCCCGCTGGAGGCCTCGGTCAAAAGTTTACCTTCACACTTAGTCGTTTTTCAGAAGATTTTCTTCAGCAGGACGAACCTGCCAGTCCAATTCGACCTCCTGGAACTCTTCTCCGGAAAAGCGTCGCGGGAGTCCTCGGTGGAGATTTTTACGTTCGGACTTAGTCGTTTTTTCGAGGTGAAAATCCTTTGACTGGGGTAAACCTGGATCTTGATCCGACATCCTTGGAGCCCTCCTCAGATACGCTGGCTGGGAGGTCCCGGTCAACTTTCTACGTTCAGACTCAGTTTCTTTTTTGGAGATTTTCTTCACCGGGATGAACCTGCAAATCAGGCCGGGTCGCGGTTAAGGCAAGCCGGCTAGAGTCGCAACGGCGGGTCGGTCCCTCTATGGAGCTTTTTTCCAAAAGTTCTCCAAACTTCTCCAAACTTCTGGATCTTCTTCCAGATGTTCCTTTAAGGTTCTTTCGGGGTCCATAGTTCACCCCAAGGTTCCAGAAGCTCTGAGATGCTCCTTGGGGGGTATGGACTACAACTCCCATAATGCACCTGGTGCAAACTCCTTTTTGGCCACTGGGCAGTGGTCAGCTGGTTGGTTTCTTCAGGAGTTGGTGCAGGGGACTCTGGTTAGCAATTTTTCACCTGTAGCAAACAGGGAGTCCCTCCTTGAATCAGTTGAAGCCAGGCAAAGTCCTTCTTATGGTGAAGCCCAAGTGTGCAGCTGGTGCAGTCCTTCAGAGAGCAGGGTCCAGGTGCAGGCCAGGGCCCAGCAGGGCAGTCCTTCTTCTCCTTTGGTTCTTCCTTGTTGGAATCTGATGGGGATCTGTTAGGGAACTGAGGTGTGGGTGCAGGTCTGCACGTTTTATCCCTGCTCCTGGGATAAAAAAAGGGGGGTCCTGGTTCTCCAATCAAGTGCAGGGTCCTTCCCCCTGTGATGACCACTTCCTGGGAAGTGTGGCAAAAATCAATCCCAGGGAGCAACATTCTTCAAAAATCCATCATGGCTGAAAGTGATTTTTGGAGGTTACATCTGGCTGAGCCCACCCACTGGTGTGGCTAAGAGTCCTAAACACACCCCTCTCCTGCCCTCTCCTAATCTAATCAAGGGGGCACCTAGTTGTCTGGGGTTGCAGGATGTGGGGGGGTTGCTGGGTTGCTCCAAATGTCCTTGTCTGCCTTTGAAGACCAGTTTGGCAGCCCTCCCCCTTCCTGCCTCACCATCTGTTGAGGGAAGATCTCCTCCCACAGGCACATCTCTTTGTGTGAAGCCAGGCCACTTCACACCTCATCAAGGCAGCCTGGCCAAGCTGCCAGAGGCTGGCCAATCAGAGCACAGCAGCAAAAACAATGCAGGGCTGAAGTTGGCAACATTTCAGGTAAAGTTTAAAACTCTTTACCTGAACAAGTTTTATTAAATCCCACAACTGGAAGTTGTGGGATTTATTATAACAATTAATTTGATATCAAACTCTTGGTATCTATAATTTAAGGGGACTTTTAAAATTAAAATAAAGTCTCCCCATTCTAGCCTATGGAGGCCATTCACTACAATGAGGGGAAAACAAATTTGGCTGTTTTACCTCACCAGGGCTTATAAAACTATTTTTATAAGGTCCCTGCTTATAGTTACATGGCACCCAGCCCTAGGGGCACATAGGGCACACATTAGGGGTGACTTATATGTAAAGATAAGGTAGTTTAAGACTTTGGAACTTCTTTTAATTCCCAGTCGAATTTGCATATAACTGTAATTTAAAAGCAGCCAGCAAGGCAGGCCTGCATTTAAAAATGGCAATGGGCACCTCAGCAGTGCACCTATGGGTGCACTACCTATGCTGGGGTCCCTAAACCTACATGCCCTACCATATACTAGGGACTTATAGGTAGGTTGACTTAGCCAATTATAATTATCCTAATTTGCATACTGATTTTACACAGAGCACTGGCCCTGGGACTGGTTAGCAGTACCCAGGGCACCATCAGAGTCAGGAAAACACCAGCAAAAAGTGGAAAATGGGGGCAAAAAGTAAGGGGGGCTCTGCAATCAACCCTGTTCTCTCACAGTGGGGAGTAGTGTTTTTAGGGCAGTAGAACAGGAAGTTATTTAGATTATATTTCTTTTGTATTTTTCATAACTTATTATTTATGTTAATTAAATCAGCAATAATTAAGTTGTTTGGTTGAAATCTGTAAAAGTCATTTTATATATATCATTGGTTTTAGTTTGCTTCATTTCACTACAATTTTAATGATAGTTTTGGTTTATTTATCATTCATTTCATTTTTTGGGATTGGTGTATTTTAGGTAGTAGGGAGAGAAGGGTATTTATTTTGTTCTGTATTTGTTAAATACGTTTTGTCTCATTATTTATAAAGCATATATTTTTATTTTGAATATTTATTTAAATAGTTTTGTGGTATCTATTTTTTCAAATATTAGGAATTGGAATGACCTAGCTAACCCTTCCTAAAGCCAATGCTTTCCCTGCTTCTGCTTACTTCAGATAAATTGAATAGTTACTGTAACCCCTTCAAAGTCCTACTGTTGCTTAGATTGGAGTAGTAATAGTAAATCTAATCTCTCCAAAGCGCAATACTTTCCCTCAATTAGCTTACGTGGGAATAGGAATAGTAAACTTAACCCCTTCCAAAAGCCACTGGAACATAAATAGAAATCATAGTCCCTACAAAGTCCAGCACTTTCTCTATTTTTGTTTAGCTTGCAGTGGGAATAGTAAATTTAGCCCTGACAAAGGCCAACAATTTCTTTACTCTAATAGGACATCTAACCATTTCAAAGTATAGGACTTTCCTTCATTTGCTTATGTTGCACTGGAAATAGTAATTCAAATACCTAGAAAGTCTGACACTTTTCCTACTGTTATTTTATTTGCAGTGGGAATAAAAAATCCAACCCCTTCAAAGCCCAATACTTTCCCTACAATTGCTTATGTTGGAGTGGGAATAGTAAATTTAACTCTTCCATAGTCCAGCACCTACCCTTATATTGCTTACTTTGGAAATGGGAATAGTATAGGTAATCCCTCCAAAGTCCAATACTTTTCATATTGTTAGTTAATTGATATTCAAATAGTCAACCTCAACACTTTTGCTTGAGTTTCTTTACCTTTTTATTATTAAAAAAAAAATCTGTAATGTTTATTATATGTATAATTTTATTTTATTTTATTTCCATTTCATTTATTTTATAGCAATGTTGTGAATTAATCAATCAAGTGTGATATCTGTTTTGGAATTTCTTATTGTTAATTTTATTAATGCATTTAAAAAAAAATGTTTACATTTAAATATTGTTTTTATATTTTCTAAAACAATTTGTGAACTTATTGGAACTATCTACTTTTATTTCTATTATTATTTTGGAGTTTTATATATCAAATATATTATTTATGCTTTGATGAACATCCCATTTTAGGTGATATTCTGTTGCACTACAATTTTGACACAATATTTTAGTAGTTTACTTAAGTATGCAGTCTTAATATTTTTGTAGATTATACATTTGACACAATATTTTGGTCTGTCAGTATTGAAGTTCTCAGCATTCTCAAACGGATTCAAAGATTCAAAGAGTAATTTCAGTCACTGAATATAGAAAGTGCAAAACACACATTCATCTATACGACAATAAATGCAAAATTAATCAGTAGGAAGAAAGAGCATTAATAACGGCCTATATGTGAAAAAAACATTTAATTAGGGTATTACAGAGTTCAATATTTTGAAGACCAGAAGAGGATCGGTTTCAGCATGTACAACATATTTGTTCAACAGTTCTAGAAAGTGTTTTAGGTATCCAGTACTATGAAGAACAATATGTTCTAATTCACCACTCTTGTGTATTATAATGTCCATCACAATCATCCATTAATTGTACTTAGACATTTTTTGGATGATTGTGGGACCAATGCACAAAAAACAAGAAGCGGAGGACAAGTTGACATTTCAGTATCTAGGTTATTGAATAGTTGTGACTATCTTCAGGACTTTGGGTTCAGAGCAAAATGAATTACCTTACTTTTTTAAGGATGGTCCTTGGGATTTTAAAATAAATTGGTAAGTGCCAGTGGGAATTTCTCCAAGGCTCTTTGAAACAAGTGATGTAGGCCTGAGGGGTGCACTGGAAAAGTCTGTGATGTCCCCAGGTACCTCACTAGTATCAAACGTTTGCAGTTTATCCCTCAAGCATGCATCTTTTGCTTTGTTTTTATGCCACAGAAAAAAATATTTATCGAATTAAAAACAACAATGGCAGTCTACCTTATTTGCAAGCAGCATATATATCATTTTGGTGTGGATGTTGCTTTAGAGAGGCAAATAATTAAGTGGTACAATTTTACTTTCTGCTCTGACTCATCCATTAAATACATGTCACATTAAGTTTTTATTAGAACAAATGTTGCGCTGTGTAAGTGAAGTAAGCAGGATAATTAGAAAAACGTTTTTTTGTGTACATTTTTATATGAGTAATTAAATTCTTTGTTAGCAGCGTTTAAAACATTTCTCCCTAGTGTCTACTTTTGCTATGTTTGATAGGAGAATATGAACCTCTATTCTACAATTTCACCGATGCATTTAATTCAGAGCTTACTTATCCCCTTGGGTGTCAAGGACGTAATGGCTACGTTCGTGGCTGTGGCACTGAGGTGCCACGGACATAACCATTACTTCCTACTACTGGTCCTCAGGGGAAGCACTATGGGGGTGATTGGGGCCTGAGAGGCTTCAAAGGGAAGGAAAGGAATTTCCTTCCCTTTGAAGTCTCTCAGAGCATTTCATGATCTGGCTGCTAAAATGCCCACTAGACACCAGGGATACATTTTAAACGTAAAATTGGCATAAGGGGAGTGACCCCTTGGGCACTGGTCGCTCCCAGGGGGGCAATTTATTTCAAGGCCTTGTCTGCCACCCATGGGGGCACATCGCCCTATTGTTATTAGGTCGATCTGCCGGCAGGGGGGCAGAAACCTCTAGGCTCCAGGGTCATTTTTTTTTTCTCTCCATTATTTAGAGGTGGGGAGCGACCCCTTAGGCAAGGGTCGCTCTCCTAGGGGGCAAATTATATTTAGGCCATTTCTGCCCCCCTTGGGGGCAGATCGGCTTATTTTTATTAGGCCAATCTGCCACCAAGGGGGGCAGAACCCACTAGACACCATGGAGTTTTTTGAAGGTCAATTTCACACAAGGGGAGCGACCCCTTAGTCAAGGGTCGCTCCCCTGGGGAGGCAACTTTATTTTGGGCCATTTCTGCCCCCCCCTTGGGGGCTGATCGGCCTATTTTAATTAGACCAATCTGCCACCAAAGGGGGCAGGAACCACTATGCACCAGGGATTTTTTTAAATTGTTTTACAGATGGGGAGGGACCCCTTAGACAAGGGTGGGTCCACTGGGGGGAAAATTGTATTTAGGCCATCGGCCTATTTTTATTAGGCCAATCTTCCCACCATGGATTTTTATTTTTTTTGCATCAATTTCACGGAAGGGGAACGACCCCTTAGGCAAGGGTCGTTCCCCTGGGGGGCAAATTAATTTTAGGCCATTCTGCCTATTTTTATTTGGCTGATCTGCCCCCAACGGGGGCAGAAACTACTAGGCACCAAGGATTTTTTTTTTGCGATAATTTCACCGAAGGGGAGAGACCCCTTAGGCAAGGGTCGCTCCCCTGTGGGGGCAAATTTATTTTAGGCCATTTCTACTCCCCTTGGCTGCAGATCGGCCTATTTCTATTAGGCTGATCCGCCCTGTGGGGGTGGGGGGGGGCAGAAACCACTTAGGCACCAGGGATTGGTGTGTGTTTATGTGTGTGTTTTGTTTGGGGGGCAGCCCCTTGGGCAAGGGTCGCTCCTCATGGAGGCACATTACTGTTGGCCATATCTGCCCCCTTTCAGGGCAGATCAGCCTATTTGTGGAAGCCCACCAGAGACCAGGGAAGATTTTTGTTTCAAAATAAGAGGGTGGGGGTATGGCCTACCCACACAAACCAAATAAATGGGACCAAAGTTGTTCTGCCCACCAGTGGGCAGATGGGGCAATTACCCTCAATCCCCACCCCGGGGGGGGGGGGCAGAAAGTCTACTAGATGCCAGGGAATTAAAAAGAAAATAGTGTGGTGGTGGCTACCAACCAGTATGAGCATGGTTATGCCCCCTCCCCAACTGAATGGGGTAACAGTATTTCAGCTCTCCCTCCACACACTAAAACATCTTATCCCATGGCAAGCAAGAGGAAATTTGATTATTTTCGGTTTGGGGTTTACATTTGGGCCATGAGAGCTTGGCTCACTCTCAAAATCGTCCCACTTGGAATGGTGAATGGCTATACATTTGGGATTTTGGGACACTGCCATGTAGAAAAATCTACAAGACCTAGACACATCTGAAAACTAAACATCTGGGTGAATCCAGGGTGGTGTGCTTCACATGCACCCCGTACCATTTTCTTACCCACAATGCCCTGCAAACCTCCAACTATGCTGGAAATCACAGATTTGTTCCACATTTTTGTGGTGGAACTTTCCGGAATCTGCAGGAATCCACAAAATTCCTACCACCCAGCATTGTCTCATCTATACCGATAACAATTCTGCCCCACTTGTCATCCTAAAAATGTTTTTTTTTTCAAACTGCCCTTTTGGACCCACTTTGGTTCCCCCTCAATTTTGACATGTTTATGGCTCTTCCCTGTCACAGGCACTTGGCCCACCTACAGAAGGTATCCTTTTTACCCGGGAGACTGAGGGGAAAGTTGGATGGTAGAAAATTTGTGGAGGTGCAGTGATCCCACACAGAAATGTGGGAAAAATGAGATTTTTTTGCTAAATTTGAGGTTTGCTGAGGATTCTGGGTAAGAAAACATTGGAAAGTCATACCTCCCTGGATTCCCTCGGGTGTCTAGTTTTCAGAAATGTTTGGGATTTTGTAGACTTCCCTATATGACTGCTGAGCCCAGGACCAAAAACGCAGGTCCCCCCGCACAAAAACAGATAGTTTAATATTTGATAATTTTGATGTGTCCACATAGTGTTTTAGAGCATTTCCTTTCGCAGGCACTAGGCCTACCCACACAAGTGATGTACCATTTTTATCAGGAGACTTGGGGGAACGCTAGGTTGAAGGAAATTGGTGGCTCCTCTCAGATTTTAGAACTTTCTGTCACCGAAATGTGAGGAAAATGTGTTTTTTTGGGCAAATTTTGAGGTTTACAAAGGATTCGGGGTAACAGTACCTGGTGAGAGCCCCACAAGTCACCCCATCCTGGATTCCCCTAGGTGTCTAGTATTAAACAATGCACAGGTTTGGTAGGTTTCCCTAGGTGCTGGCTGAGCTAGGGGCCAAAATCCACAGCATGACACTTTGTAAAAAACATGTCAGATTTCAATGTAAAAATGTGATGTGTCCGTATTGCGTTTCCTGTCGCGAGCATTAGGTCTACCCATGCAAGTGAGGTACCATTTTTATTGGGAGTCTTGGGGAAACACAGAATAGCAAAACAAGTGTTATTGCCCCTTGTCTTTCTCTAGATTTTTTTCTTCCAAATGTTAGACAGTGTGTAAAAAAGACATCTATTTGAGAAATGCCCTGTAATTCACACGCAAGTATGGGCACCTCAGAATTCAGAGATGTGCAAATAACCACTGCTTCTCAACATCTTATCTTGTGCCCATTTTGGAAATACAAAGGTTTTCTTGATACCTATTTTTCACTCTTTATATTTCAGCAAATTAATTGCTGTATTCCCGGTATAGAATGAAAACCCATTGTTAGGTACAGCTCATTTATTGGCTCTGGGTACCTAGGGTTCTTGATAAACCTACAAGCCCTATATATCCCCACAACCAGAAGAGTCCAGCAGACGTAACGGTACATTGCTTTAAAAAAATCTGACACTGCAGGAAAATGTTACAGAGTAAAACGTTGAGAAAAATAACTTTTTTTTACACCTCAATTTCAATATTTGTTTATTTCAGCTGTTATTTTCTGTAGAAAAACCATGTAGGATCTACACAACTTAACCCTTACTGAATTTAGAATTTTGTGAACTTTTCAGAAATGTTTAGCTTTTTGGGATCCAGCATTGGTTTCACACCCATTTCTGTCACTAACTGGAACTAGGCTGAAAGCACAAAAATGTTTAAAAATTGGCTCTGTCCCAGTAAAGTGCTAAAATTGTGTTGAAAAATTGGGTTTTCTGATTCAAGTCTGCCTGTTCCTGAAAGCTGGGAAGCTGGTGATTGTAGCACCGCAAACCCTTTGTTGATGCCATTTTCGTAGAAAAAACCACAAGCCTTCTTCTGCAGCTCTTTTTTCACATATATTTGAAAAAAACGAAATTTCCACTGTATTTTGGCTAATTTCTTGGTCTCCTTCAGGGGAACCCACAAAGTCTGGGTACCTCTAGAACCCCTAGGATGTTGGAAAAAAAGGACACAAATTTGGCATGGGTAGCTTATGTCAACAAAAAGTTATGAGGGCCTAAGCGCGAACTTCTCCAAATAACAAAAAAAAGGCCTGCCACCTGAGGGGGAATAGGCCTGGCAGCAAAGGGGTTAAATACCTAGTTTGAGATTTGTCTCTATGATGAGGTGCTTAATGACTCATATTAGTTTAAACTGATGTAAAGCCTTCTTAGCTACAGAGTTACAGTAGACTTTAGGTTTGTCTAAGAAAAGGGCTAGTGATTTTGTGCTGCATATAATTTCAGAAGTGTGAGTAAACTTTCTGAGCCCTTGTTGTATCGGCGTACGGTTTTTCAAAATAATTACTTAAACTAGTGTATGCTTCTGTTTTTTAAACATTTTTGTTAGTTGGTGTATTTCTGCACATGTTGATTGTTCAAAGGACTTTAATGCCTGGCTTGTAAAAAGGTAAAAAATGCAATAAAGGTAAACAAGATTAAAATTTAAAGCACTGTTACATGTTTGGTAACATGTTGCATGGTTACCTTGGCTTTCCAATTATCATATTTGTTTGCATCCGTTTTAGTACTCCTTCATTTTTATCTCTTTTTAGTTCCTTCCTTTGTATTGTTGGTTGGGCCCCTTTTCTCGTAGAGTCTTAACTGTGTGTGTTCAGCAGCTTCCAGGGGCCTGGACTGGTTTCAAGGTCTGCTTCTAGTTTGTGATATCCCATCCACTGCTGACATCGGTAAGCTGAGTTTCAATTGTTATTTGTGCTTGCTGCCCAGCGGGTGTATTATACTCACTGTATGCTCTCTGTCTCCAGCTGGTCAGATCTAATACCTATTGTGACAGCCAGATATAGTAGTGCTACCCCTGGAAACAGACAAAACCTTGTAAAGTAGGCTCTGCAAGGTTTCGTTTGGTCTAGATATTCTCTTTCGCACTTCCTTTCCTGTTTCTTCTTGGTTGTCTGGTAATACATTCCATCTAGTTCACCAGCACAGATAACAATGGAAAGCAGGGTATTTCAGTGGATCTCCTATACTGAAACATAACATCCAACATGCTAGAGCCAAGGGCATGGAGTTTGACTCCCCAAACGCCAGTGAGTTTGGAAGGATTTATAGTTCCATGCAAGTACAACCTTGCAGTACAAGTTTAGAGGGACAAGGAGTCTACTCTAAAGCATGAATTAAATCCTCATTGGACCTACAAGGGAGAGTATACCTGTTTTCTAGCCACAGGGCAGCTCAAGGGACAGCAGGTATACCACCCACCACCACCCCCTTACACCTCCTCATCTAAAGCACCATAAGCCTAATTTTCTCTATTTATCATGTAGACATATAGGGCCAATATATGACCCTCAGTATTTGCAACTTGCAATTTGCATTTTTTGCAACTCACAAATTGCGAGACACTGAAACACTGTTTGCGATTCCCCAATGGGTCGTAAGGGACCTGCCTCGTTATTATTCATGAGGCAGGTTACAATTTGCTTCCCATTGGGAATGGCTGGCCCTCACAGGGATGGCGGCCTGCTGGGATCAGCAGATCACCATGTCTGTGACTGCTTTTTAAATAAAACAGTTTTTTTTAATGCAGCTCAATTTCCTCAAAGAAATACAGGATGCATTTCAAAAATAAAAATGTAAAGTTTTGTTTTTTCAGTTTTTTAGAGTGGGAAGTGGCCGGTTGGACCCCTACCTGCTCTGAAAAAAATGTTAGCGCCCCCATTCACAAAGGGGAAGGGGTCCCATGGGGACTCCTTCCCGTTTGCGAATGGGTTACCACCTCCTTCAAGGAGTCAGTAAAGTATGAATGTTTTGCAACCGCATTTCCGGTTGCAAAACATTCATACATACTGGTACAATTTGCTACTAGGAAGGGAAGCCCTTTACATGCCCCTTACTAATAGCGACTTGCACGCCCTATTTTGCGAGTCAGTAATAGTTACTGACTCGCAACATAGGGGTGGGAAATATATTTTACCTGTTGCAAATGAGTAAAACGTTTCATATGTTTGGCTCTGACATGTAGACATATAGTACCTGGATATAGGGCAGATGTGGATTAGTTGGGGATGGGATAGGAGTAGGAAAGGGCTGCTAGGCCATGTTTATGGTTTGGGTTATGGAGGTGGTAGGATAGGGCAGTCAGGGCTAGTACAATGGCATGGTACAATTAGCATACACCTGATTGATACATTTAATTTGCTTATAAATCCCTAATAAATGGTACTATTTGTACCCAGGACCTGTAAAATACATGCTACTAGAGGACCTGCAGCATTCAGTGTGCCACCCAATAAAACAGCCTTTTAAAACATGTCTCAGCTCTGCCATTGCAGCCTGTAGTGCAGTTTTAAACTGCCATTATGACTTGACAAAATACACCTTTTGTCAAGCCTAAACCTTACTTTCTAAAATATATGTCACCCCTAAGGTAGGCGTAAATGCTTAGAAGAAAGTGTGCATTAAGTTGTTTTTTCCATGTTGCAAGGCCTATATCTCTAGTTTACTAATACTCAGTCTTATTACATTTAAGAAGTTATTACCATGGATTGGGAGCAGATAGAGATATGCAGTTTACACTTATATTAGTTGTAATTTAAAACCATCTTTAATTGTAAAGTCGGATTTTAAGTCACAATTCTGAAATTGCCACTTTTAGAAAGTTGGCATTTTCTTTTCCTAACCATTTGTGCCTCTGCCACTGTACTGGGTTACATGACAGTGAATAGCTCTGCTGGTGGGGTTTGTGTATTGCATCCAGACCTGCTTACCTTTATCCTAGGCTAACACAGGTATAAAGGACATAAGTTACAATAGTCAGTTGGGCAACCCTGGTCCCAGTATCCAGTTAGCACTCCATCACGGTCAGCTTGAACTTGTGACTTTGTCCTGGTCTGGCACAAACAGATAATGACTGCGAGTGGCGCTTTGTGCTTTTAGACACTATTTTTACTATAAACTTTAAAATTGATTTTCACTGGTTCTACTAATTGAATGTTTGCCCCTTTGGTATAATTTTATGAATTAAAATGTACTTTATTTGTCTAAATTGGTTTGGGATTGTTCTTGTGTTTCCGCTTTATTACTGTGTAAAAACCTTCCACACTGCCTCTAAGTAAAGCCTGACTGCTTTTGTGCCAAGCTACCAGGGGGTTAAGGATAGGTTAATCTAGTGACTTTTGTTGTTCACCCTGACAAGGATTTTGGTTGCTGCATTAGTGGGCTTCCAACACCCTCAATCAATAACACACCTTTTCTTATTGTGTGTATTTGAATAATTAGTTAGAATGGGTGAAGAGTCTGTGGTATATAAACATACATTTTTTCACAATTTATGGAAAACTCTCATTGATGTTTGACATTTATTTAATGTACATCAATTTTATTTTCACGTATTTCTACGTTTCTATGTTTAATGTAATATTGTGAGTTTTAGTTAGAATTATGTTGATTTTCTGGTGTTTGATATGTTGGTTGTTATGATTGTTGCTTTGTTTTCTTAGTATTAATGTGTAGGTGATAATAGTTATGCCTTTATTTTTGTTTATGGTGCTTATTTTAGATATTTGCCTGGCACAGTCTTGTCATTGATATTTGTGTGTTTACATTTTAAGTATAGGGTTGCAATACTTATGTTTTCAGCAATGTTTGGTGATATTTGTGTATGTTGATATTGTTTTTCTCGATATATTGCCATACACCTACAGGCTTCGGAGAAGATCATTGAGCAGTATCAATGTATAGTCACTGTTGGTCCACATCCTTGAGTGTGCCACAGGGCAAAAACATTCTGATGGGATTGTTGGACCATGAACCTATGCTGTTAGCCAGTCCTGCAATGGGACACTACATTCACCTGGGGGGGAATGAAAGGTCAGGTATGTTTGAGTTTTGTTATCTACGCTCCATGTATTCAGAAGTACCTGGTATATTAACAGCTTGGATGTAAATTAAAGAGCCTAGCACTAGTGTGATTGGAGTATGTTACCTAGCATCATGTTTGTCACCCTGTCACATCTTTGGACGTACACAGAATTTTGGTGTTTTGTATACACTACTTGTCACATTGGTTGGATTGTTAAATGAAACAACTAGATCTACTGCAATGATCTGTGGTCCCGTGAAGGCAGCCTTACTGCAGGCAGACTCAGAGGAAGAAGGGTCAGAGGGTTTGTACTTACCTAGCAACCACACCCGTAGTGATTGACATGTTGACATGGTATGTGGTGTTATTGTTAATTATGGAGGATCATTGTTTTTGCTTAGAACCTAGAATGTGGGCACAACAATAAGTAATTTCTAGATCTGTTTCACATACGATTCGCACATTTATGGTACAAGAGTCAATTACAGAGTCCAAGGCACTTTTTATGTTGGGGAATGTATCAATGGCTTAAAACTTAAGCTCCACACCATTCATTTCCGGGTGTTTATTAGAAAGAGAATGTACTGTGGTGCTAAACAAAGTAGGGTATACTCCACCTGCTCTAGCATGTTTCACAATGTGGGCTGTGCCATGGCATGTAGTCTACTCAGTTGGCCCAAAAGCACAATGTAAACATACAAACATAAGCCAGCATTTTAGTGAGGGGAACAAAGTCTGTGTTCTAATATTGGGCTGTATTCAGTGCTTTCTAGCTATAATTAGGCTGTTGATGGTGTCTATGTCCAGCCAATAGGTTGAAGGTTTTTCATAGGCATATTCAATGCATTTGGGCAACTTCTGATCAACCTGGGCTGTCATCTGCACCTAGTGGATGGCTAGGACCTCTGTTGTTGGACCTGATACTGCCATTGAAGCTGTGGTGTTCATAACCAGGAATTGTACCTCCTGGAGTCAGATGTGAATTGTCCTAGAGCCTATGCTTCATTCCTTGTGCTGTTTGGCAGTGTGTCTGAGAAGGTGTAGTCAGCATTTATATAGGGCTGATCTGAACATTTGGTTCAACTGCACAGGTAATGAGGTCTCTGTTATCTTGATTATAATTGTATTTATATGGGTGAATATTAAAAAGAAACACTACACCAATTCATAGTTTCTTCTTGTTTGTTTCCCAGCACAAGTGCATGACCAACCCTGCCAGATCCCCCAATAACTCTGAAATCATACTTCAACTACAGCTTAACACTCCAGTTCTCTCCTAGTTAGGATCCCTCCAGACTCTACAAGTGTCTCAGTACTATCCCACAATACAACATATCTCCCTTCCCAAACAAGAAAAGTTACCAAAACTATACTTAGCAACATAATGTATACTTTTATAACAGTGTTTTTCAATAACTATATACACACAATTCTATTAATAAAGTTGTTCTCTGACCACTAATACAATTTATAATCTTTCAAATGTCCTAGCAATATAATTTTCCTGCTACATCTACTTGTTTTGACTCTTCCATCCTCTTTTACCAGCATTCTTTTTTCACCTCTCACTCTCCCTTGCTTTTCTCCCTTCTACACACATTTATCACAATTCCTTTCTCAAATAACTCTGTTTAATTACACTTAACCACACTTCTCATGTCCCACCTCTTCCCATCATCCAAATCCAAATTAAATTTATTCACCTTTATCACCCATTTGGGTAAGGACCATCTAGACACACCCTTCCTCGTACTTCCCAACAGCCTGGTTTGTATAAAATCCCTGAAATCATACTCACTCCTTACCTCATTACTATATCCACATTGCTTCTCCTGCCCTCTATTCAACAAATCCTTCTGATTTACTTTCTTCTGTCCCATTTTTTCCATCCAACCCGGTACAGCTTTCATACATGGTTTACTTCCTTTCAACAACACAAAGAGTTTTTCCAATATAAGAGAATGCGGAGTGGTACATTAACTCCATAATAATTTCTTTATTTTCTCTTTCCAATCCATTCCGTTTTCCACAGATAATTGTATATTCTCACCTAGAACCCCATAAAATTTTCCACCAAAACAATTTCACGAAGATGTCCTACTGTTGTTCTTACATGCTTAACCCCACAACATGTGAAATAGCCCTCAAACTCCTCCAACGTGAACTGAGGACCAATATCTGTCACCAGTTCTTTGGGATAACCTTCTCTCCTCCATACTTCTTCACAAAACTCTGTAATAATGCAAGATCTGACATCTCCCACCAAACCTACCTTGGGCTACTTGGAATTATAATCTATCATCATTATGTCTTATTTTCTTCCACTACATTTCAATTCATACGTTTCACACAAATCAATTGCCACTTTTTTCAGGATCTACATGGAAATGGTACAGGAATAGCTGGTGTTTGTTTCACAACGTGTATTTTATCACTGCATGCATAATTCACACAACCTCTCACAACATTTTTCAAGTCATGATTGTTAGAGCGTAAATATTACTAATAAAATTGTGTGATACTAACAAGAGTAATGAGGAACAAATAATTACATGTTCATAAAATAAATAGTTTGAGCTTTATGAAATGTTGTACACTGCACATTTTACTGCATTTTTTAAAAGGCCTATGTTAAAGTAATTCAGAATGAAATAAATGTGATGCTCAGAAAATGCTGCTGGCAATGGAAAGTTTTCTTTTCTTTCTGAGACATCCTGTGTGATGATCTAATGTCCAAGAGAAATGTTCTGGTGCTGTATTTTGAAACATTTGTTTAATTCCTGACAGATAGTGTGCCACAGAAAACAGTGGCTTTCCATAGTTTTAAGTAAGTTTATTTCTGTGAAGGAAATTGGTGGTGGCAGTGAAAGGAGCTGAACCAATGAGGGAGAAAAGAACACAAGAAGTGAAACATGAAGAAACGTGCTTTAGTTTCAATTAGTTCGGTCCAAAACCACCCCATAGTCTAACCAATGGCAGAGTATCTAGTTACTTTTTGGGACTTTAATATTGTGATGTAAGCTCAGACGTTCAGGAGATTTAGCTTTGTCCTTTGCTGTGATCAGTGTTATGCAGAATTCTTCCCAGCTTTTTAGAGTGCAGTTCTTCCCTGTTCCTGGCTGTGTTCAAATTTGCTTTTATTTCTGCTAGTGAAATAATGTGGTTTGTGCCTCTGACAGTTCAGATGCACTAAGGTCAAACATTACTGAACTGTTCCCACATATGTCAGTGTTCACTGAAGCTGACCATGAAGATCCACGACTGTTGAAGACTTCGCTATCTGCTGCTGAACACATTAAGGAGAGGTGTAACACAAATTGTGCATTTGTCTTTCTTGCAGGTTTTCATGTTTTTCTGTGCTAGAAACCCAACTGCTATTTTTGCTAGCGCCATAGATAGATGTTTTCCAAATTTGTTTTGTCTTCTTTTCCTTTTTGCATAAAGTCCAACATGCTTAATCTAATTAGGGTAATAGTTAGAATGTCACATTCTGAATTTGGCTGCGCAAAAAAACTGATTGTGAATAGTACTCAATGCATTCAATCTCAACTGTGCATCTGATATTGCTGTTATTCTGTACAGTGATTCCTGAATGCTTAATGCTTCACATTCTGTCAAAGTTGAGATTTTTTAGAAGGTTTGGTCAACCTGCATTATTCATGAATCTTTATAACTTGGTTTTGCGTTTGATTTACCTGATCTTAGAATTGTTAATCTAAAGGGCGATAAATATTTGAACTTTACTAAGCTGATGTGGTGATTCATGGCCAAATAGGTCATGGTGTGTTTACATTTCTAACTCTAATGTTGATTAATGATGTATTGTTTGTTTTTGATTATTGTTTACTTCACTTTGTTCAGAGCCAAACACTCACACCTATTTAAGTCCAAAGTTTCATTCGACCTCATGAGGATAGATGGCTGGTTACCCTTACCTGTGATCCTTATAAAATAAATTATCAAAACAAAATGTAAGGTAGGACGCACCCACACGATCTACTCCTGGCCCCCAGAAATCTTCCCTCACTTTTCTTTTCCTTCCAGACATTCCTCCATGACCGTCATGTAAAATGTCCGATATCCTCTCAGTTCATGTGGTAAAACAAATATATCTCCTCTTCTTATAATATTATCTTGCTGTGAGAGTTCTGACTAAACATTTTTTTAATTCATTAAGTTTTTCACATCTTCCCCCAACTTTGACCATGCTTCAGGTAAACTTCTCTTAATCATCTGCATTTCGACATTCTTCTTCATCACAGCTTTCCATTCAATTTCAGGAATTGCTTTTATTTATTTATTTAGTAGTCTTGGCAGTCAATCAGCGTTCATTAGTGTCACACCCGGTACATACTTCACTGTAAACATATACTCTTGTAACCTGTAAATCAATTTTGCAATTCTCTGAGCTGCTTGTGCTGCACCTTTTGAGGTAAATGCATCCACCAGTGGTTTGTGATCTGTCCGTGGTTCAAATCTCCTAACCCACATGTAATTCCTGAAATGTTGCACCCCCATCTAACAAGCAAGCACCTCCTATTCCACAGTAGAACAACTTATTTCTGTTCTTTTAATGTCCTTAAGGCAAATACAAACACTCTTTCTTTCCCATCACTCATTTGCATCAAAACTGTCACTAGACCATGCATACTGGCATCTGTGGGTACTATGGTATGGTCTTAAATATAAAACGGCTTTAATACTACTGCAGTTATAATGCTGTTCTTATTCTCTTTCACGCATATCTTTGTCCTTTTTTCATCAATACTTATAAAGATTGTGCCTTATCCAGAAAATGATTTACAAACTTTGCATAATATTGCACCAGTCCTAGAAAAGAACACAGTTGATCTTTATGTTCCGGACATGGCACTTTCTCAATGGCCTTCAATAACTTAATCATGGGCTTTATCCCTTCATATGATATTGTGTGACCGAAATATTCAACACTCTCTTGGGCAAATTTTCACTTGCTGATTTCAACAGTAAGCCCTACCTTTTCCAATTTCTCAACAACTCGTCATGCAATACACTGTTTTCCGCCCACACCAAGATATGATCATGGAAGAATCTTATGTTCTCCAAATCTCCAAATAAGTTCTGCATAACCCTTAGAAATACTGCTGAAACAGACACTAGACCAAATGGCATGTGAACAAACCTAAATGCCCCTTCAGATGGTATACATTAGGTTAGAGACCTCGAGTCAGGGTGTAATACAATTTGATTGTACACGCTTGATACATCAAGTTTACAGTACACCCTTTCTCCCTCTACTCATTTATCTTAGGTACAGGATGTCGGTCTACTCATAGACAGTTTATATCTTTCTAATCTACACACATCCTCATTTTTCCATTAGGTTTGCAGGCTCCAACTACCAGACTTGACCATTCGGATAAATCTATACGTACAATTGTACCAATTTCAAGAAGTATTGTTAAATCTGCTTTCAGTGTCTCCCTCAATATCACAGGTACATTTCACATTTATGAGCTTTTGCAATAGCTCTATCCTTTAATACAATTTTATGAACAAACTTCTTTAACCTCTTAGCTGCTGGGCCTTCCCCCCCCCCACCCCCAGTGCTGAGCCCTTTTTTGGCTATTTGGGGTAGTTCGCGCTTAGGCCTTCATAACTTTGTGTCCACATAAGCTATCCACGCCACATTTGCGTCCTGTTTTTCCAACATCCTAGGGATTCTAATGGTACCCAGAGTTTGTGGTTTCCCCTGGAGGAGACCAAGAAATTAGCCAAAATACAGTGAGAATTTCGTTTTATTTTAAGGCTTGTGGATTTTTCCCTGAAAATGGCATCAACAAAGGGTTCCTGGTGCTAAAATCACCATCTTCCCTCCTTACAGGAACGGGCAGACTTGAATCAGAAAACCACATTTTTCAACACAATTTTGGCATTTTACTGGGACATACCACATTTTTACTATTTTTGGTGCTTTCAGCCTCCTTCCAGTTAGTGACAGGAATGAGTGTGAAACCAATGCTGGATCCCGGAAAGCTAAACATTTCTAAAAAGTAGACAAAATTCTGAATTCAGCAAGGGGTCATTTGTGTAGATCCTACAAGGTTTTCCTGCAGAAAATAACAGCTGAAATAAAAAAATATTGAAAGTAAGCTGAAAAAAACAGCCATTTTCTCCACGTTTTACTCTGTAACTTTTTCCTGCAGTGTCAGATATTTTAAAGCAATATACCGTTACGTGTGCTGGACTCTTCCGGTTGCGAAGATACATAGGGCTTGTAGGTTCATCAAGATCCCTAGGTACCCAGAGCCAATAAATGAGCTGCACCTTGCAATGGGTTTTCATTCTATACCAGGTATACAGCAATTCATTTGCTGAAATGTAAAGAGTGAAAAATAGGTATCAGCAAACCTTTGTATTTCCAAAATGGGCATAAGATGAGGTGTTGAGAAGCAGTGATTATTTGCACATCTCTGAATTCCGGGGTGCCCATACTAGCATGTGAATTACAGGCCATTTCTCAAATAGACGTCTTTTTTTCCACACTGTCTTACATTTGGAAGGAATAAATGTAGAGAAAGACAAGGGGCAATAACACTTGTTTCGCTATTCTGTGTTCCCCCAAGTCTCCCGATAAAAATGGTACCTCACTTGCGTGGGCAGGCCTAATGCTCGCGACAGGAAGCGCAACATGGACACATCACATTTTTACATTGAAATCTGACGTGTTTTTTGCAAAGTGCCTAGCTGTAGATTTTGGCCTCTAGCTCAGCCGGCACCTTGGGAAACCTAGCAAACCTTGGCATTTTTGAAAACTAGACACCTAGGGGAATCCAAGATGAGGTGACTAGCGCCCGCAACAGGAAATGCCCCAAAACACAACGTGGACACATCCCATTTTTTGACAGAAAACAGAGGTGTTTTTTTGCAGAGTGCCTACCTGTAGATTTTGGCCTCTAGCTCAGCCGGCACCTAGGGAAACCTACCAAACCTGTGCATTTTTGAAAACTAGAGACCTAGGGGAATCCAAGATGGGGTGACTTGTGGGGCTCTGACCAGGTTCTGTTATCCAGAATCCTTTGCAAACCTCAAAATCTGGCTAAAAAAACACATTTTCCTCATATTTTGGTGACAGAAAGTTCTGGAATCTGAGAGGAGACACAAATTTCCTTCCACCCAGCGTTCCCCCAAGTCTCCCTATAAAAATGGTACCTCACTTGTGTGGGTAGGCCTGGTGCCCACGACAGGAATAGATCACACAACGGTCAATGTTGGTCCTTACATGAGGCAGCTGTTGACCCTGGGGTGATGCATTCCTGACACAGGCACTAGGTACAGGCACTCAAGTGGGGTAGTGTTTTTATCAGGAGAGGTGAGGAATCACTGGGTGGTAGGAATTTTGGGGATCCCAGCATATTCCTGTAGTTTGTGTGACAGAAATGCGAGAAAAATAGAGTTTTTATTCAACATTTCAGCTTTGCAGGGTATTCTGGGTAAGAAAACTTTGGGGAATCCACACAAGTCACACCTCTGTGGACTCCCCAGAATGTCTAGTTTCCAGAAATGTTTGGGTTTAGTGTGTTTCTCTATATGGCCGCCGAACCCAGGACCAAAAACACAGGTGCCTGCCTTACAAAACCAGTTTGTTTTGCGATAGATAATTTTGATGTCTCCACAATACGATTTGGGCGGTGGAATTTGGGGCTGAACTAAATTGGGGAGCTCCCAAGAGAGCACTCTCTCTCTCTGCTTGCCGCCGCATTCACCTGCTCTCTGGGTTGGGCTAACCCACTATTACCCCGTTGCACAGACTGCTTGCGAAGGGACAGCAGCACTGTCCTCATCACCTCCCTCATAATTTACTGGAAGAGGAGTTATCGAATGGGACTCCTCCGACTGAAAAATCACTCCCAGAGTCTGCGCCATTGTCCTATCCCTCAGATGCTGTCTCAGTATCTGATGTCTCATTCTCTGATCCTATGTCAGAGCTGTCCTCTATAACCCGAGTGATGACAGCAGTCATCCATCAAGATGCCATCTCTGCTATTGGCTAAACTGTTGCTCTAAAACACTAGCCTACGTAGACAGTCACAAAATTGATGGTGTGTGTGAGATACGTGCAACAGTAGAGGCCACCTTACCTGCGCTTCTTCCCTCAATCAGCACGTTCTTTCAAGACACTCAAAAAACACCTTGTCACATACCATTCGTCACAGTCTTTAGCACCTCCTGTGCCCAGTCCAACAATCATTATTGGTGCTCCCACTCCCTCCTCCTCGGATTCCCTCATTACCACCCAGCAAAAGTGCCCTTCATCCCTCCATAGCCGCCCTCCACCCCGCACATACATTTCATTTGTTTTATAGCGCAGGTAATGGCTGACTTTACTAATGTACTCAGCTATTTACATAAAATACAGATTTGCTCTTTGCAGTAGGCATATAAACCTTCTGCGCTTCTTTATGGCACTAAAACTGCCACTAGACAAGTCTGACCCTTTTGTATCAGAAACATAATCACAATACTTACTTGACTTTTTTATTGCTGCCTAAAAGCTACAGTTGAAAAGCGTCAGTTGAAGTATGTGCATTGCTTTGAAGACGCAAGCTGCAACGGGCGAACGCCTGTCCATTTATTTTTATTTTTTTGTTTAAAAAAAATAATAATTTAGACCCACAGCTGCGATCGGGGGCCAGGAAACACTTTCAGGAAGGCTTCGTAAGAAAGGGGAGAGTCTCCCCTTTCTTACGAGGCCTTCCCAAACATGGGGAAGGCCGTTTGTGGCCGTTTTCCCCATTGCGGCCGCTTCCTGCTCCGATGGGGAAATCCACAAAGTGATGTCAGCGCGACGTCACAAAGTGGCGGGTGGGGGGCAGGGGGAGACACGGAAGAGCTTCTGTGTCTCCCAGGGAAAAAATAAAAATAAATAAATCCTCGGGTGCGACGCACCTGAGGATTTATTAACCCCCTCCCTGGTGTCAGCCACTGGTCGTGACCCGCACCAGGGAGGTAGTGCGGGTGTCGGCCAGTGGCCGACACCCGCATCCAAGGGGTTAAACATCCTAACTTGTTTCCAAACAATTTTGGAAACTCCTTACTCCATTTCTTTGTGTGCTCATGCAACACGGTTAATACTGGTTCTTCAATATTCAGATTTAGTATCATGTTCAGAGCCCTTTGTTTCTTCCAGCCTAACAAACATTGACCTTTTTCTACCATATATACCCAACATGTGGTCTCCCTCTGTTTGAAAGCTACATTAGTCTGGGAACACCCAATAATTGGTAGTTTACTGTCACCATACCCAACCAATTCCACCATAGTTGTAGACAATTTTCTCTTTCCTACTTTATGCCATGCTTCTTGGTCTATCAACATTTACGGCAAAAAAGAATCCCCCACATTTGTACCACAAATCCATTTGACACCATACATTTAGGAGGTTTGTACTGATCATACGCCAACATATTCACATCAATGTGACTACCCTCAAAATGTACTATCTTGTTATGTGATTGTTCTACCACATCAAATAACATTAACACTTCAATGGCACCTTCTGATGTACTATCTCCATCCACTTCACCATTATTTTGCACCACATTCACAGTATATGTGTAAGTAGGTTTCTTTTGATTACCTACATGTGAAAAATGTCCAATCTTGTTGCATTTGAAACATTTGGCCTTCGTCGCAGGGCAATTACCTGATGATGCCAAATGATTGGCATTACCACATCTATAACATACTTTCTTAGCTCCATCATTTATCTTAGCAGACTTATTCCCTACTGTTTTGTACTTATCCACTCTCTTTACAACTTGTACAGTTGCTGCACCCATTCATTTTTTTCCCTAAATCCTCAACATAACGTGTAGTATCATCTATCAGTTTGACAACCATTATAGCCTTTTTCAACAATGGGTCTTTTAAACTTATCAGCTTTTCTTTAATTTTTATATTCCTAGTACGATTAATTAATCGATCCCTTATAATTTCCTCATGTAATTCTCTAAAATTACATGTGACTGCCAATGTTCGCAGTGCACTTACATTTTGGTCGATAGGTTTGTTGGCTGCCTGCATACGTGAAAAGAATTTGTGATGTTCCACTACCAGACTCACTTTCTTGCCATATTGTTATTCCAGTGCTTTGATTGCCACAGTATATACACCCTCTTCTTCATTCTCCTCATCCAATCCCCCTTTACCTTCAGTATTTATACTGACACCTGCAATGATTTTAAAACTTTTCTTCCCTCTACCCCCAAATTGTGTTTTAATGGAGCTAACTTCCTTTTCATCATGAAAATAGCTCCTCCCAAGGACTTCAAATATGTCTCAAAAACATCTTGCCAGTCTTCTCATGACATAATTGGATCCCCAGGGGTGGCTAGAAACACAGGTGGAGGAGCGATGGACTGCATGACTTCTGTTCAATTAATATATCTCTAAATAACAAAAATGAATAACTCAATAAAATAATATAACAAAAATAGTCACCGTTGTCTATGGAAAACACAATGAATTAACATAACAAAGTGGTCTTCGTAGTCTGGTACATCCCCTTGGTAATTATTCAACGTTGCCAGTTCACTTCACTTGCCTACGTTAGGGGCTATTGGTGTGCCCATCATCGTAAGTCCCATGGTCAGAATGCCACTATTGCCTCCACATGCTGGTACTTCTTCACTTGTGTGCTAATATTTAACATCCTCTTCGAAGGCACAATAGTTGGATAACTAGAAACACCAGTACACTCACCCAACATCACTGGAATCAGTGCGATTATCAATGAAAATTCTCCTAACCTGTAAAGATCGCCAAAACAATGTTATGCATGTCATATTTGTATATACATAGAGTTCCGCTTGTTTTCTTCTGTTTTAACATTCTTCAAGATGTGTAATGGCAGCACTTGGAGACGTCCCCCACAAGCGCGCACTAACTGCCGACACCAAGGTAGCTCGTGATGAGGCACCGGAGTACTGTAACGGAGACAGCTGTGCGAGGTAGGCACTCGCTGGCTTTCAAAAGATACACTCCATGTTGCTGAATTACCACAGTTTGTATCCAATTGTAAATTAATGTCTTTCAAGCCATTCAACCTTAACAGCTCCGATACCACTTGCCAAAATAGGTGACTTAAATGGCATTAAAGCACCACACAAAGATGGGGAACAGCTACACGTCCTTAAACTCCCTTGACTATTGAGTAATAAACAGTATGAGGTGGTCACTCGTGAGCTCTCAAAAGTACACTCTCGTACCCTCCCTGGGTTCACTGTCCCACCACACCCTTAATCTTCACTTATTGGTCCAGCACAGATGGACAATTACTTGCATGCAGTTGATGAGCTACACTTTCGCTCTTCACCACACAACCCTTTTTAAAGAAAAGACAACTTAGGTCTCATAATCAGGTGTAAACGTGGGTTTCCCGCAACTACAGCATCAAATCCTAAATGTATACTTTACCACGCTGTGCCATCTGGTAACATTTCTACTTAAGGTATCTGACCCTCAGCAGTTAATATTTGGGTTGGGTCACAGATAGGTGCATCCCATCCTCATTACCATGTTGAAAAGAAGCACTGCACCATTTCACAGTTCCTTCTTGTTTATTTCCCAGCACAGATGCACGACCAACCTTGGCACAACTCTGAAAGCATCGGGCAACACTAGCTTAACATTCCATTTCTCTCCTATCTGTAACATTGCTAGGATACACCCAGACACCACAAGCATCTCAGTAATATCCCAAAGTACAATAAATATGATGTGAGGGGGCTTTGTACTTTTTTTGCTTCCACAGACCTTAAGTGGGCCAAGTCTGGGGTTTTTGTTTCTACCCTTTGATTTTCATTTGGGGTTACCTGGTATAAAGTTTCACCTGCTCAGACCAGTATGGGATTTTAGTGGTAAATCCTCACTTCCTGCAGCTTCAGCTGCAAATTGTGATGCCATTTTATTTTGCCATACATGCTATCTCCTGTAAAACCGGATATGGAGAACAATCATGTAAAGTGGTAACAGTATGAAGCAGATTTTGTTTCTGAAAACATGATAACTCCACTTTGTATATCACCTGGTGATGGCCTATGCATCTTTCCCTTGACAGTGATAGGCACAGTTCAAACCCTGGCTATAACAACAATCCCTATGTGGCCAGCTGTCCATCCCTTGCAATGTTTTATTATCGGTAAATGCTTGTACAATTCTACTGAAGGAACAGCTTAGGACACAGACATCAAAATATATTAAATATTTCAGATTATATTATAAATATCCTCAGTTTTGATTTTGCACACTCTTTATTTGTATTACATATCCCACATTGTATTGGCCTCGAAAAATAGTACATTCACATAACTGTCCAAAGGGAATGCAAATGAGGTCACTCTATCGAAATCAGGTTCAACAGTGATTGAGACATTTTTGCTCAAACTTGACACAAAAGTTCTGTTTACTGATTCAATGTGAATTCAAGCTCCATGTAATCGGAAACAGGGTTTAAAATGTAAGTGACAACCAAGCAATAAATATATGTGAACTGAGTAACGGAAGAAATATAACAAGTTTTCATGCACACCATTGACAGGGCAATGCGCATATCTATTCAGCAATAGGGCAGGCATAAAACAGTGGAAATCACTAAGTTATTTTCTTCAGACATTCCCAATGTATGTTTGTCTTTGTCTGTATACATTTGTGTGTGATTTGCATAGCATGCATTTCCGGGGCTTAGCTTGAGCACAGGCTACAAGCTCGGTTCTGGCTGAGTTTTCCCTGTTAATTAGTAGGCTTTCTCAACTCTGTTTGTGTATGTATATATGTGTGTGTGTGTCCATGTCCATATGTGTGAGCATTTGTGTGTGTGTTTTGTGTGTGTGTTTGTGTATGTACATGTGCAAGTTTGTGCATGTGCGTATGACCTGAGCATCGGTGTGCATATTTAGGTTTGATTCAGTGCATAAACTGTAAATAAATGAATGCCAGCACCCTCGTCAGGAGGCCACTACAGCTTGCACCACAAATTGCCCCTGCCAGCACAATGGCATTAACTACACAACTACTAACCATCATACACCTGCAAGTGTGACAATTTTGACTAATTTTGCTTGAACACCAGGTATTAGTTATTATTAACATAAATTGAATTATCAAACAACTGTTGTAGTGCTGATCTCTAAAGTAGACAAACAGTGCCACCGCATGGCAGACTGCCATAAGTGCTTGTGCTGTCATTTAAGTGCCAGTGCTGAGCACCAGAAAGCGCTACCTCAAATTTAGCACTGGTTTTATTACACGTGTACAGGGCAACTAATTCTACGTGAAGAAAGGAATTCTTCTATGAGGTTTGTCAAAGCAGTATCATTAACTTGAATCTTCCTGGGATCAGGCAAAATGTACTGGGCCACAGCCATTGTGACCCACTTCCATACAGATTAATAATTGTGCCTTCTCTGAGTGGTTCATCTTGCAGCTGCTGCTCGGTAGAGTTATCACTGAAGTGCTGTTATTGCAGCCACCCAAACCTCAATTTTACAGCTGAGTTCCCAAAGTACATGCTTTGGTTACACTCCACTTTGAACAGTATATGGCACTGAATGAGTGAGCAAAATGATTGATCCCAACAGTTTCTATGAGGGCTCCTAGGAATTGCTTCCCTAATGAAAAAATGGTGAAAAATGATGCATTTAAAGCAAAATTTTAAAAGATGTTTTTCAAGGAAAAACAGCTACATCTTTACAAGCCTTTCCTTCTTCCTTTATATTCTTCATAAATTTTTCATCCTCTATTTCTTTCATTTTTTTTTAGCTTTCTTCCTTCTTTATATTAAACTGTCTCTCTTGTCCGTTCTCCTTATATTCCTTCTTTATTTATTTCTGCCCATGTTTCTTCCATGATGTCCCTCCTACATGCTACCTTTCTGTCTTCTTTATTTTCTTTTCTTATTATTTTGCATCTGTTTTTTCTTCTTCCTTATCATTTCCCTGTACTTCGTTCTCCCTTTGTTTTCATTATTCATTCCTTTCGTTGAATCTTTCTATCTCCTCTTATTTCATTCCTTTCTTTCAGTTTCTTCCTACTTTTTCCTTTCATTTCTCCTTTCACATCTCACTCCTGTTTTCCAATTTTCTTTTGTGTTATACCTCATTCTGTTTTCCTGCTTTGACTCTTTCCAATGTATTTTTCTTTTTTCCTCCCTTCTTTGTTTCCTTCCTTTCATGTTACCATACTTCTTTAGTTCTTTCTTCTTTCCATCTTTCTTTCCATTGTTTGTGTCCCTTCTTTCCTTGTTCCAATCCTACTTCCTTTTTTTTTAACCATTTTATTTCCTTGTTTGCAACCTTATTTCCTTCTGGCATTCTCTTTCTGTCACTCATTAAGCCTCTTGTTTATTTTTTCTTTGTACCTTTCATCATTTTACGTTACCCTGGTGGCTCCCCTTTGCCTTATTTCCTATAATATTTACTAGCTTCTACCTTGTGACCTGAAAATCACACATCAAAGGCAATAGTAAAGAAGATGTTTCCTTCAAATGACATTTGGAAAAATTCTGGAGAAGCCTCAATCAAAAACATAAATGCAGGAGTGGGGCTGGGCTGTCAGCAAAATGACCTCCTAAATCTAGAGTTCTGTGGGGTTTACTGACAGGGGTCGAGATGCTGCCATACACCTGGAGTCCCAAAGCCTGCTGCCCATAAGGGGGAACAACTGGAACTCATAAGCCGGGTGCAGCTGCAGGTGGGGCCCAGGCCTAAAAGGCAACTCCTGCCAATCAGCCTGTTTGAGGTAGCGGCAACACCAAAGCCTAGGAAACAACATAGAAAGGCTGTGTGTGACTTACAGGGGAGGAGGTTCACCTGCAGTGGCACACAATAGAGACCACTGCCGCCTATGCATTTTCTTTACCGAGAAGAATGGTCCCTCGCCCAACAGCAGTTCTAATGCAGCATCATACAGCAGGTGGTGAGTGACAAAGAGACCACTGGCCTGGTGGGCCTAGGATGCACTCCTGGGAGCTTTGAAGGGTGCAATGCAGTCAACATCAGGGTTTCTCCGAAGTCTAAATTAAATGTACTATCCCAGCTGCCTGAACCCTCGACCAGTTCAGGTACTAGAGCTCCCCTCTTACCTGTTGGACTTCACAAGAGTGGCCTGGCTACAAAGTGGTACAGAGGCCTGGCCATTAAGTAAGTGCAGAGGCCCACATTGTTCCACATGTGGTGGTATTGTTCCACACAGGGAACTGGAGTCTAGCAGTACCCATACTAACCTGGTTTAAGTGAGGGATATGGAGCCAGTGAGCTGTTAGCGAAGCCCCTCATTTTTACATTGCTTCCCAGGTCAATCCATCTCACTGTAACCTGAACTGTGGTGACAACCCTGCTTGCTCAGACACTCTTGTGACCACAACAAAGTCACTCACCCTTCTTCAATGACAAGTGACCTTTCTCTTTTGCTAAAGGTCAAAATGATGAAAACAGCAGTGGCACCACTATCTAACTATATTTTAGCACATTACACATAGTCCCTAAAAATCAAGCTACTCCAGACCGACAGGCATATCCACATTTAAATTGGAGACAGGCATCCATGCTTCAGAGGCTTTAAGCCACAACATCATGCGGCCTCATGCGTGCACACAGAATCCTGTTATTTTATTTTGTTCATTGTGACTTCCTTCATGTTTTATCAGCTAATTTCCTAACAGTAGACATTGAGAGGGCTGTGTGGAACTGTCTTCGGGGCTTGCCCTATGTAGACTATGCCATTTCAATGGTGAATTTGTCTGACAGCCCAGTTGTGATGACTAATAATCTCTGTCTGTTAGACCTCTCATAAACAACTCAAACATTGACCCCTCTCTTCATGCACTTTTATAACAAAACTTTTGCTGTCCGCATTGACAGTGAAATAATCTGATGGACAGACTTGGGCCCTGATTTAGAGTTTGGCAGAAGGGTTACTCCATCACAAATGTGACCAGTATACAGTCCACCATATTACGATCTCCATAGGCTATAATGAGATGGTAATATGGCAGATGGGATAGTAGTCATGTTTGTGATGGCGTAATCACCTCCACCAAACTCTAAATCAGAGATTAGTGTAAGCAGGTATGTGAATCCTGGACCAGCTGTATGCAAGTAATGTGTTCAAATAGTTCAAGCTGTGTGCAGTTAGAAATTGGAAGGCTACTATATAGGATGCAATTAAGTATGAAAGCATGGCCAAATCCATCACCTCCTATCAAGGATATTGGAGTACCCCCCTCCCTGCCCACATCCCCCAACCTTGGCTACCTCAGATAGGCCATCCCAGGGGAGAAGTATTGGGACTGCACAAGATACCTAACTCGCACTTCTTTTCTACAGCCTTTCTACAGCTGCTATGTAAAAAGTGGCAAGCAAGCATGCACCATGATTATATTCTAAAGGTTTGGGCCAAGTTGCTGATATTCTATAACTTGTGGAAATCCTGCTCGAAATGTACCTGATTGAAAATCCTCCAAGTCTGGCAGATTTGCTTGGAGACTCACTCTGATGGAGGTGTGTATAATTAGAAAGTGACCACCCTTGTGTACTTTGTTCTTGCCCCATCATTGGCAAGTACTCGGATGACACATGGTAGACATGGCTCAAGGCTAGTGAGACCTCCTTGTATAATCTGCCAGGCTTGCAGATGTAACGGATGTTTTCAACACCTCAGGCCTCCCCTGCCATGAGATGCTATGGATAACAGCAGCACTGACTATTGCCAAGGTCTGCATCGTCAGACACTGGAGATCCCACCCGGCGCCGACACATGAAGAATGGCAGGGTAAGATATATAAAGTAGCCTCCTATGAACAACTGATATACTGTATAGCATACAGGATCACAACCCAGCTTTCTCAAAATGTGGTATCCTTTCTTACTCGGAGGCTCGGCACACTGCACAATACTAATTTGTGTCTCATTCCAGTTCATGCTCTTGTGCTGCCGCTACACCTAGTTGATACTTCTACAACCTTGCAAGTGCAAAATATACACTGAGAGACTGAAGAACATAAATGCAGAGTGACAGTTATGTCCCCCAACCATTGGTGTATTTGAGTTCCCCTCCCTCCTCCTCCCAGTTCCATTGGTTCATCGTTTTGTTTCCTCTTTGTCTTCCCCTTATCAGAGATCACTTGGTTTAGCAATAGTTTCCCTTCTGAGATGTTTTGACTTATACTGAAATTTAAAAATGAATGAATAAAGGGGCCATATACTAATATTTCACTCAACACAGCACAGTAAGGGGCCTTGCTTGCCTGCATTTCTTGAAAGGGACAGAGCAGAAATTATCCATATTTACAAAGATATGGAGCATTCTGCTCTCTCCTTGAGCTGCCGCACTATGTGCTGCCTTGCACCAATGCAGGCACTCTTGCACCACAGTCCAGGGGTGTCTATGTTACCAGGATTGCTTTTGCGCACAAATAAGCACCTTCCTGCACAAAAACAATCCATAATGGCATATTCCTGTTTGTATGTTTCCTGCAGAATACATCACAACTGGAAAGTGGAAGTATAAGGAGAAATAAATATTTTGTGGCTTTGTTTGGCTTAGTAAATGCCAAAATGATTTTGCGTAAGGGCTATGCCACACAAGTGACACTGACACAAAATCAGTGTAAATCTGGGGCATAGTATTTTTAAAAAGATAATGAAAGACAGACCCTTTTAAGCAACAGAGGTCACACAAGCATCTAGTAAAAAGGTCAGTCGTTGCCATCATAAACAGTCATTGCCACCACTGTCAGTTCGAGGTGGTATGAGAGTAGTTGTGCTCAGGAACAGTGGGCTGCACTTAGTGTAATCATTCAAACCACAGAACACTGCTGCTGTTTTAGTCTATTTTACCACAGACCTTTCAGCATATACACATAATTGTCATGTGTGCTGAGGCAAAATAAAACATAACCAGGGACTTAATACACAAGACACTAGGGGAATGCTGAGGTCATTATTGCCCAACACCATGTTTCAGGTGGATTGGGCTCTATCTGTGAACTACTGTCCACAGTTTCCGGGAGTGGCATAAATCTTGTGAATCGAAGCCTAGTCTCAGGATTTATGCCACTCCTGGAAACCAACCAGAATAGTGATCCAGGTGCTACAATCCTGATTCAGCCAGGCATAAACTTTCCCACCTGACGCAATGGATTTAAGTGAATCTCTGAATGCTAACTTCCACTCTAAAGTCCGATTTGTGTTTAATTCGGTTCTTTTATAGAGTTTGAAAATATGCTTCATGAATCTCACTATTTATGTTGCTGGATATTAATAAATCATGTTGTGGTTATATAAATGAATGTCCATCCCCCCTAAAAGTTAGTCAGTGTATTTCACACCGTGAGGCTTCTTCAGGAGATTATTTTCAAACCTACAATAAAAACCAAAGAAGGAATCATATTTAACTATGATTATGTCATCATGGTATGTCCAAGCTGTTTTAGGGCGAAAATACCTTGAAGAAGATAAATCTTCAATTTCCCAAAGCCTGACTTCTAATATTACTGTTCTGAATAAAACATATTGTATATTGGATCACAGTCTTTAATTCAGCACACCTCACCATCATTTATGCAAAATTATATTGATTTAATCCATGTGGGTTATGAAGTACCTATTCTGCCTCAACATTTATCATTACCTTTTTATCTGCATGGTCGTTTAAAGTTATTAACCAATAACTTGCTAACTGTATCCATATGATAGCCACAGATAAAACTTGACTATATACATCAGGCTGAATAAATCTTTCATGGCTTCGTATAGTACATGTGTTGTCTACAAGGATGTTGTCACGTTTCTAAGAATTCTGACAGTGAAAGATGCACTTTGTGGGCTTATTAATCCCATATTAGTGCCAAATCTGATATTTTAGCTTGTTAACAGGACATGCCCTGTGGCACCTTCTTTAGAATCAAAACTGTATGCAACAAAAGGCCTTGGAAAAATAAAACATTTCATTTAGCAGACAAGTGAACACTTTGGGATTTAGAATTCATTATCGCGCTTTCTTTAAAATAGTTGTTTTAATTTCCAATTAGAATGAGAATAATTGTTAAGTGGATACATTTCTTCGGTTTAATTTAATGCATTGTAACTTAGCTCCACACTAACAATATATTATCTATAAATAACACAAGAATTGCTGGTGGGATGCCAGGCTGCAAAAGGATCTGGTACACTTAACAGTTTATAAACGGTGGCGCTCAATGCTCCTCACTTTAAAATAATAAGACCAATAATGCACAGTATTCCTCACCCAAAGGAGTGATCCATAAATTGCTCTACAGAGGCGATCAGACAAGGATCATCATAAAAATGCTCCATCTTCTGCAAAGCGTGTTAAAATAAGCTCTTTGGGCCTGATTTTGAGATTGGCGAATGGGTTACTCTGTAACAAGGTTGGCAGTTATCCCACCAGGCTCTAGGCTATAATGCACTTGGAATAAGGCAGATGGAATATCCTTCACGTTTGTGATTAAGTAACCTGCCTGCCACACTCTTCAACATTACTACTGACATACAAATTACTATTAAAACACAAAGGGTCTGATTTGCAGTTTTGTGAATGGGTTTCTTGGTGACAAAGCGATGGCTGTGATAGAGCGGTCCGTACTAATAATTTACCTGTATTCGGACGCTCTTTAGGCCGATGAATCTTTTGACTAAGTGGGACTCTCCGTACTCTATGTCGAGCAATTTATCAAATCAATAATCAATAACGAACATAAGCAATACCCTGATCAACATAACACTTAACAATTAATCCAGAATACATTTCGGCGAATCCTGACCTTTCAGTCAGGAATAACCACACCAGTTTATTGCAAAGTTAGTAAATTTATTTCCCTATATTAACAAAGCTAGCACAATATAGATGTGTCTCAACACCAAATGATAAACGTAAATGAACATTAATAGCTGTCCATAACGGCGAAACAAGTGCAATCTATGTAGCATTTGAATCACAAGGCATTCGATAATAGCAATGCAAATCACTAATACGATAATCTGTAATGAGCTAATTGCATACATTTAGTCAGCATAACAAGGTCTCAAATTGCATCGTGCAACAAAAGGAATCCTCATCTAACCTCAAATTAGCATCGGCATGTGGGACTTCATGCAAAAACAATTTAGCAACATTAATTTAGAAAAACTCCTAACTAGGGATCTTGTCAAAAAAATCAGCAGTTGGTTACCTAAAAGAAACACAATGCAATTGTACAATTTCCTTTCATATTTACCAATTACGATCAGCATACAAGGAAGTCTTCGTCTCACAGGTACCGTTTCTCGATCAGCATGGGTACCATTTCGATCAGCATGGGACGGGGCAAAGGGGCAGGGGTGAACGGGGCAAATGCCTCACAGCGGCAAAATAAAACTACTACTTCATGCAAAGGGATCAAAGTTAAAGTCTCTAGGGCAAGAATCATTTAAAGTCTCTTTCTCTCGATTAGAGAAAGCATCAAAGTCTCTTTCAAAATGGCGTCGCAGCAAGGTGGGCCATAATAGCTACGAAGTCTGCAAAATGGCGAGTATCGAGCTGGTAATGGCTGGTAATAGCTACTTTCTTCTCGTGCACCTGGGTTTTATAGACAACAGTTCAAATCCAGTAGGGTCTTCCATTGGAGGGTTCATAGGTTAGCTTCAAATTGTCCAATCAAAAACGACAGTTCTCAAGCTTTTACTTAAGCATACATTATCCTTGGAGATGGGTACGCAAGTTGCAACATTTTATACCAATTAGCTCACTTTCTAAGCCTCCATTGTCCGCACCTGCAGATCGACCTTGGAGTAAAGAGAAAAATGCCAAGCTGGCACGAAACTTTAAGATAAGCATGTGAACGATCTCAGTGGAAAAGTACAGCTTCAAGCAAAAATACACGTTTATTAGCACATTGGAAAAATACGAGCATCTAAACCGTGAGACCAGGCAACTAGGCCGAAGCCTCTACTAAAGTTATGCTAAGCTAAAGCATTTCAAACAAGCAAATCGTAGCATATGTTTATGATTATGTCGGATTAGTGCAATTCTAATACACCACGTTATATAAAGCACGCTTATAAATGTTGGCAAACTACTCTAAGGGCACATTTTGTCCCCGTACAATCTTTATTAGTTCGGTTAGAGTCACACATGATTATTTCAACACTACGTTTACGCGCTAATAAATGTAAAACCTTCATTTTCTGCTTCATCAATCCCTCCTCTGATGACTACTTGTCATCACACCAAACCATGCCCACAAATTTTATTCCATTAAAATTCTGTCAGTTCTCTTTTCCTTTTAATTCCCCTAGTTTTCGCTTTGTATTCTTCCGCCATTCTTTTCATTATTTTCTCTTCCTTCCGTCTTTTAATTCTTTCCATAATCATTGTTATTCCCCTTTTTATTCCCCAAATTCCAAATATGCAAATCAGTACAATTAATATTCCCTGTATTATTTTTAGTAATATTCCATTCCAAATTCCCCCGATCCAATTTCCCACTGAAGCAAGTCCTTTTCCAACCTTCTCCCACACTCCTGGTTCTTTCAATTCCTTCAAATGTGCACTTTCTTTTGTTAGATTAGCAAGCATAGTTTTAATTTTCACACTATTGTCGGGAATATACGTGCAGCAGTGGCGCGCACCAAGCATTTTGCAAACGCCGCCATCCTTTGCTAAAAGAATGTCTAAAGCAAGCCTATTTTGAAGAGTCATAGCTCTTTCCGCTGCAAGTTCAGCATCTATCAGTATTATAGCACCTGAAAACTTTGTCAACATGTTATCCACTATAGTAGACAACTTTCTTATTTTGATGGAATTCAACACAACTCCTAATGAAGGAATCATGGCTCCAAATATATCTCCTACCACAGCAGCTGCGGTCTCTCTTTTCTGGATACGATGGGATCCAGATGTCTTTTGAATCATCAATAGGTCATCCAGTTGATAAACCTTTGGGAACACTATACCCAAATAACATCTCCCCCACCATCCCTTTGGAAGACGATAATAGGCATTATACCCACAAATGTAATATACACCTGGAATGACAGGGTCAAGTCCGTTCATCATGAATGTCCATTTGGCCTTAAAGATAAACGTATGTTTACACTCACTCGCTCCTACGAAAATGTTATCATATTAAGATTCACCTCGATATATACAAAATTTCCCTACATGCCAAGCATCTAAAGCTATTCTCCCTTGTGTCTTTATTGCGGCAAAATCATAATTATCTACTGAAGTCCTCTTATGTAGTTCCTTTTCTAATTTCGCATTCATTTGTGCCCTTCTATCATCTGTATGATCTAAAAAGCTTATTGCTACTGCAGAGAGCGAGCAGGTAAGGTTTTCCCTATGAGCGTGAGCCGTTTCAAAAGGTTGCATTGGCTCGAAAAATTCCCTCATTATTTTAGCATCCCAATCTTTAGCAATCTGACTTAGCTGCGCTATTATAGGAACATATGCAAAGGTAACATCATAATTCGAGTAAAAATACTGTATGTTAGTTTGACCATAAAATCTAGACATTACTATACTACATGTAATCCCGTATGTAAGAGGCATGTGGTGATAAGTCACCCCTTCCTTTACTGATGTCGGTATCTGTGTACACACATAACAATCTTTCGCATCCATAGTCTCAACATATTCTGTTAGCAAGCGATAGAAAACATTATACGAAAGCTCTTTCTTATCATGCAAGTGTCTCTCATCTAATTCTAGTCTTTTCAATGCAGTTAGTTCAGTGACAGTGACAGGAGCAAAAGTAGAAGCGTCAATTTTCTCATTCTTACCCTTTCCATGCATTGCAAGCACTATTGCCATTACTATTAGTACGCATGCAATTATCAAGCCTATACACACATATTTACAATATTTCTTTCTACTGTTTTGCGTTATGATCTGTATAGAATCAGAGAGCTAGAAGCACCTATAAATGAAACTATTTAGCAATTCAGTTACAAAGCTGAACGAGCGCAATGTTCACACAGTTTTCTTCAGGAGGCCAGTCACTTATCGGTTAGCAGCATTTGTCTCAATTTGGCAATAACTCAGTCTTTATCAGTTCAGCAAGTGTTTCATCCGGTTTAGCAATGTCTCAGCTGGTTGTTTGTTTCACGTTATATTGTAGCAAGAGATATCATTTATCACCCTTTCAATCAACAGAGTCCATAAAACTTTTCTTTTCTATTGGTATCTCTTCTTCTTCGTTCTCGATGCTTAGAGATACAAACTCGTCAGTCCAATCGTCATTGACTGCATATGCCCATTCTGGACCGGAATATCTCCTGTTGGGTATCCTTTTCCTTTTCAATTTTGCTTCTCTTTTCGATTCTGCCTCGCTGGTACTTTCCTCTTTTGTCAAGTCTTTTTCTTCACTCGAGGTTGGTACCACGACAGACACTTCCTTTCTTTTCTCTTTCACTTTTGGCCTTTCTCCGTCGTTCAAACCTTCTCCAGTCCTTTGTTTTACTGGTGATATACTTAGTCTCCTCTTTGCACCGTGTCCATTTGACGGACCTGCGACCTTTTCTGTAGAAGCTTGAACCTTTTCGTCCTGTTCTGTCTTGTCCCCTCCGCCTGGGGAATCAATCACGTTCTCCTTTTCTTTTTCTGTATCGTCTGCTTCTGGGAAAGCCCTCCTCTGATCAGGCTCTCCTGCTTTTTCACCTTTTTCGAGCCCTTCGTCACCGTTACTTTCGTCAGGCTCTGTATAACTTTCAGCTGCTTCAGGTTCCTTGTCACCCTCAGCTGCTTCAGGCTTTTTGCTACCCTCAGCTGCTTCAGGTTCTTTGTCACCTTCAGCTGCTTCGTCGCTGTCTGAACTTTCTCCTTGGTCTTCCCCAAGTGAGTTAGTCTCTTCGTCCTCCAATAATATCTCTCTCTCTCCTGCTTCTGCCTGTTCGATTTCAGTTCCGTTTTGTTCTGTCTCAGCACTCAGCACTGTTTTATCAGGCACTGGTAGTTTTAGCGCTTCAACTTCCTCATCTGTGGGACACAACACCTTCTTTGTGTGACTGGCGTGAATCCAGTTGGGAACCCCCGCACACTTCACAGCGGTAGTTGTCGTCAGGATCACTGGGAAAGGGCCTTTCCAACGGGGTTCCTGACACGACTTTCTCACGTGCTTCTTTACCACGACCCAGTCACCTGGTGTCCTGGACCTTGGATCGGTGGTAAGGTGGTTGCTTCCACCTGGTGAGAGAAAGAGCGAACCACGTCAGCCAGACCCTTGCAGTAGTCTAACACCATATCATCTGTAATATTCAAAAGCGCGTTTGCGGGAACTGCAGGAAGTCTCATAGCCCTGCCCATGAGAATTTCGTGCGGAGACAATCCAGTCTTTCTATCAGGGATGTTTCTCATTGACATTAGCGCCAAGGGCAATGCGTCAGGCCCTTTCAAATTTGTCGATGCACATATTTTCGCCATTCTTGATTTCAGTGTACCATTCATCTGCTCCACCAATCCTGATGCTTCAGGGCGATAGCTACAATGCAGTTTTTGCTCAATGTTCAGCGCTTCGCAAAGTAACTTTATCACCTCGTTATTGAAGTGACTTCCCCTATCTGATTCTAAAGAGATCGGGAATCCGAAACGTGGTATCAACTCTCTCAACAGTAGCTTTGCAACTGTAAGGCTGTCATTTCTACGTGTGGGGTATGCCTCAATCCAGTGACTAAAAATGCACACAATCACCAACACATACTTCAGACCTCCATGCACAGGCATCTCAATGAAATCTATCTGCATTCGACTAAATGGGCCACTGGCTCAGCCAATGTGGCTCGCGTTCACAACCGTTCCCTTCCCCGGGTTCATCTGCTGGCAAGTGACACATCGATGGCAAACTGCTTCTGCAGCTTGACGAAATCTGGGGTTAAACCAATCAGTTTTGAACAATCTTATCATGGCATCTCTCCCGAGGTGAGCTTGCCCATGATAGAAACGCGCAAGCTGTGATAAGAGACCATTTGGCAAAACAAATTTTCCCTCATTTGAAACCCATAACTCATCTGGTCTTTTTATACATTGTGATTTAATCCAGGAATCTCTTTCATCCTCCCTAACGTTATTCTGCAATGCTTTTAGTTCATCTATTGTATCTACGACCTTCAAGGCAAATGCTTCAGCTGGTTCGAGTTCTGGTTCACTTATCGAATTCCATTCATCTCTGAGTAATATACAGTTCAAGGCACAAAATCTTGCGACTTGATCCGCATATGCATTTCCCAGAGAAACATAGTCCTGTCCCTTTGTATGAGCACTGCACTTTACCACTGCAACTTCGGCTGGCATTTGAATGGCGTGTAACAATTCCCTTATTCTCTCCCCGTTTTTCACTGGGGATCCTGAAGAAGTCAGGAAACCTCTCTGTGACCATAGTTGTCCAAAGTCGTGCACAATTCCAAACCCGTACTGACTATCAGTGTAAATGGTGACTTTCATCAATGCAGACAGTTGACATGCTCTTGTAAGGGCTATAAGTTCTGCTACTTGTGCAGAATAGACTCCTTGGAGCCAGGCCGCTTCCAAGACACCTGTTACAGTACATACAGCATATCCTGCTTTTAAAATTCCCATCCCATCTCTTAGACATGAACCATCAACAAAAACAATTTGATCATTTTCATCAAGCTTAGTGTCCTTAATGTCAGGTCGAGGTTTTGTGCAAAATTCAGTCACCTGAAGGCAGTCATGCTCGACGTCTTCAGCGTTCTCAATTTCAGCATTTTCCCCAGGAAGCAAGGTTGCTGGATTCAACGTAGTGCACCTTTTCAGCTGCACATTCGGTGAGCCCAGAATTATCGTTTCATACCTTGTGAGTCTTGCTCCGGTCATGTGTTGCGTTCGGGAGCGGGTCAAAAGTATCTCAACTGAGTGAGGGACCATGACTGTTACTGGGTGTCCCATCACTATTCCTTCACTCTGAGTGAGGCTGATACCAACTGCTGCTACGGCGCGCAAACACCCTGGGAGTGCTGCCGCGACCGGATCCAAAGTAGCTGAAAAATACGCTACTGGTCTGTTTACGCCACCATGGGCCTGAGTCAAGACAGACAAAGAACATGCATCACGTTCATGACAAAACAATGTGAAAGGCTTTGTGTAATCAGGCATACCTAAAGCTGGAGCCCTGCACATGCATTCTTTCAATTCGATAAAAGCATCCATCTCATCTCCTTTCAGCTCAATTTGATCCAAAGCATCCTTCTGAGTCAGCTTCAGTAAAGGCTTTGCTAGAGTTGAGAAGTTGGGAATCCACTGGCGACAATAGCCCACCATTCCCAAAAACTTCCTCACCTCCCTCCTTGTCTTTGGTGGACTCATTTGAAGTACACTTGTTATTCTTTCCTTCATTATTCTCCGTGACCCTTTCTCTATCTGGTGACCCAAGTATTTCACTTTCTTCTGACAAAACTGCAATTTGGAAGGAGACACCTTGTGTCCATTCCTTCCTAAATGGTTCAACAGAGCAATGGTATCGGCTGTGCAGCCACTTTCTGTCTTTGATGCAACCAGTAAGTCATCAATGTACTGTACTAGGGTTGACTCGAATGGCAATTCTAATGCTTCCAAATCTTTCTTTAGAATCTGATTGAAGATTGACGGTGACTCAGAAAACCCTTGAGGAATTCGACACCAACTGTACACTCTGTCTAGGAATTTGAAACAAAAGAGGAATTGGCTGTCCTCATGAAGAGGCACAGAAAAGAATGCTTGTGACAAGTCGATGACTGAGAACCATTCGGCACCGCAAGGGACTTGAAACATTATCACAGCTGGATTTGGTACGACAGGGCAACACTTGACTATGATGTCATTTATTTTCCTCAAGTCCTGCACAAGTCGGACCTTTCCACTTGGCTTTATTAGTCCCATTATTGGTGAATTACATGGACTGCTTAACACTTCTTTCAGTACCCCCTGTTTTACAAATTCGTCAATAAGTTGGGCAACTTTCATGAGGGTATCTTGTGCCATGTGGTATTGTGGGGTCTGGGGAAAGATTGCATTGGGCTTTACAGTCACTTTCACTGGTTCCACTCCTTTCATCAATCCCACCTCTTTCCCTGTCATATCCCACACTTCCTTTCCGACTGTTTCCCGTAATTCGGCTGAAATATCTTCTTCAGTTATCATCGGGAAAAGACAAATCAGAGGATATTCTTCATCAACAGTTTCCATCTCATCCCCCTCTACACTGTCCTCTTCTTCCCCATCACTGCTCGTCTGGATTGTTATTCCCTCGTTCGAACACATGATCGAACAACCCAATTTGCACAATAGGTCTCTCCCTAACAGTGCTATCGGGCTTGAGTCACATACCACAAACTGATGCACCCCTTGATAGTTACCGATGCTGACTGGTACCGGATCTGTTATTGGGTTCGTCAGGTGCCTGTTTGCTACTCCCACCACTTGAACTGTCCTCCCTGAGAGTGGCAAATTTGGTACTTCACTGCTCTTAACAGTCGAACGTGTGGCTCCTGTGTCAACCAAGAATGAAACACGATGACCCATTACTCTTCCCTCTACGTACGGACCCTTTTGATCAACTTCCAAGGATGCTGCAAGCACACAATCTCCTTCTTCTTCTGAACTTTCACTCTCCCATACATTGTTTATTCCACTCTCACTGTGTAGTGGGAACTGTTGTACTGTGCCATTTGTACTCATTACCTGACCCGAGACCTGTGGAGGAACCATCACTTGCTGCTGACTCATTGGTGCCAAAGGTATTTGCATTTGCTGATTAGGTACCATGGGTAACTGCTGTTGCATTGGTTGCATTTGCGTCATCTGCATACGAGGCATCTGCATCTGCTGCGGCTGCATAGGTTGTAATCCCTGCAACTGATTTACGGTCTGAAAATTTGGGTTTGGACCTCTCATTTTCGGTCCCCTCATTGTCTGAAATGCATTGACATCATTGTTTTGCTGACCAACACCTGCACCTGCACCTTCCTGCACCACCATCGGGCACTCGCGTTTCCAATGACCGACAATTCCGCACACGTGACACGGCATCACCTTCTTCATTGCCTGCACACCAGTCACAACAGTGTTCAAATCCGGACCATTATTCACAAAACCTCCTCTGCCTCTGCCTCTGGCCTGTGGCTGAAACATCATATTTCCCTGCAACTGCGGCTGCGGTTGCAGTACCTGCTGTTGGAACCCTTGCATCCCTTGCAAACCTTGCAGACATGTCTGAGCTGCTTTAAGTTGCATCATCATCACCTTCTCTTTCAGCCTTTTCTGTTTCACTTCAATTTCGTCGCTACAGTATTTCGCATAATTCAACACCTCATCGATCGGTTTCGACTGCCAACAAATCAAATGCGACTTTATCATCTGGCTTATCTCTGGTCTCAGCCCTTCCACAAATCTGAACACAAAATGAAGCATGTCCTTCTCCTCTATTGTCTCTGTGCCACTGTAGTTCTTAAACGCCTTCAACAACCTCTCATAGTAACTATGAATCGACTCTTTAGCCTCTTGGGCCGTTCGATCGATCTTCTGCCAATCCACATTTTTCGCGGCAACTTTCGTCTTCAAATGCTCAATCACCTTGTAGTACAAGCTCATCACCATAGGTGATGGTGCACCCGTATCCCTGTCTCTTTCTGGTTCACTTGTCGGCCAACCTACAGCTCTTTTGCAATCCTCCCACAAATCTGCTGGAACCACAATCTCAAAGAGAGTGTTCAGCTCTTCCCAAAGACATTTTGCAAGCTTCACAAACCTGTCAGTCTGTTGATACCATTCAATCGGCTTCTCTCTCAGTTTGGGAAAATCATCCGTAAATGACTGAATGTCGCTTCTGTGCCATGGTACATGTATTAATTTTCCCCCTGCTGTCTCCCTCATTGGTAACATGGTTACTGCCTCGCTACTCTGTGGTCTTTTCTCGTTGAGCTCTGTAGCACTGTCCCTCCTCTTTTCCTTCCTCTTTACCCATCTGCTTTCCCACTTGTCTAAGCACCTCCACACTTGTGCACTCTGCAGCAGTTCTCTAAGGTGCGCCTTCATGCCTGCTGACCTCATGTGTTCAAAATCTGTGGTCACGAAATCCAACCTACAGCTCCTGCTCAAGTGTTTCGTCTTGTCTATATCAACCCCGTTTTTGTCAGCTACTTCTTGCAAGCTTTTGTGTACCTTGTTCACTTCTTTTGTTATCCTGGGACATAGATACCTCAGCTCTTCTTCCGAGTAGAACTCTAACCTATTCACACCCATAGTCCCTTCCACCAATTATTGTGCTTCCATGTTCAACCTGACCCTATTCAGATAATCTTCTCCCTTCCCACTGGCTGAACTTTGTGTGGAATTTAGACTGTTGAACCACTGTGTCAGCTGTTGCGCATTCAACCCCATCAGTGTAGCGTTCACATCGACTGCCATTGATGGTTGCGGCAACTTTTCAGTATTCGATGACAGCGGTATCATCAGTGGGGGACTCGACCTCACCAGTGTTGACTGAGCACATATGGGACTAAACTCCATCAAGGATCCGGATCCAGTTGGCTGAGCCGCTATCGGAGTTATCCCTGGAGTGTTTTCTATACACCTCCTTTCTGTCCCATTCTGCAGCATTGATCCCTGACCGCCCATACCTAAATTAGGCTGACTGTACAAAGGTACCGGTGGACCTACAGTAATGGGTAGCGATATCGCATCTGGGTTTTGTCCATTTCCCATGTTCTGAGGCATGTTCATTCCCACACTACGGGTCATCATTGCCGGCATGCCCATCTGACTCCCCGTCATCTGAGCATGTGCATTTCCCCCCTGCATCTGCTTTTGAGGCATCAGAAACTGAGTTGATTCAACTTGTGCCAATGTCGGGTTGTGACCATTCTGTACTCCCCTTACGGTTGGATCTAGAATCATTCCTGCACCGTTGTCACTGCTGTAATACCCTGGGATCTGCGGCTGATAATTTTCTACTTGTTTCAACATGGGCACATCTGGATATATTCTCCTAACCTGCGGTATCTGTAGGGTGAACAGTAGACTCGGGTCCTTAGATCCCGATGAAGCTCCTGAACTCTGAGTTTCACCGTTCTGTACCGATGCCGGAGGGGCAGAACTGGTACTTGGACCTTGTCCACTCTCTGCATAAGGTGGTGGACGGTCGTTCAGCAATTGCATGATTAACTCCTCATCCTCTAACTCCTATTCTCTTCTCAACTTTTCCTCCTCCTCTCTATCCTTGGAACACCTTCTGTTTGTCTTACAGGTAGCTTTCTTACCTGTCTCCTCTTCTTCCTTAGTAATTGCGGGAAACAATTTTATCCCCTGCAGTACATCTGACCTCCACACCTTTTGTGCATTATCCCACCTAGCGTCCGCTAGTGTCTTTTCTACCTTCCTTATCCTGGTCTCAAACTTATTTTGCTGTTGCTGTCTAGCCATCAGTTCCCAAATTGCTAGAGCCTCAAACTGTGCTGGCCTTGGAGGTACCTTCATGTCGTACATCGTAAATCTCAAATTCTCTAGGATCCTTATATTGAATGTCCCATGGATCGGGAACGCTACGCTCCCATGTTTCTCTGTCAGCTTGTGCCATTGCTTTAGCCAAAGGCACGGAGCTACCCCTTTTTCCTCCATTACAATGTAAGCTGGTGTACCTTCGGGCGGCGTCTCCTCTCCTACGCTCGCTTTAATGTAAGACTCCCCCTTCATCGCACTCCTTAATGCTTTAAAAAATTTCATTTTCTCGTCTTTTATTTCACAAAATTTGTAATCAATAGGTGACTTTGATTCCCGGAATACTCTTCGCTTGCCTTTCCCCTTCCAATCGAGCCCCACGGACTGCATCCAATCCGTGCGCGACCCTTCTCTCCAACCAACCTATCCCAGCGCGGCTCCTAGTGACGTCACACTCACACACACTGCGGCTGACAAAGCCTCGCGGCTAGTCCTCCTTCACTCAGCTCCTCTCGTAACAACTTCTTGCATGTATCGCGAGCTACCAAAAAAATAAAACAGATCTGTCGGTTTACTACAGGAATGGTAACACAATCGCTTCAGGACCTTAGGGATTTTTCACTAGCCTCGGCAGTTATTCCATCTTTCTCGGTCCCCACGTTCGCAAGCAAATCTGACCCGCAGACTGCTCTCAACTTGTCAATGATCTATTCTAGTGCACTTAGAATTTTGTCAAAGCCCGAAGTCGAAGTTCCTTTCACTCACTCGACACACGTACCGACTCATTGACCACGCCCGATCAACAAACTAAACCGCCCAGACCACAACATGGATCAACATACTCCGGAGTCTCTTGACCTCGCAGGGCCCGTCTCAACAACAACAACCACGTGGACCTTTTTATGCACAAAGCGCCACACGCACATGAAGTTCGACGACTTCCCTACTCTCACACTCGGAGTCGCACCTCCGCTATTTCTATGAAGTTCGACGACTTCTCTACTTCTACACTCGGAGTCGCACCTCTGCTATCCTCTAAAAAGAAAAAAATTCCTCGCAACCTTTTCACCCAACCTGCGGCAATAAGCTGTGCAAGCGCAAAACCCTAACTTCACTCATACCATCACTAGTACCGCCAACGCTGATCTCATACCTCCATTCTCTCCATTCGCAAGCTCCGAGATCCCGGGAAAGTCGCGGTGGACCTAGCCCATCATCATTCTGTCAATCTATTTTACCACAGAAAAATCTAATTCAACTTCTCGAATAGGGTCTGAAAGGGCGTAACCGTTAATTCAACACCATGTACTTTAAGAGTACGGGGTCCCAAAAGGCGAAACCATCCTCTGCTACCATCTACTGATAGAGCGGTCCGTACTAATAATTTACCTGTATTCGGACGCTCTTTAGGCCGATGAATCTTTTGACTAAGTGGGACTCTCCGTACTCTATGTCGAGCAATTTATCAAATCAATAATCAATAACGAACATAAGCAATACCCTGATCAACATAACACTTAACAATTAATCCAGAATACATTTCGGTGAATCCTGACCTTTCAGTCAGGAATAACCACACCAGTTTATTGCAAAGTTAGTAAATTTATTTCCCTATATTAACAAAGCTAGCACGATATAGATGTGTCTCAACACCAAATGATAAACGTAAATGAACATTAATAGCTGTCCATAACGGCGAAACAAGTGCAATCTATGTAGCATTTGAATCACAAGACATTCGATAATAGCAATGCAAATCACTAATACGATAATCTGTAATGAGCTAATTGCATACATTTAGTCAGCATAACAAGGTCTCAAATTGCATCGTGCAACAAAAGGAATCCTCATCTAACCTCAAATTAGCATCGGCATGTGGGACTTCATGCAAAAACAATTTAGCAACATTAATTTAGAAAAACTCCTAACTAGGGATCTTGTCAAAAAAATCAGCAGTTGGTTACCTAAAAGAAACACAATGCAATTGTACAATTTCCTTTCATATTTACCAATTACGATCAGCATACAAGGAAGTCTTCGTCTCACAGGTACCGTTTCTCGATCAGCATGGGTACCATTTCGATCAGCATGGGACGGGGCAAAGGGGCAGGGGTGAACGGGGCAAATGCCTCACGGCGGCAAAATAAAACTACTACTTCATGCAAAGGGATCAAAGTTAAAGTCTCTAGGGCAAGAATCATTTAAAGTCTCTTTCTCTCGATTAGAGAAAGCATCAAAGTCTCTTTCAAAATGGCGTCGCAGCAAGGTGGGCCATAATAGCTACGAAGTCTGCAAAATGGCGAGTATCGAGCTGGTAATGGCTGGTAATAGCTACTTTCTTCTCGTGCACCTGGATTTTATAGACAACAGTTCAAATCCAGTAGGGTCTTCCATTGGAGGGTTCATAGGTTAGCTTCAAATTGTCCAATCAAAAACGACAGTTCTCAAGCTTTTACTTAAGCATACATTATCCTTGGAGATGCGTACGCAAGTTGCAACATTTTATACCAATTAGCTCACTTTCAGAGCCTCCATTGTCCGCACCTGCAGATCGACCTTGGAGTAAAGAGAAAAATGCCAAGCTGGCACGAAACTTTAAGATAAGCATGTGAACGATCTCAGTGGAAAAGTACAGCTTCAAGCAAAAATACACGTTTATTAGCACATTGGAAAAATACGAGCATCTAAACCGTGAGACCAGGCAACTAGGCCGAAGCCTCTACTAAAGTTATGCTAAGCTAAAGCATTTCAAACAAGCAAATCGTAGCATATGTTTATGATTATGTCGGATTAGTGCAATTCTAATACACCACGTTATATAAAGCACGCTTATAAATGTTGGCAAACTACTCTGAGGGCACATTTTGTCCCCGTACAATCTTTATTAGTTCGGTTAAAGTCACACATGATTATTTCACACTACGTTTATGCGCTAATAAATGTAAAACCTTCATTTCAGCTTCATCAATCCCTCCTCTGATGACTACTTGTCATCACACCACACCATGCCCACAAATTTTATTCCATTAAAATTCTGTCAGTTCTCTTTTCCTCTTAATTCCCCTAGTTTTCGCTTTGTATTCTTCTGCCATTCTTTTCATCATTTTCTCTTCCTTCCTTCTTCTAATTCTTTCCATTATCATTATTATTCCTCTTTTTATTGGCAAACTACTCTAAGGGCACATTTTGTCCCCGTACAATCTTTATTAGTTCGGTTAGAGTCACACATGATTATTTCAACACTACGTTTATGCGCTAATAAATGTAAAACCTTCATTTTCTGCTTCATCAGCTGTCGCTCTACTAAAAGTCAGTGAAATCTCTCCAGAATTTCATTGCACCCTCTGTCTTCCTCAACCTTGTCACTAATGTATGTGGCAGCTAAGGAGATAATTATCACCAAGTTTCCTGGTGGAACTGTTTCAAGTGCTCAAACCGACCATGCGGAAGCAAAGTTTGAGCTGTGAGGAGCTCTTTGAAGTTACCACAAGGTTGTTTGCAATATTCTACACAAATGCCAGATTAAAAAAATAATAATAAATTAAATTAAAGGTGAGGTATGTAGGCGCTGTGAATATGTGCATAGCATTGCCAGCCTTTGGTGAGAGCCACTCCTTAGTCGCTAAGTTTCTTAGTAACACCTAACTCTTTTAAAGGTTTAGGCAGTTATTATCATTTCCAGATCTTCACAAAAACTCCATATAGTTTGCCATCTACAGCAAGTTTTCTTGCGGGTAACCAAGAAAACGTGCTTTCTTGGTCACCCTCATGAAAGCTGTCTTAACGGTGACCAAGAATTACATCTGGGAGTGGGACTTGCCAGAAAATCTTTAATGAAGCTATTTAAATGTCCTCTGTCACTGTACTGAAAGTCACAAGCAAGTCCTACTAAAGGGTAATATTCTGAAAGGAACGTGATTAAGCAGAATTGGTGCTTGTCTGAGATGTGTGGAAAGTATCTGGTTCTCTTCACCCCTTGAGAGGCTGAATTACCTGTTGGTGTTGAAGCCTGTTTGATAAAATAAGTATGCTGAAGTGGTTCGAGTAGTTGAGGGGCATTATGTCAGATTACGTTCGTTTCTAAAGATGCCATCAGGGTAATACCTCCTATTTTGTGTAAGTGTGTTAATCACAACAGACAGTGTATATATGTTCAGGATTTCCAAAGCCTACATAGTCTGATATATCTAGTCAGAAGACAAAAAGGATTAGTGCAGGCAGGGTTTGCCACACTGGTCGAACTAGTCAAGATCTTCTCATCTTTTAGGGTTATCTGTACCAAAAATAACTCTACAAATTGCCTTTATATTAAATCTATAGATTACCTGCAATAAATTCAGCTGTACCTTCCACTTTGAGCCAAGTCTGTTCTGTAATTTCAAGGAAATATGGAGCATAACTCCTACCACCAGCAACACAGAGTGAAACCATACCAATGCAGTGGTAGATGATGAGTCTGATGTAAGATCCAACTTCCCTAGGAACATGGTTCACTAAGAGCATGTATGATCAGACTACATATTTCTTCTGTCAAGTCATTCTATAGCCTTCTCATCTATCCCAGTCACTCTATAAAAATCAAGCACCACTTTCATAAAGGAAAAGGATGACAGCAGTAGCCTTACCAACTGAGGTGTCTCTATTTCTCTTTCCCTGGCCATTAGTGTACAACACTTAGGGCACTCAAATCAAATAGATGCAGAATGATCTGGGGCACCGGTTTCCAATGTTCTACCATTTACCACAGAGTACACGTGGTATGATTGCTCAAAGGCTTTCAAGGACTATCGTTAGTACTCTGCAACACATACACTTTTGATGTTTCCTTTATTTTGCTCAAATTGGATCCGTAATTGGGAAAATGCAATCTATGTATCCTTCTAAAGGTGGGGCGATTTGTGTAAAGATGATATGAGACCCCTTAGAGAAGAGGAAACTACACACATAACAATAGTTTAAAGATGTGGCGATTTTTCAGCGAGTGAGTTCTTTCATTGCTACACAGTGTAGCAGAAAGCCACCATACACTCCCATGTTCAAGTAATTTTGAGTGTAGCTCCTCATCTGAGTAGGCCTCTTTGTAATTCACTTTGCCTTCTCATATATAATTCACAATTAGTTCTCCTCAATCAAATTAGAGGCAAAAATAGAAGCAATTAATTCCATTAAGTTATAGCCACAGTTGTGTTCAGCCAAGTGAGCATTTTCACAGCATGTGTCCATGTAGGGCTATTAAAATGTTTTCTATAAAGAGGAACTGTAATTGAACCACATATTTATTTTAAGCAACAACGTTTCATACCAAAAAGAATGAGCTAAGAGGAAAACAAATCAAATGCATAAATATCATATGTCTATTTATAAACAATGTAAAGATTCCAGACATAGTATTCAATATACATGTTCTAAATAATGTATCATATCATGCTATATTGTGCTATAATCTTATACTATGTTCTATAATGTTATGTTAAGTGGTTTTAGAATCTTATATTATGTTGTATAGCGTTATGTAATGTTGCTTTATAATCCTATATTATGTTGTATGTCATCTTATGTTATGTTATTTCAGATTTTTATCATGATGCATTGGCACTCAAGCCTGCTTAAAAGAATATAATGTGCTCAAGTTCAGTCATCGTCATTTTATTACTACATTTCTTCTGTGACAGATTCACTTTGTCTTTGGGCATTTCATGACACGAAAAGTCTGGAAAAAAGGCAAAAAGTCATCAAATCTTTTATGAAACCGAGAAAGTCCTCTGACCTGCAATGCTGTAGGAAGTGTACTGCAAAGAAGGAGGCCAAACCAGATCATCCCCATGACAGTGGGCTTTTAATTGTAGAACTGTCAATCGACTTGCCAGAGGGTTTGGCATCAATCAATCAATCAATCAATCAATAATGTTTGTAAAGCGCGCTACTCACACGTGAGGGTCTCAAGGCGCTAGGGGAGGGGGTTACTGCTGCTCGAAGAGCCAGGTCTTGAGTTGCCTCTGGAATGCGAGGTGGTCCTGGGTGGTCCTGAGGTTGGCGGGGAGGGAGTTCCATGTCTTGGCCGCCAGGTAGGAGAAGGATTTCCCACCTGTCGTTGTGCGGCGGATGCGAGGGATGGCGGCGAGTGTGAGGTTGGCGGAGCGAAGTTGCCGGGTGGGCGTGTAGAAACTGAGGCGACGGTTGAGGTATTCGGGACCCTTGTTGTGGAGGGCTTTGTGTGCGTGGGTGAGGAGCCTGAAGGTGATCCTTTTGTTGACGGGTAGCCAGTGCAGGTGTCTCAGGTGGGCGGAGATGTGGCCGTTGAGGGGTATGTCGAGGATGAGGGGAGCGGAGGCGTTTTGTATTCGCTAAAGACGTTTCTGGAGTTTTGTGGTGGTTCCTGTGTATAGGGTGTTTCCGTAGTCCAGGCGGCTCGTGACGAGGGCGTGGGTCACAGTTTTTCCGGTGTCAGCGGGGATCCAGCGGAAGATCTTTCGGAGCATGCGGAGAGTGAGGAAGCAGGAAGACGATACGGCGTTGACTTGTTTTGTCATGGTGAGAAGCGGGTCCAGGATAAATCCGAGGCTGCGTGCGTGGTCTGAAGGGGTAGGTGTGGTGCTCAAGGCCGTGGGCCACCAAGAGTTGTCCCAGGCGGACGGGGTGTTTCCGAGGATGAGGACTTCCGTTTTGTCTGAGTTCAGTTTCAGACGGCTGAGTTTCATCCATTCTGCAACGTCTTTCATTCCGTCCTGCAGGTTGGTTTTGGCGATGGTAGGGTTATTGGTGAGGGAGAGTATCAGCTGCATTGCTGCTTCCTCTGACAGCCAATGTGAGAACTGCAATTCTTCTATTTCTTATGATATGGATCCATAATTAGCTTTGATGTTTTATTCCGAGCTATGAGCCCTATATTAAGCTAGTTATACTGTACTAAGTAATGCACATGGCAAGCAACTGTGAGATGCAGAAGGATGCTGTTAGTTTATTTGACAGGTCATGTTTAATACTTGTAAGAATTTTGGGCCTTATTGTGTGTTTAAGTGAGTGGAACATTCGTTAAAAATGGGGGATATCCTGTTTCTGTACTTACAGTGCTCTTGACTTCAATGCACTTCTAAAATTGGAAGATGGGATATCCAACCCTTTTTAGCAGATGTCCTGCTCTGCCAAACTCTAAATAAGTCCCTTTGTCTCAAAAGAAACCTGACAGTGCATCGTGACCAACAGCTTATTTATTTTCCCATATATAGTGCTTACCTTTTAGGTCGAGCATCAACAGCACGTAAGAGTTCTGCAAGACCTGTTGGATTGAGTATAGGTCTTTGATCCTGCCTGCAGCTGCCTGCTGCTTACCATAGGTTGAAGGCAGTGTCGCTCTTGTTTTGCTTCCTCGTAACTGGTTTGGCAGCTGATAGATCACTTCCTGTACTTGGCTGAGGAGCACCAGCCAAATACAGTTTAATTACGCCTGGAATGTTTTTCTGTTGTTTAGACGGACTATTTTTCTTTGTTTCCTGCCTCTCGTGTTTGTCAGTAAGCACTTTTTTTTGTGGATCTATATAGCATAAAATCGACCCATGAATGAATCCTCAACAGCGGCTCTCCTCGCACAGTGGGAGAGCTGATGTTACAATATTTCCAGCTGTGAGAAAACAGGGCTGATTGCAGAGGCCCCCTAACTTTTTGCCCCCCTTTTCCACTTTTTGCTGGTGTTTTCCTGACTTTGATGGTGCCCTGGGTACTGTTAACCAGTCCCAGGGCCTGTGCTCTGTGTAAAATCAATATGCAAATTAGGCTAATTATAATTGGCTAAGTTAACCTACCTGTAAGTCCCTAGTATATGGTAGGGCATGTAGGTTTAGGGACCACAGCATAGGTAGCGCACCCATAGGTGCACTGCTGAGGTGCCCAGTGTCATTTTAAAGGAAGGCCTGCCTTGTTGGCTGCTTGTAAATTAAAGTTGTAGGCAAATTCGAATTTGTAATTAAAAGTATTTCCAAAGTCTTAAACTACCTTATTTATACATATAAGTCACCCCTAAGTTGTGCCCTATGTGCCCCTAGGGCTGGGTGGCATTTACCTATAAGCAGGGACCTTAAAAAAGTAGTTTTATAAGCCCTAGTGAGGTAAAAACAGCCAAATTCGTTTTTCCCTCATTGTAATGAATGGCCTTCATAGGCTAGAATGGGGAGACTTTATTTTATTTTTTAAAGTCCCATTAAGTAATGGATACCAAGAGTTTGGTATCAAATTAATTGTTATAATAAATCCCACAACTTTTAGTTGTTCGATTTAATATAACTTGTTCAGGTAAAGAGTTTTAAACTTTACCTGAAAAGTTGCCAATTTCAGCCCTGCATTGTTTTTGCTGCTGTGCCCTGATTGGTCAGCCTCTGGCAGCCTGACCAGGCTGCCTTGATGAGGTGTGAAGTGGCCTGGCTTCACACAAAGAGATGTGCCTGTGGGAGGGAGTTTCCCCTCAGCAGATGGTGAGGCAGGAAGGGGGAGGGCTGCCAAACTGGTCTTCAAAGGCAGAGAAAGACATTTGGAGCACCCCAGCAACACCCCCACATCCTGCAACCCCAGACAACTAGGTGCCCCCTTGATTAGATTAGGGGAGGGCAGGAGAGGGGTGTGTTTATGATTTTTAGCCACACCAGTGGGTGGGCTCAGCCAGATGTAACCTCCAAAAAATCAGATTCAGCCATGATGGATTTTTGAAGAATGTTGCCTCCTGGTATTGATTTTTGCCACACTTCCCAGGAAGTGGTCATCACAGGGGGAAGGACCCTGCACCTGATTGGAGAATCAGGACCCCCCTGTTTTTCACCCAGGAGCAAGGATAAAACTGGGAGATTTGCACCCACACCTGAGTTCCCTACCACATCCCTACCAGGAAGAACTACAGAAGAAGAAGGACTGCCCTGCTGGACCCCTGGCCTGCACCTGGAACCTGCACTCAGAAGGACTGCACCAGCTGCACACTTGGGCTTCACCACAAGAAGGACTTTGCCTGGCTTCAACTGGTTCAAGGAGGGACTCCCTGTTTGCTACAGGTGAAAAATTGCTAACCAGAGTCCCCTGCACCAACTCCTTGAGAAATCAACCAACTGACCACTGTCCAGTGGCCAAAAAGGAGTTTGCACCAAGTGCATTCTGGGAGTTGTAGTCCGCACCCCCAAGGATCATCTCAGAGCTTTTGGACCCTTGGGGTGAGCTGTGGACTCCAAAAGAACCTTAAATGAACATCTGGGAGAAGCCCCAGATGTTTGGAGAAGTTTGGAGTACTTTTGAAAAAAAGCTCCATAGAGGGACCGACCCGCCGCAGCAACTCTAGCCGGCTTGCCTCAACCGCGACCCGGCCTGATTTGCAGGTTCATCCTGGTAAAGAAAATCTCCAAAAAAGAGACTAAGTCCGAAGGAAAAAAGTTGACCCGGACCTCCCAGCCAGCGTATCCGAGGAGGGCTCCAAGGACGTCGGATCAAGATCCAGGTTTACCCCGGTCGAAGGATTCTCACCTCGAAAAAAATGACTACGTCCGAAGGTAAAAATCTTCACCCAGGATTCCTGCGATGTGTATCCGGAGAGGAGTTCCAGGAGGTCGGATTGGACTGGCAGGTTCGTCCCGCTGAAGAAAATCTTCAGAAAAGAGACTAAGGCCCCATTGAATCCTCCACGGCGGCGCAGCTTGCTGCACCGCCGCGGGGATTCCGACCCCCCCTACCGCCATCCAGATCCCGGCGGTCCGACCGCCGGGATCCGGATGGCGGTAGGGGGGGTCACGGGGCCCCTGGGGGCCCCTGCAGTGCCCATGCCACTGGCATGGGCATTGCAGGGGCCCCCGTAAGAGGGCCCCTACATGTATTTCACTGTCTGCTGCGCAGACAGTGAAATACGCGACGGGTGCAACTGCACCCGTCGCACAGCTTCCACTCCGCCGGCTCGATTCCGAGCCGGCTTCATCGTGGAAGCCTCTTTCCCGCTGGGCTGGCGGGCGGTCTGAAGGCGACCGCCCGCCAGCCCAGCGGGAAAGTCAGAATTACCGCCGCGGTCTTTCGACCGCGGAACGGTAACCTGACGGCGGGACTTTGGCGGGCGGCCTCCGCCGCCCGCCAAGGTCAGAATGAGGGCCTAAGTCCGAAGGGAAACTTTTGACCGAGGCCTCCCTCGAGCTGTAGCCGAGCAGGGTTCCATCGCGGTCAGCCTTAAACTTTGACTTTGCCCCTGTCGAGGTGCAACCAGATGATCCGATTGGTGCTTTTTGTTTCTAGGCACTAAAAAACAATAATTCTTTAAAAATTCATATCTCCGGTTCCCCTCATCCGATTTCCTTCCTTTTTGTGTCATTTTAAAGATAAAAATATAATCTATTTTTATAAATTGGTTTTGTATTTTTAAACTGTTTCCTGTGTTTTATTTAATTACTGTTTTGTGATATTTGAATGCTTTACACTCTGTCTCCTAAGTTAAGCCTTGTCGCTCGTTGCGAAGTTACCAAGGGTTGAGCTGGGTTTAATTTACTGAGACCTAACTGGACCTAAGTGGAGGTTAGTGGCCTATTGCTAAGTGTAGGTACTTACCTGCCCTTACCAATAACCCATTTTCCAACACCAGCACTCAGGGAAACTCACCCCATAATGCTTTGCAGGCATTCCTTTTACAACACAGTTTTGCCCATAACGCAGCCTGTGGTGGTCCTAGGGCGATGGGGCCACCACCAAAAGATGCCAAACGATGTGCTCTTTCCGTCCAGGCCATCTTGTGGGTCACACTGTGTTAGAGGGGGCCCAAAGGACAAAACCTCTTCCACCATTTAATGCATATTTAAACTCTCTTATAGCCGGAACTTTTATTTTTACAGCTGAGAGGAGTTTGTGCTTTATGGGCCTTATTTATAGTAATATTTTGACAGCCTTGCTTGGCCTGCAAAGGTGTAATGCTCTATGTTTCCCAAGGGCTGAAGGATGATAATTGCCCCTAGGCACTACTATCTCAGTTAGCTCCAAAGGTATATCTAGCCACAACCTTTGCACCATTTAACAATGCACATAGTTTATTTCTGATAAAGGTTTAATGTATGCACAAACACAGTTTATTTCTGATAAAGGTTTAATGTACAGCATGGCCAAATATTTCAGCCATTTCACTGAGGACCTGGTACTTCTCCAACCTATTCTCAGTTTGGGGGACATTCTGAGCTTCTGACGTCAGAAGAAGTTTTGGCAGTGTTCTGTTTCACTGTAATCTGAGTGTTTTTGGCTCCACAGGGACATCTAGCCATAACCAGTGGTATTGCACTTTCTGCTGTTGACTCTATAGGGAGATCCAGCCACAGCCAGTGGTACTGCACCTTCTGCTGTTGACTCTATAGGGACATCTAGCCACCACCAGTGGCACTGCACCTTCAGCTGTTGACTTCATGGGGCATCTAGCCACGACCAGCGGTACTGCACCTTCTACTATTAACTCTACAGGGAAATCGAGTAACGACCTGCGGCACTGCACTCTTGTGCTTTTGACTCCACAGTTATATATCTAAAAGGCCTGCTAGGCCTGAAAATGTGTAATACACTATGCCCTCAAGGGGCTGATTATATGGTTACACTGCAATGTTCTTTGTCATTCTTTTTTATATGATTATGCCCTCTAAGGGCTAAATGTATGGTTACATTACCATGTTTCTTCCAAATGATATTTTTACTGTGGTGCTCTGTAGGGGCTGTTAAAACCATTAAAGTCTAATGCCAAGTGTATGAAGGAATGCACAAACACAGTTTATTTCTGATAAAGGTTTAATGTGCTGCATGACTAAATATTTATAAGGTCCCAAATGTGAGGTTGTCATTATCATTTACAATGCCTACCGCTCTAACTCTCACTAATGCACGGCTGAATGCATTGTAAATGCTTGTTTAATGTGGACTAGCATGGATTACCTCACAGAATGACAAGAAACAAAGTAATACACAAAATGAAGACCAATTAGGTTCTTATCTCTGATGTCCAAGTAACACGTAGCTAACAGATATGCTGGCCAATGAAATTTAGGACAGTGGGTTGTGATTCTCCCTCCACAAGTATATTTGATACTTACAGCATTAAGTATCCTGCATGAAATTGTGAATATTTCTGTTGTCATTGGGGTCTATTCCAGTGCCTTTCTTCCTGGCATTGTTAGTTGTGTGACATTTTCGCACATCTAGCTTCTAATGTCATCAACTAAAAGCTTTCATACTGCTTACTAGCACTAAAGACTTGTCACCACACCTCTACATTCAAACCTATTTAACCCATACTCTGCTCTGCTCAGACCTCTGCAAAGAGTAATTTTCTATCTCAATTTTCTATCTGTGTTGGCTCTTTCATTTATGAGCATAAACTTGTACCAGTTCTGGTCAAGAGAGGGATGACTTATACACACAGTGTGACCTAATCAATTATTTTTGACTAGTTATCCTTAAATATTTAAGAGGCAGCCCTTCTAGAATCTCATGTGGAAAGCTATCCCAGTACTTTTAAACATTTAGGACACTTTGCAAGATGGCCTAGCTTTGCTACTAAGATATCAGGGGTCAGTAATTAAAATTCTGGCAGTATCTCTGCTAAGGCTGGATGCTATGATTGTTTTGCCCAGAATAACTGCTCGGACCTGAGGATGCTTTGCCGGGCACTTTTTTTTTTTTTTGGGTAAAACTGGCATTTTCCATCTGGTCTGAGCAGGCAGAAAGTGTCAGCACGAGTGGCGGTGGGGTCAGGGGCCTGCTTGTTGCTGTCTTCTGCCCACAGACTGCTGCAGGGGGCGAGCAGGGGCCAGACAATGCTGCTGCCTGCAACTCCTGCCCTGGAATGTTAGTCAAAAGGCTGGTGTCTATGGACCCAGAATTACCGGGTCCGGAGTTTTCATACCCAATAATTGTGGGCCCAGACACACTTGAAATTGCGACTTGGAGTATTTCACACAGAGGTATTCTTAGTGTGACATTCCTCAACTTGTAATAGGAGTTTACGTTTGTACACTTTTCTATAAACATTCAAGAGAGTCATTCCCTGTAATATATTTATTGGCTTATGCTTTTTCTCCCCATGAATGCTGTAGGTCTGAGGATTTTGTTTTCTAATCTAAGTATCACGTTGCCTAGCTGAATGCATATGCAATTCTTTGTCACAAAAAAAACAAGTGATTCCCACATTATATGCTGTACTATGAAACTTTTTGTATTTTGCTGCCACAATCCTCCCAACTAAATATTGTTTGCTTACTGGGCAATGAAGCTCAAGAAACGTCGGGTACTTGTCTAAAGAAAGTATTGATTTAAACATAGGATCTTAAAGGAAACATTGGATGCAATAGACAGCCAGTACATAGCCTTAAGAAGGGTATTAACCTTATTGAACCAAGGAGGCCTCGTGCCTAATCTAGCTGCATTCTTCAAAGCCACCTGAAATTAGAGAACATTTCTGGTAGCTCTGTATACAGGGCATTGTAGTAGCCACGGCAAGCTCCATGCAAAAGAAGGGCCATATTTTGTTCTTCCATGGTTAGATAAAATATCAGCTAATATACTTTCTGAAGATGAAAGTGCAGAAGAAAGTGCAAAGCAATATCAATTAGTTACTCTGTGCATCCACTGCGATTTACCATCAATCTTGATGCTCAGATTCTCCACTTTTTCTTGAATTGTCCAGACACCCTTCTCCGAAGGCTAAAAACAAAGGGCTGTGTTTCCTCCTAGCACTAATATATCTGTTTTACCAGCAATTCATTTTAATCAGCTGCCATACATCCAGTCCCCGACATCTCTCAAAAGCTGAAATGGATAATTCATGCCCCATTAGACATTAAATTATCTACATGTAGTAAGAAAAGTGTAAAGTTGATGGCCACGAGATTGGATGAGGGCAGTATGATGGACCAAGAAGCTGTTAAGCAAAGTTTTTTACATCATCCATTCTAAAATGACTTCAACACTGATATGGTGGGGTCTCACAGTCGATTGTCTGTCTAGCAATATTCTGTGAGCTGTAGTCTCATACTGCACTTAATAAACAAAAAGGCAGATTGCTGGAACTGTTGATATCCGACACCTGGAACAAATTGTGCATGAAGGACATTAAGGCTTTGTCAGTAGATCTCAATTCTGTAAAGCCTGCTTTGGCATTGCCCAGGATACCACTCAAAATATGTGGCAGATGTCAGCAACATGACATTTTAACAAAGGTCTGGTAAAATACACCAATGTTGGAAAGATCTGCTGGAACAGCCCCAGGTTTTTTCTTGAATAGAAGAACAATTTAATTTTTATGGAGGTGTTCCACAATTTCTGTGCCCAAGTTTCAGGTTAGGTCTATCACTGATTCTGATTTAAAATATTAGACTGCTAACAACAAATCAGATTCATCCAAAAGAGGAAAAGTGGACACATTATAAAGTGGGAGGTCACATCCAGAACTAGGTTAAGCAAAACCCTCTATACCGATGGACCTTCTGATTGAATCAATCTTGAAAAAGATGATGCTAGGTCCTCGCAAAGATGAAGATATGTTATAATACATGGGATGGTCACTGCAAGTTTGAGAGATCAGAATCACTTGAACACATCTTTAGCAGGCAAAAGACATGCTCAATAAGTAAAATAAACAGCAGTCTTTACTCTGTGCTTTATGACGAATAAAATGAGACGTTTATCCTCCCCTTTATGTGGCCAACACCATCTTGTCTTAGCATTTGTAAAAGGGGGATTTAAGGCAAATAAGTGTTGGGAAATCCAAGGTGAGCTTTTAGATTAGCGAATGGACTTAGCAGATGGTTGGGACAGTGTGAATGGCCTCTTTAATCCAGCTGGAAAAGGAGCTAAAGTTTATATGCTCCTCACTCAGTGGCCCTAAAGGCAGATTCTGCCTAGCACTAACAGTTTCTTTCTGGCAATGTGGAGAAGATTGGAGGCAAGGGTGAACTGAAGGGGCATAAACTATAATTAAAATGGTCAGATCAGATTATTACTTTTGTAAAGTATTTCCAGATTCAACATCCAGGGAATTAGCAGTAGATCAAAAGTCTGTGCAAGTCTGTGCAACATCTGCAAGTAAAGCAAGGAGTGGTCACAAAGGAACTGAGGGACAATAAACTGATGAATCGAGCAACGGATGTTGGACAACAGTGCAACCTGAAGTGTGGTACTTTTACCCTCTGCAACATGGGGAGCAAGGGTCAAAATGATAGAAAATGTATTTTTAAAATGATCAACAGGCCACCATCTCTTTTACCAGTCAAGTGGCCGTGGTGATGTTCAGAATAGCTTTGGGGGGCGGCTTCAGCAATGGCTGACCTTGGACATTGTCTGACTCCGTTTTCTGCACTGCCAATGCTTGTTCTTCCTTCCCATCATTTATGGTATTTTTGTATATGAGGAATGATTGGGGTATTGTGTACTCTCAGGTGCCCTGCACACTTATAAACATGTTTTATTCTGATTGCCAGGCTATGTTAACCTGTGGTAGGTTATGTTATGGTATTTAAACATTTGCGATGGTGTGGCATGCTGTGGCTTTGCACAGCATAATCTGGTATGTATGCAACAAACTGCTATTTCATAAGGGGAGTTGTTGAAAAGAGCTTCAAGGAATAAAAGTTTGTATTATCACTAAAATACTTTTTCATAACATCTGTTTTAGTGCCTTCTGCAAATAGTTGTAGCTTTCATACAGAAAAAAGTAAAAGACATGCTCTTAAGTGTGTTGATCAACCTGTGAAATTAAGCAATCAATGTGCATGAGAAAATGTAAATATAACAGAATGTCACACATTCCATTTCTGTAAACGCTGATGCATGGATGATGCCTAAACAAAACTCCCATTAGCAGTTCAATCACATTTCTATGACAAGATCGCCATTCATTGAGGAAAGCTAATGAATCAGTAGTGAAATGAAAAGCTTGTAATCTTTCAATCTATTCATGAAGCCCGATGCCAAATTCGCAATACATTTACAATTAGAAACCTGTATGAATTGTACCCTGTGCTCCTAAATTCTTCCCCTGGGTTGCCGGTGTATTCATAGAAAACTATGCATCTGATAATGCTTTCAATTACTGAGGCATTTTCAGTCTTCCTTCTTTCCTTTATAGCCAAATTTAATATCCAGTCCATGCCAGCCTAGAGAGCGAGGCAAGAGTTATGATCGGATCAAAGTATTCTTTCATGGATATGGAAGATAGCTGATGAACCATTGGGCCAATATAAGATCTTCTTTTTAGCTTCTGCTATATTACCCTCATAGTAGCATTGTTTATTTTCAGATCCCTTTGGTAATTTGCTGGGATACGGATATCTGCATTGATTTGTATATAGGCAGGAAAATACTTAAATGGCCTGATATCGCCATTGCTAGAGACATCCTGACAATACAAGTAGCCATCTTTCATTATGTGTGTTAGACTTTTCATCCTTGGCCTGGTCTCCCTTAAACTTTTTGCCTCTGTTCCCCAGATTGTTGATGTGTGCTGTACTCTGATTTTGCTGTTTTTGTTACTCTGGGCACTTTACCACTGCTAACCAGTGCTAAAGTGCAAGTGCTCCTTTACAAAATGTGTATGTGATTGGTTTATCCATGATTGGCATATTTGATTTACTAGTAAGTCCCTAGTAAAGTGCACTAGAGGTGCCAGGGCCTGTAAATCAAATGCTACTAGTGGGCCTGCAGCACTGGTTGTGCCACCCACGTAAGTAGCTCTGTAATCATGACTCAGACCTGCCATTGCAGTGTCTGTGTGTGCAGTTTACCTGTAAATTCGACTTGGCAAGTGTACCCCCTTGCCAGGCCTAAACCTTCCCTTTTCTTACATGTCAGACACCCCTAAGGTAGGCCCTAGGTAGCCCCAAGGGCAGGGTGCAGTGTATGGTTAAGGTAGGACATATAGTAATGTGTTTTATATGTCCTGACAGTGAAATATTGCTAAATTTGTTTTTCGCTGTTGCAAGGCATGTCCCTCTCATAGGTTAACTTGGGGGCTACCTTTAAATCTGATTAAAGGGTAGATTCCCTTTGGGAGTGGATGGACATGTGGAGTTTGGGGTCTCTGAGCTCACAATTTAAAAATACATCTTTTAGTAAAGTTGATTTTAAGATTGTGCGTTTGAAAATGCCACTTTTAGAAAGTGAGCATTTTCTTGCTTATACCATTTCTGTGACTCTGCCTGTTTGTGGATTCCCTGTCTGGGTCAGTTTGACAGTTGGGCTGGTTGCACCTCACACTAGACAGTGACACAAAGGGAGCTGGGGTGTAGCCCGCATATCCTGATGAGCCATCTGTGCTAGGAGGGAGGGGAGGAGTGGTCACTCGCACCTGAAAGGGCTGTGCCTGCCCTCACACAATGCAGTCTCCGACCCCCTGGTGAGTGTCTGGGGCCTGGCCTGGGCAAGGCAGGATTTCACATTCCAAAGAGACTTTACTTTGAAGTAGGCCTACTTCAAAGGAGAAACTGGGTATAAGAAGGGCACCCAAAACCGCAGACTTTAGAAATACTTCTGGAACCAAGAGGAACCTCTGCCTGGAGAAGAGCTGAATAGCTGAGGAAGAAGTGCTGCCCTGCCTGTGACTGTGCTTCGTGGAGCTTTCCTGCAGTGCTGCTTCTGCCAGAGTAAGAGGGCAAAGACTGGACTTTGTGTGCCTTCCATCTTGTGAAGAACTCTCCAAGGGCTTGATTTAGAGCTTGCCTCCTGTTGTTTGAAGTCTCAGGGACAACAAAGACTTCTCTCTGCCAGCACCTGGAGTCTCCGGAGAGACTCCTGCTCTGACAAGTGGTGCCCTATCCAGTCCCTGGGCCCTTGAAAGGAAAGCTGGTGGAAATCCAAGGAAATCGACTTCGGACCGACGCCGCTGCTGAATCTAGTGACGCCGCCTGCACCCGACGCCGTGACCTTTGCTGGAACGCGACACAATTCGCAGGACCGACGCCACTGCAGCCCCGCTGAAGTCTGCAACTCCGTGGAAGTCGCCGCACCACGTCGTGACCGATGCCGCTCGAAGTGCGCGGATTCAATGTTTCGCACAGACGCCGCGATCCCCGACTTCGCGCATCGGCTTGTTTTTACTCTTCACCAAAGGTACTGTACTTGGAGGTCTACACGACTCCGTGTCCGGTGCCGCTGGTGTCGGCTTGTTGGGAACGACTCCGTCACGTCGCCGTGTTAACATCTCATCGAAGCATTTTTGTTTCTAAGTGCTATTTTTTAGTTTAATCTTTAAAAATTCATAACTTGACTTGTGTATGTCGGATTTTTGTCGTTTTGGTCTTGTTTTGTTTAAATAAATATTTCCTATTGTTCTAAAGTGGTGTTGTGTCATTTTGTAGTGTTTTACATTAAGTTACTGTGTGTGTTGGTACAAATACTTTACACCTAGCACTCTGAAGTTAAGCCTACTGCTCTGCCAAGCTACCAAGGGGGTAAGCAGGGGTTAGCTGAGGATGATTCTCTTTTACCCTGACTACAGTGAGGGTCCTTGCTTGAACAGGGGGTAACCTGACTGTCAACCAAAGACGCCATTTCTCATTTAGAACCATTTACTAAAGCTATTGAATATGCCTTTATGCCATGCCAGTGAAAACAGAGTGGCACAAAAAACATATACGCAAACTGTTCGCTAATATACATAGTTGTGCTTATATTATTAGAGCGCAAAGGTGAAATGACATTTACTTTGCTCAATGAGCTAGTGTGAATATTTAGAATTCCAGATGGTCAACAGTGAAGTAAAGGGATGTGTTTCACTGAAGGGCTCTGAGTGGCATCAAATGGGGAACTAGAGCGAAACTCAAGTTCTCAATAATGTTACTCAGAACCCCAAGATGAAAAACATCTCTTTAATTACCTTTTCAGCCATCTAAATTTAATATTATGTATGACCCTTAAAATTACCTGCCCTTGATTTTAGCTGTTACACATGGGCAGAAGAGTAATGGGGGAGCCATATATAACATGGGGATGTTTTTCACCTCAGTGTTTTGATTGACATTTTGGACAATCCAAGCTTTGCTTGGTTATCCTATGGTGAAAAACACCCACTTAATCCACTGTTATCCATCTATCATTCTATATGGTATTATCACAGTGCAGCAAAAAAGACTAGAGAAAAGATTGCTTAATGTCTCACACAATCCCCTCTAGAGTCCCTTTGCAGTAGAAAGCAACTGGGGCCATATTACTTTTATCTCACTTCATGAATTCATCTCCATGCGCTGGTTAAGTACCTTTGCTTATTACTGCTGCATGGGGATCCAGGCTGGCATAAACCAGTGCTGGTTTTTCATGCACAGTAGTAGGGATCATTAGACACTTAAAGTGGTCCTTCTGACGAGTCGTAGCCCTTTCCCACACTCAATACTAATAATCCATAGCATATTACACTGTGCGCCTCGGTATAAACATTATGTGGGTTTATTAACAACAACAGTTCTCTAACATTTAGGGCCAGATTTACAAGGCACTAGCGCCTCTTAGAGCCACACTAGCTTCATATTTTTTAGGCTAATGTGCCGTTAAGGAGGCTATTCTCCTTCGCCATATTTCTAAAGTGATGCAATGCATGCATTGTGCCACTTTGAATCCCCTTACCCCACATTATGCCTGCACCAGGCACAATGTATGCAAGGTGGGCATTCCTTCGCAAGGAGGCCATAAAAATGGCACAGTGAATTTTACAAGATTTCACTGCACCATTTTTAGCATCATTTTTAACGCCTGCCTTAGGCAGGTGTTAACATGACGCGCCCATTACTTTCAATGGGCCTTCCTTTACTTTGCAGGATTAGCGCCATAATTTATGGTGCTAATCCTGCAAAGTACCACAATAGCATCATAAATTATAATGTTATTGTCCTAACGTGCGCCATGGTGCACGGTATTGTAAATATGGAGCACCCATAGTGCCATTAGGGAAGCAAAGGGGGGGCAGAAGAAAAGTTGTGCATCAAAGCTGATGCGCCACTGTCTTGTAAATCTGGCCCTTAGTCTCATTGAATATACCGAAAACAGATGACTCCGACAGGTCAATCTTAATCCACCAGTCTTTTAGTAGATCTGTGCCTTTCGGTCGAGTTTGAAAGTATGCAGCTGCATCACCGCTAATGCTGCACTTTAAAAGAGTGAGCACCCTGTTCTGTGTGGCTAGAGAGGTTACAGCATACAGCCCACCTTCTTGTTAAATGAACAGTGTGACACTGTGGCCCTGGTACAACACACTGGATCAGAGCTCGCTGCTTGAAAACCTTTAGCCTAAAAAAAGTATTATCTCTATTAACTTGCTCACTAAATTCCATTGCAGTAATGTACTTGGAGAGTTGCCATACTACATCTTAAGGCGCATGTTTGAAAGTTGCACTACTTTTAAATGCTAATTTCGGTCTTTTCTTTCTTTAATCCTCTTCTCTTTCAATCCTTCTCTCTTTCTTTCGTGCCTCTCTTACTTTCTCTCTGTCACTTCCTTTGCCTTCTCTTCTTGTGTTGTTTGTTTATCTCTTTCAGTGCTTCCCTCGTTTGTTTCCATCCTGCTTTCTTGTGTTCCTTTTCTTTCATTCCTTCAGCCCTATGGTCCTCTTTTCCTTCATCTCGCCTTCTTTCTTTTACTTCTCGCATTCATTCCTCCCTTCCTTTCCTTTTCTTTTCCTTGCCTTTCTTTACCATCATTCTTTTTTCCTTCTGTCATTACGTATTTCTTTTCCTTATCTACTTTGATCTTCTGTCCCTTTCCTTCTCTCTTTTGTTCCTTTCCTTCTCTACTTTCCTCCTTCTTTACTTTTCTTCCCTTCTATGTCTACCCCATGTACAATAATCTCACCTTTCCACTAGGTTTGGAAATTGGTAATTTAGGTTAGCTCTTAGTTGGTCAATAGGGGTTTGTGCAAAAAGAAACGTATTAAAATTGAATTCTAACAAGAATAAGGATGTATTTTTTCATCATCAGAAGCTAACAGTAATTTGTCACCTGTCTACGTGTTGTGACTTAACCTGTGTGTCAGACCTGGCACCCTTGGTATGGTTTCCCCCTGTCTTTTGCCTCTGGCTCCTGTGTTTTTGACGGTGTGCTGGATTTGGTTCTTGCGGGTTTTAGTACTCTGGGCACTTTACCACTGCTGATCAGTGCTAAAGTGCAAGTGCTCCCTGTGTGAACTGTGATTGAGATTGGTTATCCATGATTGGCATATTTGATCTACTAGTAAGTCCCTAGTATAGTGCACCACGTGTGGCCAGGGCCCTTAGCTTCAATGGTACTAATGGGCCTGCAGCACTGATTTTCTCACCCACATGAGTAGCCCTATAAACATGTCTCAGACTTGCCATGGCAGTGTCTGTGTGTGCCGTTTTAAACTGCCATGTTGACCTGGCAAGTGTGCCCACTTGCCAGGCCCAAACCTTCCCCTTTAGTACACGTAAGGCACCCCTTTTGTAGGCCCAAAGTAGCTCCATGGGCAGGGTGCAGTGTATTTTAAAGGTATGACATGTACTAGTGTGCTTTACATGTCCTGATAGTGAACCACTGCGAAATTCAGTTTTCACTATTGCAAGGCCTACCTCTTTCATAGATTAACATGGGGATTGCCTTGAAATATCTGTTGAGTGTAATTTCCCATTGGGAGCAGATAGAGATATGGAGTTTTGGGTCTCTGGACTCACTATTTAAAAATACATCTTTTAGTGAAGGTGGTTTTTAAATTGTGTGTTTGAAAATGCCACTTTGAGAAAGTAGGCATTTTTTGCTTAACCATTCTGTGCCTCTGCCTGGCTGTGGAATATACATCTAGGTCAGGATGACAGTTGGGCTGGTTGTGAATTCACTCTAGACAGTCACACAAAGGCAGCTGAGGGGTGCCCTGCATATCCTGGCGGGTCTTCCTGGGCTAGAGTGGTGGGAGGAGCTGACACTTGCACCTGAGTAGGGCTGCGCCTGTCTTTACACAATGCAGTCTTCAGCCCCCCTAGAGTGTCTGGGACCAGGGCAGGAAATGCAGGGTCTTTTGCACTACAAAGACTTTCCTTTGAAGTTTGCCTACTTCAAAGGCAGAAAGGAGCATAAGCATTGGACCCAAAACCCCAGAATTTTAGAACACTTCTGGATCAAGAGGAGACTGCCAAGGAGAAGATCCGAAGAGCTATTGGTAGTAATGCCTCTTTGCTGGGTTTCCTGCAGTTGCTGCTTCTGCCTTAGAGAAGACAAACACTGGGCTTTGCTGTGTATCCTGCTTGTGAAGTTTCTCCAAGGGCTGGCTTGGACTGAGTTTGCTTCCTGTTACGAAGTTGAGGGTGACACCTGACTCCCCCACGGCACCCGTGGCCCTGTGGTGTGACTGCGACACCACAAAGTCACCTCATCGCGTCTTGACCCGTTGGCCAACACTTCCTCACCTCCGCTGCCTCCATAAGGAACTGACACCTCACCTTCCCTGCGCAGCAGTAAGGAACGAATGCCTCACCTTCTGCGTAACGGTATGAAACTGACACTGCACTGGCTCTAGCGACGCCTCACCTCCCCGACTCAGTGCCACATCTTTGACTCTGCATCATTTCTAAGGTACTGTACCTAGAGTCCGTTGGACTTCGTGACCGGTGCTGCACTCCCTCACATGTGTTGTTGGACTGTTGGGAACAATGCCGTCACAATGCTGTGATAGAACCAGTTGAGGCTATTTTGTTTCTATGCTCTTTATTGGAATTAAATCTTTAAAAATTCATATCTTTGCATGGGTATGTTGCCTTTTTGGTATTTTGGTCTTGTTTTATTTAGATAAATATTGGCAGCGCCACTTTTCTTAAATCAGGGTCAAGGGTCTGGCAAGGGTCTATACTGTTGTAATGATAGACCCTCAAGTGTCAGATGAGACATATGTGGCATTCTAAATAGTATAGTCACAGCAGTGGAGACCAGTAACCAGAGCGGTTAATTATCAAATCACCCCCCATTCCGTTTCTCTACTTGGGCCATGCTAGCCTTTTCCTCAAGTTATTTAAGTTGTTTGCTGCTCAGATTTGCTAGCCTTTTAAACTCCTGGTAACTAATGGGTAGATCCAAGGCATTGGTTAGGCATAGAGAGCTCAAGGTCTGCAACTGGGAGGATCCTGCTGGGGAACTTTGCTTTGGTTCCATTTTTGACCACAGGTAATGGGCCAATGAGTCACCTTTTGCAGACCTGCGTTTGTGGTAACACAACGTAAATGTTGCCATTTGTGCCAGAGCTTGCTTAACGATACTGAACTCAAGCCTTATCTGGGCAGGCAACGAGTGGGAGGGAAGCTGAAAATTTGATCTATAGCTCTTAAGTACCATAATGTCAGTATTGTGCTATCCTGTCCCTTGAGAGCCTCACTTCCAAATGCCAATGGTGGCAGAATCTTTGCCTGTGCTACCTGGAGGGTCGGAGACAGTGTAGGAACTTTTCGTTTTGTAACAAGGGCCGATTTCTGCCAGTTTCCTCCAGTTGACTCTGTCAAATGTAGTCTTATAATCGATAAACCCCAGATAGACTTCCATGTGTGTTCCAAAAGTACCTCTTGCCGTACATGGTAAGGGTATTGCAAGTCACCTCAGGGTTCCATCACCTTATAAAGGAACTCAGCCTTTCGGCCTCAATTTTCTATATGGTCATGGAACTCCTTGTTGACTTGAAATATACATATAGTGTACCGCGGGGGCTTTATCTATTCACTCTCCAGCAGTGGTTCCCAACCTGTGGTCTAGGGACCCCTGGGGGTCAGCGAAGCCTTCTCAGGGGGCCCGCAACTGCTTAGAAAATGAAATGATATTAACAGATTAGGCCCCCCCTTTCAGTAAGGGTTCCCGGGTTCCACTAATGATTCAGTGGGGGTCCCTGTGTTCCAGTAATGATAAAGTGGGGGTCCACAGAAGTCAAAAGATTGGGAACCACCGCTCTACAGTGCTTTGGTACAAAATAAAACTTAATAAGAGTAGGTGAATCATTGAGATGTTTCTATTGAGAAGGAGCATTTTCTTTTAAGAATCAGGCACTAATATGCTGCGGATGCTATTGCCACTGATCTATTTCTGAAACATGACCCTGCCTTTTGATTCAAACTCACATTCATTTTATTATATATACTTTGACCCAAGATACATTGCAGATTATCATACAAAATACAGTGCATTAATAATTCCCGATACTGTTACAAATGTAAATGGTGCTCTTCTAAGAAAATACATTTTCATTACTCGCAATTACAATAAGAATACATAATTACATAAAACTCATTTGCTGTGCCAGATAAGCCATTAAATACATGTACATTTTGACAAAATAACAGGGTGCTGATGCAGGTATTTTATCACATTCATAGTTCAATTAGTAATTAAATAAGTTCCTCTTTTTTCCAATGTTTTAGCACCATTAGTCTGTCTCTAATACTGGCATGTGGATCTTAATGCTTATGATGTATTTTGTAAGAAAATGATTCCTTTCACTAGAGAAAATTTGCTTTTATAACAATCAGCATTAACATTAGGAACATAATACCATAAGTACTTGCTACAAAGTTGGTAATTTTCCATTTAGACAAGGCTATTCCCTCTTTTTGTAACAATATTTAAGAATAGAAGTAATAATGAGAAAAAGTTGTGAGAAAACAAAACTGTTAAGTGAAGTGGGACAGATGTGCTGACATTTCTAATTTTTAGGACACAACTGATACATGACTCAAGTTTAATTTGACATTGTGGTTTATGGCATCCAACGTCGTCACAAAGAGAGGTAGGGAAAGGCTCTTTGCCCCAGGCCCTACTCTTTGTGCCTCCCTCACTCCGATAACAAAATGTATCAATGTAATAAAAAACTAGCCTGACCTATTCTTTAACACTCAGCCAACGCATTTGAATTATTAGTTGCCACCAAATACCGTGTTATCTATCCACAGCAAACATTTTTCTCGAATTATAAGGTGGAATTATAAACGACAATGGGTTCCATATATTTTTTTGCCTGAGGATCACCAACTTTTTCACAAGCCAGATGATATTGTCCGTCCCTAACAAATATTTAATCAAATTATATATACTGTCACACAAAAAATGTAAGTACTGCTTGCTAGTATTAATTAGGGATTTCTTTCATATTTTGTATGCCTGTGCCTCATTACACTTTTGGATCTGTCCGGACAGTAATCATAATAAACTGAGAACAGATGTATTATGTAGCTAAGCAGGAAAGGTCATCAAGGCAATAGTTTAAATAATAGGTCTTTACTACTGGAGAACGATACTGTTTGTGTAAGTCTGTTGTTAGAAACTGGGTTTTCTGGTTGGCAGAGGTATTCACACTGGCCAAACAGGAACCACATTCCTAGTAAGGGTGAGTTATATACACACCACAAATTAACCTGTGCTCACCCTCTGTTAGCTTGGCACAAAGAAGGCAGGCTTAACTTAAGAGGCAATATGTTAAGTATTTGTGCCACACTTCAAACAGTAAAACAATATAAAGACCACACAACAAGATACCACACTGGTTAGAAAAATATGTCTTAATTTAATGAACAGAACAAGACCAAATCCAACAAAATTCCAATAAGTAGAAATCGCAACATTAATTTTTAAAGAATAAACTTTGTTGTAGTGCTTAGAAGCATAAAGCACCAACTGAGGCTACATGGTCATGCTAGACCGGGTCAAATCTGAAAAGTCAGGCTGACCGCAATTAAGCGTGGGTCAAATACCGGGACCAGCCTTGGCCTGCTTAAACAGTACCTTGGTTCGGAGTTACATTGAGAACAAGGTGCAAGAAGCAAAGGAGGAGATGCATTGGCGTCGATCCTGATGATGTAGGGCGATGTGTTTGCTCCGAGCCGTGCATAGTCAGAGATGCATCGGGAATGGCGGTGATGCACTGTACAGTCAGCAATGCGGTGTTGCCAATCCTTGCAGGAGCGGTGGTATACTGATACTCATAACAATGCTGTGTCCTCAATCCTCGCAGCAGCGGAGATGCATCAGATCAATGGAGATGCGCTGGTTCTGAGTGCCGCAACAGCATTGATGTGTAGAATTTGGACTGAAGCAGCACTTTATGCCCACTTAAAAAGGTGGCACAAGCAGTGCTGCAGGCTGTTTGGGCTGGACTATTCCCATGGGAGCAGGGTCAAGACTGATTTCCATATGGCTGAGTCCAAACTGGGGTAGGGAGTGGGCAAACAAATTATGGATTAAACCCAGATCTTCATGACTGGGGGTGAATGTTTGCATTGTTCAGCATTTCTTCCAACCTCTGTTCTTTTTGCTTTTGTTTGCATATGTGGGAAGGGCATATCCAGACGTGGGTCCCATGCTCACTGCACCACTGGATTCAAGCTAGCCTGGTGGATGAAGGGTGATACTCTGAAACCAGTCCCAAGATGCTTGTTTCCGGTCCAGGGAGGACCTAGCCTGGCAGTGCGGACTGGACTGTTCCCATTGGGAGCAGGGTCAAGACTGATTTGCATTTGGCTGGGTCCAAACTGGGGTGGTGTAGTGGGCAAAAAAACAATGGATTAAACCCAGATCTTTGTGACTGGGCTTGAATGTTTGCATTGTTCAACTTTCTGTCCATCATCTGTACTTTTGGCTTTTGAGGCCCAATAGAGGCATTTAAATTACAGGCCCGGCAGCACATGTAGTGCACTTTACTTAAATATTTGCCAATTAGATATATACCAAACAAATCATCACTCCTTTCTCCCTTGGTCTCAGTATTCTACCTTTCTCTTCCTCTTTTTTCTACCTTTAGTTTTTTTTCTCTTGCTCTTGATCAAAGTGTATTGAGGAAAAATAAGTGCTGGCCCCCAAAAATGAGTGTTGGTGGGGCGCAACTACACCCACCAGCTCAAACTAAACATTGCCTATTTCCTATTAGTTGAATATATAGAGATGATAGCTTCACTGCATGCCTGTGGAATATTAGCCATCACAGTTCTTACCAAACAGCTTTATTTAACTTCTTGGCAGGCCAGTTGCTCCCAGAGCGCTACAGTTTCTTAGGTTCCTGGCTGTCATTCACATCTCACCTAATGAAATATTAAGTTTGAATGCCTGATCCCATTTGGGTACAACCTAAGGTAAACCTGTGTTCTGTAGCCCTTGCATAATGGCTTAATCTTCATTAATTGAGTTAGGTTGATACCACTCATCTTTGCACCACAGTCACTATGCAGACGCATTTCCATGAATAGTTGTTTCCTTTTTCATCATTTGACTTTACCTGTTAAATATTTTGACTGTGTCCTCATTCTCAAATAAATTGATCCTATACATTTTCAATTTCTTATTAACAACTCAATTTCTTATATCAGTTTGGTGTATATCCAATCTCATTTAACATTCCACATAAATCAGATGGAAACTGTCAATGTTTAAGTCATGTTATCAATTGTTTATTTCTGCTTTTTTAGTTGAAAACTAAATGAGGGAATCAACTTCTGGACAAAGTTCTAATTCTCCCGAACTACAAATGGGACATCAAAACTGAGATTATTTTTTTCAGAATCTATTATCTTTCTGTTAATATGGTTTTTAAGATTAGTAAGTGCTCTTTTTATTTAAGAGCTTATGTGCAGTACCATTCTATACATTATGGAAATATTACAAACACTGTCCAGATGGTGAGACGCAATGAATTTAACAAAGCCGAACCAAAGAGATTAGAGAACACATGCAACTATACTTATAATTATTGTATTATACTTAGAAATATAAAGCAGTGACATCTAGCTGATGGTGACCAACAATTATTTGCACCAAGACTACTGGAAGTTTTAAAGTTACAAATTCTGAACATAATGACATGAATGGCTGTGAATAGAGTAGTTGTTCCACTGTACTGTATTTGGATTGCCTCCTAGGTTGCAACCAATGGAATGACTCTGAGTTTAGACTTATTATTGCTATCTGAGAGATTTCAATGAAAACTGATGAAGTATCTATGCTATATTGTTGGTTCTTGAGATGATACGATGCAATAAGATATTGTAAATAAAGACCAGATTTGTTATCAAGGTACTTTAATTGTTTACTGGCTTATTTCACTGGCTTTAGCACGTTGTCTGCTTTGCCCCTTCTAAACAGAACCAAAGCCCCTATGCTACACCAATAAAATGTGGGATGCACTTTTTAACTTCCTATGTGGTCTATTGAGCTTCCCAATAATAATAATAATAATATTATATGACAAAAAATATAATTCTGCCAGGAATGCCACTGTGCTCTGGCTTGGCTGCAGGTTAAATGCACTACTGTGACATGGGACAGGGAATGTGTCTTTGCCATGTAGGAAAATACTATTTTATGTATTCATAAGTAAACCTTAAGGTGTGCTTCGGCAGCCCACCAGTCAGCAAGCTCATGTATAAAAATTTGGCACACTGCATAAGTAGGTTAGTGTGCCCTCATTGTGAAATAAATTCATTTCACTGTGTAGGCCTTGCTAGCTTTTCCCTGAACAGGCCTAGATAGGATTATTTCCTATGTCCACTAGGGAAAATACTTGAAAAATGCTTCAAAATTATTTCAACAGTAGTATACACTAATGTTTCAACCCCCTATATTCTACCACTCTGTTGTATATTCTATGCTACAACTCAGTTAGGCCTGTTGAAGACCCCAATGGATTAAATACAGGAGGTTGAAACACTGATGTATTGCACTGTTGACTGACATTACTATAGACTTAGAAACAGTAAACTCAATACTGAAGTTCTGTGTAATCAAAATTATATTTCCAATCGCTAAATAGCTTAATGTTATGTTATCTTCACAAGCCCACCAACAATCAACTTATTTGTAATATACGTTTGTATCTAGGTAAAGAAATATACTTATACAAATACAGCTGTATGTATATTTGTTCCCTCAAGTATGTTATGTTCTCTGTTTCCAGGGGAGATTAGGCCTATCGCCTTGTTATGTAATGATGGGTCAGTTTTCAAAATACTGAATCATGATCACTCTATATAATGTTTGGATTTCTTTGTGATGTTGCACAATGCAGTGAGCTTCACTTGCACCATTAGCTCAGCTTCTTTTCACAGACCTTATTGTATATATATCAGCATACCTTTTGAAGGACATTTTCTTTTTACTGTAACCTGTAGCCCCATCCTGATGAAGTGTTGGGGATATTGACCCATCTGATGAGCTGCATGTTGGCTGGAAATTTTGTATTGGCTGGAAGATTTATGTGAAGAAGACTATCAAGGTTTTACTGTTTGAAACACCCACTTTGATTAGAGAATATGTGTGGGCACTTCTTATAGTTAGGACTGGTGTGTGGACACATTTGTGTTTCGCATTACAATATGCCATGCTGTGTGCTTTGGTGTAAATGGGTATTGGATGGAAATGTAAGTCAGTGAGATGCCCCAAATACTGATGGCCATAATGGTTGAACTAATCTGAGCTACTGGCAACCATTGAAAAAGTAAGCCAGGCATCCTTCTAATGTTACTATCCATTGAAAGATTGGGGTATTCTTTACAAATCTTAAAATCTCTCAGTGTCACTAGAACAGAGAGTGTGATTACTAGGGAAGATATAGATAGAAACAGTACCTTAATGTTCAGAAATGAAAATTTGCGTACCAGCTACTATCACTTGATTGAAACTTTACGATGCCAGTAAGAGATGATCCATATGGGTTGGTGATGGTAGACTGTGTTATGGATAACTGTCTTACCTCTACCAAGATCTCCTATTTGTTGATAATGATGTTGTTGTAGCTAATGATGAATAACCATACTTTAGCTGCAAACCCAAGTTTGCATCTGCATTGCTATTACTACTTGATAGGAATGGGGGCCTGTGCAAGGTCTAACTAGGCCATACATTCCAATACGTACAAATATGCATTCCTGATATGCTTCCACTGAGGCCGAAATAGTTATCTGTTTTAAATTTGTATGGAGGCTAAAATAGTGTTTTTAAGTACTATTGGTATTTTATGTATTTTTTGTTTTAATTTTCAAAGAATGAAATTGCATCTTTACGCATCCATATTTACTGTTCCTTTAAGATCTCTTAGCTGCCTGGTATGACCCCTGTTTTAGGATGGTTTTGAACTAAGTGTCTAAATGACAAAATAGATATCTAAAAATCAATTGTTTCTGAATCTGTTTTGCAGATTCATAACCTAATCCCTAGCAAAGGCAAAGTGTTGTTTACAATAACAATAATCCCCTTTGGAGTTTTGGTTCCAGGTCAAAATATTGAATTTTGTGTGCACACATAATAATATGTCCTTTGGGATTTGAGGGAGCATTCATTGTTAAATTCCATGGAACTATTTAAGTACATTCTATAACTTTGTGCGAATATTCAAATGTACTCATAAGGCAGAAAAGCAAGTACCTTTTACATTTTTCATTTTTCCCAAACTTACATATAGGAATAACTAGCTTTTTGTGGATGGCACAACACATTTGTGTGTTTGTGCAAACTGTACCAAATAGTTTGTGGACACACAATTCATCAATGTACAAAATATGCACTTAGGTGGAGGTCAGTAGTGTGACTGGGAAAAGTTGAAGGAAATCTCATTCACAGACACATTGCCCAACTCTCCATTTTGTTTCAGCTTATGGTTCCGACACAGTGTGAGGGTGCTCATATCTTCTTTTCCTTCACTGGAGTGCCCCTCATAAGCATTCCAGGTGGCGTACAAAATGTATTTTCTACTCCTAAAATTCTGTTACAAATTAAATGGTACTAAATAAACAAACAGGCACCTTAACACCTTTTGAAACAAAATATGCTCTACCACCCCCGTTGTTAGGCATCCTACCTTTAGGGGCGACTTTGACCATCATCCCACCTGCATCATTATTATTCAAATAGGCATGGTCTACCACGAATTGCACTAATTTCATTTCCAACACCACTAAAAGCAGGACGACTATGTGACGCAAGGAGTCCTGCAAGCAGTGGCTGGATTGCAAAACATTTTGAACAGCATTATTTTATGTCACTGGTGGTACCTTAAGGCAGTGCTTGCTCCAAACACCTTTATGTACCATATTATGAACGCAGGATTATGGTGGCGGTAATGTCTGACAAGAACATTTGTGCATATTCGTTTTGTGGCATTTTCTTGTGGTGGTGATGTATTATTGCAATATGACGTCATTGTGCTGGTCTAGAGTTGGGTTGCTTTCTGTTTTTGTTATAATGTGCACTGATATGATTTAATTGTGTTGGTTTATTGCTTTAGGTATGCTATGGTTACACAGCTGCCACTACCAGAGCTCACCTTGCCCTTCTGCCATGACCACTGGAACTGCACCTCATGCTCTTTCCCCCTCACACCCACTGCTCCCTCCTGTGTGCATTATTTAACTAGCTGAATATGGCTTGCTGTGGAAATTTTCGACAATTCATAGTGCAGAATGTGTGGTACATGGAACATCCTTTGCTAGGAAAAATCAATCCTTCAGCATGGCAGGTGGTGTGACTACACCTTAGATGAAGCTGGCAACCACTATTGCCAAAGCAGAGTTTCCTATCTATGCTTGACTTTGTAAGTGTCATCTAAACCTACACTCACACCACGATCTACACTTAAATATTATTTATTGGTCAGCGTATAAGCACATTCACATATTCATAAGCAAAATATTATGATTCAGCAGACAGAATAATAAATGCACATACATTTAGTATTAGTTTTCTACTGCTAAGATATGCTTGCTAAATACATTATGGGTTCAGCAGTTTGTCAATGGACTCGTGCTACTCTTGACGCTAGTCACTATTGAAAATTAAATAGGTGGTAGGTTCACATATGTACCATTGTACATCTGAGGGGAACAATTTGTCTCTTAGGGTTGCGCATGTGCAGAGCTCAAGACACCAGATGCCATCTTCACCCTGAAAAGGTCACCAATCCATACCTAAATACATTGTGCTGTGCCATTGATGCTGGAACTGTACTCTGCTCAGTACTGAGTTATGCTTTATGCTGTTGAGGTATAAGTGTATTTCTGTATATATGAGTGTGTTCTAATTATTTGTGTGCTTTGTTATATTGTGTTGCTGTCATGTTATGCACCATTACCTGATGTTAGGTTCTGCTTGGTTACAGTGCGCAACGATATCCAAGACTTGGATGTCTATAAGGCCTTCTTCACCCTTATAAGGCCTCAATCCTATACATATGTCAGTGCTGCTGGAACTATACATATGTACACATATATATCCCTATAGCATAGCAGAGAACCTTTACAACAGCACTGGCATGGCATAGTGTGAGTATACATACTGGCAATAGCCATTAGGAAGTTATAGTTAGGACCAACTTTTCCCAAAGACAAAGCCTTTTTTGTTTTGCTAATAATTTTGGCGCCATTTGATGCATCTTCTCAAAATTTTCAAAACTAGTTTGACACTCACTTTAGCGACTGTGTGGAAAGTGTAGGGGTGATTTGTCAAGTGAGGGCTGAGAAATAGGGAGGGTCCCAAAACACTTTTTCCCCATGGATTGTCTAAGGGAATTCTGCATTTTTAGAACTCAACTACACCCAAATCTCTGAACAAGATTGTGGTTCAGAAAGATCTTTTTTTATTACTTGTAACAAATCTATTCAGTAGTCTTGGAGGTATTGAAGAAATAAACATATGTATGTCCAGGGATGAGGATCCTTCACAGATCCGTGGGTATCCGCAGATCGAAGTTCAGTCGGAAAGAGAAAAAAATGATCCACTCACACACCATACCCCATGGGGTTGGGTGCATTGGAGAGGTTGGTCGAAGGACCTGGCCACAGGCCAGACCCTGTGGTCAACCAATGCCGTGCATGTTGGTAGTTGGATTAACTTATGGTATTTATATATCACTTTACATTAAAAAAACATAGGTGCATTTTTTTTAAAGATTTTCATTCCTTTATTTCATCGCAAAAGTGCAAAATGCAAGGTGCTACAGACAAACTTGCCTATATGTTTCGGCAAAAAGCCTTCAACTGGGACATCATGTGGTGGAGTGTCAAATGACCATTTAAAAGGACAAAAGACCTCCTCCCATCCCTTCTTTTTTAAAGAAACATATGGACCACATTCTGTACCACTAGATGTGGACAACTTACTTCATCCAAATACATAAATTAATTCCCCCAATGGTATACATACTTGTGCTATATTATTAATAAATATACATTATTAATAAATATAAAGGATGAAAGTAAAAGTGAAAAAAACAGGAATGAATAACAGTTCATGCATGTATTTCACCACATCTCCATATGCATAATAATGAAGTGGATGCATATTGAGGACAAAAACAGTACAGTACTGAGTACATATTGAAACAAAAAACACAGAGAAGCTTGGGCAGTAAATTGCTAATTGGTCATAACAGTAAAGTAAAGGATGTATATTGACTGCAGTACACTATAGGCAATAAAGTGCTTGATACATCTTAATAACCATGATCACTATAAAACATTAAAACTGAGGTCGATATTCATCTGGCCATCAGTATCACTTCATGCCGACTTGTATATCCATAATCCACACAGAAAAGTATGGACATATTATTATAGACTAAAAAACAAATCTAACATTACATCCTGTCTATGGTCACACTGCCCACTTCTCCTAAAGAAACAGCAAATAATATGTAAACACTCAATCTGCATCTACTCCATGCCATAGAAGATAAAATGTCTACATTATGAAATACTTATTAATCACAACCCTCAACTAGAAAAAAGGGAAATAGAAAATAAACAGAAAGAGAAAAAGAAAAAGACAACATTAGAGAGGGGAGAGAGTGCAAATGCTCATCTTCTTACAATCGAGATACTGAACTTCAACATCACACAAAACACTGAGAGTCAAAGATGTACATAAAGATCAGCATCTGTACTCAGCCCCCATGGTATTTATGTTCCAATTGCAATGATCCACTTTGAATCTGACCTTCTCAGGGCCATCTCTCTATCCCATCCTCTCACATTAGCTCTAACATGATGGATCCCATAATAACTCAAACCACTGTGTTCCCCATTATGCTGTTCCCAGATAAGAATAGTCTCTATTCGTCACCGCTCTCAAATGCTGCAGCATGCATAATTTCAATTTTTTCACAGTACTTCCAATATATTTTTTTGCCACATCTGCATTCAAGAATATAAACTACAAATGAGGTCTCACATAGTATTCGTTCTCTGATGCTCCTCGCGGATCCATCAAAGCATTCAAAGCATTCATATTCTGTCATGTTCTTACCATACCGACAGCCCTTGCATTTTGAGCACTTGAAAGACACAATTTCTTTGAATCCAATTACTTGTGCCTATCTTTTGTGCAGGCAGAAAACTTTTCACCAATAAGTCAATTAGTGATGATGTTTTTTTGTCTCTTACGTTTGGATATTGTGCCATCCAGTTCTTCAACTCCTCATCCTTTCTAAGCACATTCCAGTTTTTCCTCAGAGCCATTTTGATTTCCTTGTCAGAGTGATTATAGTACATTATATATCTAACAAGATTTTCATCATCTTTCCTTCCCAATTTGAGTTCTTTGGAACACAATATATCCTCTCTGTTTTTCCCAGTTGCTTTTTTCATAGCGTCCTTCAACACTGAAACTGGATAGCCTTGTTTCATGAACCTCAAAAACATTTCATCACCTTGCTCCTTGAATTCATTTAGTTCTGAACAATTCCTCTTGACCCTCAAAACTTCTCCATAGGGCACACTCCCCTTAAGTGCCTTAGGATGTGAACTGTTTGCAAACAGAATGTTATTACAGCTGGTGGATGTACGAAATAGCTTTGTACAGATCTTTTCATTGTCAATGTAAACCTCCATGTCCAAGTAAGTTATAGTCTCTTTGCTCTTCTCATACTTGAACTGCAGCCCGAGGGGATTGTGATTTAAAGCACTTAAGAATGTCTCCAGTTCACCCTGTTCCCCCTCCCAAATTAGGAGCAGGTCATCAATAAAGGGGATTTACAAGAAGACCTTTTTGAGTTCCGTCCACAAACATTAAGCCTCCCAATGCCCCCATTGTTAAGTTGGCATAAGTTGGGGCAAAGGACGTATCCCTGGGAGTACCTTTCTGCTGGATAAAATATTTTCCCTCAAAAATGAAGAAGTTATTAGTGATGCAAAACTTCATATTTTCCAACAGCATATGCATGTGTTCCATTACACTCAATGATCTACTTTGTAAAGAGTATTCACATGCCTTCAATACATCCTCATGTTTTATAGAGGTGTACAAAGACACAACATCCACTGTTGCCATTATATTTTCTCTCTTTAATGGTATGTAGTTTATTCGACTCAAGAAATCTATGGAGTCTCTAATATAGGATGGAAGTGCTGCTACATATGGGAACAATAAGATATCAACAAACTTTGAGGCATTCTCTAACAAGGAGTCACAAGAGCTGACTATTGGACGTCCCCTGGGATTGTTCATGTTTTTATGTATTTTCGGTAACACATATATGGTTGGTGTTATCGGATGGGTCTTTTTCAAGTACAACAATTCCTCATCCTTCAACAGTTCTCTTTTGTGACATCTGTTCAATCTCTCAAGGAACTCCTCCACGAATCTCCTTGTAGGGTCCTCCTTTAATCTCTCATAATTTTCTGGATCCAGATATATATATTTCAGTGAAAAAATAAAGGTTTAAATCAGTTATGGTTAAGTGAAACTATCAGTTAAAATGTAACAACTGAAATTCACCAGCTATAGATAACTAAAGTAACTATTACACTATAACTATATATCTATGCCCACTCCATGTCATTTCAGATGCCACAGTGATATCCATGATGTCATAGAACATGCCATGAGTAGTAATATGTGTAATTAGCAGTGCATGGCGAGGACAATAGTTATAGATAATGTAACATTTTGCCTGACATTTTCACCTAACTATAACATCACTATAACCTTTATATTTTTCAGTGATTTTTTTCAGGGTTTCTTCAATATAGAGTAAAATATTATAACCATACCTAACTATAATGCCACTTCAACCTTTTTTCGGTGAAGGTCTAGGTTTTGTTTTTTTAACAAAATTTAATATTTTGCTACAATACTGTACTATGACTCCCCTGTGCCACAAGACCAGCACCCAAATTACATAGGTGGCCAATTCCCCTCTGCACGGTCTTTCTCAGCGCCGAGTGTTGGGATGGCAACAGTGTCTTGCCTGTGGCCAACACCCTGCCAAAAATACTGCCTTTGGCTGTATGCAGCATGGGGTTGGCTGCAGGCTGTGCACCAAACGATCCCCCCCTCCCGACCACAATGCAGCATACAGCGTTAAGCCAAATTTGGCATGATTCCGCTCAGCTGTATTCGCTGTTTCACTGTTCAATTTTTCTAAGGAAAATTGCATTGGAAAATGTGATTTGGGATTCCACCTTTTTCTCAGGCTGTGCTCAATGGACCAGCCTGAAACTTTCCAGGAGGGAGCTGAGTTGACCTAACCTTTTTTGTGAAAGTTCATTAAGATTCATCAAATGGTGCCAAAATTTTAGCAAACTAAAAAAAAACATTTTCTATAAAAACCTGGTCCTAACTACAACTAGACGATATCTGGCTATCATGCTACAAATCCATGGCAGTAGGCACTATCAGTGCCAGGGAATTCCTTCCCTGGCACTGATAGGGGTTTCCCCTCCCCCCTCCCCCACCCCTGAGTCCTTCCCTCACCCCCCCACACCCCTGCCACCCCCCAAAGGTGGCAGGACCCCCTTCCCCAACCCCACCCCTAACATGCACATACACACACCCCTACACGCACACATACACTTCAACACATACCCGCACACATGCAGACATGCACACAGACCGACCCGCACACATTTTCCATACACACAACACACCCCCGCATGCATACACGCTTTCACACACCTCCTCTACATACTCACACGCACACCCCCATGCACGCACACAACACACAACATCCCCCCACCCCTAACGGACGATCAACTTACCTTGTCCGTTTATCCTCAAGGAGGGGACGGGATCCATGGGGGCTGCTCCTCCTCCAGCACCCTGTCACCAGAACACTGCCACACCGAATCATGGGACGTGATTCAGTGGGCGGTGTTCTAATGATGGGCGGTGGAGGTGGGGCAGCCTCCACTTCCCCGCCAACCGCCAGTATGGCTGCTGGCGGCTCTCCGTCTGAAAAAGGACGGAGGGCTGCCAGCAGTCATAATACACTGTGTGGAAAACCGCCTCCACTGGCGGTCTTCAGAACGGCGGTACCTCAGCGGTCTTTAAAAAAGACTGCCAAGGTCGAAATGAGGGCCATAGTGTGTGAGAAAGTTATCCTTTTAGCTCGTTCACCCCAGTGTTTCTGACTGATACTAGTGGTAATTGACCCTGTCTGTGCCCAAGGCTATGCTAAACAGGCCCAGAGCCAGTGCTCTGAATAAAAGGTATATGGTAAAGTGGTACAATTACACTTAGCAATGGAGAATCAAACTACCTATAAGTCCCTAGTATATAATAAGGCAGGAAAGTTTAGAGGCCCAGTAGATTTCCTACACTGGAGTGTGCACTGCTGTGTTGCCTACTGTTATTTTTGAAGGCAGCCCTGCCTTGCAGCCTGTCTTTAGAAAGTAAAATGTGTGCAATTTCGACTTTAGAATTAAAGGTACTTCCAAATTGATAATATATCTTATGTTTACATATAAGTCACCCCTAAGGTCTCTCCTAGGTTCCCCTTGGGTGGTGTGCCATATAACTATAAACAGGAACATTATAAAATATGTTTTATAGGCCCTGGTGAGGGAAAACTGCACCTTTCAATTTTCCTCATTGCAAATACTTAGCTCTACGGGCTAAGCTGAGAATATTTTCCATAAGCACATATATTGCTAGGAAGGAGCTGAATGTGTCATGAAAAGGCTCAAAAGATTGGTAAAGATAAATCCAACAACTTGCCACTCTTGAATTTATCATAACTAAGACAGAAAATATATTAAAACACTTTTTTTTCTGTAAGCCAAATTCCAGCCTGCTAGTGCCCGCTCCTCATTGGTCATCCTTAACAGAACTAGCCAAACTGCTTTGATGAGGTGATAAGTGGCCCGCACTGAGCAGAGGTTATCTGATGGGAGGAGGTTGGCAGATGTTGAGGCCAGGCCAGGAAGGGGCTGGGTAAATCAAACTGGGCTTCAAAGGAAGCATGGCAGAAAGGAATGCCAGCCAGGCCTACCCTCTCACCCTGTATCCCACACAGATAGATAGCAGGCCCAGAAAAGGAATTTGCAGATGTCCAGAGAGGGAGGGTTAGTGGAACTCAGCCACACCACTAGGTTGGTTTAGAGAAGTCTTGCTCCTCTGTAGTGCAGTACTTTATGGGACAAGAAAATGTCATACTTTGGAGGAAGCTGTCATGTGTTTGGGTGGCACCCTGAAGTTAATTGAACAAGGGTACCCCCCTGCTTGTACTTCAAGATGACTGAATAAAAGTGGCTGATCTGCATTGCAACTCAGATCTGCTGCCTCAAACCAAAAGAAGAAGAAGGAGTGCCCTGCTGGAACCCTGGTCTACAATCCAGAGGACTGCATTCTGGCGTATTGCTCCTGTTGCACATTGGACCAAAGCAACGGGTTAACAGAGTTTGCCTACATCGACTATCACAACAGTCCCCAGCCTGCAATGCGTCTAACAGACTTTTAAGGAATTGGCTAGGTGCATTGTGGGAATTGTGGTCCTAAACTTCCAAGGACCATCTTAGAGCTTCTAGACCCTTGGATGTGTGTTTTTGACACTTCAAGCCCTCAAGGGCAACTTCAAGAAGAAGTCCTAGACATTTGAAGAAATTTGTAGCAACTTTTGGAAATAGCTCCATAAGTGGATCTACTCGCCATCGTGAGTCAAGCCGACTACCTTCAACCATGACCCGGACAGGATTTCAGGTTTGTCCGTCTGAAATGTCTGGAGCTCCAGATTTTCAGGATTTGACAAGGATCTCATAGAAAAGCAGTGTGATGATGTTGCATCAAAATTGGCTTGCTGAGGAGGATCGCACAACGTCGATTGAGAAAAGCTCTAGAAATGTTTCTAATTACAAAGGTCACATTTTGACTGGGGCCTCCAGCTCAGTGTATCCAAGCAAGACTCCATTGCAGTCGGCCTCAAAATTTGACTTTGTCCCGGTCAAGCACAACCAGATGTCTACGGTTTGTGCTATTGGTTCCTAAGCACTAGAAAGCACATTTTTAAAATGTAATATTTAATCATTCATAACTCTGGTTCCCTACATTGGATTTATGTTGTGTCGGTGTCATTTTAAAGATAGGAATATTTGCTTTATTTATAAATTGGTGTGGGATTACTATTGAGTGTTGTTTCTTATTTATTCACTGTATCTGTGTATCTAAATGTTAAATAAACCTTTCTCCTAAGTCAAGGTTGCCTCTTCGTTGCCAAGCTAACGGGTTGAGCCAGGGGCTGAAGTTTTGAGAACTTGGCTGGACCTAACATTGTCATGGAGGCATTATCGCTGGTAGTAGGTGTGTTGTTACCTCTACTAATAAGCAGCCTCCAACACAGTGATATAGTTGCTTATTAAAAAAATAACTATTTTGAAACATATGAAGGAAAAAATGTGTTTCCTCTCTGATTCCCTCATCAGATCCAAATTCTAGCATGTTGCTGACATTCCAGCTCCTTTTTCTGACCAACTAGTAACTTAATAGTAACTTAATTTCCATTTAACTAAATGCCCTCTACTTGCGCTCTTAAGTTTTCTCCCCATGCCCTGCCTCTTCCTGATCATTATCCAGGCCAATTTATTTCAATTTGGTTATCTATCCTCAGCCTACCTGTGCACTTTTAAACTCTAGATTTTTCTACAATGTAAGTGACATTTTTATCTGTAAATTGCACCATCTGGTCCCAATTATCTTGGGGGAGGGAGAAGTGCTCCTCCTCCTGAAGCTCTGCTAAAAACAATCAGTCTTCATCACTTCACTCACTCCCTCAGAATTCAGGAAGGTATTTATGTCCCACCCCTTTCAAAGTTTACCTGTTCTCACCAAACTAAGCAATCTGCTAAACATAATATGCTTTCCTTTGCACTGCCAAGTATTTTGGGTGATCATACTTATTTTGAAGTCAAAACATTGAACAGGTCCCAGTATGTTAACCTCTGCTTCAAAACTCCTGAAGAAGACACTAGCTGGGATTGTGCAACAGTGTTCCACAGTGCATCAAGATAAGTCATTAGCTATTGAGTTAATCCAAACTTAAAATAGCCCACAGGAAGAGACTTCACTCTCACATGTATCACCACTCCTCCCACAGTCCAGTTTATAAAATCTGACACTTTTCTTGTTTTTTATCATTCCACTGTGGAGAATATTTCCTCCATTCAGGGGTGCTTACATTCTGTTTATATTCCTCTATTGAAGTACCAAAGTGTGACGCAGGCCACCATCCCAGGTGTAGGAAGCCCTTCCTTTTCAAAAAGTGTCACCCTTTTAAAACAGTGATTATTTAAAATATTGGGAACCACCATGTGAATTGGAATTAGTGATTTGGTATATTTAATAACATCCAGTATGATTTTGCTGCAAACTTCAATAATGCATCCTCTCTTAAACTGTTCCTGTGGTCTTAAATGTAAATGAAATATCTATAGAAATATAGCCAATGTTGACTAGACACAAACTTCTTACATTACCTTTTGAAATACATGATCTGTGTGCATTACCTCATCAATTACCATCCTTTACAGACCTAGGGACCAATTATGATAACTTTTCTGGCACTGACCATGAACTGAGTGCTTATAGGGTGCACCTGTAGTGCGGAAAATTGATTCATTTAACCAATATTTCTGTATTAGAGATTCATTTTCATACAGAGCAGCCCAGAAACAGAAAAGGACAAACTTTGTTCACTGTTTCTGAGCGGTATTTCACTCTATGAGAAAAACCCTATGGGGAAGATTTAAGAACCTGTAGAGCCACCTTAGCACTGCCATAATGTCATTTTTTTACGCTAAGATGGCCCTAAAGTGGCATTTTCCTTGCACCATATTTACAAAGTGGCGCAATGCATGCATTGCGCCACTTTGTAAACCCTTGCGCCACATTATGCCTGTGCCAGGCATAATGTATGCTAGGGGGGCGTTCCCCCGTTAGGAGGACTGAAAAAATGGCACAAGGAAATTTAAAAGATTTCCTTGCGCCATTTTTATTGGCACTTTTAATACTATTATTTATAATGGGCCCCTATGTCCTGTGCAGGTGTAGTGCCAACATTTTGGAGCTAATCCTGCAGAGTAGATGAACAGCATCAAAACAATTATGCTACTTCTCCCTACACTGTGCCATGGTGTGCCGTATTTTAAATACAGAGCACACATGGTGGTGGTACGGCGGCGCTGAGGGGTGCAAGGAAAGTGGTGCTGCACTGGGTGCAGCACCACTTTCCTTAAATCTGACCCAATGAGCCTGATTACGAGTGGCTCGTAATATTCCGACCCATGCATAAACTCCTGTTTACGCATGGGTCGGAATTATGAGTTAGGTATGTAATGCATCTGATAATTATCGGATGAGTTGAATAACTCAATATTCAATACTATTCGGAGGGTCAAACCTCCTGAAATTTAACTGGCGGAAACATAAGGTATTTACTGTATTTACTGTATCATGCAGATTTTGGTGTGTTAAATGCCAAAATCCACATGCTATTCCCCATGAACTCGTAATAGGTGTTATTATCACCCCCAACATAAAGAATGTACCCTATGGTATCATTATTTATTAGGGACGATAAATAACGCCCTAACTCATAACCAGGACCTATTTCAGAGAAATATAAAATTAAACATATTCACTTCATGTACTGCAGGCGCATAAACCAGGACCTCTGCTTAGCAGTGCGCCAGCAAACCCATCATGATGGGGCCCATGAACTTCTTACATTACCTCAAGAAATACAGACATTTGCCACGCATGCACATCTTTCATTGCCTCACTAAATATACATCAAATGATTACCACACTGTGCCCAATAAAACACTACCCTTTGCCAGAAACAAAGTCTTACTTTGCCAGATGTGAATTTCTTACATTGCTTCACGAATTACAGTCCATCGCAGACGTGAACTTCTTACTTTACCCAACAAAATACAGCCATTTGCCCCGCATGAACTTCTTACATTGCCTCACTAAATATACCTCAGGTATGAACATCAAAATGTGGCTCGTAAAGCCCGCTGCTTTGCCTGAAATGAGCTTCTTACTTTGCCAGACATGCACTTCCTCCATTGCCTCATGAATTACAGCCCTTTGCAGACATGAACTTCTTAAATGAAATCATGAAATACAGCCTTTATCAATGCATAGACTTCTTACATTGCCTCATAAATATATGTCAGATACGGATATATCATACAGTGCCTCGTAAAACACGACCATTTGTCAGAAATGAAATTGTTACTTTGACAGGCATGAACTTTTCGCATTGCCTCATGACATATAGGCCTTTGCTTGACATGGACGTCTTACATTGCCTCATTAAATATATTCATGACATGAACACCATAAATTGGGTCATTAAACAGGACCCTTGGCCACACAGGTGCCCCTTACACTGTCTCGTGAAATGCAGGCCTATTTGCAAGACATACAGCAATGCAATTCCACACGCCCTTCTGTCAAGATTAGGCGTTGAGTGAAGATTTTTGCACTTTTTCGCATGCAGGTCTAACAAAAAGGAAAACATTTTATTAATCCTGCCTCTTGTGTTTTACAGATGTTTTGTTTCTTCATCGTGCCTATTTGGGACATTTGGTCCAGGTAGCCCAGATGGTAGACGTTCTTGTATACCTATGCTAATTAGTGTGTAGTACAATACTTCATGTCATCATGGGATTTGTAGTTTTTATGTACAGTCTTTCTCATGCCTTTCCAATCAACTTTGACTGCTTGATTTCTTTTGACAAATATATTTTATTTACTCTCTAGATCACTGCTTCCCAAACTTTTCAAAACCACAACCCCATTTTTGGAATGACAAACTTTTGTGACCTAACTAGCTTTAACGGACAGGATGCAGGTGAATTTTTCAGGTAATTAAAGCATCATGCAGTAGCACACTGTCATTTACAGACAGCACATTTTCCACTGTAATGCCCACTACATTTGCGTAGATATACAGTTTTACTGATACAACTATATTGCACACAAATTATATTGTGTTGAAATCGAGCTTCCGTTAATATTTATCATGTCTGCACCATCAAGAAAAGTGTCTTGGTCTCTTTTGATCCTACTGTAATGTTTGTTTCCATCATGCTTCAGAATTACAAAAAAAAAATCCTTTTCTAACTGCTGAATGTGAACAGTAAACTTACAAGTATTTGCATAGTTTGGATGTTACAAAAAATGACATCCTACAGCCTTTCCTTGCAAACTCCCTATGCCCCAGCAAGATTGTCACATATTTCACTTTACTTTTTTGTATCTGACTGCAAAGCTCGAGGTGTTTACAAACATCAATCCCCATGATAAAAAGCATAATCAGAACTTTGCCAGAAGGCGTTGCCTGATATTTGACCTCTCTCTTTGAAGTGCAGCAGATGTTATTACTTGGACCTTCACGGACCACCGTAAATTGGCTCGTGGCCAGTGGATTGTGACCCACAGTTTGGGGAAAGCTTCTCTAGATGCTTTCATTTTGACATCTCACCAGACTCAGCCCATTGGATAACATGACTTGTTAAGTCGAACGTCTGTTGCACAGATCTGATAAGATTAATAAGCTGTTCAGATCAACTCATTCAACTGTACATCGGGAGTACATTCACTTGAGGTCAATATAACCGCCCCCCTTGAGTTGAGCAATATACATCTTTCAGTGTTTTGTGGTGTCTATTATTATGTTGCAATATACAACAGGGTGACAGTAAATTCATGTCCCTGTTTCACCTTCTGTTCTCCCAGGCTGGGCCATGCTGTTGGTGGCTTGTATAAGCAAGCCTTTTAAATAAAACTGGTGTGTGTGCTGGTTATGCTAACACCCATGTGAAATAAACAGTTATGTGGAACAATCCCAGAGTTACTGTGCTGCACACCTCTCCTTGTTTTATCTCCAAGTGTGCATAGGGTCAGCACAAGCCACATTACATCTACATGTTTGTTCATGGATACGTGTCACATATTTGTTGGTGCATCGTTCATTGCATTGGTCAGATCAAGTGCAGCAACCACAGCTATTGGAATGTGTGTTTACTTCTCGCAGTCTGGCTGCGTACAGTCTCCTGCCAGTCTCTGGATATAGCCATTAAATCACGATAATCACATCATGTGCTTGGAATCACATTGCCAGTGTAGGGGCCGCCATGTCTTGAATTTTTAAGAGCATTCCCATGGAACACAGCTAACCCATTGAATACCAACACATCCAGATGTATAAATAAAGCAGGGAACACCACCACTTAACAGGAAATACATCAAAGTCTGCACTCGCCGTCCAGCTAGCAAAGTTGTACAGGAGGACGCAGGGCTGGCCGCTTCATTTGAACCCCCACCCCCATGTTGTCCTAGCCATCCTCTTGCTGAGCAATATCTGGGTGGTGCGACCACCCTACAGAGTATCATTGGGTATGAAATCCTTCTAGGCACCGTTGAATTGGGGAGTAACTAATTAACTGAACCCTTTGGACTTGCAGGTGTCCATGTGGATGTAGAATTAATAGAGATTCCCTTCCTCATACTTGGCCCTGTTCCAGACGTGTAGCTGACATCACAACCTCAAAGGAAGAAAAGACTGGTCATAGGGGTCTCCGAGACGTGAGACATCTCATCTAGCACCATAAAAAGATTGCATCTCACACAAGGGCATGGAGGCCAACTGGAAAAAGGGTATACAGACATTAACACCACCGCCAAACACCTGCCTTCCACAGTGCCTAGAAGCAGCTCGAGCTGCATTGGAGTTACACAAATACGGCAGGTAATGATGCTAAATGCCTATGTGTGCCTCGCATAGGTAGCTACTGTCTTCCAGAATCATGATTTCTAATTATGATATAGCTGTGAAATGAAACAACACGGCTTACCGACCACACACTGCAGCGCAAGAATACTATCTCCAGCAGTACCAGCAAAGACCATCAGAGAATCGCGTGGCTGCAGGGCAAGACATTCATTTCACACATAACAGTAAACCTCCCTTCTGCTTTTCACGAATACATATTCACCTGATGAATACATACTCAGAAAGACCTTGTAAAGGCTTGCACTGCATCACCAATTAAAGGGAACTGGGGCCGACAACATACCCAAACAAAATACTCTATAAACTGTGAATAATTTGTCATTGTTCCTTCCTTTGTTGAAGGCTATCTCACTAAATGCAATCAAGATATGTTGAGGTCTGCTAACTACATTCTGATTTCAAAGGAAAAAATATTCCTTTTTAAATACTATATCTGAGTTTTTTATGTATTCGTTCAGGTCGATGATGGACAGGAGCGGGTCAGTGCTCCCATCGCCTCTGCTTGGACGAACCTGAATTAACCCAGGAGGAACGGCGCGTGAAATGGAGCGCTGCCTCTTTAATTGGCAACAGCATGCAGCGAGGACATACCTTGAGTTTGGTGCTGGGATAGCTGACTTGCAGCCTGGTTGTGGTCCTGTTGGAGAGGGCAGCCTGCCTCAGGCCCTCCATCACTGACACAATATCATCCAGGACGCACTTCCGGTCCTCGTCCCCCAACATGCACAGGTGAGAGAAAGTGTAGTTGTATCCCATGTAGTTCACCTTCATGTCCAGCACGGAGCGGTGCACCTGCAGCACCTGCTCCGCCTGCAGCAGGATGTTCCCCCCTGGCTTGGCCAGCAGGATGACACGGCCGTACCTCCCCGGGGTGTGTAGGTCCGAGTACAAGTGGCTCTTGGAGTCATCCAGAGGGAAGAGGCTGCTGGCCAGGCTCCTCTCGATCTTGGCCAGGCTGTGGCTGGGCGCCAGCAGGGTCTCCAGGTCCGTCTCCGCCCGGTAGCGGTGCAGGATGCTGAAGCCGAAGCTCAGACTCAGGACGGCGGGCACAGTGAGGAAAAAAACCGGATGTCTGCTCACGAACAAGCCCAGACTGAAGAAAAACGACTTCAGCCCTCTGTGGATCACCTGCCGCAGCATCCTCCTCCGAGTCCAGATTGCAGACAGTCCGCACCGTCTTAAGAAGCACATGTGACATGCGTGCCTCGTTGCCCCTTGCTGTCAAACGGCTTTGCACTCCACTACTCCGGCGGTGACACACTGCAGCAAGTTGCAGCAAGACAGCCAAATATCGATCCTTGGGGGGTTCTGATTTAAAGGCGGTCCGGCCCCTCTCCCCCCTCAGCATCGATCAGCCTCGCGTGTTTGGACGATTCCTGCTGCAGCAGCAAAGCTTCCCGTTTGAGGCGAGCATGCGGAGCCATCCCCGGGATACCCCGGCAGTCCTGCGTGATTTATGGGCTCAGCCGTCACCATGTGCCTCCGTGTTGTAAATGAGGCGGAGCGAGGGGGAGGGACACAGGCGGAGAGTGTGTAAAACACCGATGCGTTTTGGGAGAGGTTTTTTCCCCTGAGGCTCAAATGCACAATGCAGCGTAACGCGCAAGCGTTACCAGCCCAGCTTTTCCATCCCTGGAATGCAATAATTTGGTTAATAGTTAAATGGGACATGTAACAATGAATATTGACCAACAAAGAGGCATTTAGTACGAAACCCTATATTCTCGTATTTTATTTATGTGTTTTCATAGCGCGGACATTATCCAGAAGTGTCATAGCGCTTTGCAATTGAGAGAAGAACGTTACAAGAGAAATTCAGGGTAACAGGGTTGTAGGTAAAACTACGTACAGCTATTACTACGGTTACTCATGGTGAGAGCTATGTATTTACAAATTACATATTTATTGCAAATTACAGATTTAGAAAAGTTAAAGCGATTTATGTTGCACAGATACATATTCCATATTTACAGAGTCTTAGAAATGGGGTCTTTGGTTGACAGTGAGGTTACCCCCTGTTCAAGCAAGGACCCTCACCCTAGTCAGGGTAAAAGAGAATCACCCTCAGCTAACCCCTGCTTACCCCCTTGGTAGCTTGGCAGAGCAGTAGGCTTAACTTCAGAGTGCTAGGTGTAAAGTATTTGTACCAACACACACAGTAACTTAATGAAAACACTACAAAATGACACAACACCAGTTTAGAAAAATAGGAAATATTTATCTAAACAAAACAAGACCAAAACAACAAAAATCTGACATACACAAGTCAAGTTATGAATTTTTAAAGATTAAACTCAAAAATAGCACAAAACACAAAATGCTTCCATGAGGCGTTAACACTGTGTCATGACAGAGTCGTTCCCAACAAGCCGACACCAGCGGCACCGGACACAGAGTCGCGTAGAACCCCAAGTACAGTACCTTTGGTGATGAGTGAAAACAAGTCGATGCGCGAAGTCGGGGATCGTGGCGTCTGTGCGAAATGTTGAATCCGCGCACTTCGAGCGGTGTCGGTCATGACGTGGTGCGGCGACTTCCACGGAGTCGAGAACTTCAGCGGCAACGGGCCTGCGAAGGTCGCCGCGTTCCAGCGAAGATCACGGAGTTGGTTGCAGGCTGCGTCACCGGATTCAGCAGTGGCATCGGTCCAAAGTCGTCCAAAGTTGATTTCCTTGGATTTCCACCAGCTTTCCTTTCAAGGGCCCAGGGACTGGATAGAGCACCACTTGTCAGAGCAGGAGTCTCTCCAGAGACTCCAGGTGCTGGCAGAGAGAAGTCTTTGCTGTCCCTGAGACTTCAAACAACAGGAGGCAAGCTCTAAATCAAGCCCTTGGAGATTTCTTCACAAGGTGGAAGGCACACAAAGTCCAGTCTTTGCCCTCTTACTCTGGCAGAAGCAGCAACTGCAGGATAGCTCCACAAAGCACAGTCACAGGCAGGGCAGCACTTCTCCTCAGCTCTTCAGCTCTTTTTTTTTTTTTTTAAATTTCAAAAACCTTCATTAAGTGCTTAAGTAGGCGATACATAGGTTTTTAAAGAGTGATACCTCTTCCCTTAGGAAGGGCAGTCCACTTCAACTTTGTTTTAAATCATACTTTAACAATACATAATAGTCAGTTTACATATGAGAGAAGTGGTAAAGGGGGTTTGGTTTCTTTGGGCAGTGTGGGGAGGTCAGTGGGAAGGAGGGGTTAGGGTTTACAGTTCTTCCTCCTTCTCACGCTCCTTGTTGTCCTTGTCTGTGTAATCTCTCAGCAGGTTGTGTACCATTCTGCGGCACGCTTCCCTGCTCACCACCTCCCCGTTGGTCACCAGTCGGGTCCTGGCATACAAGAGGATGTCCTTTACGCAGCAGAGGATTCTCCAGCATCCTTGGATAGCCTCCACTGAGGGTGTCTTTGGAAACAGCCCATACAGCACAGAGTGGTGAGTGATGTTTGGGTATGGAATGTGGGCTTCCATTTCTTGTTTTAAGGCTCCCCGCAGTCTCTGGGCAAAAGGGCAGGCCCAGAACAGATGGTATTTAGTTTCCTCTGCAGGGCATCCCCTTGGGCATTCTCTGTGTGGGCACAGGCCCCTGCTGTGCATGAATGACCAGACTGGCAGTCCCCCTTTCACGGCCATCCATGCAATGTCTTTGTGTCTGTTGGTCAGTGATGGGGAGGATACATTTTCCCACACCCTTGTTGCTGTAGCAGCTGGCAGGTCGCTCACTGGTTCTGTGGTGTCCCTGGACCTGATTAGTCTGTGGATTGTCCTGTGCTTCCATAGGCTTGGTGTGACACAGTTCAGCCCAAATTCCACCACAAACCTCTCAATCTCCTTGCAGTACCAGGGGAGGTCCCAGTTGAACATCGTTGCATTCTGCCACTTATCCCATCCCAGTATTCTCCATACTGGGAGCAGGAAGAAGCGGAAGACCCTGTAAGCTGAGTGGTCCTTTTTCTCGTTCGTCAGGGTTATCCGGACACATCCACACACAAAGAAGGCTCTGAGGATTGTCGGGATGTCAGGGACTGCCTTCCCTCCCTTGCGATGCTCCTTGTGCATGACTGTCATTTTCACCCTGTCCATCTTTGAGTGCCAAACAAAGTGGAAAACCATGCTGTTCTCCAGGCAGAGGTGCCTCTTGTTTCCAGAGGTGTTCTAAAGTATGTGGTTTTGGGTGCCCTTCTTATACCCAATTTCTCCTTTGAAGGAGGCCTACTTCAAAGTAAAGTCTCTTTTGAATGTGAAATCCTGCCTTGCCCAGGCCAGGCCCCAGACACTTACCAGGGGGTCGGAGACTGCATTGTGTGAGGACAGGCACAGCACTTTCAGGTGTAAGTGACCACTCCTCCCCTCCCTCCTAGCACAGATGGCTCATCAGAAAATGCAGACTACACCCCAGCTCCTTTTTTGTCACTGTCTAGTGTGAGGTGCAACCAGCCCAACTGTCAAACTGACCCAGACAGGGAATCCACAAACAAGCACAGAAATGGTATAAGCAAGAAAATGCTCACATTCTAAAAGTGGCATTTTCAAACACAAAGGTGGTCATTCCTACCGCGGCGGGCGGCGGTCGCCGCCCGCCTGGCGGGAACCGCCAGAAGACCGTACCGCGGTCAAAAGACCGCAGCGGTCATTCTGTCTTTCCCGCTGGGCTGGCAGGCGACCGCCAAAAGGCCGCCCGCCCGCCCAGCGGGAAAGCACCAGCAACGAGGAAGCCGGCTCCGAATGGAGCCGGCGGAGTTGCTGGTGTGCGACGGGTGCAGTTGCACCCGTCGCGATTTTCAGTGTCTGCCAAGCAGACACTGAAAATCAATGTGGGGCCCTGTTAGGGGGCCCCTGCAGTGCCCATGCCAGTGGCATGGGCACTGCAGGGGCCCCCAGGCGCCCCCAGGGGCCCCACGACACCCGTTCCCGCCAGCCAGCCGTTCGTTCCCGCCATGGGGTCACCCGTTCCCGCCATGGGGTCGGAATCCCCATGGCGGCGCTGCTTGCAGCGCCGCCATGGAGAATTCACAGGGGCAGCGGGAAGCCGGCGGGAAACCGCTGGCTTCCCTTTTCTGACCGCGGCCGCCGCGGTCAGAATAGCCCAAGAAGCACCGCCAGCCTGTTGGCGGTGCTTCCTCCGTCCCCTACCCTGGCGGTCTCGGACCGCCAGGGTAGGAATGACCCCCAAAATCTTAAAATCAACTTTACTAAAAGATGTATTTTAAAATTGTGAGCTCAGGGACCCCAAACTCCACATGTCCATCCGCTCCCAAAGGGAATCTACACTTTAATCAGATTTAAAGGTAGCCCCCATGTCAACCTATGAGAGGGACAGGCCTTGCAACAGTGAAAAACGAATTTAGCAATATTTCACTGTCAGGACATATAAAACACATTACTATATGTCCTACTTTAACCATACTCTGCACCCTGCCATTGGGGCTACCTAAGACCTAACTTAGGGGTGTCTGACTTGTAGGAAAAGGGAAGGTTTAGGCCTGGCAAGTGGGTACACTTGCCAACTCGAATTTACAGTTATAAATGCACACACAGACACTGCAATTGCAGGTCTGAGACATGATTACAGAGATACTTATGTGGGTGGAACAACCAGTGCTGCAGGCTCACTAGTAGCATTTGATTTACAGGCCCTGGCACCTCTAGTGCACCTTACTAGGGACTTACTAGTAAATCAAATATGACAATCATGGATAAACCAATCAACCATACAATTTACACAGAGAGCATATGCACTTTAGCACTGGGTAGCAGTGGTAAAGTGCTCAGAGTTCAAAAGTCAACAGCAACAGGTCAGAAAAGATAGTAGGCAGGAGGCAAAAATATTGGGATGACCCTGCAAAAGCAAAAAAGTCCAACACAGAGTGAAATCGGAAAGGTCTTTATAACTTTTGAGATTGTCATGCATCAGGCAGGGTCACACCATTAAATATGAGGGCTTATGCCTGTTGGGGAGCTTGGCGAATAATAATTATTGAGAAAAATGTCTTTGGCAGAGAAGAGTTTTAAGGCCCCTTTTGAAGATCCGGAAAGAGGTGGTGGTGTGAAGTTTTCAAGGTAGCATGTTCCAAATTCTAGTTGCATTGCCTGAAAAAGATTGCACCATAAGTCTTTTCCTTTTGAAAGTTGGAGGTTCGAGCTGCAGATTTTCAGCATTTCGTGAAGATCTAGAGCCACCTGTTGAGTTTGTTTACTAGGTAGTGAGGGGTGGAAGTGGGAACGGCTTTTTGGGTGATACAAGCAGTCTTGTATATTGTCCTACCATAAAAAGCCAGGGAAGAGTTATCAAAATAGGTGTGAGAAGGCCATCTCTTTTGGCCCTGTGGATGAAACGTGCAGTTGAGTGCAGGATGGATTCTAAAGGAGTTAAGCAAGTCTTGGGGAGGCCTGCAAAGAGAGAATTATAGTAGACCAGTCTGGAAAGTACCAAAGATTTGACTAAAGTTTTCAGGTCTCTGGAATTTAACGTCAGATCCTCAGAGACGGCTTAGTTGGAAGCATGCATTATTGGCCATTGTGTTGATTTGTGATTGGAGTTAGGTCTTTTGTCCAGGATGACAGGCTAGGGATTTGGCATTGTCAACAATGGTAGGTTTACTGTTAAGATTTTTCAGATTATCCATCAATTATTGGACAGGAGGTGGAGAGTTTGAGGTAGAGATAACAAGGAACTCGGTTTTATAGTAATTCAGTTTTAGGTGATGAGATGTCATCCATTCTTGGATGAAGTTGAAGGCGGTGGCAAGAAGTGAGCTGTGGGGGTGGAGGACACCTTTAGGTAGAGTTGTGTGTCGTCAGCATAGAGTTGAAAAAAGATCCCAACCTTATTTATTAGGTCTTCTAGCAGTTCAATGTAAAGATTAAATAGGGTTGAAACAAGAATAGAGCCTTGAGGGACTCTTTGGTCCACATCCTTTGGAGTTCAGAGACAGTTTTAAATTTTAATCATCTGAGATCTCCCCGTGGGGTAAGATTCAAATGACTTAAGCACTACACCTTCAATTCCCATTCTTTGTTTAGTGTGGTAAGAAGTGTGAGATGGTTTACAGTATCAAAATCTGCAGAAAGGTTAAGAAGGATCAGGAGGCAGGAGCTGTCTGAGTCGAGGACTCTAAGGACATTGTCGATAACCCATAGCAGTGCTGTTTCGGTGCTGCAGCCTTGATTGAAGCCGGATTGAAATTCATCTAGAAGATTGTTGTCCTTGATGTGTTGTGTGAGTTGCTCCACAACACATCTTTCAGTGAAAGGGAGGTTGGTGATATGACAGAAGTTGTTAAAGTCAATTCATACCATCAGAAGGATTCTTTAGTATTGGGGTTTTAGAAATGGGGGTCTCTATTTGGCAGCTGTATGCACCCAGTCCAAAGAGGGACCACCACTCTAGGCAGGGTAAGTCAGATACACACTAAAAGATAACCTGTGCTCACCCTCTGGTGCTTGGCACAGAGCAGGCAGGCTTATATAAAGAGGCAATGTCTAAAGTATTTGTGCAGCACACACACACACACACACAGACACAGTAGCACAATGAAAACATCACAAAAAGACTCCACACTGTTTTAGAAATATAGATTATGATTTTATAAATAATTCAAGACCAAAGCAACTAAAATCCAATGTGTAGAAGGCGAGTTATGAATTTTAGAAGAATGGGTGTAAAAGTAGCACTTGGAAGCAAGTAGCACTTTAGGGGTTACTATAGGTCATGCTAGTGCTGGGGTAAAGTCAACACTTCAAGCTCACCACGGTGGAGCATGGGCCGGGTACAGGAGCCACGCAGGTCCAGGAAACAGAGTACCTTGATACCAGTCACAAACACAAGATCGGTAGATGCATCGCTGTCACTCCTGTAGTCGAGGGATGTGTTGATTATTCCCACTCGGTGATGCAGATGCGTTGGTTTCCGAAGATGAGCATCGAAGCCGCAAGCTGGTGATTCCAAAGCCGATGCGCCAGGTTTCTCCACGCTGTTGAAGGAATAAGTCGATCAAAAGGGATGCATTGATTGTCCTTCAGCGATGGCAGTGATAAGGTGGTTTCAGTGCTGCATCAATGCCGATACGCTAAGTGCCGCTTCCAGCAGGCACTGGATGCGTTGGTCAATGCAGCAGTTTCAGAGGTGCTGCTTGGGCCCCAAGTGCAATATGCTGGTTTTACTCCTGCAACAGGGTCGATGTGTCACGTGCCGCTTCCAGCAGGAAAGTAATGCAGCAGTTTTACTTGGAGAACCCTTGGGTTGCAAGGCAGAGTCCAGCTCTCCCTGAGCAAAGTCAATGAGCAGCAGTACAACACAGCAGAAAAGCAGTCCTTATAGGTCAGTAGTCCCGCAGAGTAACAGTACCCAGTGCAGCACAGCAGGTATTCCGACAGAGTCCAGTTCTAGGTCTATTAAGTGTCTGATTTGGTGGGGTCAGAGACCCAGGACTTATGCTCCAATATGCCTTTAAAGTGGATTTGACTTCAAAGAAAGGTCTTTGAAGTGGACAAGTATCCTTTTCAGCCCTGGTTCCAAACTATCAGTAGGGGGTAATCAGCCATTCGTGCACTGCCTATTCAGGGGTAAGTGTCAGCCCCTCCGGCCCTTCTTGCCGAGGAAGAGCTATCAGAATGCAGATAAGCACTTAGCCACACCTAACCTTTCTGTGTTTGTGGCTGCCTAGAGAAAGTGCACAAAGTGTGGCTATCACACATCTCAGACATGTATTGGAGACATGCTGCAGGCACACAGAGCTGTAAGAGCAGAGGAATGTCCACTTTCTGAAAGTGGCATTTGTACAATAGTAATGTTAAGCCCAACTTTACCAGTAAACAGGGTTTATCATTACAATTCCAGTGATATGAATAGGACATAGCTACTCCTTCTAAATTAGGAATTACAGGTTAAAAGTGTATTAAGGAATTGTCAATGTTAAGATATGGGATGGGTAAGCCTCACAGTAGTGAAAAACAACTTTGGGAGTTTTTCACTACCAGGACATGTAAAACTTAAAAGTACATTGACCACCTTTTACCTACATAGCACCCTACCCTGTGGGCTACCAAGGGTCTACGCTGGGTGTGACTTATATGAAATAAACTGGGAGTTTAAGGCTTGGCAAAGGGTTTTAAATGCCAAGTTGAAGTGACAGTCAATCACATGCTCTGCAGTGGCAGGCCTGAGACGTGTTTACAAGGCTACTTGAATGGGTGTCACGGCCAGTGCTGCAGACCCACTGGCAGTATTTAATTTACAGGCCCTGGGTATATGGTATGGCACTTTGCAATGGACATTCAAGTAAATTAAATATTCCAATTGTGTATATACCAATGTAACCAGGTTTGGGGGAAAAGTCCATGCACTTTAGCATTGGTCAGCAGTGGTAAAGTACTCAGAGTCCTAAGGCCAACAAAAAGAGTCAGCAGAAATATGAGGCAAGCAGGCAAAAGGTTTTGGGGGAAAACCACCCTAAGGCTGACAGATCTAGCATGGGGACATCAAACCAGTTTGAGGGCATCAGGAGAAGATCCTTGGCTGGGAAAGAGGTTAACCAGATTTGTCGAGTAGGGGAGCATGAGGGTGTAGAGGTCTTTTGCAATGTTGCTTGGGATAGGGTCTATATAATGGATTTTAGGTTTGGTTTTCAAGATGTTCTTGAGAAGGGCATCCTCAGTGATGACATCAAAGCTGTGCCAGGAGCCTTTGGATTTGCATACCTCTTGTGGGGGTGGATGTGTATCATGATCAAGGCGCAATTTAATTTTTGCTTTAAAGAATTGTACAATTTCTTCTGCTTTCTTGGGCAGGTCATCACATTTTGTGGCTGAAGATGAGGGGGGTTGCTGGGAGTTTTGATTAGGTTAAAGAATTTCTTTGGTCTTTCCTTGGCAAAGTCGAGGAAGGTTCTAAAGTGATTTGATTTTTCACTAATGATATGTTTGTGATAACGCGATCTTGCGTATCGGAGGTATGAGAGATTATTGACTGAGGGAGACTGTCTCCATTTCTTCTCCAGTATTCGTAGATGTTTCCTTTTGTTATGAAGGGACATATTGAACCATGGGGTGTGGGCCTTTTCTTCTTGCTTTGTAGTGTAGTGACATCGTCAATCAAGACAGATAGATTTGTGAAACAGTGAGTAGTCAGGTCATTGGCAGCAGAGTTGGGGCTGATGACTGGTAGTACCTTTTTGGAAGTGTTGTTGAGAGTGTTGAAGTCGATGTTCTTTGTATTGCGAAACTCGAAACCTGTTAGTTGCCATTTTTGGTTGGCCTAGGATTACAACATGATAGAGGTGAAGAGAGAAAGGGATAAGGAAGTGGTCAGATCAGCCTACTGTATAGGTTCATCTACTGTGAGCGGGTTAACCGTGGAGCCCCTGGAGTGTGTTGGTTTACAGTTGTGTTGTAATTTTTAACTTAGAATATTTGAATTAGATCAAGTAGAGTTAAAAAATAGCTACACTTTAAAGCAATCAGGTGGGCGCTGCCTTAAACCAGGTGTTCATTTGTATTTTGTTTTTAATAATTGTGTGAGAAGTGTGTAGTGCGCTATCAGGGCTATGGCATTATATACTTGCTGGTATCAAGCTTTAACAAAAATTGAACATCCTACAAATACTACATAAACAAACAAATTATAAACCCTTGAGCTTTTTTGCAGTTTTATGTAGCATTAACTTGCTCAAGGCATTGTAGCACTTTACATGAGCACCAGATTAATTACAACACACCAGGTTCATTTTTATGTTTTTCAGGCACTGAGAGATTAAGGGATTCAGTGAAAATTCTTATGTAAGTCTGTTTGCCCATAATTACAAGATGGTGGGGAAATGTCAGGACTCAACCCTGGTTCCCCAGCTACAGAATGTACAGGTCTGGCCACTAGACCACATCACCTTTTAGCGACCGGTTGTGCCAAACCAAATACTAACATAAAAATAAATCAATTATCTATATGATAGGCCAAAGAACGCAATTTAGTATATACTGTATGTGACAGTAAGCACCGATTACATGTTTAGGGTTGTCTGTGTAACACTAGAGCCTACTTGTTTCTCTACCTCATATGACAATATCTAGAAACACAGTGGGTGGTAGGCATGAGAGGGAAAAAGAAGGAAGCACCCACTGTGAAAACTTCAATATTGGAGAGGCCACCAAACTTACAACCTACTGAGGGAAATGGTTCCAAATAAGTTGACCACTCCGTTACCTTTTCAGTTAGGATCTGCCACAGAGCTACAGTAACAGAAGATAGGAGCATTGGTCCTTTTCACCAATAAATTATGAAAGGGTGGATACGCAAGATTGGGTCTGTATGAGTCTTAGAGGAAAATATCCCAATACAAATAAAAAAAAGCTTAGAAGGACAATATTCAAAGTCAAAATCATAAAGGTTGCTCAAAATTAAGAATCCTTGTATAAAGTAAACAGGAGTCAGTTTTAAGTGAAGTTTCACTGTAAGTGAGAGGTTTCAACAAAAGGTTGACCAACAAAAATAAATCAATAGCAAGAATCTTAAATATTCTAATTACAGGATCAAATAACTGTTCACATTGAGACTGCTCAGTATGACATCAAAGAAAGGTCTGGCATGTATCCAACAAAGGGCACTTTGTATAGGTTTTCAAATAGTGAAAGGCGCACTCATGACCTGGTGTGAAATGAAGTAATAATGATGATAAATAATATATTTTCATAAAGATAAGATAATTGCCACACTGCTAGCACTGCCTTCAGAATGCATAATTATTGCTAACCTGTAGCCTAAAAACAAGAGAATAACTCTACATCATTGACCTTATTCAGTACAATAGACCTTTCGGAATCATTCATAGGAAGAGGAAAAGTTCTTGACTTGTTGCAAGAATGAATACAGTAAGAACACAATTTCCTCCGAAGCTATGAAAGAAATCGCATTTCATTTCAGAAAAACACTCCAAAATAAAACTTATTTCAGCTATATTCTGATAGTAGAAACAAATACTAGCAGGCCTTTTATTTGTGAATAATTAACAGCATTTATTTTCATAATTGCAAAAGTGCATGTGAGTACAAGCAGGCTGGTTACAAAAACAAATGAGACAATATTTTAATTAATAAGTCTTCTCTAACAACATCGTCGATGAATTTTGAGATCATCACAAATTACACTACACTACTCTATTCAATAAATCATCCTCAACTTTTAGTTTCTTCATCTTTGCCTTCTCAAAGTTTTCAGTTCATTATCCATTCTGGATTTGATGTCATCAAGAGCAACATCTTCTCTCTTCCTTTTCCTAGTTGTCTTCTTCTTTCCATTATCACATTTCAGTTTGTCCCACAAACAAATAACTTCTAAAATTCTTAGTACAAGAAATAGACCAATTAGGCGAAGAATAATTATAATAATAGGAGTTAGTATTCATTTTTATAAGCCACCACCCACATCAAACACAACAATTGTCCGATTCCTCCAATTTCTTCTCCTATCTAACTAACCCATGAACCAATTGTATCCCAAGCACCAGCCTCTCACAAAGTTTCAGCTTTATACTAAACATTAGTTATGTTACTAATGTATTCATTAATCAGTACACTGTTACTTGACACAAACATACAACTTTGCTGAACCTTTATTACACGACAAACACCTTCTTTTGCAAGTAAAATATTCAAAGTGATACAATTTTGTATAACCACTGCATGAATGGCAATTGGCAAACATGACTGTTCTTAGTGTGGTCTGTCCCCAAAAACCTTTCCTGCTCAACTCCTGTTGCTGAAATATGTCTTTGTTGGTGTTAGGACTCTGAGGGCTTTACCACTGCTAACTGGTACAAAGATGCTGTTTTCACTCCTTAAAAGATGGTAAATCTGACTACACCTGATTGGCACATTTACTTTAATTATAAGTCCCTTGCAAAATAGAATGGCATGTACCAAGAGCATGTTAATGGAATACGACTAGTGGGCTTGCAGTGCTTATAGTGCCACCCACTCAAGTAGCCCTTTAAAACATGTCTGTCTGTGTGCAGTTTTAAACTACCAGTTTAAGTTGCCAAAATATGCCTTTTGCCAGGCCTAAACCTTCCTTTTTTAATACATACAAGTCATTTCTGAGGTACGCCCTGAACAGCCCATAGGGCAGTATATTCAAACAGCTGGAAATGTACCTTTGCTTTTACATGTCCTGATTGTGAAAAACTTCCAAATTCGTTTTTCACTACTGTTAGCCATACGCCACCCATAGAATAACATTGGATTACCTTATTGCATTTAATATGTGCTAAAGTTTGATTTGGAGCAGGTAGGAATGTCATGTTTACACTCAAACAAAATTGTGATTTAAAATCCTCTTTAATGATACATATGGGTATTAAGTCATAGTTCGGAAAAGGGCACTTTTAGAAAGTTGGTACTTTCTTGTCCTAACCCTCTGGAGCATGCAGCTTGTGTTCTGGGTCAAACAACTTTTTGTAGTTGGCCTTTGTATATTCCTTACAGACAGTGAGAGAAAGGGGGGGCTAGGTGTTGTCAGGATTGGCAATCCGCCAGGATGGAAAAGGCAACGGTGTTCTCTGTTCCAATTAGATTTCAAAGGAGCTGCTTCCAGTACACTCACAAAGAACTTGGCACCAACCTATTGTCACCCCAGACCTCTTGGAGCCTGGGCAGGAAAAGAAATTACAGAACCAAGTGAAGGGAACTCTAGAAGTTTCTCCCACTTCAAAGCTGGCATGAGGTATAAGTACTGGACGCTCAGAACAGCTCTTCAGTGCACTTTTGGACCTGTGGTCATTACAGAAGAATGATCACCTTGCTGCCTGTGACCTGCCCTGCTCTCTGAGAAAGAAGACTAGCCTTGATCCCTTTATCCCTGGTTAACCTGAGTGACCTCAAAAATCAGTTGGCACACCTTCTGTTTTGGGGTCCAGGGACACAACAAGCACCAGAGGCCTCCCATGAACTTCCCACCTGACCTGCTGCAACCAGACCTGCAACTGCCAGAGCATTGCTGTGCCCTGATAAAGTGAGTCCCTGTTTCCCAAACGGTCTCTCCTCAGATCCTGGATCCTTGGCTGGTATCAAAGTGCACTCTTCTGAAGAAAAGGGAGAATTTCTGAAGTTTTGGGATCTTTGTGGCTGGAAACAAGCCTGGTCGCGCTGAGGTCTTACAACCTGCGACGAGCTCCAACATGAAGCACTAGTGATTCGAACTCTGCGCTCTACAGCAATGATCAGCAATGTGAGATCTGCACTTCGCATTACAGTGACGACAGCCTGTGGTGACCACCAATGTAACACTCAACCAACGACTGTCCGTAACACCCAACAGACTCTTCACACTACAGCGATGACAATCTGTCACACTCTCCTCGTGGCCTCCTCCACTGTGAACTGGACTCTTTATCAACTAGCAGCATGAGATTTGCTCTTCGCATTACAGTGACGTCAACCCGTGGTGACCACCAATGCAACACTCAACCAAAGACTGTCCATGATGCCCGACAGGCGTTCACACTACAGCGATGACCATCCGTCACACTCTCCTCATTGCCTCCTCCACTGCAAACTTGACTCTTCATGACAGACTTTGAGAAGGGAACTTTTCAGTGTGACTAACCTGGTCCCTTTATCCAGACCCTAGTCCATCATTTTCGGCCTAAACCTGTGGCTTTCCTGTGGTCTAGCAGGACCAGATGACTGTAAATGACACTTTGTTCTTTTGGGCTCTACACTTACTAAAAATGTTGATTAAAATTTACTCTATTTTTCTAAATTGGTGTGGGATTTTGCTTCTGTTGTGTTTCAACTATATTGCTGTTTTTGTGCTGCATAAATCCTTTACACATCACCTCTAAATTAAGCCAAGCTACCAGGGGATTAGGTACAAGTTAATTTAGTGACTTTTTGTGGTTCACTCTGTGAGAGATTGTTGGTATTGCTTGAGAAGGGTCTTCACTAGCCGCAACCAAAAATCCAATTTCCTATAACAATCATCACTACATTAATTTTAGTTAATGCATCTTCAGTATTATTAGCCAGACAGTCCACGAGTGTGGACAAATGTAACTTTCTAATCTTCAAACAACTCAAAGCCACACCATTAGGAGGAATTAACACATTAGCATATCCATAAGCACTTGACCACACCTAAGTTTCACTCTTTTAGGCTCCATTTCACTCACCTCATCCATCTCACCTATGATGCACTCTTAGAAAGGCTAACATTAAATAGCAGAAACCTACTTAGTTACTTAAAATATTAAAATAAGTTGTTTTACCACAGACATGATAAATGCCTCTAAATAGAGTATCAATATCAAATATATATTCGCTATCAACTACATCATTATATCTAAACTCACACATTCCAATAATTTCTTAAGTTTCCCATCCATCATGTTTCTCAAAGAACATACAAATAGCTCTTTTCTTCTCCTGATTAAGACTAAGATACATCTTTGAACTTCTAAACCTCTCTTTAACTTCTTCCTATACTTGATTCTCTCCCACGTCTGCAGCATTTCTACAAATTTTCACTCTCCTTCCAACAAATTGTCTAACATAATTATGTTTTGCATCAGTCAAGTTGCACCCACTCTTCTTCTTAGATCCCTCATATAGCATAATGGGTATATTATTTTTGTTTACAGAAGCCAAATTCTTATTTCAGGTATTGTGTTAAAAATAAAGTTACAGCCCTATTTGTATTCCACCACTAGATCCTGTCCCAATAAAATTGACAAATAATACACTAGATAATATAGCATAGCTTCATGGTAGGTGATAATAGGTCATCCTTTCTGTAACAGAAGTAGGCAGATATGTACATATAAGAGTTTGCAATGTTCATAATTCTCTGATCATCAGTAAGCAGTAATAAGGATTTTCCCTAAAATTCTCAATGCAAATATCTCCATGATCCAATCTACTATCACTTGTAGCATTAATATCAGATAAATCACATTTGTATCGTCAGAAGTATGTTGAGCAGAAATGTATAGAATCACTAATACACCAATTAAAACTAAGAACATGAGGATCATAAAAAATGTTTTAGAGTCAAGAAAAAAGTGTTGAAAGTAGCAATCTCCTTTCTGTAAACTTTCAAAACAAAAGCTGCACCTCTGAACAAGCAAAGTTTAAAAAATGAATTATTCAAAAAGGTTAGATATTGTAGTGTAGGTATTTTCAGCTCTCAAAACGCTTCGATATAAACAGTAACAGCCATGCAGCTCAACAGTGTGGTTCATAAATATCAATGCAGACACAAACTTTCTGCAGCTGGATACCTAAGCTGCAAAATGAATTTTTGTCAAAGCAGGCATCAATAAAGAAAATGTGGCCATACAGGGAAGTCTTTAACTAAGATTCTGATAGAAGAGACATTTACAGATGCACTATGAACATCAAAAAGTCAAAACATTCTTTAAAAAAATTCAAAACTTCTATTTCACTACCCCATCAGGAAATTATTCATTGTTGATCACCTTTATTCTCAGTGCATGTCTATTCATGGATGCTCCTCTATTAGAAACAGAGAGCCTCTCTGTTGGGATGGTAAGTCTTCTGCTTATCTCTAGGGAGCGTGCTTCCCCTGCCTTTTGGTGTTCTACAGGCAAGTCACTTAAAATCTACTGTATGGTTTCTGGATCCCTACCTCAGTGAACATGGCAAACATGTATGTCCACTGAGGATCTCCCTGTTTACATGGATTGAGACACTAGAGCTTAGCTCTGAGGTTGAGGGGGTCATGCATAGTGCACTTCTATTTCACAGAGAATGGCTACTGCCCTCTCTACCAAGTTGGTGGTGGACTGACCATGGTGGCAGCAATACATCTATACTCAGGGATACCTGGATCCTTGTACCCTTGGTGGTGGGGTTGGGGTGGGCTACTAGCCACCCTCTTGATCAAGTCTGTACGGTCTTCTTTGCCTGTGGTCCAGTTGCCTTTGTCTACCTGGTATGTGTGTTTGAGAGCCAGTAGGTTCCCTAGGGGAGAATGGTGAGGTGAGCCATTGTGTTTAATGTGAGCTGAGCTGTTCTGCTTGACATTCCTGCTCCCCCATGCCCCTCGCTATTCCTTGGACAAGCTTGGCGGCTGGGGTAGATACTGGCTTTTATCTGTGTTTAGCCTCAGTAACTGCTAGGAGGACCCTCCCCTTTCTTTTCGGTGATGGTCAGTGGCTCCTGGTCAGGAGTTAATTCAAATTCTTCTCTGGAGAGTAGCCCGGGCTGATACCAAGAGACTGTCCTGAAGCACAGTTACACATTCTATACATGCCTTGTTCATGCAGTGAGCATGACACAGATAGGCTTCATGATTGGAGGGGCACTCAGGATTCAAACATAGCAGACCCTCTGATTGGACCAGCCTATAAATCAGAGGTGATAAAAGTCTGGCCTGAGTGGTTATTCAAGACTGGTTTTCGGTTCTAACAAGCATCTACAGAAGCTAGCTGTGGGCCCACGGTGTAAAGGCAAGGAAACTTGCTCACCGCATTTGAACTTCAGAGTTTGCTGCTGTGAAGGAATTTGCCATCTGTGAAAGAGCAAAAGGAACAATCAGCAGCCTGAATACAGAAGCAGAAGACCAGCTGTTTGTGAGGGTTGTCGAGCAGCATTGGCTTGGAAGACAAGGAAATTGCAAACAGCTACTCAAGATAAGGAAGCTTGTGGCACATCAACAGAGACCGAGGGAGATGGGGAAGCTTGATTACACCAATCATTTGAAGGTGAGATAACTTTACCCAGAGCCATCCCCTGTGCTGTTGGAGCCTGTGATACTTACAATTACCATCTGTAGCTGGGGAAGAGTGTGCTGTGGTATAGGCCCCCTACCTTTCTCTTTGTGATACATGGGGGGACCAGGGTGTACTGGGATTCTGGCCAGCTAATACCCTCCTATAGCTAGCCAGTGGCTACTGGCCTAGAGTGACTCCAGTAAACTGTGCCAAGACATCAGACAACCTTGATCAGATCTCTGACACCACCAGAGCGGTGTCCTTGCTAAGGACAGGAGGGCACTTCTGTTCTTTGGGTGGTGGGTTCTGGGGATGATCTGGAACATTTGACTTCACATCATATGCTGAAACTACACCATTGCCATACAAGGATTGGTGTCATGGCTTTAGCGAATGAGAGAAATCCTGTGCAACATGGTCTGTAATATGCAATGCTAATTGTGTGTCTACATGCTAACTGTTTTTGCATAGTGCTGAGCGTCTAGACACTATAATGCTGTTTGGGGTCAGTACTCTGGCCCAGAGGGTTGTACAGATGTGTGGTTTTCACTGTCTATCCTAGTTTTGTGTGTGGTATATTTCTCTTATGTGCATTAAAGTACTTTTCTTTTTAAAAAGTAAAGCACTAACTGGAAAATTATCTTATTAGCTGATAGTACAATGTACCCTGTATTCTGAATGTCTTGAGTAAGCTTTGGACTGTTTTGCCTCACTACCCTGAGAAGAGTCAAGTGCTGGAAAGGGGTACTTGGTTATCCAGTGTTGAGCCCACTACTACTGAAGCCCCAGGACACCAGTGGGGAATACCCCAGTTGATACGATTGGAGCAGGGTAGCCCCTGAGTGCCCTGGTGCCCAGGAAACAGGGTCTAACACTCTCAAGTCAATGTCTCTTTCTTCTGGTTTCATTTTTGCAAATATGCCCATTCTGGTGCTGTTTACTTCCTGTTTGGCATTGTTACTCTTGCTCATCTCCTGACCTCAGACCTTTCAGAATGTTCATTATTTATATATGCTACTGCTTCAGCTGATTTTTTTCCATTTCTCGTCAGACTGTTTAGTCTTTACATTGTTCATTTTCCTTCTCTCTCACATTTAGATCAGTCAACTATTAGAAAGCTTCCATCTTTAGTAAGATTTGTTTTACTTGTTGCATTTTCATCTTCATTTGTTTCATGACTTGCACAACTTACTATTGGAACTCCTTGAGTTGCTTCTGGGGCTTTCAAGTTTTTGAAGTTTGATTATCTTGTATTTAGTTTTGTTGTTTTTGTTCTTGCTCTTCTTGTACTCACTGAACTCTCTGTTTCTCCCCTCTGGATCCATGTTGTGAGCTCGAGTTTGACTCTATAAATTGGTAGTTTGTGAAACCATTTTCTTATCTGCAGTCTTCACTTTCTTTGTGTGAGATGCGTGGAACCAATGTGGAAAACCTAGAGACTTCACAGAATATTCATCACCAAGAACACTGGATAAGGTCCATTTCATCAATGTTCATGACAACATATTTCTTCTACTATTATTGTGTTAGCATTATTGTAGGGAGAGTGTACACTGGACCAATTAATCTCCCGGTCCCTCCCCCCCTTCTTATAGAACATATTTCTTCACCACTGCCAGTCAACAGGCTCTAGGTCGTTGCAGGGTTCTTCACTTGCTGAAGGTGTAAATAACTTCACCTGGTAAGAGATAGAACATACCAAATCAGCTAAACTCTTGAAATAATCCAGAGCATGATAATCGATAATGTTCACAAATGAAGCTAAAGGAATTCCAGGGGTCCTCATAGCTCAGTCCATTAGGATATCAAAAGAAGACAAGATAGTTTTAGGGGATTCTCCTCATACCTAAGAGAACTAAAGGAAGGGTGTATGGCCATTTCAAAGTTGTTGATGCACATACTTTAACTAGCTTGGCTTTCAGGGTACCATTGGCTCTCTCTTTGATTCCTGATGCCTCTGGATGATACCCACAATGAAATTTCCACACCACCTTCAGTGTCATGCAAAGGACTCCCAGGGCCTCATCTTTAAAATTAGTTCCTCTGTCTGATTCTGTTGAAGTTGACCATACCAAACTAGGGATTAACTCCCTCTATAGAAGCCTTGTTACACTAAGAGCAACACATCGTTTAGCTGTGGCAGCCTCATCCCACCTATTGAACAAACAAACAAGTACAAACATACCTCAAAACATTGCATGGGGTATTTCAACAAAATCTGTTTGTAATCTTGTGAAGGGACCTTCTGATTTTCATATGTGACTCATGGTCACACTGGTTCTTCCGCCTACACTTAACTGTTGGCAAGTTACAGGTACACGTCTTTGTCACAAACATTCTGCAATGGCACTAAAAGTGTGTTTGAACCAAAATCCTTTTAATGCCCTGACCATTTCATTGAAATATCCTGACCATTTCATCACATCCAACAAATGTAAGTTCATGTAAGTATCTCACCATTTTTAATAACACACACTCAGGCAGTACAATCCTCTGATTGTTTCACAGCCAGACTTCATTTTACTCTTCTGAACAACCTGCATTTTCCCATCCTGTCTTTCATCCTTTGGCATCTCATCTTGCAATATCCTCAACTCTTTAAGTGATTAATCTGACATAGATAAGAAGCTATTGACTTTTTCCATTTCACATTCTGTTGTTTCAATAGTTCCCAGTGTACCAGACACAAAAGTGTAATCCTTTGCAATTTTCTCTGAAAACAAAATTGCCATTTGAAACCATGTCATCCTCATTCTAGTGTGGGGCAACATTTTACAAAAGCAATTTTCTTTGGGAATTGTAGTGTTTGTAATAAATCAAGAATCCATGGACAATTTCTTGTGGGGATGCCAGAAGGTGTTAAGAAACCTCTTTGTGACCAAAATTGTCCAGAATCTTGGATCATTCCAAAATTGTGTTGACAATATTTATAGATGGTAAGACTAGACAAGTTGCATTACACAAGTATGATTCTTCAACAATATAAATTATTGTGAAAACTGTATATGCTGCTCAAAGAGTTCCATAGTTGTCTCTCAGACAAGAACTATCCACAATACAAATCAACTCAGCCAATTTGCGTGGTAGATCAGAAATATCTGGTCTTGGTTTGTGCAATTTTCTTTCATACTAATACAATCATGGTCACTTTAATCAACTTCACCCTCAACCTGGTCCCTTGGAAATGACAAAAGCGCTGCAGGATTCTGGGCATTTTAGGATTTGAATGAAATATTCTCTGCTGCCAAACTAATCTGCTCATATGCAGTGAAGTGGCTGTCTGTAAGATGCTGAGTATGAGATTGTGTCAGCAGTGTCTCAGCTGAATGAGGAACTGGCACAATAAGGGTGTGTACCGTCATAATTGTGCAATCACCAAAGAAGTAGCTGCAATGCTCTTTGTGGACCCAAGGGGTATGGCAGCCTCTGAATCAAGTGCAGCAGAAAAATATGCAATGGACCGTGTTTCCCCCTCCTGTGCATCTCCAAGAGGACTAAATTGTGTAACTTTCTGTTTCATGACACAATAAATCCAATCTTTCTCATATTTTGGCATTCCTAGTGAAGGGGTGCTACACAAGTTGTGTAGGAGTTCCAGGATGTCATGCAAACACCCATTGTCCCAAGGCACTTGGTCCCTCACATCACTAGAGTTTGCCTTTGTAATACTTTGCAATCATGGAAAAGTTCGCAATCAACTAATAACAGTAGCCAACCACCATTAGAAACGTTCTCATTCTCTCTGTGTTGTTGATGGATTCATTTTCAGAATCACAGAGGTTTGTTTTTAGACACCTGCCTTACTCCCTTCTCAGTTTGGTGTCCCAAAAAAGCACTTCTTTCTGACAATACTGTAACTGTGCAGGGGATTCTTTATGCTCATTTTTGGCTGGTGATCTAACAGGGCAATTGTGTTTACAGCCCTCTCTTGTTTTAGCTGCAACCACCAGGTCATCGGTGTACTGTACTAGTGCTGAGTCACAGGGTAAATTTAAACTTTATAGATCCTTATTCAGGATTTTGGAGAAGATTGAAGGACTTTCTGCATAGTCTTGTCAGATTCTAAACCAAACCAGAATTATATTGCAGAGTTTGAATGCGAAGACATATTGACTATTCTCATGAAGAGGGACTGAGAAAAATGGTTGACAATCATCTATCACTGTAGGCCACTGGACTGCTGCCGGAATCTGAAAGAATATTACTGCAGGACTTGGTACCAGGCAAACAAGGAATCACTATATCAGTAATTTAGTGTAGGTCCTGTACTATCCTTCGCTTTCCACTAAATTTCTTTATTCCTACGAACAGAGAGTTAAATGGGCTCCAGGGTGCTTCTTTTAAAATGCCTTGCTCAATCATATTATCAATACCTGCTGAAATTCCCTCCTCTGCCTCACAAGTAAGTTTTTATTGAGGAGTATGGGTGTACACTGTATTTCGTTTCACAGTGATCTGTACTGGCTCTGCAGTATTAATGAAGCCTATTTCTTTTCCTGAAAAAAAACCCAAACCTTCTTGTTCACATATGTCTAAAATCGGGGGGAATGTCTGCCTCTGTAAACACTGGGAATATTTTAACTAAATCTGGAATCCAGTAAATTACTTAATTGAGTTTGCAAAGCATGTCTGGTCCTAACAGATTAACTAGGCTTTTCTCTTTGATTATAAACTCATTTTCATTCATTAACCTGTGTGTAACCCTCTGATAGCTTGACACAAAAGCAGAGGCAATGTGTAAAGTACTTATGCAGTTAACAAACAGTAATGAAATGTAAACACAACACAAGAAAATTCCCACACCAATAAAGGAAAATAGAGTAGTATGCAATAAATAAAATGATACCAGAACGACAAAAGCTCAAAGAATAGAACCGGATATATGCAGTTTCGAAGTTTTCAGTAAGAATAGCACCTAAAATCACAAAGCTCCAACCATAGTCAGCTGGACGTGCTAGACTAAGGGAAAGTTCTGTCTGACTGCCATTGAGCCCATGCAGAATACAAGGATCATGTTAGTCCCTCTAAAACAGTTACTTTCTTAAAGTCTGGTGCAAAGAGTCCATTTCACCATAGAGGAGGCCACAAGGAGAGTTTTGTGGTTGATTATCACTGTAGCGGAACAGTAGGCTGGATGTCGCCGACCAACATCACTGCAGCTTGAAGATCTGATAGGACATTGCGGATATGCTTTAAAATGGAAGGGTTAAACCTTGCAAAAGATGTTATTGGCCAGACCGAAGTGGCAGTTCAAAACTGCATCGCAGGCTGCAGTGGCAAGCCTGAGACATGTTACACAGGACTGCTTTAGTGCATGGCACAATGAGCGCTGCAGGCCCAATAGTAACATTTACATAACAGGCCCTGGTTACATGTAGAACCACTTTACTAGGGATTTATAAGTAAATTAAATATGCAAATCAGGAGTAAACCAAATGTACCATGTTTTAGGGAGCGAGCACAAGCACTTTTGCACTGGCCAGAGTTCTAAAGCCAACAAAAATGAATTCAGCAAAACAGTAGGGGTGAAGGTAAAATATTTAGGTGACTACCACCCAAGGATGTCAGTTCTAACAATGATTTATCAGTTGTTTGTTTATTTGAAATGCTTAAGACTTGGGCTTCTTTTCCCTCCAACAGTCTAGCCATTCACATCTCCTTCCACAAAAAACCCATTCTAGTCTACCTCTAGTACTACCTCTAGGACTGCACCAACCATCTAATCCTCTTTCTTCCTCAGTCACCTTCATTGTGCTGAACTCAGTCCTGTAGAAACTCCTTGTATGCTTGCAGAGTGTGGAAAATCATCATTAATCTCTGAAGGTTTTACTGAAATCCGAAACTCTGTTGAAACACCTGCATATTATTTTGCATTGGACGTTGTATGACTGGCACCAAAGACATATTCCCATTGAACTGCCTTGAATTCTTCATTTTCTGCACATAAGCCGGTAGGGTTAGGAGAGTTGACTATAGCACCTCATTCTGTGGCATCTGAATCATTTTTTGCTGCTTTTGACTCATTTTGAAACCTCTTTGGAGTAAACCTACAATCCTGTTTCCAGTGACCACTTTTCACACAGATATTGCATGGGCCATTTCTCATCTGTGCTTTATTGATATTTTGATTAGACATGATGTTCTAAAGCCTTTACCTTTGCCACAAGGATCATCAGTCCCACCGTGAATAAATTGTGTTCCATTGCCTTATGCACTAACATGTTGCACTCCAACATCAGCACCAATACCAAAGCCAGGTGCCTATGACTGACCTAGACCACCTTTACGAAATGAGGTGATTAGTTGAAGGGCTGAGCTCAGAGCCTCACACAAACAATAAACACAATCCTAATGATGTTGAACCACAAAAGTCACTAAATAAACTTGTGCTTAACCATTTGATAGCTTTGCACAAAAGTAGTCAGGCTTAACTTAGAGGCAACATGTAAAGTATTTATGCAGCACTGTAGAAAAGTAGGTTATTAGCAGATGGAGGTATGCATCTTCAGCTGGTAATCATACCACAGTCGCTAATAAGGCCCAGTCAAGTTTTAGTAAATTAATCCATGCTCAACCCTAAGTAGCTTGGCAAAGAACAGACAGGCTTAAATTATGAGACAGGTAAGTGTAAAGCATTTAATATCACCAAAACAATAAATAAGTAAAAGACACAACACAATAAAAATCCAACATCAATTTAGGAGAATAGAGAATATGTTTATCTTTAAAATCACACCAAAGGGAGTTGGAGATATGAAATTTCAAAGATTAAATTAAAAAATGTACATTCTAGCATCAAAAAGCATAAAGTATCAACCATGGCTATTTGGTCACACTGGACCAGAATAAAGTCAAAGTTTTAGCCAACCACTATGGAGCATCGTCAGATAGGGGAAGCGGGAGGTCAAGATTGTACTTTCGCACTTAGTCACTTTTTTGGAGTTTTCCTTCTCAACAGTGAGTTATCGGGTCCTAGAATCCAGAGTTTACTTTGATGACTGCAGCCTGCTTCATTTCAATGTCTCGATTGGTCTCTCGAGGTCTTTGTCCTCCACATCGACAAAGGGGAGCTCCGCAGATTTCAGAGGGGCAAACAAGTATGGTCAGGCCGACTCACGGTTCAACAGTGGCAACTTGATTCTCGATGTTGAGTCAGTCTTCTTCTGTAACTTTTCACCAAACCTTTGTAAAAAGTTTCCAAACTTTCAGGTCTTTTCATGGAAGGTTTCCTGAGAGACAGAAAGTGCCCAGCAGCAGCAGCCAAAGGTTCAGGATCTCTGGTTTGCCACTTTGGGTTTGGGACTTAATCTCCCACAATGTACCTGGTCTGTCTAGCAAAATCAACAAGAGGCAGATGAGCTGGAGTAGTCCTTTCAGTGGATCCACTGGGTAGCTTCTTCCAGCACTTTTCTACCTGTTGCTGCTAGGATTCCACTTCTTATCCTTCAAGACAGACACAGTCCTTTTTTATGTTGAGCTTTGTGAGTACAGCAGGTGCAATCCTCCTGAGTGCAAGCTTTCTGTGGTACAGTCGATGGGTCCAGCAAAGCAGTCTTTCTCCAAGTATTTAAGACAGGGATTTGAGGGACTCCTGAAGATCTCTCATATTTATTCCCCATTCTGTGTTGGCAAGAGAAGGGGACACCCCACCCAATGGGGTTCAAGTTGCCACTCTCTGCTATGACCACTTTGTGTAAAGTGTGGCACATTTGTGACCTAGAATGCACTATTCTCCATAAATCAAAATGGAGAAATTATCTCTTTGGAGTGCAAGTCTGGTTAACCCAAACCACTGTTTTTTTTACATTCCCCTTCCAGCACCTCTCCTAATCTAATCAGCTGGGGATCAAAGGGGTGGGTGCTGGCCTTGGTCCTGTGACATCTGTGCTTTTACTTTTGAAGTCCAGATTATCTCTCCACCCCCATTCCTGTCCTGGATTCTCCAGGAAATGCATCACTTCCCACCAAATGGCTGTATTGTTTGAGCCCCATGCCTCTTCACACCTACTCAGGGAGCAGCTTGGCTCAGGCTGTAAAATGTCTCTTAAGAGGCTGCAACAGGGCTGTTTTAGGTACCTTCAGGATAGTACATTCTAAAACTACTTTCCTGTAATAGTTACACTAAAGCAGACCTTGGCAGGCTGTTGGATTTGTTGTATCTATTATTTTGATACTTTGAATCATGTTGCTAGCTAACTCTAATCAAAAGTTAGACTATATTAAAGTTTAATAAAGACTTCCCATGTTAGATTATGGGGCAATCAGCTCTACTTCGGGGGAAACTACTTTGTCTGTTTTTCCTACAGGGCATTTAAAACATATTTTATATTGTCCCTGCTTTTTATAACAAGGCATCCCACCCTTGGGGCACCTATGGCAGACCTATATGGGTGACAAATGTAATAAAAAGATAGTTTGGGACTTTTGAAGTACATAGTTTTATTTTACAACCAGCCTGCAAGGCAGGTGTGGCTCTAAAAATGACGCTACATCCCACAGCAGTGCACACTTAAGTGCATTAAGGTCACTAGGATCTCTAACCCTCCCTGCCCTATTATACACTAGGGACTTACAGTATCTTGGCCAGTTATATTTATACCAAACTCCTTGTACTTTTAAGGACAGAGCACTGGTCCTGGGCCTGGTTAGCAGAGTCCAGGGCACTTTCAGAGTCAGTAACCACCAGTATCAATCAAACAATAGGGGAGATCAGGGCAAAAAGGATGACTTTCCTACAAACAGTAATAAAGTTAAACACAAGAAATATCCCAATTCAATTTAGAAACATAGAGTACAATTTATTAAATACAATGATACCGAAATAGCAAAAATCCAATTAGTAGAACCAGAGTTATACATTTTTAATTTCTATGAGAAAAAAGTGACAAAAAGCACAAAGCACCACTCCCAGGGATCTGGTTGTGCTGGACCAGGTCGAAGTCATAGGTTCAAGCTGAGCACAGTAAAGTGTGCTTCGTAGTAGGAGCCAGGTTGGTCCTGGTGAAGGATGTGCCTTCTCATAGTCTAAGTCCATGTGGGGAGCCTCAGCTGGAACTTCGCATTGACTGGGGCTGCAAGGAGTCCATTGTTGGCTCGAGGAACAGGATGCCATCTGAGATTTGCATTGGCATTTGATGCAGGTTCTCATTGTTTAGCACAAAGAGCAAGTCATCACTTGTGCTGTGAGTTGATGGGAGGCGAAATGTCATTGCTGATGGTCATAGCTGAAATGAAGAGCAGGTTGTTAATGGAGCTTTGTGTTGGTCACCTTGAGTTCTGTTTTGAGGCAGGAGGAGTCCACTCTGATGTCAGTCCAGGGTCCAAGACCTGGAGGGTAGGGGGGCACCTCTTGGGTATTAGGGCTCACACCAGAAGAGGACACCTGCAGGTCTCCGGAAGGACCAGTTGAACAGGAAGGTGAGATGCAAGGAAGGCCTCTGGAAACTTCTTGTGTCCCTGTAGCTCAAACAGGAGATCAGCTAACTGGCACTTGGAATTACTTTCAGGGATCCTGTATTCAAGGCAAGCAGGTCCAGTCTTCCTTCTTCAGACAGCAGGGTGGAATTTCTTCTGAATGTTCCACATGTCCAGGAGTATTCTGATGAGAGGTTCTGAAGGTTGCTACATTTATACCTAGTGCTCACCTTTCCATGGGGGGGGCAATCTTTGGCCTATTCCCAAACTTGCTCTGGTCAGTTGTTTCCCTTCCCTAGGGTTTGGCTCCAAACTGTCTAGAGTGACTAAGGCAAGGACAGACCTGGTGTCAAATTATTTTATGTGTGCTGCAGGCAGGGTCCTTGATGTGTAATCAGCGCAGGGCACAACTCCTTCCCAGCAACCCTGTAAGGAAGGCCCACTTCCTCTACATCAAGACCCCTGTTGTCCCTATGTCTGGAAGGATTGCACAACACAACACAGGAGAGCCATTTACAGTCATGGGATGCTGGACACTGACAGAAAGGGACATAAGTTTAGGCAGAAGAATGCAAACGTTCTAAAAGTGGTATTTTTGGAATAGTAACTTAAAACCAAACTTTACCTTTAAAGAGGATTTACAATTATAATTTAAATAAGTGGAAAAAGCATTTCTCTATCAGTTTCCAAACTAAAGGTATCACTGTGATAAGGTAACCCAATCTTAGGTCCTCATTACAAGTGTGGCGGTCGAGGACTGCCACACTCCTGGTCACGGTCGGACCACCGCACTCCAGGTGGTCCGACCACCACATTACAACCCTGGACGTTGGCCCAACAGGGGACCGCCGTCCCCACCAGGAAAACAGTTCCCAATGGGTTAATAGCGGTCTGAGTTGTACTCAGCCATGGTGGAGCTGAACTCAGGTCACCGACAGTGCACAGGCACACTCATGAAATGTTAAATGTGTTTACATCTAGTGTTCAGGGATAGTGACTTGCGTTTTCAATATTTAATTCAGCAGCTCATTACTGTTACTGCAAATAATCTCTGTGAGGCCCTCCCATTTCTCATACATAATGTTCTATTTTGACCTAAAAGAAACTCTTTTATGGATGTTGAATGAAATATATATACTGCATATCTCTGCAAAATGTTCATGATAGACTCTCACACATCACCCACATTAAAAATAAACTAAAGGAAAACGTTAATTAAAAATATTTGTTCAAGAATTACTCAGGGTAATCAGGGCAAGACTGTCTGCAGAACAAAGCTAGTTCTATGAGCCTGGGGCCCTGGGCCTGATCCCACTTAGCCCATGCCTTAAAACTTAAAACATCTCTGATACAGTGAAGTGGCATTGACTGGAGTGTTGTAGAGTCCAGTAGCATGTCATAGGGCAGAGTGGAGTGCTGTACAGTGGAATATTGTAGAGTGCAGTGGTGTAGATTGGAGTGGCTTCCAGTGGAAAAGGGTAGAGTTGAGTGACATGAAGTGGAGTTGCGTAGAGTGGCGCAGAATGAAGTGGACTGTCATAGAGTGAAGTGGCATACAGTGGAGTGGCATGCCACAGAGTAGTGTGGTGTGCAGTAAAGTGGCATAGCATGTAATGAAGTGGAGTAGGGTGTTGTAGAATGGAGTAGTGAGAAGAGTTATAGAGTGGAGTGCCAAGTGTTAGAGTGAAGTGGAGTGGCATGTCGTAGAGTGGAGTGCCATGTCGTAGAGTGTTGTGTCATACAATGGAGTGGAGTGGCATGTTGTGTCATAGGGCCAGATGTACAAAAGGATTTTGTTTTTTTGAACTGACTGAATCATAATTTCGGTCTGCTAAGAAATGCTAAATTGCCTTTTCATCTGTATAAAGGCCAATAGGGAATCACAAAACGTGATTTCTACCCAGTAGAAATCTCATTTTTCGATTCCCAACTAGAAAATCGCAAATAGGGATTTACTGATAGTGATTTCCTAAGCACATGTACAAAGCATTTCCTAAATGTGAAATGGGCATTTAGGAAATGCTTTAACCATTGACTGAAAGTCGGTGGTAATCATGTGCAAGATAAAAAATGCATTCAAAATGCATTTCTTAAAGTGCCATGTAGCACAAATGTCCCACTTTTTGGAGGTTCATTAACGGAAACCATAGGCCCCTACGCACCCTTCGGTTTGCATTTCATAATTTACGATTTTTTGTTACGAAATGGCACGCTTGGAAATGCAAAAGCATTTGTACCTATGGGCCTTTAGGCACATAGAAAAGAATAGTGTAGCATTTCTTAAATAGCGATTCCTAGTCTGTAGGAAATCTCTGTTTTTGTACATTTCATTTTGCATTTCCTAAAATAGCAATTTCTTAGCATTTGCTGTTTAGAAAATGCAAAATAGGAATTTTGTAAATCTCACCCATAGTGTCTAGTTTAAACAGCCATAGTGTTAAATTGGCTGAACGGATGAAAATGAAATTTGACGGGAATTTAGACTATGGTGTGGAAAGGGTACTTTTCTGTAGTACATCTAAAATGGTTAGTAAGTAGTAAAGTCCCAAAACACATAGGGTCAGATTTATTAAAATGTCATCCAATGCAACATAGAAATACACCTTGCTGCACTGCATTGCATGACAGGGAGATGACAAGAATGTCCTATTTCTATCAAGATATGTAACATGCTGCCCATGCTCCACCCATGGAATGCCTTCCAAAGGCATAATAGCGCAAAGCAGCTACTTGTGCTTCTTTGCGTTACTCAAGATTTACCAAGCAATGCAAGGCCACGCATAGAGGCCTTGCGTAGCTTGGTAAACTGAACTAAATATTGCATTGCCCAGCAATCTCTCACTACGGGGAAAACAGAAGTAGCACAATGGACTACCCAGTGACAGAAAGTGGGGGAGGTGTGGGACAGACTAAATAAGTACATTAGATCTGTTAATCGTAGGCAGTAGTACTTAGAGGGTGATAAATCTGGATGCCTATTAGCGCGTCTTATAAAAGTAGAGAACCAATCCCCCCTAATTTGGGAGATTCGCAATGCATATGGAATCCTAGTGCATGCACAACAGACAATCAACAATACCTTTGTGACACATCTGCGAGGAGTTTACATGTAGGAACGGGGAACAGCGGATGACCAGGGGATAGTGAGATATTTGAGGGAATCTACTCTCCGCGTTGCACTTCAGAGAGCTGCGAGATCCTGACGGCCCGGTGAGCAAAACGGAGCTCCTGGAAGTGGTGCAGACTCTGAAACTGACTAAATTCCATGGGGCTATGGCCTCCTGGGGGAATTTTTATCACCAATTCCCTGACGTCCTGACAAGCAAATTACTTGAAGTTTATGTTGAGGCCCTTAATATGGGCGATCTGCCACTATCCATGAAAGAGGCTCTTATTGTGGTGATCCCAAAGCCTGACAAGGATCCGACCAAACCGGGCTCTTGTAGACCCATATGCTGAACGTAGACCTCAAGCTATTCAGCCATGTATTGGTGGCAAGATTGCTGCCCTTTCTCCCACAAATAATACACGAGGACCAGTTGGGATTCATAAAACTGTAGAAATATCCTCTGTAATATCCACTGGCTGACCCACATGATCCATTCAACGCCGGACCTGTTACGGAATATTCATTAGCCTTCCTTCACATACAGCAGGTGTTTGATACTGTCCGAGGGGACTATGTCTGGCAGGTGCATGACAGGTTGGGCCTGGGCCCGGAATATATTAAATGGATAAAACTGCTCTACACAGGTCCACAGGCCAGGAAAGGCATGGAGTGTACAGTCTCGGCCACTATAAAATTCAAACGTGGTACCCGACAGGTCTGTTCTCTTGTCACCTCTGATCTGCGCTTTGGCTGTGGAGCCCATGGCATGTCGTATGAGACATGAGCTTCAGGAATTGGGGATACGAGTGGGTGCATTGGAGCACATCATCTCTATGTGGATGATGCGTTGCTTTATCCGCAGAGACCAGCTGAGTCGGTCCAATTGGTGCTGACGGAACTGGCGGTGTTCGCGAGGGTCTCTGGGCTCCACGTGAATAAAGCAAAATCTCTCCTATTGCCATTGGGGGGGCTGACTGGATACCAGTTGGGGCGCCGCCCACAGGTTGGGTTACCCTGGGTGATAGACAAAGTACTATACCTCGGAATGTCCATAATGCTGGAGGAAAACGCAAGTTACGATCTGAACATGGGACGGGTGCTAAGGGGACTGAGTCAATCCATCCAGTTTTGGAATTCATTGAAATTATCTTTGATGGGTAAAATAGCCTTAATTAAAATGGTGGTGTTGCTGAGATGCCTCTACATCATGCAAGGTACTTTTTATGAGATAAGGAGAAAACCTTTCTGTGAATTAGATTTGCTCCTGGTGGAACTATTTTGGATATGGCAGAAGATGCACAGTAGGTCTTGCCATATTGCAGAGGGAGTGGGAGCGAGGGAGCTTAGAGATACCAAACCTAAAATTATACTATCTAGCGTCACAACTCCCACATGCCATAAATTGGTTAGATACAGACCCTAGCTGGGAACAATCCCTATTGATGGGCACTTGTGCAATACAATCACTGGGGATGCTCTTGATGAGGGGAGGGCTCTCCCGGACACCTATCCACACCTAATCTGCTTAATGACTAAATTATGGGAAAGGATGGTGCAAACAGTGATGAAGAGAGCTCCGTATGTGCCCGATCTGGATATTTGGATCATACCCCCCTTTTATGCAGATACAGTAATCAATGTCAGTTGAGAAATGGCAGGAAGGAGGCAACTTGATGTTATCTGATCTATATCTGGATGGGAGATTTATAACGCTCCAAGACGCAATAGAAACCTTGGCACTGGACAATGGACAGTTTCTCCAATATGCCAAAATTGTGGCCACGGCATGACAGTTGTGGCCGATGTTCCCAGAAGCCCTGGATCATACTCATACATTACTCTGTTGTTGTCAATGGCAGGGGGACGTAGGCTGGTGACTCATCTGTATCGGGCATTATGAACAGATAGAACAGTCAAACCACTGATAAGAGAGGAGAAATGGGTGGCCCTTAGTGATGAACCACTCTCCCTGGACGATTGGTCCCAAATCCATGCAGAGGTTCCTAAAGTGTTGGTGCTAGATTCAAACAAATACAATACAATGTCATTCATATGGCTTACCTATCAGATTCCACACAATTTACCAAGCCCAGGACCCCAGGTGTCCCAAATGCCTGGCCCTAGAGGCCGACTTTCTGCATTTGATTTGGCAGTGCCCAGTGATAAAGAAGTATTGGGGTGAAGTAGTGGGGCAGCTTAAGAAAACCACTGGGTTGGACATCCCCCTGACCATTAATAGCTGCCTCCTGGGTTTATTACCTCGTGAACAGAAGCGACAGATTAGCAGACAATTTGCAGTTTTGGGTCTCACAGTGGCTAAGTGAAGAATTGCGATACATGGGATGGGTGACTGATCCCCAACTAGAGAGAGCTGGGAGAGAGACCTGCAGCAGATCGGCGAGTGTGGAGGAGGACCACGTGAGACGTATGAGAAACGACGTTAAATTGCCCGAAGTGTTGCTTGCATGGGGTCTGATGATACAGGAACTGCTGGGTTCAGATATTGATGGGCAAACCATGCCAATGTATATGCAGACTCCCAACGTAGAGGATGAGCAGGAAGAACCTAATCTAATACGAACCTAGTTGTCTGTGTACAAACTAGACTAGAGAATGCTTTAGATTTCAGGTGTTTATATGGCAATCAGATGGTGAAATGCTTTCAGGAGCGAAGGGACTCGGCAGGGAGTGGGAGTTTTGATGGGAGGGGGATGGGATCTGTTGCGTTCTTTGTAGACGCATTGTAATGCTGCGGCAAATGCCTTTCAAGGAATGGACAAAACATATTGTTAAGATGTATAGCTGGAACAGTTTTTTCTGAGTAATGTATGCTCGTGGATAAAAAATCCTAATAAACATTTTTTTTTTTTTAAGTATTGCATTGCCCTTGTGACACCATGTGTTATGCAAGGGCTACACAATACAATGATAAATCTGGCCCTTAGTTACTTATTGGACCAAAGTATACAGCAGAATCGTTGCAGTATGCCATGGTACATGCTGATGACAAGACACTATACAATAGCCTAATGGGTGCCTTCAGAAAAGAAAAGAGGCAGCCATGTTGTTTTTACCACTGTTTGGCTGTGTTCTGGGTTAGGACCTTAGCTATAGGTCAGTTGTATGTTTTGTTGCTGTTCCCTACTAACTACCATTTTATTAAGTCAGCATTCGGCTATGCACAGCAGGAGTTGAGAGCACAACCTTCTGTACGTTTTTTGTGAATAGGCATTAATTATGCTGCCATCAGTACACACATCACCAGCCCTCCACTCTCATTAGTTTATAATGACGCTTAATCAGGGCGCGACTGGCTACCGGGCATTTCGGTGGGCTTGTTGGGTGGGACCTCTTTCACTGCCATTGGGCACCAGTTTTGTTGCTGGGGGGACCTACCGATCACGTTCCTAAGCAATGCAAAAACAAATGACTTTAAAGAGTGCTTAAAGCATAATTTCAAACTAGTTGTTAGTATTGTTTATATAGAAGTCCTGTAAAAAGGAAAGTGTCCGGACCTCAACAATAAAGTCAGCCCCCACTGGCAGTAAAACTGGCTCCACCCCTGCTACCCCTCTGAAACGCCCAGTGCCTGGTAGGCCAATCCACCCCTGCTCATAATACATGAATTTCAATCCTATGAGCAAAAAGCATTGCTGCTAAAAAGGAGGTAGAGTTGGGAGTATAATGTGATATGGTGTGGAAATTGCAAGTTCAGCCTTTTAGCTAAAAAACACAATGAATCCCCTTGCTTCATGCACAAAGCAAATAGACGGAACTCTGCCTATGCAAATCTATATTTATATTGGATCTCTTAACCTGACTTAAGTGATTTTCTGTTTCTTTATCGTTTTGGCTGGTGTCCAACTAATCATTCTACCATTACAAAAGTACCTCATCAGGTACCCTCAGAACTGACAGTCTGACTTGTTTCATTCTAGTAATTCTGGTAATATCTTCCTATTATTTATACTAAAAACTCTTTTATTAAACATATTACCCTTCATGTGACACATTATGGCCCTCATTCCGACCCTGGCGGTCATAGACCGCCAGAGCCGCGGGTGACAGAAGCACCGCCAATAGGCTGGCGGTGCTTCCTGGGCCATTCTGACCGCGGCGGTAAAGCAGCGGTCAGAAAACCGGGTCTGGCGGTTTCCCGCAGGATTTCCCCCGGTTGCCCAAATCCGCCATGACGGCGCTGCTTGCAGCGCCGCCATGGGGATTCTGACCCCCTTCCCGCCACCCTGTTTCTGGCGGTTTTTACCACCAGGAACAGGATGGCGGGAACCGGTGTCCTGGGGCCCCTGGGGGCCCCTGCACTGCCCATGCCAATGGCATGGGCAGTGCAGGGGCCCCCTAACAGGGCCCCAGCCTGCTTTTCACTGTCTGCCTAGCAGACAGTGAAAAGCGCGACGGGTGCTACTGCACCCGTCGCACACCTGCAACACTGCCGGCTCCATTCGGAGCCGGCTTCAGTGTTGCAGGCCCCTTTCCCGCTGGGCCGGCGGGCGCTAAATTGGCTAGCGCCCGCCGGCCCAGCGGGAAAGTTGAAATGGCCCCAGCGATCTTTTGACAGCGGAGCGGCCATATGGCGGTTACCGCATGGCGGGCGGCTACCGCCGCCCGCCGCGGTTAGAATGAGGGCCTATGTCTTTCCTAATAGAGTATCCTTACATTTTTAGATCAACATACATCAGTGCATAACTTGAGATTCTGCTTCAATCTCCTAATAAATGCGGACTATGGACATTTCATGATGCAGGAGGTGTAGGAAACCGAAGGTGCTTTAAAATTCTAGGTCAGGCTGAGAGACCTCATCAGCCCTTGCACATATGGTGTTCAAGCCGACAAAGCCCTGGGGAGGTGCAAATAATAGAGAAATCAAAAATCTCTATCTTTTGGTTGCCAATGCTAAGAGGGCCATGCAGAAGTATGAATGCTAACCTAACTCATGGGAGATCCCTCAAACACATGCAAGCAAGTGACATAGGGGAATCATAGCATACAAGCTCACCAAAAATGAGCCAATGGAACCCACCCATCAAACATACCTAGGGCCAGATTTAAGAAAAATTTCACCGTACCCAGTGCAGCACCACATTTCTTGCACCCCCTAACACCACCATGTGTGCGCCGTATCTAGAGGCACACCATGGTGGTAGTAAGGGAATTAGCATCAACATTTCTGATGCTAGTTCGGAGCTTTGCAGGATTAGCGTAAAAAATGTTGACGCTAATCCGGCAAAGCCAGTTGAGGCCCATTATAAGCAATGGTGTGCCTCCTTATAACGCCTGCTCTGTGCAGGCGTTAAAAGTGCCCAAAAAATGACAGAAACCTCTTAGATTTCTTTGTGTCATTTCTTCGGCTCCCCTAAGGGGGGAATGCCCCCTTTGCATACTTTATGCCTGGCGCAGGCATAATGTAGCACAAAGGGTTACAAACTGGTGCAATGCAGGCATTGCACCAGTTTGTAAATTTGGTGCTGCGATTTTGGCCTCATTGACCCACATCAGCGTAAAAAAAATACGCTAATGTGGCGCAAGGAGGCATTAGGGGCTTTTAAATCTACTGCTTATAGTTTTGAATGGGCAACCACAGATTGGATATGCTGCAATAGACTGGAAAGTGACCCATCATCTCTTTTGCAGAAAGTCTGTCGCTACTGTACTGGAAATGCCCCTCATCCCGATGGGTGTATTATCTGAAGTGCAGAAATGTTCAGCATGTGGGAAGCTTAATTGTTTGCAGTGCATAATTCTGTCATTGGAATCGAATGAAAGCCTCTCTTTGCTTGATGGACAAATTTATCGAATGGTAATTCGGGATGCTGACTAGGCAAGCTTATTACTTCCCATCACCAGAATGAGGCGCACCAGGAGTAATAAATCTTATCCTTCATAGACTGGGCAGCATGCTGAGGCTGTCTTAATTCAAGTTATGAGTAAAAAATATAAAGCCTAGACATTAGTGCTCTCTTTGACAAAGGTGCACTAGTAAATGTCATGAGCAAATAGTTTTAACATCTCAGTGCTTAATTTGTAAATACAAAGGTGCCGGTGCCCAAATACGACCTCTTAAACATGCGGCTGCTGTAATTAAATGTGTGAACATGGAATACTGAGGTGGGGTAATCCTGAAGCCATCTCAGGCCCCTTCAATCCATATAAAGCCACTCGCTGCCCCTTCACCTCACTCTTGCAGCTTTTTACTTGCTCCCTTTGTGACGCTTTTTCGTTTTTCCCTTCATCCGTCTTTCCTATATGTGTCTTTTGTTCGCAGCAAATGCTTGAGGCATAAGAGTAAGCTGCGGCCATCAAAAATAAGTGCTGGTGCTCAGCACCGGAAACAACAAGCACAAATTAAGCACTGTAACATCTACAGCCATAGCATAATCTCGCAGAATCTGAACACAATTTAGACAGGTTTTCAGTCGTAAACTACTTCTTTAACAGAACATTTGAAGCGTGTAATGTTCCTCCCCACAACACCACTGTGTAAATGAATCTCACGTCTGCTGCTTGCAGCATAATCATCTGTAAAGGAGATGTGGAAGCAGCCAAAGGCCCCACTGAATAACATGTGGTAGAGCGAGGTATGGGACATTTTGGCAATGGAGAATTTATCAGCAATAGCCCACAACATGTTTTATAAATTCCAAAGGGTGTGACTCGCATTGATTATGCATTCGAAAAGGTGCTGGGGTCGGGGCAGCGGTGATGCTGCATGCTCAGACTAGAGTAGTTATGTGGTCAACACTCCCTAGAGTGAGAGCGGGGACTCATCACCATAATATTTTGATATTTTGACACAGACCATCTCCTCATTGTGAATCATCTCTGCATTGGCTTTCCCCAGATACTTACCTCGTTAAACTTTCAAACTGCCCCTTTCCCATTTCGAAACTGTCAAGGCAAGTGAAGCCTATGTACAGCTGTAGCAATCAAAATATGAAGTTATATTACGAAATCTGATATTATGTATATGTATTATTGTATCCGTGCTAGAATGTGGAAAGTTGTTTAAAAAATCATCATGACTGATACCACTGAGAAGAAGACTCGCAGGTCTGAGAGGTCCCCAAATACAACTGGCCCATCTACATGTTGACTCTGTGGTGCGGCCGGTGATGCTGACAGAAGGTACTGTGCTTTGGACCATAAAAAGCCCCACTCCTGGATGCTCCAGTGTTAGTTACTTGAAAGTCCCAACAACGGGGTTCCATGTGTTTCTGCACTGATATGAGGCTAGTGAACAAAACAAAAAACAGGGAAAGGTCCATAAATGAATGGCATAGTAGAGGATCTCAACAGAACAACATATCTGTCATAGCAAGCACTGAATTCCAGCTACCACTAAGAAAAATCACTGTATTTGTGTGGTGGTACCATGTGAGTTGGCTTGTCTGGTTCACATGCCCACACAGTAAGGCAGGGAGGTAAGGAGGGGGGAGCTTGCCATGCAAGAGCGGGAGTATGAAACAAGTGACCACAGTGAGTGTTTCCTTTAGGTGCACCTGTGACATGATGCTGTGATACATCCACACTTGTGGTCAGCAGTACCTCAGTAAGAATTTGCCATTCTCCTTGAACATCTTTAATGTATTCCCTTTCCCCATCACAAGTTCAAAAGAAAACGGAAGCAAGATGACCTGTTATCTATATGGATAACGTTTATTTTGTGGTTAATTTCAACCATTGCAATTAACAAACCTGTATACAAAATCTAGAAATGTATCTGGAATTCAAAAGGTGAGCTCTTACACATTCATTCTCGGTACATATCCTGAATTCCTGTATATTGAAAAATGAATATGCAAACTGGATATTAATAAAAATATATTGTTTAATTGTACTAGTAGATCAAATTCTGTAGAAGATGGTGCTTTAAAAGCATACTTTGTCTGCAAGAGTGCTTTGAAGCTGCTCATTGTCTTGTTCTGTAGCCACTGGCCTGAGCTACCAAATCTATGTCCTTTGTCTTTGTAGATATTTCTCCGAAAAAAATCTCCCATGTACATAGGTTGAGCCGCTTCGGGGGAAAATTGGCCCATAATGATGTCTGGCACCCAAGTTGGCGTGGCAACCCCGTCATCACTTATGGAGTGCTAAAAGCTAGACCCCAAAACAGGTGTTTAACTTCACAAATCACAAATGCCACGCATATATATTGAAAAAAGTAATTTCCGTGGTTTCCATGGTGATCACAGTGAAAAGGTACCCTGGTGAACAGCAGTGTAGCCTAGTAGAAGGAATCATAAAAAACAACAATAATGATGGTTCAGTGAGCCGCTCAGGCCTCTGAGCCACTACACCTGCTTCATTAATGGAGGTACACCCCTGTTAGTAGACTCTATTCGAAATGGCATCACAAGGGCTGCCATAAGTTGAGTGGCTTCTCTGCTGCTGCTGGGTCTCTACCATGAAAAAAAATACTTCCTCCTGCCTTTCCCAGAACTTTAAGGGCCAAATTTAAGAAAAGTGGTGCAGCATCAGATGCAGCGCCACTTTTCCTGTTACCCTTAGCGCCCCCCCTAATGCTGCCATCTGTGCACCGTATTTAGCATATGGCGCACTGTGGCGGTAGCTAGGGAACTAGCGTTAGCATTTTTGATGGTAGTTTGGTGCTGATAGAGCGGTCCGTAGTAATAATTTACCTGTGTTCGGACGCTCTTTAGGCCGATGAATCTTTTGACTAAGTGGGAACTCTCTGTACTCTTAATCGATCAGTCGCATCAAATCAATAATCAATAACGAACGTAAGCAATACCTTGATCAACATAACACTTAACAATTAATCCAGAATACATTTCGGCGAACCCTGACCTTTCAGTCAGGAATAACCACACCAGTTTATTGCAAAATTAGTGAATTTATTTCCCTATATTAACAAAGCTAGCACAATATATATGTGTCTCAACACCAAATGATAAACATAAATGAACATTAATAGCTGTCCATAACGTCGAAACAAGTGTAATCTATGTAGCATTTGAATCACAAGGCATTCGATAATGGCAATGCAAAGCACTAATACGATAATCTGTAATGAGCTAATTGCATACATTTAGTCAGCATAACAAGATCTCAAATTGCATCGTGCAACATATGGAATCCTCATCTAACCTCAAATTAGCATCGGCATGTGGGACTTCATGCAAAAACAATTTAGCAACATAAATTTAGAAAACTCCTAGCTAGGGCCCTTATCAAAATCAGCAGTTGGTTACCTAAAAGAAACACAATGCAATTTTACAATTTCCTCTCATATTTACCAATTACGATCAGCGTACAAGGAAGTCTTCGTCTCACAGGTACCGTTTCTCGATCAGCATGTGACGGGACAAAGGGGCAGGGGTGGACGGGGAAATTGCCTCACGGCGGCAAGGTAAAACTACTACTTCATACAAGGGGCATTTCAAAGTTAAAGTCTCTAGGGCAAGAATCATTTAAAGTCTCTTTCTCTCGATTAGAGAAAGCATCAAAGTCTCTCAAAATGGCGTCGCAGCAAAGTGGGCCATAATAGCTACGAAGTCTACAAAATGGCGTAGTGTCCGGGTAATGGCCTAATCTCTTCTCGTGCACCTGGGTTTTATAGACAACAGTTCGAATCCAGTAGGGTCTCCATTGGAGGGTTCATAGGTTAGCTTCAAATTGTCCAATCAAAAACGACAGTTCTCAAGCTTTTACTTAAGCATACATTATCCTTGGAGATGGGTACGCAAGTTGCAACATTGTCTACCAATTAGCTCACTTTCAGAGCCTCCATTGTCCGCACCTGCAAGTCGACCTTGAAGTAAGGAGAAAATATGCCAGGCTGGCACGAAACTTTAAGATAAGCATGTGAACAGTTTCTGTGGAAAAGTACAGCTACAAGCAGAAATACACGTTTAATAGCACATTGGAAAAATACGAGCATCTAAACCGTGAGACCAGGCCACTAGGCCAAAGCCTCCGCTAAAGTAATGCTAAGCTAAAGCATTTCAAACAAGCAAATCGTAGCACACGTTTATGATTATGTCGGATTAGTGCAATTCTAATACACCACGTTATATGAAGCACGCGTATAAATGTTGGCAAACTACTCTGAGGGCACATTTTGTCCCCGTACAATCTTTATTAGTTCGGTTAAAGTCACACATGATTATTTCACACTACGTTTATGCGTTAATAAATCAAAACCTTCATTTTCTGCTTCATCAATCCCTCCTCTGATGACTACTTGTCATCACACAAATTAAGCCCACAATTTTTATTCCATTAAAATTCTGTCAGTTCTCTTTTCCTTTTAGTTCCCCTAGTTTGTGCTTTGTATTCTTCTGCCATTCTTTTCATAATTTTCTCCTCCTTTCTTCTTTTAATTCTTTCCATAATCATTATTATCCCCCTTTTTATTCCCCAAATTCCAAATACACAAATTATCACTATTAAAATTCCCTCTATTATTTTTAACAATATTCCATTCCAAATTCCCCCAATCCAGTGTCCCACTGAAGCAAGTCCTTTTCCAACCTTCTCCCACACTCCTGGTTCTTTCAGTTCCTTCAAATCTGCACTTTCTTTTGTTAGATTAGCAAGCATAGTTTTAATTTTCACACTATTGTCAGGTATATAGGTACAACAGTGACGTGCACCAAGCATTTTGCAAACGCCTCCATCCTTTGCTAAAAGAATGTCTAAAGCAAGCCTACTTTGAAGAGTCATAGCTCTTTCCGCTGCAAGTTCAGCATCTATCAGGATTATAGCACCTGAAAACTTTGTCAACATGTTATCCACTATAGTAGACAACTTTCTTATTTTGATGGAATTCAGCACAACTCCCAATGAAGGAATCATGGCTCCAAATATATCACCTACCACAGCAGCTGCGGTCTCTCTTTTCTGGATACGATGGGATCCAGATGTCTTTTGAATCATCGATAGGTCATCCAGTTGATAAACCTTTGGGAACACTATACCCAAATAACATCTCCCCCACCATCCCCTTGGAAGACGATAATAGGCATTATACCCACAAATGTAATATACACCTGGAATGACAGGGTCAAGTCCGTCCATCATGAATGTCCATTTGGCTTTAAAGTTAAACGTGTGTTTACACTCACTCGCCCCTACAAAAATGTTGTCATAATAAGATTCACCTCGATATATACAAAACTTCCCTACATGCCAAGCATCTAAAGCAATTTTCCCTTGGGTCTTTATTGCAGCAAAATCATAATTATCTACTGAAGTCCTCTTATGTAACTCCTTTTCTAATTTCGCCTTCATTTGAGCCCTTCTATCATCTGTGCGATCTAAAAAGCTTATTTCTGCTGCAGAGAGTGAGCAGGTAAGATTTTCCCTATGAGCATGAGCCGTTTCAAAAGGTTGCATTGGCTCGAAAAATTCCCTCATAATTTTTGCATCCCAATCTTTTGCAGTCTGGCTTAGCTGCGCTATTATAGGAACATAAGCAAAGGTAACATCATAATTTGAGTAAAAATACTGTATGTTAGTTTGACCATAAAATCTAGACATTACTATACTACATGTAATCCCGTATGTAAGAGGCATGTGGTGGTATGTCACCCCTTCCTTCACTGATGTCGGTATCTGGGTACACACATAACAATCTTTCGCATCCATTGTCTCAACATATTCTGTTAGTAAGCGATAGAAAACATTATACGAAAGCTCTTTCCTATCATGCAAGAGTCTCTCATCCAGTGCTAGCCTTTTCAATGCGGTTAGTTCAGTGACAGTAACAGGAGCAAAAGTAGAAGCCTCAATATTCTCATTCTCACCCTTTCCATGCATTCCAAGCACAATTGCCATTATTATTAGTACACATGTAATTACCAAGCCTATACACACATATTTACAATATTTCTTTCTATTGTTTTGCGTCATGATCTGTATAGAATCAGAGAGCTAGAAGCACTTATAAATGAAACGATTTAGCAATTCAGTTACAAAGCTGAGCGAGCGCAATGTTCACACCGTCTTCTCCAAGAGCCAAGTCACTTATCGGTTAGCAGCATTTGTCTCAATTCGGCAATAACTCAGTCTTTATCGGTTTAGCAAATGTCTCATCCAGTTTAGCAATGTCTCAGCTGGTTGTCTATTTCACGTTAGATTGTAGCAAGCAATATCATTTATCACCCTTTCAATCAACACTGTCCATAAAACTTTTCTTTTCTATTGGTATCTCTTCCTCTTCTTCGTTCTCGATGCTTAGAGATACAAACTCGTCAGTCCAATCGTCATTGACTGCATATGCCCATTCTGGACCGGAATACCTTCTGTTCGGTATCCTTTTTCTTTTCAATTTTGCTTCTCTTTTCGATTCTGCCTCGCTGGTACTTTCCTCTTTTGTCAAGTCTTTTTCTTCACTCGAGGTTGGTACCACGACAGACACTTCCTTTCGTTTCTCTTTTACTTTTGGCCTTTCTCCGTCGTTCAAACCTTCTCCGGACCTTTGTTTTACTGGTGATATACTTAGTCTCCTCTTTGCACCATGTCCATTTGACGGACCTGCGACCTTTTCTGTAGAGGTTTGAACTTTTTCGTTCTGTTCTGCCTTGTCCCCTCTTTCTGGGGAATCGATCACGTTCTCCTTTTCTTTTTCTGTATCGTCTGTTTCTGGGAAAGCCCTCTTCTGATCAGGCTCTCCTGCTTTTTCACCTTTTTCGAGCCCTTCGTCACCGTTACTTTCGTCAGGCTCTGTATCACTTTCAGCTGCTTCAGGTTCTTTGTCACCATCAGCTGCTTCAGGCTTTTTGCTACCCTCAGCTGCTTCAGGTTCTTTGTCACCTGCAGCTTCTTCGTCGCTGTCTGAACTTTCTCCTTGGTCTTCCCCAAGTGAGTCGGACTCTTCGCCCTCCAATAATATCTCTCTCTCTCCTGCTTCTGCCTGTTCGCTTTCAGTTCGCTTTTGTTCTGTCTCAGCACTCGGCACTGTTTTATCAGGCACTGGCAATTTCAGCGCTTCAACTTCCTCATCTGTGGGACACAACACCTTCTTTGTGTGACTGGCGTGAATCCAGTTGGGAACCCCCGCACACTTCACAGCGGTAGTTGTCGTCAGGATCACTTGGAAAGGGCCTTTCCAACGGGGTTCCAGACACGACTTTCTCACGTGCTTCTTTACCACGACCCAGTCACCTGCTTTCAGTGCGTGTCCTGGACCTTGGATCGGTGGCAAGGTGGTCGCTTCCACCTGGTGAGAGAAAGAGCGAACCACGTCAGCCAGTCCTTTGCAGTAGTCTAACACCATATCATCTGTAATATTCAAAAGCGCGTTTGCAGGAACTGCAGGAAGTCTCATAGCCCTGCCCATGAGAATTTCGTGCGGAGACAATCCAGTTTTTCTATCAGGGGTGTTTCTCATTGACATTAGCACTAAGGGTAATGCGTCAGGCCATTTCAAATTTGTCGATGCACATATTTTCGCCATTCTTGATTTCAGTGTACCATTCATCTGCTCCACCAGTCCTGATGCTTCAGGGCGATAGCTACAATGCAGTTTTTGCTCAATGATCAGCGCTTCGCAAAGTAACTTTATCACCTCGTTATTGAAGTGACTTCCCCTATCTGATTCTAAAGAGATCGGGAATCCGAAACGTGGTATCAACTCTCTCAACAATAGCTTTGCAACTGTAAGGCTGTCATTTCTACGTGTGGGGTATGCCTCAATCCAGTGACTAAAAATGCACACAATCACCAACACATATTTCAAACCTCCATGCACGGGCATCTCAATGAAGTCCATCTGCATACGACTAAAAGGACCGCTTGCCCTACCAATGTGACTCGCGTTCACAACCGTTCCCTTTCCTGGGTTCATCTGCTGGCAAGTGACACATCGATGGCAAACTGCTTCTGCAGCTTGACGAAATCTGGGGTTAAACCAATCAGTTTTGAACAATCTTATCATGGCATCTCTCCCTAGGTGAGCTTGCCCATGATAGAACCGCGCAAGCTGTGATAGGAGACTATTTGGCAAAACAAATTTTCCCTCATGTGAAACCCATAACTCGTCTTGTCTCTTTATACATTGTGATTTAATCCAGGAATCTCTTTCATCCTCCCTGACATTATTCTGTAGTGCTTTTAGTTCCTCTATTGTATCTACGACCTTCAAGGCAAATGCTTCAGCTGGTTCTAGTTCTGGCTCACTTATCGAATTCCACTCATCTCTGAGTAATATACAGTTCAAGGCACAAAATCTTGCGACTTGATCCGCATATGCATTTCCCAGAGAAACATAGTCCTGTCCTTTCGTGTGAGCACTGCACTTTACCACTGCAACTTCAGCTGGCACTTGAATGGCATGTAACAATTCCCTTATTCTTTCCCCGTTTTTCACTGGGGATCCTGAAGAAGTCAGGAAACCTCTCTGTGACCATAGTTGTCCAAAGTCATGCACAATCCCAAACCCATATTGGCTATCAGTGTAAATGGTGACTTTCATCAATGCAGACAGTTGACATGCTCTGGTAAGGGCTACAAGTTCTGCTACTTGTGCAGAATAGACTCCTTGAAGCCATCCCGCTTCCAAGACCCCTGTTACAGTACATACAGCGTATCCTGCTTTCAAAATCCCCATCCCGTCTCTTAGACATGAACCATCAACAAAAAGAATTTGGTAATTTTCATCAAGCTTAGTATCCTTGATGTCCGGTCGAGGTTTTGTGCAAAATTCAGTCACCTGAAGGCAGTCATGCTCGACGTCTTCAGCATTCTCAATTTCAGCATTTTCTCCAGGAAGCAAGGTTGCTGGATTCAACGTAGTGCACCTTTTCAGCTGCACATTCGGTGAGCCCAGAATGATCGTTTCATACCTTGTGAGTCTTGCTCCGGTCATGTGTTGCGTTCGGGAGCGGGTCAAAAGTATCTCAACTGAGTGAGGGACCATGACTGTTACTGGGTGTCCCATCACTATTCCTTCACTCTGAGTGAGGCTGATACCAACTGCTGCTACGGCGCGCAAACACCCTGGGAGTGCTGCTGCGACCGGATCCAAAGTAGCTGAAAAATACGCTACTGGTCTGTTTACGCCACCATGGGCTTGAGTCAAGACAGACAAAGAACATGCATCACGTTCATGGCAAAACAATGTGAAAGGCTTTGTGTAGTCAGGCATACCTAAAGCTGGAGCCCTGCACATGCATTCTTTCAATTCAATAAAAGCATCCATCTCATCTCCTTTCAGCTCAATTTGATCCAAGGCATCCTTCTGGGTCAGTTTCAGTAAAGGCTTTGCTAGAGTCGAGAAGTTGGGAATCCACTGGCGACAGTAGCCCACCATTCCCAAAAACTTTCTCACCTCCTTTCTCGTCTTGGGCGGACTCATTTGAAGTACACTTGTTATTCTTTCCTTCATTATTCTCCGTGACCCTTTCTCTATTTGGTGACCCAAGTATTTCACTTTCTTCTGACAGAACTGCAATTTGGAAGGAGACACCTTGTGTCCATTCCTTCCCAAATGGTTCAACAGAGCAATGGTATCGGCCGTGCAGTCGCTTTCTGTCTTTGATGCAACCAGTAAGTCGTCAATGTACTGTACTAGGGTTGACTCGAATGGCAACTCTAACTCTTCCAAGTCTTTCTTTAGAATCTGATTGAATATCGACGGTGACTCGGAAAACCCTTGAGGAATTCGACACCAACTGTACACTCTGTCTAGGAATTTGAAACAAAAGAGAAATTGGCTGTCCTCATGAAGAGGCACAGAAAAGAATGCTTGTGACAAATCGATGACTGAGAACCACTCAGCATCGCAAGGGATCTGAAACATTATCACAGCTGGATTCGGTACTACTGGGCAGCCTTTGACTATGATGTCATTTATTTTCCTCAAGTCTTGCACAAGTCGGACCTTTCCACTCGGCTTTATTAGTCCCATTATTGGTGAATTACATGGACTACTTAACACTTCTTTCAGTTCTCCCTGCTTTACAAATTCGTCAATGAGTTGGGCAACTTTCATGAGGGTGTCTTGTGGCATGTGGTATTGTGGGGTCTGGGGAAAGATTGCATTGGTCTTTACAGTCACTTTCACTGGTTCCACTCCTTTCATCAATCCCACCTCTTTCCCTGTCATGTCCCACACTTCCTTTCCGACTGTTTCTCGTAATTCGGCTGGAATATCTTCTTCAGTTATCATCGGGAAAAGACAAATCAGAGGATACTCTTCATCGACAGTTTCCATCTCAACCCCCTCTACACTGTCCTCTTCTTCCCCATCACTGCTCGTCTGTATCGTTATTCCTTCGTTCGAACACATGATCGAACATCCCAATTTGCACAATAGGTCTCTCCCTAACAGTGCTATCGGGCTTGAGTCACATATCACAAACTGATGCTCCCCTTGATAGTTACCAATGCTGACTGGTACCGGATCTGTAATTGGGTTCGTCAGATGTCTGTTTGCTACTCCCACCACTTGAACTGTCCTCCCTGAGAGTGGCAAATTTGGTACTTCACTGCTCTTAACAGTTGAACGTGTGGCTCCCGTGTCCACCAAGAATGAAACACGATGACCCATTACTCTTCCCTCTACGTACGGACCCTTTTGATCAACTTCTAAGGATGCTGCAAGCACACAATCTCCTTCCTCTTCTGAGCTCTCACTCTCCCATACATTGTTTATTCCACTCTCACTGTGTAATGGGAACTGTTGTACGGTGCCATTTGTACTCATTACCTGACCCGAGACCTGTGGAGGAACCATCACTTGCTGCTGACTCATTGGTGCCAAAGGTATTTGCATTTGCTGATTAGGTACCATGGGTAACTGCTGTTGCATCGGCTGCATTTGCGTCATCTGCATACGAGGCATCTGCATCTGCTGCGGCTGCATAGGTTGTAATCCCTGCAATTGATTTATGGTCTGAAAATTTTGGTTTGGACCTCTCATTTTCGGTCCCCTCATTGTCTGAAATGCATTGACATCATTGTTTTGCTGACCAACACCTGCACCTGCACCTGCACCTTCCTGCACCACCATCGGACACTCGCGTTTCCAATGACCGACAATTCCGCACACGTGACACGGCATCCCCTTCTTCATTGCCTGCACACCCGTCACAACAGTGTTTAAATCCGGACGATTATTCACAAAACCTCCTCTGCCTCTGCCTCTCGCCTGTGGCTGAAACGCCATGTTTCCCTGCAACTGCAGCTGCGGTTGTGGTACCTGCTGTTGGAACCCTTGCATCCCTTGCAAACCTTGCAGACCTGTCTGAGCTGCTTTAAGTTGCATCATCATCACCTTCTCTTTCAGCTTTTTCTGTTTCACCTCAATTTCGTCGCTACAATATTTCGCATAATTCAAGACTTCATCAATCGGTTTCGACTGCCAGCAAATCAAATGCGACTTTATCATCTGACTTATCTCTGGTTTCAACCGTTCCACAAATCTGAACACAAAATGAAGCATATCCTTCGCCTCGATTGTTTCCGTGCCACTGTAGTTCTTGAACGCCTTCAACAACCTCTCATAGTAACTATGAATCGATTCTTTAGCCTCTTGGGCCGTTCGATCGATCTTCTGCCAATCCACATTCTTCGCGGCAACCTTCGTCTTCAAATGCTCAATCACCTTATAGTACAAGCTCATCACCATGGGTGATGGTGCACCCGTCTCCCTGTCTCTCTCTGGTTCACTTGTCGGCCAACCTACAGCTCTTTTGCAATCCTCCCACAAATCTGCCGGAACCACGATCTCAAAGAGAGTATTCAGGTCCTCCCAGAGACATTTTGCAAGCTTCACAAACCTATCAGTCTGTTGATACCATTCAATCGGCTTCTCTCTCAGTTTGGGAAAATCATCCGTAAATGACTGAATGTCGCTTCTGTGCCATGGTACATGTATTAATTTTCCCCCTGCTGTCTCCCTCATTGGTAACATGGTTACTGTCTCGCTGCTCTGCGGTCTTTTCTCGTTGTGCTCTGTAGCACTGTCCCTCCTCTTATCCTTCCTCTTTACCCATCTGCTTTCCCACTTGTCTAAGCACCTCCACACTTGGGCACTCTGCAACAATTCTCTAAGGTGTGCCTTCATGCCTGCTGACCTCATGTGTTCAAAATCTGTGGTCCCAAAATCCAACCTATAGCTCCTGCTCAAGTGTTTCGTCTTGCCTATGTCAATCCCGTTTCTGTCCGCTACTTCCTTCAAACTTTTATGTACCTTGTTCACTTCTTTCGTGATCTTCGGACATAGATACCTCAGCTCCTCTTCCGTGTAGGACTCTAACCTATTCACACCCATAGTCCCTTCCACCAATTCTTGTGCTTCCATGTTCAGCCTCATCCTATTCAGGTAATCTTCTCCTTTCCCACTGTCTGAACTTTGTGTGGAATTCAAACTGTTGAACCACTGTGTCAGCTGTTGCGCATTTACCCCCATCAGTGTAGCATTCACATCGACTGCCATTGATGGTTGCGGCAACTTTTCAGTATTCAATGTTAAAGGTATTATCAGTGGGCGACTCGACCTCACCAGTGTAGACTGAGCACAAATGGGACTAAACTCCATCAAAGATCCAGATCCATTTGGCTGAGCCGCTATAGGAGTTATCCCTGGAGTGTTCTCTATGCACCTCCTCTCTGTCCCATTCTGCAGTATTGATCCCTGACCGCTCATACCTAAGTTAGGCTGACTATACAGAGGTACCGGTGGACCTACAGTAATAGGTAGTGATATCGCGTCTGGGTTCTGTCCATTTCCCATGTTCTGAGGCATGTTCATTCCCATACTATGGGTCATCATTGCCGGCGTGCCCATCTGACTCCCCGTCATTTGAGCATGTGCGTTTCCTCCCTGCATCTGCTTTTGAGGCATCATAAACTGAGTTGATTCAGCCTGTGTCATTGTTGGATTGTGACCATTCTGTACTCCCCTTACTGTTTGTTCTAGAACCATTCCTCCACTATTGTCACTGCTGTAGTACCCTGGCATCTGCGGTTGATAATTTTCTACTGGTTTCAACATGGGCACATCTGGATATACTCTCCTAACCTGCGGTATCTGCGGGGTAAACAGTAAACTCGGGTCCTTAGATCCCGATGACGCTCCTGAACTCTGGGTTTCACTGTTCTGTACCGGTGCCGGAGGGGCAGAACTGGTACTTGGACCTTGTCCATTCTCTGCATAAGGCGGTGGACGGTCGTTCAGCAATTGCATTATTAACTCCTCATCCTCTAACTCCTCTTCTCTTCTCAACTTTTCCTCGTCCTCTCTATCCTTGGAACACTTCCTGTCCGTCTTACAGGTAGCTTTCTTACCTGTCTCCTCTTCTTCCTTAGTAATTGCTGGAAACAATTTTATCCCCTGCAATACATCTGACCTCCACACCTTCTGTGCATTATCCCACCTAGCATCCGCTAGTGTCTTTTCTACCTTCCTCATCCTTGTTTCAAACTTATTTTTCTGTTGCTGTCTAGCCATTAATTCCCAGATCGCTAGAGCCTCAAACTGGGCTGGCCTTGGAGGCACCTTCATGTCATACATCGTGAATCTCAAGTTCTCTAGGATCCTTATATTGAATGTCCCATGTATCGGGAACGCTACGCTCCCATGTTTCTCTGTCAGTTTGTGCCATTGCTTTAGCCAAAGACACGGAGCTACCCCTTTTTCCTCCATTACAATGTAAGCTGGTGTACCTTCGGGCGGCGTCTCCTCTCCTACGCTCGCTTTAATGTAAGACTCCCCCTTCATCGCACTCCTAAATGCTTTAAGGAATTTCATTTTCTCGTCTTTTATTTCACAAAGTTTATGATCAATAGGTCACTTTTATTCCACAAAATTTGTAATCAATAGGTGACTTTAATTCCCGGAATACTCTTCGCTTGCCTTTCCCCTTCCAATCGAGCCCCACGGACTGCGTCCAATCCGTGCGCGACCCTTCTCTCCAACCAACCTATCCCAGCGCGGCTCCTAGTGACGTCACACTCACACACACTGCGGCTGACAAAGCCTCGCGGCTAGTCTTCCTTCATTCAGCTCCTCCCGTAACAACTTCTTGCATGTATCGCGAGCTACCAAAAACTAAAACAGATCTGTCGGTTTACTACAGGAAGGGTAACACAATCGCTTCAGGACCTTAGGGACCTTTCACTAGCCTCGGCCGCTATTCCGTCTTTCTCAGTCCCCACGTTCGCAAGCAAATCTGACCCGCAGACCTACTCTCAACTTGTCAATGATCTGTTCTAGTGCACTTAGAATCTTGTCAAAGCCCGAAGTCGAAGTTTCTTTCACTCCCTAACACACGTACCGACTCGTTGACCACGCCCGATCAACCTACTAAACCGCCCAGACCACAACATGGATCAACATACTCCGGAGTCTCTTGACCTCGCAGGGCCCGTCTCAACAACAACAACCACGTGGACCTTTTTATGCACAAAGCGCCACACGCACATGAAGTTCGACGACTTCCCTACTCTCACACTCGGAGCCGCACCTCCGCTATCTCTATGAAGTTCGACGACTTCTCTACTTCTACACCCGGAGTCGCACCTCCGCTATCCTTAAAAAAGAAAAAAATCCTCGCAACCTTTTCACACACCCTGCGGCAATAAGCTGTGCAAGCGCAAAACCCTAACTTCACTCATACCATCACTAGTACCGCCAACGCTGTTTCCACACCTCCGTTCTCTCCATTCGCAAGCTCCGAGATTCCGGGAAAGTCGCGGTGGACCTAGCCCATCATCATTCTGTCAATCAGTTTTATCCAAGAAAAATCTAATTCAACTTCTCGAATGGGGTCTCAAAATGCATAACCGTTAATTCAACACCATGTACTTTAATAGTACAGGGTCCCAAAAGACGGAACCGTCCTCTGCTACCATCTACTGATAGAGCGGTCCGTAGTAATAATTTACCTGTGTTCGGACGCTCTTTAGGCCGATGAATCTTTTGACTAAGTGGGAACTCTCTGTACTCTTAATCGATCAGTTGCATCAAATCAATAATCAATAACGAACGTAAGCAATACCTTGATCAACATAACACTTAACAATTAATCCAGAATACATTTCGGCGAACCCTGACCTTTCAGTCAGGAATAACCACACCAGTTTATTGCAAAGTTAGTGAATTTATTTCCCTATATTAACAAAGCTAGCACAATATATATGTGTCTCAACACCAAATGATAAACATAAATGAACATTAATAGCTGTCCATAACGTCGAAACAAGTGTAATCTATGTAGCATTAGAATCACAAGGCATTCGATAATGGCAATGCAAAGCACTAATACGATAATCTGTAATGAGCTAATTGCATACATTTAGTCAGCATAACAAGATCTCAAATTGCATCGTGCAACATATGGAATCCTCATCTAACCTCAAATTAGCATCGGCATGTGGGACTTCATGCAAAAACAATTTAGCAACATAAATTTAGAAAACTCCTAGCTAGGGCCCTTATCAAAATCAGCAGTTGGTTACCTAAAAGAAACACAATGCAATTTTACAATTTCCTCTCATATTTACCAATTACGATCAGCGTACAAGGAAGTCTTCGTCTCACAGGTACCGTTTCTCGATCAGCATGTGACGGGACAAAGGGGCAGGGGTGGACGGGGAAATTGCCTCACGGCGGCAAGGTAAAACTACTACTTCATACAAGGGGCATTTCAAAGTTAAAGTCTCTAGGGCAAGAATCATTTAAAGTCTCTTTCTCTCGATTAGAGAAAGCATCAAAGTCTCTCAAAATGGCATCGCAGCAAAGTGGGCCATAATAGCTACGAAGTCTACAAAATGGCGTAGTGTCCGGGTAATGGCCTAATCTCTTCTCGTGCACCTGGGTTTTATAGACAACAGTTCGAATCCAGTAGGGTCTCCATTGGAGGGTTCATAGGTTAGCTTCAAATTGTCCAATCAAAAACGACAGTTCTCAAGCTTTTACTTAAGCATACATTATCCTTGGAGATGGGTACGCAAGTTGCAACATTGTCTACCAAATCGCTCACTTTCAGAGCCTCCATTGTCCGCACCTGCAAGTCGACCTTGAAGTAAGGAGAAAATATGCCAGGCTGGCACGAAACTTTAAGATAAGCATGTGAACAGTTTCTGTGGAAAAGTACAGCTTCAAGCAGAAATACACGTTTAATAGCACATTGGAAAAATACGAGCATCTAAACCGTGAGACCAGGCCACTAGGCCAAAGCCTCCGCTAAAGTAATGCTAAGCTAAAGCATTTCAAACAAGCAAATCATAGCACACGTTTATGATTATGTCGGATTAGTGCAATTCTAATACACCACGTTATATGAAGCACGCGTATAAATGTTGGCAAACTACTCTGAGGGCACATTTTGTCCCCGTACAATCTTTATTAGTTCGGTTAAAGTCACACATGATTATTTCACACTACGTTTATGCGTTAATAAATCAAAACCTTCATTTTCTGCTTCATCAGTGCTTTGCAAGATTAGCATTAAAAATGTTGACGCTAATCTTGCAAAGCACCTCGAGGCCCCTTGAGAACAATGGGAGCCGCCTCATTTTAATGCCTGCTCTGTGCAGGCATTAAAAATGACAATAAATGGCACAAAGAAATCTTCTAGATTTCTTTGCGCCATTTTTTCGATACCCCCCAACAGGAGAACGTCCCCCTTGTATACATTATGCCTGGCACAGGCATTATGTGGCACAAGGGTTTACAAAGTGGTGTAATGTATGCATTGCACCACTTTGTAAATATGGCGTGTTGAAAAAGCCACTTTAGCTCCGCCTTAGCGTAAAAAAAATGACGCTATTGCGGCGCTATGGTGGCGCTAGGGGCTGCTAAATGTGCTCCTAAATGAGGCAGGAACACAGAGGAGGGCAAATAGGGAATCTTCCTTTTTTTGGCCAGAAGTTCCATGATTGCCCTCTACTAAATGAGACCAACTGGTGAAAATGGATCAGTGTCAGGAATTTATTTTCTAGGCTTTTTAAATTCACAACACTAATATCGCATTGTCTCAAATTATGAAAAAGAATTAAAGCGTGCGAAATAACTCAAAGGATTAAGGGTCCAGAAAGCAGCGCTGTTCATGCACTCTCAGCAGCTAAACCCCCTTACGGCACAATTAGAATACTGTACAGTGCACAGTTCGGATTATTAATGTGACGTGACCTAAACCCGCCCCCTCCCGGAGCTTTAGCCTTTGGGGGACGATTACGTTTCTGGGGCACAGTCCTATGGTAAAAATGGCGCCCCTTGTTTTGCACCCAGTGCTGGCCAGTACAAGTGCACCCGATCACGAAAACACTGCGCTGTTGCGCGCGCAGGTGCAATTTCCCTGTGCTACGGACAACGCTGCAGAGACCGAAGACGCTTTATTTGATGCAACTCAAATAGTTGCTCTCTTCAAAGCCAAGTTCAAGGACCACGCTGTGGTCGGACATTGTAAATCCCTGCAGGGCTTGAAGCCTGACCTTTCCATCATTTGTCTTCAGCTGTCCATGACGGTCAGTGTGACCCTACAAGGGCAGCTAATTACAAAGAGCAGAGGCACTTCCATGCCAGCCACGAGCCACCTGCGGTCGCTGCCTCTGATCTTACGACTCAGAGAGCGAAGAGATGAGTGATGGCGATACAGGGCGAAACAGTTGTGTTTCACAAAGTCAGCTTTTCTTTATATTTGGCATCTGTAAAACATTCCAAGAGCATTGCTTGTTAGGGTTGGAAAAATACTTTACAGACTGTAAATTCTACTCAGAGGAAACACCGGAAGGTGACAGCTGACTTCCTCTTGGGGAAGAGCACAGGTTATCTCTGTATTGCCACTATAAGCAATAATTGGTGTTTTCTTCTGTACAATCCCTCTGTGCCAGTCCTCCCTGACTGCCATCATCTGTATGTAGCTGTGCATTAGCCAATCCTCTGCAACCTAACCAATGTATGGCTTTACTGGACAGTGAACTCAAACGTTTTTTGGTGAATATTTTACTGCCATGTTACTATTTGCATTCTGATTGCAAAGTCATCAAATACACACACCCTATGTAGGGTTGCAAATCGTGGGACTTTGCCATATTCTGCGACCTTCAGAGGAAGCTGGTGCACCTTTCTATTACTGAATCTCCCTGGGTTGACATTTCACCAGTTTATGGGGCTTGTCATTTAACAATAACATATTTCACGCACTAAAAAGTCTGCACTCAAATGTCCAGCCAGCCATGGGAACCCTTTTTAAAGTGGTGTGCTTTAATGTCCCATGTTTTATATTTATACGTATCTAGGGACACAAAAATTGTGCTGTGACTTACTCATGGCTTACTCCTGAGTTCCAAGAGTAAGCCTTAGGTGAGCCCTAGTTCTGTAGATACTGATAGCGCGTTCCGTACCAGTAATTTACCGGTACTTTGGACGCACTTTAGGCCGATGAATCTTTTGGCTAAGTGGGACCCTCTCCACCCTTAATCAATCAAATTTTCTCGAACCAATAATCAATAACGAACATAAGCAATGCCCTGATCAACATAACATTTAACAATTAATCCAGAATACATTTTCGGCGAACCCTGACCTTTCAGTCAGGAATAACCACACCAGTTTATTCAATGTTAGTGAATTTATTTCCCTATATTAACAAAGCTAGCACAATATAGATGTGTCTCAACACCAAATGATAAACATATATGAACATTAATAGCTGTCCATAACGGCGAAACAGGTGCAATCTATGCAGCATTTGAATAACAAGGCATTCGATGATAGCAATGCAAATCACTAAAACTATAATTTGTAATGGGCTAATTGCATACATTTAGTCAGCATAACAAGATCTCCAATTGCATCGTGCGACAAAAGGAATCCTCGTCTAACCTCAAATTAGCATCGGCATGTGGGGCTTCATGCAAAAACAATTTAGCAACATTAATTTAGAAAACTCCTAACTAGGGCTCTTATCAAAATCAGCAGTTGGTTACCTAAAAGAAACACAATGCAATTATACAATTTCCTTTCATATTTACCAATTACGATCAGCATACAAGGAAGTCTTCGTCTCACAGGTATCGTTTCTCGATCAGCATGGGACGGGGTAAAGGGACAAGGTGGACGGGGAAATTGCCTCACGGCGACAGGGTAAAACTACTACTTCATGCAAAGGGACAAATCAAAGTTAAAGTCTCTAGGGTAAGAATCATTTAAGTCTCTTTCTCTCGATTAGAGAAAGTATCAAAGTCTCTCAAAATGGCGTCGCAGCAAGGTGGGCCATAATAGCTGCAATGTCCTGCAAAATGGCGGGTATCGGCTGGTGATGGCTGTAATGGCTACCTTCTTCTCGTGCACCTGGTTTAAATAGACAACAGTTCAAATCCAGTAGGGTCTTCCATTGGAGGGTTCATAGGTTAGCTTCAAATTGTCCAATCAAAAACAACAGTTCTCAAGCTTTTACTTAAGCATACATTATCCTTGGAGACGGGTACGCAAGTTGCAACATTTTATACCAATTAACTCGCTTTCAGAGCTTCCATTGTCCGCACCTGCAGATTGACCTTGGAGTAAAGAGAAAATATGCCAGGCTGGCACGAAACCTTAAGATAAGCATGTGAACGATCTCAGTGGAAAAGTACAGCTTCAAGCAGAAATACACGTTTAATAGCACATCGGAAAAATACGAGCATCTAAACCGTGAGACCAGGCAACTAGGCCGAAGCCTGCACTAAAGTAATGCTAAGCTAGAACATTTCAAACAAGCAAATCATAGCACACGTTTATGATTATGTCGGATTAGCGCAATTCTAATACACCACGTTATATAAAGCACGCTTATAAATGTTGGCAAACTACTCTGAGGGCACATTTTGTCCCCGTACAATCTTTATTAGTTCGGTTAAAGTCACACATGATTATTTCACACTACGTTTATGCGCTAATAAATGTAAAACCTTCATTTCAGCTTCATCAATCCCTCCTCTGATGACTACTTGTCATCACACCACACCATGCCCACAAATTTTATTCCATTAAAATTCTGTCACTTCTCTTTTCCTCTTAATTCCCCTAGTTTTCGCTTTGTATTCTTCTGCCATTCTTTTCATCATTTTCTCTTCCTTCCTTCTTCTAATTCTTTCCATTATCATTATTATTCCTCTTTTTATTCCCCAAATTCCAAAAATGCAAATTACTACTATTAATATTCCCTGTATTATTTTTAGCAATATTCCATTCCAAATTCCCCCAATCCAATTTCCCACTGAAGCAAGTCCTTTTCCAACCTTCTCCCACACTCCTGGTTCTTTCAGTTCCTTCAAATCTGCACTCTCTTTTGTTAGATTAGCAAGCATAGTTTTAATCTTCACACTATTGTCTGGAATATACGTACAAGAGTGTCGTGCACCAAGCATTTTGCAAACGCCGCCATCCTTTGCTAAAAGAATGTCTAAGGCAAGCCTATTTTGAAGAGTCATAGCTCTTTCCGCTGCAAGTTCAGCATCTATCAGGATTATAGCACCTGAAAACTTTGTCAACATGTTATCCACTATAGTAGACAATTTTCTTATCTTGATGGAATTCAGCACAACTCCCAACGAAGGAATCATGGCTCCAAATATATCTCCCACCACAGCAGCTGCGGTCTCTCTTTTCTGGATACGATGGGATCCAGATGTCTTTTGAATCATCGATAGGTCATCCAGTTGATAAACCTTTGGGAACACTATACCCAAATAACATCTCCCCCACCATCCCTTTGGAAGACGATAATAGGCATTATACCCACAAATGTAATATACACCTGGAATGACAGGGTCAAGTCCGTTCATCATGAATGTCCATTTGGCCTTAAAGATAAACGTATGTTTACACTCACTCGCTCCTACGAAAATGTTATCATAATAAGATTCACCTCGATATATACAAAATTTCCCTACATGCCAAGCATCTAAAGCTATTCTCCCTTGTGTCTTTATTGCGGCAAAATCATAATTATCTACTGAAGTCCTCTTATGTAGCTCTTTTTCTAATTTCGCCTTCATTTGTGCTCTTCTATCATCTGTGCGATCTAAAAAGCTTATTTCTATTGCAGAGAGCGAGCAGGTAAGGTTTTCCCTATGAGCGTGAGCCGTTTCAAAAGGTTGCATTGGCTTGAAAAATTCCCTCATTATTTTAGCATCCCAATCTTTAGCAATCTGGCTTAGCTGCGCTATTATAGGAACATATGCAAAGGTAACATCATAATTTGAGTAAAAATACTGTATGTTAGTTTGACCATAAAATCTAGACATTACTATACTACATGTAATCCCGTATGTAAGAGGCATGTGGTGATAAGTCACCCCTTCCTTATGTCGGTATCTGTGTACACACATAACAATCCTTCGCATCCATAGTCTCAACATATTCTGTTAGCAAGCGATAGAAAACATTATATGAAAGCTCTTTCTTATCATGCAAGTGTCTCTCATCTAATTCTAGTCTTTTCAGTGCAGTTAGTTCAGTGACAGTAACAGGAGCAAAAGTAGAAGCATCAATTCTCTCATCCTCACCCTTTCCATGCATTGTAAGCACTATTGCCATTATTATTAGTACACATGCAATTACCAAGCCTACACACACATATTTACAATATTTCTTTCTACTGTTTTGCGTCATGATCTGTATAGAATCAGAGAGCTAGAAGCACCTGTAAAAGAAACTATTTAGCAATTCAGTTACAAAGCTGAGCGAGCGCAATGTTCACACCGTCTTCTTCAGGAGGCCAGTCACTTATCGGTTAGCAGCATTTGTCTCAATTCGGCAATAACTCAGTCTTTTATCAGATAAGCAAGTGTCTCATCCGGTTTAGCAGTGTCTCAACTGGTTGTTTGTATCCCGTTATATTGTAGCAAGCAATGTCATTTATCACCCTTTCATTCAACAGAGTCCATAAAACTTTTCTTTTCTATTGGTATCTCTTCTTCTTCGTTCTCGAGGCTAAGAGATACAAATTCGTCAGTCCAATCGTCATGAACTACATATGCCCATTCAGGACCGGAATATCTTCTGTTCGGTATCCTTTTCCTTTTCAATTTTGCTTCTCTTTTCGACTCTGCCTCACTGGTACTTTCCTCTTTGGCCAAGTCTTTTCCTTCATTTGCTGATGGTACCACGACAGTCACTTCCTTTCTTTTCTCTTTCACTTTTGGCCTTTCTCCGTCGTTCAAACTTTCCTTAGTCCTTTCTTTTATGGGTGATATACTTAGTCTTCTCTTTGCACCGTGTCCATTTGATGGACCTGCAATCTTTTCTGTGGAAGCTTGAACTTTTTCGTTCTGTTCTGCCTTGTCCCCTCCTTCTGGGGAATCAATCACGTTCTCCTTTTCTTTTTCTCTATCATCTGTTTCTGGGAAAGCCCTCCTCTGATCAGGCTCTCCTGCTTTTTCACCTTTTTCGAGCCCTTCGTCACCGTTACTTTCTTCAGGCTCTTTATCACTTTCAGCTGCTTCAGGTTCCTTGTCACCTTCAGCTGCTTCCGGCTCTTTGCTACCCTCAGCTGCTTCAGGCTCTTTGTCACCTTCAGCTGCTTCGTCGCTGTCTGAACTTTCTCCTTGGTCTCCCCCAAGCGAGTTGGTCTCTTTGTCCTCAGAGAATATCTCTCTCTCTTCCGTTTCTGCCTGTTCGCTTTCAGTTCGGTTTTGCTCTGTCTCAGCACTCAGCACTGTTTTATCAGGCACTGGCAGTTTTAGCGCTTCAACTTCCTCATCTGTGGGACACAACACTTTCTTTGTGTGACTGGCGTGAATCCAGTTGGGAACCCCCGCACACTTCACAGCGGTAGTTGTCGTCAGGATCACTTGGAAAGGGCCTTTCCAACGGGGTTCCAGGCACGACTTCCTCACGTGCTTCTTTACCACGACCCAGTCACCTGCTTTCAGTGCGTGTCCTGGACCTTGGATCGGTGGCAAGGTGGTTGCTTCCACCTGGTGAGAGAAAGAGCGAACCACGTCAGCCAGACCCTTGCAGTAGTCTAACACCATATCATCTGTAATATTCAAAAGCGCGTTTGCGGGAACTGCAGGAAGTCTCATAGCCCTGCCCATGAGAATTTCGTGCGGAGACAATCCAGTCTTTCTATCAGGGGTGTTTCTCATTGACATTAGCACTAAGGGCAATGCGTCAGGCCATTTCAAATTTGTCGATGCACATATTTTCGCCATTCTTGATTTCAGTGTACCATTCATCTGCTCCACCAGTCCTGATGCTTCAGGGCGATAGCTACAATGTAGCTTTTGCTCAATGTTCAGCGCTTCGCAAAGTAACTTTATCACCTCGTTATTGAAGTGACTTCCCCTATCTGATTCTAAAGAGATCGGGAATCCGAAACGTGGTATTAACTCCCTCAACAATAGCTTTGCAACTGTAAGGCTGTCATTTCTACGTGTGGGGTATGCCTCAATCCAGTGACTAGAAATGCACACAATCACCAACACATACTTCAGACCTCCATGCACAGGCATCTCAATGAAGTCCATCTGCATTCGACTAAACGGGCCGCTGGCCCTGCCAATGTGGCTCGCGTTCACAACTGTTCCCTTTCCTGGGTTCATCTGCTGGCAAGTGACACATCGATGGCAAACTGCTTCTGCAGCTTGACGAAATCTGGGGTTAAACCAATCAGTTTTGAACAATCTTATCATGGCATCTCTCCCTAGGTGAGCTTGCCCATGATAGAACCGCGCAAGCTGTGATAAGAGACCATTTGGCAAAACAAATTTTCCCTCATTTGAAACCCATAACTCGTCTGGTCTCTTTATACATTGTGATTTAACCCAGGAATCTCTTTCATCCTCTCTGACGTTATTCTGTAATGCTTTTAGTTCATCTATTGTATCTACGACCTTCAAGGCAAATGCTTCAGCTGGTTCGAGTTCTGGTTCACTTATCGAATTCCATTCATCTCTGAGTAATATACAGTTCAAGGCACAAAACCTTGCGACTTGATCTGCATATGCATTTCCCAGAGAAACATAGTCTTGTCCTTTCGTATGAGCACTACACTTTACCACTGCAACTTCGGCTGGCATTTGAATGGCTTGTAACAATTCCCTTATCCTTTCCCCATTTTTCACTGGGGATCCTGACGAAGTCAGGAAACCTCTCTGTGACCATAGTTGTCCAAAGTCGTGCACAATCCTAAACCCGTACTGACTATCAGTGTAAATGGTGACTTTCATCAATGCAGACAGTTGACATGCTCTTGTAAGGGCTACAAGTTCTGCTACTTGTGCAGAATAGACTCCTTGAAGCCACCCCACTTCCAAGACACCTGTTACAGTACATACAGCATATCCTGCTTTCAAAATTCCCATCCCATCTCTTAGACATGAACCATCAACAAAAACAATTTGGTCATTTTCATCAAGCTTAGTATCCTTAATATCAGGTCGGGGTTTGGTGCAAAATTCAGTCACCTGAAGGCAGTCATGCTCGACGTCTTCAGCGTTCTCAATTTCAGCATTTTCACCAGGAAGCAAGGTTGCGGGATTCAGCATAGTGCACCTTTTCAGCTGCACATTCGGTGAGCCCAGAATTATCGTTTCATACCTTGTGAGTCTTGCTCCAGTCATGTGTTGCGTTCGGGAGCGGGTCAAAAGTATCTCAACTGAGTGAGGGACCATGACTGTTACTGGGTGTCCCATCACTATTCCTTCACTCTGAGTGAGGCTGATACCAACTGCTGCTACGGCGCGCAAACACCCTGGAAGTGCTGCTGCGACCGGATCCAAGGTAGCTGAAAAATACGCTACTGGTCTGTTTATGCCACCGTGGGCTTGAGTCAAGACAGACAAAGAACATGCATCACGTTCATGACAAAACAATGTGAAAGGCTTTGTGTAATCAGGCATACCTAAAGCTGGAGCCCTGCACATGCATTCTTTCAATTCAACAAAAGCATCCATCTCATCTCCTTTCAGCTCAATTTGATCCAAGGCATCCTTCTGGGTCAGCTTCAGTAAAGGCTTTGCTAGAGTTGAGAAGTTGGGAATCCACTGACGACAATAGCCCACCATTCCCAAAAACATCCTCACCTCCCTCCTTGTCTTTGGTGGACTCATTTGAAGTACACTCGTTATTCTTTCCTTCATTATTCTCCGTGACCCTTTCTCTATCTGGTGACCCAAGTATTTCACTTTCTTCTGACAGAACTGTAATTTGGAAGGAGACACCTTGTGTCCATTCCTTCCCAAATGGTTCAACAGAGCAATGGTATCGGCTGTGCAGCCACTTTCTGTCTTTGATGCAATCAGTAAGTCATCGATGTACTGTACTAGGGTTGACTCGAATGGCAATTCTAATGCTTCCAAGTCTTTCTTTAGAATCTGATTGAATATTGACGGTGACTCAGAAAACCCTTGAGGAATGCGACACCAACTGTACACTCTGTCTAAGAATTTGAAACAAAAGAGAAATTGGCTGTCCTCATGAAGAGGCACCGAGAAGAACGCTTGTGACAAATCGATGACTGAGAACCACTCTGCATCGCAAGGGACCTGGAACATTATCACAGCTGGATTCGGTACTACCGGGCAGCATTTGACTATGATGTCATTTATTTTCCTCAAGTCCTGCACGAGTCGGACCTTTCCACTCGGCTTTATTAGTCCCATTATTGGTGAATTACATGGACTGCTTAACACTTCTTTCAGCACTCCCTGTTTTACAAATTCGTCAATGAGTTGGGCAACTTTCATGAGGGTGTCTTGTGCCATGTGGTATTGTGGGGTCTGGGGAAAGGTTGCATTGGGCTTTACAGTCACTTTCACTGGTTCCACCCCTTTCATCAATCCCACCTCTTTCCCCGTCATATCCCACACTTCCTTTCCGACTGTTTCCCGTAATTCAGCTGGAATATCTTCTTCAGTTATCATCGGGAACAGACAAATCAGAGGATAATCTTCATCGACAGTTTCCATCTCATCCCCCTCTACACTGTCCTCTTCTTCCCCATCACTGCTCGTCTGTATTTTTATTCCCTCGTTCGAACACATAATCGAACAACCCAATTTACACAATAGGTCTCTCCCTAACAGTGCTATCGGGCTTGAGTCACATACCACAAATTGGTGTAACCCTTGATAGTTACCAATGCTGACTGGTACCAGATCTGTAATTGGGTTTGTCAGGTGCCTGTTTGCTACTCCCACCACTTGAACTGTCCTCCCCGAGAGTGGCAAATTTGGTACTTCAATGCTCTTAACAGTTGAACGTGTTGCTCCTGTGTCAACCAGGAATGAGACACGATGACCCATTACTCTTCCCTCCACATACGGACCCTTTTGATCAACTTCCAAGGATGCTGCAAGCACACAATCTCCTTCTTCTCCTGAACTTTCACTCTCCCATACATTGTTTATTCCACTCTCACTGTGTAATGGGAACTGTTGCACGGTGCCATTTGTATTCATTACCTGACCCGAGACCTGTGGAGGAACCATCACTTGCTGCTGACTCATTGGTGCCAAAGGTATTTGCATTTGCTGATTAGGTACCATGGGTAACTGCTGTTGCATTGGCTGCATTTGCGTCATCTGCATACGAGGCATCTGCATCTGCTGCGGCTGCATAGGTTGTAATCCCTGCAACTGATTTACGGTCTGAAAATTTGGGGTTGGACCTCTCATTTTCGGTCCCCTCATTGTCTGAAATGCATTGACATCATTGCTTTGCTGACCAACACCTGCACCTTCCTGCACCACCATCGGGCACTCGCGTTTCCAATGTCCGACAATTCCGCACACGTGACACGGCATCACCTTCTTCATTGCCTGTACGCCATTCACAACAGTGTTCAAATCCGGACCATTATTCACAAAACCTCCTCTGCCTCTGCCTCTCGCCTGTGGCTGAAACGCCATGTTTCCCTGTAACTGCGGCTGCGGTTGCGGTACCTGCTGTTGGAACCCTTGCAACCCTTGCAGACCTTGAAAACCTGTCTGAGCTGCTTTAAGCTGCATCATCATCACCTTCTCTTTCAACCTTTTCTGCTTCACTTAAATTTTGTCGCTACAGTATTTCGCATAATTCAATACTTCATCAATAGGTTTCGACTGCCAACAAATCAAATGCGACTTTATCATCTGACTTATCTCTGGTCTCAGCCCTTCCACAAATCTGAACACAAAATGGATCATGTCCTTCGCCTCTATTGTTTCCGTGCCACTGTAGTTCTTGAACGCCTTCAGCAACCTCTCATAGTAACTATGAATCGACTCTTTAGCTTCTTGGGCAGTTCGATCAATCTTCTGCCAATCCACATTTTTCGCGGCAACCTTCGTCTTCAAATGCTCAATCACCTTATAGTACAGGCTCATCACCATAGGTGATGGTGCACCCGTATCCCTGTCTCTCTCCGGTTCACTTGTCGGCCAACCTACAGCTCTTTTGCAATCCTCCCACAAGTCTGCTGGAACCACAATCTCAAAGAGAGTGTTCAGGTCTTCCCAGAGACATTTTGCAAGCTTCACAAACCTATCAGTCTGTTGATACCATTCAATCGGCTTCTCTCTCAGTTTGGGAAAATCGTCCGTAAAAGACTGAATGTCGCTTCTATGCCATGGCACATGTATTAATTTCCCCCCTGCTGTCTCCCTCATTGGTAACATGGTTACTGCCTCGCTACTCTGTGGTCTTTTCTCATTGTGCTCTGTAGCACTGTCCCTCCTCTTTTCCTTTCTCTTTACCCACCTGCTTTCCCACTTGTCTAAACACCTCCACACTTGTGCCCTCTGCAGCAATTCTCTAAGGTGCGCCTTCATGCCTGCTGACCTCATGTGTTCAAAGTCTGTGGTCCCAAAATCCAATCTGTAGCTCCTGCTCAAGTGTTTCGTCTTGTCTATATCAACCCCGTTTTTGTCAGCTATTTCCTGCAAGCTTTTATGTACCTTATTCACTTCTTTCGTAATCCTTGGACATAGGTATCTCAGCTCTTCTTCCGAGTAGGACTCTAACCTATTCACACCCATAGTCCCTTCCACCAATTCTTGTGCTTCCATGTTCAACCTCATCCTATTCATATAATCTTCTCCCTTCCCACTGGCTGAGCTTTGTGTGGAATTCAGACTGTTGAACCACTGTGTCAGTTGTTGCGCATTCAACCCCATCAGTGTAGCATTCACATCGACTGCCATTGATGGTTGCGGCAACTTTTCAGTGTTCGATGTTAGAGGTATTATCAGTGGGGGACTCGACCTCACCAGTGTTGACTGAGCACATATGGGACTAAACTCCATCAAGGACCCAGATCCAGTTGGCTGAGCCGCTATCGGAGTTATCCCTGGAGTGTTTTCTATGCACCTTCTTTCTGTCCCATTCTGCAGCATTGATCCTTGACTGCTCATACCCAAGTTAGGCTGACTGTACAAAGGTACCGGTGGACCCACAGTAATGGGTAGCGATATCGCATCTGGGTTTTGTCCATTTCCCATGTTCTGAGACATGTTCATTCCCACACTATGGGTCATCATTGCCGGCATGCCCATCTGACTCCCCGTCATCTGAGCATGTGCGTTTCCCCCCTGCATCTGCTTTTGAGGCATCAAAAACTGGGTTGATTCAGCTTGTGCCATTGTTGGGTTGTGACCATTCTGCCCTCCCATTACGGTTGGATCTAGAATCCTTCCCGTACTGTTATCACTGCTGTAGTATCTTGGGATCTGCGGCTGATAATTTTCAGCTGGTTTCAGTATGGGCACATCTGGATATATTCTCCTAACCTGCGGTATCTGCGGGGTGAACAGTAAACTCGGGTCCTTAGATCCCGATGATGCTCCTGAACTTTGGGTTTCACTGTTCTGTACCGGTGCCGGAGGGGCAGAACTGGTACTTGGACCTTGTCCACTCTCTGCATAAGGCGGTGGACGGTCGTTCAACAATTGCATGATTAACTCCTCATCCTCTAACTCCTCTTCTCTTCTCAACTTTTCCTCGTCCTCTCTATCCTTGGAACACCTCTTGTTTGTCTTACAGGTAGCTTTCTTACCTGTCTCCTCTTCTTCCTTAGTAATGGCGGGAAACAATTTTATCCCCTGCAATACATCTGACCTCCACACCTTCTGTGCATTATCCCACCTAGCGTCCGCTAGTGTCTTTTCTACCTTCCTTATCCTAGTCTCAAACTTATTTTGCTGTTGCTGTCTAGCCATTAGTTCCCAAATTGCTAGAGCCTCAAACTGTGCTGGCCTTGGAGGTACCTTCATGTCGTACATCGTGAATCTCAAATTCTCTAGAATCCTTATATTGAATGTCCCATGGATCGGGAACGCTACGCTCCCATGTTTCTCTGTCAGCTTGTGCCATTGCTTTAGCCATAGACACGGAGCTACCCCCTTTTCCTCCATTACAACGTAGGCTGGTGTGCCTTCGGGCGGCGTCTCCTCCCCTACGCTCGCTTTAATGTAAGACTCCCCCTTCATCGCACTCCTTAATGCTTTAAAAAATTTCATTTTCTCGTCTTTTTATTTCACAAAATTTGTAATCAATAGGTGACTTTAATTCCCGGAATACTCTTCGCTTGCCTTTCCCTTTCCAATCGAGCCCCACGGACTGCGTCCAATCCGTGCGCGACCCTTCTCTGCAACCAACCTATCCCAGCGCGGCTCCTAGTGACGTCACACTCACACACACTGCGGCTGACAAAGCCTCGCGGCTAGTCCTCCTTCACTCAGTTCCTCTCGTAACAACTTCTTGCATATATCGCGAGCTACCAAAAATATAAAACAGATCTGTCGGTTTACTACAGGAGGGGTAACACAATCGCTTCAGGACCTTAGGGATTTTTCACTAGCCTCGGCAGTTATTCCATCTTTCTCGGTCCCCACGTTCGCAAGCAAATCTGACCCGCAGACTCTGCTCTCAACTTGTCAGTGATCTATTCTAGTGCACTTAGAATTTTGTCAAAGCCCGAAGTCGAAGTTTCTTTCACTCCCTTAACACACGTACCGACTCGTTGACCACGCCCGATCAACCTACTAAACCGACCAGACCACAACATAAAACAACATACTCCGGAGTCTCTTGACCTCGCAGGGCCCGTCTCAACAACAACAACCACGTGGACCTTTTTATGCACGAAGCGCCACACGCACATGAAGTTCGACGACTTCCCTACTCTCACACTCGGAGTCGCACCTCCGCTATTTTCTATGAAGTTCGACGACTTCCCTACTTCTACACTCGGAGTCGCACCTCCACTATCCTCTAAAATCCTCGCAACCTTTTCACACAATCTGCGGCAATAAGCTGTGCAAGCGCAAAACCCTAACTTCTCTCATACCGTCACTAGTACCACCAACGCCGATTCCACACCTCCATTCTCTTCATTCGCAAGCTCCGAGATCCCGGGAAAGTCGCGGTGGACCTAGCCCATCATCATTTTCTCAATCAGTTTTACCCAAGAAAAATCTAATTCAGCTTCTCGAATGGGGTCTCGAAGGGTGTAACCGTTAATTCAACACCATGTACTCCAAGAGTACGGGGTCCCAAAAGACGAAACCGTCCTCTGCTACCATCTACTGATAGCGCCTTCCGTACCAGTAATTTACCAGTACTTTGGACGCACTTTAGGCCGATGAATCTTTTGGCTAAGTGGGACCCTCTCCACCCTTAATCAATCAAATTTTCTCGAACCAATAATCAATAACGAACATAAGCAATGCCCTGATCAACATAACATTTAACAATTAATCCAGAATACATTTTCGGCGAACCCTGACCTTTCAGTCAGGAATAACCACACCAGTTTATTCAATGTTAGTGAATTTATTTCCCTATATTAACAAAGCTAGCACAATATAGATGTGTCTCAACACCAAATGATAAACATATATGAACATTAATAGCTGTCCATAACGGCGAAACAGGTGCAATCTATGCAGCATTTGAATAACAAGGCATTCGATGATAGCAATGCAAATCACTAAAACTATAATTTGTAATGGGCTAATTGCATACATTTAGTCAGCATAACAAGATCTCCAATTGCATCGTGCGACAAAAGGAATCCTCGTCTAACCTCAAATTAGCATCGGCATGTGGGGCTTCATGCAAAAACAATTTAGCAACATTAATTTAGAAAACTCCTAACTAGGGCTCTTATCAAAATCAGCAGTTGGTTACCTAAAAGAAACACAATGCAATTATACAATTTCCTTTCATATTTACCAATTACGATCAGCATACAAGGAAGTCTTCGTCTCACAGGTATCGTTTCTCGATCAGCATGGGACGGGGTAAAGGGGCAAGGTGGACGGGGAAATTGCCTCACGGCGGCAGGGTAAAACTACTACTTCATGCAAAGGGACAAATCAAAGTTAAAGTCTCTAGGGTAAGAATCATTTAAGTCTCTTTCTCTCGATTAGAGAAAGTATCAAAGTCTCTCAAAATGGCGTCGCAGCAAGGTGGGCCATAATAGCTGCAATGTCCTGCAAAATGGCGGGTATCGGCTGGTGATGGCTGTAATGGCTACCTTCTTCTCGTGCACCTGGTTTAAATAGACAACAGTTCAAATCCAGTAGGGTCTTCCATTGGAGGGTTCATAGGTTAGCTTCAAATTGTCCAATCAAAAACAACAGTTCTCAAGCTTTTACTTAAGCATACATTATCCTTGGAGACGGGTACGCAAGTTGCAACATTTTATACCAATTAACTCGCTTTCAGAGCTTCCATTGTCCGCACCTGCAGATTGACCTTGGAGTAAAGAGAAAATATGCCAGGCTGGCACGAAACCTTAAGATAAGCATGTGAACGATCTCAGTGGAAAAGTACAGCTTCAAGCAGAAATACACGTTTAATAGCACATCGGAAAAATACGAGCATCTAAACCGTGAGACCAGGCAACTAGGCCGAAGCCTGCACTAAAGTAATGCTAAGCTAGAACATTTCAAACAAGCAAATCATAGCACACGTTTATGATTATGTCGGATTAGCGCAATTCTAATACACCACGTTATATAAAGCACGCTTATAAATGTTGGCAAACTACTCTGAGGGCACATTTTGTCCCCGTACAATCTTTATTAGTTCAGTTAAAGTCACACATGATTATTTCACACTACGTTTATGCGCTAATAAATGTAAAACCTTCATTTCAGCTTCATCAATACCTTTGCCTTATATGTAGCACTTACACATCTTTTTCACCTATGTCACTCTTCACTTCCACTGCACCATTCTTGTTGCAAGGTCTACAGTATAAATATAGGTTTTGTTATATCAATACATGGATTATGCAATGAAAAACTTGTCACAGTATATCTTGTATCTGTGCTGTATATAATTGACTGGTCAGGGGAGTATAAACTCAAATAGCAATTGTACTGGTTTGACTAGGCATAAATGTGGCATACCCAGTACTCTCCCGAGAACACATCTAGAAGAAGCACTACTCTGTTTCTTAAATCTGATGGAAGACTACCTTGCATACCTTGAACCCAGGACCCCCTGAGTGACTCCAAGAGTCAGTTAGTTGACCTCCTGTTTGTTTTACAGGAGCACAATAAGCTTCCAGAGGCCTCATTCCCTGCAACTGCCCAGCTGATCAGTTCCAACTGGACCTGCCCTGGACTCCACTGCTGACCTCTGTTGGAGTGAGTCCTTTCCCCCAAGTGATGCCTCCTCCCTGACCCCCAGATCCTGGTCTCTTTGCTGATGTTGCCGTGTACTCTTCCTGTCCCCAAACTGCAAGAAGAAGGACTTAGACATGTTTTGTTAACTTTCTGCCAACTTTCTGCCTGGAGAACCATTGGGGACTGGGATTGTCATTGAAGTCACAGCCGTCGATATTGAATCTCCGGTTGGCTTCAGCTTGATGATTTACCCCGTTGAGGGAGAGCTGACTTTCAGATAGGTTTCTAAGGCTAAACGTAAAGAGCTTCATCATGACTGATGCTAAGCAGCATCAGATCAATAAAAAGGCCTTTAGGCATGGGCTTTAGACTTGGCCCGCTCTTAGCTTTCTCACCTTCATCCATGACTGCACTGGGACCCCACTGTTAAGCTGCCCACCATGGTTGAGCTCCACTTCGGATCCAGCTTGCAGCCTTACCTGTCCCTGACTCGCCCATGATCACTTTTTCTCCATAAGCGTTTTTGAATATGAAGATAAACTTTCCACCGGTACAAATCTGGTCCTTGTACCTTACCAGCAATCCATCCAAGTCAGCCTTTACTTTTGAGTTTGACCCGATCTAGCATGGTCACATAACACAGTTTTCAGTGGTAATACAAACTTTCAAAATTCATATCTCTGGTTCTATGTATTGTTTTTTTGTCATTTAGCTGTCATTTTATTTACTAAAATACTCTCTATTCTTCTAAATCAGTTTGGCATTTTTCTTGTGCTGTGCTTTCCCTTTATTACTGTTTGAGTAATTAATAAATACTTTACACATTGCCTCTTAGTGAAGTCTAACTGTTTGTGCCAAGCTACTAGAGGGTAAGCACATGTTTTTTTAGTTAGGTTTACCCTGACAAGGATTATAATTATTATTTGAGATGGGTTCTCAACTCCCTCAACTAATACTCCAATGTCCTACAATTTTATTGAAGTCAGCATCCAGTTCTAGTAGAAACAATATATAAATACATAACTAGTTATAACTCTAAAGATAAAAAAGTGGCAATAAAAGCAATTAATAAACAAAATCTTGAAAATAATTGCAACATATAACCATTATGCTGTTTCAGCATTTCCTTGTATGAAGTGATGGAACCAGACTGTACTCTATCCCCTCCCTTCTTGCACCTCACTAAGTTGTTGTAGCACTAAATGGGGCATGCATGCGTTTCTTAGGTGGCCTTTCACCCTCATGCATCAGCCCAAACAACAGACATGTTGTGTATTGAGAAGGTTGTTCTCTGCCTCTGACCTCAGTAAGTTATTGCATCCCCAGCAACCAGTTAAAGCTAACCTGGGTCCAAAAAGCATGCCTGTGGCATTCACAAATGAGGGCTAAAGCTGTGCTTGCTTGAACCAAGTCTCACAGGAAGTCATAATGAATACAATGAAATGCAATAATTAACATATTAATGATGTTGCACCATCCTGTCATTTTATAAGACATTTTAAAGAATGTGAATACATATTTGAATAATTGACACACTATCAAACTGTAAAAAAAGTAAATTGTAAATGTTAATTATGTGTGTACAATACTAAATGCAGCATGCATTTACAAATGAGAAAAGTTCACTTAAATCAATGGACATATGATGTGCAATGGGGTACGTAAGCAAAACCCACAACAGTGACATCAATAGCATCATTAATATCCTGCCTTTGGGATTTTGGTTTAAAAGAAGCAAAAGAAGGTAAAAAGTTTGATGGGTGGCCCTCATGTTTGACAGAGCTTACTGTCACTGTGATTCCTGTCAATAACTACAGTTGTTTCCTGGGCCAGCTGACAACTTTAAATTCAGAGTACTGGTACTCCGTCAGGGTGATGGAATAGTTTACTGTTAGAAATGGGGTCTTTGGTTGGCAGTCAGGTTACCCCCTGTCCAAGCAATGACCCTCACTCTGGTCAGGGTAACTTACACACAATCCAAATTATCCTGTGCCCACCCTCCGGTAGCTTGGCACTGAGCACTCAGGCTTAACTTAGAAGGCAATGTGTAAAGTATGTGTGCAATAAATCATGCAATAACACAGTATAGCACCACACAAATACACCACACAGTGTTTAGAAAAAATATATATTATTTATCTGATAAGATGCAGGTCAAATGATTAAAATGCAATACATATATGTTGAGATATCACTGTAAAAGTGATATAAAGTGTCTTTAGTCTTTTAAAAGCAATAAATGTCTCTTTCAAGCACAAAGTACCTGGTTTGTGTTCAGAATATCCACAAAGAACTGCAGAGGAGGAGATGCGTGGAAACAAAGGGGGTGTGTGTCGGTTTCTCGGGCTGCACACGGCGATGTGTCATTTAGTTTTCACGCAGGGACAGCTGTGCGTCGATTTCTGGCGCTCGGTGGTGGATCCTCTTTGGGTTGCTGGGATTTCGGATGTCCTTGGGACGATGCTTGGATTTCTGGTACTGACAGGATGAAGTCACGGGGGCTGCGTCGATCTAGTGGGTGTTGAGGGAAATTTCTACCGCAAGCAGGCGCTGCATCGATTTCTCTCTGGCAGTCGGTCTGCGTCATTCCGGCTCAGCTGTGTGTCGATCCAGTGGGCCGTGCATCGAATTTCCGGTTGCTACGCTGGTGCGGCGCCGACCTTCTCGTTGCGAAGTTGGGCTGCATTGTTCCGGTTAAGCATGCAGTTATTTCTTCACTGTGGTGCAGGCTGTGTGTCATTTCTGGCAGGCTGTGCATCGATTTTCGCTGCACCAGGAGTCCTTCTTGTAGAGATGAAGTCTTTTTGGTCCTGAGACTTCAGGGAACAGGAGGCAAGCTCTATCCAAGCCCTTGGAGAGCACTTCTCATGACAGCCAGAGAGCAGCAAGGCAGCAGGGCAACAGCAAGGCAGCAGTCCTTCACAGAAAGCAGACAGGTGAGTCCTTTGGGCAACCAGGCAGTTCTTCTTGGCAGGAGGCAAGTTCTGCTTCAGGTTCTCTTCTCCAGGAAGTGTCTTGTCAGGTAGTGTGTCTACCTCAGAAGTGTCTGAGTTGGTAGGGGCAGAGGCCCTGTTTAAATACCCAAATGTGCCTTTGAAGTGAGGAAGACTTCAAAGAGTGGCTTAGAAGAGCACAAGGTCCCCTTTCAGTTCAATCCTGTCTGCCAGGGTCCCAGTAAGGGGTGTGGCAGTCCTTTGTGTGAGGGAAGGCTACTGTCCTTTGACATGCAAGTGTCAGGCCCTCCACCCTCCCAGCCCCGGAAGAACCATTCAAAATGCAGATGTATGCAAGTGAGGCTGAGTATCATGTGTTTGGGGTGTGTCTGAGTGAATGCACATGGGAGCTGTCAACTAAACCCATCCAGACATGGATTGTAAGGCACAGAAGGATTTAAGTGCAGAGAAATGCCCACTTTCTAAAAGTGGCATTTCTAAAATAGTAATATTAAATCCAACTTCACCAGTCAGCAGGATTTTGTATCACCATTCTGGCCATACTAAATATGACCTTCCTACTTGTTAGACTTTTCATCCTTGGCGTGGTCTCCCTTAACTTTTTGCCTCTGTTCCCAGGTGGTTGATGTGTGCTGGACTCTGATTTTACTGTTTTTGTTACTCTGGGCACTTTACCACTGCTAACCAGTGCTAAAGTGCAAGTGCTCCTGTTTAAAATGTGTACGTAATTGGTTCTCCATGATTGGCATATTTGTTTTACTGTTAATTCCCTAGTAAAGTGCACTAGAGGTGCCCAGGGCCTGTAAATCAAATGTTACTAGTGGGCCTGCAGCACTGGTTGTGCCACCCACACAAGTAACCCTGTAATCATGTCTCAGACCTGCCACTGCTGTGTCCCTGTGTGTATTTTTACACTGTAAATTCGACTTGGCAAGTGTACCCACTTGCCAGGCCTAAACCTTACCCTTTCTTACATGTAAGGCACCCCTAAGGTAGGCCCTAGGTAGCCGAAAGGGGAGGGTGCAGTGTATGGATAAGGTAGGACATATAGTAATGTGGTTTATATGTCCTGACAGTGAAATACTGCCAATTTCGTTTTTCACAGTTGCAAGGCCTGTCTCTCTCATAGGATAATATGGAGGCTACCTTTAAATATGATTAAAGTGTAGATTCCCCTAGAGAGTAGATGGACATGTGGAGTTTGGGGTCCCTGAACTCACAATTCAAAAATACATCTTTTAGTAAAGTTGATTTTAAGATTGTGCGTTTGAAAATGCCACTTTTAGAAAGTGAGCATTTTCTTGCTTAAACCATTCTGTGACTCTGCCGTGTTTGTGGATTCCCTGTTTGGGTCAGTTTGACAGTTGGGTTGTTTTTCACCTCGCACTAGACAGTAACACAAAGGGGGCTGGGGTGTAACCTGCATTTCCTGATTAGCCATCTCTGCTAGGAGGGAGGGGTGGAGTGGTCACTCTCATCTGAAAGGATTGTGCCTGCCTCTGACAATGCTGGCTCCAACCCCCTGGTATGTGTCTGAGGCCTTGTCTGGGCAAGGCAGGATTTCACAAGTAGGTGTGAGTCCCCTTTGAAGAAAGGTGACTTCAAAGACTAAAATGTGTATAAGAAGGGCACCCAAATCTACAGACTTTAGAAACACTTCTGGAACCAAGAGGAACCTCTGCCTGGAGAAGAGCTGATAGCTGAGGAAGAAGTGCCGCCCTGCCTGTGACTGTGCTATGTGGAGCTTTCCTGCAGTGCTGCTTCTGCCAGAGTAAGAGGGCAAAGACTGGACTTTGTGTGCCTTCCATCTTGTGAAGAAATCTCCAAGAGCTTGAGTTAGAGCTTGCCTCCTGTTGTTTGAAGTCTCAGGGACAGCAAAGACTTCTCTCTGCCAGCACCTGGAGTCTCTGGAGAGACTCCTGCCCCGACAAGTGGTGCCCTATCCAGTCCCTGGGCCCTTGAAAGGAAAGCTGGTGGAATCCAAGGAAATCGACGTCGGACGACTTCGGACCGATGCCGGCTGCACCTGACGCTGTGACCTTCGCTGGAACGCGACGCTCTTCGCAGGCCCGACGCCGCAGCAGCCCCGCTGAAGTCTGCGACTCTGTGGAAGTCGCCGCATCACGTTGTGACCGACGCCGCTCGAAGTGCACGGATTCAACGTTTTGCACAGACGCCGCGATTCCCGACTTTGCGCATTGGCTTGTTTTCACTCTTCACCAATGGTACTGTACTTGGGGGTCTACACGACTCCGTGTCCAGCGCCGCTGGTGTCGGCTTGTTGGGAACGACTCCGTCATGACGCCGTGTTAACATCTCATCGAAGCATTTTTGTTTCTAAGCGCTATTTTTGAGTTTAATCTCTAAAAATTCATAACTTGACTTGTGTATGTTGGATTTGGTCTTGTTTTGTTTAGATAAATATTTCCTATTTTTCTAAACTGGTGTTGTGTCATTTTGTAGTGTTTTTCATTAAGTTACTGTGTGTGTTGGTACAAATACTTTACACCTAGCGCTCTGAAGTTAAGCCTACTGCTCTGCCAAGCTACCAAGGGGGTAAGCAGGGGTTAGCTGAGGGTGATTCTCTTTTACCCTGACTAGAGTGAGGGTCCTTGCTTGAACAGGGGGTAACCTGACTGTCAACCAAAGACCCCATTTCTAGCACTACTCCTTTCAGATCAGCAGCTACCACTCAAACAATATATGAGGGCATCCCAATGTTAGCCTTTGAAGGGAGCAGGCCTCACAGCAGTGTAAAAATGAATTTAGGAGTTTTACACTACCAGGACATGTAACCTACACAGGTACATGTCCTGCCATTTGCCTATACAGCACCCTGCCCTATGGGTTACCTAGGGCATACCTTAGGGGTGACGTATATGTAGAAAAAGGGGAGGTTTAGGCTTGGCAAGTACTTTTAAATGCCAAGTCGAATTGGCAGTGAAACTGCACACACAGGCCTTGCAATGGCAGGCCTGAGACAAGGTTAAGGAGCTACTTAAGTGGGTGGCACAATCTGCGCTGCAGGTCCACTAGTAGCATTTAATCTACAGGCCCTGGGCACATATAGTGCACTTTACTAGAGACTTATAAGTAAATTAAACAATCCAATTGGGTATGATCCGATGTTACCATGTTTAAAGGGAGAAAGCATGTGTACTTTAGCACTGGTTAGCAGTGGTAGAGTGTGCAGAGTCTTAAAATCAGCAAAAACTGTATCTAAAAAAGGGGGGGAGGCAGGCAAAAAGTTAGAGGTGACCACCCTAAGGCTGCCAGGTCTAACATTTACTTTGTTGCCTTAACGGAGTAAAATACCATCCTCTGAACAATAAATCAGCCCCTTAATCTCCCTGTTCCTAAAACACACATATTGTGTGAAATGTATTTGTGTAATCCCCACACGAAGTAAGATTGTATTCTAACACCCCCATTTAATGTGCGCTCTTCCATTGCTTTCTAGGTAGGTATGCACTATTGTATATAAATACCAATAAATACATACATGGGATGCCTGGCTAATATCTGTAAGTAAGCATGAATAAAGGGCAAATAGTTAAACCAATCCCAACCCATTAAAGAAACCTTTACAGACAAATACTGGACACCTGCAGAACGAGGGAGCTACTGATGAATTACAAATTTGAATTTATAAGAAAACAGTAAAATGGTTCTGCAACTCTGACTGATGCCCTCACATCTGCACTGATGTGCATGCCATAAGTTCAAATCTCAAGAAGCCTTCTATTTTTCAAAGGTTGGAAAATTGATGACCTTTAAATTGGATAGCATCTATAGCTGCATTTAAAGTGTTTATAAAAAACAATTAAATGCATTATTAAATGTTATATGTTTATTTTCAGGCTTTTTATGCATTTTCATACAACGACTAATATTAAAAATATATCTCAGTGCCCACTCTCTGACTAGTAAATACTGGACAAGAAGGGAAAGTTATTTGCAATCGACTTTTAATGAGCAATTTCATACAGAGGGGCTAGAAACATTAAAATAATTGTAACTCTAGTATTTAGAATTAGGCTAAATCACCTTCCACTTGCACTTTCAGAGGGCTTTTTACTCCTTTACTAATTTCTTGGTCTCTTAAGAGGCATTAAGTTAGGGGCCTCATCGGTCGCGTGCTTAAAAATAATGGGCCTGTTTCAGAAAGGTAAACGTAGACCAAAAGTCTAAGGTTAAACCAAAAGTCTAACTTTACTCATAGTAAAGTTAGACTTTTGGTATAAGTTTAGACGTTTGGTCTAAGTTTAGACCAAAAGTTTAAATGTAGACCAAAATTTTAGCTCTACTACGACTAAATTTAGACTTTAGGTGAAAACTTTGACTATTGGTCTAAACTTAGATTTTTTGTCTAAGTTTAACTTTGTGAGTTGGGCCTAATGTATATTATTTTTACTACACTTACAACCAGAGATACACCCACTCCGTCCCCTTTTCTCTTGCATTTAACTGATGCGGCCTTCCTCCATCATTTTTCCTTCATGAAAGTGTAAATAGGCTTCTCAAGGGGGCCGAGTTTTCACTTTAGCATGTGAAAAACATGCTTAAAAATAGTATGCAAATGTTTTAACAACATATGGTTTTTCAATTCGGAAAATCATTCCTAAGAGCTAGACTGTTACATTTAGGAGAAGCAAAAGGTTTGGGGAGTCAGGTTTAACTAATGATACGAGAAAAGGGTTAAGAAGTGAGCATGGCTAGAAGAAATGAACTAAAATTCAAACTTGTCTTGTTCTGCAGAGAAAGTACTAACCAAACAGCTTTTTTTTTGCAAATGGATCATTGACGGGTAACACCAGTTTCAAGACTAAATAGAAAACAACCCTGAAGATGTTGGGCAAGATTTCTCTGGGATTGCACTGGCACAAAGTAATACAGACACAAAGTGACAAAATGATGGACAGACTCTTGAATTTACATTCAAGTGAAAAAAGTGTTTTGTCCTGGAAAGGTGCCCCCTTTTCTGGGGTACTTTGTGCTGCTTCCACCACTTTATGGAAGCGAACGTTACTAGGGTATTACTTGGGGAGATAAGTGCAAGCACCCATAATTTCTTATGGAAAGCCTGATCTGTTAGGTAGACAGACCGGGCTCTGTGTAAGAAAATTACATCTCTTTGATGTAGCCGCTAGGAAGGAAAAAAATAAATTTCTTCAAATACTCAACAGAATGCATGTGTGTCGCACTGTATAGCACACATACATTGTGAGGAATGAAGCGTTCTTCTAGCATCAGATTTGCACTGGAAGGGTATGCCTCAAGTACAAATCATATGTCAGACAGCAGACATACACCTCTGCACAAAGCAAAGGTTGCGTGTGGCATTGGGCAGGGTGTCTGTGTGCCAGTTCAGCAGCGGGCCATTTTTACTAAATACCTCTCTACACTACTTTCTTCCCCTTGAGCAATGTAGTAACTTTGTTTGTTGCACGCTTTGCACTAAACATAATAAATCTGCCCAACTGATTCTCAAAAACTTGAAATATGTATACAAGACATTTGCATGACCAAGCATCACCAGTCCTTTTCAGGGGTGATTTGCTGTAGCATTGCTTTACATAAACATTGAACCACAGGAGAGTGAAGATAACTCTGAGATCTGGAAGATATGTAGCCCACGACTCATTGGTTTTGTCAGTCTGTTGTCAATTTCAAAAACATATATCCAGACCTTCCGAAGCAGACTCACACCATGAGGTTTGCCCAGGGCATAATTCTTCTGAGTTAATGCAAATGGTTTCACCCAACAGTGTACAGCAGATGGAGAATAATCATCTGCTCCGTTTTATTCCACTTTATAGCCCTCTGGTGTGTGTTTCACACAAACCTGCCCATTTGAAGACCAGGTTTTCACCATGTATGTCTCAGCTGCTAAATTTCTTTTCAGGTGTTGTTGTACCTCACTCTAACAATATCATCCCTTAGTAAACGAGATCACTCCTCTTGTGTAATATGTGTGCTATTTTTAAGAATTACGTTCATGATTTGGCTTGCCAACTATTTAAATACAATTTATAACCATCTAAAAGTGATCTAATGTAATGTTAACGTTGAGAATACAGAATTAAAGTAAAATTAGTATAATTGGTCACCATATAAAAGCCAATATTATATATACTTCTCTACAGATGGATGGACAAAGAGGCAAAACGAAAGAGCATAGCCAAAGCTATTTTGCATTTTAAAATGTTAAGGCTACACTCGGGCCAGATTCACAAAGGTAAATGTACACTTTTGTTTAAGTTTATCATTTTTCGCTATTGACAAACAATTTAATATTTAGTTTCTTGAAGGTTGGCTGATCCGGCATTTGTAAGTCAAAAGCTGGTGAATTATTGTACTTCTCAGTATCTGCTTGAAAAGTCAGCGCACAATGCATTCGTTTAACACACTTTCTCTTCACGAAACAGACCAGAAAGTATTCTCAAAATTATATGTTGCTAAAAATGGCATTGTGCGATATACATCACAATGTTAGAAAAGGTTACACGAGAATAATGTCACTGGAGTGTAGCCTTTTGTTATTATTATTCCGTATGGCATTTACTATCGAGCACCTCTTCTCGGGGAAGTGCTTAACATTGTGACAGGCCTGCAGCTTGCGATATCAGCTGGCTTACACCAATAACTATCAGTAGTGGCTTCCCTTTCATAGTTAGAAGCTTGTTTCACATTTTCACTACAGCCACACAGTGAGGGGCTTTGCGAAGCCACTGAGGATCGGTGCACCTTCACAGCCATCCATCAGTTTCCTGCTCAGAGCACCACACCTCAGTACACACTATGTGTTGCCTAACTCGCCTAGCTGCTTCCCCCCACACCCTGCATGGACCAACCTCTCCTCCCATTGGTTGGCTGCAACCCACCGCCGAGGTACTGTCAGAGAATGCAGTCATCCGCCATTTCCTGATTAAAGATTAGTGTCGTACATACAGCTTCCCCTTCACTGGTCCTCTGTCCTTCCACTTTCATTGTTGGCAGAAACTAGACGGCTAGTTGCAAAGAGTGGCTTCACCTCCTCCAGAGTTTAGTGAGTACTGCAAATCCTCTTCCCTTTAAACTTTTTTTCAAGCTGACCCTGTCATGAAACATTCGCATATTTCCTGGGAGGTTAGGTGATTTTGTTTGTTTCATTCCATGCACCGCTAAACTAGAAATTCAGCAATTTACCGAATGTCCCTTTAAACGTCACCGACCAACCTGATATAAACTCAAATCAAATCCCCTCATTATCGCCCAGAGCCGGGTGTCATATAATCTCATTCTATCAGGACACCATGGCACAGGTTTTCTGTCATCGGTTTGCGTTGTTATTGGTTGTTTTATATTTATTTACTGTAGTGTTCCGCAGAACAAAACATACAGATGCAAAAACAAAGTTAAAACTAATACATTTGCTAATATCTACAACATTAACATGTTTGAGAGCAAGTTTACAAATTTAAAACGCGTACAATAAACATTCAGAGCATTTGTGGTATTTTCCAATTTAGTAACTTTAGAGGAAAAATCAAATTTACTAACTAAATATCACTGTCTTGAGTCTTATATTATGAGGTGAACAAAAATGATGTGCATTGATTCTTTTCTAGGACCATTGCTTAATATGAGTCGATGGATGCGGGTGGGGCCCAATGACATGCATTTTTAGGGACCAACTCTTATTTTTCGTCGAGCGATTATGATCGAGAGGGAGAAAAACACAAAAGGGTTAAAGTAGGAGAAAGAGAAGGAGAAAACCAGTAACAAAGGGAGACAGCAGGGATGAAAAAGGACCTGCAAGAGTGAGATAAGGTGATGAGGAGTATCTGGTGGTAGATTCAAGAGGCATACCAGGGGAATACAGACTCCATGGTCTTGATATTTGGCACCCCAATGTTCCTAGCACTGGCTGCTGGATTCTGAGCAAAACTTTGGGCCACAGCACTTGGGGCCAGATTTACTAAAAAGTGGCATTGCAAAAATTTGCAGTGCCACTGTGCATCACTTTAGAAACACAGGGGTGCACCATATTTACTAAAATACAGCACACCCCTGTGTTTCTCTCTGTGCCGGTGCTAAATTTAGCTGCCAGTGCCAATGCATGCATCCTTTAACCATAGTGCAAGGTTATTTGCATTGAGGGGATTGATTGTTTACAATGGCAATTTGGCACTTTTATGTGTGCTGGGGAATGCGGCACACATAGAAGTACCAAATCATCATTTTTGAATGATTATTTATGTGCAGGGAGGTGTCCCTTACATAAACAATCATTTATGGTCTGTTGCTTTTTCTATGTGTACTGCAGAATGGAAAAAGCAAAAAGGAGGAGGAATAAAAGTATTCCTCTTCATTGTGCCGTGTTAACGCCACACCTGGGGTGGCTTAGTTTTTGGTGCTGCCACAGATTTCGGATTTGTTGTAAATGTCGGGCAGCACCAAAAGCAATGGGTGGAACACCCACACCAACACCCATTGCAAGCCCCTCTGACGCAGAAAACTGCGTCGGAGGGGCCCATATTTACAAGGTGGTGTTAAGCCACAAAATGTGGCATAGCGCCACCTTGTAAACGTGGCACACTGCATAGCGCCACCGGGGCGTCACAAAAAGCGATGCCCCTGTGGCACAAGGGCCTTGTCAATTTGGCCCATACTCTTTTATAAATTAGACACTGCATAGAGCAATTACACTGATGACATTTCCAAAAGTCTATATTTAGTGTATAAAAAAGGAGGTCCTGCACTTTTAAGCTTGCAAAAAGTTAGGGAGCCTCTGGATCTAAATTTGCCCTCAAATAGAGCTGCGTTTTTTCGACAACTGCCAGCCATCACACCACAAGCCTTCCCTTTATTTTGAATCAGATAACAACATCACATTCAAAACTTTTCGACTAAGATTTGTTTTAGCTATACCTTCAATTAAGAATGAAGATTTTAAGAAGCTCAACTTCACCAGTGTAAGGTTCACCATTTGTTAAAATAATACAATTGATAATTGAGTTTTCATAGCACAACAAATAGGACACTTTTCAAAATTCCTGATGGCAGTTGAAAATACTTGGACATACTGCCAATATGCTAATCCCACTATCCCAAGGATTAACAAATTTCTCTCACCAAAGTAACTTGACCTCACAGAAAAACGATCTTCCACAATTTGTCTTCTACTAGGTCAAGGGAAAAAAATGCCTGATGTAGATCTTGACAGGAGTTCCGTCATCCCTCCGTGGTGGCATTTTCAAATACTCCATCAAGCTTACTGAGTTCCGACCACCGAATTTAGATGTATGGTGGCTGAACCTCCATCTGCATCGACAGAGTGTAGTCCATTGCATAAGCGGTTTCCCGCTGCCAACGTGGTGGACTCCTATGCTAGCTAACATTAGTCTGTCACTGTCAGGATGGCAGGATTGTGCCAAGCAGATTTAGATTTCACTGTTGTGCTGGCTTTGTTGTAGTGGTGGGTTTCTGATGGTGGGAGTCTGTCCTGGGACCCGCTCAAAATTGTCCTATGTGTGTAGCTATTGGATGGATGGTGGCAGTGTACACCTCAAGTCTTTGGGCTAATTGATTACATCTGCATACCACACTATAAAACACACTCCATTTCAGACCATTATTTTTTGCCATTCCACTGCACAACACCGTTTTTTCTGCTGAATTTGGCACACAGAAGTAAGGTTATTTCCTTTTTTCTCTTGCTGTTAATTGTTCAGCTGTTTATTATTTTATATAAATTGTGGGTCCTCTATTACATTCAATTTTATTTACTCATAAAGGCAGGGAGGAGAAATCCCCGTTTTACAGAGGGAGAATTATTAGTCATGGTGGATGAAATCATTAGAGTAGAGCCACAATTGTTTGGCCCACAAGTACAAATTACCATCATATCTCAGAAAAGGCAAATGTGGTACAGAATAGTTGAGAGAGTGAATTCTGTAGCCAACAACCTGTGCATACAGGATGAAATTAGGCAGAGGTGGAATGACCTACGAGGGAGAGTGTCTTCACTGGCCTCCAAGCATCACCTGGAGGTCCAGAGGACTGGTGGTGGTTTTCCCAGGCCCCCATTGCAAGGTATTGCCTTGGAGGAGAAGTTCTTGCAGATGCTACATCCTGAAGGCTTGACAGGAATCCCTGGTGGAGTGGAGGCTGGTAAGCAGTGGTGGCTGGTGACTGAAAGCAGTGGTGGGGCACAAGTACAAGACAGAATTGAACCTTGTGAATGAGCCTCACTACCCACTTATTTCCATTCACCTACTCACCCACTACCTTTGGCCGCCTACCAATTCACTCATCCACATTGTCATCCACTGCCATTCACACAACTCTTATACACAGACACCCACATTTTCCCAGCCACTCAGTCAAGCCCTGCAAACACCTATTCAAACCAACACACATTGCCTAACCCATCCAGTATCCAGAAGTTTCAGTGATAAAAGCTACGCGTTTATTTGAGCTGCAGATTACATGTTTAATTTGACATTTCACGTCATTAGTGTGCAGAAAAAATAACACAATAATAGCTAGCCATGCTAAATTACTGGAACCATTACTGCCTTTGAGAGACGAAATCACCTACAGAGGCAGTGAAAGGAAGGGAGAGGAGAGCTGAGAGAACACATTTTTTTCTTATTGTCTGTAAAAAAAGATACAGCTCCAACTTACTTGTGTACAGGGTTGTCTTTGGCATATTTATGATTTGAGGTCTTCATGTCACACTCCTGTCTCCCAGAGAGCCCTGGATGAAGTTATTTATTGTATTTATTCAATTTCTCTGCCACAGACTCCTTGTAATGCAGGAAAAGGGGATTTCTTTTGCACAGTGCCTCATTCTCTTAATAAAATGTGACCTCCGGTAACATGCTTCTCAACCAACCCCTAAACATTGTGTCATAGATTGGGGCGTGATCAGTAAGGCCTTCTGATCACACCCCACCATTTAAGTATATAGGAAAGGGTGGAGTAATAACATCGGAGTTGCATGAAGTTTTTAGAAACCCGGGCTGACCTGAAAAATGCTCCACACTGTTTACTATCAGAGCTCCTGGTGGAGGAGGAGATATGCCAGGGATGTCACTGCATTCTGAGAAAACATAAGGGCTTTGCGTGGGCAAGCCCTGTCAGCCCTACTGTGGAGCTTTCAGCCACATACTCACGCTGGCGCAGTGGGGCTTTTGAAAGTGCACAACTTTCACTCAGAAAATTTTGTACAGAAAATGTTTTACTTTCATCATGTATTTAAATATATGCTTCACTAGGGAGGCCAGAAAAGGCTAGGGGTGCAGCCCCTTATCCCTTTAACACCAGCCGCCCCTGCTGGTAAGTTAGACTTATGAATGTCTCACTAAACATAAATATAATTTTTGCTCTTAGGTAAACTGTTAGTAATGTGTGTTGCACCTTTGTAAAACAAATAAACCAAATTTTAAAAAGCACAAACCTATTGTTATGATTAAATTACTAGCATTATGGTGCTATCGCTCCTTTTACTACTGGGCAATATTTGTGGTCAATATGTGTGTTGTTCTTTATTGATCATTTCCAGCATTTGCTTGTTTGTTTCTCTGAATGTATTTTGTTGCAGGGAAGATAACAGGTTCAAAACCCCATCTGTTATACCATGCAAGTCTTTTTACACCTTTTAACATATTTCAAATATGCCATAAATTCAGTAAATGTGTGTATATCTTCGCTGTATATATTTTACCATCAGTGTTCAAATTGCAGTTTTCCAACTCTTGACAATGTCAAATTGAAAGAACTACAACTACCATGATGCTTTGTTTTTGCATCTGGAAAATATGTTTGCATTGTGATGGCATATGTCAAAATATTAGGCGTTTCTCAAACCCCATTTTATGCAATGATTAAAAATGGGATTTTTTAAAATCTAATGTTGTATGTTGTCACTTTCTTGCCATGTCTTGAAGAAATGTAATTGGTTTCACTAATCAAAGTATGATGTATTAAAGAATGTACTTCATGTTATGTTGTATGCAAAATATAAGTTGTAATGATAAATGTATTTAGCAAAGTTCGTATGATGACCTATGCCATTATTTCTACTAAATTGTATAATAGTCAGAATTTTAGCCTGCTAGGCCTTGAAATGGTTTGCTTCTCTCGACTGAGTTGGGTTGAATGTGTGGTATGTTTTATGTACACTTCCTAAGTAAAAGTGTTCTTTTCAGGCCATCTCTTAATATGTTTTTTCGAAGTTTGCATGTGTGTAATTGATAATGTTTGGGTAATTACTTAAAAAGCACTGAAAAGTCTAATGATACTATTAATTCTATTTTTCAATTTGGTTGCTTCAGTTGTAGCTCAAAACACATTTGATGCATAATCTAGACTTTTACAATTTGTTTTCTTGTAATTCATATTAGGGCCTACACCGGAGTATGTGGACAACCATCTGCCACTGACAATACCTCCACTTCAGACCAGGATCAAGCCTTCAGTGAAGACCACTCCTGGAAGTCCGGATGATGATGAGCTGGCTGGTCCATTTGGTTTGTCTGGGCAGACAGTTCCAGTAAGTATCTCTCAGACCATACCTACACTTCCCACCCTATCTCTTACAACACCTCAGCCAATGCATACCTCCAGTTCCTGCGTCCAAAGGAATATCACCCCAATCTTGTGCCCCCCAGTTCTATCTGCTGTTAAGCCAACACCATCACCAACTTCAGTTCACCCAGGACTCCGTGGGATGGAGTACCCTGGTTCACAGGCACATGGGAGCAGGGGCAGAGTTCAGGAGAGGGAATCTGTGGGGCAGCAAAGTGAAGCCACTGGCGTCACTGTCACCCAGGCCACCATGGACCAAGTCTTGGGATTCCTACATCAGTCCCAAGACATGGTTGGGCAGGTCCTTACAGAGCTCCAGGACATGAAGCAGTTACAGAGGAAGCACAATATAGAAATGTAGAATCTTAAATCTAATTTGAGCACCCTAACTGGGGTGCTGTTTGACATTTACCATCATATGTGCAGGGCTTTCCAGCAACATACCTTCCTGTGGCCCTACACCATCTCTGCCTGCTATACCTGCCACAGAAAGGGAGTACCTGCTAAAAAAAGAAACACCTACAACTACCTCAGTCCCTACTTCTGTGGTTCACCCCACCCCCTCAGGAGGGGACATTCATCTGGACCACTGGGAGAGGATGGCAAGACCTCAACCACCACCAGCAAGAGACACAGAACCTAGTTTCCTCCAGTGTGTGAATACCATTCACTCTGTGGGATATTTTCTGGACACATTTACTTTTATGATGTCAGCTGTATTTTGTACATTTCACTTAAAAAATTGTGCCTTTATAGTAATAGTTTCATTCACCATGACTGACTGATTTTTTGCCTTTGTTTTTAGGTTTTCATCCTGTTTTAGCTCATTTGTATTTGTAATCAATCAATCAATCAAGGATTCATAGAGCGCACTAATCACCCGTTAGGGTCTCAAGGCGCTGGGGGGGGAGCTACGGGTCGTAGAGCCATGTCTTGAGGCGTTTCCTGAATGTCAAGAGGTCTTGGGTCTGGCGAAGGTGGAGCGGTAGGGAGTTCCAGGTCTTGGCGGCTAGGTAAGAGAAGGATCTTCCTCCGGCGGTGGTGCGGCGGATGCGGGGGATGGAGGCGAGGGCGAGGCTGGCGGAGTGAAGATTGCGGGTGGGGGTGTGGAAGGTGAGTCTGTCGTTGAGGTAGGCTGGGCCTGTGTCGTGGATGGCCTTGTGTGCGTGGATGAGGAGTTTGACGGTGATCTTCTTTGATAGTGGTAGGCAGTGAAGGTCTCTGAGGTGGGGGGAAATGTGGTCGCGGGATGTCCAGAATGAGTAGGGCGGATGCGTTCTGGATTCTTTGCAGCTTTGTTAGGAGTTTGGTTGTTATTCCTGCATATAGGGCATTTCCGTAGTCCAATCGGCTGCTGACCAGGGTGTGGGTGACAGTTTTCCTGGTTTCGGCGGCAATCCACTTGAAGATTTTGCGGAGCATGCGGAGAGTGTTGTAGCAGGAAGAGGAGATGGCATTGACCTGCTGAGTCATGCTGAGTGTGGAGTCCATGATAAAGCCTAGGTTGCGTACGTGGGTGGTGGGTGAGGGCGCGGTTCCTAGGGAGGTGGGCCACCTGGAGTCATTCCAAGTTGAGGGGTTGGTGTCAAAGATGAGGATTTCTGTCTTGTCTGTGTTTAACTTGAGGTGGCTTGATTCCATCCAGCTGGCGATGGCGTGAAGTCCGTTGTGGAGGTTGTTCTTTGCAGTTGTAGGGTCTTTCGTGAGGGAGAGGATGAGCTGAGTGTCGTCTGCGTAGGAAACTATGTTGATGTGGTGGGTTTGTGTGATGTTGGCGAGGGGGGCCATGTAAACGTTGAAGAGCGTGGGGCTGAGCAAAGATCCTTGGGGAACGCCACAGATTATTCTGGAGGCTTCTGACAGGAATGGTGGGAGGCGGACTCTCTGGGTTCTGCCTGAGAGAAATGACGAGATCCAGTTGAGTGCCTTGTCGCAGATTCCAGCGGTGCGGAGAGTGTGATGACATACCGTGTCGAAAGCTGCGGAGAGGTCCAGGAGGATGAGTGCTGCTGTTTCTCCTTCGTTGAGCATGGTCCTAATGTCGTCTGTGGCAGCAATGAGTGCAGTCTCGGTGTAAAATAACTTCTAAAAACACAAAGACAAGGACTGGTGGTGTATTTCTTGTGCTATTTACTTTTTTCTCCTTCCTTCCTTCACTATTTTAAAAAGGAAATAATCCAAAAGTTTTTTTGCCAGAAACAAGTTTACATTTAGGTAATGTTTTTCCCATTTCCAAAAAAGTGAAAATATTAAATACACCCCAAATCTTAGGTGGTCATTACGAGTTTGGCAGTCTTGGGACCGCCATGTTGGCGGTCGTACCGCCAATGCCATGGTGGTGAAGACCACCATATCATGACCCTGGCAGTCTTCCCAACTGAATACAGCCAATACACTGCTAGTACCACCAGTGCGGTCTGACCGCTGCGGATGGAGGTAGGCACCTTCAGACCGGCGTGGAGCGTGTTTCAGCTGGACATATTATGAGGCTGCACACCTCCAGTGTTTCTGCCGCGGTCACACCACCACCAAAACCCTGGCTGAAACGGATAAAATAAAAGGAAACACTCAACTTCAGAATCACAGAGCTGACCAGAGCTGCCATGGAATCTGAACTCGTGGTCCTCCCACTGCTCCTGCTCGTTCAATGATGCCAGATCCAGCGATGGCAACAAAGACAACAACTGAAAGTACATACCTAGTACACACTGGAGGGAAAGGCATTAGTACACACCCACACACAACATACACAGCAGGGACGCCTTGCCACAGCCACACATACATGTATCTGCACACTCACATGAACACACACACACCTCGACATACACACATGCACACACATACTACACACATGCACACACGGACTACACACACCACGGCCAACACACATGGGCCATACACACACCAATCCGCACACACACAACACCGCCACTGTTAAAGACATTCATACACAACACCACCCACTCACACAACCACATCACAATCGCAAATACACAGACGCTTCGCCAACCACTCCCACTGCACACATCCACATCACAACACATACACACAAAATGTAAGAACACACAACCAACTAACACTAACACACGCCCATACATTGAATGTGTTGTCACACCCCACCACACACAATGCATAGGACATAGTCAACACCACACACACGAATGCACACACAACAACCACACAATGGCACACAACAGCAACACAACACATCGCATCATGAACAATACACAATATAGCTACACACATGCATGTGACTACACAATCAGATCACACACACAATACACACCCATCACAGTGGGACTGGTGCCAGGACCTCACACACACATGCAGACCATGTACAACAGCATGAACAGCCAACACACACATATTTCCCACACACAAACTAAGGATCGCAAATGCAAATCCGACATGGAGAAAGAAAGGTATGACAAGTAGTGTTCGATTGATTCCAACATCTAGTTGGCCCAGATGTATGGATGAAACAAAATAAATATAAATAAATAACTATGTACAAAATTGCACATGAACAAGACCAATGTCCGAGGTTGCCAAATAAGCATTAGGCACCCTACTGTGCCCCAACTTGATTCCTGGCAGCAAAATGACCTCCACAGTTTAGGCACCAAGAGAGCAGGCACGCACCTCAGTGGTGAGAGGGGAGTGGGGGCTTGGTCAGGGGGGTCCTTGGGTTTGGGTTTGGGAGGGGGCTCCTTGGCTTTTGGTTTGGGTTTGGGCAGGGGTCCTTGGGTCTGGCCTTGGGAGGGGGGGCCTTGGCCTTTGGGATGGTTGATTTTTTGCAGGGGGAGGGGTAGGGGCAATAGGAGAGGTTGTAGGGGAGGACTTTGAGGTGGAAGGGCTGGACTTGGGGAGGTACACAGAGTGATCCAGGGTCTCACAGGGTGGAAGATGGGTAGAGAACAGGGAAAACTCATATAGGAAATGGGGTAGTCATGGGAAAAGGCTTTGGGATTGGAGGGGGAGGGAATGGTCGTAAGATGTGTCTTCGTGGTTGTCTTGGGTGCATGTGCATGGGTGGAATGCTTGTGTGTTCTGGGTGTCTGTTGGGTGGGTGAGTGCAGGCGTTTAGGTGTCTTGGGAGGGGGAAAGGTGCTGGGGGATGCCATGCTGGTTTGGTGACTGTCTGTTGGGGTGGTGTCTGCAGGTATGGTACATGTGCTGCATGTGGGGGTGAGGGTTGTTATGGTGAGTGTGGATGTGGTGACTGGGGTGGATGTCTGAGGGTCTGATATTGTGGTGATTGTGGGTAAGATGAGACTGGTGGATGGATCTGCAAATGATGATGTGCTGCCTGCAGGAGTGTCATGTGTAGTGTCTGTGAAGGTGGGGGTTGGGGGAGTCTGTACAGGGAGTGGATGTTGTGTCTTCACATGTGTGTTGTCTGTGTGCATGCTGGTGGTGGGTCTTGTGGTACTTGTGTATGTCAGTGCCAACTGTGTCTGTTGAGTTGGATGCATGCCTGTGTGAATGTGTGCTCTGGATGGGTGTGGGGAGAGGGGTTTGGGATTGGGAAGAGGTAGGTGGAGGGGGGGCCGTAGACGAGGGACACTGGCTGCCGCCAGTGAGGTGGCCAGAGCCTGAAAGGATTTCTGGAGGCCGTTCATGGCACCATGAAAACCTTCCAGGAACGCATTGCTCTGTTGTACCTGAGCTGCCAGTCCCTGGATGGCATTCTCAATGGTTGACTGCCCCACAAAGATGGACCTCAGGAGGCCAATAGCTTCCTCACTGAGGGCAGCAGGGCTGACTTGGGCAGGGGCAGAGGTGCCTGCAGCGAAGGAGATGCCCACCCTCCTGGGTGAGTGGGCACGGGCAACTGGGTGGGGAGCAACCATGAGAAGGTGCTAGTAAGAGGGGTGGTGGACAAAGATGGTGCCGTGGTGGTCCCCAATGGCTCTGCCACCACCAGGGAGTGTCCACTGGAAGAGGATTCCAAAGATGATGTGTTGGATCTGCTCTCCCCCGTGGCACTCCCCTCGCCATCCGTCCCACTGGTGTCGGTGGTGCCACCTTCCTGAGTTCCATGGGCTGCTGCTTACCCACTTGCCTGTGCCCTTTCTCCTCTGCCAGACGATGCTGATGCACACAACGAGAGAAAGAAGGAGGCAGGGAGAGAGAGAGCGAGAGACAGGGGGCAAAATGGTTAACATACACCTCCCATTGACACAGCTAATCATGTACATCTGTCACTATACATATCATGGCTAGCCAATCTAAGTTGCAAGGACACATTACCTACATCATGTCATAACATGGCACTTCTTCCCACACCTGCCTGGCAGCCCTCACAACTACAGCAATACCTAAGTAGGACAGTACTACTAGACTCAATCCCATGACGCCCACCTATGCCCATTTAAGCTGGCACAGCATGCCCTGGAGGCACTATCAATACCATGCCTGATTACATGTCTTACCTCACCATACCCCTATCACCCATTGGATGTGCAGATTACACAACAATACACTGTAGTCCCCCACAGTGAGAACACCTAAATAGTCTATGTCCACTGTCACATGCCCATCACAGTGTAGTCAGTTCCAAACACTGAACACGCAACACTTACCTGTCCTTACACATGGCTGCCTACTCAGTATAGTGAGGCCATCATGGAGGACAACTCAGATTTGGCCAAACCCAGTCAGACACCTAGACACTTTTAGCGCCTTGAGACCCGCACGGGTGAGTAGCGCGCTTTATAAATGTTAATGATTTGATTTGATTTGATTTGACACTTCACATCAGATGTGTAATACAATACCCACACCAATCCCAATCTGCCACAACCCAATAGCCAAGCCAAGAGTCACAGGCCATCACAAGTGCCCCCATCTATCTATATCGACATGATGTAGGTAATCAGTCAGCAATGCAGCAGAGGACCAGCTAGGGATTCATTATGCATGCCATATACACACAATAGTATCACATCTGGGATCTCCCAGGGTACTTACCACCACCAGTACCAACCCATACTTAGGAAGGACACATCCCCACAAGTATAGCCCCCAGGAATTTTAGAGCTGTACACTCATACCTCATCAAATCAACATGTATCAGTGTCCCAGATTGCCTATCTACACATACTCTACAGTCAGCATATCACCTATGTTAGACCTGACAGCCTTAGGGTGTTCACCGTCAACTTTTTGCCTGCCTCCCTCCACTTTTTGACACTGTTTTTGCTGGTTTTAGGATTCTGCGCACTTTACCACAGCTAACCAGTGCTAAAGTGCATGTGCTCTCTCCCTTAAAACATGGTACCTCTGGCTCCTCCTCCTCAACATTCTCTTCTGGATGGACTTCTGCCCAGGCCCTCAGCGCCTTTTGGTATTCCTCCTTTCTGGGGGCACCCCAGGTAGGTACTCCCATCCCCTTGCAGAACCCCTTCAGCTTTTTAACAGTATGGCCCTCATTCTGACCTTGGCGGGCGGCGGAGGCCGCCTGCCAAAGTCCCGCCGTCAGGTTACCGTTCCGCGGTCGAAAGACCGCGGCGGTAATTCTGACTTTCCCGCTGGGCTGGCGGGAGGTCGCCTTCAGGCCGCCCGCCAGCCCAGCGGGAAAGAGGCTTCCACGATGAAGCCGGCTCGGAATCGAGCCGGCGGAGTGGAAGCTGTGCGACGGGTGCAGTTGCACCCGTCGCGTATTTCACTGTCTGCGCAGCAGACAGTGAAATACATTTAGGGGCCCTCTTACGGGGGCCCCTGCAATGCCCATGCCAGTGGCATGGGCACTGCAGGGGCCCCCAGGGGCCCCGCGACCCCCCCTACCGCCATCCGGATCCCGGCGGTCCCGGTAGGGGGGGTCGGAATCCCCTCGGCGGCGCAGCAAGCTGCGCCGCCTTGGAGGATTCAATGGGGCGGCGGTACACTGGCGGGAGGCCGCCAGTGTTGCCGGTCCGACCGCGGCTTTACCGCCGCGGTCGGAATCCCCATTGGAGCACCGCCGGCCTGTCGGCGGTGCTCCAGCGGTCCTCCGCCCTGGCGGTCTTTGACCGCCAGGGTCAGAATGAGGGCCTATATGTCTCCAGCTTGGCTAGGTCACAATTTTCAGCTCCTGCTTGAGACCCAGCCAGAGACATGTTGAATGAGGATTAAGTTAAAATGTCAGGCAGAAAATGAAATTGCAGAAAAAGATAAAAATCAAGTTGACCTTCAACTGTGGGTAGGTAGTGTACACGTAGCTATTGTATGTCACTGCACAAATACAAGTCCTATCCTCACCGCTGATCACTAATGTTAGAAATGGGGTCTTTGTTTGGCAGTCAGGTTACCCCCTTTCCAAGCAAGGACCCTCACTCTAGTCAGTATAAGTCACACACAATCCAAATTATCCTGTGCCTACTCGCTGGTAGCTTGGCACTGAGCAGTCAGGCTTAACTTAGAAGGCAATGTGTAAAGTATTTGTGAATACATCAAGCAATAACACAGTATAAACACCACAAAAATACACCACACAGGTTTAGAAAAATATAGAATATTTATCTGATAAAATGCAGGTCAAAACGATCAAGATTTGATGAGTACACATTAAAATATCACTTTTGAAATGATCAATAAAGTCTTTAATTCTTAAAAAGCAATAAGTGTCTCTTACAAGCACAAAGTACCTGGTTTGCGTCTAAATTATCCTCACAAGACCGCAGAGGATGAGTTGTGAAAAGGGGAGGCCACTTATTTAGTGGACCTCCAATTCCATAGGAACCCCCTACAGGTGCTCCTTGTCAACCGACTGAAGCCTCATTTTGAGAGGACAGAGGTCAACATGCTTCTCGTAACAGATGAGGGTGTGGAAGAGGAGAGTGAACCTCTCCCCGACCTCCTCTCTGCCAAGGAAGGTGATGGGTCAGTGGAGGGTGTTAATCTCTCTGACTCCCTGACTCTGGACCAGCCAAGGGACTCCTACCAATTACTGGAGCAGTACTCCTCTCTGTTTTCCCTCATCCCTAGACTCACACACCTGTATGTCCACGACATTGACACGGTAGACCGTCCCCCTGTAAATAACACAATATACAGGTTGTCAGACAGGGTGAAGGCCAGCATCAAGGAGGAAGTTGCCAAGATGGTGGCTATTGGGGTGATTGAGAAGTCCAGTAGTCCCTGGGCCAGCCCTGTGGTGCTGGTACCAAAAGCTGCTGCCCCCGGGGCCAAGCCAGAACTAAGGTTCTGCATGGACTACCGGGTTGTCAACTCAGTCACACAGACTGATGCTCACCCCATCCCCCAAGCTGATGAGCTTATAGACAGGCTGTGCGCTGCCAAATTCCTCAGTACCTTTGATCTCACACCAGGGTACTGGCAGGTTGCCTTGACTGAGGGGGCCAAAGAGAGATCAGCTTTTTCCACTCTTGAGGGACATAACCAGTTCCAGGTAATGCCAATTAGACTGAAAAATGCCCGCAACCTTCCAACAGTTGATTAATGGGGTCCTGGCTGGTAAGGATGCATTCTGCGCAGCCTACCTAGATGACATTGCCGTCTACAGTTCCAGTTGGGAGGAACACCTGCTCCACCTCCAAGAGGTACTCCAAGCCCTGCAACAGGCAGGCCTGACAAACAAGGCCAGGAAGTGCCAGATTGGGCAGGGTTCAGTGGTGTACTTGGGACACCTACTAGGTGGTGGCAAGGTGCAGCCACTCCAGGCCAACATTGAGACAATCACGGCCTGGCAGCCACTTAGAACCCAGACAGAGGTGAGGGCCTTTTTGGGCCTCACAGGGTATTACCGTAGATTTGTTGAGGGTTATGGCACCATGGTGGCCCCCCTAACAGAACTCACTTCCAAGAAACAACCCAAGTTGTTGAATTGGACAGAAGCTTGTCAGAAAGCCTTTGACTCTCTAAAGGAAGCCAGGTGCATGGCACCTGTGCTCAGGGCACCTGACTACTCCAAAGAAATCATTGTGCAGGCAGATGCTTCAGAGCATGGCATAGGGACAGTCCTAGCACAGCTGAATGAAGAGGGCCTAGACCAACCAGTAGTCTTTATTAGCAGAAGACTACTACCACGGGACAGAGGTGGAGTGCTATTGGTCTGGCCACTGAAGAAGCTGAGACCATACCTGTTTGGGACTGACTTTCTGGTTCAGACAGACCACAGGCCCCTCAGATGGCTCATGCAGATGAGGGGCAACAATCCTAAACTATTGAGGTGGTCCATTTCCCTACAGGGGGTGGACTTTACAGTGGAGCATCGCCCAGGGATTGACCACGCCAATGCTGAAGGTCTCTCTAGATACTTCCGCCTTAGCGATGAGAGCTCCCAGGAGGTTGGGTAGCTCTCCCCTCTTTCAGCTGGGAGGGACATATGTTAGACCTTACAGACCTAGGGTGGTCACCCTCAACATTTTGCCTGCCTCCTTCCACTTTTTGACACTGTTGTTGCTGGTTTTAGGACTCTGCACACTCTACCACTGCAGTTTATATGTCCTGGTAGTGTAAAACTCCTAAATTAATTTTACTCTGCTGTGAGGCCTGCTCCTTTCATAGGCTAACATTAGGGCTACACTCATATACTGTTTGAGTGGTAAATTCTGATCTGAAAGGAGTAACAAGGTCATATTTAGTATGGCCGGAATGGTAATACAAAATCCTGCTGACTGATGAAGTTGGATTTAATATTACTATTTAAGAAATGCCACTTTTAGAAAGTGAGCATTTCTATGCACTTAAATCCTTCTGTGCCTTACAATCCATGTCTGGCTGGGTTACTTGACAGCTCCCTTGTGCATTTTAGTTGGACAACCCCAAACACAGGATGCTCAGTCACACCTGCACACATCTGCATAATGAATGTGTTGGAATGGTGGAGGGCCTGACACTTACATGTTGAAGGACAGTGGCCTGCCCTCACACAATGGACTGCCAAACCCCCACTGGGACCCTGGCAGACAGGAAGGAACTGAAAGGGGACCTTGTGCACTTCTAAGCCACTCTTTGAAGTCTCCCCCACTTCAAAGGCACTTTTGGGTATTTAAACAGGGCCTCTGACCCTACCAACTCAGACACTTCTGGACCTGAACCCTGCAACCTGTCAAGAGGACCTCCCTGGCTGCCCAAAGGACTCACCTGACTGCTTTTCTGCAAAGGACTGTTGCCCTGCTGTTGCCCTTCTGCCTTGCTGCCCCCTGGCTCTGCTGAGAAGTGCTCTCCTAGGGCTTCGATTGAGCATGCCACCTATTTCCTGAAGTCTCAGGGCCAAAAAGTCTTCATCTTTTCAAAGAATTCCTTGTGCTGCTAAAATCGACAAACAGCCTGCCAAAATTGACGCACAGACTACCCTGTGGTGAGAAAATCATTGCACGCTGAACTGGAATGACGCAGCCCGGCTCCCAGAGTGGAGATCAACGCAACACCAGCGTTGAGACCGGAATGTCGATGCACGGCCCACTGGATAGACGCATAGCCAAGCCAGAATCACGCAGCCTGACTTTCTGCGAGAGGAACTGACTCAGCGCCTGCCGTGGAACAGAAATCTTCCTGCATTGCCCACCGGATCGAAGCAGCTCCTGTGACTTCGCCCTGCACACCCAGGATTTTGCCGTATCAAATACCCCACAATCTGAAGAGGATCCAAGTCTGTGTGCCGGAAATCGACCTAAAGCCCTTGTTCTGTGAAAAAGCATCAACGCATCTCCCCCTCTGCAGTCCTGTTCAGATAATTTAGACGCAAACCAGGTACTTTGTGCTTGCAAGAGACAGTTATTGATTTTTAAGAACTAAAGGCTTTATTGATCATTTCAAAATTGATATTTCAATGTGTACTTATCAAATCTTGCATTTAAGCAGATAAATACTATATATATTTTTCTAAACCTGTGTGGTGTATTTTTGTGGTGTTTATACTGTGTTATTGCATGATGTATTGCACACAAATTTTTCACCTTGCCTTCTAAGTTAAGCCTGACTGATCAGTGCCAAGCTACCTGAGGGTGGGCAATGGATAATTTGTATTGTGTGTGACTTACCCTGACTAGAGTGAGGGTCCTGGCTTGGACAGGGGGTAACCTGACTGCCAACCAAAGACCCCATTTCTAACAACCTATTTATGCCTAGTCAGCTCTCAGGCCAGTACTCCTGTCCCATGAAGGGCAGTGCATTGATGGAACTGTAATGCCAGCCCCACAATCTATCTATACTAGTTCCAGTACATGATCTACATAGTCCCTGGGATGGAAGGAGAGTTGCACAGTAACATGTACAGTTCACCTACACAGATGGGAGTCTACTGGCACCTCTGAGCCACTGATGCAGATGGCTGGAGCTGGTCATATACAATGCTTAGGGTACTACTGACACTCGCATCCATTGTAGGGCCAGGATGGAGTCACACATGTGTTGTGTCATTTGTGCATCTACACATTACAGACTTCGAGAGGTATGGAACAGGGAGATGAAAATCCACTGACAGTGGAGCATAGAGACACAACTACATAAGATACTCAGCAAGGGTGCCTATTGCACATTTCTAAAGGTTGATGCACATGTAGCATTACCTACAATGACACTTTGGTAGCTCTTAGGCACACAATCCCAATAATGGCCAGCAAAGCCCCAGGAAACAGTCAATTCTCACCCCCTCGTGGCTGCTGTACTGCCCTCAAATGCCCATCCACCTCAGAGTAGGCCTCTGCATTCTTCTGGGCCCAGTGTCTCAGGTCCTCCCACTGGTTTTGGCAATGGGTGCTCTGCCAGGCATGGACCCCTATGGTCTGCACTTGCTTGGAGATGGCACACCGAATCCCCTTCTTCTGATGGGCGCTGACCTGCATAGGTGACACAGACAGAAGGAGAAAGTCATGTACACTGGCCCAAAAACCAACAGCAGTACACTCTTAAAAGCAGACCCATCCCATGCCCACACATACCCACCTCACAGTTCACACACCTAAATTCCATGCCGCCTGCATGCATGTACTCCCTGACTGGTACACATAGACCATTCACCCTCACACACTCCCTATCACACATGTCTATGGCATTGGGCTCACCTGTTCCTCTGGTGCCCCATGCACCTGTCCATACAGGGGTAGGACACATTCAACCAGCTTCTCCAGCTCTTCCTGGGTGAAAGCAAGGGCCCTATCACCTGCAGGATGTGGCATGATGGCTCCCAGAGACAGTACACAGCAGCTCACGCAGTGGAGGTCACTACCACCTGTCCAGTGCTGCAGGTCAGGCGGTTGCCATTTTAGGCACATATGATGTCATTATGCAATAAAATAAGTGTGCCATACACCTTGTACAGCAGATAGTGGGGTAGGACTAAGTGGTGCAATCATGTTTTGGCACATACATGTGAGATGCAAGACACAGTGACCTTATGTGGCTGGGTGTCTGATGACCACCATGTCCAGCTACACGTCGGCTGATTGGCGGTGTCACTGTATGGGTATTTGGCATGACTACATCCAGGCTCAGTGCAGGACAGGCCAGTGTAAAACATAAGGAATTTGACACATGTGACGTATGTCAGACACTATTGATCAGGGGCAGCAATGTGCATTAAGGCAGTAGTCCATGCTGCTTCAGCATGCCCAATATGGTACGTTCCAGCAGTGTGCTCCATGTGGACAGTGTTAGTTGTGTGAAAGTTAGATGTGTTGTGCCAACATGTGTGGCGTGCATTTCACATTGTGCTATTTCTTCTCTCCATCCTAGATACCCTGTCCTGGGGAGAATGAGACATGCACCAGTGTACCGTCCGCTAGTGGACTTTGCCACCCTGGAGGAGAGGCACATAATTCAGACCTATCGTCTGAATCGTCAGACCATCATGAAACTATGTATCCAGTTGGAGCCAGATCTATTACCGACCATGAGTAATCCTTATGCCATCCCTCCCACAGTTCAAGCTCTGTCAGTGCTTCATTTTCTTGCCACTGGCTCCTTTCAGATGTCAGTGGGCTTGGCAGCAGGGCTGTCACAGCCCATGTTCAGTGTTGTGTTGAAGGATGTACTGCGTGCTTTTTTGAAACACCAGGACGGCTACATCAGGTTCCCCCAACGAGGCGATCTGGCCCATGTCAAGGCAGACTTCTATGATGTGGGACACAACCCTCATGTGATAGGTGCCATAGATGGCACCATATACCCTTAGTCCCTCCCAGTGGCAATGAACGGGTGTAAAGGAACAGGAAAAACTACCACTCCATCAATGTGCAAGTGGTGTGTCTGGCAGACCAATGCATCTCTCAAGTGACAGCCAAGTTTCTGGGATCTGTGCATGACTCCAACATTCTGAGGAACAGCACTGTCCCACTCATGATGACACGTCTACAAAGGGAGAGGGTTTGGCTCATAAGTATGTAAGCATTTGGTTGTATGTCCCTGTTGTGGCATCTGTCATCCCAATGCTTCCTGTGGCAGTACCCATCCTGTAACAGGTCCTACCCCTGTGTAAAGGTGACTCTGGCTATCCTAACCTTTCCTGGCTGTTGACACCATTGAGGTACCCTGCCACTGATGGGGAAATCCATTTCAATGAGGCCCAAGGCAGGACGAGGTGTGTAATTGAAAGGACATTTGGCCTCCTGAAAGCCAGCTTCAGGTGACTGCAAGTCTCTGGAGGTGCCCTCCACTACACTCCCCAAAAGGTATGCAAGATCAAAGTGGCCTGCTGCATGCTCCACAATCTAGCCCTGAGACGTCAGATACCCTTACTAGATGATGAGTAGGATGGAGCTGGACCTGTGGCAGGTGATGCAGAAGTGTAAAGGGATGAGGAGGCAGATGAGGAAGGTGGAGCTGAGTCAAGGGCTGAGCTCATCAATCTGTACTTCCTCTAAAATACAGGTATGTTGTCTGTGTATTTGCTTGTGTGGTATTTCAACACTGGTTTATCATCTATGGTACTCCTGTATGGTGGTGGTGTAATGTGTCAATTTACCCATGCTAGAAATGGGGTCTTTGGTTGGCAGTCAGGTTACCCCCTGTCCAAGCAAAGACCCTCACTCTAGTCAGGGTAAAGGAGAATCACCCTCAGCTAACCCCCGCTCAACCCCATGGTAGCTTGGCACGTGCAGACAGGCTTAACTTCAGAGTGCTAAGTGTAAAGTATTTGTACAAACACACACAGTAACTTAATGAAAACACTACAAAATGACATCACACAGGTTTAGAAAAATAGAGAATATTTATCTAAACAAAACAAAAACAAAATACTCAAGTTAAGTTCTTAATTAAAAAGCAAAAAGAGTCTTAAATCCTTTTGTAAACAGGTAAAACACTGTTAGCATTGAAAAGTATCTGGGTAGCATTAAAATAACACTTACGGGCGAGTGTGTATCGAAAAAGGTAAGAGGTGCGTCGATTTCTCACCTGCAAGCGAGACCGTGCGTCGTTTCTCCTTCTCCGGTCGGGTTGGGGTGCGTCGTTTTTCATCTCTGCTGGAGAGCGATGAATTGATCCAGGCAGCACTTGGGTCTGGGCAGGCATTGCGTTGTCTTTCGTCGTCCAGCAACGTTTGCGTTGAAAATCCTGCCGCACAGTGTTAGCAAAACTAAGCTGTGTGGTTGCGATGTTACCAGCCTCCATTAGCAATGCGGCACGTCCTTTCTCCAGCCGCTTGCGTCGATCTCCCAGCTGCGCTGCAGGAGGTGTGTCGATTTCAGCCCGCGGAGCCGCCGGCGCATTGTTTCTTCGGTCGCTCTCGGAGGTTGCATCAGAAATTTCGCTGCACGGTGTGTCTGTGCGTGGATTTTCAAGCTTGGTCTGCCAGCTTCACCTGTCAAGGCCCCAGGAACTGGATAGGGCACCACTTGGCAGGGCAGGAGTCTCAGTAGTGTCCAGGTGCTGGTGGGGGAAGTCTTTGATGGCCCTGAGACTTCAACAACTGTCTTGGGATCCAGAGGCCCCACAATGTCAATACCAACCCTTTCAAAGGGGGTACTAACAACAGGAAAAGGTTGGAGGGGAGCCTTACATTTTCACCCACTCTTGCCACTTGCCTGACAAGTTTGGGAAAATCTGCAATGTGCATCTGAGTGCCTGCGCATTAGGGGCCAGTAAAAGTGGGTGACAAGTCTCTCAAACGTCTTGTCCTGCCCCAAATATCCTGCTGAAGGCACATCATGAGCCAACCCCAGTAGGAAGGCCCTGGAGCACTGGGGTACCACCGCACACGGGGCTGACACAGGCTCAGGAACCTTAGGCTCACTATACAGGAGGTCATCCTCCCAGTAGATCAGATGAGATCCTGGTTCCTTGCCAGCTGCCTGGTCTGCAGCCTGCTGCCAAAAACCCTCCAGAGTAGGGCATGTCTTCTGTGCTGCACAGAATGCTTCCCTGGTGGGTCCCCCTTCCTGCCTTCCTGCTGCCACTGCGACAGCTCAGGGACCTCTCCCAGTTCAGCCACCTGCTCCCCTGTAGGCTTTGGGGTGTCACCCTCAGGCTCCGCCTCCTCCTGGACCGGGAGAACTTCTGTGGCTGGTTTCCCGCACTCCCTGCCCTTCCTCTTTTTGGCTGTCCGCTGGGCCACTTTTTCAGGCTCCAGGGGCTCTTGATCATTGACCTGGTAGATACGCATACCCACCCAGGCAGACCCAACATCTCCAAGTGTGACCTGTGTTCCACCTCCTTTGCCATTGCCAAGCAAAAATCTACAGCATGGTTGGACTCACAGCTACCTTCAAGGAACCTGAGACCCCTCCTATTCAAAGGGAACCTGCACCACTCTACACAGGTGCTCTGAGTTGTCCACTGCAACTAGTTGGTGAAGTACACGGGGATCAATCTGCTCTTCAAACAACAGATAACTCCTCACTGTAGTCACACTGCTCGTGTGTCTCTCAGAGCCTCCATCCACTGTCCATTGATGCTCACCCACTGCCTGTACTTCTTAGTGTTCTCAGACTCAAGGGTTCTGTGGACCGTCTCACTGTCCCCTAGTAAGACAAGGGTCATGTCAGCTGGCTCCCACACACCTGGAACCAACTCCTCCCCAAGTGCTACACTAGCCAAACCCTGACACTGCACACCAGTGGATGCCGGTGTACTCTTGGGGCATTTGGGGTCCCTCCTCACTTAGTCACATGCATAACACTTATGTATGGGACCCCTACCACTGGCTTCCCTTTGGAGAACCATGGTTCTTCTCACTGGGCAGCAGGGAATCTTTACCCTGGGAATCAGTTTGAGACCTTTTAGAGAACTCCCCCTGTTTACCCTTCCCCACCCTTTCTTCTAAGAGGGACCCTGCCCACCCTTGACGTGGTCTCCCCATACCTCTTTTGGACCCTAGTGCTCTTCCAGCGGTCCACTTCCTGGGATCAGTCAGCTTGCTGTCAATTAGGTGCTGGTGCAGCTCTGGAAAACATAAACTGTACAAGTGCTCCCAAGCAATCAAATTGTAAAGCCCCTCATACATTGTTACCTTACTGGCCTTCACCCAACAATCCAGTGACCTGCAGAATGAATCAACACACTCCAACCATGTTTGGGATTCCTTCTTCTTATAGGACCTGAACTTGTCCTTATACTGCTCAGGGGTGAGACCATATCCTGTGAGTAGGGCATCCTTCATGATAGAGTAAGTGAGCCCCTGAGAATCACCTAAGGATGTCAGAGTATCCCTCCCCTCCACCTCACAATGCTTCCACAGACCGGCCCCCCAATGAACTAAAGGGACCAGATTCATGTGGAGAGCAGACTCATATCCCTTGAACCACAAGTATATGTTATCCTTCCTCTTGTAATCCTTCACTAGGTCTTTTGGAATGTGTACCCTTTTCTAAGGCTGCACTGTGCTGTTGCTGCCACCATCTCCACTGGACTGACTCCTCTGGTCTAGCTCACTCAAGCTAAGCTCATGAGCCAGCAGTATCTTCTTTTCCTCAATGGCCATCCTTCTGTCCTCCTTCTCCCTCTCCATCTTGAGCTTGAGCTTCTCCAACTCCAAGTGGTACTCTCTCTCTGCCTGTCTGCCCTGTAACTCTTCAGGAGTCAGACCCTTTGGTGACACACTGCTACCTGCCCTGGAGACTGTCTTCCTGGAGTTAACAGCCCCCCCCACTATACCATGGTGGATGGATTGCACCTCATCCTCCTCCTCTTCCTTTGTGTGCCCCTCCTTCTTGGCGGAGCCCTTCACAGGACAGGCAAAATCTTTACAGAACTGCTTCAACTGAGCCACAGTATAGCCCTTTAGTTTCCCTGGGTCAAACGCAACTCCTGCTGATGCATCTCCAGATGGGGACATGATGAAAAGTCAACAAAGTGCAAAGTTCCAAAGGCAGAAAAACAAGTTCCCAATGAAGTCAATGAAGGGATCAGCAAAAATATGGAAATGGAACAAAAAGAGTCTCACAGAGAAAAAGCAAAAATCACAAGACAAGTAGTATGTGGTCACATAGTGGTCTGCACTGAAAACAGTAGTGTACACTTAATCACTGTATGTCAAGTACAAATACAAGTCCAATCCCATCTACTGTTCACCGATGTTAGAAATGGGGTGTTTGGTTGGCAGTCAGGTTACCCCCTGTCCAAGAAAGGACCCTCACTCTATTCTGGGTAAAGGAGAATCACCCTCGGCTAGCCCCAGCTTACACCTGTGGTAGCTTGACATGAGCAGGCAGGCTTAACTTCAGAGTGCTAGGTGTAAAGTATTTGTACCAACACACAGTAACTTAATGAAAACACTGCAAAATGACACAAGGCAGGTTTAGAAAAATAGAGAATATTTATCTAAACAAAACAAGACGAAAATGACAAAAATCCAACATACACAAGTCAAGTTATTAATTAAAAAGCAAAAAGAGTCCTAAATCCTTTTGTAAATAGGTAAAACACTGTTCGTGTTGAAAAGTACCTGGGAAGCGTCAAAATAACACGTACGGGTGAGTGTGCATCAAAAAAGGTAAGCGGTGCTGGTCCCAGGATGTTTGTTTCTGGTCCAGGGAGGACCTGGCCTGGCAGTTCGGGCTGGACTGTTTCCATGGGGAACAGGGTCAAGGCTGATTTGCAAATGGCTACGTTCAAACTAGAATGGCATGGTGAGCAAAACAACTGATGGATTAAACTCAGATCTGTGACTGGGGGTGAAAGTTTGATTTGGTCTATGTTCCGTCCATCAATTGTTCTTTTTGCTCTTGGGTTTGTTTGCATCAGGCCTGGTCACTTTAGCTCAGTGGGTTCATTATGTCCCTGTGTGATGGCTCACATGACAGGTTTGCCCTGTTAGCTGATAGCCGTTCTGGCTTGTGAGATGTGATGTGACATCCACAATGCAGGCTTTGTGGTGGATGGGCTAGTGCATTTTGAGAGTTGCAGTGATTGTTATTGGCAGTGCTATCCATATACTTGGCAGGGAGTGTGTGGGCATTGGGGGTAGGTGGTGGTGTGGCATGCAGGAGAGGGACATTAGGTGAGTAGGTGAGAGTAGCAGTGTGAGAAGTTGCAATTTGGGTAGTGATTGGGTGGTGAGGAAGCATGCTGGACAGGACAACTTACTGGCAGGGGAGTGTTAGGTGCTCACCAGAGTCCAGTCCTCCAGGTATTTCAGTCCTTCAGGTATTTCAGTCAAGCCCTCAGGATGCAGGATGTCCATTACCCTCTCGATGTGAACTCTGGTGGGAGGAGGTGGGGACCCACTGCCAGTCTTCATTACCATGCTTTGGAATGCACCTTACCCCTAAGGTCGTTCTACCTCTTCCTGAGGTCCGCCCTTGTGCGTGGATGAGTGCCCACTGAGTTGACCCTGTCGACTATTCTTTATTCTCTGGTAAACCTGTGGTCCAAAGAGTTGTGGTCCTACCCTGAGGATTTCATCGACCATGACCCAAAATTCCTCATTGGTGAAGCATGGGTGCTTTTGGCGTGACATGGTGGTTGTGTTAGGGGGGTGTGTGTATGGATGCAGTGTAAGGTGCTTGGTGGGGTGGAGGCATTTGGCAGTGAGTGGTGGTAGGTGGTGATGTTTATGTGTAGTTGTGATGTGTGTATGGTGTTGGTGGTGCTGTGTGTGGTGGTTGTGAAGTGTATGAGTGCCTATGGTGTATATGTGCTTTATGTTTGAATTGTGGCTACTCAGGGTGTGTGTAATTTGTTAGTTGGGCAAAGGATTGTGGGTTGTGTGGGGGTATGTTATTTAGTGCTGTGAGTAGGTGTGCGTGGTGTATGGATGTGTGACCGGTGTGGGGTTGTGTTCTGAGCACACCGATTCGGGCCACCAATGGTTTTCCACCATGGAAGGGCCACTGTGCTGATTTGTGGTTCATAATCTGGTGGGTGGGAAGTTGTCGGCGTGGCGGTGCAGGTGGTGCAACCGCCTCTTTCCCACCCTCCTCTGTTCTGATGGTGTTGGATTTGTGGCAGTTTTGGGGTGAAATGCTTTGTGGACTCTTAATACGGCGGGTAGGATACCACCAACACTAGTGGTCTTTTGGCAGCCGCCACCGCGGTGGTCTTGCCAAAAGACCACCAAACTCGTAATGAGGGCTTTAATGTATTATTTTGTTTGAAAGAGTTGTTTCTCAAACTTTGAAAAAATAATTAAAACCCAGGCATAAGCCAAATAGTCTGTGCTATTATTTTTACAGTTCCAGACCTTGACACCAAGGAAGAAAGGGATATAATCCTAAAAAACAGATTCAATAAGCAAACTATTATTGATTTGTGTCATCAGCTGGAGCCAGAACTCCCACCTCATATTAGGAATCCCACATCAATTACACCAATAGCCAAAATCGTGGCAGTACAACATTTTGTGGCCACAGGATCATTCATATACACTGTGGCAGTATCTGGTGGAATGTAACAACAAACTTAAGTGGTTTGCTACAAATGATCTAAATACCGAGGCAATGGTCTTTTACATCTCTCTCGGTTCATATGTCTGCATTTTAATAAAAGAGTTATATCTCTTTAAATGTGGAAACATTACTTTGATAATCAACACACATCTCATGTCTTTGCTAAATGACATATGTTATTGTGACATATCTGTATGTAGTGATGTTGGAAATTAATTTAACAATTTTAACACGTCTGATATTTTAAAAAATAATGTGTAATTAATACTTCTTAAATGTATTTTTTACACTTAAAAAAATAAAATCTTTAAAATTCCGGCAATTGAAGTGTAAAATAAACTGCTCCACTATTGCATTTAACCACATTACATTTTACTGTTTTAAATTTAAAAAAGCAGTATTGTATACGTAAACAAACTAGCCACCATTTTGAGTTGTGGTGAAGCACTTAACATCTAAAAATACACTGGTTCACATTCTAAAATGGCAGCTGCCTGACCTTGCTGTGATGAAATTTGCAATCTGACAGGCGTCAGTGAAAGTTGCCCATGTAGTGGGTGTAAACTCTGCAACGGACACAGCCATAGGCTAACATGTGTGACTGATATGTACAAAAACCAGTGGATGTGTCCATCTCTGTTGACGATTGCGCACATGATGTAGATGTATGCAGCCTATCGAAAAAAGCTTTTTTGCCCCCTAATACTACAGCCAACAATACATCCTCAACTTTTGCTGCTGTTTCCGACCTCTGAGAGCCAGGATGGCAGGAAGAGCAGGTGACAGGGCCTCTAATGTCTCAGATGAGGAGTTAGATTTGGTGATTACAGAGGTCTTGTCCCTGGACAGCCAGCTCTATGGTTCACCAGAGGAACAGGTACATGTTTTAAATGAAAATGTATTTCTCACTAATTTATTTTAGGAAACACAGGCTAAAATATCTCTTTTAATTCTTGAATTAAGTTTTGGGTTTGGAGTGAAGTCAACTCAGTATTTGGGTAATGTACAACATTTTTATCAATGGTTTTAAATTTATAAATTAAAATAAATGTTTTTCTTGATTATTTAGGTAACTCTTCTTTTCAATCCTCTCACTGTGCATAAGTTTAAGTGAAAAATACAGCCAAATGTTGAATGCAGAAAAATAATTTATGTTATGAACTTGTCTGCATAATTATTTTCTGCAGAGTAAAGTTCTATCATTTTCAAAATACTGAGCGTCTGTTTGTGTAATAGATGTAACAGTGCCACAGATGGCGAAATGTATCTCCTGTGCTACAAGTACATAAAGCACAAGCTCTCAGTCACCCAGTCACCCACACAAATATTTCCAATTCATACTCATACATGTTCACACATCACCAAAGACCGCGCTCACACTGACACTCATGGCAGCCCTTTCATAGTGCCCTTAGTCATAGTATATGGCTCAAAGCATCTGGTTCTATGGACATTAGACATTAAGCCAATCACAATTAGCTCTCACTACAGGAAATGTTTCAGACCCCTGGCCTACATTATGTTAATGGCATGGGTTTATGAAATAAGGATATGAGAGGTAGTGAGTGTACTCAACCGGTCACCATAAACTTGCAGTTTCAAGGAAACATTAAATAAAAACAAGATGCTGTAGTAACCTTTTAGAAATGCTTGTGATATTTTTTGCAAAATTGTATTACATCAATACAAGCAAACAACACCTCACAAAATTTATTTTTTCATATCTATACAGGTCAACACCCATCAGAAAAAGGCCATATGGAAGGCCATTGCCAAGAAGGTGTCGACCATGGGGGTCTACAAGTCGTGCAGTATTCACTGCAGGAAGAGGTGGGAGGACCTACGACACTGGACCAGAAAGTCATCCAAAGTCCATCTCAGCCAGTCCTCACAACATGGGAAGTGCGTGCACTGCACATCTGACCCCCTCAATAGCCTGCATACTTGTTGTAGCCTATCCCAAACTGGATAGGTAGGCTATATTGGCCGTATTACAGGTTACATAGCATAAAATGCACTTATGATAAAGTGGATGTTCCAGACTTCACATTAGTGAGTTGGTATCATAAACAAACAATAAGTGAGCATGTGATCCAGAATGACTAGGAACATCAGAACAATGGCAATTTTTTTTAGCAAAAACATAAAAAATGTGTTTTCACAGCAAAATTCAAGTCAGTTCATGTTAACAGTTCTAGGTTGGTATGAAGCCTTCCTCCTTCACAAATGTGCAAGTAAATCTGTCTGTTTTTACAAACATGAATGTGGTAGGCAAACATTATTTAATGAAACAGACAGGAAGGTGCACACGTTGGTGACAGAGTAACACATACCCAAAAACAAAAGAATTGTGTCCTTTGTTATGTCCAGGTGATGAATCAATATTGAAGAAAATGAGTTTTGCAGATGGCCAATGTACAAATGTTTCTTGCTACATATTTATTTTTGTGACATGAGTTCACTATTCAAAACAACTAATCTGTACCTTTCACAGATTTTAAACAATTACATGAGAAACTTGAAGTGTTTAAGTGAATTGATCAAAAATGAAATGGGAGTAATGATTGTACATTACAAACTGTGAGCGAATGGGTCCTTAATATTTTCCCTACATGCATGTGGTAATAGTAAAGTATACCTACGTTTAAAAGCCTTAAACAGGTGAAATAATAAGGTTAGGAAATGTTTTGTTAAAAAAACTCTTTATCATTTGTATTTGCACAGATACAATAAAAATGTTGTATGTGTCTTTTAAGCATCTTCAGGAGCAGGCAAAGGAGACATTGGCAATGAAGGCGGGGAAGCAGCTAGCCACTGTGTATCTGGTGGAGAAACGTCAAGCACCGATAGGCACAGTGGCATGAAGGGTGAAGGAACTTAAATGAAGGCCATTAGATCATCATCTTCTTCAGAGGCCTTCCATAACCAACTAGTTACTAGAGGTGACAGACCCTACAGGACCTGTTCCATCTTCATCCTTGTCTGTCATCCAGATTCCCATCTCCACCATCTCACTTGCTCCCCCCAATTGGCCAAACCCACCGCCCTAAAAGAGCTGAGGTCTCCTTTGCCGCCGCCACCTCCCCTTCCACCCTTGTCCCCCAGCTGTGTTCAGCATCTCTGGAAGCCAGAAAGTGATTTTGAATGCACCCAGGGGCTTGATTCCCAATGCAACAAATGGTTGCATTTCTGGATGCCATTCATAGTTCAGTGTCTGGTATGCAGAGATCACTCGTAAAAATAGCCTCTGCACTTACCGCAGCCCCCGAACCGGTCCAACCTTGTGCAACCACTCCGATTCCTTCCTCATCCCAAATCCCAAATCCCACCCTAATCTCAAGCACACTCATTTGTTCACACACACCCACTCCAATAGACACAATGCACCCATCCAACATGCACACACTACTGACACCACACCCACAGGCACTACAACCATCACACCCACAACCACAACACCCACCACCACAGACACAAGCACCACCACTACAACCACCACCACATAAACAACCACTAACACACTCACATGCACCACAACCTCAACAGCATATTTATCCAAACAAACACAGCCACACTCACACCTTCACGCAACACAACACCCACTAAACCCACACACTCACAGGCACCCAAATATAAAACACCTACAAAAACCATACACATCTAAACATACACCACACACATGCATCAGCAACATATACAGACACACACACTACAACCACACAACCCACTTCAACAGCACACTCATCCAAACACACTCACCGAAAAGCACACCCACAACACCCACCAAATGCACACACTCACCTGAACACCACACACCTTCCAAGAATCACACACCCATACACCACATACACTAAACCAACATGAACCTGCAAAACAGTCAGACACACACACATCACCTACTCCAGCTCCCTCAACCACCTGAACCCAATCCTCTCTCACCCCTTCTGCTCCTTCTCCGCTACCTGAGTTCACTTCATACCTGTCCTAGACCCTTATGAGACCCAAACCCACCCCTCCCATGAAGGATCCTTTAGGTGTCTGCTCCATGCCCACTAGATGCCCCTTTCTGAGGAAGTTGGCCCTTGCCAGTGTGATTAGGAGGCAAGTTCTGGGGCATGAACCCAAACATTGCAGTGCTTCCTTTGTTTTTTGACATTTATGTTCTATTGATTCTGATTTTTTTTTAAAGATGGATCTCATTCTTATTTGAAAATATAATATAATATATTAAAATATAGTATAATAAACATAATGAAAATTTTAATTTCACAAAGTTAGTCCTGATAATATTTTTTAAAATAAAGGTCATTGATTGATGACAATGTTATTTATGAAAGTTTGAGTATCCTGAACTTAATTTTATTTATGACAGGTTTTAATTTTGACATATTTCCATAGTGCATACCTTATATGCGAATATTTGTAACAGGCATGGTAATTTTGGTGCAAGCATGCATCATGATGATGGACACTTACACCAAAATTTACAAAAACATTTTTTACATGTTCATACAGGTGTGTTTATGTAAAAATTATAAGTGTTAATAATACACACATATGCATTACTCATACAATTTTTTATAGAGGTAAACGAAATTTAATGATATACATAAAATTCACTAAACAAGGGGAAATGTGACCTTGAATGTACATTTCTTGTAAACTCTCTTGTAGCATTGTGTACTGCAATTACTATTGTTGTATAACTATTTTAGTCATGTTTTAGATACATTGTTTTATGCTGACTAGGCCTGCTGCTGTGCACTTTAACCCTGTTACATTTTATTCAGCATTGCTTTATATTTCTAGCAATAGCAATATTTGAGGTGCAGTTTTTTTTCCTTATCTCTTTGTACTTTCGCCTAGGAAAGCATTAAATTCTTAGTAGGAAATTTATTTCACTCTGTGCTTTCTCAAACGCTATAGTCAGATAGGGTTGCCAACACACGTGGTATGCTGTGTCGCCAACATTCATAGAAAACACACACTCATATGTGGAAACCATTTCTTAGAATGTTAACTGTTTTATTGTAAAAACACCCTTTTGTCCCAGACACACTAGAGGGAGATTCCAGCCAGATGAGTACGACTGTATGCTTAATGCTGATTGCTTCGCTGCAGCTACTTGCCTAGACGGCTGGACCCCTGATCCACATGGGGACATTGTCTTTCTAGACTACAGGCTCCTTCCTCCAGGTATGAGGGATTGTGTACCTCCAGGGGGAAAACCCGAATGGCAGATTAGGCTTATTACTCTGTGATCAGACATAGTGTAGGTAGGAGAAATATATACATCACTCGTAGTGACAGTATAGTAGGACTATTCGTGAGTTTTACTCTGTTTGTCACCTGCTTGCTTTTATTGCGTTTTATCATCCTAGTTACTGCAATACATGCCTTTTTATCTAAGATGCAGTTACTTCAATAATTCCTTATTTAACTATATTCTGCCTCTGTTGTCTTTTCCTGCATGAGACTTTCTGGTAACTGAGAGAAAGGGATGGGATCTAATTGACCACGATTCCCCTGAGGAGTCTTCTTGTCATGCGCCCAGTTGCCACTATCATCTCAGCCAGAGATGAGGCGCTGCTAGTTAGCCGGAGAACCCGGATTAGGCCGACAGGCATCATGTGGTGTGGAATTCTACTTAGTAGCCACAATCCATGTAATCCTGTCTCCCAAATCCAGTAGCCTCATTAGCATAATGAGAACCTACGTGGCACTATATTTTATCACAATGACGTTGGTCAAATAAATAATGTATTATGCATATGCATCTGGTTTGATAGTTTAGGGAAAATGATTACACACACCTGTATGAACACATTTTGAATTTGGTATTAATGTGACTGTTTGTGCAGGTGTCCATTAGCATGAAGGCATCTTGGACCAAACTGGTAATTGTAAATGAAATGTACAGATGTGTAAATTTCTTAAACTACAACATTGCACACATATGCATTGGCCATTATTATACTATTGCTTGAAGTATTTATAAAGAATGCACAAGTCCAGAGCTCATGTAAACAGACAATTCCAATCCTAACAGTTAAAAAAATCCACTTACCTTTGGTTTCCGCGACAGCGGGTTGATTTGCATCATGACCAAGTAGCAGCAGCAAAGCAAGGACCTCCACGATCGGATTCATGGTGGCAAGGAAAATGAAAGTAGAAAAGTATAAAGTAGAAAAAAGGTAAGTTTCAACCTTATATGCCTTTGAATCCTCTAACTCAGATGCGGGAGTTTAACAGCCACAGTAACGTCGGCAAGAAGGCACGTTGTGATTGGCCCAGTGGTAAAACTGCCTGTGGTCCTACCACCAGCTGCTTCTGCCTATAGGGCTGTTGGCGCTGGTGCAAAATTCTGGTGGTGACGGCAGTTTGCTGACAGAGTTTTGTCTATGGACCCGGCAGTATCCAAATAAAGCAGGGTGACCACCTGGTCGATGGACAAATTATCAGACTGTGGGACCTATTCCGCCAAGATTTAAATCAAGCATAAAGTCTGTGTACTTTGACACTATAGACCAAATAATAGGATGGCAGAATTTTGATAGTATGCACTTTCTAAATTGATCAAATTTATGTTTGCAAATAGAATTCAAGAAATAGTAAGCCCAAACCAATGAAGGTGCTCTTGCTGCCTGAGAAAATATTTGCGATTTACAGGTCAGTTTTTTTTATGTTACCTTTCCCAAATAATTGCCCTTTCTTATCACTTTCACGGTATCACAATGAAATCCCAATTACTGATGTGTAGTGTTATTGCCAACCATCATAGTCACTGTTTTGATTTTCTTACTCTGCTTCTTGTTCTTGACATAATAGCGTAGAGAGCTAACTGTTGTGGCAAATCCACAGGTTTAAGATCATCACCTACATTAAGTAACATATTATTATCTGAATGTAATATCATTTGCAGTGGGTTGCTAGCATTGCCTGCGGCATAAAGCGAAGTTATGAAAATTGTCCAAGCACTTCAACTGTATAAAGTGAGAACAACAAATTTGTCAAAACACACCCATATATTAGATCACTACGGATCTCAATTTTTCTGTGAACTCATTGGTTTATCCTGCGAGAATCTAAACTCAATGACTTATATGCAGATCAGTAAGAATATTAGGAAGGACAGGGGTGGCTACGGTTTGGAGTTTAGCCATGGACAATCCACCTTATCAAGCATGCATAGGAAATTAAAAGAGGACACATGAACTCTGTTTTCTTGATAAAACATTGTCTGTCAAGAGTTTGGAGCTAAACTGTTCTCAGTCGCACAACAATTCAACCTGAAACCATTCTGCTCTAGTGACATGTGTTATAGCAAAGCTTACCTAGATTGTTGTTCTATCATGTTTACTAAGACAGCTCTATGTAATGGTTACTAGGAATGTTTTCCTATGCCCGCTGGTTCCCGCGCTCTGACATTCTTATATTCTTTTGCAGTCAGTTGTTCTGTGCCTCCTTGCTGAGTGGTCATACAGTTGTGATCTGCTACCAGTAAACCTGCAACTTCAACTACCTTCTATACTGGTGATCATTCTTCACACCACCTATTGGTGACGCTCTTCTGTTGTGCCATTCGTGCTGTATATTCATTTGGATCCCACCAACATCGCAATGTGGTGCCAAAATGCTTTTCTTTGCCAGAGTGCATTCAGATGAAAACTGCTCCATGCTGATCGGGCCATTTGACACTAAACCTGGAAGGAATAGAAGTGTCCAGGTGGAAAATTACAATTTGAGTTGAGTTGTTTTTTAAGTAAATGCATGGAACGCTGCAACCGGCAGCCTTCAGCTCGTCTCTAGATGCAACAAGCTTGCTTATGCGCACGAACAAAGCGTGCAACATGCTAGCTAGGCCGCATTAGTTTGGGCCGGAAAGCATACACAGTCGGATGCCATCTCTCAGGCCCAATCTCAAATTGGACATTTTGTGAATAATATGAAAGGAAACATACATTTAATTTGTGCGAGTAAGAAAACTGAACGTCTGAGAAAAGATAGTTATAAAAACCCATTTATACATTTACATCAGTTCTGCATACAACAGCCAAACTCTTTTATTAAAACATAACATAATATTTTTTCCGCATAAGAAACAGATTTGTCCACAAGTCACATAGTTAAAAGAAAATACTTTATTCTGAATTTCGAAGATAACAACAGCTTGGCTTTGAAAAATATCACGGCTAATCTCAGCAATTTATGCAACCACCACTGTTAGACCTGTCAGCTTTAGGCTGGTCTTCCCCAAACCTTTTGCCTACTCCTTTTCTGTTTTGCTGAAATTAGCTTTTAGACTCTGTGGTAAAATTGGTCTATGCCTGATTGGCACATTTAATTTATTTGTATGTCGCTAGTAAAGTGGTACAACATGTACCAAGGGACTACAAATTAGAAAACTACTAGTGGGCCTGCAGCACTTGTGCACCCCATTTAAGTAGCCTTTTAAAACTTTTCTCACACCTGTCATTACAGCCTGTGTGAAGTTTTAAACCGCCAATTCGGTCAGGCAAAAAAAATCTTGTCAGTCCATAAACAGCCCATGAGGTAGGGTTCAGTGTACTATTAAGTTTTACATGTCCTGGCAGTAAAAAACTCCCAAATTTGTGTTAGTTCATGCTTCAGGTGTAGCTTAAAAAAACACATCAGTAACAACCCTGGGAACCCAGGAAAACCCAGGAAAATTTTGTAATAATGCAAAAACTATGGACATTTTCAAACGTTTTTTAAATCGCCAGCATCCAGTGCTTAATTTGTGCTTGTTGTTTCCAGTGAAGGGCACCAGCACTTATTTTTGAGGGCCGGCAGTTATTTTCCTGCCTCAAGCATTTACTGCGAGCAAAAGACACATATGGGAAATACAGAGGAAGATAGAAATGAGAAAGCGTCACAATGGGAGAAATCAGAATGCTGCAAGAGTGAGCTGAATGGGCAGGGAGTGGCTGTAAATGGATTGAAGAGGCCCGAGATGGCTTCAGGATTTCACTGCCTCAGTATTCTGTGCTTGCACATTTACTTGCAGCAGCTGCGTATTTAAGAGGGGAGCTTTAAGCACCAGCACGTTTTTATTTACATATTAAGCACTGGCAGTCTCTAGTGTTAAAATTAATAGAACTTATATTGAAAATGAATGCATAGAACAACCTAACAATGTGGTACATACATTTGAAATTGGCACAGTGTAAGACGGTAAAAACTAGCTAAATGTCAAAATTTGTGATGTTCACGTTGATGATAAAATATTAGGAGTTATGGCAGATTCTGGATCTATGATAACTATACTTTCTGACAACACTTTTTATATAATTTGGATCTGCAAAACTCATAAATGAGAATCTACTGACATCAATCCCAAAGCTTTTTAGGAATTTGACATGGACATAGTTAGATTTTTCTATAGTACTTTGGAATGTTTAGGTAGAATTACCAGCACGAAAATATATGTTGCCATTAAAAGAAGACACATGACAAGATTTAGCGAATCTGGGTTTATTATTGAAACCAGGTTCTGAAACCCTATTTGTTTTAGGGCATCTACCTATTTCTGCTTTAGAAGTTAAGAACAAAAAATAATTTAGAACACGTGGTTTAAAAATACCCAGAGCTTACTGTGAACAAAGTTGGTTCTATTTTTGGATTTCAACATTTAATTTGCTTAAAGAGGGGATCATGTGCCTATCACACACAAAGTAAGAGCAGTGGCAATTAGTGTTAGAGATTGTTGGAAAAATTGCTTGATGATCTTTTTTTTAAGGGAATAATTGAATCTTCTAAATCTTCCGAGTGGCTCTATCCTGTTGTTCTAACAAAACAAGAATATTTTAGTAAGTTACCACCCTCTAATACTTATGATGTTAGGAAATGTGGGGAAAAAAGAATTTTCAAGTAATCATCTTCATTCAGCAAATTTAAAAAATCAGTTAAAGTAAAATTCTCAAGAAATGTAACACCTTTGAAACTTACAAATACCTATGGTTTCTTTTTGCATTAGCCTCTTCAGGCAGCATATTCATTAGAATGATGGATCATCTATTGGGTGATGTGAAGAATGTGCCAGCCTTTCAAGATGACATCAGGATATTCACAGAAGGTCCTCATGAACATCTTGTCTTTTTAGAAAATTATTTCAGTATTCCTAAGCAGCGTGACATCAATGTCAGACTGAACAAAAAGAAACACTTTTCTGATGAGGTAGAATACCTAGGATATCCAGTTAGTTTAGAAGGTATACAACATAAATCAAGCCTTATTCAATCTGTTATGGATACTCCAAAACCAAAACACAAAGTTCGTTTAGTAATGTTCGAATATTGTATACGATTTGTGCATGGTTATGCTGTTGCTGTACAATCACTTTGTTCTCTACTTAAAGAAGGGACAATGTTTGAATGATCTTTTATTTTGAATGAAGTGCTGGGAAAGTCAAAATCATTGTAACTGGTGCACCTGCCTTACATTATTTTGTGAGTGGTGAAAAATGTGTCATTAGTGATGAAACTAGTTTTTCGCTTAAGTGCAGTTTTATGTCAACATGTTTGTAAGAAAGAACACACAATAGCTTTTGTTTGTAGAATTGCACAAGATTCTAAAAATAAACAGCACCATTGAATGGGAAGCAAAAGCCGTTGTCTGGGCAGTAGTAATACAAAAAAAATATATTTGGGGTACTGCATTTGATATATATACTGATCACACACCTTTGTTTTTTTTGCTTCATTGTTCTGGCACTGGTAAGGCTTTAACAAGAATTGTCAGGTGACTTTAAAAACTTTAGGACTATAATTCAAATGTTAAATACAGTCCTGGAGGACAACAACTTTAGGTATTATTAATTATCTTGAATTTCAATATCTGCTGTAATAGTGTAGAACAAAAATATTGTGTTGTTGCAGTGATTGATGCCTTGAGTAATAATGACACAATTTCAGTAAATGACAGTCAAGAAGCTACTACAAATCTAAAAGTTTTTTCAGGCTACACAAATAGGTGGTCCTTATGAACATGGTGGCAGACACCGCCCGCCGGCGGTGGCGGTAACTACCACCAACAAGCCGGCAGTCCAGACCGCCAAATAATGAAGCATATGAAAAACAAGTAGCGGTCCATCCACACACCGCCATTTTTGTAGTCCCGACGAGGACGGAGGAGGAGGCCGCCCACAGGCAGTGGAAAAGGTCCTACCAGTCCACCAAATAATGAAACACCAGACCGCCATCAGTTCCGGGGTAGGAACCACCACCAGGCAAAGTGTGGTGGAAACGAACAATATAAAAGGAAACACTCACCAGAGGCACACAGAAAACGCAGACGCAGACATGGAGTGAGGGTTGGAAATAATCCCAGTGCTTGCCTTATTCCTCCAGGACCATGACCGACGATGAAGACAACGACTGTAAGTACTGCAGCCTAGTACACATGGGAAGAAAGGGCACAGTTACACACAACCACCCCACCCACCCTGCAACGCACCCTTAACCCCTCCCACATTCCAGGCCATACATACCATAAAAAAATGTACTTACCAGACACAAGCTAACAAAGGCCTGCACCAAAGTACACACATGTGCACACCACAACCCCACAGTGAAACGCTGAACAACATCACTATATTGTGCCAACAGCACTACTGGGTACTGAAATTTATTTACATAGAAAAAAGTAATGTCCAAATAAGGCCATTGGCCAGTACATTAGAAAATCCCAGAAGGGCCAATATAGGCCGAACTTGACTCCCACATGTGCAAAGGGTACTCCACTCAAAAGGGGCATCAATGGGGCAGCCAGGCACCTCAGAGAACACAGCAGGGGCAGTGTGGGTGGGGACTTACGTTTGGAAGGGGGGGCTTGGGCTTAGATTTGGAAGGTGGAGGGGGTTTGGGCTTGCCCTAGGAAGGAGGGGGAGTGGGCTTGGACCTGGGGCATGGGACCTATTTCTCCCTGGGGAAGGGGCTCAGGAATGGGAAGGGTGGACTGGGGTGGACTTGGATGAGGAAGGAGTGGACTAGGCAAGGACATGGGCACGTTTACAGACAAGATGGGGTGGCCCAGTGGGTTCAAACAGGTCAACACAGGAAAGGAAGACCTTCTTAGGTGCAGTTGGAGTGGATTTGGAAGCAGGTCTGTGAGTGGAGGTTGAGGGAGTGCTCATATCAGGTGTAGGTCTGCCAGACGTGGATGCAGGTGCCTGTAAAGTATGCTTATGTGTGGTGGATGTGTGTGGTGTGGATGTGTGTGAATGTTTGAATGTTTTGGGAGGGGGGTGGACACAGTGGGACAAGACAGGCTGCCAGTGTACATGGATGTTGTCTGTGTGTATGCAGGTCTGGTGAGTGTGCTGCAAGTGTCTGTCAATATAGTCGTGGTGAGTGCAGGTGTGGTGCCTGGGGTGCATGTCTGGATGTCAGATATTGTGGCTACTGCATGAATGGGGGCAACAGCAGTGACTGAGGGTGCAGTGCGTGTGGGTGTGCATGGTGAAGTGACAGACAGGGTGACGGGGAGGTCGACACAGTGGGGAAAGTGGATGTTGTTGTGTGTGCTTTTGTTTGTTGGTTGTGTGCATTCCTGTGCTGGGAAGTGTGCTGCTTGTGTTTTTCAGTGTGTTTCTTATGTGTTGATCTGTGTGCATGGCTGTCTGTATGTGTGCTTGGGATGGGTGAAGGGAGTGGGGTGCTGGAAGGGGTAGAGGTGGTGGGAGGGGGGACTGAAAGACCATGGACACTAGCTTCCGTCAAAGAGGAGGCCAGAGCCTGAAAAGATCTCTGTAGGCCAGACATGGCACAGGGAATGCCTTCCAGGTAAGTATTGCATTGCTGCATCTGGGATGCTAGCCCCTGGATGGCATTCACAATGGTTGTCTGCCCTACAGAGATGGTTCTCAGGAGGTCAATAGCCTCCTCCATGAGGGTAGCAGGGCTGACTGGGGCAGGGGATGATGTGCCGGGGGCGAGGGAGACGCCCACCCTCCTGGGTGAGCAGGCACGGGCACCTCTGTGGGGAGCAACTATGAGGGTGGTGATGGTATGGGGGTGGTGTAAGATGGCAAAGAATGGGTGGGCCCAGTAGGGTCTGCCACCACCAGAGAGCTGCCATCGGAGGAAGTATCAGAGTCACTACCTCCAGTGGTAGTTGCCTTCCCCGTGGTACCCCCCTCACCCTCCAACCCACTGGTCCCCTTGGCGTCGCTCGACTCTGCCTCCTTGGAACTGTGGGCTGCTGCATCCCCACTCGCCAGTGCTTCAGTTCCCTCACCAGATGATGCTAATGTACACAAAGGACACAGGAGCACAAGGGTGGAGAAACAAAACAAGGAAAAACTATGTCAAATCCTGAATTATGTACATTTGACTCACACACACTCCCATCCAGGTCACACACATACCCTCAGCACAAACAACATAAGTAATGAATGTGCCCCTGACTAGTGGACATGACCCCACAATACACCACATAACCCTCATGAAACACGAACCTTATACACTGTATGGAGTACACCCATCAGAGACCATGCCCAGCCAATGCACTTACAAGTCCATAAGGCCACAATGAATACCATATGAGAGAAAGGGGAATCCTCATAGGCCTATAGAGACTGCCAAAACTAGCCCTTACACCATCCCTAGCACTTGGAGGGGGCAGGGCTGCAGGAACATACCTGTCCAAATGCCTGGCACTACAATGCATACATACCACAGCACCCAAATACATCCATCAAAGCGATATCACATGTTGCTACTTACCACATTATGACTGCTCTGCTACATTCAAGCGCCCATCCAGATCCGGATAGGCCACCACCAGAATGTGTGCCATTAGGGGGGTCAGGGTCCGACGGGCCCCCCTTCCTTGTTGGGAGGCCTATCCCAGCTGAGCCTCTCCGGACTTCCTGGCCCAGCACCTCAGGTCCTTCCACCGCTTCCTGCAGTGGGTGCTCCACAGGTTGTAGACCCCCAGGGTCTGCACCTCCTTGGCAATGGCTTGCCACAGGCCTTTCTTTTGATGCGCGCTGACCTGCATAGGACACACAGAGTAAATAAACGAATGCCAGTATGTGTGCACCCACTACAAAAGCCATATTGTTCCATGGCCATTGTTGACAGGCATGTTTTCAACTCACAGGCAGAACATGTCAGACAATCTATCGCTGGGCAGTCACACATCGAACCCACATGCATACAGACATCTGCCATAATCACACACATCTAAGGATGACAGATGCCAACTCAACTGCTACTCTGGTCGCCCATACAACTTTGCATACAGGGGTAGGACCCCGTCCACCAGCTTCTCCAGCTCTACCGCGGTGAAGGCCGGGGCCGGTTCCCCTGTAACATGTGCCATCTCAGGGACCAGAGTTAGGACACAGCAGCACATGCAGTGGAGTACTACCTTCACGGAAATTAGGAGTCAAGTGTCAAGGGTTTGACAGAATGGCGTAGGTACCACGGCGGCGGCTCTGTCAAACACAGCGGTGATCATGATTGGCCCAGCTTCCCCATTGACAACCATGTAATCCAATGATCAGGTGCACAGCGGTGAACACCGCCTTCCGCCATAACGACTAACGCCAGTGGAATGAAGTCACTTCTACTCTATCATACCTGGATGGCAGGAGGCTGCCATTTTGCTACCACCATGTCTCCATAGCCTGGCCAGGGGCCTCATCCAGGGCCCCAATCTCTCTCCCCTTCGTCGCTTGCTGACATAATTCTATAATCCTCACATGTACCCATCTTTGGAAGTGTGTCCACACTGTGATGCCATTATGACAGAGTTAACTCAGCACACATTTGTCCAAATTCCTGTATGCCTTTGTTCAACACTTGCAAACATATGTCCAGTTCTCCCAAAGGGCTGAACTTCCCGCTATCAAACTTGGATTTTATGCCTTTGCTAATATCCCCCATGTGATAGGTGCCATTGATGGAACACACATAGCTCTCATACCCAAGAGTGAATGAATAGGTGTATAGGAATCAGAAGAACTATCACTCCATGAATGTACAATTGGTGTGTACTGCTGATCAGTACAAATAACATGTCAATGCCAGGTTCCCAGGATCAGTCCATGATTCATTTGTCCTGAGAAACAGTAGTGTGCCACACATGAAGAAACAACAACAAGGGGGCAGAGGTTGGCTCATAGGTGAGTGGTATGACACTGGATCAGTACATAGCTGACAGCCAGGCTGTATGTAAGTAAAGGCGTTTGTTAAAGTCATCTTTCGCCCACTTTTGCAGGTGATTCTGGCCACCCCAACTTTCAATGGCTCCTGACACCTGTGAGAAATCCCAGGACAGATGCAGAGAGGAATTATAATGAGGCCCATGGACATACTAGAAGGGTGATTGAGTACACTATACTGTAGGTCTCCTGAAGGCTAGATTTTGTTGCCACCATCTCTCTGGGGTATGCCTGGGCTGTGTCCCTGACAGGGTGTGTAAGATAGTGGTGGCCTGCTGCATGCTGCACAACTTGGCTGTGAGGAAATCTATCCCACTTCTGGAAGAGGAGGGTTGTGTCCAACTAGCCCAGCAACCTCAGAGAGAGGATGAGAGTGATGGTGAGGAAGAAGAGGGGGAAGATCTCAATTCCAGCACCCAGCTAATCCGTCTATACTTCCAGTGACCCTAAGGTACTGTTCAATGATGCTGATGTATTCACTGCATAGTTTCAGTCTGACTCATGTAATAAGTACAGTGGTGTCTATTGTCAGTAACAATGCTGAATCATATCTGAAGTGGCATGTGGCAGGAAACCCAATAATATGTACAGTGTGACATACTTCAGACACTACAGTCCGTTGGATCCCCTTCTGCAATAAAGGTGTGATTATGATAGAAACTGGCTAATGCATACACACTCACAATATCTCATATTGATGAGGGACATACAATTTGAGTGGATAGGTGTATTTATTGAATGGCAAAATATACATAAGTGTGGGACAGTGAAAGGGAGTGGGCACATGGTGCAAATACATACTCAGGTACATATGCTCAGCTATTAGAAGTACTGGGTTTTGGTCCATGTGGCCATTGGAAGTTGGTGTGATGACAGTGGCACGTCAACAAGGTAGCTCAGTGGCACACAACGGAAACAGTTTGGGGCAGAGTCACATCCTGGCACTGGGCTTGGTCTTGGCTGGTGTTTCAGTGGCATATCTGGGTCGGAGGGCACGTTTGCGAAGGTGCAGCTGGGCTGCAGGTGTAGGGGTGCTGGTTTCCTGTGTGTCCTCTGGCAGTGCCATCTGTCCAGTAGCTGCTGCAGATGTAGATGGCAGGGCAGTGTCCTGGCTAGTGGTCGGGGCTTGCAGGTGGGTGGAGGTCTCAGACTGGCTGTGGTACTGGTGCTGCAGCTCCCCTGCAATGAATACCATGGTGGCATTGAGCTATTTCCGTATTTCATGGCCTCCTGCAGCCTTCGAATTTGCTCAGGGTGGCCAGGATCTGGCCTATTCTGTCCTGGGAATGATGGTATGCTTCCAGGACCTCAAAAATCACCTCCTGGGCTGTTGCATCCATCCTTTGGCCACACCCGTGGGCCACTGATGCCCTTCCACTTGCCCTAGCCCCCTGTGCCTGTGTCCCCTGCACAGGTCTGTCAGTCCCACTTGCAGTTGGCCCTTCACCATCCTGCCTGTTGGTGGGTGGGAGACTCTGGCCTCTGTACATGTGGGCTGCTAGTCCGTGGCCAGGAGACACCGGTGTGGGGTCGTTTGGCTAGAGCTGATGATGGTGGCTGGGTGGTAGGGGTGTCAGTGGTATCCTGGGTGGGGATGCTGGAGGGTGACAGTCCAGGACTGTGTGATGGGCCAAGGAGTTCCTCTATTTCCAGACGTCTCTCTGCACTCTCCTGAGTGGGGCCTCTGTCTTCAGGTGGAGCGCTGGCACTCCTTGATGTCTCTGTCCAGGTGGCATGGGTGGTGGTGGCTGTCTGTGGGGGAATAGACAGGTGGGTGTCAGGTACGTTATCGGCAATTGCTGCACTGCTCTGCACCATTTGATGGTTACATTCCCCTGTTGTGTCATGCCAGGTCCCTTCGCTTACACTTAGTTGCATTTTATGTGGGAGGTGGAGGTGCATTGTGGGTGATGTAGTGCCACTGGGAATCCAAGCAAGGGTAGGTAACTGTGCACAGGGGGCTGGATGGAGGTCTGTTTGTGGGATTGTGAGCATGCAGGGAACTTGGATGTGGGTGCTGTCTGGGTAGGGGATGGGATCCTGGTGTTAGTGAGAGGGGTGTAGTGATACATGCATTATTGGTGGGTTAACTGTTAAGGTATTGTAGTTGACTTACCCAAGTCCAGTCCTCCAGTGAGTCCGGTGAGGCCCTCCGGGTACATGATAGCCAAGACCTTCTCCTTCCAGTCGGTGTATTCGGGGGGAGTGGAGGGGGACCACCACCAGTCTTCTGTTTGGCAATGTTGTGCCTGGATGCCATTGAACGAACCTTCCTGCACAGGTCATTCCATCTCTTCCGGATGTTGTCCCTTGTATGTGGATGGTTTCCCACTGCGTTGGCCTTGTTCACTATCCGCTGCCATAGCTCCATCTTCCAGGCCACGGGTGTCTGCTGCACCTGTGCCCCAAATAGTTGTGGCTCGACCCTGAGTATTTTGTCCAACATGGTCCTTAGCTCCCTGTCTGTGAAACGGGGTGCTTAGGGGGTGGTGTTTTGTGGGTGTATTGGCGAGGGTGCTGTTGTGTGGTTGTGTGTGTGGCTTGTGATGGTGTTCGGGGAATGTATGTGTTTTGGTGGTGTATTTGTGTGTGTGTGACTTGTGTGATGTTGGGTTCAGTGGATGCTGTTGTGTTGTCAATATCTGTCATGCTATAGGTGATGCAAAGGATTGTGGGGTGTGTATGTGAGTGTTTTATAGTGTTGTGGATGTGTGTCAGGTGTGTGGGTTTCAGACTTGCCAATGTGAACATTTGTTGTTGGTGTGTCCCATTGCTGGCTTTGGCACTCCGTACCACCAAAGGTCGTTCGGTATTCACAATTTGCCGCGCTGATTTGTGCATCATTATTTGGTGGGCGGAGGATTTGTCTGCATGGCGGTGGCGGGGTGGGGTTTACTGCCTTTCCCTGTCGTGGGGCCTGGCAGTGGGTATAGGTTGCAGGATTTTTGGAGGTTAACTTTTTGGCATCATTATTCAGCGGTGTGCAGTCTACCACCCCTGGTGGTCTTCTGTTCACCATCACCACGGCAGTCGGCGGTGATTACGCCAAGTTCATAATGAGGGCCATAGTGATAGATGGAACCCTTGAAGCTTTAGTTCCACTGATGGAGTGTGCACAGGACCCACATCTGGGCATACCTGTCCCACCTGTGATGACACAGTAAAGTATACAAGAAAGTGATGAATGGAATGCTTGAAGTAATTTCAGGAACTGTTAATTACTCTGGCTGAATCTCAGTCCATCAGTGTTTTGCACACATGCCACCTCGGTTTGGACCTAGCCATCTGCAAATCAGCAATGTGAATATTTCAGCCCTAGACTAGTCTTTATTCAGCACTTGTATGTTGACACATAATACTCAAGTAAAAGCTTAGAAGTGTGTGCCAGTTATTTGAGCACATACTATTTAAATTACAGTACGCTGCTTCCTTCAAGCAATGCTTAGAAAATAAGTGGTACCAGCAAGGGCTCGTAATGACATTTTGCAATTGGCATTCACCAGTGGAGCTGTAATAATTTCTAGAGTGAAGGTGCTGCCATTAACGTTATAGGGATTGTGAAAAATACAAGCATTACACAAAAACATGTGTAGCAAATATGTTCAACAGGAGAGGAATAAGGGTGTAGTACGTAGCCAGTGGTAAATTTGGGAAAATACTGTCCCAAATATATATCACCGATGCATAAATCAGTATTAATGCCATTGACAACAAATACACAACAACTTACCCTAAGATTGTCATGGCAAACAGAGTCAGTGAGATATTCGGCAATTAGATACTATATAGATGACAGGAATTGCCAGGGAAAGCTACTGCTGCTAAATTTCAAACATTTCTGAACTGGATAGGTGGCAGGTAGAATTCCATTAATGAAGATAGTAACCCTCTCTAAACTGCTTTACCTCTTCCAAAACATCCCAAAACCTCTAACCAAGTCGCTCATTGAACAACGTAGATCCCTCATGATAAGACTGGCAGGGACCAGTTGTCAGCCTCAGATAGCATGGTTCAAAACTAGACTGATTTGTTGCTCCTAATTTCGAACTGTACTACTTGGTAGCTCAGGCACAATTTGCACATCACTGGATACACAATTCAAGGCATACACCATATCTGAACCTAGAGGCAGCGCTTACAGCCCCCAACCCCCTAGGGAAGGCTCTAGGAAGCTCTGGGATTAAATACATACAGTTAAATGTACAAGATGCATGTGTCCAGTCTTTCTGTACTCACTGAAACTAGAGAGGTATATTCCCCATACCGCCTCCTGAGTAACACCCTTCAGTTGAAGATGACAGCTGAAACTGGGGTCATTTGACTGTTGCGTGCAAAGGAACTGTAAACCATTAGGGCTTTCTTTGTTATTAAACACTGCTTGTCATACACTAAATAACTGGGAGATGCTCTTTTCAACCCACTGCATAAATTAACTTAGCAATGACTTCACAATAACTTAGCAACTCTTTAAAAGAGTTCTGCCCCTCCTTCCCAGTGAAACTACCAAAAATAGCCGCTGCTTACAATGTTTCTCATTAATCCCACCCCCCCATCAGTCACTCGCTTGTATAGCGCTACCATGCATGCCCTCCCGAATACTGATTTGCACATGAGGGCTGGATCACTAAGGCATGGTGTGGTAGAGTACTGTTGTTTACAGACAACACTTTTCCCACTGAAATGACCAATACATTTTCACATTTGGCTACCAGTTGTACTGGTAGAACTATGAAGTGCACAAGAAATAATGTGTGGAAATTCAGTTTCTGCAACTATTTCATTTATACATTGCCAAATGTATTGATTTGTTTTGTTCCTATTACATCACTGTATCCACCAAACCTCAGATTTGAAAAGAAATGTGGTTCCTTAGTGGTGTTTTGACTGCTGATGCAGTCTGAGATATTTGTACAGTTCATTTATAGGTTTTCAAATGTTATTGTTGTTAGACATGGTATCCTTGGCACGGTTTCCCCCAAACATTTTCCCTTCGCCCCTTCTATTTTGCTGAATTCGTTTCTTGTTGGCTCTAGGACTCAGCACATTTTACCACTGCTGACCAGGTCTAAAATGCTTGTGCTCACTCCTGTAAACATGCTCACAGTAGCTTACACCTAATTGGCATATTTAGGTTACTTGTAAGTTCCTAGTAAAGTGGTGTGCCCTATACTAAGGGCTGGTAAGTTAAATGCTACTGGTGGACCTGGAGCGCGTATTGTGTCACCCACTTAAGTAGCCCTTATGCAGCCTGTATGTTCAGTTATGAACTGCTATTTTGATCTGTCAAAACCTACTGCCAGGCCTAAGCCTTCCTTTTTAATAGAACTATTCTTCTTTTCCAATTGTCAAGTTCCTGGCAGACTCTGACTCACACGGATGCCATCATTTAGCTGAAGCTTGCAGCTCACAGGTAGCCATAACTTGCCCCTGCTTGATTTTTTTTTTACATTTGTTTTGAATTATGTTTATAATTCTACATACTGTTTGGTGCTCTTGCTCGTCTGAACTTATTCATGCCCTGATGATGACCCACTTAATTCTTTGGGTTGAAACACAATTGAAGCTTTTGATAATTGGTAAAGAATATTAGCTGTCATATTGTCAGATTGTTAGGATTTGTCCCCATTATACCCACTATATGAAATATTGTGCTATTCCTTTGTCATTACTTTTCTGTCTAATACACACTTTGTACAGTTTTTCTTTACATTCACTGTCTGATCACGTGGGCACCGAGCACCGAGCATGGATTTCATTAAAATACAATCAATTTCTAATCAAATATATTTAAATATTTTGATAAAAAGCAGGCTTGTTCCCATTTGACTTTGTTGTTTGACAATTCATGCTGAAGTTTCTTTTGAAAACCATTACTCTGTTGTATATTTATATAGTTTTGCCCTCGGTTCCAAGTGTTGTTTAGGCTGCCCTGTTGCAATAATACTTTGATATTAAGGGTCTGATTGTGAGTTTGGCTGACGGTTTTCACCGTCCGCCGAACCTCCCACAGGGAGGTTGCCGCCATACTACTTACCTCCCTACCTGGCCCATTAAGAGATTTTTGCTAGGTCAGCGGGCGGAAACCTGAGTTTCCGCCTGCTGGCCTAGCGGAAAACACCCTACAGCATTGTCTCTGGCTTGTAATGAAGCCGGCGGCTATGCTGTAGGCTGCAGGGTGCACCAGCACTCTCGCAAAACAGACAGTAAACATTGCGATGGTGCTGGCCAGGGGGGCCCCTGCACTCCCATGCTGCTAGGGACTGCCAGACTTGTAATGAGGGCTTAAGTCTTTAATATTCTGTGTGCACACCAACATACTGCTTATCTCAAGGTGGCCAGTAGATATTGTTGTGCAGTCATGGACCGCAACTTAAATCAAAGCACAGGTTTGTGCTGACATATCCCTATATTCAAATTCACCATTTGCCACATCCGAAGATGTGAGGCAAGTTGTAACTGTACTCATGCAGCATTTCCATTTTCCCCTCACTGAGGTTTACAAAATCTATGAGATCACATCACCTACACACACCTAAAGGCCATGTGCAGCATTAATAAAAACATGCATTCTTTCAGTATGACTCGTGCCTCTAAAAACATTGTCTTTTCTTCCGATCAAGCAAATTTAGGCAGACCAGACACTGAGGCAGACATTTACATTCAACTCATTTTAATGCATGATTTTGACAACTTTGCCAGGTATAGTCAAGTCCACTGGAATGATGCGATTCTGCAGCTTCAGCATTTTTTGCATGATTATGGATATGCAGAATTTGCCACGCAATCCATCATGTGCTGCATAATTTTTGAGATTTTAATCAAAACTGCTTTGTTTCTAGCTCTTAAGGATTAAAAGTTACTAAAATTAGAAGGACCTTCACAGAGGCTGACTGATAATCTTGCAGTTTCTTATTGCTGTATTTGAGTGTTAAACTGGTACGAATGAGGTGAAACCTTTGTCCACACAGTGTTAACATGGGTAAGAATGACAAAATTATGAAGTGATACTATCACAAATTGTTCTACATTACGCAGCATAATTTGCTTTTCTTGCTGCATAATTTTGTCCTCCCATGCCACATAATCCAGTGGCCGTGATTATAAACCACAAAGGCATGACCTTGTCCCATTATCTCTAAAGTTTCACACCAGAGGCTCTGGGTGGACAGCTTGCGCTGTATTGAACTCAATCATTGGTGCTAGGAGCATATATATCTCCTGCCAGCACAGGGAAGAGAACTGCTCTCAACTGAGAATGCAATCACCCACCCTATCTCGCCCACCCTTCATACCACTACAGGTCCCCAAGACACTGTTCAGAAAAAGCAATAGAAATGATGGCTACAATGACATCCATTTACGATGAAGTAAGTACTGCTGGTCTTCTCCCCAAAAGGTGCAAAATCTCTGCCAGTTTCATACAAGCTGAATTAACTGTTTGGAATAAATATTTAATGACACAATAAAACACAAAATGGTGGAATTTAACCTGATATAAGAGCTACCAACCCTACCAAAAAATTGAACTGATAAACTGAAATGCTCTGTATTGCTGATTCCTGCTCTTTTCTCAGTAAGGGTGTATGTTAGAAATGGGTTATTTGGTTTTCAGTCAGGATACCCCCTGTCTAAGCAAGGAACCTCACTCTAGTCAGGGTAAAGGAGAATGACCCTCAGTTAACCCCTCCTCACCCCCTTCGTGGCTTGGTGCGAGCAGGCAGGCTTAACTTCAGAAGCAATGTGTAAAGTATTTGTGCCAACACACACAGTACTACAGTAAACCACTACAAAATGACACAACACATGTTTTCGTTTCCTTGTCCGGTCAGGTCGGCATTGCATAGTTTTTCTCCCTTGCAAGAGAGGGATGCGTTTCTTTCCGGACGGGCCACCTCGGATCTGCACAGCATCGGGTTGACTTTGTAGCCCGGGGACGATGCGTGGAAAATTCAGTCACAGGATGTGTGGGGTTTGCTTCATTACCAGCCTCCGTAGGCAGTGTTGCATGTCGTTTCTCCAGCCGCGTTGCGTCGATCTCCCAGCCGCGATACAGTTGGAGCATAGATTTTAGCCATGAAGCCAGCTGCATGTCGTTTATTAGCCACGCTGCAGAAGGTGTGTCGAAAATTTGCCCGCACATCGGTCTGTGCATTGATTTTCAGTTCTTGTCTGCCAACTTCACCTTTCAAGGGCCCGGGAACTGGATAGGGCACCACTTGGCAGGGCTGGAGTCTCAGAAGAGAGTCCAGGTGCTGGCAGGGGAAGTCTTTGATGGCCCTGAGACTTCAATAACAGGAGGCAAGCTCTAAATCAAGCCCTTGGAGATTTCTTCACAAGATGGAAGGCACACAAAGTCCAGTCTTTGCCCTCTTACTCTGGCAGAAGCAGCAACTGCAGGATAGCTCCACAAAACACAGTCGCAGGCAGGGCAGCACTTCTCCTCAGCTCTTAAGCTCTTCTCCAGGCAGAGGTTCCTCTTGATGTCCAGAAATGATCTAAAGTCTGTGGTTTTGGGTGCCCTTCTTATACTCGATTTCTCCTTTGAAGTAGGCCTACTTCAAAGTAAAGTCTCTTTTGAATGTGAAATCCTGCCTTTTACAGGCCAGGCCCCAGACACTCACCAGGGGGTCGGAGATGGCATTGTGTGAGGACAGGCACAGCCCTTTCAGGTGTAAGTGACCACTCCTCCCTCCTAGCACAGATGGCTCATCAGGAAATGCAGACTACACCCCAGCTCTTTTTGTGTCACTGTCTAGTGTGAGGTGCAACCAGCCCAGCTGTCAAACTGACCCAGACAGGGAATCCACAAACAGGCAGAGTCACAGAAATGGCATAAGCAAGAAAATGCTAACTTTCTAAAAGTGGCATTTTCAAACACACAATCTTAAAATCAACTTTACTAAAAGATGTATTTTTAAATTGTGAGCTCAGAGACCCCAACCTCCACATGTCCATCCGCTCCCAAAGGGAATCTACACTTTAATCAGATTTAAAGGTAGCCCCCATGTTAACCTATGAGAGGGACAGGCCTTGCAACAGTAAAAAACTAATTTAGCAATATTTCACTGTTAGGACATATAAAACACATTACTATATGTCCTACCTTAGCCATACATTGCACCCTGCCCTTGGGGATGCCTAGGGCCTACCTAAGGGGTGCCTTACATTTAAGAGAAGGGAAGGTTTAGGCCTGGCAAGTGGGTACACTTGCCAAGTCGAATTTACAGTAAAAAATACACACACAGACACTGCAATGGCAGGTCTGAGACATGATCACAGAGCTACTTATGTGGGTGGCACAACCAGTGCTGCAGGCCCACTAGTAGCATTTGAGTTACAGGCCCTGGCACCTCTAGTGCACTTTACTAGGGACTTACTAGTAAATCAAATATGCCAATCCTGGATAAACCAATTACATAAAATTTTACACAGAGAGCATATGCACTTTAGCAGTGGTAAAGTGCTCAGAGTTCCAAAGCCAACAGCAACAGGTCAGAAAAAATAGGAGGCAGGAGGCAAAAAGATTGGGGATGACCCTGCATAAGCAAAAATGTCCAACAATACCAAATTCCACAACAAAACCATGAATTGACATTGGGCTACTCATGTGAAAAGTGGGCTACACTTGAAAGGATTTTCTGGGATAGACATGATGCAAACTGTGTGGGGCCACCCACAGTCCTCCCACCCATTGCAAGAAGGACATCACAAACATGGGTGGAGTCCTCCAGGTTCTGTGCTACAGCATATGCATCATTTATCCTTCCAGAAGTGTACAGAACCAAAGGCCAGCGCTGTGCAGCAGCAAGCATATATTGAAGTTACCAGACCGCCCAACAGCTCTAGAACCACCAGATTAATTCTACCAAGACTCTACAAAAAAACGATTTAGAGCATGCTAGGCCTTTTCCATGTCACCCTACCCCAGAATACTGCCTCCTACCCCACAACGCTACCCTTAAACACCATAGCCCCCACGGCCACCTACTATGAAACACTACCCTGTCAGCTTCTGTGAAAATGCTGCCCTCTACCCTGCCACCCCCACAAACTGATCACTAGTGTACCACAACTAAACAACTGGGCTCCCAAATAAAAATACTGGCTAAACATTTTTAAAAATCCATGTGCCACAAGGCCCGCCACCTGGGCCCTAAAATACATAAATGGCTCCCAGGCCCTGCCTCCCATGACCATTGGGTCGCAGGCCCTTAACATTTTTTTTTAATTACATGCCCCCCAGGGCCTGTTGCCTATGCCAAATTGACTGCTGGCCCTAAAAATACATAAATTGCCCCAGGGTCTGACGCCCGTGCTCGTTGGGGGGTCCTACACATATATTTTTTTAAATACATGTCCCCCAGGGCCCACCACCTGTGCCCAAGGTGAGGAAATGTACAAAACTGTTTGGCACTGCCTGGTGCAGGAGGTGAGGACACCAAACCCCACCTGTGGTGCCCAGTCTCAGATCCAAAGTGCAGCTGCAGGCTCCTCTGGTGCCTCACTGTGTATGGTCCTGACCCAAAAAAGGACAGGCTCACAGGCAGGGCAGGTGAGGAGCAAGCATACAAACACCACCTCGCCTGCCTGCTGTGAGACCCTCCTTCGCTTAGTTGCGAGTCACTGGACCAATACAAGGCGGGTCGCATTCCTTCAAATTTTGCAGGCACTTTTGTAAAAATGTGCAGGCTTTTTACAGAACTTCAGATTTCTCACTTTTTTTGCAAATTGAGAAATCACAAAATCCTGAAGGGTCTGTCTTTAAGGTGACTATACATCCTGAATTTCCCTGGACAGTTCAGATTTTTCACCACCTGTCCCAGGGTCCAGACACTTTTTTCTAATTTATATAATGTTGCGGGTTTTAAGTCGTTCAGATGAGCGCATGCATGACATTGCAGTGCTCATGTTTTCACTGGCCCTCCTTTCACACCAGGGAACAGAAGTTATCTGCTTTTAAGATTCGCTTGCTGTGCTGGTTCATTCTCACAACACAGCAGGTATTAATGAGGTATCCTAGCTTACACAGTCTAGGGCATAGAGGATACAAAAGCACAAATAAAAGCTTATCCGCACTTATTTTTTTTCATTTGCTTTCTGGTACTTGTAATCCTTTTTTTACCATTATATAAAAGACGACAAGTCCCAGAATGCAAAGAAAAAAGACTGAATGTGATGAGCGGGTCTTAAATTTTGGAAATAGGGCAGAGCGTAAAGACTATGAAACACTTTTTTAAAATGTATATCCTTTTTAGTAGATGAGTAAATTTGTAGATTATGCCTGTGTAGCCCCATATTTTGGTGTTGTCATTGTGATACTTTAGTGTCTAAGGTAGATGGTAATGTTTATTCCTACTTCTGTGTCTAGTACTGCCCCAGTTTTAGGTTCTAAAAATCTGGTCACCATATACCGCTTACTAAAATTCAGCTGATTGGTTTTCATTTTATTGACTTTGGAAGAAAAATTGCGTCCAACCAGCTAGAATATCAACCTTTGGCATATAAATTGAACCCTGATCTCAGCAGCAACTGAACAATCTCAATGGCTGAAAGATGAACATAAAGTCTTTCCCACGGGCAGATACACAGCAGATGTCATTTACCTTCCAACCAGAAGCCATCGACTTAAAAGTCGTGTTTCATATTTTTCAAGCACTTTAGGGTTCAAAGAAGACTTGTTGAAAGACTTCATCAAAAGCGTAGGAGGTTGACAGTTATAGAGTAGAACTATGGGGGCATTAAAGTGGATATCACCTGATGGCATTCAAAGTGAACAAACGTAATGAACAGCTTTTTATTCGGATTCCCTCAAGGAGCTGCCCTGCTTTGAAAAGGTGATTTAAGGTCTTCATGTTAGAAGCAATTTCCTCTGTAATAAACATCTCGACAGCAACTGCTTCTGGGTAAGAAACTCGCTTTATGTGTGCAGCTTCACAATTGTTAGAAAGGTGATCTATTTCCTCTGCTTTGACCGTCAGTGACATCCAAGGACAAATGCTACAAGAGTAATTCATTGTACCTGGCAGAGACACTGCCCATGATATTTGAGTTTTTGTCTATTTTCCAGCAACATTTGGATCTGAAATAATTATCATCTTTCAGCTCCTCCCTTAATCATAGCTTTGATACTTCAATCTATGATGTAATTGCTTAACCCCTACACTGCTGGTGGTTACTGAGACTTGGTGATTGGCAGTGTGTTGATAGGGGTGCAATGGGTCCTAATACAAGTGAGTAAAATGGATTCTCTATCCCTTGTTGCACACTATAAGATAGACATAAGTGGGGTATAAGTGAACCCTTTACACCCATGAACCTCGGTGTTATTGGACCTGCAACAAAATTGAAAACTACTTTCTTGGTGACAGGCATCTTTACAGCTGAAGAGTTTTCTCGGTGCCACACTGCATCTTTTGTACATTTGTGTTCCATTTTCTGTAAGAGATTACCAGTTGCAGTGTCTGATGGCAACAATGGTAGGGTAGGACAGTGTTCAACATTTTTTAGAGCTGGTCTACCGATAGCTCAAGTTTGATTGCAAACTTCATGTAATAAACAATCATATCAACATACATAGAGGGTCTTTGGGTCAGTTTTCATCCATTAGTATGTTCCTGTGTCGTTCTCATTTTGCTCCAACCCCCACAGCATTTTTCCTGCTTCCATGTGCAGGTACATCTCTAAAGAAGAACACTTCAGCGATAGGACTGGTGGGCTAACACTACTTTAAATCTATTTTTTCCATTTTTGATCCTTGTTTTAGTCAACTGTGTGTACTTAAAATATGCCTGCAGGTTACAGTAATTCAAAGCCAATATCATCGTTCTTTATGCCAATACGATCCATATTGTCCTACGATGCTCATTAAAATTAAAAACGTGTGTCTATTGCTTTCCTAAGTACACTTGCCTCCTGATAAGCACTTGCACTATTCTATTACAATTAAAAGTGATGGAAATGTTTCTAATTAAAAAAACAAGTTTGTGGTAAGGTATGGCCACCAGTATAAGGAGCAGCATTATATTTTTCTTTTATTATTGCACCATATGCTTGTAATAAAAGAAACAATCACACTAACTTGATGTGCCAAGGCCAGGCATGTTGGAGCTGCAATATTCTACGTTGCTGTTTGGTATTTAGTGGGTGCAGGTGAGTTACCTGAATTTTTTCACGCCTGAGTTCAATAGCCAGATGTCATGATTTGACAATATTACTGTGTGACAAGCCCACTCCTTAGATCTCTCTAGTTTATGTTTTTGTCACAATATAAAACACTACCTTCTTCAATAAATGCCATCTGATCTGGATTGTACGACGGAACACCGACTTTAAAAACAACTACTGCCTTAACAACGAGGTCGGAACACCAACCTCGTTCTTACTACTAATGATTTTACCACGAATGCCTTTACAACGATATTTCGTTGTAAAGGCATTCCTGATAAAAGCATTAGTAATAGGCACCATTCACCCTACATCCCTCACCCCACCCCCCCAACCCCACCACAAAACCTAAAACCCCCTAACCCACACCCCCTCCCCAAAACCAAAAGCGCACCACCCCCCCAACCCCACCCCAAAACCTAAAACCCCCTGACCCCAACCCCCTCCCCAAAACCAAAAAACGCCCCACCCCCCCAACCCCACCCCAAAACCTAAAACCCCCAAACCCCCACCCCCTCCCCAAAACCAAAAACGCCCCACCCCCCAACCCCACCCCAAAACCTAAAACCCCCTAACCCCCAGCCCCTCCCCAAAACCAAAAACGCCCCACCCCCCCAACCCCACCCCAAAACCTAAAACCCCCTGACCCCCCACCCCTCCCCAAAACCAAAAACGCCCCACCCCTCCAACCCCACCCCAAAACCTAAAACCCCCTAACCCCCGACCCCCTCCCCAAAACCAAAAATGCCCCACCCCCCCAACCCCACCCCAAAACCAAAAACGCCCCACCCCAAAACCTAAAACTCTCCACCCCCCCCCAACCCCCTCCCCAAAACCTAAACCCACCACTTACCTTAGTCGACCCCTTGTCACCTGCGTCGTCCTCCTTCGCCAACTCCCTTCTTTGTACCTTAACCACGCATGTTAAGGCACAAAATAATGGAGTCGTGGTTAAAAAAAGCGTTGTTGCGCTTTCGTTAACCACGACTTTCGTAAAAAGAAAGTCGTAAAAAAGGATGTTTCCCTCTGATCTGACCTGACACAGTGCATGTTGCTATTCAACAGTGTCAAAGAAGGGCTGACCTTGTTCCCTTACCTCAAATGTACGGAGTTGCAGCAGATATATTTCTGCAGAAACAAATGACGACACACCCCATTATGTCCCCCATTAAAATTCAAGACTGACCACTTGTGCCACCCATAGTCCCCACAACATCCGCCCACTTTCTCTTGAGGGTTAGGACAGGACAAAGGCTGCAGACTACGGAAAAGTAAACTGAGTTCTTAGAACTTTTTTTTACATTTTGTTCCATCCGCTACCTTCCTAATACCAGGCAGCTAGGGTGCAAGGATAGTGCCAGGGGTGCCAAACGTCGAGCCAGGGTTCTCATTTACTACCCCTGCCTACCCATAGTTGACTTCCATGGACCAGTGTGTACATTTGGAATCTTGCTCTTTTCTGAAGATATATGAAAGTTCAGTCAGTGGCAGCTGAAAAAGCCATATTAAATACTTAGTTAAACCTTACAATTATGGTAATGTATTTAATTAAATTGTAGCATTTGGGTGCAGCTCTATTAGCGTTACCATTAATGTTATAGGAAGCTTGAATGAGACTGTCATGGACTACTGTCTGAGTAATGTGAGCTCAAATATTCTACAAAAGCGGTTATTATTAGTTTATGCCACCAGAACGTTTTTCCAAACGTGTGCATCTTAACCTCACATCACCATGTGTGCGCATGTGCAGGTTTAAGACACAGATAATTTGTAAATGAGACCCACTAGCAGGGCCCTTCAACAACCAAGGACTGCTTCACGATAAACCCCCTTTTTGGTCAGTACGTTGTTCTGGATTTGAAATCCTTTGCTGTTTCGGTCTGCGCTCATGCTATGCTTTCCCTCCTTGGCACATAATTTAATGTCACTGGAAGAAACATCATTGACAGAGGATTGCAAAAACTGGCCAGGCAATTAACTCTTGCCTGAGGAAAGATAGCACGTGCAAACCATTGGTTAATGAAATAAAAATTGATTTGCATCATTGCCTTAAAATAAAACTCGCTTTCCATGTGCCCTTACATGTTTTTCTTTTTATTGTCCTGGATTGCAGACATTTCTGACGAAAGTGAGAGACTGCAACAGTGAGAGGACCGTACACAATGTAAACTCTATAACCACGAAGAATAAATGAAGTATCCCGTTTCACTTTGTCAATTATGATTCAAGGTCAAGCCATAGGAACTGGGTCATACAACAAAAAAGGTGATTGTGCAGCAATTTTAACATGATTAGTTAATTAAATTTACTCATTGACCAGAAGGTAAACCCTACAAGATGCAGTTTCCATCAATCACGATATAATGTACTTCTGGCATCTTAGGCAAACAAGAAGATTGCTATTCGAGGTCCAAGAAAAGAGGAGCAGTGTGGCAATGTACTTCTGAGAAGATTGTTTGTACAGGGGATGGATGAGCTACTCACTTATGGCAAATATACTCATATGAAGAAGGGTTTGTTGAGACGATTGGGTTGATCCCTGAGGAAACCTTAGATGCATCAGGGACAGTTCAAAACAGTTCTACAAGTCTTGGGAAGATTTCATAGATGACTCATTACACTTACTGGATACCTGGGTAACACCCTCCTCTGAAACTAACAATGTAATTATGAAACAAGCATATTTTTCAGTAACTTCTCTAAAGGGTCCCTGTAGTTGTACTGCAGTATACCTGTGCCAGCTGGATTCTGGTGTTGAATGTGTTCTTCCCTGGCACATACATGCATAATGATCCAAAGTTCGTGGAAATCTCCTTTAGTTTACTCCAATGTGACTGTAGCCATACATCATCATGCCATGACGTATGTATCACTTTAAAGAGTCTGTGGTCTAGGAAAGGTGTTTAGAATCTTAGAGTAGTTCTCCTGTCTTGCAAATAACCTAACATACAGTCTTTTTTACATAGTTCATACAGTCCATCTACAAGCCATCAATTTTAAGGGTTTAGTTGTAGTCGTCTTGGCCCATCTCTAGGAAGTGTGTCAGATCCTGAAGAGACATGAACAAGGCATAAGTAAGTCATTTTCATTCCCCAGCCCAAAAGCATCTCCATCTTATGTACCTTAGAAACTTCTAGCTCCTCCTCCCTTTCCCAAGCAGGGTCCTACACATATCTGGATAGACATAGGTATGTCATTCTCATCCGAGAGCATCTCCCCATCTAATTGGGATACCAATTTATACAGAGCTGTATTAGGGGTTATACCTACCTCCAACTCCATCACCCTTCTTCTTCAGATTGGTGTGCCAATGTAATAATGCTTCTTGAATTGACCTGTGACCAGTCACAGGCCTCTTTGTCCTGAATATGTGGGTTCATGACCCGGGAGCTCCACTCTCATTTACATAAAGATCCCACATACTGTATCTTTCCCAAGATCTTGTACCAGACACAAAAACATGGCGGGGAGTCAGGTCTCTGGCACTCTCATCCCATATCTTCTACTGCAAATCACCCACTAACCCCTTAGGGCATCCATTATTTATAGGTGAGTGCCCCAGGGCAACCACCACGCATAATGTTAGGGGCTGCAGGGGGGGCCTCAGGTTCCCCATGGGCCCGGCTGGCTCACTGCATGGTGAGGGAGCTGGCATTGCTCCCACCCAGAGGGAGCAGCTGCTTTTTGCATGGGTCGTCTGGGCAGGAGCACTGTGTGTGTTCTGTTTCCCTGCCCGCAACAGTGTGGGAAAGGAAACAGAACACATGTCTGGGAGTGTTTGTAAATCTCCTGCTGGCTGAGAACAGACTTAAGGCCTGATTTAGATCTTGGCAGAGGGGAATACGCTGTCACAAATGTGACCGATATCCCGTCTGCCGTATTACGATCCCATTATCTATATCCTATAGAGATCGTAATAAGGCAGATGGAATATCCGTTCCCTTTGTGACAGAGTAACCCCTCCGCCGTGATTTAAATCAGGCCCTTAGTGTTTGCTCCTGTCAGATGGGAGATTTAAAAATGCACCTGCCAGAGGGAAGCAAATAGTTTCTCCGCCCTTGGTAGTGAAGGCAGGGAAAATACTGCATCCTGGGAGTGGGCTTCATGGGACATGGAAAGTGAACTGGTCTTGGGAGATGGGGTACCTGCGGCTATTTTAAGGCTTGAGGAGGGGGCTCCATGTCCTCTCCCCTTTTTTTTCATTTTGGTCCCGGGGATGTGGCCACTGTGCCTAAGTAGGCTCAGGGAAAGGGCTGTACTTCTCCCCTCCCCTTTTTTACAGCATGGCCTTGTGGATGGGTCCTTGGGGCTACTTTCAGCTCAGGAAGGGGCTCATGTCCCCAATCCCCCTCAAATATACATGGCCCCTCTGGACGGGCCCCGGGGTGCTAAATGAGATGGTGGGGCATCCTTTAGGCAAGCCCCTTTCCCAAATATATAAAAAAATTGTAGCACCAATTTGGGAATTTTCTTTTTTGCTGGATCACAGCAAAATTAGCAGATTTTGTTTTAATATTGGCCCTGAGTGGTCAATCTGGATATCCCCCTATGTGTCCTAGGTGGGCAGAGTATCACTATCCTACCACCTTATATCATTTTTTTAAAACTTCAGGTCAGGGGACTAAGTGCCCTAGTCTTGTAATAGCTGCCATCAACATTTTTATCATGTTGCTGGCAGCCAATCATCGAGCTCGCTCCTAGGGGAGTGTAAGTCGTGCAGGAGTGAGGTGGTCCAAGGGAAAAAATCTCCCTAGCCCAATCAGAACACTCTATTTATAAATTGGTACTCCTGCAAGACTTTTAAGAGACTCACAGACCCAACCACCCAGATATACATATATTTTTTAAACCTTAATTTCTCAAAAACAATCAAACAATTTTCACCAAATCACAAAAAGCGCAATATATGAACTAAGATTTAGTTTTCTGCCAAATGTGGTCAAATTTTGTTCTGCAGTTTTTGCGATAGCGCTGTTTAAGAAGTCCATGCAAAATGTATTGGTAAATTTGCTTTTTTGACCCTCCTTTTTTTTCTCAGCACTCACCTAATGAATCACCTTGAAACCGTTCAGGAAGGAGTTGTGGTGAATTTGCTTTTTTTGAAAGTTTCATGAAGATTTGTCAAACAGTTGGAAAGTTATTAGCAAAAAAAAATGCCTTGTCAATGGAAAAACAATCCTAACTATAACTGTCCAGTGGCGACCACCACTATAATTACAATGACTAAAGAGGGGCCCAAGTAGAAATCAAAAAGGCAGAGGAGATGCATTAGGAGGGGTAGAAGGAACAAGAGAAGAACGCCGGGAAGACCAAGTGGCAAAAAAGGACATCGATCCGCAATAGAAAATAATGGAACAAGTAACACAGAAAGCGGAAATTAACCTGACTAATGAACATGAAAGTGTATCCCTCATATGCCACATGGCACTATAAATGTGTTCGCTGAATGTATTATTGAGGAACTTAAATATCTAAGCTCTAAATGCAATAGGAGATCCAAATGATGGAGGTAAAAACAGTTGGTATAAAAGATAACCAATCAATTCAGCTGCTAAAAGGAACTGTTTTATAAAACCGCCAGACAAGGGGTTTAACGTTATGCTGTAGCCAAAAGATATGTATTCATAAGAAGCTTATAGCCAGCTATTGGATGTTGAGTTTTATGAAAAAATTACAAATGAGGAATACATACAGATGATTGACAGGTATCATAAGAATCTTCAGGCATGGCGGGAGAGAGAATGTTTAAGCTATGATGAATACACTTATTTACAAGTGGATCACCCCGAAGGTTCCAGTCTTGTATGTAACCCCGAAGGTACATAAGAGTGCAACAAATCCTCTGAGGAGACCCATTATATCTGCCATTGTGAGCCTCTGAGAAAATACTTCAAAGTACATTGATAACTTCATATGATCCCTTGTAGTGACTTTGCCTTATTATCTACAAGATGCATCAGACTTTCTCAGATGCATTTTTTACATCAGCTGGAAACATTAATTTCTGCTGATGACATTAAAGGTATCCTTCCTTTATACCAGTATTGAACAGAGTGATGGTTTACGAGCAGCTAAACATTACCTGAGGTCAAGACTATTAAAGCTGTTTAGTCATACCAAAATGTTGGTTGAAATTATGTATATCTCCCTGAAAGATAATATTTTTACATTCAATAAAGAATGATATAGACAAAGGATGGGGGCTGCTATGGGTATCTGTTTCACCCCTAGCTATGCTAAGCTGGATAAGGGATGAATTGAGGAACAGGTAATCTGTAGTCACATATGGAAATATGGTCACATCATGTAAGACTGTAGCTGCCATTCATAGACAATCTATTCCTAGTATGGAAAGGTCCGAGAAGTACAGTGGAAGAATTTGTAGCTGTGATTAACATAAACAGTCTTAATCTCAGGTTTTCAACTAATGTCAGTGGAACTTCAGTGGTCTTCCAGGACCTAGAGGTTATGAGAGTTGTGAGGATTTGTGTGCATTATATGATATGGATGTGGGGCCTCATCATGGAATACACTCACAAAAACTATTTTGGGTCAAGTCAAGCTCATTTGCATCACCATTAGCTGAACCCTGGGTACCTGTTTGCCTCGAGCAGAAAAGCTTAACAAAGGAACATAGTGTAAAGCATTTACCAGTACCAAACAATGAAATAAGACATTCTCACAATGCAAAAGAACCTGCACACTACTTTGAATACATAGAGTATATTTTTTATGAATTTTCTGAGACCTTGATGAGCAAAATCCACTCAGTGGTTCTGGAGATACAGAGTTTAGAAGATATTTTTACATTTAAATCTAACCATAAACAAGCGTTGGTCAACAAAACGTTTGGAAACACTTGAACTGAAAAGGTTGAAATTGTTACTTTGTCTACTTCTTCTCGACTTGAGTGACCAAATCCAACAGGATGGAGGTCTAGGGGGCCTGAAAGGATACTTTGGACAGTTATCTGGCCACCAGAGTATTTTTAAGGAAAGTTACAAACTGTACAGGGCAACCGCTGTAAACTTCAATGGAGTGATCCTCCTGAAAATGCTCAAGGATGCTTCAGTTGAGGTGCAGTCAACACATGTGACTTTGTGGTTATTCCTTGGTCCATGGGTGAAATGAGGCTTCTTTGGCCACAGAGATTGGGGTCCCTTGAAGTCTTGTACAATACAGTAGCTGGCCAGCCAATGCAAGGCTGCTAGCCTCCTTGCACTGCAGCTGAGGTGAAATGCTTCGAAGGGAATGAGTGTCTCTTGTGGGCAATTAATCTGGACTCTGGTAGCACGCCCAGGTCCAGTGGACTCAGCTGAAACGTTTGGCTATCTCTGATTTTTCTTCTGGTGTGCCCGTCAACTGTCAGTGGCAAAACTTCTGCAGTGGCTACCAACTTGTTTCTTTGGGCATCTTCAGCATTTCTGTCCCTGGAGCTGGTTGGAAATGATCCTTGGAGTCACTGCTTTGATCTGAGGCTGGGAATCAACTTTTCCTTAAGCCAGGAGATAAAGACATAGTCCAAACTTCACTAGCCAAAAGTACAGAAGGTATAGTCCTTCTTTGGTCTTTCTAAAACTCCAATGTGAATTGAAGGGCAGTGTGCCAGAGGTGCCATATTTATCCAAGAAAACTGCCCTAAGGCGACCACAAGGTCACTAGCCAATGAACTCCTAGGTCCCCTCCCTTCTGGTAACATGTTTCCTACAGTGTGAGGCATCTGGCTATCTCAGAATGCACTATTCTAGCCAGCTTCAATACGTCAGGACCCTTTTTTAGTTATCAGGAACTTGGTTGCCCACCCTATAGATTGGCCTAACTGGGGGCTACATGCACATGGTAAAACTGGTTTGGGCACTGGATTCCCTACTCTGTCCCTGTCTCCAACTTGTCTACATGAACAAAAGGCAGCCTGCTCAGCAGTGTTAATACCATGTGCCCTTCAAAGGTGGCTGCCCCTTTGAAGCTCGCCTTTTGGGCTAACACCCGAGTGGCCATCCTGAGAGAGGAGGTCACACCTCGCTCTGCGGCAGCTGCCTGTGTTCCTAAGACTGAAAGTTGTTCGTACATCACCTCAGCTGGGCACAACAGCTGTCTGTGGGCCAGGGCCTTTGTGAGGCCACCGGACTAGCTGTATTACAGGGTGGCAACTTTTTTAAACTTGCAGAACTTTATGACATTAAAGTTGACCTGGGCATCAGATCAGAATTAATGCCATGATTAGTTTGATACCTTACAGTACCCAGTTAGGTAGTCCGATTCAAGGGTTAGCCAGGCTAGGGTGCCAGCCCACAATCCTGTGTAAATCAATGGGGCTATTCACTTTTCACCATCAAAACAACAATTTCGAAGTATTACTGTTATGACATATGGCAACTATATGTCTTACTTAACAATGTACAGCTCGTTGCCAGCGGGCTATATATGCCTTCCTTAGGTGAGACTTACATATAGGGTTAAGGGATGAAGTGGCTTTGTAAATGGCAAAGTGGAACTAGCAGCATAAATACTGCCCTTCCAGTCTGCAGTGGCAGGTTGACAGCTATTTTGTCCTTTTCCATACTCAGGGTGGCACAAACAGTGCTGCAGCCCTGGGTGGACACTCTTCCTTACATGCCCAGGATACCCTGCATTCCATATACTAGGCACTTATGAGTAAGTCAGCACGTGCAAATTGGGTATAGCCAATTTAGCATATACTTTTGTAAGGGCTTAGAACATTGGTACGGAGGTCTGGTCAGCAGCCCTCTTTGTAGTCTCAAAGTACAAAAAACAGTAGCATCAGTCCAAAAATAGGGGGATAAATATGCCAAAAGGGGCATTTCTTTAAAATAGTGAATCGGAAACTATATACTAAAATGCATAGAAAGCCTACTGCTGGTAACACCATATTACATGCTGACAGTTTTCACCAGGCCAGGGCAGAAAGTAAATTAGCCCATGGAATGTGTAGAATTTGGTAACTCCGCGGTATGTTTGTAACACAGAGTTCCTGACAAACTTCATCAATCTGAGCAATGCAGAATTATTATCCTGCCTCGTGATCTTCACTTGAACAATGTGAGGTTCCACAACACGTGCTTCGAGCGCAAGAAAGATTCGCCGGCCCCTGGCTTGATTTTCAATTGCCACAGAGCTCTCTGGCACTGGCGGGCACGAGTGGCCGGGGCTACGTCTTGAGTAGATTTTCAGCCAATGTGTTTTAGCCATAGGCCTGCATGTGCTCTTTGTTGCCCATGCCTTCTTGCTTTTTGTTGAACATGTGGACAGCGGCCATTTTGCATAGCCAGTCAGCGTGTTTTCAATTTTCAAAGCCATTTTCTTGGGGACATTGATAGACGAGGGCTATCCTTTTTGTTTTGTGATTTAAAAAAAAAAAATCCCCTGATATCAATTTAATGTGCTTGAGGATCAATGCAGTATGTATGTACGGTGTTTACATAATATTATATGTATTTTCCCATGCACCTCCTTGCCTCCCAAAGGATTTCTCATAATACCTAGTGAGACACCGGCAATTACTTTTTTGTTACAGTATTTCATGTTTTCCCGCACCCCTTGCCTGTCACCAACATTCACTTTTTTTTAAAGATTATTATATTTTTCTCTACTCCCTCTGCCTCTCATAGCTGTCTTAGGCCATAGGCACACAACAGCATTCACTTTTTTTTAAGGATTATTTAATTTTTCCTGCACTCCCATCCTGCCATAGGTCTCTGAGTCTTAGGCCATAGGTGCACACCAACTTTCACTTTTTAAAGTTTATTCCATTTTTCCTGCACCCTTGCCAGCCATACGTCTCTTAGGCCACAGGCACACACCAGCATTTAGTTTTCTGAAGTATTGTTCCATTTTTCCTGACATTCCCAGCGTGCCAATGTGTTTCTGAGTCTTAGGCCATAGGTGCACACCAACATTCATTTTTTAAGGATTATACCATTTTTCCCTGCACTTCCAGCCTGACGTCGGTCTGAATCATAGGCCATAGGCACACACCAGCATTCACTTTTTCAGATATTATTATTCAATTTTTTTCTGCACCCTCTGCCTGTCATAGCTCTCTTAGGCCATTGGCACACACCAGCATACTCTTTTTTTAAGGATTATTTCAGTTTTCCCTGCACCCCCATCCTGCCATAGGTCTCTGAGTCTTAGGCCATAGGCGCACACCAACATTCATTTTTTAAGGATTATACCATTTTTCCCTGCACTTCCAGCCTGACGTCGGTCTGAATCATAGGCCATAGGCACACACCAGCATTCACTTTTTCAGATATTATTATTAAAAAAAAATTCTGCACCCTCTGCCTGTCATAGCTCTCTTAGGCCATTGGCACACACCAACATACACTTTTTTTAAGGATTATTTCATTTTTCCCTGCACCCCCATCCTGCCATAGGTCTCTGAGTCTTAGGCCATATGCGCACGCCAACTTTCACCTTTTTATGGATTATTACATTTTTTCCTGCACCCCTGTTAGCCGTAAGTCTCTTAGGACATAGGCGCACATAAGCATTCAGTTTTTCAAGGATGATTTCATTTTTCCCAGCATCCTCAGCCTGCCATATGTCTCGGAGTCTTAGGCCACAGGCACACACCAACATTCACTTTTTTTAGGATTATCCCATTTACTCCCTGCCTGCCATAGGTCTCTTAGGCCATAGGCACACAACAGCATTCACTTTTCTAAGTATTATTCAATTTGTTCCTGCACCCCCTTCCTGTCATAGCTCTCTTAGGCCATAGGCACACTCCAGCATGCACATTTTTAAGGATTATTAAATTTTCCCCTGCCTGCCTGCTACACATGTCTCACCTTAAAGGCACATAAAACAAACTTTTAAACTTGTATGTTGTTATCCTAATTGAAATATTATGATATGGTTTAGATTGAAATGGATACACTATTCTAGTAACTGGCAAAAATGGACACTACATCACAACACCTGAGATCTCCTCTGCCTGCTTTTGCTTGTGCAGCTAAGTGCTAACTGACAGAGCTTGAAGATAGCCCCAACAAACGGTGTCCCTGCAAAGAAAGTGACTAGGGAGGAGAAGAAGAAGAAGCAGATTGCCTCCTCTGGCATACTTCCCTCCACCTTTTCAGCAAACATGGTGTGCCTGCTGAAGCGTCCTGTGGGCAGCAAGCTGGGAGCAGCACTCCCGCATCAACTGCACCACCCCAACCTAAGTCCAAGGCTATGTCTCTCAGCAATTCAGCCAATGTAATCATGACAACGAACAGTGATTCTGAATTGGATTTTCTCTCAGCCGCAGGGTTCCCAATTGTCGCAGGGAACGGAGCAAAGTAGACAACAGGAGTTGCAGCCAGTAACAGTTCTTCCTGAAATAGGAGCAGGACAGGAGGTTGAGCTTCCTGCTGAGCAAGATATAGCTCTTGGAACACTGGCTTCCCGAATTTAAGCAAGAAAAAGGAAGGGTACTCCACCATCTTCTCTAAGCCACCCTTCTGATGATCTGGACATGGACTGGACCCTGGCTAAGTCTGAGACACACCCAGGGACAAGGAAAGTTCTTGAAAGCTTTAGAGTTATGGAAAATGACAATGAAGAGGATGAGCCAGTGATTGTCAGTATGGAAGTGGTTTAGAGGACACCAAAATGACCCTTCCAAATCAACATGCTCAGAGGGATGTGGCACTGATTCCGCCACTGCCATTTTCCATATTTGTAAGGGCCTCGCTGACACCTGAATCCACCACTACCTCAGTTGAAGTATGCCTGCAGAGAGGCAATTGACACACCCACCTACCTACAGTTCTTCAGGCATTGGTAGTGGCAAAAAAGTTATCCTCCCCAGTTTGGGACTTCTTTTACGATTGGCAAGCAGGTGGATAATATTGCATTATGCTCCATTTGCCATGCAAGTGTTTGTCGAGGTAAGCCTGGTTCTTTCTATAGTATTGAAGGCCAAACTTCAGGTATGAAAAAACATCACACAATCCGGTGGTAGGATCAGCCTAAAAGGTAGCTGGTGGTGGTGATTTGATGAGATAGCAGCTCCTGATCATGGTGATAGAAGGGGATGTTAAGGAAGAAGAGGATAACAGCTTTACCCAAAGCAGCCCTGTGCACTGTAGTGTGCCAGCATCACCCACATAAGCAATCTCCAAATGGCACAAGACTCGGATATAGACACCACTGCATACAGTGATTCCCCCAAGATGCACATTAAGTCTACCACCTCTTGGATCTCTCTGGAAGTCACCTGTGTTAGTAGAACCACAAGAGAACAAAAATCCAACTACTATTACAGGCATGTTCAAGCAGGAGAGGCCCAATGTACGCAACCACCCAATGGCACATTTGTCAATGGGAAGCTGGCTAAAATGTTCACACTGACCGTCCTCCCTTTTTCTTTTGTGGAAGGAGTGGGATTTTTAGAATTTGTGGTGGCCATCTGCCCGGAATGAAAGGTTTCCAGCTGAACCTATTTTTCCAGAGTTTCTGCTCCAGTGCTCCATCATGATGTGCTGCAATTGGTTGGACAAGCTTTGCAACAGAGTGCTGTTCACACTATTCGCCTGACGACAGACATGTGAACCAGATGTCAAGCACCTGAGTACATGTGTAGCACTGCACACTGTATATTTTTTGTGGGGTTGGGCAACAGTTCACTGCAGGTCCCAGTGCTGAACAAAGCTTTAAGGGTGTTTGATGGCATGCAACATGGAGAAATCCCATACAGCTGAAATATCTTGGAAAACTTTAACACCATGGTTTTTCAAAGGTGGCAGTGTAGAGGTCCCAGAATTGGATTTGTTGTCACTGACAATGGCAGTACTTTAGTCAAGGCCATGGTGGATTGCAGATATTTCAGGGACCTGTGTTTGGCGCATTGCATCAACCTAATTGTGCAGGACTATCTAAAAAAAGAAGACATAGCAACATGCTGGTCACCTACAGAAGAATTTGCACTAATTTCAGTCATTCTTTAAAAAGCCCGGAAGCAGTTGAGTATCATTCAGCATGGTAATGGAGTACCAGTTAAAGTTCTCTTACAGGAGGTGCTAACACTTTGGAGCACGACTGACTACATGTTGCAATGTCTGTTTGAGCAGTACAGACCGATCAGTGACTGTGTCCTTCAAATAGGAGGGGATGGAACTGGGAAAAGCATGACCATGGAAATAGATAAAGGAGGGCTAGTCAAATGCCTGACACAAATGCCAATTTCTTTTGAGATTTTCAAATGGGAAGTCAGGAGGGGGACAGTACAATGAGCCAAGTAATCCTGTTATTGCATTTTCAACAGGCCAGTTAAAAAAAGATGTTGCAAAGCTTCACCATTGTAAATGAAGAAGCATATGAGTTGGTTCAGATCTTAATCTTTCACGTGGCTGTCAATCCAAGGCTGCAAAGAGAGATTGGGTGCACCAAAGAGTACATTTGTGCCACAATACTTAATCCAATGTAGAACAAAATACTGGCCAATGTCATTCCTTTTTCAGAAGAGGATGTTTTCCACTTTAAGACTTGGATTGTTGAGCAAGTGAGAGACCTGGAAGAATAACTGCTGGAAGTTAGAGTCCAGGGGCAGAAGTTCTGGTGTGCAGCCTTCATCCTCCAGAGAGGACAGTGCTATTGTCTCACAGCAGCCAACACCAGCAACAACACTAGCAACAACAATAGAAATAACAGCAACCAGAGAAGAGTTGGGCCCAACCTCTATAATGGCTTGATTGCAGTTAGCAGAGCTTATGTCAAGTGCAGAGAGGAAGGCAATAGAGGTTGAGCAAGTGCCAGCATCAATGACCATTCAGAGGATGGGCCAAGACTATTTGGATGACCCAAAAGATGTCTTCTTGGATCAAAATCCATTGGCCTATTGGTATGGGGAGATGCACCAATGGCCAGAGCTCAGCAGACTCGCAATAAAGTATCTGGCTTGTCCGGTGGCCAGTGTGTCTGCTGACCATGTGCTCAGTGGAACTGGTGCTGTTGACACAGTCAGAAGGACTAGTGTCACCTCAAAACATGTAGTGACTGACCATGATTAAAATGAACCAACACTTCGTACCACAAGATCACACTGTTCCTGAAAAGCACAAAAGGAGTATGAGAGTGATTTGTCAGACTCAAGTGCGTTAGCTGACCAACTTCTATGTGAACCCCCTGAGTTTGAGAATGAACTCTACTTTCCTGGCTAAGTAGGCCACAACAGAACTTTCACATTATCATAAACTTCTTTCCAAAAAAATGGATATAGCTAGAGGAACATTTATATATTTAGTGTCTGACTTACACAGCCCGCCATTTATTCACATGTATGGACTGGATTGGAGTTGGACCAGTGTGCACAGAAGATGCCCCTCCATTCACCTAAAGGACATAAAAGCAATGCCTCCCATCCCAATCCTTCTTTTTTAATTCCCTAGCTGGGCTGTCCCATTAAAGAGCATTAATTTGCAAGACTATTATTGTATACAATAGACAAATGCGTACCACCATGCTTAGAGCAGGCAACTAGTGCACCAATGAGTGATATATATTGAGTGAGTGTGAGTGATATTGATTCAAGTGGTGGCAGACAGTGAGGGTGTTGTTAAACTAATTTGTAAACTTAATTTCCATGATTTGCAATGTTTGGGGGCTGATGGGTGATTCTGCCTGAATGTGATTTCCCCTTTCACACATAGCTATATTTACTTGCATGGTCCACTCCTTGCTGACCTTTTGTTCTGGGTTCTTCAGAGACCAGACCAGTTAGATTAGTTAACAAATCTCTACACAATGCTCAAATGCTATGGCTCTTCTTGTTCAGCAACAACAGTGCACTACAGGTCTATCTTTTGCAGACTTATTTGGGTCAGGAGTCAGACCGTGCCAGAACTCGGAGGCAGGACTCACCTCCACAGCCAGAGAAGGAAGTTATGAACAATGTCTATCTACTTGAAAAGAGAAACCAACATGCCTGAAAGAGGCCTACTCAGCCATGTGGACTGGAGAGAGGTATGTTGTTTTGGGAAATGCTGAGTAGTGTCCTGGCTCAAATGTCAAACTCCTCTAATCAAGTGGTTGTGGTCAGGGGGACTGTAACTGAAGACAGACATGTCACACAATGGACATACTCGGCTAAATGTTAGGACAGTTGTGAGACTGATCAGCCAGGAGGATGCAGCCACTTGTGTGGAATTGGTTGTAAAATTGCTCTCACTTCTCAGTTAATTGCATGAGTCATCTTTATTGCACTGCTGCAGCCTATGCTCTTGGTCTGCCTCTTGGTCCACTCCTCATGAAGCTTACCTTCTCCTTGACTCTACAATATCAATGTTTACTGTCTACAGGGCTGACCTTCTTTTGCATGAAAGCTCTAGAATACTCCTGCTTTCCTGTTCAGCCATGCACCCAAGCGGGACATTCTGAGAATAAGAATGCAGAAGCACCACTCAATTTGGCATTAATATACAGTATCATTTTTCTTTTCACAATGATTCCTTTTAGAACTGTGTGGGTTCACATCTCCTTAATTTGTATTTTTCAAACCTAGATGGCAGAACAATTAGGTAATAACATGGGTTTCTGGGGCTAAAGGAGTGGTTGCAATGCATTTAACTGAACTGTGAAACCCCTTCATTTCCTTACGCAACAGATTTGATTATGATGATATGCTGCTCATCAACGTGATGAATACTGTTATTGTGTAATGTTTGTTTTTGTCACACCTTTCTCCAACTCGGCGTTCCCATCTATTCACCAAACCCCAAACCTCTTCCCCCAGGCTGCGTGATATAATGAGATGTGACTTACGAATTTAAACCATAAATGGATCACACACTTGGTGGGGCAGATGTGGTGAAAGTGATACCAACTCACTCTGGGATCTTTTGACCTGAACAACAGTCCACACCAGCCCCACTTACCCATCCAGATAGGAAAGGGATGACATCATCATAGTGCAGAGTCAGAAAAATTTCTGTTTCACAATAGGTAGTATTAGTGTGCACTATCTGGCCTGATTCAAAAAGGTAAAGTTGCACTTTTGCAGTAAGTTCACTCTTGTAGTTAATCTGAAGTACCTCACCTTTACCAGTATGAGTATTAACCTTACGAATAGTAACTAACTAGTAGCAGTATGTGTAACTCCTTTGAAAGGGATAGGGATTACTTACTACTCACAAAGTTACTAACTATAAAGCTACTGATGGAAACGTTACTAGCCATAAACTTACCCTGCAATAGTCAGTAAACTAACACCAAAAGTGTAACCTTAACTTTGTGAATCACATTTTCTTTGTGTTACATACACAACCTATGCAACATGGAGTAACCAAACCTTCTCCTCCTGATTCCTGACTCCTGACCAATGGTGGCCGGCAGCTTTAGGAGGGAAGGGGGCGGACGGGAAGCACACACACACAAACTCATTCATTCATACACAGACACATACGCACACACGCACATTTATTAACAAAACTCATACCATTCAAACATGCACGCATGCACCAAACATTCATTTTAAAACATCACACACTCATTCTTTCACACACGCACGTATACACATCCAGTAACACTCATAACATTCAAACATGCACACACGCACCAAACATTCATTTTAAAACATCACACACACTCATTCTTTCACACACACATAGGCATGCACGCACATACATCCATTAACAACACTCATAACATTCAAACATGCACACATGCATCAAACATTCAACTTAAAACATCACACACACAAACATACACGCACTTACCTTCACCTTAGGTCAGCCAATGAGGGAAGGCAGCAGTCCCAGCCTCGTCACAGAGTGGGATGGGGTCAATGAGACTACTGACCCCACCCACTCTGTAACGAAGTGTCACTGATTGACACTTGCCCTGGGCGCTTCAGGGCTTAAACCTGAAGCGCCCAGGTCGAAGTCAATGGATGACACTTTCCTCGTCACCCAGCGGAGGGCCTCGAGGCACCTTTGCTGAGCCGAGGAGGTCATGCCCATAGGAGCTGTGACCTCCTCAGCCCAGCAAAGTTCAGCTCAGGCAGCAAGGATTCTGCACATATCGCGCATGTCTCACTCCTGGCTGTCTGAGCTGAAAATGAAGAGTGTCTGTGAGGCTGACCTTTGTTCAGCCTGACAGACAATCTTCATGAGGGGAAAAAGGTGTGGGGGGGTGTGGCCCCTCCACCCTTAAGGTGGGCCACCATTGCTCCTGACTCAAGGATTCTGTAAGTTTAGTTTTATTCTTTTTTTATAAAAGTAGATTCCAGATTGCTTAGAAATTACTGCTGCAAATTTTTGTACTACAAGTGTTTTTTGTCATCGTGATCTGGTCTCAGTCTTTGATAATCCACTAACTCTGGGTTTTCTTTCAGTCTAGTTGCCTGTAATACATAATCTTTCAGAATAATCCAAAAGGTTGGAGTTCACTTAATTTGGAAGAGGTGGGAGTGGGACCTTGCTTTGTGATGTCTTCCCTGTTATCACAAGAACACTAATTCCAGCACCATTAATAAGAACTTATTTTTGTGAAACCCAGTAATAAGGTTTGAGATGTTTGTGAGAGATATCATTGCTTAATCAATTCAGGTGAGAACTTGAAGACCAAGTTAATAACTTAGTAGTGATGTTGTCCTTTGCAAGGCAAACCCATTAGTGGTCAAATACTTACAGTGGGTCTGGCAAGGGCAGTAACTACACTAACTACTAAACTATACAGCATAACTGGTTGGTGGCTAAATGCTGCAAAACATCGTCAAGTGAAATGTAATTAAATTAACCCAGTTCTCAGACAGTGCCACTCTGGTGGCGGGGTATAATTAACTAATGAACTGCAGGAAAAGGAAAGTAACCTACTGAAAAATGTATACATGGCAAGTGATTTCAGGTAGGGAACGTCTAGTGTTGATGTATAATATGTGACAATGTCAGAGCGTAGCTCCATGTCATATTCTTGTGTCAACACTCAACAGTTCCATAGTATGCCAACTAGCAATGGAAAGAAAGATAATGATGACAAAGAAAAAAAAGTAAAACCCATTTATTTTTACATTTTTAAAACCACCCTTTCCACCAATAACAGGCCCACCCTCCTCCCCAGGCAGAAAAAGGTCCCAAAAGTCCAAAACTGTTTCTTCAACTTTCCTCCTTTCCCACCCTCTCCAGCCACAGCATGCCATCCCACCAAAACAAACAATCAATAAAAAAGGGCTTTGAGGGCATCCATCTCCTCGGACAAGTATTGTCTTTTGCCTCAGGTGGGAAACCTCATGTAGGATGTGGTGGAGGAGGAGTAATGTTGAATCTGAGAAGGGGAGGCTGGTGGTGGTACAGGAGGCAGTGGGCCCAAGCTACAGTTGAGGATGGTGGCATGGCCGAGTTGAAGGCAAGCCTGGGTGGTGGGCAAAGGACCTTAAGGCCTGTGCCTCCTTCTCTTCTTCCTCCAGGACCACCAGCTGGTGATATTCAGGAGCCACTGCCTCCAACTTCTGCTGCCACAGACAGGCCGCTATCTCCTGCCATGATGGTGCCAGCAGTTGCTGCTGATGGCCAGCTCTAGCAATAGGAGTAGCCATATAAAGAAAATAAGAAGAACAACAAAAACATGAACTGTGATGCTCAGCTCAAACACATGCTTATACTGTCTTTAGTGGCACAGTACAGTAGCAGAACTTTGCTGGTCCCCTAGGTCCACTGGAATGTAATTTGGGTATGATGATTGATGATATTATTGATTAGTCACACAATCTGGGTCAAGTTTTCCCCTCCCATGAATCACATCATAGGAAGGTAATCAATCAAAGCACCGACTGCAAGGAATCAACCCAGAACACCAACATAATCAAAACATGATTTTTGTTTAAAGTATTTTGTAGTGAAACTGAGAAGACACTATGCATGTTAAAAATAAATTACCTGCTAATAAGGAGCAAGATACATATACATGTGTAAATTTATACATATGTCATATGCTGCAGAATTAATACTTGACTAACTGAGCCATACTGGCGGGTTTACTCATTCTCCATCATGTTTTGGGAGAGCGCAGCTGTAGCATGTCATGTTATTAACTTAGAATTCCAATGGCCTTGCTTTTCTCCAACATCCTCTTCAATTCTACCACCCCAAGTTCAATTTTAGGTTTAGGCTGATCGAGTCTGGAGGATGGGACACACTTGATAGATAATGAATATCCCATCAGCCATATTACAGTAGACAGTTCATAGAAGAATATACATGATGAACTGTAGTGCAGTAAACAGGATATTTTATTTGTCAAAGAGTATCCCATCTTCCAAAATTTAAATCAGGCCCTTTGACCCATATTATATATTACACACAGGCCTCCAACACAGATTATTCTCAAGAAATATGTTCACTTGGTAGAGGGGAAAATTAGTCCACAGGGAGGTAAGTTATAGGGATTGGGATAGGTAGAAGTTTAGCTATGGAATGGTTGGGTTTCACTGATCATGTACCAATCTTTTGCTTCTTAGTCACATTGATTGATGGGAGGAAAATATTGGAGCCATCAATCCATAATGGAAGACGTACAAAATATGAATTCACTTGGGCAGAGAAATGTGGCATGGACATTACATGGTGAGATATAATTCACTTTTTTAGGTAGGCTGGGACAGAAAGACAGAATGATGAAGTGAAGCACTAGTAGGCGACTGAGAGGGTACTGGCAAGGACACCTTGTCTTTGGTTTCTGCATTGTAGATTTAGGGCCTGATTTAGGTCTTGGCGATTGAGAATACTTTGTCACAAACGTGACGGATATCCTGTCTGTTGTATTACAATACCATAATAAGCTATTGAGATCGTAATTCACTGGACGGGATCTACGTCACGTTTGTGACGGAGTTATCTTACGGCCAGGATCTAATTCAGGCCCCTAGTTCCATTGTGCTGCTGTACAACAGCAGACACCCATGATTTCATTGTCTGCACTCACTGTAGCACAAGATTACACCATGCTGCAGTTTTAGGTTGGGAGATGCAGAGTACAGGGACTGGACACTGGAGGTGATGGGCAGGATTATCTGCCCCGCTTAATCAATAAAGTATTGTCAATAAGAAAGCAAGGTAACTTACCACTTGTCCCTGCCATCACTAGGACTTCTTCCTCTCCCTCGAATGACTGGACCACCACCAACATCAATGTGATGTGGATGGCACTGCAAGAGGTCTGTGCACCTAGTGAAATCATATTGTACCCATTTTATATCTGATAAAGCCACTTAAGTATTTTTGTGCACAAGGTACAACAGCAATACCTCATTACATCTAGCATAGATATCTATCAGTATTTTCTTCTATCAGAATTAATCACTTTGGGAGGTTTGTGTTATTTTGTTTATAGTTTGACAACATTTTATAAATCATGTTGTTATTGAGTCAACCAAAAACACATTTGGCATAATAGAGGGATAGGATTAGGAATAAGGGAAGGCCATAGGGTAAGGCTGTGAATAGATAAGAGTTAGAAGAGAATGCAAAGGACACATGTTATTGGTTGTGGTATCACATTCCTGCCATGTTGCACTTTTTATGGAAACTGCTAGTATAAGACAATATTGGGTAGTCTTTGACCATGATGACCACTCTATCTCTGCCCCTGTACTCTTTGACTCTGATCAAGAAAACCACCAACATGTTTGGTGACTAAAGTACTTCTTGGCCCTGGTTGTGTGATCCTTTTTATGTTACCAACAATCTTTTCCTCTCTTAGCACTACACAACAAGACATGTAAAAGAGGGGCAAGGGGGGATTAATGAAAAAAGGTAGTAGAAGAAAGGTACATACAGAAGAAAGTCAGCTGCTGAAACAGGAAATATAGAAAAAACATAGTGAAATACAGGAATAACAAACAACATCCAACATGAAAAAACTGGAAATGATAAGGGCGTAATTTTAGTAGTGGGGAATAAAAATGACTTACGGGGGACAGCAGAACATTCTGCTACGGCCTGGAGGTGGTAGTAGTGGTGATGGTAGTGACACCGGTCACACCCACTGAGGGACTTGTGGCTGCCTGGCCCAGGTGTCATCTTGCCCTTGGGTGCTTAATAAACATTTTTAAAGGCAAAGCTTTGTACTTTTTAAATCAGATAGCCAATTCCTTGTTTCATAATCCTAACATTTTTAACCATTAGTGCATTGCAAAGGATGATTTTTGCTTCTTCGCCCTCTCTTGATGAGTAAAAAGGTCCCCCTTCACATACTGCACATCCATGAGATTGAGACTATGAGCTAGATAAAGCCACGGAGACGAAACACAAGATATGCACATTCTTTATATACTACCATTGTAAGAGTGAGTGATGTGATGAGTTGATAAGGAAACACTTGCCTAGTTCAAACTGGAACAATACCCTGGCAGTAGCATTCACTTTATTTCCACTCCCCTCATAACTTCCTATATCCTCCTCGTCAGGCAGGTAGCGTGCTCCACTACACTATCAAGAGTTTGAGTTTCTCTTCCCTCCAAGGATTGTTTTGGGCAGGGAGGTGTCCCTTCCTGCAAAAAACAATAAAGGGTGCTGTGCCATATAACGTGGCACCCTTACACTTTCATGGCACCAGGGTACCTGTATTGGTGTGCTAGGCAGCCCTCGGTGTGGCAGCATAGGGAAAGAGCAGGTATGAGACATCTTAAATAAATGTAACATTCCTGCCCTCTCCCTTTTATGCAGCGTAGCAGGTTGTCTTGCTGCTCTACACTCAATTTTCATAACTGTTGGCCTTGGCCACTGGTGCACTCAGCACTGTATTAACAAGTGCTGGCATATTATTGTTATTAATTCATGCCCACACTCCTTTTAGAACAAAGGCAGTGGTCACAACTCCAATCACTCTCTGATGCTAAAACACACATTTATTTAGGTGAGTGCACACTAACATCTATCTATCTATCTATCTAAAATAAAGGTGTACATATATATGAATATTTATATATTCTATCTATCTAAAATAAAGGTGTACATATATATGAATATATATTTATTTTATATTTATATATGCACATATATATATATATATATATATATATATATATATACACACACACACACACAAACTACACAAGGAATTTCATTCACACAAAATGTACATTTTATAATAAATGAACATATTGCCATTATTATATAGAAATATATTTCATATGAACTCGTATTATTTGTGAATAATGAATATGCACACTATTATTAAACCTTTGTAAAATATATTTATTTGTATAAATATAAATAATAATACACATAAGTAGGCAATGTCTATATTAGATATATATAATGTATATACATATATATGTGTGTGTACAAATATATATAATACACAAATAGACTACTTAAGTATATTTGATTTTTGTATTTAGAAAAATGAATATGATAGATAGATAGATAGATAGATAGATAGATAGATAGATAGATAGATAGATAGATAGATAGATAGAGCTATTGCCTACTGGCGGTCACAGTAGGTAGTTATAGTAAGAACCTAGTTTGCATAGGAACAGCGTTTTTTGTTTTGCCAATTATTTTGGCGTAATTTCACAAATACTAATAAACTTTACACAGGAATAAACTAAAACTGAGGTATTTGGCCTAAACTGCTTGTATGGGACTTTGGTTTCCTTTTTTCTTTTTTTTTTGAGTAAGTGGAAAGAACAGATTGTGGGCCTGGCAGATTGAGACATGCCTGCTGCACTCGCATACTCCCAGGCATATACACAAAAACTCAGAAGAGAAAAACGCCTGCTACAACAGTAACACACACACACACTCACAGACCCACAGACACCTATGGGTCACACACACTCAGACACACACACATGCTCATGCATACACTCACAAACCCACAGACACCAGCGCTCACACACTATACACACGGATGCACTCACAAACCAGCAGACAGCCACAGCACCACACACATACACACACGCTCACAAACAAGAAAGTGCTCACACTCAATGAGACACCTATGGTGTCACACGTGCACACACATACACAAACCCGCACACACCGACCATCACACTCACATCATGGAAACCTTTAGGCTGTCTGCCCTAAAATGGGCAGATGGCTGAAAGCCCACAGAGATAGACGATGCTGGTCCCCACCTTAAGTTCGCAGCAAGGAGGGGGCGTCCAGGCCTGACCACCCGACCTTCAACAACCAACTGCCCGCACAGGGGGCATTAACTAGAAGTAATACAATAGACATGGCACTAGCTACCCAGCCTTGAAGCTTTCTAGTAACAAAAAGCAAAACAGTGGAGCACACCCAAATAGTCAATATATCTACACTTTGAAAACAAGTAATATCTGATAAATCAAATTAAGAAATCACAATAAGTTACACTATAGTGCCATTCCTTAAATGGTGTTGATGGACATAATCAAACAAAAAACAAATATACAAAAAACAATACTATCCACAAACAATATTATCCACAAAATAGATGATTTTAATACATAGAAAAACATATGTATTTTTTAGCCACATAAATATAAACATGAAGACGATAAATATATAGATACAAAATAGAAATCCATCAGCCGATACGTGTTTCGTCCACACCGGACTTCTTCAAGGCTGAGAAAATCACAACCAACAACACCCCATAATACATAACTTTATACAAAAAATAATTTTTTATATTACATTTTTCTTTTTTTCCCTAAAAAAAATAAGCTTAATTTTTTATCAATAAAATAGAAAAATCACCACACCAACACCGTGCGTATAGTGTAACAATTTAATAAATAATAAATAGCAACAGCGAGAAGCCACCACCACATATCCTTTGTTAAAAAGTATTATTTACTGTCCGAGAGAGTTATGTACAACACTCCACATATCTCCAAGTATCAGATATGCAAAGGCCACAGAGTCCCCAAGGATGCTTTTTAATACAGCATGCGAGCCCAAGTACATGTGGAATTTGCAAACAATAGGTTACTTTGTATCCAAAGCAACCTCACATTCCACCATGGTGAATGAATAATTTCTGATAAGTCTATACCTTTAATCACTTGATCGCCCGTTACACCCATGTCCCGCTTTGGAGCTATCATAAACCACAAAAGGGAAAGAGTAATAATAAATCCCCCCCAAAAAAGAGTGGTCAAGTTGTTGATAATGGTGACTCATGGATGAATAGAATGACTTTTCGCTTATATGCTTCGTTATCTATTAATCTGTTTAGTGTGTGAATTGGAAGGAATGTACTGGTAAAATTACCACTCAAAGATGGCCGCCTTGGCTATTTGAATATATCAATGACCACCGCGTCGTATATGGCTTGTGTTCAAATTTCCCTCTTTCTTCCTCTTTTTTTTTTTTTTTGATTTATTATTATTCTTGAGCTGGAGCGCGTCATCTAAAAATGTTCGCGTGAGGAGCGATTTCATTATTTTCAACTTCGGTCAGATAGAGGTGTTTTATACAATGTTTGGGATTGTTGCCCTCATAATTAGTTTGGACATGATATCATCGATAATCGTGGTTTGTGCGCTAGTTGTAAGTGTTTCAACATAAGAGGTACTGTTTAAAAATGGACGCCGCAGTTAAACGCGACAGGCAAGAGTCCGTTTTCTGTGTTATTCACTTCTTACAAACACAAACGCGGCATTTAAGAATGCTCGCGTGAGGCTCGTTTTTACTATCAGGAAGTCTGGAGACACCCAGGAGGGGCGGAATTTTTGGTCATTAGGTCCGGACAAACCAGTTAACACGACGTTGATGAAATAGGGAGATTTCAAGATGGATTAGGAGGTAAGGCAATATTGGAGACCTGACCCATTGCTTATCGTATTGGGCGTGTTTGGCTTAAAGTAATGGACAAACGGAGCCTTGCTTTTATAATTATTCGGCTCCTAGGAATCATGTGGATACTAATAAAAACATTTCGGTATGGGGGAATTGTGGCTTTAAGTTAACGATACAAACTGGGGTTTTGAAGAAAGCATATAAGGAACATTCCAATTGTCTGTTGTTTCTTAGCTTGTTCTAGGATATATAAAAGGAAGTGTTGACATACAATATTGAGACCTAACTTGAAGAGCTTAAGAGGTAGTTAACTTTGGTTGCAAGCAGGTTAGTAGGGGTGAAATTACAATTTATATCCCCATACTCAAGAAAAACATTCTGCCAATAAGAAGAGGCTTATGGTGTCTCACTCTTTCCCTTTTGTGGTTTATGATAGCTCCAAAGCGGGACATGGGTGTAACGGGCGATCAAGTGATTAAAGGTATAGACTTATCAGAAATTATTCTTTCACCATGGTGGAATGTGAGGTTGCTTTGGATACAAAGTAACCTATTGTTTGCAAATTCCACATGCACTTGGGCTCGCATGCTGTATTAAAAAAGCATCCTTGGGGCCTCTGTGGCCTTTGCATATCTGATACTTGGAGATATGTGGAGTGTTGTACATAACTCTCTCGGACAGTAAATAATACTTTGTCACAAAGGATACGTGGTGGTGGCGGCTTCTCGCTGTTGCTATTTATTATTTATTAAATTGTTACACTATACGCACGGTGTTGGTGTGGTGATTTTTCTATTTTATTGATAAAACATTATGCTTATTTTTTTAGGGAAAAAAAAGAAAAATGTAATATAAAAAAATATTTTTTGTATAAAGTTATGTATATATATGTTATAATGGGGTGTTGTTGGTTGTGATTTTCTGAGCCTTGAAGAAGTCCGGTGTGGACGAAACACGTGTCCGCTGATGGATTTCTATTTTGTATCTATATGTTTATCGTCTTCATGTTTATATTTATGTGGATAAAAAATACATATCTTTTTCTATGTATTAAAATCATCTATTTTGTGGATAATATTGTTTGTGGATAGTATTGTTTTTTGTATATTTGTTTTTTGTTTGATTATGTCCACCAACACCGTTTAAGGAATGGCACTATAGTGTAACTTGTTGTGATTTCTTAATTTGATTTATTTGATTTCTTTGTTTTCAAAGTGTAGATATATTGACTATTTGGGTGTGCTCCACTGTTTTGCTTTTTGTTTCTAGAACGGGTTTTCTCTTTAGCAACCCAGTCTTACACATCATGGCAACAATGTGTTTCAGTGTATGAGCACCCGCAATTCCTTTTCGAATACACAATTAGAATGTGCATTTAATTCAACCAATGAGTTGCCATTTGTTGTCTATTGAAGCTTTCTAGTGCCATATACAACATGTCCTTCCCAAGATTTACCCACCTCAGCTGTGGTCATTTATTGACTTTACAGTAGTGAAAAGCAAAGCCAGAATCCATACCTTTCACTTGAGCTATTTTCCCTGCTGATAGCATGTTATATTAACTGGTGCTTGCATCATGGTTGTTAGTGATTGGTATCCGCTGTATCGCAATGTGACAAGTTGGTGCCCTACCCTGGGTCTTCTGTTTGCCCCACAAGAGTCTCACCATTGTATTGCTGGCATCCCGTGTACCAGCGCCACATGTTATTGGTGTTAGAGTAGAGTTGAGGTGGGTGCACTGCAGGGTATGTTGGCAATAAGTAGCTTGCTTGTCAGAGTGCAGCCCTTTGCTGCATGTGTGGCGCTTGATGCTGTTATTGTTGCAAGCAAGTGTGGTGCAGATGCACCAATAATGTCCTGCTAAGCTTGGTGCCTTGTTGTTTAATGTTTTTTGGGAACTTTGCATCTCACAAGTTATATCTGAAGGCTTTGACAGGCCTTTTTTTCCACTGGGTATTCCCACGTGGGCTGGAGAGAGATTGTACTAGGAGACAAAGAGAGTGCGGCTAGTTTGAGCATTTTCACCAGGGCTGTTTTTAGTACCCAGTCCACCTGAATGTTGTCCGAAGTGTGGGCCACTGATGGGGTTGGCTGTGGAGCGAGTTGACGCCAAACTTCTGACACCTGTGTCCCCAGCTTGAGTGGCCCGTATAAAAAGTCATTAAGGGACGAGAGCACAGTGGCACGGTTGTCATCTTAGGCTATTGTTTTAAGGGTCATGCAGGTGGGTTAGTACTGTCAATCATCTACGCTTGGCCATCAAATAACTGAAGTGGCTTCTTGGTTGAAAAAATGCTGACCTCAAATTGTTTGGCCAGATGCAAGTATATATTCCTTATGAAAATAATGTAAGTTGATTTGTCAAGTTTTAGTTCCATCTTATATTCTCTGACAAGTTAATGTTTGAACAGGAATAAAATGACTCTGAAAGTTGACAAACTTTACTGTAAATACCTATGACCCATACTTTCCAAAAAATTAGTACTTGGGTTGTGTGTATCTGTTGGGGTGAGAAGGAGGTGTTGACAGCTTGCTAACAGGCTCCTATAAAGCACAGACCTAGCCAGAGAGGCAGCAGGGTGCTGTGCAAGTTTACTGGATAGTATCACAGCAATTAGTGAAACTCTTTAAACAGGACTGCCGGTGAATGACGTCACATTGCATCTCAAAGCCCAAGATGACATCATCGAACAAAGCCACGTACTAGAGTGTTTATTGGTGTTGACTGTTAGAGATGCAGGTCTGGGTAGAAAAAACCCCCTTTCTCTACCCTGGATGTGCATGGACAGGGACTGGGCGAAGAGGGGGTGTATGAAGGAATCCTCCACCACATGAAAAGGCCAGTAGCTGGATGGAGACCTGGCCCTCTGCTCCAGGAGTGCCTTCAGCTCTGCCCCAAGGCAGACTCTCTATTATAGCTGGGAGCGCCCTGAACTTCAGAGACCACTGCTTAAGCATCCTTAAGCACAGCATAGCAATGAAGGCCCAGGCAGAGCATTAATCCTTCTCTCCCCAGGAAAACCTGTAACTCCCTTGTGTGAGGCTAACTTGCACACATTCCAATGCACTCATGAAGTTTAAAGATATGGCAAACATCTGAGTCTTGGTTTAAAGAAAGCTCCCTGCATCACTCCAAGGCTTTCACTCTGCAGGTGTGTACATTTCTGGAGATGAGAAACAGCACCAGGGACAGAGCTTTGAGGGGGGGTTTGGGGTGTTTCAGCCTCCCCCAATAAATGTATTATTTAATAAATAGTTGGGGCAGGAGCTTTCAGTTGGGTATGGTAAGATGTCTGTTCGTTCTTGTGTCAATTTTGAAGGTCTTAAAACATGGTTATTTTCCAAAATATCATTTTAAGCACCCTCAAAATCCACATTTCTTTCCCTTTCCTTTGGGCCCTAAGCCCCCCCATGCACTGCTTCCTACATAATGTTTAACATGATATGCCACTGTGATTGTCTGAAAACCTGAAGCTCCTCCCCAGTCTTACTGACTAAGCTATGCCCCACTGACACTCATAGACCCATACAGCCACTCACGCACCCACAAAACCACTCACACATCTACTCACAGACCCATTCAGCGACTCACACACCCGTTCACTGACCCACACAGCCACTCACAGACCTACTCACACACCCACTCACAGACCCACACACCCACTCACACACCCACTCACCGACCAATTCAGTCAGGCAGCCACTCACATACCCACTCACAGACGCAAATAACCACTCACTCATCCATTCAAAGTCCAATACAGATACATACAGCCAATCATTTGAGATGTCATCAGTAATGTCCTCAGTGATGTCACTGACAATGTCATAAGTGATGTAATATGTGAGGTCATAAGCAATGCATTGTGGCGGCATGAGTTATAGTTAGCTCAGGTAACTATAACTACTGAATTTCTATGTTTTTATGTGTGTAATATCTGAACCTAACTTTAACATCCTTGTAAACTTTGTTTTTTTCAGTGAATAGATATATATAGATTAATTGAAAAAAACAAAGGTCACAGGGACGTAATAGTTATAGTTAGGAAATAGATTTTTTTTTTAAATATAGAAATTCACTTAAAAAATCAAAGATTACCAGGAAGTTATAATTAGGTTCACATTTTAAACATACCAAACCATAGAAATTCACCCAATATAGTTAGAGTTATCGCAAGTATGTGTAACCCTTACCCTAAAGTAACAATAACTCATGCCTGCAGCCAGTCTCTGTTGCCAACCCCTATAACAACACAATGCTCCATGACCCCCCCCCCCCCCAGGCTCATATCGGCCCCAGGGACCCCATCCCCTGAGGCCCAGTGTAAATATTAAATTTTTTGGGGGGAGAGGGGCTGCGTGCCCCCCCCCCCCAGGTTGTTCTCTGCCTCGGGGACACCATCCCGCAGGGCCTGGCCTAAACTTTTAATTTATTTGGGGGAGTGGGGCACTTGGCCCACTTCCCCTGGCCAATCTCACTCCGGAGATCCTATGCCAAGGAGCTTGGCATAAATATTTAAATTTATTTAGGGGAGGAGGGTAACGTGGCCCCCCTCTCCAGGCCAATCTCGGCCCCGGGAACATCATCCCTGGGGTGTGGGCCAATTATTTTTTAAATTTTTTAATGGGAGAGGGCCTGCATAACACCCCTCCCTAGGCCGATCTTGACCCCGGAGACCCCATCCCCTGGGGTCCAGCCATATGACCTGGGTACCCCCATGGCACCCAGCCTCAATGTTGGTGACTATGTGGGGAGCCTGAAGGCCCCCATGGTCCCTGCTTGCTCCCTGCCTCCTGCGGGAGCCAGTATTGCTGTCACAGAGAGGGAGCTCTCTGTGAGAGCAGTTTCCTCTGTGTGCCTGTCTGCCTCTCCGTGGGCAGGCAGACAGAGGAAACCTGTAAACGTAGTTGAACTGGAACAACGAGCCACAGACAACAGCACCTCCCACTTGTCCACTGTGTATCTTTAAGTTGTGCTCCCAACCTCAGCACCTGCTGCTCCAAAGGTGCAACCATTGGGGTCCAATGTTACATATTAGAAATGGAGGGGCACCAATGAAATTTCCAACAAATGTGAGAACATCCAAGTGTGTTGATTCAATATAGCTTTTATTTGCTTCAATGTTTCAAATAGAAACTAGCCAACATGTTTCGTTCACCATCCGTGAACTTCATCAGGGCACTGTAATACGATCATGAATCACGCAGCCTGGGCTTAGGGAGTCTGAAACAGACCCATTTCAATCTTTTAGTATAGACCCAGGGAGGGTGGTGGTTCCTGGAGGTGTGGGGGGCACACAGCCCCCCCACATTGTTTTTTGTCAGTGGGCCGGGGTGGTGGTGGTCCCTGGGGCTGCGGGGAGGGTGGAAGGGCCCCCCCTCCGCAGTCCAATAAACAATGCCTCCTGGATTTGGCCCACCAGGGGCCTCTGAATAACGAAGTATGGTAGCCTGCGCTTCGTTTTTTAAAGTTTTTACTGTGGATTTGTGAATACGTCACAATTCCAAGGCAATTTTCTTTTTTAAGTGCTTTTTAGCCCGGGGGTCTCATTGAGTGTCACTACTCTGGCCCCTTTTCTTTACTTTTAATCTTTTTTCAACATGACTGCCAACACTTCCTTGTTGAAGTGTTGGCAGCCAATCAAATCTCAGCACACGATCAGGAAGTATCACAATTCCTTCGCTTCCCTTTATATATAAATTTGGATTTCTTTTCATTTCTGTAAAACTACTCAATGGATTTACACCAAATAACAAAACACCCTCTTTCTGGACCAAGAGCTACCTTTCTGCCAAATTTGGTGTAATTCCGTCCATTGGTTTCTGCATTATTGCTGTACAAAATCCCAATGGAAAATTGAATAGGGAAAATGTGTTTTGGGACCCCCGCTTTTTCTCGGCCCCCACTTGACAGATAGCCCCAAAACTTTCCAGGCAGCACCTGAAGTGACCACGTTTCATGAAGATTCATCAAACGGCGCCAACCTTAAAAAAAAAAAAGCTTTTTCTGTAGAAAATATATCCTAACTATAACTACCTAGTGGTGACCACCCCTAGCATTGGAAAATTATGTTGCTTTATTGGCAAAATCAAATCAGGTTTCCCACTTGATCCTGCTTCTACCATAATTCTAGCCATGGGAGCAGTAATCCTTTTTCCTATAGTGCTTGAGATGGTTAATCTCTCCTTGGAGAAAGGAATGGCCCCACAGTCCTGGAAGCACACCATGGCTGAAGCTATTTTGAAAAAGCCTAATCTTCATGCTGCAAGCTTGGGGAACTATCCCCCAAAAACCATGCTCCCAGGCATAAGCAAATTAACAGAAAAATATGTGAACAATTATCTTTCCAATTTTATTGAGGCTAACTCCTTTTTACACTATACTCAAACTGGTTTCTAGTCTAACATAGTACAGAAACTGCACTTTTATCAGTGGTAGAGGATGCCAAATGGAGACCTGACCAAGGAGAATTGTCTGCCATCAATCTCCTTGATCTCAGTGCGACCTTTGACACAGTGAACCATGCCATTCTGCTGAATAGAATTTACAAAGTCGGTGTCGAAGAGAAAGCTCTGAGCTGGCTAAGCTCCTTCTTGAAGGACACATCCTTTCAGATTTTTGACATGGCCTGTTCCTCAGATATTCTGCCGGTAACTTGTGGAGACCCTCAAGGCTCATCTCTTAGCCTTACATTGTTCAACGTGTATATGCAGCCACTGGCTGATATAACACCTTTTGGGATGTCGAATGTTTCCTACGCAGATGATACCCAGTTGGTTATTTCGTTTGTCCCTCACTCAGACCTGCCAGCTCCTACTTCGGAACCATGCCTGGAAATAGTAGCAGACTTGGATGAACAAATCCTGTCTGAAGCTGAATGGCGCAAAAAACAAGTTTATGATCCTTGGGAATGATCCTCAACAAGCCTTGGGCTGTCTGGTATGTCTCGGCCACCCTCCATCTCCTAAAACAGTAATCAAAAGCCTGGGGATTTGACTAGAGACATCCTTGTCTATGGAAACCAAGGTGACCAAACTTCTGCAAGCTTCTTCGGAATCCTGTGCATGCTGCAGAAGATTCTGCCTCTTCTCCCAAGTCCTCGAGGAGGCTGGTAGTCCAGGCTTTGATTCTTTCCTGCCTAGACTACGGCAACTCTCTTTACCTAGGTGCTTTCAAGGCAGTCATTCTTAAAATACAAGTCGTGCAGAATGCAGCAGCACACATGCTGCTGGGTATTACCTGACATGAAACTGCCAGACAAGGACTGGTAGACCTCCACTGGCTTCCATAGACCCAAATAATTGAATTTAAAGCCTTGTGAATTGCTCACAGAGCTTTACATGGGTGGGGTCCATCCATTCTACACCAGTTGGTCACCCCTTATACCACCAAAAGGTTACTCAGATCTACCTACACCCACTTGGCCACTATTCTCATCGTTGGAAGAGCCAGAAGTGGAAGACGGTTTCTCTGCCTTAACGCGGACGAACTTTGGAATACTCTTCCCCTGGCCATCCGATCCATAGACAATGACTTCTGCTTCTGTAAATACCTCAAGAAGACTTAGGGGGTCATTATGACCCCGGCGGTCGGTGTTAATGAGGCGGTAGTACCGCCAACAGGCTGGCGGTACTTACCGCCACATTATGACACTCCGACCACCATAGCGGTAGCAGCCGCCAGCGGTATTACGACACTGCTCCCGCCATGGTTTCCGTGGTGTTCGTAACGCCATGAAAACCATGGCGGTAGGCTGTATCAGTGACATAGAATTCCTTTCCTGTCACTGATAGGAGGCCCCCTCTCCCCCTTACACTCCCCAGATACCCCCGCCCCTTTAGATCCACGCCCCCCACACACACATCCACACATACATACACGCATGCATACAGACTTCCACACAGACATCCGCACATACATCGAAAAATACACGCAGACACGCATTCAGATTTTCATACATACACGCACTCACACACCTTCATTCACGCATGCACACAACACTAAACACACACCCCCATTCACGCCCGCACTCACACATCCATGCACGCACCCTCACACAACACTCCCCATCCCCCCCAGTCAGAAACCCGACTTACCTGGATCCAGGGGGTCTTCCGGCAGGGGATGGGGGCACTGCTACCGCCAGCAGCGCCCGCCAGCAGAACACCGCCAGGCTGTATTATTTGTCATAATACAGCTGGCGGTGGTCTACTCGCGTGGCGCTGCTGGTGGTAGCAGTGCCACCTTACCGCCATCCACCAGTATGACCACTGCCAGATTTTTTGAGTACAAGAAGTGCAAAACATGCAAACATGGCAAAAAAGAAAGTTGGTTGACAACCCCCTATCAGGCACTAAAAAGTACTTCAAACGTCACTAAACCTGTAGAGATGATTTTGTAGAGTACATGCTGTAATGCCCTTGCCAGAACAGCTGCCCACTTTGCTCTTGCTCAGTGACATCAGTGTAATGGACCACTATATGTGCAAATAGCAACAGAATTGGAAAGAACATTGCAATAAAGTACACAAACAGGTGCTATATTCGAGTATTGAAAAAAGTACATAGAATTACAGATTCATAATTGTAATTTACTGTTCACAACAAGAATCAAAATGTATGAATAATTCATGGAAAAGCTACATTATACAGTTGTAATCAGTTAATAAATTGTATGAGCCCAAGTGGGCAAGCATAATGGCAACCAAGTGTCATTGCAGTGAATATAACATTTTGACAATGTTTGTGAACCTGTATTATGTATTATCACGTGCTTCTTTTGAATCACCCTCAAAACATCTAAAATGGGAATATATTGGGAATATTCAGGAAATGTTCATGTACAATTAGTCAAAAAAACAGAAAGAACTGTGCCCTCATTTCACTTTTAATAATTGGGAGTCAGACATTTCAGGGCAGATTCATAAAGGTATGTAAGAGTACACCATGCCATCTTAGGTTGGACATAACCATATGGTAATTAGTCTTGACTCTGCTCCAATTGGAACAGACCAGCCGAAACTTCCTCTATGAACCTGAGCAGGAGCAACCCAAGACCGGTTTTGCCTTGAAAAATACAAATGTAAGAAAGTGCTCCGGGATGTATTACTTCCCATAGTAGTAAGTGCTTTTGTTAATCGGCCCCTCTATTTATATAATTTAGTTGGGTGCATGCATCAAGTTCTTAATTTAACTCTGGTCTCCTACGATCACTATGTACGACTGTTCTTTAGATTGTGTCAACTCAACCTTTGCTCCACATTACAGAATTCCAAACGTTAGGCAATTGTTTCGATTGATATTGGCCAAATAAAGAAGACACTTTATTGGAATACTGTCACTGAGGGAATCTGCCTGTAAATGGAAGGACACTGCGGAAAAAACAAGCAATGTGCCACTGGCATCAAACATCACAGCACAACCGTAAATTATAGTGCCTTTAATCATTGAGATGTCTGCTCTGCGCCACTGAACTCATCTTCTGAGAAGCAAATACAATCTTTATGCGGTTTTAACTCACAAAACCTTTTCAGCTTTAATTCCATTGCAATTCTTCGAAAACAGAAGTTCCAATGACATTTGCATTTCAGAATTCTCGCACAGCACTCAAGAAGGATAATGACTTGATATGAAAATAAATTTCAAGAAACTAAAATCATCTAAGCAAAACAATGCCTCTCTTGTATTAGTTTTTAAAGTATAGTAAATGATGATCTTACAGTCTAATAAGATACAACAATCTTTATTGGTGCTCTTTAATGATTTCCTCACCTCTCTCTCTCCAGCAGGTAAATTATTCACCAGAGTTACCCTGGCACTTTTATTGTTGCCTGAAAACTGTTGGATATACAAGGAACTCTGCAGAAGTTTTAAAAATGCTGCATTGCTACAAAAGCACCACGCCACCATTCCAGCCTCCCTGTGAAATGTTTGATGCCTGATACGGTCAGGGTGGCCTTGCAGAAAATACAGCAAAAATACAAAAAAATGGGGCATCAAGGTCTCTTTTGTGAGACATTTTCTGATAAAGTATATAGCCTATGGTAATAAAGCATACTTAATTTTAAAAAGTGGCTTTATTTCTACATAAGTATCCGGGTTAATCTAATACACATAAAAAAATACTTCATCATGGGAAAACACATATGTTTTGCCTTGAATTGTTCTTATTTCATACAGTTTAATAATACTTCATTCTTGATTTCGTGATGAACTCCAGAACACAAATAACAATTCTGTCCAAGAAAACATTTGATCGATTATGTAGAAATACAAATCTGGGAAAGTCTCAGGTGCTCCTGTAATACCAGCAGCCTATTGAGGATTGAAGATTTATGTGATAGGCTGTTGAAGCATGGATCAGCTTCATCGGGAAAAGCATTTATGAAAACGTTTATGTAACCATCAAAGGATGTGACATACAATGGTGGCACAGTGGAAAGGTTTTGTGAGTTCATATTTTTGTGCATCAATGATACTTTTTACTATGCATTTTCACAAATATGAGCTGAATAAACATAATTGCTTTTGAAATAAACTTATTTTTATGTATAGAAGTTACGTTATCGATGTGTTTTATTTAGGCCAACTGTGGACATCTGGTCGTGCTAGACTGGGACAAAGTCAAAAGTTCAGGCCAACCATATTGGAGCATGATCTGCCTACAGGGACCCAGTTGGGCCTGCTGAATAACAGTACTTTGAATTCTGGTTTTGGAGAGTTACTGAGTCCCACATCGAGGATGCATTGCACAGCCGAGGCGATGCAAGGTACAGGTCGAAGATGTGTCATGCAGCGTCAGTTCCCAGGAGCTGTGAGGCTGCGATGCAAGGTCCTGCATCATCATCAAGGATAGTGTAGATGAGGTGACTTGCAATGCAAAGTCCTTGGTCAAGGATGCATCACATAACAGCTGGTTCCGAAGAAACTGCTGAGCTTACGATGCGGAGTCCTGCAAAGTCCTGCACTATCATTAAGGCTGCTATTGATGACTCACGATGTAGGGGTCTGCATCGGAGATACATCGCACAGCAGAGGTTTCAATGAGGCTGCTGGCTGCGAAGCCCTTGCTTCAGGAAAGTCCACATAGCAGCAGGGATGTGTCTGTTCTGCTTGGGGCAGTACCGTGCAGCAGAAGAGATGCGTTGGTTCGTTTGGGTTGATAGATGGGCACGTTCAAGCCCTCTTCGAAGCGTCCAGGTCTGGGCTGGTGTCCCTTGGCGTTGTAGAAGTCATAGGTGGCAGAGTCCAGGTACTGGGTTCAAGGTTATGGGAAGCCTGTTTTGCCCCTGAGGTTTCTGATCAGGAGGCCAGCCAACTAGCCCTTGGAGTTCCTCTGGGGTCCTCAGTTTATCGATGAAGGTTCAGTCCTTCTCACCCAAAAAGAGGGCAGCAAGACAGCAGGGTAGCACAGAAGGGCAGCAGTCCTTCCGAGCAGCAGTCCAGCTGAGTGGAACTCCTTTCAGCAGCACAGCAGTCCTTTGTCCTGGCAGAGTCAACAAGTCCAGATGTGTACCGAAGACTTGGTGTCTGCAGTCCAGTATTTATACCTGGTGCACACCTTGAAGTGGGAGAAGCTTCCAGAGGATTACACCCCTCAGAGCTACTTGGAATTCCTTGCCTCCCTTCCCTGGCCCCAGATTGTCTGGGGTTACAATGGACTAGTCTCAACCCCTTTGTGAGAGTGACCAGGCAGAGCCCTTGTGATGTGCAAGTGTGGTAGGTGACAACTCCTCCCCCTTGTTGACTCAGAGTGGCCCATCATGCCAACATCTAGCTTCCCTTTGTCTCACTGTTTGGGAACAATGCACAAAGACCAACTGCCAGCTACACCTAGTCATGTGACAGGCAGAAGACAGCAAGTGGTTGGGACAAGAAAAGGTCATATTTCTAAAAGTGGCACATTCAAAATGTTGACTAAATATATGACTTTACTATTGAAGAGGGTTTCTAATTAGAATTATTTTGCCAACACACTCAACATGTCTACCTGCTTTAAGTTGGAAGATGCGGCCTTTAAAATGTAATAGAGTAACTCCAATGTTATCCTATGGGAAAGGTTGGCCTTGCAGTAGTGAAACATTAATTTCTGAGTTTTTCACTACCAGGACATGTAAAACGTAAATGTACGTCCTACTTTTTAAATACACTCTGCCCTGCCCTCTGGGCTGTTCAGGACCTACCCTAGAAGTTAAATATATGCATTCGAAAGGAAGGTTTGGGCTTTGAAAATTAGTTATTTTGCCCGGTCGAGATGGCAATTTAAACAGCTGAGATGCAGGCTGCAATTCGAGGTGACAGGCTGCAATTGCAGGTTCGAGGCATGCTAAAAGGGCTACTGAAGTGGGTGGCACAATCAGTGCTCCAGGCCCACTAATAATATTAAATTTACAGGTCATGTCCATATGTAGTACCACTTTACTAGAGCCTTATACATGCCAATTCGGTGTAAGTCAATTCTACCATGAGAGAGCACAAACATATTAACATTGGTTAGCAGTGGTAAAATGTGTAGAGTCCTAAAAGCCAACACAACAGGTTCAGAAAACAGAAAGGTAAAAGCATAAAGGTCTGTGGAGTACCCTGCAGAAAGGGCCAAGTTCAACAGTTCCACAGACCTTAGACTAACCTAAAGCTCTCTAAACACCTTAGTAACCGCTCATTGTACCCACAGGGATGAAAAAGCCAGATCCTTGTTAAAGTCATCAAAAATGAACTGCAGAAGTAGACCACATTTCTAATCCCAAAGACGTAACCTTGTGGTTTTGCACCACTACTGTAAAGATGTTAATTTTTGATCGCAGGTTCCCCTAAGTATTTTGATAAAAATGGTACGTCACTTCTGTGGGTAGGCCTAGCCCCCGCAACAGGAAACGCCCCAAACCACAACGTGGACACATCATATTTTCCCATAGAAAACAGAGCTGTTTTTTGCAAAGTGCCTAACTTTGGATTTTGGCTTCTAGAACAGCCGGCACCTAGGGAAACCTAGCAAACCTGCATATTTTTTCAAACTAGACACTTAGGGGAATCCAAGATGGGGTGACTTGTGGGTCTCTCACCAGGTTCTGTTACCCAGAATCCTTTGCAAACCTCAAAATTTGGCCAAAAACACTTTTTCCTCACATTTCAGTGACAGTGCTGGAATCCGAGAGGAGCCACAAATTTCCTTTCACCCAGCGTTCCTCCAAGTCGCCCGATAAAAATGGTACCTCACTTCTGTGGGTAGGCCTAGCGCCCGCGACAGGAAATGCGCCAAAATACAATGTGGACACATCACATTTTCCCAAAGAAAACTGAGCTGTTTTTCAAGAAGTGCCTAGCTGTGGATTTTGGCCTCTAGCTCAGCCGGCACCTAGGGAAACTACCAAACCTGCGCATTTTTTAAAACTAGACACGTGGGGGAATCCAAGATTGGGTGACTTGTGGGGCTCTCACAAGGTTCTGTTACCCAGAATCCTTTGCAAACCTCAAAATTTGGCCCAAAAAACACTTTTTCCTCACATTTCGGAGACAGTGCTGGAATCTGAGAGGAGCCACAAATTTCCTTTCACCCAGCGTTCCTCCAAGTCTCCCGATAAAAATGGTACCTCACTTCTGTGAGTAGGCCTAGCGCCCGCGACAGGAAACGCCCGAAAACACAATGTGGACACATCACATTTTCCCAAAGAAAACAGAGCTGTTTTTCACACAGTGCGTAGCTGTGGATTTTGGCCTCTAGCTCAGCCGGCACCTAGGGAAACTACCAAACCAGCGCATTTTTTAAAACTAGACACTTGGGGGAATCCAAGATTGGGTGACTTGTGGGGCTCTCACAAGGTTCTGTTAACCAGAATCCTTTGCAAACCTCAAAATTTGGCCAAAAAACACCTTTTCCTCACATTTCAGTGACTTTAAGTGTTGGAATCTGAGAGGAGCCACAAATTTCCTTCCACCCAGCATTCCCCCAAGTCTCCCAATAAA